>NW_024104309.1:112500-1497500 GCF_003945595.2 Pipra filicauda
CTAATTAGATCATTTGAGATTTTTGATTATAGCCCAGAATTCTCTAACAAATTCAGCTAAGGAACATCAACCACATCTGCTACAGCCATCACAGAATGGAAGGCGGTCACACTCACAAGAGACGATGCAGAACCTCAACATGTCAGTGGCAACATACATGTCCCCACCTGAAATGTGACTGTTCAGCAGAATAGCTGAGTAACTTCTCAGTATAGACCTACTTCTGCCTGAACAAATACCCAACGGCTTAGCTATACAACGAAGAAGTAGAGATACTTCTCCTGAAATGAGGACACAAGGCCTTGACAACTGTACTGTTTTGGGAACAAAGTGCTACCGGCAGCAGGCAGGAGGATGGATGTTCCTCTGTACAGGCTCTGTGTGCAAGGGCACAGTTACAACACTGTGCTTCATCTTCTGGCTTTGTCTCTCTCCCCCTTCCCACCCTCAAACCTCATCCTAAAACTTTTACATCTTTTTAATGCAGGAACGTATTCCATTTTGACATGTTCGCTGTCGTTACTTACGAAGAAGCAGAATTTCTCATTGCTGCACCAAACTTTAAAACAATGAACCAACTAAGAAAAAATCTTCAGCTTAAATACCAAGAACAAAAGCAGCACAAAAGCAACCTCTCTCCTTCTTCTTGTATTGGGCATTGTTCCGTGCTACCAAAACAAGAACTCATTCTACTGAAATAAAAAAAGTGACCTCACTTAGTGTAAGGCTAATATCCAAAAAGTCTCCTGTACTTATGTAAATAAAATCCCACTGTTTCCATGTAAAAACTGTAACTAAAACACCACCTATGACTGATCCCAGATTTTTCTTTCAATGCACACACATTTGAAAGTTGTTCATTCCACTTGACAATAGTGGTAATTACCAGTGAAAGTCTACAAGTTCAGCCAATACAGCAAAAAGAAATGGAATACACTTCAGAAATTTCAGTATATTATTCTGGCATGGTTCTCGTTTTATGAGCTCTGCAATGTTAAGGTTGTTACAAAATCCAAAATAAAAATTGAGAACAAATTGTGAATGAATTCGATTTAAATCAAATTAATTTTTTTTTTATTTTCTAGGATAATCTTCAAGACTTCACTGTACCGGTTGATGATATAAACACAAAATAGATAAATTAAGCCTTTTGGTTGTATCAAAGTTTTACTTATGCAAACTCATTAAAAAAATAATGATTTAAAACTCAAACATTTACTTTGTTTGCACTTTAATAAGCAGAACAGACATAATTTGTGGCGTTAAAATTATTCGGGCACAATAAAAGCTAAAAACATGTCCTTGCCAAACGGTGAAACAAGATTTCCACGGCCTATGTACGCCTTGTTTCCCACAATCAAACTGTCACAGCATGAAAACATTCCCCTGCTTGTGGAGGTTTTGATACCCATTTCCCTGGCGAAAGTGTGCAAAGGATCTGAAAGAGTTATTGACAATTCATACAGTATCCCATATTCCATTAGATAGTACAAGCAGAGAACATACCTTAACTCTAAAGGGAGATGAAGCAACAATGTTTTAAATTACTATTGACTCCACTAAATTTCCTGATAATGTCAGAAGACTGTAGTCTGTCAGGTTCATAAGAGACTCAAGATGATACAGGAATCCAATTATGCCAAGTCTATTTAGTTGTCCTGTTTGCTAAGCCAAAGGTTAACGAGAACTGCACAGAAAAAACCTCCCGTGGTATTACAAAGTATTTCTTATGCTGCATAACATGCAAATGAAAAAAGTATTTTAATCAAGTCTTAAATCTTTAACTCCTTAATTGCAATGGGGCACTATGCTACAATACAGCAAATTAAAAACTCACAACGGAAAAACTGATTTTAAAAATTTGCCACTGAACTCAAGAGATCATCACTAATTACTAAAGTAATTATTACTGAATATTTCTAGTTTGCAAAGGAAAAAATGTTCAGATCACAGAATCACAGGTAGGCGTTGCGAACATTAAATCTTTATAAACAGTAAGCTATGGCCTCTAATTTTAGAGAGAAATTAATTATATTTTTGTTGGCAACACATTCAAATCTGTTTACACAGCTGACAAGTTCCAGCTCCACCAGACTCGCAGTGAGCTCTGAGGACTCCTCTGCTTCAGAGCAGATGACTCGACATTCACCGATTTCATTAAAGATGAAAAGGGGAAAGATTCACCTGCAACAATGTCACTTGTAAAAACAGACTTAAAACAGATTTATGAGTTTTACACATGTGAGGTATCCTATTCAAAAGAAAAGAGGGGGAGAAAACATGTGAAAACTGAACAGCTGTGGGAAAACAGATTAAAAGTGTTGAGTTTCCAATTCTTTTTTGGGCTAATGTAAACTAATAAAATGTTAAAATAGATCCATATTTCAAAGACTGTAATTACCACATGACACCATGGTGTTATTTCAGATATTGCATCCATCAGCCCAGATAGGCTCTTGAACACAGGGACAGAGATTTACCCACCTTTCTCAACTACTGTTTCTGTAAACATTACCACAGATATGTTTTACAAGTATATTAGAAATCCAGACAGTCTTTGCTTTTTTTTTTTTTTTTAATTGGTTTAAATCCTTTACCCAGAGCAAAAAATGCAGCAGCCATATTCAAACAGCAATTCTCCCTTTACAAAAAGAGAGCAGAAACAAACAGGAAAGTAATGCATCAAAGATAATGGCAAAATTTAGAGAAAGCAATCCCCAACTGCATTTTCACTTTGTACAACACTCCGGTTCAACCTATAGTTTGCATGAATGATTTTATAAAAATATAAAAACTTCATTTTTATACATTTTTCTTGGGTCACAAAATTGACATACGACATAACTACATAATAATTTTAGCCTCTTAGGCATTTTTTAGTGAATTTATTTATTTTGGTTTTTTTCTAAATAAAGGCAGACCTCACTAGGCTGGCATTGGTGACATACCACTGTAAGAAAATTACCTGAGCAAAACTGAAAGATGTGCTGTAAAAAATGCTGTAGGGACAACCATGCAAGGAACCAAGTGCAGTATTTAATGGAATTCTGCAGGTTAAGTCCCACAACTTCATGAATTTGTAGGCAAATTCACAAGTGGATTCTGTCACCAACAGTGACTCTCCACTGATTTCAGCAGGAACACCTCCTGCTTTGAAGCCAGGCACAGGATCAAGCATACATATGGTGAACTATCTTGGTAAAATATCTAGATGTGCATGCAAAGCATACATAAAACCAAGGACTTTTTCCCTGCAGTTCCATCACTGCAATAGACTTCTTCAACTTCCAAAATTCTGTGCAGCTTTGCTTCAGTCTAGAACACATCTCCTTGTCTAAAACATGCACCAAATCTGATACACATGAATAATTTCCATGTATTTCAGTAATCCAAATCTTCAGTATTTTGTATCTTTCAAGACAGAGCTCTGAAGTGTTTGTAATGTTAAGTTACTGCACGTGAGAGTAAAAGCTACTGAGTGACTCCCATCAAAAATCCAAGTAAGATCAGCTATTTGCAGGGAGAAATGAAATGAGAACCAAAGGTACTCACTGAGTCATCTGTGGCAGAAGAGGGCCAGCCTTCCCACAACTGGTGACGGACAGGGATACTAGTCAGGTCATACACATTCCTCTTTACCTGGTTAAAGAAAAAAAAATAAATCAGAATTTGCTGTAGCAAGAGCAATACAGGCAAACTGCATTGTTTTCAACATACCCCAACTTTTTTATTTTTATTTTTTCCTAATTATTGTAAAACTGGTTTCTTCAACACTCTAAGGTTCAGATCTGGTCCATAGGTTTACACACAATACTGGCAAAAGCAATTGAAAAAACTATGTTACTGCTTGCAGTCTAGTGCACTTACCTCGAGTTAACAACTTTTTCCGAACAGAGAAGTAGTTTACAAAAATCAGGAAGTAAGCTGAAATTTGTAAAAATGGTAAATACTAACATAACCCATACAGATAAAGGTTTCATATTCAAAAAATTAATGAAAGACAATTCTAAACTACCATTCTCAGGAAGATAATACAGTAAAACAAAAACATCTGATATCATTTGATCCTGCCTATTAATCAATACTTGCCATAGCTTCAGCACGGAAGCACAGTTGAGGTTTGACTCTACAGTAAGGTAATATAAACATATGGAATGTACATATGTTCCCTTGAAATTTGTCATTTATTTTTAGTACAGGATGTACGTGAAACATCTGGCAGTACATATTTATCTACAAATGTGTTTGCACAATGAAATAGCACCAAAACTTTACCTGGATTGTCTTTAGAGAGAAATGCTGCATGGAACCTTTCCTTCAAATTTTGCACACCAATAGATGGATGAAGAATACTTGTGAAGATATTAAGTGGTGAAATAATTGTTCTAATCATTGTAAAGATCCTAAGGAGAGTGAGGGACAAGGCAGGGATTTCCACCATACCCCTGGCTCACAAATGTTGATTGGGCAACATTCTTCAAAAGACTCTTCAGTGGCACGGCTGCAAGTTTGCCAACAAATACATACAACTGAGAACATATCAAGATCAAACACAAAGTACAGTGCTCTTACTATATTTTCAGATCTTCCATTCAATTACTGCTGCTCATTCTCACTACTTTTAGTAGAACTATTTCATACTAATAAAGTGCTCCTCAGTAAAAATTGTGAAGAACTGTCTCACATTTCTGGATAGATCTAATACATAGACTATGCAGATAATAATTTCAATACTCTCAACTTGAAGCTTTATTAACATAAATGTTCTGCACAAATAAGTGGAAAAGAAGTGCTTCAGTTTATCATCCAAGAGTAAGATACAATACTTCCAACTCTTGAGTCTGTATCTCACTAAAGGATGAAATTTAGACCATGTGGGTTCCTTACCTGGACATTTCAGTATCATAACATATATTTGGGTTGGAATTTCAGCTCAGTTTTACATTCACTGTATTCATTTTAGAATCCTTGAGATATCTCTCAGTTTTTTCTAAAACTGGTAAATTGATAACATGATACCCTTTATGTTAATATTGGTTTTGTTCAGCAGCTTTCACAGGGAGACTGACCTGGTAGCTATGCTTCAATTAAAAAAAAAAAATTACATCTATATTTTAACTAAAAAAAAATTTAAAAGTGGACTTCTTTTTAGTGCTTCCTCTTAGTATCCTTGACAGCTTAGTATCCAGGTAGAGATGTTACTCTGTACAGACCCCACAACAGCCCATCAAAATGTAGCAATCCTTATCTGGGATCACAAGAATACGGTTTTTGCTGCTTTAGTTTTCTTGCATTAAAAACCAGGATAAACTGTCCCTGTGAGATATTTATTGTCCAGTTACCCATCAGAAAGTCTTACTAATATTATTTTCACAATGTAAAACTCTAAAAGGAGTTAGTTTTAAATAACAAGTGCAACTTATTTACAGAAACACGGGATCAATGGGACTGCATAATACTGTTTTCAAAAAGCCTTCAGAAGTAAAAATAAATAACTCGGAAGTCACATTCCTCAAATTCTCTTTTAATTCCAAAGTACAACAGAAAGGCATTATGAAAAAAACAGTATTTCCCTTCTTTCATTAACTCATCTGTAACTGCACTGAATTCAATAACATTCCTCTGCTATTCTAAGCTTGAAAGGCATGCTCGGAGTAAAGTGTTATGTTGGTATAAAGCACAATGCCAGACTGATGTGCTGGACAAAAGTGATCAAAGTTGAAGTAATTTTAGCCAATGCACAAGTATTCTGCTGCATTATTCTACCAGAATGACATCTGTTGAGCAACTCGTCGCAGAATAAACCAGTTGTTATAGACAGGCCTGGCTGGGTAGAGGACCATGTAAGACTGATTAGAGTAATGTTTGATTAAACAAACTGCTTGAGTTAAGATCATAACTGGATTTGGAGTTCACGCCAACAAGCCACAATCAATTATTTAAGATAAAATAAACTTGCTTTTAAATAACTATTTAATTTTAGGTTTGTTTAATAATTAGAACACTATTACGAAAGCAGATTGTAAAATGTTTCAGAGATTAGAATATTTACCAATTGAGTACAGAAAATCCCTTCTCTTCATTAACTGACTTAATTTCACCCTAAAGTTAAAAATTCCGTAAGAAGGAAAAAGTTCTAAAGACTCACATAAAGCAAAACCATAAACTGCTCCTTCACTGGGCCAATGAAATAAAAATCTACAGCCACGCTCTTCATGCAACTGCAAAAAAAGTTAGCATAGTAAATGGACAAAGTCTGTGTTAAGGCTTTCACTTATAAATTCAATAGGAGGCAACAGGAGGACCAAAATCTTTCTGAATTCATGTAAAGCAAACTCTAAGTTTTAGTGCCATCCACTGAGCTACATTTATTGGCAAACTTTTTGGTCCCCCACCTTTGATCAGTTTGAAATACAAATTGGTGGCATTGTCTTTGTGCAGCCCAGAATTTCTTTTCATAATGTTCAGATGCCATGGTGACTGGCACATTACTATGGCAGCCACCCTTCAGATTATCATCTCCAGAATATATGAGATCACTTAAAAACAAATTAAAGGCACATCTATTTGGTTTCACAACTCAGCTGTGAACAGTATCGATACAACCATTTAAACCAAAAAAAATACTCCCATGTATTTCAGATGAAGTTTTACTTGGAAAAGTATAATTCCTGCAGAATGCCCTGCCTTGCAGCTATACAATGATGCTGGAACACCATATGAAGTTTCACTGGTGTTGAAGGGAGCTAAAATATTAAACAAGGTTTAATATTTGAAGAAAACCCATATGTCAAAGTAGCCAACACACAGAAAACTTCCCAGATACAGGCGGTGTTACTTTCTTATCTTTCACTGGTTCCTTTAAGCAGATGAGTATGTTGCTTTAAAAGCAAGGTTAAACACAAAAGATACACTTTATTTGTAGATATGAAGTTAATATAACATTTAAAGTCCTTCCACGTTCATATTAGTAAGGATAAAATGAAGCAAAATGCATCACAGGGCAAAAAGTCTCTACCAGGTAATGTGATGATGACAATCTTCTGGTGATTTTACTTAGCAAGAACAAGCAGCTATTTTCTTACCTCTGAATTAGGAAAATCTGAAATCTATTGTCAAAAACAATAATCTAACACTTAGTAAATAATTTTTTTAAATTAAATTTATGCTGAATCATCAAAGAACTGCCATGCCTGAATCTGTATCTTTGAATCACAACAAATCACAACACAGTTTAACAGTACTTTCCCTCAGGCTGTTTTCTGCTTATGCAGGTACAAAGTTAATTGAAATAATGTAGATAATGAACTTTTGTTAGTCTTATTATTAAATATAATTTATGCAAAGCTGTAAATTGGCTGAGATGCTAAAGACTGTTCCAGGCACATAGGCAGCATGAAAGACAGTGCAAAAATGAGTGCATGAAAGGCAGACAAAAGGAGCAATAAAGTCAGAGGACTGTGAGGAATGTGGAATGTGAGTTGGGGGACGCAGGGAAATGAGAACAGATGCAGACAGACCAAGGTTTCACAGGGCACTGATAGTACAGCGAGAATCTTGACTTTGACATTGTAACAGAGAAGAGGCCAAGACAAGCAACCAAAATTTTTAGGAGACAGCAACGATACAGATGAGGCAATGACAGAAAGAAGTGCAAAGTAAGCAGAGCATTTTGGTGAAGAAAGATGGAAAGAAAGGAGGCAAACCCAGCTAAAGTGATAGGCTTCAGGATTATAGAGGAAAGCCTTTAACATCTCTGCCAGGCAAAATTCCACTGACAGATAGCAAAGAGCACTGGGAATCTGCAGTAATACATGGGAAGCAGGGACAGAATCTACTAAGTTTTTAAGCACAGAGAAGTGTCAAAGGTGTTAAAATAGTGAATCTGAAAGGATAGTGATGTTATCAATAGCCATGAACAGAAAGATAGGTCAGATTAAAGGATAATTTCAGTTAACTAGGGACTAACAAGCATTATTATAAATACAGAGACACAAAATTATAAAGAAAGATTTTCTGAATCAGCATCTCTGCCACAACTTATTGCAATAGACTTGGTCCATAGGAACAGAAAAGTGCAGGACACAAACTGAAGATGTCAGGAAAGAAAATGACAAATCAAAGTGATCCACACTTAAAATTTTCTCATCATAGAGAAAACGTATTTTGCATTTTATCAGGAAAAGGACAGCAATGCAAAATCAAAAAACCCCTGAATTTCTTAACTTTAAAAACTGAGATGTGCAGTAATTTTAACTAACAACCCACAGGTGGGATATACTCTATATATAGAGTAATGTAATATACTGTGTGAAGCACCACTGACATTAGCACCCGAAACAAAACTCTCAGAGTACTTTACCCAAGACTCCTTTAAGGGGTATGGTATAAATCTGCTCCACTCACAATTTTGTTTGCATTCTTGTATTTCCAACACATAATATTAAAGACTACATTTAAAAAATTAAAAAATGAAGGTTATTTTAATAATCAAATTTTCGTTTTAGTGTAGGCTTTACTTTAGAAATAATAATGCAATTCTAAAGACATAAATGATAACCTGCCTCTCCTTCTAGCAGCTGACTGAAGTTTAAACTATGGAATGCTTTCAATTAGTGAATTAAGATGTCATAATTGGGCTATTTTTAAATAGCAGCATCTGCCTCTCACAAATTTTATACCAGCAAAACTCTCTAAGGAAGGCTCTCTATGCTATTTACATTTACCCATACTCAATTCACTCTGTTGTAATCTAAAGGAAAAAAATACACTTCTAATGTAAATATTTAAAATCTATATACTGAATGCAAAAGAAAACCTCACCTGCCCAAGTCTATGAGTCAAAAGTCAGTTGTGATTCAGCACTTTTATGAAATGCATAGGAACTCAACTGTGTGCTTTACAATACATTCTCTAATTAGTTTTTTTATTTCATAGCTCTTCCTTTAAATTACTATTCTTGCATTTAATACCTCTGAAAATATTCTGGTCTTTATTTATTAAGTTTTCTCCTTTAGTAGACTAAAGCTTTGAAACCTTGTTTCTTGTTTAATGTAGAATAAATTCTAAGATAATACATTTTAATTCAATGTCCGAAATACATTACTTGCTTTTTCTATTATGACAAGTAAAATTGAAACAAATAAAAGCACCAAAATGTGTATACTTCCTGCAAGTAGTATTCTCTTCCCTCTGATTAGGACTGTTTCATTTTTAAATTAAAAACAATATGCAATTTCAAACCTTCCTAAATGGCCCTAAGAGAACCTGAATGTCCATTGTACGTCAGCCACATACAAAGCAGAATTCATCAGTGAATTACAACACACAGAGAAAAAAAAAAAAATCAATAGAAAATTTTCTGCTAAGTTTTTGTGTACCATTTTCCTGCAACTAAACACATTTTATGTACAGAAACGCCACTAATGCATCCAACTTTCACTTTAGTGTGTACAGGAAAGCGTTCAAACCCAAATAAACCCAGTTCAAACTACTGTTAAAAATAGGTTGTATTGTAATGTAGCACTCAGTAAATCTTGTGCCAACATCTTCATTACAAACCTTTGTGGAATCGTTCAAATGTGTGATTTTTTGTGACACTGCTGATAAGAATTCAAACCAAGACTAGATATTAAACACTGAGTAAAAATCAGCAAATACATTCTTTTTTTGTTTCCAACTCTTTCACTTCAATATCTAGAAAACAGATTGAAGTACACGAATTTTGCCTCTCATGCCTAGAAAGGTGCAGTAAGAACTTCATATATCTCGGGATTAAATAAATACTTTAACATAAACACTATGTTCAATTTGAGAGATGAGGCAAGGAGAAACAGGGAACTACTTTGAAAGATTAAGTGGCTGGATAAGTAAATGTAAACTTAATATTGCTATGCTGTTATGTATTTTTAAATGGTGGAGGAAGGAAAACTTTCAGGAGAAAGAATCCGTAAGCACACAAGAACTCTAACAGAGAGATGATTCACCATAATACTTTAGTAAAAAACAGCTCTTTTAGGATAATTAGGTACTAAATATAAGGAACCAGTATCACTTCCAGAAAGGTATATGGATTCTTTACTCCCCAAGTAAACACTTATAGTCTCATTCCCTGAGATTTACACCCATCATAGTGAGCCATCAAACAAAATCCAAAAAAAACAACCCCCATTACTTTCATTCCACTTCTGTAAATTCTTGAGGACTACAGCTAGTCTGAATTACTTATGTGAAATACTACTGGCAAACTTTAAATGTCATAAATTAAGAGAAAATAAACTGCTTTTTCCTAAGTTATTTCGCTGTGTTCTGTCCTCTTGTTCTACAGCTGAGACACACCTTCCAAGACATCCCCTACTCACTTTACAGCCTCATCAAGCAACTATATTTCTGAGCTGTAACACTTAGTCAAATAATTAAGAAATTTTTCTCAACTAGAAGTTTTTATCAGAAGCTCATCCAGTTTGGGAATCACCAGATTATTTAAAAATTCATTAAATGTAACGACACTTAAAATTCATTACATTTTGTAAATGCTTGCAAAGAAGCCTTTGGCAGATTCCTTGTAGTAATAGAAATAACATTGTGAATAAATTACTTTCATAATTTCACAATTATTCATACTTCATTATCCTTTACTTCATTTGTTGGATCTCCTATTTAAACCAACCCTTCTTGGATGTCATTTGATCTTTTTTAATGGATCTGCGCCAAGTGCATATCTTAACACTACAACCCACAATAAAATGGATCATTGGGCAATAGTAGCATATTTTTGTGGTTGAAACTTGCAAATTTTGAAACAGAAAATAAAAGCAAGGCTACAACTAAACTCTACTGAATCTTCTGACATGTGAACTTCTGATTGCCTCATGAGTTTTTTATATATATATATATATATATACACACTCACACACCTACAATATAATTTGAAAAGATGGATGTTCCAAGCACATGAGATGTTCCAAACATGACTTGTTCCCTCAAATATTTAGCAAGATATTTTCCCAAGTTCAGCCTCCTGTCCAGACAAGGTTTGAGAATTAATCTGAGCTCTCTTCAAACTACCACATATTACTTTTTGCCACTGCTTTGGATCGGCCCTTTCCTGGGCCACAGCATGTGGCAAATGGTTGAGTATATTCACTATATTATTCATTATATTCAAATTCTACATACAACTGTCTGTCTTTAAAATACTAGTTTTATTCTCAATGCCTCCGTTTTCTGACAGCATACACGTATATTTTAATTCTGTGAAATAAAGAAATCTCTTTGCCGATCTCCACTTTTAAATCCCTTAAATTAGCTATCCTTTTAGAACAGCATTATTGCTAAATGCAAGTTACAATCTTCTGAACTTGATGCAGAAGTTACTGGTTGCTGCTATATGGCCTGCACTGCACAAAGGTTCAGCCCACATAATTATTATTATTCATTGCTTGTAGTGCCTAGGAGACCTAATTGTGATAATCCCCTCTGAACCTAAAACTGCATGACCCTTTGAATTTTTTAATAGAAGGTTAAAAGAAGAAACAAATTCCTATAGAAGAAGAAGGGAAAACACATTCTTAAGAAATTGAGGCAAGAGACACGAGTATTTGAAAAAAGAAAAAAAAAACAACCCACAGGAAAAAAATCATTTTAGCAGCACACAAGCATGAGGTTGAAATGGAGTATGAAAGAATTAAGAGTGTGAGCTGGCTGTGACATTAGAGATTGAAAGGAAGATGTGATTAGGGTTAAAAGAGATCAAACAACAAAGACTTACTGCCAAAACAATTTTACGAATTTATTTGAAAATGCCTTAAAGACTTCTACTAACAAAATAAAATCAATGATAATACCTGAAGTTTGCTTGTTTGCTTGTTCTACATACAGTGCACTGACACAGAAAAGATACATTTGGAAGTCCTAGTTTGTTTTTCCATTCAGTAGGAATGGTCATTTGAGAAAATATACTTATTAGTAGCCTAAATGACAAAATACTGCTCTGTGGAAACTTTTGACTAATCTCCCTGCACGTTATGAAAGACAACATGCAACTGCTACTCAATCATCTACTACCAGATAACTATCAACAGGCAACTACTCTTTTGACAAAACATCCAGCTGTAATATGAAGGGTAAATACAGTTTCTAATATTTTTACTCCCAAGGTCCCAATTCCAGCTGATTTTACATCCTGAGATGTTGATAAATTGCCAAATATCTGCTATTTTGCTTCCATTAAAAATTAACATTTTAGGACCCTTTAAACATAATGGGACAAACTCTGGAGGACTTCACTCGAGCAAGATCCTGCATTTGGCAGGAAGAATGAGATCTTAGTTTCACTACAGAAAATGTTACTTTTAGTTACCACCTTCCAGAAGATTTCAGAGTACTTCACAAAGTATGACAGAAAAATTCTGTGACGTCCAGAGGGTTATTCTGGACTCTGCTGCAGCCCAGGGCAGAAGCTAGACAGATAAAACAATATGTAATCTGAATTAAGGTATCTCTGGGAGTAAGACGGATATGGAAAACATCAAATTAGAAAAGTGCAAATACGATCAGTTCTATGATCTCTGGAGCTAAAGAAAGCCATATGAAAACCAATAGTTGAAACAGCTGGTCTACTAAGTGTAACAGAGGACTGCAGCAGGATAACAGTTTGTGTCTGGGTTAACCTCATGAAAGACCATCAGAAGGGACAAGTCTCTTCATATGGATTCCCTACTTAGCAGACTTAATGGACAGTCCTAATAAATTATCTCAGAAGTTAAAGCAGTTACTTGGAGGAAAATGTACCTTGACACTTACTGATCATGAAGTTAAGTACATGACCGAGACTCTGATCCAAGCTATTGAAAACTGGTATGAAAACACAATTTAAACTATTAAATACACATTCTGTCCATCCTAATATCTGTCAGACTTATCAGAAGTTACTGTCACTACTGGGTAATGGTAAAATATGAACTAAGGCTGGGAAGAAAGAAAAAATGTGCATGGCAGTTACACAGGCTTGGTCCCACCTTGTCCTCGTCACTTGTGCATATAGTCAGACTACTGCACAAATCAGTGCAATTTTGCAGCTCCTGTCTTACAATCTGTTTCGCTTCCTCTGTCAGAAATCAGTGACAAAAACTGCTCTTCAGCGATACACTTTCCTGTATCTTGTATTGGCTGTGTCATTTCCTTTCTAAGGAACTGGTTGTCTTAAGTTATAGTACAGTGATTATTGTGGACATAGTCAGGCTCCCACTCATAAGGACATTGAAGGTTATTTCTAGGGTCTGAATTATCACTAGAAGTGAAAGAGATAGTCAGTGTGACTCTTGCAGGGGAAAGGACATTTTTTACATTTTCATGGCTCTCGTGTTCTGAACAAAAGAAAATTTTAGACAAATGTAATTGAAGTCAAACACCCTCATCTTGATTTAAAAAGTAACTGGTTTGCAACAGCCCAAGCACAATAAATACGTACACTGGTCTTTCATCACTTCCATACCTGGCAATTTTTCAAGAGTTTCAAAAGTAATCACTCATATCTAGTAAGGAGAAGAATGAAAGTTAAATGTCCAATTCTTGCTGTATTTAATCATAGTAAAGTGCATCATTTGTATTCATACAGGGGAGAGGAAAAAAAAAAAGAAAAAGAAGGGGAAAAAATAATAATAATAAAAAAAAAATAAAAAAAAACCCAAACAAACAAACAAAAAACCCCAAAAAAACCCCCAAACCTTCCCCTTGAATTTTCTTTTCAGTTTGGTCCTATCATCATCTCCCCCAAATCTCATATTATAATTCCAAGAAATATGCTCCTTAACACATTCATTGACTAACAGTGTCTTCCTCCACTCCGACCCAAACATGTTTCAGAATAGAATCTGATTCAATTTCAGTCTTAGAAAACGCATAAACCTCATGTACTTCAGAGCAATCCTTATTTTAAGTGATAATCCTCCCAAATTTGGTCTAAGAAACAGAACATCACAAAATCAGTGTTCTGTCATGTGTTTTTACTGTCTCTGGACAATCAGTGAAATACATTTTTGTGAGAAAACATGTTTTATTGCTACTAGAGACAACATGAAATCTATTCAAACTTTTGTAAATGGTCAATAATTAGGAAATATTTGCAAATTTATATATGACATGAAAAATTAGTTCAGTCTAGGAATTTCACGAAGCAAAGTACCACAGTCATGCAGGGAGTTGTGCAGTCCTTCCATACAAAGAAATCCCCAATACCTCCAACGCCAATGTTTTACTTCTCTCTTCCCACTACTTTTAGACTTAAAGGTCACAGCAAGCCTGCTGCTTAGTGAAGAGAGATGGGCAGACTGAGTCTGCAGCCCTTTTATTCCCAGGGCCAGCCATCTAGGTCCATCTAAAATGGAAGATGAGCCATAAAGGTTTTGTGCATTATATCAATTATCCAAAACAAAAATTATGTGCAAAGTGCCTTCTCTCTAGAGACTCGCTGGTATCATCACCACACAAAAGAGAATATGGGTCGTCCAAAAACCCATCAATAAGTCAACTGGTGCCTTTCCTGGTTCACCTGGGTTACTGGAATCAGGTAGTTGGCAGACTCTTACATGTGAAAACTCTGTAGGAACTCTAAAGTAAACAGTGATATCTTTTCTCAGTTGTAAGTATGAATTTAATAAACTATTTGATGTGGTTGACTTTGAATAGGTAATCTATTCATGTTATTCTGAATTCAAGTTAAAATAAACTATAAAACAAGGTTTATTGAGCTGTCAGTCAACTTTCTACTAACATTTCTTGGTATGTCCTCCATTTCATTTGCATGTCTGTCAAATCAACACTTCTTTTGAGGTTTATGATATTCAGAAATTAATTTTTGCTTAAACCAAATAGTGGCTGTTAGTTTCACAATGGAAAAGACAATTATGCAGACAAATCCTCAGTGTGTTTTAAAAATATCAACATACATTAATTACAAGTACAGTTACCTACACTGCTACATTTAAGGTATATGCATGTAAGGTGCCCAATTATACCATTAGCAAGCAGCTCTCCTATATAAATATACATTTTTAAAAAGAGAATGCAGTCTATTTAACAAAGCTATTCCTTAGCTCATCCCTGCCATAACCTGCTCTATTCAGAAACATATGGGAAAAGACATTAAATAACCAGTGAAAACCATGGACTTCTGGTATTAGTGCTACACATTGCATACCCCTATTCATTATTCCACCTCCCTTGTTTAATCTATCATTAAGACTCAGTGACCCTACACTAAATTTAAAGCAGATCCTTCCTTCCTCCCATGCCTAAATTCACATACTTTTCTAGTTGGGGATGCCCTCAAGTATTAGCCACTCTACAGGGTTTCTCTAATCTCAGCTCTGAACTATGTTGTGCTATAGAAGCAAGAAATTGCTGGTTTACATCTTTAACTATGGAATCTTCCACCCAAAAAAACACCCCTCCTTCACTTAATAAGATAGAAAAAATCTTTCATGTAGAACATATTTAACGTGTTCAAACATTATATATTTCCCTCTATGTGTTATGAAGTATATTACTTTAAAGCACTGTTTCCCCATACTTGTGTCCCAAACACAATTTCATTGGAAGCAATTTTAAAACTTTCAGAAGTTTATTGTTACATGTTAGAAGAGCTAGATCTTTATTTGCTCTCAAAGTCAATATGAAACAGGTTTCTAATAAACATGTTTTTTACAAATCAAGAAAACAAGACGACAAAAAAATCAGATATTTGATTTGCTTTTGGTTTTTAACATAGGAACTAAAAATATAAAAAAATATTAAGACCTCTACTGTCTTTCATTTCTTTTTACTGACACTGCAGTTTACCAGTAATGGCAGTATAGATGAAAATATATTATAGAGTTTTCTGCATGAGGGACGAGAGTCATTATTGTTACCATCTGTACCCTTGTCTTTCTCTTCCACAATAAGGGGAAAACTGATCTGCACCAGAGTTAAAGACACATAAGACTGTAAGTGAAGCAGAGATAAAATTCTGTTCAGTTAACAAAACCAATTGGGCAAAGGTGCAACCCAAATATAGATTTTTATCTCTACCAAAAGAAGCCATACAAATTTGGTTTGGTTTCACGAATAATACTATTTTTAGAATATTATACCATGTTTAAACATATTTTCTCAAAAAACAGAATGAAGTTGAAAACAGCAGCTGCAACCTGATCGAAAACCCCAATCTGCATTCTGTCTGGCTCTTATTTCTTTAATTTAAGTCTTTCCCCAAACAAGTCAGCACTTGAACAAGTTTACATGAGTCATACGTACTTGTAGATGTAAAAAGATGATGGGGAAAGCAAATTAGTAAGGTTCAAGTTGTCAAGTTATCAGGTAACAGAAAAATATTAGGAACGGTTAAAATAAACACACTAAGCCAAGAGCAACACTGGAAAACCTGAAGTCCAAGTTCTACACAGGTGCAGGCACAGGAGGGTGAAGGGAAAGTGTTACTGAAGAATGAAAATAAACAGTAACTGTAAACTCTATAGATCTGGTACACAGAACAATTTGGAGACAAAAATGATCTGGAGGCCTCTCCAATGAGGAAGTTTTCTTTACAAACAGCAACTCTTCTGAAAAAAAGAAGTGCTGCGAAGGCCCCAGTTCTGCAATCTCTAGTTCAGGCCTTCTTCCTGAATGAGACTGGGTTCCAGAGTCAGACTGCTTAAATTAAAAATGTAAGTAGTCTACAATATCGAAATCACATTTAGAATACCAAAATTTTATAAAGAAAGCTGCATCATCTTGTTCCACTAAGAGCAGTGCACAACTGAGTCTCTCTCAATGCAACATGAGTTTATTCGCTGTACCCTCAACAGTGGCCACCTTCTTGAATTGTCTGGCTTGAATAACCCAGAAACGCACGCTGTTGAAACCAGAAAGCTGTTTCATGGTAGAGGACTCAATCTTCAATATACAACTAACTGCAATTACATGAGTGTTTGACTAAAACTCTACAGGGAGTTACCTCTTCTGTGGAATCCAGTCTTTACAAAGCTTACCATTCATACGCTGCAGAACCACGACAGAAAACTTAATGATCACTTCAGAAAATGACATAATATGAAGCTATTCTGACCATTTTCACTATTTTATTGTGCAAACTTGTCATCTCACTGAAATGGAAAGATCTGAATAAAGGTTAACTTAATTAATTAAACATACATATTTTCTTTGTGCTTTCTAGTCTTAGCTTGACATGCAATTCTGTAACTATTAAGTATGCAGTGAACACTATTCCATTTAACAAAAAAAATGACTTAAATTACAGATTATTAAATCTTGGCTACTCATTTCCCCCAAAACACCTCCAATACTGCACAGAATTAACACAGACCCCATCAGAATTCCTTTATCTAAAATAAAACTAATAAAACTAGAAACTATGTATTACAAAACAATACTCTTGGATAACCAATACTAAGATCAGAAATTATCTATTCAGTTCAAATTAACACGTTTCTATAAATCAAAGCAAAATACATCCTCACTTTCATTCCTGTTACAGAATTATCACCTTAATAGCCAATAAAAAGAAAGACCTAATGAGGTATTTCAGTATCTCCCAAAGAAATATTTTCAGCTCTGTTTTTCTTTTAAAGTGCCTGAAAGGAAAAGAGTAATGAATTGCTCACGCAGCCTTTTTTATTATTGTTATAACAAGTGAGTTACACCAAGTCTTAATTTTTTTCACATACTTCAGGATATTTTTTGTCTCACTGCAACAACGGCAAAGGAAATCTCTGAGCAGAAAGGACAGTTACTTAACAGCTGCTTGGGAGCAGCAAACCTCTTTGTTTCCACTAGTGGCTAATGGGATGAGATGACGAAGATTTATTGCGTAGTCAAGGGATATCTGAGAGCTCTGCACCCTAATGTCCAGAAAACAATCCAATATTCCCTGGAAATAAGCTTCCATGAGAGACAAGGATCTAGATTTCTACAAAAAACAGGTCATTCAGCTATATCTTGTTGAGTGTCCAGGACTACTTCTACCTATTAGGATGAACATCCAGTACTGGAGATGACCAAGCACCCTTTGACCCTGAAAGCATCCACATACATCATGGGGTCCAAGGATTTGAGATGGGGAAGACAAATCTGTTCCAGTCCAGCAATAACAACCCGGAAACTTGAAGAAAGGACTGAGAGATTTTGCTGGTCATTCACCCACACTGAGAGGATGCCCTGCACCTAAAATTGTTTCAAACAAGACAGTGAAATCATAATCACCTCTTTCATTACCTAAATGAGAATGCTTAAAAGAAAATTAATTTGAGGCACATCCAACAGATCAGTGTATATAACAGGCACTCTAAAGCGACTTAAGGACTAGAATACATTTATTAGCACATTTTTTGTTGTGTCTGGAACTAAAAGATCAGCCTTGAGCAACCACAAGCTGGAAAGCTTCGGGGATATCCTCCCTGGTGTCTCTTGTCAGAAATGCTCCAAATCAATTGGACACACAACCCTTTAGCATTCACAAAGATATACCAGAGGGATGGGCCTTTCTGAAAGACCAAATACTTTTTAAGAGAGAAGTCAGGTCTTTGAACATCCTTAGTAAAGTGCAATCACCACCATGACACTGGGGTAGGTGAGGCTTGAGCACACACACTATCAACAGCAGCTGAAAAACATTTTATAAACAGCTTGTGGGCCAGTGAGCTTTCACTTACCCACCAACCATCAGAAAAGGGACAAAAACCTATGTATGTATCCAGTCACATGGAATGCATGACTGATGAAAATAAACTTGGTGAATTTATGTTGCAGCTTTGTGTTTTTAAGTAACACGTGCATGAATAGCAGTCCTGACACATTAAGAACCAAAAAGGTTCTTGGACAGAAAATGAGCTACAATGTACAGACAGGAATCTGGCACAGACTGACCTCCTCAAGCAGTAAAACCAGCTCAGTAACATAAAAACTCTCCACATGAACACAAAAATGAAGACATTTGGATACCCTATTTTAAAGACAGGGTATTAAAGATCCTCATCTTGTGCTCATTTTGGATATTTGGAATAGTTTCTGTAAAATCCTCTTCCCTTGAAATAAGAGGCCATTACTAAAGCCCAATGGATTAGAAGACCCAGAAAAGGCTTGCCTGCAGATGTCTTATGAAAACCAATTCCTAAAAAGCAGCAGGAAAAAACACTGCAGGGATGGCAGAAAGCCAACAAAAAGCTAAGAGCTGCTGGTCATGGTGTCACAGTGACAGGCATTTTAAATTGTAATCCCAGACCAGAGACATGTGTAATCTGTCACCAAATCTACAGAGAAAATGGACAGATCAGACTGGAGGGGAAATAGGTCACTCCTTTCCAAAATATTAAAAACTTTTTGGAAAGTAGAGATTGAGACACCAGCTATTAGATATAAGTTCATCTATGGTGGCTGTGCCAGTGATGATAACCTGAGACTCTATCATGATTTCCAAGGAAGCCGTGGGAGCAGGAAGTCATTTAAAAGCATCTGCAGTTCATTCTGCTGCACATCTTTGCCCTTGTTGCAGACTCTCAAAGCATAGAATCAATCTGTGCTTGAAGAAAAATCCTGTTACTCACTGAAATTCAAAAGTTCAGTTGAATAAGTGACAAAAAAAGATCCTGTTTTCAGACTCTGGTATAGAGGTAATGTCAGAAAAACAGGGAGCTTTGGTTCATATCACCACCTCTTCAGGAGAGATATTCAGATATAATCCTTAGAAATGGGTTGCTAAAAGATCAGAATCTTTTGGAGACTTTGAGGATATGCTAATATCACATTATCTTAAAAATACTTACAAATGCACATGAGACATTAGCCTTGGGAAAGATGTAAAATTAACCTGCAAGAAAGCTCCAGAACCATGCAAATGAGCAAGATGAACAGTAGAAATTACAACCTTACACTTTTGTTTTTCAGTAGCTGTCTCTGATTTAGAAGATCTTAAGGCATTTTTACTGTGCAGGGATAGAGAAGGACAGAAAAGCACATTTCAGAATAAAACCTGTGTAGAAATACTTGCAAATTAAATGCCTCTTTTTACTTTCATCAGAGCTTTCCTTTTAAAAAGGAATCAATAAAGCTTCACAAGAGTAAATCGTGTGCGGTTTGTTCTTCCTGCATCAACATCAGTGCCAATTAAATTCTGAACCCTAAATCTTTATTGTTTCCTATTAGCTGCTAACCAGAAGGTACACTGTGATTTTCTGAGATCCCAGGCTGAGACTTGCTGTAGCAGCAGTTAGAAAAAATGTTCTTGTTTTGACTTGTCTGCTGGGTAAACTTGACATCCAAGCTACATGGTGGAAAATAAATACATAATACCAAGATGTTAATTTTACAGAAACACTTAACTCTTCTGACCACAATTAACACTCTGAGGGAGAAAAAAAGCCATTGACAGGTCTGCCTAGCTCCTGCTTCTGCACTGCTTCCCAGGTTCCCTTTCCAAGTGGTGGCTCAGCTCCTGGAGAAGCCAGGCTGCCACCGACCCCAGGGCTGCCTTCAAAGCTGTACATGGGGAGAAAAAGTGGAGCAGAGTGACAGGGAGTTAAATACAGCTACAAAATGACACTGACTCCCAGCTAGGATCCAAAAGAGAAGTCTAAGAGCAATGGTTGCTGAGAATAACTCATCCCTCTCCTCCTCCCTGTCCCACCCTCAAGCTCTAAGAACACCTCCATGAGGAGACCGGGACACAACTCTCAGAACACAATGGTTTTGTGGGAGCTCCGTCCTATTTGTGCAAACAGACAGGAAGGCAGATTTGGCCTTACATTTATGATGCTCCAAGGTCTTTATTTTTTATAAACTAACCAGAAAAGGTGCATTTTGGGAATACAGGTAAGTTTGTTTTGCATAAACACTGCTCCAGATCTCTCACACCATTCCCTAAGAGCACACAAGGACTGCTGCAACACTGAATTCCTCCAAAATACCATGAACCTCATGATATGGTAGAATATTTTTCACGTCTATTCTGCAACAGTGACATTTATCACTAAACTGGAGAAAGAACTGGAAAAAAACCCCAACAAGTCATCATTTTAACAGCGGTAGAACATAGATAGCATGCTTACAGAAATTAACACTGTAAGTATATTTTTGTTTATGATGAATATGAACACTAAACTTTCTAGTAATTTCTAATGTATTACTGTATTGCTTTCTAGCAATTTCTAATACTACACTTGATTTGCCAAACAGTCAAAGAAGAGAGTGCAAAATTGACTTTTTTTCCTTATTCCAGCTGCATTGCAGTAAGCTGGCCACAATTCACAAATTGGAGAATAAAGCAACGCAAGGAATTAAGAAAGAGCTTTTAAAAAGTCTGAGAAGTAATTTTTTTGTCTATGGAACCATCCAAAGTCAAAGGACTCATTTTGGCTGAAGAAGAAAGTCATCATGGAAAGAAATCCAGGAGGAGACACAAAAACCTTGAAGAACATGCCACTTTTTAAAAATTTATTTATTACTATAATAAAGATAATAATGTGCTACATGAAATCAAGAGAGACTGTGAAAGGTCCTCAAATCAAAGTCCTTATTTATACACTTGAACACGAGCCACTTCAGATGGAAAACCTTAAGCCCACTACACTGTGATGGCAGGAGCACTGACAGAAGGACATGCTTACATGGTTTAGTACATGTTCCAGGTACACTTGGTGTAACTTGGTGTTACTTTACTGCTTTACAAGTGGCACAGCTGATTTTAGTACAGCCTGTAGTTTATACTTCCTTGTATAATCAAGATGGAACCAGTTTTTTTGCATGTAAACACAAGGGGTTCACTACAATTTATTTGTCATGTATTAACTGATACAGGTTGAAATTATTCTTTTTGCCTCACTGAGGACAAGGCTCACTTTGCTTTAACTTCATCTAATTACTCCCCTGTTTATGTTAAAGTAGAACAAGCTTTCCTTAAGATAAATACAAATGTTCACCCATCAGCTCACATTGGTTTAACTAAATCAGATTAGAAGTACACCTTCATTTTAAAGCTGTGGCTTTGCACACAGCAGTTCCAAGCTGTAAACTTTTATTAAAGTTGTGTTCTATTCTGTAAGTTTTCCTCATTACTACAACTCAAAAACATTACTAAAGGTGATACAGGGGTTCTAAAACAGTCTGAGACCTTGAAGAACAAAATGGCAACCTCAAAAAGTGCCAACTAATGACTGACCACACTCAAACCGGTTCAAGGATGTAAATGCCTATTGAACCTTAATAATTGGGCAATAAATACCTTTAAATCAATATATTTGGAACACTAGTTCAAAATTATTAAAGAAGCAGATAACATTCAGAATTAAAATGCAGAGCACATAATATGTAAACATCAAACTCAAAATATTATTAATTGTTATATACTTCTCATGTATTTGCACTACACACATATTTCAAATGCAAATATTAATTTGGAGAGAAATACCTACTGTATATGCACACACTGAAACAGTTTGCTCAGCTATACTGCATCAATGGTTATTTGACAAGTTATAGCATCACAAACTGCTCATTTACATATTCAGCTATTCTGTCTGGTTTTTCCTTGAGAATAAATTAATAAAACAACTGTTTTACAGATCCATACTAACAGCTCCTCCTCTGAACCACAAGGACAATCATACTTATGCAAATTCAGTGTATAAAACATACACCAACAAAACCACACCAAAAGTGTAAAAAATGCTTCCTTTCTAAATCCTAGCAAGGTGTAATATTTTTTAGCTATCAAAGTTAACATCAGCAATAATGATTTAGTTGATAGAAAAAGACTGATATTCATATAATCATCAGTGAAAATTCAGTCCTTGAAATGCTAATGTGCAAGCATTGTACTGACACACTTAAGAAGTTTACAAGTATAATTCAACATACTTAAGCACTCTACATTGCAAAAAACAGACAGTGCAATACTTTAAAAGTTTCTGATTTACAGTATGTTTTTCTGTATTGTATTATAAAGAGAAAAGAGTATTTTAAAAGTTAGGCCAGATCATCATATTTCATTTAAACAAGCAGCAATGAAGAAATTATTTTAAAAAAATTCATTAAAACCTGCAAGAGTCAGTAAACCAGAAGATAAAAAGCAGAAATGAGAAAGTAGTCTAAAAGAAGATGTGTGTGGACTAAGAGAAAATTAAAGAAACAGAAGAAAAAAAATCTTAAAAAGAAGATGAAAAGAAAAAAAGAGATAAAAAGACACTGTTTACTAAACAAGTAAAATGACCTACAGAGGGAAAAAATAGATAGCTGACCTTCAGATTTTGTAAGTCAAACCTGAAGGATCCCAGATCTGAACTATAAACTGACACAAGGCAAAAGACAAAATGAGAACCGAAATTGGATTTTCAGTTCTCTTCTTATACCAGAGTCTTGAGACAACAGATGCTTATTTCAGACTGCGTGCTAAAATTATCCTCTGGTTCAAACACTTTGCACTTATGTTTCAGAAGAAACATTTCATCTCCAAGTTTTATTGTTCCTCACTTCAAGTTATTCTCACTTAAAAAAAAAATGAAAGAAACACCATGCCAACATACTCCTCTAAGGGGAAAATTGTTCCTTTTTGGGTATTCAAAAGGCTTGTTTTACTGCTCACGGTGATTCTTTGCATGACTACTCTGCAGTGAGTTGAAAACACACAGGAGGTGCACTTTTCACTTAATCTTTCATTTATTTGTTCCCATTCAAGAAGAATTTTACCACCTCTGTTCACAGAATTATTAAAATATTACAGTGTTTCTGCTACAGTGGAGGTTTCCCAATGGAGCAAGATTTGAAAATACTGGTTGGCACCAAAGTACTGATGGAGATCTACTCCTTGCAAAATGGAAGTGCATTTCACTTCAAACACATGCCCCTGATCTTAAGCCTCCACTTGTCCAACTTACTGTACATCAGCTTCCAGGATGGAGCAGCCTCAAAGCAGACAAACCAAATAACACTAAGACCAAACTAAAATGGAAAACGCAGAATCTTTGAAAATTCAATTGATAAGAAACACTCAGTCCACAGGACCAGCTAGAAATGGTCACTATTAGAATGCCAGAAAGATAAACAGTATAGATGTTACAGCCTTGTCACCAACTGGTTTTCTCTGCAGACCTCTTATTGCACTGACCTGTGTGATATTGGAGCCACAGCTGTGAATGACAACTTGGTGGTTTGTGGGAAGATTTAAGGAGGAGAATAAAAACATCTCCATGGCAGTTCAAGTTTCATCTCAGTCTACCACTCTTAGTTCAATCAAAAAAGAAACTTTAATCTCATGCAAACCTCACAGAATGCTCTAGAGAACTTCCATATTTTTCAAAGGCCACATAGGACCAAATCCTTGAAAAATTAATTGCACCTGCCTGACTTGGCAGTTTACCTTTTGTATCAAGAGTGAGAAGTTTCACTTTGTTGTTTTGTACTACAGAAGTGTCCTCTTCCACTGTTCCATTGCTGCTTTTTGTGAAGGTCAGAGCTTCTCCATTCTGTTTGCCTTAGTCCTGGCCTAGGCTGCTCCATGGTCAGAGTTCCCAGCTGCAGTCTAGTCTTTTCTCTGCCAGCCCAATGTCAATGCAGAGAATAAAAAAGAGCCAAGACCTTTTAAGCAGAGTGGGTGACAGAGACTCAGTTATAGGTGAAACTGTCAACACACAAAACCCTCCCCAGAATAATCCGAGCACTTCTTACACTCCCCACTATTGAATTATTCAGGAATAAGCTCTTCTTGCCTTAAAAGACAAACTTTTTGTGGATAAGTGCAAACAGAAGTTTATGTAAGACACAGAGGGGAGATGCTGAACTGAAATTCAGCTTACAGTTACAGAGAAATTAATAATAGGGCACAACAAAAGTAAGAGTTACTGGGATAGAGTTGCTGAGTTCAGTAAAAGATAGCCTGTCATCACAAATGAGTGAAATAACTTTGAGAACAATATAAAACTGGAAGAAACCGCGGAGATATTTGGGGTGCTGAATTTTGCCCTAATGCTGTGAGCAAAATGACTGAAATTAAGTCAGGTCTTAGGTTGTTGGGGTAAAGTATGTACAGCTCTGCCATGTGATACCAGACAGACAGACTTACTGCCATTTTAGAAGTACATATTCGTAGGAAGAAGATCTCTCTTCCTTAAATACAAATTGCAGAAAAATAGTAAAAAAATCCTTGTTCTTTGTACTCCTCTTTCCCTTTTTTCCTTTTATTGGTTGTCTGTTTCCAATATTCTGAAGGTCTTCACCTATTCTATACTTCCAAGTTACAGTAACATCATCACATCCAAGAGAGCTAGCAGGTATTCAATGTACCAGGTAACAGCTACTAGATATAATCACCTTCCTAGGGGCAAAGAAGAGTGGCCAGGGTTGAAGTCTTTGGTACACCAAATCTTTGCTGTTCACACCCCCTTCGCCACTCCAAAGTAATAACTACAAAGAATCATGTCTCAAAAATTTTCACCGTTGTACTAAATTCTCATAGTTCCAAAAGTATCAACCCCAAAGAATAAATATTAGCACTGTTCTATGCTGCATATGGCACAGTCTATAAGAGAGTCTGTAGGTAATGCAGGGGGAAAAAAAGGAAAAAAATGTCCAGGTTTTCTAATAATACCTTTTTATTCCAAAACTCAGTGAATTAAAATAGATTTAATCTTTACAGCACTGTTCTGTCCTTTCTATTACCCAAGAAGACTGACGAAAAAAATACCCCCTTCTAACCAAACTTAAGACTTTTTTCTTTTAACCTGATGCAGTAAGAAGTAATTAATGAATACAGTCCTGGTAATTAAGTTCTAGTTCCCAAACTATGGTAAGAACAAACAACATAATAAAAAAAACCCCAACAAAACATATTTGTTCATAGTTCAACCCCCTTTCCAGTCAGCACCTACTCCAAGCTCCCTTCCTAACCTTTACACAGAGCCAAATTACCAGTCCCTGCTCTGGATGGCATTTTCTTCATGCTGCTCATTGTCCTACTTTCTTGCCTTTACTCACAGTTCCTTTATTTTTTTTATCTTTTTACCAGTCAAACAATACTTTACATAACAGAAGCCACAGGAATCTCAATGTGGTTTTGTTTGGGGCAGCAATACATATGTGGTTTTGGGGTTAGAAACCAGCTGTTTTGGGTACCACATGGTCTGAAGAAAAGCACATAAAAGACAGAAACCACTGAAGTCAACAGTTTCATCCAAGTAACAATGACAACACTGGACATGTGTGGGTTTTCTTGGTTGGTTGATGGTTTTTCTAGGGCGGACATCAAAATGTTGTCTACTTAAATCCACTCTACTGGGCTCAAGAGGAGCAGGAAAATGATAAAGGCTATGTGCAAAACAGAAGAAAAGTCAGAGGGCACTGAACACAGAGCTCCTCTCCTTTTTACTGTGTACAGAAGCAAGTTCTGCAGAACTGGGAAGTAACCTCTGGTCAGAAGGTGGATGATCTGCTGTCCGAGATGACCAAAAATGAGCACATTTCATATAGGAAGATATTTGCTTATACTGTGCTCATGTCCTACTGTGAACATTGTCCTCAGAAAGTCCTTAGAATGTTCAAGATCGACTCTTTGCTGACATGACATGCAGGCAACCATAAACTTCACTAAAGCTGACAGGATCTTACGGCAGCTGCTCCTCTTCTGGAGGATTTGGTTTTCCTTTCCATTCCTTTTAAGCCCAGTTTGCTCCTATGGCTTTGTCTAGCTACGTTTTAATTAGTTTGCCTCCCTCATACCCAGAGAAGGTCTCACTTGAAAAACAGCTATGGCCTGTTTTCATTTACTTCTGTGTCCCCACAACAGCAGATGCAGTCTCTAACAACTTCTTGTGCAATGCCTACTGTGATGCTCCTCTAGTTGAACATCGGGTGATTTTATTTGTATATACATTAAATATGGATATTCACACCACAAGCCTGTATTGTTTCTGCTGTCCACCATCATCCCCATTTAACTTCCAGCATTACTGCTTTCAAAACAAGGTAAGGGTAGGTTCACTTTGGTCTGCTAATCTAGGCAGGGCAAAATAAAGTAGATTTGAGGCTTGGTACAAACCCAAAAATTGTGATCAAACTATATAGTTAGTAAATTGTTTGTCTAAATCTTTCATGTGTGATGAAAGATTATTATCATAATTCATTAGCAAATTGCAGACTTTGTAATGCAGGCGGTCACAAATTTGGCTTTGTATCAATCAGTTTAGACCAGCTGGGTAGAAATTAACACAACTCTGGGATACATAAAATGAAGTGCTCTTTCATTTTTAATTCACTGGAAACTTTGAAGGAAAAAAATGGAAGCCCTTTCAAAAATGTCAATTTTCCCTAATTTTTGTAAATCATTCCATTTCACTGTAGAGATATAGAGAAACAAACACACATACATGGAGTGTGTGAATAGAATACCAAAGTAACTGCTCAACCAAAATAAATTTAATATAAAGTACAGGTAAAGAAAAGCAGTGCAGCTAAAAAAGTCCCTTTCTTCCATTGTTTCTGAGGGAGTCATATATGTTAGTCATCACCAGAATTATTAAACAAACACAAAATTTAATAGCTGAGCTACTCACAAGATACAATACTGTCAAAATTCCTGTTCTGGGTTTCCCAGTCTAACAAATGACCTTGCACAAAAATGCTTGTTTTGATTATGTCTCCTTTGCCTAAGCTACAAGGCTGTGTATAGTGACAGCTGTATTTGAGAGCAACTTAAAACAAATTTTATCTTAGTGGCACCTAATCCAGAGACTGGTACAAGCAGCATGGAAAAGTCAGTGTCAAAATTAAACAATGAAGGCTTTTCTAGGAACAGATGCTTTTTCCCTGCAGCTGTAAAAACCTTAAAACAATCCTATACCCCACTGTCTGGTCACGCAACTATCACAAAGCAAGGCATAAATTTTGCCACTTATTGCAAATATTTGCTGAGAGCTGCTATAACCCTTTTTAAAAACAGTAACAGGGATTTCTTGAGGGTGATTATGAGGCCATTTTATCCTTTAAATGAGTGCAAGGCTCTCCAATTTACGCCCACAATCCTTGGGACAAAAACAAAAGAATAACTTTTCAAGTTCATGTTTTACACAGATATGGGAACATAACTGAAAAACCCTAAGAAACAGGTTTACTACAGAGACAGCGCTCCAAGTCACTAAGATGTTATGGACGGGACAAACATTATTAATTCACAGTTGAAACAGCAACTGAGTGTTTTCTTTGCATAGTAATTAAAAAGCAACCCAGTACTATCACTACACTGCTGCTTCAAGATACCATTTTGGTGTTCTAACTCCACAACTACTATGTTAAATATCCTAATCACCACAACTATCCAAAAAATTACCTCTTTCTATTAAGTGAATGCAGTGATAAACTTCAAACCGAAATATAAACTCTTAGGAAACAACTGCTGTAACTCAATGAATACACGTAAGGCCTCGGATCCCAATTAAGTGAGCAATTTACAATGTCAAGAATCTAGTTAGGCTCCATATGAACTGATGGGGATTTTAGATTAGCTTCTGTTGTGTATTTAAAAGTGATAGCACCAACATGATTTACATAAGTACAATATTTTCAAATATTTTCTCACCAAGCAAACACTCTAAAATTGTGAAGTGTTTCCTTTCTTACTCAAGTTAAAAAAAAAAAAAAAAAATCAACTTTTCCAGAACAACAGTTCATTAGCACCTCACTATTTATAATTGGGTTGTTTGATGAGAAAACATGAGAGAACACTGTGCCTACTATAATTTGCACAAATACAAATTTCATTGTTTGAAAACAAATCAGCAATTCAACGATTGTGTTTTTTTTAATATAAGTGTATATCATGCAATAATAGAAGTGATCATATTATAGTTAACACAGGATAGAAAGGTTAAACCGTGTTCTAAACCACTTTAATTTACAAGCTGTAAATTAATTTTTTTTAATTGCAAAAAAAATGCTAACTTTAATTTTTCATTTGTTATTCAACTAAATATAATTTACACAGATAACAGCACTATGCTATTTAGCTACAGAGTACTGCTTTCCCACCTTAAATAGCACAGGAACTAGGGACATAGCTGTTTAATATGTTCATAAAGCTGCTTAGGTTTTCTTGTCATTTCATGCTAACACCTTTTTAATAGCTAGCATTATGATAGAAGCCTTGCATAAAAATTCACCACCTCGAAAGTAAAACACAGCAAATATTCAAAATCAGAATTGCAAGCGATGGTTTTAATTGCAGTTTTTAAAAAATTCAGGGTTTTAAATTAGGTCTTGATCCCCAAAATCCTTAGCATCCTTAAATTACATGAGCAAAGCCATTCAATTCAACATGATTACTTCTAAAATAAGGACAACTCACATGACTGAGCATTTACAGAGCTGAACCCATAACCAAAATTATAACAATGACTCCTCATTATTTTCAAATTCAAATAAATTGATCCTTATCCTTTTGAGAGTTTCTCTCCAATGCAACAACACTTACGGACAGAGTGTAAAGAGAAAGGGAAGGAGAGAAAGGAAGAACAGAGATATAAACATACACACTAAACTACAAGCTGACAAACTGAAAGCTAACAGATGTGTGACTTCTAATTAGTTATAATAATCTGTGCTTCGACGCTATTGGAACCTGCCTCGCCTTCCCTTGCAAATCAGACAGCTTCCTTTGGAGTTTTAAACTCTGAGTGCTTCTAAATTTATTCAAGGAAAAAAACCCTGCTTTCAGCAAATTTTAGATAAACTACAGTGATAACTTTATGAAAGGAAAATATTAAATTATAATTATCCTAAACAGACACAGTCTTGTGAAACTAACCCTACATTCATATGAAAATACAAAGCATTGACTATAATGAATTTGATTCATCCTTGGACACAAAGCTTTACCACAGTAAACTCAGTCAACTGTTGCTCTTGCTTTTATATTCATAGTACTTAAATAGCGCACTTTAAAACAAAAAAAACTCCAATTGGCTTTTCATACATCCACCCTCCCCAAAAATAACGCACTTGAAAAACCCAAATGATATGAAAAGGCTTCAAGGCCTCTTTTCTCCTTTTCACAGCACTTTTTTTTTATTTCTGTTTGCAGTAATCTGCCTTTCACTTTCTCATTGCTACAGAACAAACGAGGAGGCTCAGCACTTTGAAAAGGGGGCTCAATGTGTAATGGGTCCACTAGAATTAATTTAGTTGCACCAAATCCATTGAGCAGTGAGGTTTTTTTCTCTTCTCAAATCATTTTGAGTCGGATGCAGCCCCCAGCCTTTGTAATTCTAGTAAAGCACTTAAAGTGCACAGTAGGTGTTCATCAGGACCATCTGGTCAAAAGCAAAACAAGCTGCTGATTTTGCCTTTGAATAGAATGAAGCAAGTGTGAATTAGTCTCTTCAATTAGCACTATTACAACCTGTCAAGTGCATATTGTAAAACAGGATTATTACAGTATTGGTCACCAGTGCAATTATTTACTCTCTGCCTTTTCTTGCATATAAAAATGTCCATGTTTACTAGTTTTTGATAACTGAAGATCGTTTCTTTAATGATATGCACGTCCAAACCCACCAAAACCAAATTACAGGTTATGAAACATATTCTGTCAGGAATATATTAAGTTTCATAATTAAGTGAGAAGTAGTGCCCTTTCTTTATCTCTTATTGCTGTTTCTGTTGCATAAAGAGAAAAAGAATAATAGTTTTATGCCTGTCTTCGAAACAGATCTCTACAGTCAGGTATTATGATATTTTAAGTGTCTAATAAAGCTATCATTTTTGAACAGGTAGATAAAAGGTATTTTCTCTCCATTTCCCAAGGAACTTCCTTTTCATATAATTTCCAACACATGACCACTTACAAAAAGTTTATTAAGGATTTCTTTCAGCAAATACACTTTACTTTAGCAATGTGCTGGTTTTCTATAACAGAAAGGCAAAAAAACAAATCAAGAAGTTGATTTAGCTTATTAAAGATAAGATTTTTCTCTCCTTGTTCAAAAAGTCAATGCCTGGCTCGCTAGCTGGTACTCATTTATCACTGTAGAACACTGAGGCTATCACAGTGATAGATGTTTAAATTATGTATACTGTTGTTCTGACTCGTTATAAATTGAATACAATTTTAACAAGACAGATTTCTTTAAAAAGCAAACAAAATTTTCAAATTTCACAAAAACATTATACTGCTCTTGCGTACAATCAGTACAGCAATGTATTTTACCAGCTTCTCTGATACCAAGAATATTTGAACAATAGAACGTTTGTGCACCTCCTATTAAATACCAAAAAGTGTTAGTTACTGATTTTTATTACAAAAAGAATAGTTTTCAACAATTTTAAAGTAAGTAAAAAATGTCAAAATATAAAACAACTGTTTCTGAAACTGGTAATGTATGTACTTGGATCTGTCTGTATTCTGGCAAATGTATGTTACTTTAATCACTTAGTTAGATTTAAAAGAATAACATTATTTACACATACATTTCATGTCCTCATGTCAGTGTCTGACCTTTACTTTGAATGATCTCACTCAACAGCAACTGGCCTGAAAATATTTTGTTCAGATATCAAAAAACAGATCTGAAAAAGGTACAAGACCTTCAGCCGGATTATTTTTCTTCATGCTGAAGGTAATTCATCTGCTTATCTGTATTTATATATTACATTCATTTAGGCCTTTTAAATCAGATTTCTGCCTGCATGTTCATAAACAGTGGTTTTGCACCTTGTTCAACATTTGTCCGCTTATCAGAAAAGTTTAAAAAAAATTTCATCACGAAGGACTTCAAATTGTCATTAGGGTCTGTCAACACAGAATTTACAGTTTATCTCAGCCCAAGCAGTTGTATGCACAAATAGTTCCTCCTCCTGCCTGGAGTGCTATTGGATACATTGCTTTTCATATTCCACCTTAGCCAGTTAAGTCTGTAGGGAACAGAGAACAAATATATTACCTAGCACAGGTGACAGGGATGCTGAGCAGGCAGCCCCCGTTTAGATTATTGGCTAAAGGAACGGAATAAAGAGCAGAGGCAGCTATGCAGAGACAGCCAGTACTTAAGGACCCATCTTCTTTGCACTGTTTGCACAATTTTATGTTTTATTGAGAATTATAGTGCCCAGTAGGTGCTTTACACAGTATTCTCAACTGGAATTTCCAGCAGTTACAAAATAAAATCACCAATCTATGAGAGGACTGAGGACTCTGCATATTTAACTCGTCCACCCTTTAGCAGCCACAGCTTGTGTACACTGGACATTTCTGTAATCCTGCACACGGGAATCACAAAAAGGCTTCAAAGTCTGTATCAGAAGTAAAACAGACAATTTAAAACTCCTTGTTTATAACTAACTGGAGCTATCCAGTTTGTTAAAAATGTTTGCTTTTTTCCCCTATGGCAGGGACTTAAACAAAAAGCAGAGAGCACGCTATTGTGACAAGAACTCAAATCCAGTAAGTTTTTCGCAAATTAGTTTGTCTGCTCCAGGATCAGAACACAAACTTGCTTTCCATGAAACATTTAAATATTGCCCCCTCTGAAAAGGGCTGTCCTTCATTTCTGTCAAATAATACAACTACAATGTGCAAAAAATGAGAAGTAGTAGAAATGTTCATTTCTAAATGAGAATGAATTGGTAAGAATACTCAGAAAATAAGTTATCCTGGTTGTGGCAATGCCTTGTAATAATTTAGCACATAGCTTCTCAAACCTAAACTTAAAAATTCTCTCCAATTACAGACAGCCTCTACAAATTATCTTAGAAGAATAAAGAGCAAGTCTTAGGCAGAAAACTCCTTTTAGTCTTGTATTAGGAGTTCAATTTGTTAGACTTATTCTTATTTAACCATCTAATACACTGGAAATGTATTCATTTACAGTCTCCAAACTGGCATAAAACCTACTAATTTCCACTTTAAAATGCAGATCATGGAAAAAAGTAACTATGATATTTCCCAGAACAGTATCTGCACAAAATTAATTTAATACTGCAATTTTACAAGAACAAACAGATGTCAGAAACCTGTGACACAGATTAATTTACAATTTAGACCACCAAGTTATTATTAAATTTCCAAGTTAACTACTACCCTGCTCAACTAAAAAAAAAAAAAAAAATTAAAAATTGAATATCCAGAATTTTTTACACGTTCTGTTTCATTTTTTTATTTAATTTCTGAAGATTCTGTATAAACTCATAATCCCACAACAATATAACTGAATGCAACTTATATTTTTTTAAGCTGAGAAATTAAAAATTAATATGTGAACAGTTACAAATTTAGATAAAGCACGGTAAAAAAAAAAAACCAAAGGCATTTTCAAGTACCATCCAAAAATCCAACCATTAAATTAATATGCAAGAAATCGTAGAAGCAGACATGAGCACTACAGCTCCAGGCCTCTCTCAGAGAAATTTTTGTCACATTGTTTCCCCACCAAACACCACAATTTCTTTGAAAAAAAAAAAAAATTCATCCAACTATCATTTACTATTAAACATGCATTCTAAACAATAAAAAAAAGACAGCAGAGAACTGAAGAAATCGTAGTTTAGGAAAGCACAGCTGAGAGCTCACTGGATTTTGCTTTTAATCCATTGCAAAATATTTATGAGGTTTTGAAAGGGTGGTGGGGTTGAGTTTTTGGTGTGAGTTTGGGGGTTTTTTGAGACACTTGGAAAAAATATATATTCCTTAAAATGCCCAGTATTAATAATAACAACAAACTGAACAACTAGCGCTGCAGACAGTTGCACCCAACTGTGGCAAGAAGCAGAACATTTATAGAATTTTAAATACTTCTTTTAATAATTGATGTAGTCATTTTGAATCTTTCTGCATAGGATATAGCGTGTGAGTAGATTGCATTAACACTGCTTAAACATTTCAACTTGTCAGTATGGCCAAGTCGATTTCTGAAATATTTGCAGTATTTTCCCATCGAAACAGTAATAAAGGTAGAATAAATATATGCCACTGCTTTATAATCACTGAACATTAATGAATATTTTATGTCTTTTTAAATCTCCCTGTTTAATTTAAAAGGGTGAAATTAAGTCTCCTCCCTGCAATATGCCAATTATCTGTAAATCAAACAATAACTTGGCCATTATACTCCTTTTTGTTAATATACCAGAAGCTAATTTGAAAACACTGAGAGGCATTTTTAGAGAATAATTGAATAGTCCTTCCTGCCCTCTTGTGGTTGGCAACTGCATCTCACACTGAGCTTCTCCACCATTACAAAAATACACCAGAAGGAAAGTAAACTATTAATTTGTTAAAGTGCGAACAAGAGTGAAGAAAAAAAAAAAATCTAACAGTCCCTGGAGAGGATGGAGACAAAGGAGAGAAGGAAAGATATCACTGATTCCTCCAAATCACAAGGCTAACTAGATTGATTCATCAATCGTTTGTTAAAATGATCACTCTATGCTAAAAGAAAAAAAAATTAAATTAAGAAGCCATTAGGGAGGTAACATACAAAACAGTGCTTGTTTTTGTATAATTAGACAAATGTTCTGCAACCCTTTTACCTCAGCCAAATCCCCAGGGATTTCCAGGAGACTTTGCACAGACAGGAACATTCACCTGTTCAGCATCAGCTGCACAAGAAGGGCCAGAAAGCTCTATTCATTTCAGCCTCTGAAATGGTCCTCTTAACTTTACACACTCTACTGGATGTGACACTTAGATACAAGAAAGGCAGAGAAAGGTTTCCTGTTCGTGATGGGGTGCTGGGGGTTTCTTATTCTGATTGTTTAGTGGGGAAAATCACAACTGACTTTTAAATTACGCTGAGAGGTTACATGTTAACTGTAACCTGCCATTCCCAACAAACAAGAACTTCAGTGCATGTAAAGGCAGCTGAGATTCCCCAGTCACAGCTTTCTGCTTCCTTTAAGCCAGGTAAGACCCACCAGCAAAGAAGTAATCGATACAGCATAGATAAAAATCAAACTGACAACATGTATGTATGTATTTTCTTTTAGAATCTCACCATTTTAAAATTAAAACCACGTTTTGATAATTTATTTCCATAAACATTCCAATTGTTTAATTGTAAAGAGTCAGACCTTAGCCCCTCAAAAATCAAACTGATGCAAACACATTCATTTGTATTACCACAAAAATCCAAACCAGAAATTATTATAATAGGTTTAAAAATAAAAAGTAGAAAACAGGCTTTAAGCAGGAGAAAGATCACAATTTAGATCTTAAAAATAACAGTATTCACAATGAAAAGAGTTAATTATCATTTTTTAGTGTTGCATGAGATACTGCTCCCGTAGCTAACATTACAGAACTTAAATTAATTCTGTCTACAATGTCAGCATGTGACGTGAAAAACTTCAATAAAATCTGTTCAGCCCTAAAAGACTGAGAGAAGTGTCAGACCAATAATAGCAAACATACATTTAATTTGAAAAGCAAACATTTAATCTTAATGTTTTGTAATGTGAATTCAGAAGATTCATATTTCTAGGTTGTTTGTCATGTTTCCAGAAAGCAGTGGGTTATATGGAAAATAACATCCAAAACATCTGGCATTAGACAGAGCATGGAGCACTGAACAACAACCTTTGTTTTGGAAAGGAGTTTTAAAAATATGCAAGGGGTCTGCTTGTTCTGAATTCAGAGAGTCCAGAGTCATATTAGAGATATTTGTTCCTACAGGACTTAATTCTGATGAAGTTCTCTCCAATATCACCCCTTGCTGGCCATTCCACAGAATGGCAGCAACATCCATTATACACAAAACCATTTGGCTCCCAAGCCAGCAAGAATTACAGCTCTCCAACAGCAACCAGTTGAGGTGCCTATAAAATGGAGATGGAGCTGGTTAAAAGAAGAGAAGATAGAGGGAGCTTCAAGAGGCTTAAAGATAAAATGTAATTTGGACAACTCAATAAATACTGTTCATGTATTTTGCTACTATGCTGTAAAAAGAAACATCCTTTCTGTATAATTTAATAGAAAACCTTTTTGCTGACAAAGGTCTTTAATCAAATTACAGCAATCTTGATGATCCAGTTGATTAAAAAAAAAAGACTAATAAAATGAAGGAATATCCATCAAGACCATGCAAAACCCTTTTAACAGAGCTGGCATTAACTATAATGAGCTACATTTATTCTTCAGCTGTGAAACAGCACTCACCTCCTGAATGGTACTGCTTCCTGAGAAGTTGAGGTTGTACTCCCGCTGGACTTCTCGATGGGTGACAATCAGCATGAAGTTTTGATTTAATGACTCCTGCAGGGCCCTGAAATGGTTGAAAGAAAAACAAGAAAATCAGGGATAAGCATGTTATAGCTTGTTTTACAGTTAGATGCAAAAACCCCAGGGTACCCTAAACTCTACATGAACAAGTCCAGGCACAACATTATCATCTCTCTTTTCACTCTTAAATGCAAGGAAGCATGCTGAGAATGACCAAAGGCCATTCCTGAACTCCTTCCTTAATAAGGCGACTGCAGCCTTTAAAGCTGTTCTAATGTTAAGTATTCTCAAAATCGAGAGAGTCACATTATCTTCACAAACACTGGGTGTATTTAGCACTCATAATGCCATTAATACCAGGCTTGTCAGTATATTGATGACCAGACAAAATATCAAGCTATGATGCACATTAAGAACTGATGGTAAGTGGAACAAGGCAAAGCACGCTCTCACTTCCCTAAGGTTACCTGAGGCAGAAACCAAATGGAAATTCTTCCACCTAGTTTCATTCAAAGCACATAAACCCAGCTAATTAGAACTGGAAAAGTAACCACAGGAAAATTTCTTGTGTGGGTACTGAACATTTAGAAAAAAAAAAAAAATAAAATCTTAAGATCCAGTTTAAACAGCCCAACTATATGTTCATGTTGTCACAAACTTGGGGTTTTTTTGTGAATTCTCCAGGCAAATAAAACCTCTGGATGTTACAAAAGGCATCCTGTTTGCTTAATTAGGTACAAAATTATGCAGCTATCTATTTTTCAAAATAGAAGGCAGGACTTAAGTTATAAACACGGTGACTATGGCTGGGTACAATCTTCCACAGGCCACAAAACCGCAGCAACACCATACCTTAGCTATTGTTTCTAAACACTATTTATGTAGATTTGACCTGTTCAGTGGCATATGAAATTAAATTGGGCTTATTCACTTCTTTTTTTTCTTACCACGTACACTTAAAAGAATGACAGACTGTGGTATTTTATTTCACATCTTCACTATTCCATGACACTCCAACATGCTATTCCTCTTAGCAATAAAGGACAACTTCTGAATGCAGGTCAGCATAACTGTATCTTACAATACAAGAAGACAAGAAAGACTCCTAAATTATTTGAGACATAATGTGTTAGTTTTAACTCCTACTGTAACTACTGACCTGCAGTTTTTCTGCTCTGATGGCAAGGAACTCATACAACACTCACTGGATGCTTCAGCAAGAGATGCACAATTTGCTTGAATATCTCACGGAAAGTTACCTTACAAAAATATCTTCACTCAGCAACTTTATTTGGCTTCTGTGACAACTTATTAATCACTTACTACAAAATGAAATCACAAAGTTCTATTTCTTGTCTTTTATAGTTTTGTAATACGGAAAATAAATATAACTCATTGTCAATGCTAAGTATGATCACGTGCACGAGAGACACTACAAATTCTACTGTAGTCATCTATACTGAACATGACATTTTCTGAACCTGTCACAAAGTCTTGTAAGAAAAGGCCTAAAAAAAGAGTCCTGCAAAGTTGTATTTTCAAAGGTAATTCTAATGTCATTGTCAATAAGTTTCACATTGCCATAACCGTATTTTCTTTTGGCAAATGTTCAGTAGCAACTAAAATATCCTGCTGTGCTTTTTCACATTCTGATTTTTTATTTGTTTTCAGCAAATACTGGAGGCAAACGACATATTTAATTGCTCTGAAAACATTAATCACAGCATATGTGAAAGGCTCTGGATTCCATACGGACTCACACAAGGCTCTGTTACAGCTAATTTTGACTCCATCTGAAAAATCTGTAGATGCTAACTGATAACATGACTCATGTTTTCATTCTGTAATTGATGTAAACATAGAAGGAAACAGCCTAGTCCGATCAAACCCTCAGGTCTCTCCAGTTATGCACGATACAGACCCTTCAGTACTCCCCAAAATACAGCCTGCTAACGAAAAGCTCATAGGAAATGTTCTTCCACTTGTGACAGCGGGAAGTATGTAGAAAATAAAAAAATACCCTTCAAACAGAGTTAATTTAAATCAAGTGCCTAAAAATTAAAAGCCTTAATTTTTGAAGTAACTAACAATTTTGACACCTCTACTTCTGGATTTCTAAGCAACACAAGCTAAGCTTGTTAACAAGCAAATTCTCAGTACATTTTCATAGATAAGCAGAGGGAAATAAGAGGCTGAAAATTAAGCTGGCTAAAAAAAAAAGAAACAAAACCTGCAAAAAACTGAGTAAAAACTGGGTTTGAAAATGTTAGCAAATAAAGTGCACGGTTAATTGTTCAATTTTTCTTCTTCTTTCTTATTACAGAAAAATAATATATTGAGGAATATTACTTCTGCTTACACAGACATTCAGTGCTCAACTGATCTACTCCTTGGAGCTCCTACATCAAAATCTCACATGGTCTGACAGCTGTAAGACTTGGAAAGGGAAAGGGAGGAAGAACTGATGGCACATCCCATGGGTGGTTGGTGCCAGTGTTGGTACCAAGGCTCCTCTGCAGGAATTGAACACACAGTTGGACAGCCAGTGATGTCAGTCCCTCCCATATTAATTTCCTCCAGCAACTGGGGATGTAGATTACCCCAAATTATTTGTGCCAATAGAACTCTGCTTCCAAAATATACCATGCCCTAAAATTGGATTTTCAGCCATTAAGGTTACAGTAGAATTTACAATATAAAAGTACTTAAAGGAAACTTCTCAGTGACAGTAAACTGAACCTTATCTCTTTTTAGGTCCACACAAGTGTATTGAGAAGACTGACTTTGACTATGTAGCACATTTTTAAAATTCTGGCTTCATGTTTGCAGCTGTTTAATTTTCCTAAAATGTTATTAGCTGACTACAATCTTTCAAATAAAATATCTGCATGAAAAGGAAAAAAAAAGTCAGGGCCAAACTCCAGGTCCCACTAAAGTCAAGACAGATTTTCTTTTATCTTTTTCTTCTTTTTTTTTGTTGCCATCAGTGCTAAGAGAATTTTATTACCCTAAGAATAGGAAAACCTAAGAATTAACCTAAGAATTGGGAAAAGAAAACCAAAGTGTTGGGAAAAGAAACAGGACTAAAGTAGGCCACTCTTGCAAGCACCATTTCCCCCCACTGTAAACCTTACATTTCAAAAGCATTTGCTGATAGGTGGTATGATGCCATTACAACTTTTTTACCTCAGCTGAATGATTATACATTCACTTTTCAGAACAGGAGGCCAGGGAACCTGTATTTTTGGGCACCAGTCCTCCATTTAAGGTACTCTGCTGACACTCAAAGAGAAGTTCAAGAATAGACAAAAGAAAACAGACCTTAGCACGGTCATTGCTCTGACCAGTTCTAGCAAGAGACCTGGACATATCAAACACATAAACCAGACTGGTTCTATCTACTGTTAAGTGACTGACTTAATGCTTTGATTTTTGATGTAATACTTTGCTTTTTAATACCATTTTTCTTTGAAATTTTAATAATATATTTTAAACTTTGAGACTGAAAGTATATCCTTAATCAGTGATCAGTAAATGCTTCTTTTCATTTCAGTTTTCTGAGTTTTTATGAAATACATTCAGTATTTCCCATTAGGCAAGATTTTTCTCAGTCACGGGGAGATTTCCCCCAAAATCTCTGATTTTTATATAAATAGGTATGGCACAAAGTAATTAACATTTCCATTTTAAACTTACAGATTTATACAAGCTCATGTCAACAGAAGTCCAAATTTACTGTAATTACAGATTATTTACATTAAAACAAAATAAGAAATCAGTATGTAAATGTAATGTTTGTTGTAGCTAATGCAGCAGGAGGTGGTAGATTAGGTTCAAACAGCAATCAGTTAGCAAATCTGGCTAACATGTAAATGAGCAGAAGCCCTTTTGTTTACATTCTATTGCATTTTAAACTTCAGGATTTTTAAACTGTCTCATGAGCAGATGTGAAAATAAAACATTAATCTTACCATTCTTATGGAAGCTTTCAAAGTAACTAAAGCAAGGCACTGCTCCTGTCCAGCTAAACACACAATACTAATAATTGGAGTTGCAGGTTACATCGTTCTTAATTAACACTCTGCTACAGTTGATAACATACAAGACACTGTGCCCCCAACACCACTGCTCTGCAACAATCTAAAGCATTCAGCAATATATGGACCCATTGCTTGAAAGATGGGAGTTGTGGGTTTTATTTCCTATCCACACAGATGATTACACTTCCTCAGTAAGTTACAATCACTTAGCAGAAATATGTTATTTCTAATAATCCCCAAGGTATGCACCTGGGCTTAACTGTTTTGAACTTTCCAATGATTCATCAGATATAATAAAGTATCTAAGACTTTCAGCTATTTAGCATAAAAAGTATAAATTTAAAATACATTATAGCCATTAAAATGACAACAACAACAAAAAAATTGATGAAAAGCATCTCCCAGAACATAGAGGATAGAAAGGACAGACAGTCTGGATGACTCAACTCCATGGCCAGACTCTCATGCCCACACTTTTGATGTTTCTTCTTGTATTTCTCCTAAACCTATTTCCTGAACTGGGTATTGTCAGCTTTCAAGAAGCATCCAAGGCAACAAAGGGAAGGAATTGCACACCGAGGAAGTGATTAATCTAATCTGACAAAGCTGGTGCAAGGGATCTCTCCCCTTGGATGATTAAATGATGGACATTCTTTGGCATCTTTCCTTGTAAGACTGTTTTCCAAAGGAAACCATGTTCTTCTCCGCCCACCTGTCCCATCTGTTAACTTTTGAACATAGTCACTAGTTTTAAGGTGGTCTGGCAGTGTTAGAAAACTCTCAAAGACTGAGAATAAATCAACATCCAAGTAGAGGAAAGGGACCCAAATTACCACCCACTTTAGTAAAAGGCTGTATTAAGTATTACTTGTATTACAAGTGTAGTATTTTATACTCCATCCATCTGACCTCTGGCCAACAATCTCAGAACTACACACAGCACATGATTTTACTTTTCCTTTGACGTTACCTGACTGCCAACTGGAGGTGGATACTCTATGCAAGGGGAAAAATATTAAAATAAGAAAAAGAGGAACCGGAGGCAGCATCAGAGGTAGGTGAGATCACAGGAAGCATGGATGGAGAAGTCTAGTTACTGTAGCAGCTGGGAATTCACTAGAAGGCAGGAATTCACCAGAAATCAGATTTCATTACATCCACAACTCAAAGAACGTTGGCTATTGTTCTGGATATTGTGCATGGATAAGTATGGATTTGCCAGCTGAAATTGTGGAAGCAGGGTGGAACTGTACAGGTGGTATTTGACATTTAAATTTAATCCTTACACCTCAATTTACTAGCATGCAGTAGTAATTCACTGGGTTTCTATTACCTATAACAGCTTTAGATAGGCCACTGGTGAACAAAGACACCCTAGGAGATTTTTATTTGTTTAAACTGCAGGATCACTTTGCCACTACATTTAGATGCTGGTTTTAAGTCAGTACTGGGTTAAGCCCATTCAGTCTGTCAGAATAAACTTCAATGCCTACCTACCAGTATGTTGGAAAAGGATGTCTGAGACACTGTTCTGCCTCAGTGTAAAGAATGGGCACAAACTGGAGTTTACAGAGCTGAGACCAGATTGTTCCTTTTAAGAAGAGCAGACTGGAATCTCAGGCTTTTCAAATATCACTTTCTGGAGATATTCAAATAACAACTATTTATCTCTAGTTCAAAATAGAAGGCATTTGAAGAAAACAACAGATGAACTCACAAAGTAAAGAGGCAAAGTTCTTCAACATCCATTAATAATAGATGTGAACAAGATGCTTTTAAAAATTGTGGGTAACAAACTAATCTGAATAATAACTGACCTAACAGTAGGCAGTAAACAGTGTAACTGGGTTTGGTACATTACTTCAATTAGATGTGTTTTGATCTGCATTGATGCTTTAATTGGAGGCAAGCCTCCCCTTTCATCTAGAATTTATGACTTCAGGGAGATGATCTAGCCTTCAAATTATCCGTGTTTAAATAGCCACTAATTAGTCATCATTTGCTATCCCAAAGCTACCAACTTTTATCTTAAAAATATCCAGAACTAATCTCCACTATGAAACAAGTATAAACTATAAAAGGTAACAACCACTTTGATTTTACTAACAAGTAAAGTTCTTTAAAACTATTAATCCAATAAAAAAGGCTAGGAACTGTTTTTAAACAGTTTGTTGTTATATACTTTACTGCAGTTGCAATAAACAACACTCTTCAGACCCCAATTTTCTTTCCAGAACTGAAGACATTCAAATTACAATATACAGCAATACCTAGGTAGAAAATTTTGGAATTGGAAATGGAAACAAACAATTACCAGCTACAGTGTTTTTTTCACTGTTCTTCAAATAGTTGCTAAAGTACAATGGCTTATTGTTCTCCCATAAACTACAGCTCCTGTTGGCACATACAGTTCATGTGCAGCTCACCAGCCTCTATTCAAGCGCCACTATTCCCTCTCTTAATGCTCCTCTCCTTTATCATTGTTTTTATAATTCATATCAGCATTCTTATTTCCTCCACAGACTACAGGGTAATGTGCACAAAAGTACCTTTTAGTAATACATAAAGTACTTTTAATCATTAGGATGCCAGTTATTCTATTGATCCAAAGCATTCCCTTCACTAGTAATACGACTGCACTTGGAGAATATTCTCCTATCGCCTACAAGGGCAGGAAGCCAACTCCCTCTTCAGACAACATGGAATTCATGCAGTTTGCCCAATTCCAAGCGCATCCCTCCCTCCCTGCCTTGGCTGGTCTGGAGCAGCTCCTTTCCCAGGCTCAATTCCTGCGCACCCTCTAGCGGCTACCGAATAACATTCACATTTTCCTGGTAAAAAGCACATACAGGACTGCCTCTGGGAAAAAGGGCAGGAAAGAAAACAAACCGAAGTAATTAGGTAATCGCAAATTACTTTATAAGAGCATCTTCCTTAAAACATCATTTCATTTGCAAACGTTCAGAATATTCACTGACAGCAGAAAGAGACCTGGAGGTGCTGGTCCACAGAGGCTGAACACGAGTCAGTGTGTGCCCAGGTGGGGCAACTTAAGGCCAATGGCCTCTTGGCCTGTATGAGAAATAGTGTCACCAACAGGACACTAAGGAAGTAACTGTCCCCCTGCACTGGGCACTGGTGAGGCCACACCTCAAATCCAGTGTCCCCTTTTGGGCCCCTCACAACAAGAAAGACACTGAGGTGCTGGAGCATGGCCAGAAAAGGGCGACAAAGCTGGTGAAAGGTCTGGAGCACAAGAGTGAGGAGGAGCGGCTGAGGGAGCTGGGGGTGTTTAGCCTGGGGAAAAGGAGGCTCAGGACAGACCTTACTGCTCTCTAGAACTCCCTGAAAGGAGGTTGTGGTGATGTGCAGATCGGTCTCTTCTGCCATGTCTCAAGTGAAAGGATGAGAGAAAACGGCCCAAAGTTGCACCAGGGGAGGTTCAGGTTAGGTATCAGAATTTTTTTTTTCACTGAAAGAATGGTCAGACATTGGAATAAGTTGCCCAAGGAGGTGGTGGAGTCACCATCTCTGGAAGTGTTCAAGAGATGTCTGGATGGGGCCCTTGGGGATATGTTTCAGGGCTGATTATGGTGGTCAGAATAGATAATCTTGAAGGTCTCTTCCAACCTTGATGATTCTGTGGCTTATGAACACTCAACTGCTTGCTTCTTGAGTGTTCATATCAGTAATAAAAGATATCCTACTCAGTTAAAGGAAATTAATTATTCAGCCTATCTACATACATTTTAAAAGTCAAAAAAAATAAGATAAAATAATGTAACAAACATTCCAGAAAGAAAACTCTGATCTGCTGGGAATGATTTATACAGATTTATAAGATACATTAAATGAACTAACATAATGCAGCAACTTATGCAATGCCAGCTCTCATTTCCACAGGGACTGAACTTCTGTTAAAGTTATCACATCTGAGAGGTGTAAAATTCTGTATGTACCTACAACGTTCATGTACCACATCATGGTTTTAAAAACCCCAGCAACCTTCTTTTCATCAACGAGGTGCTGATGTAGCTCATCCCAACAGTTACTAGAGCAGTGAAAACACTTGGTATTTACTGACTGCAGATCCCTGTACATACATGTGGCTTCATAAAAACCACAAAAAAACAAATCATACAAATAGAACTTATGGCCAAAAGACTTACCCAGAATGACTTGAAGAAGGAGGAGGCAGGTCAGGTGTTAGAACATAAAGACTATTATTTTTTGGCAAGTGTAGACTTTTTAAAACAGTCTGAGGGGAGAAAAATCATTATAAATACAAAACGTTCACCAATTCTGACATATTATTTTATTTCTTTTAATTATTGATATTTATTTACAATACCACCAAATATTTTGTTTCAAGATAAATCTACTGTAACTTCAAAACATCATTTTTTTAGGTGGGCCACGTTACATACAAAACCAACACAAACTAAAGTGATTTGTCCTGGTTTTTTTTTTTTGGTGATGTTTTAGATTAAGAGTTCTTTGTGCCACCCGAGACATCTGACACTCTTTGAAACTCAAAATTCTTGCATTGTAATCCCCACCCACAGATGCTCAGTTTGAAACTCTGAATTCAGTTAACTAACAAAAACACAGTTGAAAACTTACACTATCATCTACATCTCCAGTCTTCCACCCTTTTAACAGCATTTTAGATGCAGGAATCTGAAGTTCATTTTCTAGAATATGTTTGATATCTCCTAAAGAAAAAAACAAAGAAAATACATAAAATACACACACTTACTGCTTTATTTCAAACAGTACTGAGTCGTAATTAAAAAAACAATACCAAGGAAAAATTTACTATCCAAATCATTTTTAGTCTAGTTACTCTTGTAACACCCACTTCAAAGAGTAAAGGACAAATGAAGCTTAAAAAAAAAAATCACGAAGCATGAATGATTGGAGAATCACAGGAGGATCTGATGATTTGGACATATATTTGGATAATTCTGCATATGTCAGACACACACATTTACAGCTGTATGTTATCTGGAGCACCAGACTTTGCCAGCAACAAAGAGGGTGCTTATTTTTGATACCAAATTCCATTATCAATAGTCCTGACCTAAAGAACTGGAATGTTCATACAATTTGACTGCTCTGACAGCTTTTTTGATGTTTTGTACATTTTGATGCTCTCTTCTCTCTTTAGTTATATTACAATTATAAAATAATTCAGGCTGGAAGGTACCTCAGGAGCTCATCTGGCTCAAGCCCAACTCAAAGGTCTAATTAAATCAGTTTAGTCAAAGATTTGTCCGTCTTGAACACACCTAAGGATGGAAATTTGACAACTTTTCTGGCCAACTTGTTCCAGTACTTCACCACCCTCACAACAACAAAAATTCTTTTATCTAACATGAATTCTTGATGTTGCAAATCGTGTCTATTGTGTCTCATTATCACAAGCCTCTGAGAGAAGTCTGGCTCCATCTTCTCTGTGCTCTCCAGCAGGTAGCTGTAGACAGAGGTAAGGTCTGTACCTCTCCCCTGCCCCTCTCCAGGCCGAACAAATCCATTTCTCTGTGCCTCTCCTATTAGCCCTGTGTTCCAAACCCCTGACTGGGGGGGAATATCAACACCTTTCTTGCACTGGGGACCTCAAAATCCAACGCAGTGCTCCAGATGCAGCTTTGCCAGTGCTGAATGGAGGGTAATAATTATTGCCCTGGATCCTGGCTACACTCTTGCCAACACAGCCTGGGACATGGCTGGCCTTCCTCACTGCAAGGGTTCACTGCTGATCCCTTTTATAATTAAGTTGCTTTCTAGCTCACAGATGGGAATACATGGAGTTATCCCATCCCAGATGCAGGACTTCAACTTGGTTTTCTTGGAACTTCATGAGGATTCTGTAAGCCCATTTCTCCAGGCTGTCCAGGACCGTTTAAACAGCAGCCTTGCCCTTCAGAATATCAGCACCTTCTCTGATGTGATTAAGATTTATTTTGAGCAGCTTTTTATCCAGTCCTTATCTTAACAATATGAATAGAAAAACACAACAGCAGAGTACATCAAAGGCCTTACTAAAGCCACAGTGACATCCACTGTTCTCCCTTTGTCCACAGAGCCAGTCATCAAATCACAAAAGTCAAATAAATAATGCTGACTGATTAGGCACAACTTCCCTTTAGCAAATCCATGCTGGCTGTTTCAAATCACCTTCTTTTCTCTCCTGTGCTCAGAAAGTGCTTCCACGAAGATTTTCTTCCATAATTCTCCCACAGACCAAGTGCAGCAATCACCACTGAACAGTAGGTTCACATTTTCCTTAGCCTTCCTTTTCATGCTGATGTACTGACAGAAACACTTCTAATCCATCAGTGGTTTCAGCTTCACCTGAGTTTTGGTCTTCCTAACTCCAAACCTGCACACTGGCAACACCTCTGTGTTCCTCCAGGGTAGCCCACCATTACTTTCCCCCTTTGGTGTACTTTCTTTTAGCATTTAGCTCAGTTGGAAATTCTTTGTTCTTCTGCATTCTGCCATGCTTGCTCCTCTTGCATGTTGGAAGAACTGCTCCTGTGCTTTGAAGAGGTTGTCCTTGAAGATCAACCAGCTCCCCTAGGCTCATATGCCCTCCAGGGATCCTGACAAGCAGATCCCCAAAGAAGCAAAAAATATTCTTTCCTCAAGCCCACAGTTGAAATTCTACCATTTGTCTTGCTCACTTCTCTCAGGACTTTAAACTCAAAGGTTTTAAACACAAGGCTGCCCTCAGTCTTTATATCCCAAGATACAGAAGACATGAACTGCCTTCTGCCCTAAAGCTTTCAGGTAAAAACCATCAAGAAGTTATTAAGAAAAGAAAAAACATAATAGTATGGCTGCAAAATCCTGATTTGATCAGATTTTTATGTCTAATTTCCATGGACACAACAGTGCAATGGAAAACATAGAACACGCATCAAGAATTCAAACTAATCATCACTAGGTGGCACCAGCCACCTAAAAAGACAAATAAGGACCAAAAGTTCCAATTTGAAAATTTCATCCCAGACAAAAGGCTGCAGCACAGAAAATTGTTTTTATCAACTATTTCTTCATGTAGTTCCTTATTTGGATCTGTATAAGCTCTTCACTAAAAACAAAAAATAAAAAAAACCCCTCTTCTTCCTTAGCAAAAGTAAATTAACTCACAGTTTGGGGAATGTAAATAATAACACTAACAATATCATATTTCTAACAAAATGCAACAATTTTAGGATAAAGACAATAAAACTGATAAAAGAAATCTTAATTTGAACAAAAGAATCAAACAAAAATTGAGCAGAGAAGAATCCAACGATGTTCTTCACATCGGGAAGATCTCCTCTAATCTTGTCACTAATCCTATGCAGAAAGAGAAGCCATACAGATGAGAAGAGGAAATGCTAAGATCATCCACTTATTAACAGACTGCATCTATACTAATCCTGCCCCCAATTACGTTTTCATGCCTAAACTTAATCATTAATCTCCATTTGGTTTCTGAAGCAAGTTCATAAGAAAACTAGATTTCAAAATAAATATTTGATAGATCACTAACCTTTACAATGGATTAGTGAAATTTTGCTTTTTTAAAGCTGTAAAGAGATTTCAAAATGGTTAGTAGCTGTGGAGGCTGTATTTTGGGTTTGGTTTTTTTTTTCTTTTTGAGGGGTTTTGCTTTGCTTTGCTTTAGGATTTGAATTTTGGGAGTTGAATTTTTTTAGTTTGTTTTTGTTTTAGGATAGCAGTTTTCGCTGAATTTTTACAAATCCTTACCAACTGCGGAGCTGTCTTCAAGTACTACATCCACATTTCTGTCTCTGTACTCAACCCTGAAGTCAAGCATTCGAGGTTGTCTTTCCACTATTTGTCTAGATGGCACTACATGGCGAAATGCTGAGGATGAGGAAGGGGTTGAAGAAGCTGCTGTAGAATGACTTGTGGGGCCAAAGGCTGGTCCATGTAAAGTCTCTCCACCGTACTCACTGAAAGACATGCAGATAAGATGATTTAAACAGAACAGTTTGATACATTTAAATGAAAGTTAGCAAAGTGAAATGACAGTGTTATTCACTTATTACGGTCCACAGCACACACCTCTTGAATAACTACTGTCATATCTGAATATACTATGCATCTAACCATTAGTAATTCGAAAACAACTTTCATATCAGCAACATTAACGTTTCAGGACTCAGAAGTGCTAGAAGGAGATCAGCATGGATGACAAACAAGCATTTAAGCAAGTATTTCAGTCTAAAAATCATTATGTAATTAATACCAGAATTATCTTGAGAAGGATTATGACCATATCAAAATTGGCATTTCATTTGATAAGTGTAAAGCTTTGCCTTTTAGATGTTCTTACCAGGAAGATCACCTGTGCTGAGCAGTTACAAGATATCATGATGGTGGATGCAAGACAAGAAAAGGTCTGCACTGAAGGAATGGAAGCCAAGCAAGGAAGGATTTAGGAAATGCTGAAACACAGCTTGCCTCGTTTCCATTCTTTAACAGAACTTATTTGAAAAATGCCTTCTATCCCTCTTGAAGATACCATGAGATCTCTCAATGGAAATGCTTCATACAGAAAGTCAAATCTGTCATCTAGAGAAGACCTGAACTTTTAAAAAGTGCAAATGTGGATGGCAATGCATGTCACAGCTATTGCAAACCCCATTATTGTGCCTTACACATTTGAAACAAAAAAACATGTTATGCTTGTAAAACAAGGAGCTCCTTCACTTCTCACATCAGCAGGCTCAGAAGGATGAACTCCCAGCTACAAAGACCCACAGCTCAAAAGTCAAAGGCCCAAAAGTCTAAAGAGTACAAGAAACAGTCTTATTTTCAGGATTTAAAAAAGTATAAATACCGAGTGATGGGTCACTGTCTTAAATCTGATGGCCAACTATGAATTAAGTACTATAACCATTTTGTTAATAGACACAAGAAGCAATGAGTATCCCAATTCTGCAGACTGGATTGTAAAACCAAACGTGCTTTTTTCACTTCAATAAATTAACTTACTTCAAGTCCAGTTATTAATTCTATTTGATTCCACCATAAAAGACATCCTATATATCTGACTGTCAACCTCTAATGGAACACAAAAAGCCTCACATCAGTAAAATAAGCCTCGTATGAAAACCACCGGAAACCAGGCTTTAAGCCTACCAAGCCTCCCTTTAAACCACTTCCATTGGAAGGGAAAAAAAAAAAACATTTGGAACACATTTGACTATCTACTCATTTCTAAAAATTGACGAATTACTGTGGAACAATGCTGTAAGTGGACACTGGACCAGCATGTTATCCAAGTCTGGCAGAACTATTACAGCTACTCCCCAGTTTCTTTCATCCAATCAAACATTCTGGTATTTTGGACAGAAATGTTTTAAGGTCAGGACTTATTAACATAGGTAGAAAAAGTGCTCAGTACAACAAAGATTTGGTCTCAAATTGACTAAGTAGGCCTTACAGTAATTATATATTTAGTAACTTAACTGAGCAAATAAAGTTTTATCCTCAATCAAAAACTGACTCTATTTAATGATAGCTTTAGTAAGTATTGACACACACATCAAACCAGCAATTTACCTACATTATATATCTTCTGCCATCATTAAACTTTTTATAATAGTACATTAAGTACTTTTCTGAACAAATTTTTAAACACTACTTTACTGTCTCTCTCAGGTAGCTCAATTCCTGTTCTGCTGTTTTCAATTGCCTCATCAGCACTTAGAAGATCAAGCTTCAGTGACTTCAAGACATCCAAGCATGAGTATACAAGCCAAAATTTAATTCAGAAACTGAAAGAAAATCAGTAAACCTACTTTTAGAAAGGAACAACCTTACTTTATCTATCGCAGCTTCTGCTGCCTGTAATTCAATACAAGAAAAATAAAAAAAAAACCTATGAAAATACAAACACTTTTGGCCAAGAACAGGGAAGCATGGAATATCAATACCTTTAAAAATGCACAAGGGAAAAGAAAATACTTAGCCAGAAGCATACCAATATCCAGACTCAGTAGAGAGAACCCTACACAGAGTGACCCAGCAACCAGTGAATTCAAAATAAAAATTAATCTGAATAGATGTTCGAGCTAGTCCTCCACCAATACGGGAAAAATTGAATGTTAAGTCAGTTTTGCCACGAATAGAATTTGTGGCTCCAGAAACAGCTTTAAAAGGAGAATTACATCATCTTAGAATTCAGGAAGAAAAAAATGTGACTGTTACCCAGCATCACTCTCTGCAAGTAATACTCCAGTCCTGTGTGCTTACCTTTGCAGAATGCCATTTTCTTGTGGTATAACACCATTTATAGCTGCCTGAGAACAGAAAACAGATTTTGAGTCAAGCATACAGAACAACAAAAATACACCAGAACTTATATAATGTGTTTTAAAGTGTGATCAACTTGCTTCAAAATATGCCCTGAAATGCTCTCCATTCAATGAGTATTCTTGGTAAACAATATTGGCATTACAGTATCTGCATAAAACAAACCCCACATCTAAGTGCAAATAAACAGGAACTGAAGCTCAGACTCCTGCATGATTGTGATGGGTTTCCCAGGTGGAATGCATGGGAATAAACTGCCTGGCCCACGCTCAGTCAATATAACACTCTGTACACTTGCTACTCACACACCTTGGACACGCTGCTCTCAAACACACTGAGCCAACTGTGCAGGGCCAGGGCAGCCAGACAGCACGTACACAGAAAATATTACGTTTCCCAGACGTATCAGGCCTGCACAAACCCATAAAGCTGCCCAGCTGCACACACACCGCGTGTTGCCAGCCTCGTGTGCTCCCAAACTGCTGCAGTGGGCGCAAACAGCCCCACGGGGCTCCACCCCACCCACGCCTTCCCCCCAGCTCACACACACAGACACTGCCCGGCCCCCCCTCGGAGCACTCCTGCGCCAGGGAATCACAGAAATGACCACCCCCAAAATTCAAACAATCTTCAGGTAGAAGAGGAAGTATTTTTTAAGTAAGGTTTATGCAGTTAAATACCGTGCCATGCTGTCCAGATCACCAGAATAAACAAAATATTACTTGTGTAAGTACAAACCTGGCCATCTGCATTCAGGTTTGGTCTTACTGGAAATTACAGGGTTATTAACTATAAAAATATCCTAATGAATTCCATCTTATATTAGAACACATTATATTTTTAAATAGTCACAACATACCCCAGTTGCAAGTTCAAAACCCTAATTCTGACAAAATTTCTGCTAAATCTCTTGTAGCATTGCTCCATTCTGTGTTGCAGAAAGTTAATTTCCAGCACATCTGATGCTACAGTAGTTTGTATAAACTTTGAAATTATATCAGGATGAGGGAAAAGCTTGGAAAATAAGTAAGACTCTCTTAAACAGTATTTTGAAGCCAACTTATTGCAGACTGCTTCAAACCACCAAAAAAGTGTTTAAAAGCATTTCCTTGCTAGGATTTTTCAGATTTGAGGAGCACTTAGAGTGACTCCATGTGAGCTGGTGAAGGTGACTTACACACTTGCTCCTCAGCTGATTAAACTTTGTTCTGACTATTGCTAGAAGACACAGGAGCAAAGACGTCAGAACCCCACCTAACTTCAGGCTTTTAATCCTAGCACAGCAGGGAGCAGACAAGGTGGAATAGCACGGGAGGGAATTTGGCAGGGAATGAGAAAAATTTAAAAAAAAAAAAAATCTAGAGAGGAGGAAAAAAACAGACTTCAAAAGACTAATTCTATTTCTCTCTGTGACAATCTTTATAATCACATGTTGAGTTCACAGGTACATATTTGTTAGGTTTAACAGCGCGATTAAAGAGAGCTTGGAGCATCCCACTAATCTCTTATTTTCTCCTCTACCAGCAGCAATTCATGCGTTTCTACTATCACAATTTCTAATATCCTTGTGTGTCAGATATACCTGTCCTGGTGGCCAGAACACCTGGTGAATGAGTGTCCAGTCCCCGATGGAGAAGAGAACACTGATGTTTAGAAGCTCATAGATCCCCTGGTACTCCAGGAGGACAAAGTCATATACTGCCACCGAACTACTAACACTCCTCATCTATCAGCATCATTTTTACAAACTGACATTAAAAAATGTAGCTTAAGTAAGTGCTTAATAAAGACAAAAATAGATGTAATCAAGATTTAAATGCTATGGTTTCTTTTCCTCCAAATATATAAACATGATTTTTTACAATTTCCATTAAAAATTAAGGCTACATAAAGTCAAAAGGCTTTATTGCTGAACTCAGCTAAATTATTATGATATTGCAATAAGATCATGCATTTAGTAACAAATATTGCATAATTAATAATAAAAAAAGCAGAGAAGGAAAAGGTCAGATGTATCTATAAGCTACAGCAACAACCCATGAGGCTGTATCAAATTACAGGGAAAACAAAGTTCCCTACCAGATCAGTTTTTAAATCAGCTTATCCACCGTGCATGGCAATAATCAGTGGTTTCTTTTTAACAATGTGTCTCATTTATCATCATTGTGGTTTTTGCAGTCATACATAGCTCTTGATCGTGTTCATCTAATAAACCTCCAGGAAAGAGTAGGAGGTTTTGGTTTATTTGGGTTTTTCAGGATTGGCTTCCCCCTCCCATACTCTTCAGCAACATACATTTAATTTCTGTCAACCAACAGATAATGTTAGTTGAAAGGTAAAATTATCCTTTATTTTGCATCTCTAAGACACAGAGAGCAAATACAGGTTTTGTACCACAGAACCTACACTAATAATGATCTGCTGGCACAAGAGAGTTCTCTTTACTCACAAAAAAGGAGCTGCTTCAGCTATAAAGAAATAACGCAGTGTGGCATTTCCACACTTCTGTCAAAGCTCTTGTCTCAAGAGGATTAAATCGGCTCAAACTTCTTCTGAGCCTGCTTAGAGGGGTTAAATATGATAGAGGCTCCAAGCTATTTTCTTTAAAACTGAATAACTCACTTGTTCATGTCCCTAGTTTTGTAAACTTGATGACATTTAAGGGGCACAGCAGAAAAAAAATCAGCACCAGTATTATGTACTCTTTTGATGGAAAGACCTCTATTAACCACACTGTAAAACTAAAGAGTCTGGACACTGTTTGTTAAGCAAGATGGAAGACTAAAATGGTGTAAACAACAAATGGTAGCAGTGCATATGTACATACTGCATAAATATTAAATATCCATGTTCTTACAAGACAGCTATAAGTGGGCCCTGCAACAAAAAAAAGAAAAAGGAACAACCATCTGCTTTAGAATTTCACTGGGAGAAGGTTGTGTCTATTACAAAAAAAAATTAAAACAAGAACACGTTACTAAGGCAGGATGTGTTCCAGGCTGTTCTTCCCCAGTGTCAGTCCCCTTTGAGAGAGGATCACATCTCTATGGTTATGCAAACCTTCAAAGATATCACATTTTTTGTCTCTCCAAACACGTATCTTTGATCACCAGCCTCTGTGACTAATTTATAGCAATTAAAAGGGGGTATTACGCTTGAAACAATTTTAATAACCAGTGCAAAATCTCTTCATGGGTTATTAAATAGAAAGATACCATGTCTGGATCTTCAGTTCCCAGTAACCTGTTGCTGAGAGTGCAAGTGGCATTCCATGCATATGCTGTGGGAGAACCCACCGTGTGTCCACGAGGGTCATTGCTGGATATGAGGTACCACAGCCTCGACAGTATCTGCCTGTTCAAATACTATCACTATTTAATGAGTGAAGTTCACCTTAAATGGAAAATTATAGAGGCTTCAGAAGATTTTTCCCAAAGCCAAGAATCTCAGGTGTGTCTCAGTACTACACATAGGCAAATTCTACCATAACACACAACACTCAAACAACTACCAGGCCTACCATTTATTTTAGGAAATTGTAAGCCGAATTTAGCTATTCTTGATTTATGCATTATGTTTATGGACATGAATCATATATTCAGGAATTGGAACAGCTTATTTAAGAATTCATTAGGCACTGCATAACCTGACTTAATTGGACCTGCTTTGGACCAGACCAGCATCCAGAAACAACTTCCCAACTCAAGCACTCTGTGACTTCATCATCCAAGAGTGTATCTTGGTAAACATGCCTGTGAATCTTGGGGTTTTTTTAATGAACAGTAAGACAGGAACATGATATAATACTGGACTGACAAATGCTCATTACAAAGGTTCAAAGTAACAATATTTTTTTTGTGTTTGTTTCAGCAGCACACTTTCAAATAACAATATCAAAACATATTCAACTTTTTTCTTCCCTATGTTTGCAGGAAACAAAAAGCAATAGGGTTAAGGAAAGGTTACCGAATTCCTTAACTGTTTGGGCAACCCAAAATTCTGTGGTATTCTGTAAACAAACTGAAATTATTTAAGTGACTAAAGAACACTGTGAAGCAAACTGTGAAATTTAGAACTTTTCCTCAAGGGAATATTAACTTACACACGTTAGTCAGTTCTGATTAAATGTGACTATCTTTTATGAGTACAAAACAGTGTTAGAGCGAAAACAGCAACAATGAAGCAAGAATGCTGATGACTTCTCTTAAAATACACAATTACAGTGTTAACCATTTAAAAGCAATTAGGCACATCTTACAGTGATGCTCATCCCAGGCAATGAGGGTCCTATGAAAATTTATCAACAAATTGCAGTATTTTAGATAGTACAAACATTAAACTCACAAGTTGTAAATACTCGGTGGTTATCACAAAGTTTGAAGAAGGACTGGATTTGCCAATCATATTATTTACATGCTGAGGTCTACATGTATATATACATATAGTGATATACAAGGCAGGGGATTCCTTCCTCTTCATGGACTACAGATGGGAGTTAATTTTTAAATTTCCAAAATTTAGAAGTGATGTTTAGATGAATTATCTTAACAATTAAAATCAGGCCCAGGCAAAAGCTCAGTTAAAGGCTTCTGCAATGGGTGAGGATGGAACTCTTCCTCGGTGGCCACCTCTTGTTCCTCCTCTCTCCTTTCCAACTCTCCATACCACAGAATGGCTTTCCAGACCCTAGCCTAGATACAGACCCTTTAAAATTTTCCTCTTCAAATTCAAACCTCTACCCCAATGTGGAGCAAGAGCTTTTACAAAGCACAATGCAAGATCAACTTTCCAAACTGATACTAGAAAACACATCTCTAAGCAAAAGAAGAAAGCAAATTCGAGCTGCACAATGCTGGAAGAACAATCCTTTCAGAGGAAGAGGCTACAGAAATGTAAATACCATGGACATGAGAGTGCATGAGTTTCACTGAGATAAATAATCATTTCATCTTAACACAACCAGCACAAGCTGCTGGCACAGAATTCCAGAAGCCTTATTTAGGTTTGAGTGAATTCAGCAAGTAAGACCACTTGAGTCTACTTAATAAAGCCCACGCAGAGCTTTACATTTGTTTAGCTAAAAATTGAGAAGGTTTACATTAAACAAACACAATATCCAAATGAGACAGAGGCATAGGGTAATAAGAACAGCCACAGCAGATGACTTAATCCAAAATCCATGGATGTCCAACCAAACAGCATCAACTGCTTCAGAAAGTCACAGGGAAATATAACGGAGTCACTTGCTCATGTGGTGTTTTCTTCCAATCCTCCAATTTTCTGTAGGTCTGACACATTCGGATTTATAGCCTTTATAATTTTTCTTTGCATTCAACTTAATGCAATAGCCTCGTAAACCATATATTTAATTACTTCTATGAAATTCAGTAAGAGCTTTCTTAGATGAGGGGACTCATTTATTATGACTTTCAAAAATCTGCATTCTTCCCTAAATGCCACAAACTCAGATTTTACTTTCGGTTTAAGATGCCTGGTAAGCTAAAAACAAAGTTCTGCATTTTGTGTCTTTCCTGTTTATTTTGCCTCTTCTTCCTATTATATATTTAACATCTCCTTGATATAAAAACAATTTCTCTCAAACCACAAATTCAGAAAGTTCACCCCAAGCTGTTTTCTACATCAGCAGAAGGAAAGAGAGTTCATTGTCTTAAGAGGAAGAGGTGCCAGCGGCTGGTAGGACTGTATTTTAAAATATAACCAAAAAATGGTCATTTTGATGTTTCACACTACAAAACAAAGAAAAACCTGTTTTTATCTTTGGCCTGACCCTTTCAGCATTTAATCTTAGATTTATTTCTCTGATTACACAAGTGAATATAACCAAAACCTACATGCAAAACCTCACTACAGAGGGTGAGATGACACACAAGACAAACATACTGTGGTTTTGAGTTCTGTAGGAAAAAAAAGATTCTAACTGTTATATTTTGGACATATCAGCCAGTATTCAGCTGTGCTATCAATCCATCCTGCTTGAGGATCACTCAAGATTTGCTGAATTTCAGCAAATTAAACTTTTTTTTTTAAAGCTAAAAGTGTAATGAAATATACCAAAAAACCCTCATTAAGCAATCTATAATATACTAGAAAAATTATTTCTTATCCTTTCTATTTTATATTTCGACAGCACAGAAAGGGTCACTAAAATTACTCTGTTTATAATTGTCATTCCACTGCAAATAATTCTACTCCTAATTTGGGCTAAATGTGATATTATCCCTGACATAGAGTATTCTTACTTTAATTTTGTTGCTTTTGTTGATAAATTTCTTATCCTAAAGATTTAAAATACACTTTTTATTTGGCATTCAAACAAAATAAATGGATGACAGAACTCAAAATGCCTTCTACAATTGCGAGCTTAAAAAAAAAAAAAAAAAAGGAAACAAAACCCAAAACTGAACAAATGTTATCCAGAGAGGAAAACCAAATAATTAAATGATAAGGCATAAAGGAAAGCATTAATGAGACAAAGCATCCATGAAAAGACCTAAAAAGCAAAAGTGAGTTTCAAACTGCTTCCAAACCATAAATCTGCATGACAAAGGAACACACTTTCATACACAACGGCAAAGCAAAACAGGAGAAGTGCAAAGATTTATTAGTTCCTTTTGAGCACAGAAGCATTTCTTATAATGAAACTAACTCACAGGGCTCTGCTACATGCATATATTGCAGTAACAACAGTAAATGCTTTGAAATAATGCTTCCCCTAATCACATTTGTTCTGACCTGCTGATACTGTGACTTTGGGAAACCAGATAGAGTAAAACCACACACAGATTTTTCTTGCCATCAATTAACAACAATAAAACAAAAAAAGTAGAAAGTTCCAGAATAAGCAGCAGAAGTTTCACCAACTGGTGCTGACAAAAACATACTGTAAATATTAGTCAAATACTGTAGTCAATCTGGATTAATACAATAAAGGTTTACTGAAACCAGCTGTAATACCATCACTTCTTTCTGCTCCAAGACATCGAGATCAGACTGTGAGATTCCCAAGCAGGAAAATGTGGCTTCTGAGCAGCTTTAAGCAACTACCAAATCTCGCCTGTTACAGGCAAGTTTGAGCTGTGTTATTCTAAACAAGAAATTCCATGAAACCTTCTTTAGAAATACCAATTACTTTAGACCAGAGGCTTTTTACAAACAAGATACACTATCGCCTTCCTACACACACAACCACTTTGAAACCATTACTTTAACAAAAAACTGACTGCTGTGAGTTTCAGTTATAAAAAATATTATTTGGTTTGGATTTTTAAATAAATTCAATAATATTTCAATAATAAAATTACTAATTGTGCCCCAGTAGTAAGAGAAGCAACCTCTACCTTTGTTATTTTTGGCAGGCTTTTCAAGGCAAAGGAATGAGTCAGCTTTTTCCTGTAGCTTGTGTTGTACTTGCTGGCTTTTTCCCAGCTTTGCAAGTCTCGAAAGTATTTCCAAGTGCTAGACGTGAAGTTACACCCACAAAGTTTACACAGAATGCCAACATTTGTCCCCATCGTGGTTAAAATTTAACCAAAAACTGTAATTGAACTACAATGAAATGTCTTCTATGCATTCTGCTTTATTTCAGCCTGTTTTCTTTACAACAAATATACTTCATGAAAAGCTGCAAAACAATAGAATTGCTAATAAAGCAAAAAATTAACATTTCATCAAAAAATGCCACATGAATACATTCATACAGATGATTCACTTCATCAGCAAGAGAGCACGCGTTGAAATAGTTCACAATTAGCACTCTAGATGTGGTTTCCCATTTCTCCCTACTTCTTTGGTGGCTTCAGCAAATTTTTTCCTGTCACTCCTACAACATGCCTAAATGCACTAGGAAGCCTTTCAACAGTTAAGATATACTTCTATAATTCTGAGAGAGAAAAAACCCTACATTTTGCACAGTTCCTTAATTTTATATTGTCACTGTCTAATTCCTCAAACAAAGTGCAATCTCAATAATAAATTCATAACTCAATGTATTTTCCCAGCATAATGAAAGTAAAGAACATGTCCAGATTTATAAGAAGCTTAGGGATCTGCACCTACCTGAGCTGAGACTCTATATCAGCAGCAATAAAGGAAAATAAGCTACTTTGAATTACCCACTCAAATTTCATTCATCTTGAAAGGGAGAGTAGACCATGAGGTGTCTGCCACTTTGACACACATACATGTACCTTGGTTTTAGTCATTATGTCACAAACTTTGACCCTAACACTGCTTCACCTTCTAACTTAACAGAAAGGAGTGCTTCTGCTTAATATCAAAACATATTTTTTTACTCCTTAAAACATTAAACTAGACAGCAGCAAAGTCAGATAAATCAAAGGCTATGCCTGAAAAAATACCTGTGTACTGAACCCACATTTCTACCCCTCTCCTGATTATTTTATGTAAATTTGAATGGCAACACTAAAATGCACAGGTTGGGGATAGTTACCTCACAACAGTCACAGCATTGGCACAGATGCTGGTTCTTCAATAATTTACTTAGATTTTTCCTACTCACACAGTCCCAGCATGATTCAATGACAGACTAAACACTTGTCAAACACATGTTTATAAGATGTGTGCAATTTTCAGTTCAACTACTCAGAGTAATAAACTACAGATACCTCACACCTGCCACTTCGCTAGTAATATATTCTAGAAATTTGTTCTTAAATTTGAATATTGCAGGACAAACTAATGCTAAGCAATCTTCATAGAAACTACCAATACAGAGGTAGCAGCCTCTGAAAACAAGTATTTGTAAAACCTAAGGCAGGTGGGTGATACATATGTGGAGCTACAATAATACTACCAGGCACTACTGGGATCTCAGGTGCTGCCTTTTTTTTATTTGCAGAACACAAAACTCTCTATTACAAGAAATAAGAGTCTTTTGCTAACAACAGAAGTCTAATTTTATTAGTCCTCTGGCTTGTTTGATCACTATGCAAGAAAAACTTAAGTAAAGGAGCTCATTTTATAAGTAACTAAATTCCATCTTTTATTTGAAAAGGAGAGAGAGAGATCTTACTTTTTACTTATTGACTGCAAAGTTTTACCTAAAAATCTTCTCCAACTCACTTTTTGACCAGAATGAGAATTAAAATTTCATATGCATCATCACAGCAGAAAAATACAGCCATAAAACACAATCTCAATCTCTTTGTTATCCTTCCATGAATAAAGCAGGTTTTTTCCCATTAGAAAAATTACAGTCAATAGTTATGAAACAAAATAAACTATTTTACATTAACATAATCTCCTCCATGTCTAGAAAATTATCTACTCTATTGCAAGTTAAGTACTATATTTGCTAAAACTGTGAAGGGGTAAAAGATACAGATTTCTTCATAGAGGCTGAAGAATTATTCCAGTTTAATAGGAACCAAAGGGTTTTCATCCAGAAGGTTATACCAGTTTTACCCTATGGGAAAGTTATACACCTTCTTTCAATCATCAGTGTGATGAATTCTGATGAATCAAAACTACAAAGCATATATGAAACAGCACTAAAGAAAACACATTTAAAGTCGTGATTCTACTGTTTCAAACAGTCTTCAATCAAACTTTTACACAGGACACAACAGGATCAGCTGCAATCTCTGCTCTGGTCAAAGTCACATGAAATGACTGTCACAATGGCAACATATTGAACACTTCCCTGCATCTCTTGAAGTATCAACTACTGCTGTTATTAAAAGTCTCAGAAATCAGCAGTTTGGTTTTGGTAAGATCACAAAGACTGGGCTACCTTGCTGCTAGCAGAGGTAATCTTCCTTCCTTGAAGCACTTTACTGAGCTGACAAAGCAGCACACTTGTTTTGCATTCTGCAAGTAAAGAATTTTAATCTCCTCACATGTATTAATGGTGGGTTTTAGGGGTTTGTTTTTTTAATAGATGAATGTGCATACCATGGAAAGCCATACTGTGATTACGACTCCCTATAGATCTGCATATTTCATATAGTCTTCGATGCAGAAAATACATGAAAAGAAAACATCTGTTTTACCTGAGATTAAGGCATTTGAAAGTTAACAAATACAATTAATTTAATACTCATGTTGTTTTTAAGAATTAGCTAGTCATCTTTGCTACCACCCAGCTGGGTAAAATATACAGCATGCATCTGAGCTTACTCAAAGACACAGAAATGTCCCTTTGGAAACTGCAAAAAGCTGGAAATATAGAGAATGAGAAATACAACAATTTTTGCAAGTAGGGATCCCTAAGTTAACAAAAAAATATATTAAAGACTTCCAAAAGGGATTTCTACAGTCCTTTGCGAAAGAAAAGTCCACATACAACTGTGTCCTACCAGGAGAGATTAAGGCTGCAGTTGGACGCACAAGAAACCTGCAACTCCTGTATTTCCTGGAGAACAGGCACCCTGCCCACGGGACACCTCCACCAGTGGGGTGCCCATCCACCAACACTACTTGTGACTACCTAACTCAGACCTTCCTTCTCCCTTTGCTCTGCTGGCAGCAGGGTTGTGAATGCTGTACAGGCAACTCGCTGCTGTAACAGGGGCCATAAACTATCTGAGCTGACAATAACATGTTCCACAGGACACCAAGATCCACAAGAGAACACATGTCCTAAAAGAAGACATTAAAAGCTCCTTAAAAAAATATTGGGATACAAACCTCTGCTTCCCACAGGCAGATGTGACTGTTTATTTGGCCACGGGGAGAATGTTATTAAGGCACAGACAAGCCCGTGTTCCTCACAGGGAAAATCCCTCAGATCTAGTCTTAATGAGAGGAATAAACCCTGAACTTCTCACTAGAACACAAGGTAAAATGTGATGAACATGATCACCATGATGTGAAGTCCTGGTTCCCAGCCACTGAAACACAGCCTGCTTGCAAGGAAACAAGAGAGCTGCTAAACATATGACAACACTGTCTCACATTTAAGGAAAAGAAATGGCCGTGTGCCAAACTTAAATTAATCACCTAGTTTCTGGAGGCAGGCTAATTCCAATCAATAAAAAAATCATACAGAGAGATACCACATCAAAGTTGCAGCGGGGCAAACCAGAGAGAAAAAGAGACAGAAGACATAGTCAGTGTATTGGTTTTACCAACTTGGACTGAAATTTGCTACATGCTGTAAACAGAATTAAGGTAATGGTTAGAAAGCAGTAAGAGATACAAATAACAGATTGTTGATAACTGTCAAGACCCAATGGCCCATTTTTTGCTAGGAATCCCACCTAAATGGGCACCTCCAAGAGAAATAAAAAAGAAAAATTGCCATGTCCTACCTCATTTTACTCAGTTCAATTTTTTTTGTTGTTTTTGTTTGTTACTTTTTCCAAAAGACATTACAAAGAAGAAAATATATACAAAATTAGTACTTACAGTAAAAAAAAAACAACTTGTCTGACCAATAGGAACTATTCTTCAAGAAGTTTACAAGCAAGATGCAAAAAGCCCTCATACACTGTGTAAGTTATCCATTCAAAATTAAAAACTATAGTTGAGAGCTGAAGCTTTATTTAAAAATGTATTCCAAATATATAATTTCTTTTTCAAAGGTACAGAATTGCCTTTTGTCAACTGATTCTTGAACCAGAGTATGACAGGAACTGCAAGTCATCACATCTCCAGGTGCACTAAGCTGGTGGTTTCACTGAAGTTATACTGTGCTTTGATTCCCTACCAGAATACAGAACAACCAAGCCAAGTACAGCAGGAAGGCACAAAGGTCATTTTGAAAATAAAAAACGGATTTTTTTTATACATATAATCATTATACACACATTTACAAACGAAGTGAACATGGGATAACAAACACCCCTCTCCTCTGTTATTTTGATGAACTTTATTTTCTTCTTAAAGCAATGTTAAACGGTACCTACATTACAATGTCTATTGGAAAAGACATGAAATAAAAATAATTTTAAACCAGTGATCAGGAGTAACAATAGAAACGGTCACCTTGGAAAAAGTAGAAAATTAAGTGTGGTGAATACTTGCTTTTCATTCAAAAATCCTGTTCTGATTACCAGTACAGAATATAAAGTCATGCTACATATGAAGGACTTGAGTTTTTCATTAAATCTGTGAAAGGCAGAGCAGACCAAGCCTCATGCACAGATGCAAGCACTGGATTTCAGGACAGCAAAGAGATATCATCTGTGAGATAACCTCACAGATGGTCCACACTACATGAGGTCACGTAGACACACTAACAGGTCATCTCCTTTAAACATGTACCGTCATCATTGCAACAGACACATAGGTGGTATTTTTCACACTTTTATTTTATTGTTTTTTACACAAAGTTTAAGATATATTTATACCATAATTTTTACCTTCACATGCGAAAACAGAAGATCGGAGTTTAAATGGGCAAGCTGTGAAACCATCAGACTTTACAACGGACAGAAATTCCTAACTTCTGCTTTCTCAGACGTTAAAAATTACTGCAAATTAATAGAGCTGAAAGAAATGACACTCAGGAAATAACATATCAGCAACCCTGTAAGCTTAAGAGAGCTGGATCCATTCACAGGAGAACAGTTCCATAAAGATGAATGCTTGAAGAAATCATTATATTATCTATGTTGATCTTCTGTATCTCACAGAACATCTGAAACATTTCGTTGCCCGACCTATAATAAGCCCTGTAATTAGGCTACAGTGTTCTAACACAGAAAAACCCTAAGCTGTTCTATATGCAGCAGACCACCACAAAGGCCAAGTCACATGCAACAAAGGGGAACTAATTATTGGCAAAATTAGACTTCATGATCCCACCAAGCAATTCATACACTGTTACCACATATGAATTCCTCTGCAGCACTCTTACGGTCTATTTGATTTTAAGCACTTAAACAATGCCAAGCAACCAAACATTTTATGAAATACAGTTTGCTATACTGCTTCAAACAGCTACAAACATGATTTGAACACTATAAAACAAATACAACAATGAGACATTTAAATCCAGTTTATTTAGTACCAAGTTGAAGATAAATTAATGGCAACTTATCCTGTCTTAAGAGTATCCCGTATAGAGGAATATGGGTGAAGACTTCTAATTGGGGGTGAGTAATCTTTAAAAGTTCAAAAATAGGAAGCCGATGTTTCAGTTCTAAGCCAAAAAGAAAATGGAACTCTGATTCTTAATTTAAAAAAAAAAAAAGTGGTTATTAGAAAAACTAAACCAAGAAAGGAGTTCCTTTCACTTAACCCAGGTTTGGCTTTGCTTAAGGGTAAAACAAAAACAAAAAGATACCAAACACAGTAACACTCAAATAATAGTAAAGACACTGGTGACATTTTAAACCTTAATACTAAAATCTAGCAAGACCGGGGGGCAAAAAAGTATGGATAAAATAAGCAGCAGGAATATAGCTTCAGTGCAAACAAAGTAATCCTTAGAAAAGCTTACACAAACACGTAATACTTGTAGCACAACATAAGAAACTTGTTTTGTGAACTTTATAACCTCTGCTCTCTCTCTGCATTCTGATGTACTTCTCTGTCAGCCCATGTCAGTACTACTTCCCTGTTTCTGTTTGGGATCCTTCTGCTTTCCAACTCCCCAGGACTGCTTGCTCTTGGTTGTTTTGGCTGAAGTCCCAGAGAAATAACAATGCCCTTGAGCTGAGTGTCAAAGAGTTCAAGAAGCAACAGGTGCCCAAGGGATTCTTCAACCTGGGTCCCCTGCACAGCCTCTGATAGTGCGTGGCTTTTTTCCCCAAACAGGAAAATGGAATTGAGATATAGACAGCCTGAATGAAAAGCAAGCAAGCAATCTGTTCAAGATAAGAACTTCCTTAACTTATGTTTTTGGGTTTTCCCCCTATTGCTGCAAGAGTGCCCCTGAACTTTGGTTGACAAAGGATTGCTCAGCTTTCTACTTCTTACTATACTGGATCTCTCACAGAAGATTTCCTGATCAAACACTGAGCTCTGATTTTACTTCCAACATCATGGAAGTAAAGGAATCCATGTTTAAAACCCTCTGAATCAGATGCACAAACAAAGTGAAATTAGAGATGACAGAGATGATGTTCTTCCTATTTACCTACTGAGAGCCAAAGGATGATGGAGGACCCCCCCCCCCAAAATCATCACTACTTCACTACTTTCTTCATAATCCGTGAACCAAGTCCTACAAGTTTTGTTTTCCTTACAAATAAAAAAAAATGTTTTGTTCTGAATTGAATGACATATTTAGTGCCAAAAAAAAAAAAAAAGGATTTTTTAAATTTTCCATCTCAGCTAAAAAACTCCAAGACCTTTTGGTTGAATTAAAACAAAGCCTTCTCTCCTCCCCAGTTTCTTGGCACTGCATCTGTACTTCACTGCTGTATCAAAGGTATAAAAATCCCTAACACATACACACAAAAAAACCACCACCACATACGGATCATACATTTTTCATTCTAAAACAAAAAATGCTACATTTCTCATAGGTCCTGAGCCTTTCTTCAAGTACTTTTGAAGTGCTAAGATCCCTTGCCTAACAGAGATGTTTGATTCTCTCAAGTCAGCACTCCTTTTCTTCTTACAATCACATTTCTTTTATCTTCTCTTTCTTCACTCTTCTGCTTCTATCTCCCTGTTAGTTTAGCATGATTTGGATTTCACTCCCTTTTTCACAAGAAGGCTGCTTTTAACAAAAAGAAGCCAGTGTCCTACTACTGACAGACCCTTAGGGCATCTTCTTCACTTACACTCTCTCCAGTACTGGTTTTTTTTTTCCACAACTTACCATTTCCTTTTCACAGACACCCTTCTCATTCATCTTCTGTTTAGTTTCCATATTTATGTACTTTCCTCAAGTAGCTCTTGCATCCCTAATTTTTCATCCTTTCTCACTTTCCCTATGCCTTTTTTAAGCTGGCACTTCTGGGTCATTACTTCTTTTCCCATCGTATTCTACTTTAGATCATTTAGTAATCACTAATAAAATTCAGTATTTAAAGGTATTCTCATAGCCATTGTCATAGCTTTAGATATTTCACTCTACTTTCTGCTCATTCTGGAGTCTCAGAAGAGACTTTTTTGTTCTGATCATTCTTCATTGCAGTTCTCTCATTCAACCCAACCCGCGAGCATTTATTGTAAAGGAGACAATTTATAAATCCCCCAAAACCACATCCAGCTGACTTAATGTATTGTACTGGGAACTTCACAACCCAAACAGAATGCATAAGGCTATTCCTTGCCTTCCAGTAAACATTTTAGTTTTCAAACCAGCTCATGCTACAACAAACTGCTATGACAAAAGATGTTTTAACTCTACCACTCTGTCAACACACACTTGGGTTTTTCTGGCTGAAGCCACTGATGACAGGCACTCCCCTTTTGCTCACTGGTGTCTCACTCTTGGTTGTACCATGATATGTTGCAAAATAAAGACTGTATTCATTTTAACACATAGGTTCAAGTGTTGTGAGTACTTATTGGTTTTTTTTACAATAGGTTACAATACTATATGTCATTTCAATCATTTTGCCTTAAAAGAAACACAATATTCATTCTAACAAACTCAATTTAAAACCCCGCCCTAACCTCTGTGATACTTAGTTTGAAATTACTAAAACATTAGGGAACATTCCAAAAAATATGCTGGAAATACACTGTGGCAGACAGTTGACACTGTCACCATAGCCTATTTTGGAAAATCTAGTATTTTTTAATGATAACTTTCTGATAATTTGGACTGGTCCAAAGTTCATTTGGGAAAGAAAAAAAAAAGAAAAATAAAAAGGATGAAATCATATTTGAAGGAAGATCACTTGCTTTTTAATTAAGTTTGTTCTTTTTTACACTTTTAAATCTTAATAAAATTAGTAGTTTCTTTATTTACTAATCCTATGCAGAGTCTTAAAATATCTAAGACTATTTTGCCTGGGTTTATTAGTTTCCTCCTATTTCTCTGCACATTGAACCTTGTTACAAAATAGATGACAGCTTTTTTAGGATGTTTGTTGTTTTTCTGTTTGTGTTTAATGGTGTCTGGATAGCACCAAATCTAAATAAGTTATGGCTTTAATAATCTGACTCAATTCTGCATATCCACTAACAATAGAAGAGCCATGATCTTATTTTTAAACTAAAAGCACATGAAAAATTGAAGAAGTTGTTTCACCTTCCATTTCTTACAAAGGCACCTAAATCCTCAATATCCCATGTGTGTATACATAAGAAGTCTTCTAAGAATGGTACCCTTAATAATACTTCTTAAAAAATGATACCTTTAAAAGGATACTAAACACAATATGAAACATGGATTTAGAGGACAAGAAAGAAATCAAAATAGCCTGAAGACAACCAGAGCAGACCAGGGTAGAGAGATCAGGGTGTACAACCCAGAATAATGTTTACTTAGTGATGAGGCTTTAACAGACCAGAAACAGTCTGCACACAACAACCTGCTTGCCCCAGCCATAAAAGACACACCCAAATTTGAAATAAAGCTACCAGTTGTCTCAGCAGGATGGCATGTCACTGTTACGTGGGGTTGATCTATGAAGTCATTTTCTTAGAATACTTACCACTAAATCCCAGTTATTTTGTTCAAGCAACGTTATAGCTTCATCAATATTTTCAATACCAGTACAGGCCTAAAAATGAAAAGAAGCAGTAAACAGAATTAAAAGCATTGATCAAAATCAGAGTATTAACACTTATAATTTAATTAATTTCAGCAGAATGACAGGAAAGGTATAGGTCTTTCATTTTTGTTAGGAGAGGGTAATGCAGAAATCAGGATTTCAAGTTTTAAACATCAAACATTTGGACGTAATTCCCTGTTCCACCAGAGGATTGTTGTGTAACCTTGAGCAAGCCACCCAGGGAAGCAAGATAAAGTAGTTACTTGTAAAATTAGGACAACAGTGCTGTCCCATAAAGGTGTTTTGAGAATTCCACATTCAAAACTGTGAAGCACTACTTCAAAAGGGAGCACAAAAAAACTTAATACTTTAAAATGATGTTTAAAATAGCTGAAATATTTTGTCTAAAGCCAGGAACACATTATATAAACCCTACTGCCTCTACCATCATCTTATACCCCTACTCACTCTGAGTATTACTCAGTGCAGTGTAAGAGGAAAAGATGCTGGCAATTACGAACTTTTGATGATCAAAGTGATTAACCTACTACTGCACATACAAATGAGCACCCCTTGTGAAACTACTTAAAAGTAAGACTATATAATGAAATATTTACAATGTTTTTATTTCAAACAAAACACTTGCATATTGTTCTAACCCTATACTCTAGTTCAAGAAATCTAATACAACAGCATTTTTAGGTAATGCTAACACCCCACTAAACTATATTGTAAATTGAGCTTAATTCCAAATATAAGAGCACCTCTACTCAGCAAAAACTGTGATGCAACATCCTGCTGCCTTTTTTTGATACCCATACCCTTTCAACTATTCACTTCAGCAGCCAGAGCATCACTATTCATTCTGCCACATATTTGCTACCATTCACATTGAAGGATATCTGATGTATTTCACCAGAAGAGAAAAAAGGAAATATTTTTTTCCTGGAATTTATCCTGCATCCTAACCAAAGCTGTGCTCTGTATTCAAGAACACAAGAGGAGTTCAGAGTTTTACAAGATCTGAAACATGATCGTGCTTCTTCTGCTCTACCACAGAGTTACATAAAACATTTATATAAAACTGATTAAAAAAAAAAAACAAAACAAACCTTTTAACAGTAATAATACAAAGCTAGATAGCAGCAGCAAACAGATCAGTTTTCCTGATTCCAAAGACATATAGTCCTGTTTCCCCTTTATGTGATAAGAGGAGGCCAGACACTTTTTTTCCTCCCAAGACATAAAAAGCCACCAGGTTATATATTTCCCATGCTCTGACTTTTCTCCCAGTTTCCAACAATGAAGACATAAAAAGAAGAAATCACAGAGAAATTCAGTTCTCTCTTCCCAAATTCCACACTGACAAAGCACTACGTGCGGTATGTCAACACAAAGTGGACCAGTCTGGAGGACCACAAGGACCACAGGATGAAATCAGGGACAATTTTGCCTGCAGAAGGGAGGCAGCAGTTTCTATTGACAGCCAATGCTCTCGTGGCCAGATTGATTCTCTCTGTAACAAGACAAAATTTCTTCCATTGCTCACATCATGTTAATAGTGAATTTCACCCACTTTGCATTGGGAGTGCTAAAAAACCATTTTGCTCTTCCAAAGTATAATTTTTCCTTTTTTGTCCATTACTTCTTGCAGTTACTTCTGAAGGTAAAAATGAGACAACATTTCAACACATTACCTTGCAAATCTTTATATATTTATAGCCAGTTATAACAGGTAAGCTCAAGGAATGCAGGGCTTGAGCTTGTCATTTCTGAAATCACAGGAGGGCTCACACTACCAACAACCTGCCACTAAAACTGAGGCTGATGTCTCTGCCACAAAGTAGTCTTTGAAAAAAAAAGTTTTGCAGAAGTGACAGCCTGAGATTCTGTTTACATTAAGTACACTTAATCTGGTCATCACAGAAATCAAGAGTTCCTATTTCTCATTTATCAGCCTTGCAAAATCTGCATGACCTTTTGAAGAACTACACCATGTTCCAATCTGCAAGAAGTACTTGACCAACAATGTGTTGTTCTCAACCCCGGGCTGTGTAGATGAAGTTGAGGACGTGGTACCCAGAATTCAGAGCTCAAATACTGGTTTTAGTTGCCCCTTCTTTATATCAGCCCTACTGCTCAGCTGACTTTCAACTGTCCATATGCCCACTCTTAGCTCATACTAACTGCAAATCAATTCAGCTCACTTTAGCATACTCTTATTTTGAGAAAAACTAAAGAAAATCAGCTTACCCTTCTGCCAGAGCACACAGTGAAAGGAGTTAACTTATCACAGTAAAGGCAGAGTAATTAAACAACTAATTCACTTGTGTGCCTGCATCCTTCCTAAATCATCTTGTTGATGATTTACAATCTAAAACAGAAGCCTGCTCTTGCTCTCTTAGCAATGCAGAATCACTGGGTAACAAGAATAGACAGGTGTAAACACAAACTGAAAACAAAAATCATCCGAATTCTTAATACCTGAGACAAGCAGTTTTGGTTAAAATCTTTGCATCATTTTTACAATCCCCTCTAACATTTGATTTTGAGGAGTTCTATCAATGTAACCACAAAACAGACATTCCAAGATCTTCCTCAACACCCTGTTAATGTTACAGCTCCAGCAGAGTCTTTAGAATCTTATTACTTCACTATTTCAACATTCAGACACTACACACTACAACATAAAAATCCCTGTATCAAGTCATAAGCCATCAGTATGACCAAAAACTCCCACCAACCAAAAATTGAAGTTGCTTCCTTTTAACTGCATCATGTCATGCAAGATAAATTAAAATCATTTGGTTTGCATGTCTTTGATTTTCCCTATGAAATTAAGCACACAAGACAGGCAGTCCCTCACTGGCAAGTGTGACATGATGTCAAAGACTCTGCAGTGACAGGTTAGTCCCAGAGCAACCTGTCCTGCTTCTGCCTTTGTTTTCTTTAGGGAAACACACCCAGGAAACCAACAGGTTCTGTGAGCAATGGAATTAAAAAAGTCTGGTTCTTCCTGAGACTGTCTCTCATCCCTCATTGCAAGGGCTGATTTTAGCTTTTCCTATGGCTGGAATATTTATAAGAGCTTCTCTTAATGGACTCTTTCCATGTCACCTGGCTGTATTTTCATTAGATTTGAAATCATTTCATTGGTACAAGTCCAGGGGACACCTGGCACCTTAAGGCTATAGGCCTTACTTATCCAGGAAGGCAGACTAAAAGAGAGGGTTTAATTATTTACAAGACAAAGATTTTTTTTTCCTCATGTTTATGCCTTTCATTCTATCCAAGCAAGAAACAAACAAACAAAAATTTAATAGGAAAAAAAGACGTTAAATATGTGCAGACAGAAGGGGAAAAAAGACCTTCAAAAATATATCAAAGTAGATGAGCTCTAAATATACAAAAATATATCTTTGTTATTAAGCAAGTAAAGTGATACTAGCTGTGGGGAATTGTTTTTGATTCACACATTTTATTCAGCTTTATTTTTCTGAGAGACCTACCTAATAAAAGGCGTTCGGTATTTTAAAAGAAAATTCCTGCCTGAATACAACTAACTCTTTATTCAATCAACAACCAGCACATCCTCTAAGTCATCAAACTGAAAGAAGCAAACCACCACAGAAAAGGTAAAACCTTTAAGGCTCACTGATTTATAAACCTTTACACATCAGAAAGAAACCAAAGAAATTTTCTTGGAGGACAAAGGAAAAGACAGAAGGTCCTTCTCCTCCTTCTCTCTGCATTTCTTCTAAATCTAGAATAGCATTTTAACCATTCACAGCTCCAGCTCCAGAGACTCTTGCAGTCACTTCAGTGCTTTTCCAGACCACATAAGAGGAAAATGAATGTGAAAATGAGAAAACTATTTTTTTTGCACTGAATACATAAAATCAGATTCTGAAGACAAAGTTATTGAATGTTAAAACAATTTTCTTAGCATCCTGCTTTTCCAGGCCAGGTAAGTGTTTCCATCAGGCAGATTGGGATTTGTACATAACACAACTTCGAAGTGCTTCTCCACATTTGTTTCCAGGTAGCTTCACATCACCTTAGCAATGGAGACCCTACCCTTGGAAAGTTTCACAGATAACCATTAGTGGTCCTAGTTAACTGGCACAGTAACCTTAATCACTGTTATATAAAAGAAGCAAAGTAGTCACTGAGGAAACAATTCAGTAGGAGAAAAGTTGGGAGGGCAGACAGACTTCCAGGCATTTGAGACAAACCCAGGAGCCGCTTCCAGAAAGCCACAATGCAGGACGACAGACTTGCTCTTCTAAATGCCTTGCAGTGTGGTCTGACCCCAGCAGCCGTAACAGCTGGATCTGGGCTTTGGGACCCTCTGTGACCCCCCACCTCAACAGCACAGGCTTCAGCCTACCTCCACATCCCAGGGAAGCAGCTGCCTTCCCCATCTGGCAGCAGCTGCTCCTCCAGCACCTGCTGCAGGGATCCAGGCAGTTGTTCCACAGCGGAGCTGGAAGGGACAACTGCTGCTCCCAACACAGAGAGCTGGGCTGTTACTGCTGCACCAGCCGCCAGAGCAACAAGCAGCTGTTGTTGACTCAAAGACAGAGTCAGGGTACTGTTGCCCTCGCAGACAGTGGGTGGCAGTTGTTGCACAGAAGCTGGGAGCAAATGGCATTTGGCAGCAAGGCAGAATCTGTCTCACCTGTGGCATTATTCCCCTTCTCGCCGAGGCAAAATGCAGCAGTCAAAAGTATCTAGAAGGCCACATTTGGCCAGTAGCTGGATATGGAGGACTTAGACGTCTGTCTCCCTCAACATTCCTGTTGAACAATTCCCTATTTCCTCTGGCTACCAACAGTAGCTATATTTTCTCCAAAAAGGGCCCGACTAAAGCTAACCCAAACTAGGCCTAGAACATTTCACACAACAGGTTCAGGCCCATTAAAATCAGGCAGACAGATGGCTGTGAATTACACGGTGCACCACTCTCTCCTCTAACAGTCAGATGAAAAAAAAACCCTCACTTTGTGCCTAACTAACCTCTCCATGCACTCTGCAGGTAACATCCTCAGCTGCAGCCTCCTGCAGCAATTTAGGGCAGATGCAAATACAGGTACCATGCTCAGTCCGCAGAACCAAAAGGATAAAATTGGAGTCATAGCTTTTGGTACCCAGAACAGCAACAAATTTAGACAACCGATCTCCAGGGTAGAGTCACAGCACTTGTCAACTACAGGCTTTTTCCCCCCTCTCACTAATATCACATCCATCTGTCTCAAAATAAGACTAAGCTACCGTGATTCAATCTGCTGCCTGGTCCTCAGACATCAAAACAGCTAATACAGACTCTCCAGTGCTAGGTGAAACAGGAGAAAAGAGCTTTCAGTATTTTGTTGCAACTTTAGCTCTGTCTCCATCATTTCAATATTTACACAAAGCTACGGTGCCCAAAGAAACAACTACATTAAGGCTTCAAAAGATTCAACAGGTCAGACTACCTAGGAAGAATAGTAGATCTACTAGAGTAGTAGATCACCTACAAAAACCCAGGAAGTTGGCATTAATACACCTCCATCCACTGCAACTGCACAGACAGCACCCTAGGAAGTGCTTACTTTTGAAAGCACCAAATAAATTTATATCACTAGATACAGCACACAACTACAGTGTACTCTATTCCACAAAGATATACGAGATTGAAAGAGAAATCAGAAATGCTGGCAAAGAACACATATTGTTAAAAATCAATTCACTATCCCTTCAGTAACTTACTCTCACAAGATAAGAGAACCCAGGAGCATGGAAAACCCTTCCTGAGTCCAGGCCACAAACCTGCTCAAAAGGATGGCTCAGCTTCCCAAGTCAGTAAAACAACAAACTACTCAGAGCTGTTCTCTGCATATGAGATATAGCAAAAGATATTGCTTATCTCCCTCCATACTTCCCCTGCAATATAAGCAAAATTTACCTTGCTGTTTTATTCACCTCTTCAATTCAAACCAGATAGATCAGTTCACAGACACACTTCAACTCTCTTACAGGTTTTGCCTATTTCCAAAAACAGAGAGCCTACAGCCTGTCCTGGGCAGTTTGTTCCAGTGCTTCCCCACCTTAACTGGGAAATTTTTTCCCATATATTTAATTATAATTTCCCGTGCTGTAACCTATATTCGCTGCCTCTCACTCTCAGACTGTGCAACTCCAAGAGAAATTTGATTCTGTATTGTCTGCTATCACCCACTGTATAGCTGAGACAGCAACTAGATCCTCCCTTAGCTTTCTCTTCCAGGCTACACAGACACAGCTCCCTTAACCTCACCTTTCAAACAAAACACGCTCCAGCCTCCTCCCCTCCTCGGTAACCCTTCACTGGACTCGCTCTACTTTCTCAGTGGAGGGACTGATATTGGACATGGTACTCCTGGTAGTAGTGGTGTCACCAGTACAGGGTGAAAGACTGGCCTCCCTCCATCTCCTGGCATAGTAGTGCAGCCCCCTATATGGCTAGTACTTCTTCTAGAAGAATCCTTAATTCCCTTTCTAAGAATTCCTAACGTAAGTCAGGTTTCTGGAGGTAGGGCTTTTAAACAACCTAGCCCCAAGTTTACTGTTTCTACAATCAAACATAGTACCTTGCTTCCTTTCCCCATCCATTATCAGAATGGCTCAGTAAACAAAGATAATAATTACAAGGCTATAAAGCACCAAGAGCAGCCACAGATTGTGTCCACTCAAACCCAGAAATATTTAAAACACTAATTCACCTATGACATATTAGTAAGTCAGAAAATTTTCTTTAAATTCACACATACACTGTTGCAATGGCAGTTACTTCAAAGCAACTGAAACAAAGCATAACACTTGCTCCTCCAAAACAGGTAAAGTTAAACCAATATGCTCAGCCAAGCAAGTAAAGGTTTTAGTACCCCAATAACAAATTTAGGATCCATATATAACTCCCCTCTGGGCTATCGAGAGATGAAGCACATTCAGACACTCACAAATGATATTTTTTTGGTACCTCAGCTCTTCTCATCTCAGAGTTCCACCTGTCTCAGGACCACCTCCACAGACTGCAACACCAGCTACACACATATGCTTCTGTGGCATCTCTGCTCATTCTAACCTTTCAACAACTTACTGATATATCAAGACTATTCTTATTATGAATCATCCACAGTTATTAAATTAACTCTTACTTCTTTCTGTTTCAGACAAACACTTGAAAAAAACAACATCCAGGCATATCGACCAAGACACAGACTGAAAGGTCACCTGCTGTAAGCTTCTAAATGAAGAGATAAGAATGTTTCTCTGTTTTTACATAACTCAGAAGACCATCTGGTAAAAATTAAGCAGATTCGCCAGCTGTTCGTTTAGCAAAAACAAACTAATACACTTACCAGTATCAGAAATCAAGAAAGGGTTTTAGGCAAATATGCCAGGATAAAGTTTGCCCAATGCACTTTAACTCCCACACCCAACTATTTACAAGCTTCATCATTCTACTGTTTGAGCACCCCCTTAAGCAAAACTCTGAAGTAAGGAAGCATTAGTCTCCTTCTACAGGGGGAAGGGGAGGGAGAAGAAAAAGCTGTATTTCTGAAGGTCACAGAAGACATTTCAACCTATAGCCACCAAGCAGACAGCAGTGAACTTTGCCCATGCTCTGAGTGCAAGCCTTCTGAACAAAGCAAGCAGGGGACAAAGTCTGAACTGGCAGCATGAAGCTCTAACCACTTCTCAGCAGACCCAGCTAATTCGGCACCACACTAACCACTTTCAAACGGTTTCCAGCAGACTGTGAACACTCTCAACACTCTGGAGCAAATTCTGCTTCCAGAATACCACGAAGGCACATCCCTAGGAAGTCCATGAGCTGAGCCAAGACATGAACTCAAGCCTCCCAAGCCCCATGCTAACATTCTAGTGTTAAAGCCACATGCACTACATACAAAGAGCAGTGGTCAAACTGAATTAAAAACCAAACCAAAACAAAAGTCAGTACCATTAAGTAGTACTCTGGGTTACCAAACCCATTTGTCTTTCCTGAGGACTGAAGACAGCCTTTACCCAACAAATACACAAATGTTTTAGTTAGGATTATCCCAAAGTTTCTGTGTTTGTTTAATACTTTTATTAAAGTATCTCAGTGAAGGTAAAACCCCAGGATTTCCCGAATCATAGTCATTTTGCTCTTAGAGTATCTTATACATTATCACATAAGAAAAAAAAACTGATGGAAAACAGAAAAGAATTGCAGGGGTCAAACACACTTTTGCTTAATGGGCATTTGCAGTCATCTCCTTTCTCCTCATTGTCTCAAAACAGCAGAACTTTAAAAACAACTGAAGAATAAATAAAAACCACTTTCTAGATAAGCACACAAAGAAGAGTACTGATCCATACAAAAATTATCTTAACATTCCACAAACACTTTTTTTTTTTTTTTGGTGAAGAACAGAACCAGAAGGAACAGACATATTCTTCAAAACCTGGAAAAGGCATTGCCATGGTTTAACCCCAACCAGCAGCCAACCCACTCACTCACTCGCCCACCAGAGAGATCAGGGAGAAAATCAGAAGGGTAAAAGGTAGAAAACTACAGTTAGATAAAGACAGTTTAATGTGGAAAGCAAAAGCCACACATACAAGGAAAGCAGAACAAGGAATTAATTCACTGCTTCCCACGGACAAGTGCTCAGCCATCGCCAAGACATTAGTCCAAAGATCCCCCTCTTCCTCCTTCTTCTCCCCCACTTTAAATTCTGAGCATGATGTCAGATGGTCCAGAATTACCCCTTTGGTCAGTTGGGGTCACCTGTCCCAGCTGTGTCCCCTCCCAGCCTGCCATGTAGCCCCAGCCTCCTCACCAGCACGGCAGTAGGAAAACCAGCAAAGGCCTCGGCTCTGCGTAAGCCCTGCTCAGCAATAATAAAAACATCTCTATATTATCAACACTGCGTTCAGCACAAATCCAAAACACAGCCCCATACCAGCCACTGTGAAGAAAAGTAACTCCACCCCAGCCAAAACCAGCACAGGCATCCAAAAGAGGGAAACAGAAGAACACACAAATCCCAATCAAGCACAGGTCATACCATAATGCAAATCAACAAGTAAGTGGGGAAAAAAAAAGCAACCAAATATTTCTCTAGAGACATAAAAATTACATAAGCTTTTAAAAGCACCAGGACAAGAAAGCCTGACAGTCAGTCAGTGGGATCAAAGCAAGAAGATGGTAGAGAAGTATTCAAAGAAGGCCAGGGCCTATCAGAAAAGCTACATGAATTCTGTGCACTCATTCACTACAGAGGAACTCAGGGACCATCCCATAACACAGCTACTCTTTACAGAAAAGACTCATCCTACAGTGTCAATAAAAGACATATAGAACAAACAACTAGGATCCAATGATCTCTCCAAAATTTTAAAAGAACTTAAATTCGAATTTTTCACAGCAGATTTTTCTTACAATCAGCCTTAATTGAAGGTAAAATCAACATCACAATCCCACAGTACTGACCTTAAGTTTTTGGGTGAATTTTATTGGGGTACAAAGTAGAAGAGGTTAAGATTTCTACAGTTCAGACAAATTTGACTTCTGTACCATAAGAAATAGCAGAAATTCCAATAAAGTATATAGAATAGACTTAGTATGTATATGTATAAAACATACTAGGGAGAAGTGGACACAGCTCCTATACAGCAAACTCACACATCACAAAACTACTCAGACTTCTCTGAAGAACTTGGTCAGTTGAAGAACAGAAGACTAACTCAAGCTGACATAGTTTATTTCCAAAGTTTTACAACAAACCCCATCATCAAGCTTTTAAAATGCTGACTTCCAGAAACTAGGATGAGGCAAATCCATTCACATTCTGCTCCTCTCAGCTCTTTCCTAAGGACCAGCCACTGCTGCAGATGAGACATTAGGCCAGCTGGGTCTTCGATCTGAGCTGATATGGCACCTTTGACATTTGCTCACACAAACAACCTGACCTTTAAAAAAAAAAAATAATAGAAGTGACTCAGATTCAGTGTTCTTGTCTTTACAAATTGTTTCCTGCAATAGGCAAAACACGAAACCTATATAAAATAACCCAAGGCCTAACGTACTCTATTCTAGTTTCAAAATGTCTCGTAAGAACTTCAGTTTTAATGAATTATCTTTTGAAAGCATAACTACTCCTATGGAACAAAGACCTGCTCAACCAGTTAGACACAGAGGACCAGGAGACGACTATTTCGATAGACCAAACAACATGTACTGCACACATTGAGGCTTTGATTTCCTCCTCGAGCAGGTTCTTTTTACAATTGCACATTATCTATTCAACTCTAAAAAATGGGCTTAATTAGTAGGCATCAATCCAGCCAGTAAGCATGTCATTTCCTTTCATCCAAGTGATGAGGGACGAGTAGAATGTCAGGTACTTCCCCGAGCTTTGTATTCTGGTTCTTACAGTAGTTATAAGAAAGGACTCATCTAATGGCTGCCCCACATATGCACAACTTTATTCACTGACTAGAAAAATATGAAATCCTATCAAAACCATGCTATGTAGTTCCTTAATAAGCTACTACCCCCTGCTTCTAGTGTGGAAGTGTATGAAAACTAGGCTTGCAACACGGTAACTGAACTAAAAAAACTGGCCAAATACAGAGGGAAACTCTACCCTTTCAGGCTTTCCAGCTGCAATGCAATATTCTCAAGATGGCAGATTCTCAAGACCCCTTAAGACACAGCAAATGTCTCAAATTCTCACCACCTCCCACACCTCCCTCCACATAAAAATATGAACTCAGTAAGTGTGTTTACTGTAAATGATCCTTGCTTACCAAGAAATATTAGTAACATGGTATTTTCAACGTGACAAATAACTTTCACATTACCTTTCAATGAAAGTCCATTCTTAGCCTTTGGGAGTACACATAATTAATAATTTCAATAGTATCATTAGCATTGGTTGTCATGGCATTTGAAAAAGGATCCTACAGCTACCATCTCTCAATCTGTTTCAGTGACCTACTAACCCAAATACCTATATGAATGGGCTGATGGAAATGGTGACATGATTACTATGATGTGAAGAGTCTTTCCAAGGTAACTGAATGAAAAGAACAGTCTTTCTTTCTAAAGACAAATTGGTGCTCCAGTGGTAAATTATTTAGGTTCCTACAGCAGGGCTGTAATGCACACAAATCATAGGATCCTCTTTCTTCTCTATAAATGTCAGTTAGTATTTCTAATTAACTGTCTGTCGTTATACAGGAGAAATTAGCTGGCTTTTCTATGAACAGCTATCAGTGAAAATATTCAAGTTATGATGTTTCTAAAAGGACACCACTCTTACTCCAACTTCTAATTTCTGACTCTGGAATCCACTTCACCTTCAGTTTAAAGGCCAGAACCCACTTCACCTTCAGTTTAAAGGCCAGAGCAGTGATTAGTAAATCAAACTAGCCTTGTTCTGATAAACGTGAACTTTGGGATTACAACTAAGCCTAAACGTACCTAAAGAGATGAATAAAGAATAAAGAGATGAATAAATTAATAGAAGTGATGGCCTTGGTAGCAGACAATGAAAATGACAATACCCAAACTAAAACACGCTAAGCATGCAGCATGCCTTTATCATGTCTCCTGGCCCTAAGGCCATTAAAACCAACTGTGTTCCAAACAAAGAGGTCCAATTACCAGTTCCAAAGCTGTGTAATGCACAAAACTATAATGTGATAAAAAGCAATAAGGATTAAAAAGAATTCCAATAAAAATTAACAGGCCTCATAGGTATGAACTTCAACATCCTACAGTGTCCTAAAAAAGTCCTCTTTTTTTACACTGAAAAACATCCCTGTTAACTATTTTAAAATTTAGCTAAGGATACAGTAACCTATATCCACTAAAACAGGTCAGGTGAAGCAGTGCTGAGCATCTGGGCAACCTGACTACAAGAAACCCAGTAGAGCCCACTTTTAACTAAAGATACGCAGTATGAGGGTATAAATAAACAAACCTGTCTATCCCAAACCCTGATTTCTAATCTCTAGAGTACTGGATTTCCCTCCAGCTACTATGGAGAGAGCTGCAAAGCTCAGTTCAGCACCCACTGCACTCTATTCTACAGAAAGGCCACACAAAAGAATGGTTTGGTATGAGCAAGATTGAGGTGTTAGCTCAGAGAGATCTGCACACAAATAAACCCAGATATTTAGGGAGGCCTTCTGATGAAAATGAAGGCCTCCAAGAACTTTAAATCCTTGGAGGAAAGTGTCCTCCAGCTTATGTTTAAACTTTGACTGAAACTCTCTTCAGCACCTCTCTTTTGTTGAGGATCTTGTTCCAAACACCCCACTGAAAGTCTGCAACAAAAGTCAAGAACAGTCCTCTCTGCTCCAGTGTCTTCATGACAAAACGTGCCTTTTTCTTTCAGAAATCAATATTAAGGACATCAACTTTGCTATTTGTTCAAAACCCATGATGGGTGGTTTACACTCAAGGAAATTAGTTAAAACACTCTTTCCAGACCCCAGCATAAGTCACAGTCCAGGACAAGAATCAAGCATTAAAGCTATTGCTGTATCTGCCTACCTTTCTCACCCATCAAATTTTCACACTGGCAATAATTTAAAATGACAGAGAACCTGAGCCAGCATGCTGACACACACAGAAGAAAGGAAAGCTCCCTTAGCACCCCCAGAAAAGTGAATACGCATGTAAATTCTGCACACACACTGCTAGACAGTGAAAACTCTGAGAACAACAGAGATAATCTTCTACAGGGCTGAAGCAGACAAGACCACAAAAAAATAAAAAAACAACAACCAACTTTAAAAATATAATTTATCATTTATTTAACAGCAGTGTGTTAACCTCCAAGTGAAAAAGATTTTCCAGTTTCTTTCATTGTAGTAATTCCAGAAGGAAACAAGTAGTTTGAATTATGGTTAAATCTTAAACAAAACAAAACAAAATATCTGATGTATCAATATCATGGTCAGTTTCATAATTTAAAAAATTATCATTTAGCATGCTCTCTCACTTTTCTGTACTGATGGCAATGAGGTTCTTCCTTCCCAACTCCCCCTTGTTCCTCCTACAAACCCCTGTTTTTATGAAAAAGATTGATATAAAGTTTGGGAAAAAAAAATTTATATACACTTATACACTACTTTGGTGAATCACACCAAAGTAGTCTATTATCCAGTTTAAAAAAAATTGAAAAAAAAATCACATAACTTGGTTTCAAAATGAACATGGATCAAAGACAGAAGGGAGAAGAAAACTATTAGAAATCTGTTGTCTCAACGAAAGCAAGGATTTTTGAGTTGATTTTTTCCATGATGAAGTTCTTCCCAACCTGACTAAATCCTGAGCCACTTATTTATTTGGTCAATGCAAAAACATTAATTCTATGAAAAATTTCCTTCTGAAGCTCGATGTGCCAGATATTCTCGTAATATATGGACACACAGGAGCAAATCCCACAGTACTCCAACCCTCAGGCCTACCCTACACTTAGAACTGTTGTGAGGACAAGCACACAGAATGAATGAAGTGGTCCTAAAGGTGGACATAACTTATAAGGACTAAACAACACTCCTGCTAATTTCAGTCCCCATCCTAAGTGAAGCTGCAAAAGCAAAAGTACGGGTGCTAGCATGCAAAAATATCATCTGACACTTCTGTCATACTCACAGATTGATTTTCATGCCTGTCCCAATTTAATGAAACTTGGTGCAATTGAAGTTTGCAACTTAAAAAGAAAAAAAAAAACCTATTTGCTTCACAATGAAGAACAGATCTCAAACTGCAGAGATCATGAATGCGTTTCTATCACACGAGTACCTGAGTATGCCATTGGAGATGGAAGAACACTTTGCAGTTAAATATAACAAACCAAAGAAGAACAGTGATATTAAAAATTCAGTAGAAAATATATGCCCTATTCCTCCCAGTTTGTGAGGCACGTTGCAGCATCGCTCTTTGACCAATTCACAAGTGCCTACCTTTTTGAAGGATTTATGCTACAAACACAAGCTGATGGGTTTTTTCCTATGGAGTTTTTCCTTTATGCCAATGACACTTTGTGGAGAAATTCTGAATTGCATTTACTGAAAAAGCTAAAACTTGTTTTTGTGCTCAACTCCACATCAGCTACTTGCCCTGAAAACAATCAGACTACTCACATACAAAGCAAAGCTTCTGCATAATCTTTCCTAAGTGAGGGCCTAAGAAGGCAAAGTTAGACAGGTTTGTCATACAGCCCACATGCATGAATACGTACTTTGTGCTCCCTGGGTAACATACAGTAGCCTCATTAAAAAGGAGAGGAAAAGAAAATAATTATAAACCACACAGAACAGGCTTTAATTGTTTTCAGACATTAAGCAAAAATATTCTGGTATATCACTTACTGTGTTTTACTCTATAGTTAAAATATTTCATAAAATTCAAAGGTTTTATGTATAACTATGTATTTATATAAAATACCTTTTTTAAGTATTTCTCTTTAGTACCTCAGAATGCAGAAGTAACCTGTTACAACAATCAGAGCTAAAAAGAAAAAACAAACGTAATACGAGTTACTGCTCTAGCTGAAGTCAATGGCAGAATCCATAACGACTTTGAAAGACACAAAATAAACCCATGAAAACTTTACAAAAGCATCAGGCATTGGCATAATTATGATTTCACTGATTTTTTTAATGGGGAAAGAAAACCCTTTCAAGCTTTAGAAGTTCAAAGACCACTGCTCTATCCCTCTTAAACATAACCTGGGAAAAGTGAGGGTGAAATGGTGATGGAAGGTTTCCCTCCCAGTTAATTCAGCAAAGATTAGCTGAACGAAACTACAAAGAACTGCTTTTGAAATTTCCACTGTGTGCAACATTCTTAAACAAGATACCTCACACAAATATAGAAGATGGCAGCAGAACTCTAGGGAACATATTTATTAATTAAAAAGTACAGAAAATATAGAAGGGAAAATCAAGCAGAATTACTGTGCACGTAATGTTTTTACTTTCCATTTTAAATTCTTAGTGAATGAGTTGTGAATTCCATCTAGTATTTAAAAACTCAAAATCCTTTACTGTTTTGTAACAGTCTAAAGATATGAGGCCTCATAATGACTGACATTGTCCTTTACTAATCTGAAGCTTTAACAGCATGACAATTAACAGTTCAGTGCTTCGAAATCAGGCAGGCACTTGGTATTATTTTTTAAAAAAATAGGACGAAACAGACAAAAGCTGTCTGCTGAAATACAAGAGGAAAGGGTTTGGGTTCTTTTTAAATATGTACGAATATGATAAAATATTTCCTGTGTCCTAAACTGAGACACATTTTGCCATCCACCCTTCATCTAAAACTGATTTCTGTGACTCCACTGCCCACCTGCAAATTTGCAATACTTACTTGTCTTCATGGTACCAGACACTGCAGTTGCTCTTATACTTTTATTAACTGGTTTCAAAATCCAAGCACAAAAATACTGCAAAATAGCACTGACATAAAAATTTTGTAAAGTGTAAATCTGTATTGAAAACTCCATTTAAAAAAAAAATTCTTACATTCACCAGTCACTAACTTCATCACCTGGGATTCCTGAATGTAAACCTGTTCCAGATACTAAGGTGGAATTCAGTAAGAGTCTGTCCTCACTGGTATGAGTGTAGAAGTGGGGTCCCAGTTTCCTTCTGCATGGTGTGTTTTTACTGGAAGAACTCCTTTATGAAACTCCAGCCTTAAAATTGAGATTTCATGCCTTATATACACAAAAGTATCAATAAAGTAACATTTATTAAGCATTTAATAAATATGGTTATAAGATACTCAGGTGCAGAAAGTGACAACACCTCCCCGTTATCAGCTGGGAAACTCCACGTGTTACATCAGGGAGATACCAGATACCTTTTGCAAAAGAGGAATTACATAATGCACGTTACAGTCACCCTACCTGTAGCTCCAAAGAAACATACACACACAGCGAAGGGATTTCTTTTTTAAAAAAAATTAAATAGTTTCACTGCTAACAGCTGGAAAACAGTCTTTTAAGAAGCTGAACATACAGATGGCAGTTTTATAACTCAATCCAAGAATACCCAGGAGCCTCTCCATGTAAGAACAATGACTGTAAATGGACCCTATGGACTGAAAAGCAAATATTAAAAAGATATAATCAAATATTATCTGATACCCTTCCAAGCTGCTTTTGGTTCTGCCCGCTATTTCAAATGCAGGTATCCTCCACCTTTTTGTTTACTTGGCCTTAGAAATACAATATAAAACCAAGCCATATTAAGAAGCAATATCCTGAACAGATTAACGAGGCTCCTGAACACATCACTTGTACTTACAGAAAGACTTTATTTTGGCAATAAGATTCAAGAGCCTGAAGTTAAACTGCAACCCTTTTCTGTAGGGAGGAGGAAAGGTAACAAACAAGGTTTAGGGGCATATTCCTCCTTTCCACACAAACACGTTGTTGTTTGGAATGGGGTGTGAGGAGTTTTACCGTCATCACAACAGTCACAGGCTGAGGCAACCATGAAGTGAGTGTTGATGCTGGAATGGAAACACCTCTGTTCAGCGCTAATCTGTAGTACCAGCAAGTGATTCACTACAAACACTGTGACACATCGTGAGGAGCGATGAGTTTTGTGTCCTCCCTGGCATTCACCTCTTCCAAGTGAGCTGCCTCACAGCTGTCCCAGGGCCTGGGTGGTCACAGAGGGTACAAACGAGCAAAGGGGATGAAAAAGCTTTTTTGTTTATTTATTAATTAAAAACTGAAACTCTCCAAGTTGAAGAAGACATTTTGTTCACGCACCTTGAGAGAAGAGGGCACATGTTCCCCGTTTCTGATAAATAAAAGAAGAAGGAAGGCGAGAGCGGAGGCTTTGGAGGGTGGGCTTCACACCCACCACCCCGGAGACCTCCCCACAAAGAACAAGCAGCACAGCAACGAGGAGAAAGAAGAAAAGCAGCGAGAGGCCACGGCTGTGCGGCGGCGGCTTGAAAATTTTACCTGGAAATCAGCCAGTATCATCTCCCGGTCCATGTTGGACGCCATTGCAGCCAGCTGCGTCCCGGCTCTGCTCGGACCCGCGCACCTGGAGCCGCTGCCGGCGGGGAGGACGGGGCAGGGCGGCAGCTCAGGAGCTCATGGAGGCGCCGCGCTCCGCTCGGGCTCCCGCGGCGCCCCCGGGCTGCCCCTCCCGGGGCGGAGGAAGGCGGCAGGGGAGGGGAGAGCGGCGGGCCGGGCGCGGGGCCGGGAGCGGGCAGCGCTGCCTCAGCCGCGGGGCCGGGGAGGAGGAGGAGGAGGAGGAGGAGGCTGAGGAGGAGGAGGAGGCAGCGCCGCTCCCCGCCTGCCTCCACAGCGCCTGTGTCGCACATTTTGCCTGTCATTGAGGTCGCAAAGAGGCGCTTTGCGGCCGGCACGTGATCGCCCGCCTGTCAAGCGCTGTGAGAGAACCGGGGGCGGGACCGCGCCGGGACCGGGCACCACGGGCACCACGGGCACCACGGGCCCCGCGGGCCCGCGCCCAGGGAGCGGAGCGGAGCGCCCAGGCCCGCGCTGCCCAGCGGAGGTGCCGCCGGTCCGCCCGCGCGGGGCCCAGGGAGCGGGCACAGCCCTCGTCCCGTCCCGCCGGTTGGCGGCTCCCCGGGCCCGGCGGCGGCGCGGGGTGTCCCGGCTGGGCTCCGCCGCCAAGTGCGGCCTAAACGGGTTGGCGGGGACCGGGCTGTGGCCATCCCTGGGCGGTGCGGGGAAACAAGGGCCGGAGGGCGGCCTTGCCTCTCCGTCCATCCGTCCCTGCATCCATCCGTCCGTCCATCCCTCCCTGCATCCATCTCTCCCTCCCTCCATCCATCCGCGGTGCCATCGGTGAATGCCGCGATTCGGTCCCCGTCCCCCCCGACAGCCCGTACCGTTGTGCCCGCCGAGTGACCCGACCCCACCGGGCGGGGGGCGCGCACAGGGCCGGGGCTCGGTACAGCTCGGTGTTTTTCCCCTCGCCGTGTTCCGACTAATCACAAAAGAAGGAAGTGCGTTTTTCCACAGGTTTTTGAGCCGACGGACCCGTGATCTGCACAGCGGCCCTTGCTCAGGCTTAGCACTCCAGCACTGTAAGCTGCAATTCTATTATATACCGCAAATAAATCTGCTTTAAGTGATGCAAATCTAACTGTAATTAATGTTAAGTCTGCCTTCTACAACCTGATGCAGTTCACCTACCCCCCTCCTGACATTAAGCACGCATTTGGACGCCAATTTGCTAATTAGTCCAACATGTTTTGCTGTGCTTTTTGTAGGAGCGTCCTGTGAGTGTCGCAACTATCTGAGGTCACAGAGGCATCGAGCAGCTTTCGTATCAGCTAATAAAGCCACACGATGATACCTTTGAATCAAGATATTCCGCCGGGTTTAGGGAACACGGTTCTTTTATTGGGTTTTTATAGAGTTACAGGCGATTTTCCCGGACCCTCTGAGCTTCCTGCCGCCGCAGCCGGGCTGGCCCCGGGCAGAGCTGCGGGGGGAGCCCGGCGCGACCGCCCACGGTGGCGGGGCCTGTCGCGGGGAGCGACCGCGGACACACGCTAAGGGCCGACAGGGGGGGATGAAAAGTTAAACTGTACCTTCAGGAGAGTCCGCGTTCCCAAAGAAAAACCCTGGGAATTGCTTAGAGCCTGTCTGCGGGCGCTGCTGGGGGGCGCGGGCTCCAGGGCGCCGGAGCTGCGCGTCTGTCGGCGGTGTTGCGGGTCCCCGGGCGGGCGGGCGGACGCCACACCGAAACGCCACTTGCGATGCAACACCACGGCGTCAGAGAAGCTGGGTTTTTTATATTTTATCGTGTTGCTGCTCTAGTTTATGTTGGCAGGGCTTGCCAAGAGGGTTTTATTGCCCGCTGACGTTAGCTTAACAATTCGAGCTCCCCACCGACGACCGGAGGGATGATAAATTAATTGCCCTCACACCTGCACGTTTTTTTTTTCCCAGTTCTATGTTACAGACAGTTCTGTAATAAGTACAAGGTATGGTGCAATGCCAGGTACAGCCTATGCTAAATTACAAACAAATCCACCCACACATTACTAGAGAGTAACTATAATAAAGGCTGAAAAGCAAGTTTTAGCAACTGGAGTAAGGCCAATTAATTCCTGGCACGAATTGAAGCTATAGGTATGTTGTCAAGATTAGTTACACGACGTTCACGTCTATTACAGTCATATTTTAAATAATGATATCTACATTAGATCAAAACAGGAAGGATTTGATCCAGAACGTGAAGAGAAGGTGAAAACCTGCACATGCCCCACGTCGCAGGAAGTTCACGTTCAAGTCACAACGAAAGTTTCTATTCCCCTTCTCACCTTCTCACAACCCCTCGCTGCGAGCCACTCGAGCTGTGTTGTGTTCTTCAAAGAGTGTTAGACAAAGTAGGGAGCTGCTTATCTTACTCCTTGTAATGCTCGCCGATAAGATCTCCCTCCAGAAAGTGTTTTTTTCTGATGATTCTGGAGCCCACTGGGACAATTCTTTTAGTTTTAGGGGGATTATCTTCGTCATTCACGAGACGAAACGATCAGGACTAACGAGCTACTTTCTGCAAAGACGTTTGACAGAGCCCCGCGGTAGAGGAGGCTTCGCGGCATTTTCTGGCCGGGCAGTTTGACTTGCAGGAGGCCTGCAGCACTCCAACTACCCTCTACTTAATTATTTTTGCTATGTGGTGTGATTAACAGAAGATGCGAACTTTATTCTGAACTGTAAACCAACAAAAAATAATGTGAGACTGTTGTAAGACTTGCAGGTCTAATTTTGCAGTAATTTAGCAACAGGGAACACCACCAAAGCCTGTGGATTTTAGTAGCGATTAGTCACAAAATAAAGTCACTTACAAGCCATCTGAATGAATAATCGAAGTGTTGCATATAAATTCCTTCCTTATGCAGAAAAGCAACTATATTTGAATAAATAAATTATATTTGTGTGTATATATATTTCTAGAGCTAACTTTGAGGGAAATTATAATTCATATTTTTCCTTACAAAACTGTAAAAAAAAGGAAGGAAAAGCGCTGTTACTTCAGGACGAGAATTATCACAGTGAGGCCTTTAAAAATACACGGGCCTTTAATGGGAGTGGGGGGTTAGTTGATAAATTGAACAAAGTTGCTTTCCCTGCTCGGTGTGCAGGCAGCTCACACTTGTCACCTTTGTATATTCACAAACAAGCGTGGGGGGGGAAATCAGTACAGAAAAATTAAATTGCGACACAAAAAGCAACTGACGCTGAGAGGAGAGCCAGATGCAGAAGTCATACTGGCTTCACTCAGCTGTAGGTCCATCCCTGCAGAACCGGCTCTATCTGACGGCGGTGGCCCCGACTCGGGCCCCGGCCCCCTCCGGCCCCTGCCCGGTTGCCAGCGGCAGGTTCCCCCCGCAGGGCAGTGCTGGAGGAGATGTCACTGCCACAGGTTCCCTCCCTAACGCATCTCCCCGAGCTGCCTCACGCCTGTTTACATTCAAAATCATCTTCCCGTGGCGTCCACGCAGAAAACAGACGTGCAGACTGCAACCGATGGGTTACGTGTGCTTATCAGGGAGCCATGACATTGCACCTTACCTCTCGGAGGGTTCGCCTGGCAGAATTCAGTCCTCCAAGGGTCCCTGCAACCTAAAGCAATCCGGCCATTAAAGCACTTTAAGACACTAAATAGCGTTAGGCAGAGTGGCGATGACATCCCCGTACTGTACCATCCTCGCTTCTTCGCCCTGGGGAAGGAAAAGCGAAGCCCTCGCGTCTCCTCGGCGCCCGGGTGCGTTTTTCCCCTCAAAATGGCACTTTCAAATCAATCAAGGACACCAGAAACGCGGGAAGCAGGGAGTGCCGCCGTGAACGGTCGCCTTTCCACCGTTAAGACAACTTGACATTGACCCTTCATCCTTGACCTTGTCCTCGGGGAGCGGAGCCCGCGCCGCTGCCGGGGTGGCCCCGAGCGCGGAGCCGCTGCCCCGCAGGGCGCCGAGCGAGCGCGGTGGGTCCAGGACCGAGACCGGGACCGGAGCAGGCTCCGCTCCCCCCGCGGGCAGGTGGAGCCCGCCGGAGAGAAGCGCCGCGGCGGAGGCCGCCCTGCCGCCCGCCGAGCTCCCCCCGATCCCGGTCCTCCCGCCGGGACGCGGGGGCTCCCGGCTCTAAAACCTCCTTTTCCTTTCATTTCCCCCCCACTAGGCCTCGGCAGCGCTCCTCCTAAAAGCAGCGGGGCCGCGGTGGCTGTGGCGGGGCAGTGCCGAGCCGGGGCTGCGCGGCGAGGGGACGGCACCCGGCGCCGCGGGGCTGCGGCAGCGGCGCGGCCGGGGCCGGGCGAGGGGCGGGCGGGAGCCGCTACAGGCCTTCCTGCCCGAACTCCGCCGCGCCTCCTTAAATCTGTGCCGTTAAAATGTGGGCGGGTGTTTCAACTCAAAAAGCGCTCAAATTTTTTTTCTTTTCAAAAAAAGCTGATGAGGTTAAAAAAAAAAAGGGGGGGGAGAGAGGGAAAAAAAAAAAAAAAAGAGGAGAGAGAAACCGGCTTCGTGTCCTTAGGAAACAGAAGTAGCGATTGTTTGTGCTTAAAAAAGGGGGAGCGCAAAGCCGCGGGCGGAGGCGGCGGCCGCGGGACCGGCAAGTGCAGCTTTATTTCGCGAAGTTGGAAGAGGAGGCGAGCGGGGCTGTCACTGCGGCTGCGAGCGCGGCCGGGCCGGGGCAGCGGCGGCACCAGCGCGGCCCCTGCCCCCGCCCGGAGCTCCGGGAGGAGCGGCCGCCGCCTGGGAGCGCCTGGCGGAGCGCGGACAGCGGCGGCGGGACCCCGGCGGAGCCCGGCGGACACACGGCCCCGCGCCGCGGCTCCTGCACGCCCTGAGCGCGGGCGGCGGTTCGCGGCAGCCCCCCCGCGCCGCCCGCCGCTCTCCTGGATGCTCCGGAGCCGCCGCCGCCGGGGGCGGCCGCCGGCCGGGATCGCGCCCGCCCGCTGCGCGGAGGCTGCGCGGGGCTGCGGGAGTGAAGCTGCTGCTGCTGCTGCTGCTGCTGCTGCGGGGAGCGAGAGCACCGAGGGAGCGAGCTGGGCGGCGGGACAGCCGCTGCCGCCGCGCCCGGCTCTCCGCGGGCGCGGCTCGTCCTTCCCTTCCCTCCTGGGCCCGGACTGAGGCGGCGGAGTGGGATGAAGTGGGGATCCCGAGCGGGAGTTGGATGCACACTACTACAGGAGACCTTTCCTCGGAGCTGCTGCTGATGCTAAGTCTCAGATCCCGACTGTGAACAGGGTGGGTTGTCTTCTTCTTCCAAGATCTCAGGTCTGAGTGAGTCTCCGGTATACGTGTATTTATATTACCTATAACATATACAGTATATTGCAAAGCTGTTAATCTATTTACCCCCCGCGAATGTGGCCAAAGTCTTTAATAAGAGTTACTCTATATGTGGAAGCAAAGAAATCTTCCTTCAAGTGGAGCTGCAGTTTTGCTGAATAATCACGTGTGAGTTAGGGGCGGGGTCTTGGCAAGGAGGTTTTTTACTAGTATTTACTACAAGGTCTACTCCAGAAGATTAACCATCCCAATCCTTCTGTCAGTCTCCGATGCCATGCCTGGTTAAAAAAAAAAAAATCTCATCTTTTTTCCGATCGTCAGTCACCCTAAAGAATGGCCGAGCCTTCTGGGAACGAGCTGGCGTCCGCGGCTGCCAAGGGGGACCTAGTGCAACTTACTAATTTGTTGCAAAAGAATGTAAACGTCAATGCACAAAATGGATTTGGGAGGACTGCGCTGCAGGTTGGTATCCAGAGAGGGAGAAAATATTTCATCACTGGTACCTACGTGACCCGGGTTTCCAAAAAAGACAACGTTTTAAGCAGGCTGGTGGATGAAATTCGAGTGGTTTTTCAAACTCGTTGGATGCCATATTTTATAAGTTTAGTGGCTCCAACTCCCTAAAATGACGTACTTGAAATAAAACTGGTCAAAACCATTCTTTCAATCGGGGATCGCCCTCAATGTCAAACGGGCTACGAGTTTGCTAATATTTTGTAATTTTATGGGGAGGAGGCAAGGAATGAGAGAGCTGAGATGAAAAGAAATCAGCTTAGGTGAGCAGGATTTCATAGCAGGTCTGTAAACACAAATGTGTTGTTCTCTGAAGCTTAGGATTTATCTCTTCTTCCTTTTTTTTTTCTGCAATGTGCTTTTAAAGTGTGGCTCGTCTGGGTTCTGGGGTCTGTTGTGGATGGTACTTTTCCTTTATACACTGTTTGTGAGGAATGACCTTTCTCATTGGGAAGCATGCTGCTCAGAACCGAGGACCTCCGATGTACATTAAGAGTTAGCCCTACGAGTTAGGGTTCCAGCTGAATCACTTGCTTTTTCATTCATAATTAAGACTTTAAAATTTGCTTTTTTAGATCGGCTAGCAGGGCACTGCTTCCAGTTATTTACTTTCTGATCGTATAGGGTGCTATGTCCTAATTTTTAATCGTGTAGCTGTGCAGGCAGGAGTTGGAACTCATCCAACTGCAAACTACTGGAGCTGGGAAAGATTTTGCTCTTAATATTATCAGATAATGATGGCGAAAGGGCTAGAATACCTACCGAATAGTGAAAGATGTGATTTATAAATCCGGAGGGAAAAATAAGTGTGGTTATTTGTACCGAAGGTATAAGTAATGAAATGTGGAAGTGGAGCTATAGGTCTTTTTAATTTCACACATTAGTAAAATCGTTTGTTAACCCCTCTCCCCCCTTCCCCGCAAACCATGATAATAATTTCTGAAACTGGATTTTTAAACAGCATAGAATCTGTGAATGTACTCGAGATATTTACAGCTTTTTGGCTTAACATCAAAATGTTAGAGCTGGAAAATAAGCAACTCTTGCTAAAAACGCAGGAATGACCCTGTTTTGACAATTTCGCTGAAGCTGGAGATCTGTGAGCTCCTTGCTGTCCTGTTAGCACCTAAATAGGGCATCGCCTGGCAGTGCAGGCACTTGCAGCAATTTTTAAGAGAGCAAAAGGGTTTAAATTAAAAACTTAGGCAAACTAACTTCTGTAAGAAATCAGGAGACATTTAGGTAGTTGATTTATCCTCGGGATGAGGGCTGAAAACCGATTTGTCCTACAGTAATGTTGGGCATTTTTTTCCTAAAAGCAGCTAACTGTCTGTATCCTGAATTAAGGCATATTTTACACAATGACATAGCATCCAGCTATATTAAACATGCATCCGTGTCCTAATGATACTTCTTATGGGTGCCTAATCATAACCGAGTTAATTAACCACAACAAAAATCAAAACAGGAGAATCTGTTGACTTATTTTCAATATGTATCATCCCGAAATGTGCTGTGGGTGCGTGGCCATGCTCGAAAGACTTCTCTGTCAGTGCAGTCTGCAAAACTGAAATAATCTCTCTGTAATCTCTCTCTCTGTTACAACGGAGAGAATGCTCCTATATTAATGTCAATGCATTTATATTTTTCCTCTGCACTTATGTTTAATTAAACAACTACTCAGCTTGTCTTGCTCTGTCCTTTTTATTTCTGGAGAAGTGTACCTATGCAGGCCTCAAATACATCTCCTGCCCTTATGCTTTTCGTCAGACTTATTCAATTAGTGCTTTCTCCTTCTTTGCCTCCCTCCCCCCAAGTGAAACTTTGCAAAATAAAGGGCATTTGCTGTTCAGTTGTAGCCCACGTCCAAAAAGCCTCACCTTTTATATGATTTTCTCCCCCTCGCATCTTTAACTGAAGCTTTCAGTCCCCCTAGCCTGAACACAGAAAACTCCCACTTAAACCAAATATATGTTTTCAATTCACAAATAATACAGCCTGGGCTCTCAAAAAGAGATCAAAATGTCCGGATTTTACTAAACAAAGAGAGATCACAATGCTCTTGTTTTCTTTTACATTGCTTCCATCTCTCGTCAGAAGTGAAAGAAGTGGCTGGAAGCCTTGGGGCACAGAGAGATCTCTTTCCCTGAATCCCAGCCTGTCTTATCTGCACTTTTGCTCCTGTCTGTGGTTATAATATACTGGGCTACTTTACAGTCCAAATACTGTATATAATTATATTTATTCTAGCTTGGTTTCCTGAAAAAACTTAATATATATTTGTCACCAGGAGAGTTTTTCAGCAAATCCCCTGTAGGAACTGTACTTTATGTTAAATGTAATGCACTGTAATGCTCGTTTATGCTGTTTTGTTTTTTTTTTAATCGAGATTTTCTAAACAATGTGTGAACCTCTCTAAGGAAATAAAAAAGGTTTGAGGGTTTTTTTCGAATTTGACACCAACAGTGAGACTAGTTTCGAGGACAGGAAAATATTGCCTATAGGCTGGAGATTATACATTATGGTGTTCATTTTTGGAAAGTCTGTGCAAACACAAAATGAGGAATTAAGGGGAAATCGCTGTAAGCTGTTAAGTTCCAAATAAGAGAAACTTGCGTTCTAATCATGATAGTTTTATGGTGCAATTGAGAAAATTGAAAGGAGCTTTTTTTTTTTTCTCTGAGAGAAACAGAAAATCCAATTATTATTGTTGTTGGAATTTTTTTAAGGGATGTTTTTAACAACAGAACGTAGCCACAGTTTACTTATAGAGGGGTTATGAAAGTATAATATACTGATTTTAGAGGAAAACTTCTGGAACTTTGAAACATTCCTTTTGACTTTTCCTTTTTGGATGACATAATGAAACACAAATATTGGGGAGAAAAATTTCTTCTAGCATTTATGTTTCTTAACAGACAGAGCTATGGTACAGTCCAAATATTTGTTTTATGATAATGCACAGACAATGTAAACACCTGAAAGCTTATAAAAACACATTCTACATTTGCTGTTGCTGAGGTAAAATATCTGTTCCTCAGAGACCCTGTATTTGCTGTTTAACAAGATTAAACAGTAATGCAGAGATGTCTCAATGCTTAGGCAAATAAAACCAAATTATACTTAATTTTTGTAAGTTAAGAAACTGAGTTAACCCTCATTAGGAAAAAAAAAGTTGTTATATCCCCATTCTATGCTATTTCAGACATTTATCTCTCTGAGACAGAAAGCTGTGACCACCGAAGTGATAACATCTTTCACAATTTCACCGAGTTCAGTAACAAATACATTACAATTAGATGTTCTGTCCCGTCATCAGTTTTATAGCGGGGCTCTTCTGTCTGCTTTAAATGAGAATTGAGCTCTGACAAAAGGCAGAGGTAAGAAGTGAGGAAGTGAGGCACTGCTGGAGCAAATCCCCCACCCCGCGGTATCCCATTCTCCTCTTTCTTTCATAGGTGATGAAACTCGGGAATCCCGAAATCGCCCGGCGGCTGCTCAGTAAGGGGGCGAACCCCAACCTGAAAGACAGTACTGGCTTCGCCATCATCCACGACGTAGCCAGGGAGGGGTTTCTGGACACTTTGCAGACTCTGCTGGAGTTCAAAGCCGATGTTAACATTGAGGATAACGAGGGCAACCTGCCCTTGCACTTGGCGGCCCAGGAGGGGCACGTGCGGGTGGTGGAGCTGCTGCTGGCGCGCTCCGAGTGCAAGGTGGGCCACCAGAACAAGCGGGGGGCCACCGCCTACGACCTGGCCAAGCTATACCGGAGAGCAGCCGTGGTGGAGCTCCTGGAGGCCAGCAGCTCCTTCCCTGCCAACATGGACTGAACCCCGCTAGGATGGGGTCTCCTTTGGACGTGAGGTCGTGCCGACTTCTTGGGGTGTTTCCCTCCTTTTTTGTTGTCACATTACTCTTATTTTATTTTTTTTTCTGAACAGCTGGTAGTGTAAGTCTCAAGAAATTCCAGAAGTGGGTTTATAGATAACAGAAACGTTTTAAATCCATGCTCCCAGCAGTTTCTTACACCTTTCACTTTACTCAGTACTCACAGGCTCATTCGAGTGTATGTTGGTTGTTCATATCTAGTTTTCCAGTATCAAGTTTTACAACTTATTTTAGGTCATTCATATGAAGTCATTAATCCAGGAGCTACTATTCACATGCTTAGTATTGCTGGACTTTTAAGAAAAGGAAATAGTTTACTGTGATTTCTCTCACCTCTCCATGCACCCCTCCCTTCTCTTCCCCACCCCCCTTCGGTCAGGCTCAAGAGTCTGAAGTCTTGTTTTGGATTAAAACATCCTTTTAAGGGGTCACCTGCAACCCCTGCACAGGCAGAGCTGGAAGTGAAAGGTTGCTTGGCCTGAGGACAGTGGATGGCATTTAGATGCTTTAGGCAATAACTGTATTTTGTCACTAACAAGAGCTTGTAGAAGTAGGTTACTTACTTTCTAAATGTAGATGACACTTTTCCTCTTTGTGTATTTAAACTTTCACCAATCTGGTTTTGAATTTAGTTACCAGAAACAATATAAGTGGTGTTTCTGTGATTGCCAGAGGTTTTAAACAGCTCAGTTTAGTAGTTCGTGTTTACTGTGCACTGCACAAGACCTTTTTTTTCTAGTTTCAAAACAGGCAGCAGAGAAACACTGTCAGAGGCAAGAAGACATGAAGGCTGCAATACAAGATTTCTGGTCACTTCATATGCTGAGTGCAGTTTAGATGTTCTTTCAGTAATATTTGCTTTCCACCAGCTATTCTGTTTTGTCTGTAAATAAACTATTTTAATGACAGATGCATCTCACAAAACAAGAATATTTGCATACAGTGACATTTAGGAAGCAGCACCTTTGATATTTGTGAGGTTAAGTTATTGCTTGCACCTGAAACACGATTTAACCATTGAAAATTTTCCATTGCAATACAGTTGAGAGTATTCACCACACCGAAACTCATTTGCCTCTCCAGCCTCAACATATTGGGAAGAGTCTCTTATGAAATTTTTTATATTTGTACAGGATCTACTTTTTGGACAGATGGGCAATTTAAACTACTTTATTTTGAATAGTCTAAAATTTAATTGCACGAAATAGAAGGGTTTTAATCAATGCAAAATTAATACTACTTTAAATAGTACTTAAAAGAGCAGAGGGGGTACCTTAGTTTAGTTTTCAACTTAAAAAAATTAGCCCCACAAAATCAGTACTACATTTTCAAGTAAAAAGTAATTTGCTGAAACTGTCTGTCACGTTTACTATAAGCTCTGTTACACTGCTGTGTTTTCTGATTAAAAACCTCTGTGAAATATGAAGTTTTGTGCTCTTTTATTATAATTTTTGTTCACAAGGAACCTAGAGATCGTTAATCGGAGCAGCACGGCACGTAGGAAGCGTGCTTAGGGAAATAACCTCCAAAGTTCCCAGTTTAAAGAGCACTAAACCAACTGAAATATTAAACCAAGCAACGTAATCCACAGGTCCCCGAGGTGAAGTGACCCAAATCGCTCTATGTCACTCTCCGTCTTCCTTTCCTCAAGTCCTGGAGGACTCTCCGAGCCTTTTTCTTCTCCATTCCTCTCACAAAGCGAAATTCTGCGCTTCCACCAGCATTTCTCCCATTCACTGCCACAGCAGAGGTGAACACCGAAAGGTAATATCCCAACTTTCTCGCTTTTTTTTTTTCACCTGTGCTGCTAAAAAAGCTTATCGCACACCCATTTTGAGCTTCATCACCATTTAATTTACGCTAAGGCGAAGTTTAAGCAGTGGCCTAATAAAGTAACTGCTTTATCAAGAAATATGCCCCGCCTAGTCAGAAATAGCGGCTTTTATTGCATGCCAGGAGTCCACGGCTGAAGCCAGGACGAGTCACCCCCGGGCCATGCCCACAGCCTCAGCGGCTGAGTCACGGGCGATAGTCTGGTTTGAAGGTGTGTTTTATCTGCTTTTACTGCTGCGTTCTCTCCGTGAGCCCCTCGATTTATAGGAAATAAGATGATAAATTGAAATTCCTCGTTAGATACTTTGAAGGCAAAAATTACTCTTATTCCAGGAAGTTAATAGTTTCTACCAAGAGCCTCTGGGAAAGCAAAGAAGTACATCAGCTGGCGAGTTACACTCACGGGGTTTGGAAGTGACAAGATGTGCCTAGCTGCTGGGGGATGGCTTTCCTCCAGAAGGTTTTATATTTACAGAACGAGGAAAAAATAATATAAAGAGTGTCTCATTAATAGGGAACTTTGACAGTGAAAAAGGATTGTAATATCCGATGTAGTTTAAGAAATTACTTTTGTGGGTTTCTGAAAGTAGTTTGGCAACATCAAAAAGTCCAGTTTCACAAATTCACGTCTTTGTGAGAATGTCGACAATAATATTTACCCGGAGATTGAAAACTGCAGCATGTAAGATGGAATTAAAGATTTTTGAGAGCTTTTATTGAGACATAAACCAACTGCAAAGTAAGTCTCTAGGCAGGAGCAGAGATCGCCCTGCAGCAGCCCTGGAATCGGCAATAAACAGTGTAGTATCGAGATGAGAGGTATAAATAGAAACAAATACAGCAAGCACAGAAAAATGTGAAGAAACAGAGCATAAAATGTAGCTGTACCAGGATTCACAGTGACCAGGCTGCATGAGGACACAACTGTGGGGCAAGAGCCCTCTCCCCTATTTCGGTTACACGGATGAGCAAAGCTGTTACACTTGACCTTTGTTTCTAAATTATCCTCGGCACAACGGCGGGGGCTGCTGAATTCCTTTCGGAAAGGGGCAGATCCTAAAGGGATCCTACAGGGAACGAAGAGAGTTTTATCTCCAGCAGCAGCACCGTGGGAGGGTGAAATACGCGGTCTGTGGGTGCTGGGGAGAGAGGAGGAGAGGTGCAGGGCTAACCCAGGCACTGCCGTGCCCTTACCCAGGGGAGAGAAAATGAGAAGGTATTTGAAAGTGAATTCAGCTCAATCTCCAGTGCAATAAGCGACTGCACATTTAAGTACAGGAAAATAGTTTCTTTCCAGCTTTCAGTGTGGGGAAAAGAATGGAATCAATGCTTTATTCCATGGTGGGGTAAGATGTTAGCTCCGTAGGAAGTGCCATTGCATTGTTCACATGAAGAAAGAGTTAACACAATAGAAAACTACCCCTTTTTAGTTTTTTTTAAAAAAGAAAAAGGTCTCTTCCACAAATGTACCTGGGAATTCACTGGGCAGCCCGCCGAAGCAGCCAGAAGCAGCCAAACATTATTATCTCCTGACTAAAGGACTGAAATTCCCTCGAAAAAAAAAAAAAAAGCGAGGGGAGGAAAGCTTCTGCATTTACTTGTGGCGTCTGTTATACTGTGCATGGCGGGGGTTGGGGGGGGGGGGGTGTGGGAAGAAAAACAGGAGAAAGAAAGACAACGAGAGAAAGAAAGATTTCTCACCGGGTCTCAGCACAGCCTGCCCCACCACACATGCATTTCAAAATGTCGGTGCTCCCGGAGGGCTCTGCCGGGGTCCCCGGGGAGGAGGGAGGGTCGTGCGGGCGGAGGTGCGGGCAGGTCGGGCGGCCCCCCGGGCGCGGGGCCGCGGGGCCGGGGGGGGCGCGCCGGGCTCCGAAACCGTTAGTTTGGCTCCTGCGGCTCCGCTCCCCTTGCTCTTCCTGTCCAAATAATTTTAAATTTACGCGCCTTAAATAACAGTCTGATTTTATTTATTTAGTTTCCTCCGCGGGCTCCGCCGCCGCCGCCGCCGCTCCGCTTCGCCCCGGCCCCCGCCGCCAGGCCCGGGGCGGCCGCGCAGCGCTGCGGGGCTGCGGGACTGCGGGGCTGCGGGGCTGCGGGGCTGCGGGGCTGCGGGGCGCCCGGACACCCCCGCGCCTCCCGCCCGCCCGCAACTTGCACTGCGCCTTTTTTTTTTTTTTTTGTCCTTTCTTCTTCTTCGTTTTTTTTTTTGTTTTTTCTTTTAATCCTCTTTTCTCTTTTTCCCTCCCTTTCCTCCCTCCCTCTTCCCGCAGCCGGGACTGGAGTCTCCTCAGGATAACGCCGGTGCCTTCGCAGCCGCAGTGAGTACATAGAAGGGACCCACATCTTGCCGGGGGGATGTTTGTGACACATCTTTGCGGCCGCTGCCGGGCGGCGGCGGGGCTCCCGCTGCAGCGCCGGGCTCTCCTCCCCCAGCACCGCGTCCAGGGATGCAGAAGCATCTTCTCCCAGCGCAGAGCCCATGTAGAAGGCAAAACCAAGCAGGTTTGTCCCCAAGTTTCCTTAAAAAACTGGGCGGCAAGGTATCCCCAAGCCGGAGCTTTTCATGACCTTGTGTTACATCTGAAAATCAGACGGGCGAAAGAGGGGGGAGGAAAAATCCACGCTTCTTGGTTTCTGTGTCACAGAGGCGAGGAAATTATCTTCGGAGGTAACGTACACGGCACATTTCTGAGAGCCAGATGTGTCAAGCCTTGCTCTGCAGACCTAATTTACAGAGCCTCACTCAGAAAAAAAAATAATAATTCACTTCTGCCATGGCTCTGAGTGGTAAAATGGCTTCTGCGTTTTGAAGAAGCACTAAGTACAAATCACCAGGGACATTATACAGTGCCAGAGGTTTCTGCTTGTCATTTTGTACTTTCCCCTCGTTAGAATTACCTTTCAGCACAGTATCGGTTGTAATTGTGCGAAGTTCAGCTTAAGGATCTAGGAGGAAGAGAACTCTCCTATGTTGGATACTTCAGAATAACCTTGACCTTTCATTAGTGCTTATCCTAAAAGATAAGTCATGCACGGAAAGCAGGGAATTGGGCAAGGCACCTGCAAAAGTACAAATGAAATGGCTCTATTTTTAAACTAGTGTTAAAATGGCTTCTGAATCTGACTAAACGAGGGGCACTGAAGGGCTAAAAAACAAAATCTAGAGCTCTGTGGCAAAATTCAGTTTGACACACACAGGACCCCAAGCTAATTTCCTCATCCCCAGATAGATTTTGTGCCGTTAGTGCAACCAGTGCTGCTGAGACTCACACTGCCAGAAAGAGTAAATTCCCTCTGAAAGAAACTGAATCAACCAAAAGTATAATCAGCTTTTCAGGGAAGTACAAGACCACTGAACCATGTTTCCAGTTGCATTTCTTTGTTCCTCTGTAACTGTTTTCTGATATTTGTAGCTGTAATTATAGGGGCCACTAGCATTTTTGAGTATTTTAAATTACAAAAGCCTAATTCCGAGTAGGAAGCCTGAAACATTTTCTTCACAGTGCAGCCACTAAAAGGTTAAAGGCAATTCACAGCTCCTGGTGACAGTTTTCCTTCAGCAGATAGTGCCTATCAAGATGGTCTTTCTTTCTCCTGTTACACCCTGAGAGCAGGAAACGGGGCAGCATTTATATTGCAACACAGCCCTCTTCACTCCTCAGTATTAAGATTATTACCAGCACAGTGATATTTTAATGAACACTTTTAAACATGGAGCTAATGAACATTTAAAGGAAAAGATACTCGTGCAACACAAACCACAATAAAATGCAATGTCCTGTAGAAACACTGAGTATTCAAAAGCTTTTCAGGATTTGACCTTAATGGAACACAAGAGCAATCCTGGGTACAGCTCACATTTATATGCAGAGTATACTGCAGGCCAAAATAAGGGCTTCTGCTAAAGTTAATTGTAATTTTCTGGTGAGGGAGGATCGAATGTTCAGGCCTGAAGTTATTAACATCTATTCTGATGGAAATAGGGACATTTGGATACACTCTGTCAAATCAAAAAGAGTGCTTTCTGCTTCCAGAGGTGATGTACCACCATTTGAAAATCTGCACTTCCAAATCAGGCATGCCAGGATGGGAGTGTATTGATCGGTCAGGAACTTTTGCTTGTATCTAATAATGCTGGAGAACAGTCAGAGAAGATTTTCAGTCCACATTAGCTGGAATGTGCACATGCCTGGAAATGGAGCTGTTACTTGTAAATACTTCCTACAGAACGGATTTTTTTAAATTTTCTGAAAGGAGAAGTACACCCTGCTAGAAAAAGCAGTTTTCTCTCTGTACATGCCATAGTCCTTGAGGGTGTGACTGTAGGTATACAAACAAAGCTGTATTTAATCTCTCTAAGGGAATTTTATAGACAACATCTGTTAAAGAGAAAAGTATATTTGTTTCATAAGCACTGCAGCATTTAGTAATATCACTTTCTTGCACCAACACATACACTTTAAATAGAGTGATATCTGTGGATTTTTCAGTTGTAATTTGTTTTAGCTCCTGTAAAATAAGGGCTGCAGACAAAGAGCTGTGCTACACTGTGATACAGTCACAGTATTCACAATCCAGCACTGTATGCATGCATTGGAGTGAGCAACAATTTCCTTCCTGTACGAGCATTTTAATTTATGGAAACATACTGTTTTGTGTAAAGAAGGTAGTAGATAATTAACAGTATTCATTTAATCTAATTATAGGCCTCTGAGGCAAAAAGCTGACACTTTTCATTGTGGTATATTCAGAGAAGTTAATTGAAACAACATTGCAGCCACAAGGCATAACATGCCCATCATATATTTGATACTAATTCTTTTCTCAAAAATGGGATGAATCTGATGCTAGAGATAAGGATTACTGTTACTCACTCGAGTAAGGAAAGTCTGGGGAACCTCATTATGCAATTCTGAGTGCACTGCAATATCTCTATAATTCCAGAGCTAACCACAGACAACTTAATTTGCCAAATTGCAAGATGGTTTTGTAATGTACACAAGTATCTATTACAAATTAAGAAAAGATTGAACACATTTTTAGCTGGGACGTAGGTCAGAATTTGAAGACAGACCTGCCTGAAGAAGCAATGGGTCAATGTATAAACTCTTAGCTCTGTTTAATCTTTAGGAGGTACCAAGTAGTAACAGCAGCCTTACCCCTAAGAGTTGTTATTAGGAATGTAATTTGTGGTTTTAAGCTATCAGTATGACAAACAGATACATAGACAGCAAATCAACACTTGCAGCTCCCAAATATATATACATATGAAACTATGTCAGACCATGTGCAGTTTCAGAGTAATTTTTCCTATCACCTGATACACACCAACAACTCAATCTTCTGGCAGCAGTGCTACTTTCATTCTCAAAAGGAAAGTAAAGCAGCTCAGCTCTGCAAAGCTTGCCTTCAGCTAACAGAGAATGTGACAGACCAAACATGCTGGTTGTGGGGAAGCATTTGTCATTTATATTTAAAAAATTGGATTTTCTTATAAATGGCAGATGCTTGCAAGCTGAATCACCATGCTAGGGGCAATTTTCAGTGTTTCCCCCTGCTTTGCCACTGGAGGAGTGTAACTGGTGTCTCTGCAGCTCCAGCAGTACCAGGGGGCAGGACCCCCTCCCTGGCTCCTGCTCAGTGACCTCCACCTCTGCTCTGCCCGTGGGCAGCAGAAGCCACCCAGCAAACCCACTCTCCAGGTGGTGTTCCTAGCTGGTGGGAGATAAAATTGCCAAGGCAGTGCTGCTCACCCTTGTGATGAAGCAAGCCTAATTACTGTGGGGACGGTACAAGCCCTCTTGGATGACAAACACCCACAGCGAAAAGGCCACTGAGCCGAACGTGGGGCTTTGCTTTGCTCTGCCACTGAGAGACATTGCTGGCAGCCCTACCTATAATTTCAAAATTAATTTCAAATGTATTTTGCAGAGATACTTTTTACTGTGGTTAAAAGAGCAGCATGTTGTACTTTAGGCACTTGAATGTTTGTTAATAAAATCAGAGAGAGGAAGTCTGAAAAATAAACAGATAATGACATTCGGTCACCTTAACTCTGGGGCTCTGACTCAAGAGATCCAGAATATTTGATAAAGAAGATCTCTAACAAGAAAAAAGAACGTGTGGCCATTGATGCTAATCATACCTGATTCTTATTCCTATACCATTAGAGATAAATCACAATTAGCACTGATGTCTGACTTAAAAAATCAGCCTCTTCTCAGAGTTCAGTCTGCACTCACACTCTTTCTCTCCCTTGATGCTCTCAAGTAACTTTCCTTCTGCCTGGCTCCTGCCTTCTCCTCCTCCTTTGTGCTGTTTTCAGGTAACTCCCAGCTCTTTCTCTTCCACACTTTGTTTATACATCTCTCCATTCCCTGGCTCCTGCTTTCTTACACACTTCATACTCTATTTTCATCTCCTAGTTTCCTTTCCTTCATCTGCATGTTATTTTCTTTTCCTTCATCTGCACCCTCTTATTTTTTCTTAATTATTTCCTCTGGTGTCTTATTTCTATCTCTGTTATGCTTATTAACCTCCTTACCCAATATACCATACTCTTTCTCATTTCCTAGCAGAATCTCTTTGTGTAGATATGTACAATCTTCTTTTTTTCCCCCAGCCATGCAGAACTGCTTCCACAACTGATTTCTGTCCATGATGCCTTAGGAGAATTCCTAGCATTAGTCAGTAATAGTTCTCTCCCTGGAATCTACTGCCTTCATCTCCTTCTTCTTTGCTTTGTGTTCACTCCCATCCTCTGCTGGTGCCAGGCCTCCTCCCAGACTCTTCCATCTTTGTGACCCATCCTTCTTTTCTCTCTGCCTCAGCAGCAGCAGGAGAAAAGCACACAGAAGGGACACCCAGGTCTCAGAGGCAGTGATCTCTTGGGGAAGGAGGAGGGGAAGCTGCAGAGGAATCCTGTGTGGTCCCCACTGCCTCAGGCACAGGCCATACCTGGCTGCTCCCCGAAAAAGCAGCTCATGGTGCCTGCAGGCCATGCAGCCAAGGAACACACAGCAGGATCCATCAGCACGGGATGGTCTTTGGAAAATTTAGCTGCCAAATGTGAACAATTCTTAACTGATCATGCACAAACTGAAATTTTATGGAGTCTTATAACTTATGGAGTCTTATAACTTTTTTGCATTTGGATGCACATCTGTGAAACCACAGCGATGGTGCTGCCAAATTCCAAGTTGCTGCTTAAAAGGTACATGGGTGAAACTAGACCAGTGATGGTGTTCCATTTCAAATTCCTACTGTAATGGGGATACCGACACTTCTGAATGAAGCAACCAGATGATTATTTTTTAATATGGGCAAAATATTTTTTTAACCTTGTTCTTGAGAATTACTACAGTGGTTTAGCTAGCAACTGCCAAAAATTAAACCTGAGGCAGATGCTTGGCTTGGAGAATACCAGCCCAAACAGTGACAAGCAACTGAAAACAAGGTGTTATTATGAAACACTGGACAAGGTTAAACAGAGCAGTTCCATGACTTTGGCCTAAATGTGGAAGACTTTTAAGTGACCTGTAATGAATTTCGTACTAAAAACTATGTTGAAATAAGCAGAATATAGTCAGATTTCACATTTTTGGGTGAAGATATTTCCTCTGAAAATAAAAGTTAAAGGAAAACAAATCCAGAGTGCTCTGATGTGAAGAGGGACAGGGAGGAGTGTGCTCGACTGAGACTGGGAGCACTGGGACTGAGTGCTGGACCAGTTTCTTTGGCAACAAAAACTTGAAAGATCTACAGAAGTGCAGAAATAAATGATCCAAAAGTATTCTGTGAAGATGAAACTTTACGGAGACAGCAGAGGGAAGGGGGGAAAGGAATTGCTTCCGGTGGGAGAATCAAAGCAACAGAAAGGGAAGTCCAAATATTTAGTTAGCTTCGGGGTTCTTAAATGCCCTGACTCTGCTCTGCATGCGCTGATGGATTAAACCCACGGAGCAGAGCAGCTACCCTTGTTCCCACACCCTCGTTAGTGCAGTTTACCATCACAAGCCCCAGGGAGAGCACAACCTAACAGCCCCCAGAAGTGCTCCACGTGTCTCAGAGTTGGCCGTTTGCCTTCGTACACCAAACTGAACGCTGAGGCAGCTCAGGAACTGCTCCAGATGTTGAAACCTCCGTTCCATGGCAGCAGCGATGGCTGTTGGAGCGGCCGGCAGGGCAGCTGAGGGCATTACCTGTGTCAGTCATCTGACTGACACGCTCTGCTGCCTCCCCGCCAGAGCCTTCCAGAGCAGGTTCACAGCCAGAGTTACAGCAATTACCACCCAGTGCTATTTGGCATTGAAAATTGTCATCCCATTTCTCTGCTGTGGATGGAATTAAGAGAGTCACAGAAACTTTCTAATATCCAATGAAATGTCTGTTGATTTGCAAGTACAAACGTTTTGTCTATAAAATTAATACTTCTAAATACTTTTAGCAGATTTAGTGTGTTGTCTGTCACTTGACTGTCTGTTTACCCAAAAGATACGTCCTAGTTCGAAAAGAAATTAATTCAGGAAGTCCCGTGGCCTTTGTTTTGCAGGAGGTCAGAGGAGGTGAAAATGGTGGCCCCCCCAGCCATTTCATCTCTATCAGTCTGTTTGTCCAGGATTTTAACAGCAAAGCTACGCTAGTGGTGTAAACTTTCTGTGCAGTTAAAATATTCTGAAATGTCTTGCATAGCCCATGTTTGAAGAAGTTTGGTTGCATTTAAGCAAAATGCTTCATGTTATACAAATCATGGTCAAAATGGTTACCTGTGATAACACTGGAGAACAGTATGAAATTAATTTTAAAAATATCATAAACAGAAAGTTCAAAATTCTTTCTAGGTGCTGTTGCTTGGCATACAAGTTCTTTTGCTTTTCTTAAATGTGTATGTGGTGTTTAACATATTTAGATTTCTTTTGGGGTTTAATATTAAGCCTGAGCTGGCAGTGCTTAGTTCTGGGACCACTGCAACACTTACACAACATACCTTACTCTTAAAGGTATTTTATGCTCAGCACCTTCTTCCATCTTATACAGTTTCACCTTTTTTTTTTTTTTAAGGAGATAAAAATGAGGTTTAAGGATAGCAGAAAAATTGGCCTGACCACACGATCTAATGAACCACAAAGCAGCTTTCAAAGAGAAAAAGTAGCAGGAAGTTCTTTCATACCGGGTATTAAAAATAGCCTGCACCAAGTCCTGGAATGCACACGGCAGTTATGTAATGATTTTTCAGTGACATGCATTAGGAAATATTCTCAGTACATGTTTTTCCTTCCTAACACCCAGTTTACTTTTCTGAAGTTTGGAAATTCCTCATATGGATGCTTCTAAGAAGTCTAAAATTATAATGTTCATTTGAATAACCTATCAATTAGCAAGCCACATAATGACAACATCTAATGGTACAATTGAAGTATTTGAATTTAATATACCATTTTCATAATGGTATAATATGAAACACATGATGGAATCCAGTTTCTTTCCCCCCCCCACAAATTAGACTTGGTTTATTTCTGACAATGTAATGATTTTGCACTGGAGACACTAAAAGAGAGAAATCAGTTTGGGTACACATCGTAAATATTGAGAACAGCATCTCCCTCGGAGTACTGAGAAGTCTCCCAAATGTTTCAGAAAGGTTTATATGGAATTGGGTACCTTTTATAAATGGAAGGACATTCCTCTGCTATACTGAGGAAACTAAATGGTAAATTATTTTGAAGAATGTCTTCCTCAGACTTTTCCTCAGAGGTTTCCCAGAGGTCTAGGCTCTGGATCTTTGCAGTATAATTTGAGAAGGTAATAAAGGAGTTGGAAACTTTTGGATTTTCAGTCCTACTGTTTTCTTGGATTACTTAATGTCCAGAACACATCTGCAACATCCTCTGCCTACAGCAAGTGTATCACACAAGGAAGGCAGATTACTTTGCTGTTTGCCCAGAACCTTTTCTACCTTGTCTGTTAAAAACCACAGGCCCTCCCACAACCTTCAGACTTCCATGGCCACCATGAACTTAATCACTAACATTTTTAAATTTTCATTTTTACTTCAAAGACAGCAAAATTCCCTGATGTGAAGACACACACACCTCTCCCACCTGTGTCACACACAGTGTCAGTATTTCCTAGGTTGCCACATATCAAGATGTATCAGAAGCACAATTACAGGCATTTTTCATTATCCAGTCAAGTCAGTCATGGAGAGTGATAGCAAATATTATGGCAGGTGAAATTCTGCCCACATTTTGGCTCCTACTAAGAAGTTTTTCCCAATTCATGTAGTGGATGATAAATACCAGGAGATCCTAAATGTTCAAATATGACCATGTAAAGCAATGGAGTCTTTTTTTAAGATGAGTAGAACTCTAACCTAAGTGTTGGGTCTGGTTTTCCTGAGATGTTTTAAAATATTTTCAAAACTAAAAATGCTTTTTTGTGCAGCAAGTGAAGCTCCATGCTGTTCTTTTTGAGAATATAGAAAAACCTGATCAAAGTACAATCAGATAAAACATCTGATTTATTTTCTCTTCTTACTGTTCTGCAGAAAGACAGAATTAAAAAATCCATATCTGACATGTGAACAAACTGTACCATATCCAAAATATTTCATTTTGGAAAGATACATAAAAAAATAAAAATAGGAGAACAAGTTAGCATCCTGTAGGGAACCTATCTGTTTGATAAAATATTTAGAAATATCTCACTTGGCTGTCTGAAATAAAATGAAATGGGGCATACTGAATTCCTGTAAAAAATTTATTTCAGAAGAAGAGATAAGGAAATGAGCACCAGAGCTGAGATAAAAGTTAGCTTTTCAAAAAGACAAACATAATTTTAGAAGATCAAAGTGTCTTTAGGGCCATAAAATGAAAGAAAACCTGGTTATTAACACATTCATTTGCTTCTAGATGCTGTTATACAAATATATTTCTGGGAATCCAGTGCCTAGAAAGTAATTTGTGAATAAGTCAATACTTATTTTTCTACACTGATACATAGGCAAGGCTCGAGCTGTTTATGAGGGGAGGAACACAGTTTCATGCATAGTATTCAAAAGTGCTCCGAGTTACAGGAAGACTCATCATTCAGCCTGATTAGTTTACAGGAACTGAAGCAAACAACATTCTGTGTTTTCTTACATATTTTATGACTATTTTCATATAAGCAAAAATCAGACTTTGTCCTTTCTGAGGAAACGACATTTTAGAGCAAGGAGGGAATTACAGAGTCTTCTTTTATTTAACTCTTCTGACAGCTTTGCTTCACTCAGTCACTTGTGAATATTTCTGAGTTTTATTTGATATATTAATTTTTCCTATGAGATTTGCTGTCACTGAATGTGATATTCAAGGTCAACACTGCAAATGTGATTGTAAATGAAAGCCTTTATTTTGGCTGAATTTAAAACCTTGAGTCTTTTCTGTCCCTAAACAAACATGGGAAATCTCTTTTGCACATTCAGGGAAAAAATTTCCTTCTTTTCCCAAAATTTGCTCGTACTTTGTTTGCAATTTTCCTTTTTTCCATAAATCTTTATTCTCTTGGTTAAAGTTGCTGATGTATCTAAATTAACAAGTCCTATTATATTCATAAATGGAGCAAACTCGAGCTCACCTCTGAAACCCAAAGCAAAGCTCTGCCACACCACATTTTCATCTGCTTTCCAGAAAGGCAGGGATTATCCTGTAGCACTGAAGGCTCTGCTTTCATGGTAGGAAGGAATTCTGGATTTTACACTGTTTGCTGGCTATGCACAACAGAAGAATAGACAATACCATCTGAGCTTGGGACAATTAACAGGATGTCTTTAGAATATTTTTATTACGTTAATCTTTTCTTTTGCTTGAGCCAGCATTCCCCTTGAGAGGAAGAGAAATGATGCTGAGACAACTTACTATTGCAAATTAATTGTATGGTCCATTTCCCAAGCATTTAATTTGGCCACAGCAACCTGTTCAACTCAAATGAGTTGTCAGAAAGTGACATAAAAGAGAGGCCAAGTTCTTTAGAGGTGGCCAGTAATTTTAAAGGATGAAGGGAAATGGCTGGCACTATTGCTTTTATCCAAGTAAAGCCTCTTCTAAACAGGGTAAGGGAAAATCAAGTGATTTGGCCTCACCAAAATTCATGCTACTTGAGACTTTTTGAAATGTTGATTGAAGGTGAACTACAGAGTGGAACAGAAGACTGAGGAAAGACTTCATATGGCAAAAGCATATGAAATATGTAGAAAAAAGTGTAACATTTCTTACTTCTCATAACAGATAAATCTGAAATTAGCAATATAAATTTGGGATAGGAATTGAGATAGGTGCATCTGCTCAAGCCTACACGCAAGGCAGCTCTCCCTACCTGCACAAGTATAGGTATGTCTGTTGTGAAGAGGCCAGTACATCAGACCTCTTGCTTCCAAGTCAACAAGGTCTGATTTTGATTTTTTACAGCATGGTTTGTTTATTCTTTTTTAGTTCTGGCATTCTAGAAAATATTTCCTTGTGTGTAGCCCTTGTCTGCGTCTACTCTTGGTATGTGGACCTCTGTGATCCAGCAATCCTGGATCCTTAACCCATGACCTCTAGCTTTCCCAGCCTGCTGCCTCAGTGCTTCTCTCACAGCTGTATGGATTTTAGCTTTTCTAAGTCCAGTTTGATTCATTCTCTCAACACAGGAACTTATCTTCAGGACAAATATTTTTGGAACCACAAAGGTATAATTTTATAGTTAAAGACATCACATTTTTCTGGGAAAACATAAAGGCAATTGGTAATGGATTAGATAGAATTTGACATTTGATCAGACTCTCGAGGACTCTCTCCCTGAGTAAATTCTTTTCCACTAGAAATGTTTACTGTTCAGGAAGCAACACTTAAAATTTTCTCTGCCATGAAAAAATTCTGAAGAACCTTATAGAAGGTGGTGTATCACCTTAAAGAAGACCTCCATCAGCCTGGTTAGTAATCATAATGATGTATCCTTCTTCCATGAAGCAGGCAGGAGTAACCAAATACTTCTGATAGGGAATTACTCTTTGAGATTAGGACATAGACATTTTAGTTATAGGGAGGAGAAGACTAATAAACATGAATACAAATTTGGAATAGATTAAATACTTGTTCTGGTGCATTTTCAAGATAATTAGTTCCCATTTTGCTTGCACGTCCTAGAGATGACTTATTTTCCGATAATTACTTTTCATGATTTTAGATTTCACAGAAGTATGATTCACAGAAGTGCAGGGACTCCTTTTACTAAAATGACCTTGAAGAACAGATCTGTTTCATTCTGTGCTTAATCTCTTCCTTTCCTGACTCCTCTTACCACTTTCAAGAAGCCAGAACCATCAGCTACGTTCCCTCTGCAGGCTCCGGGCTCCTGCCAGCTCGACTGCCCTGCAGATGGTGGCCAGAAGCAAAGCTCTTTGCAGGGTTTGGGCACAAGCTTGTTCTAAATGTTACTCAAAAATCCTAATCTGAGCCTTGGTACCAGATATCCATTCATTTATTAAGAACAAACACAGCAGACAACTAATGCTGCACTTTTTCTGTTATTCAAACCTGCTGCTAACAATGAAGAAGATGATGTCATTCCCTGGATGTGACAAAGGACTAATATTATATGCAGTAAAAACAATGAGTCAACAGTTTCTATGCCCTTGAGGTCAAAGCATTCAGCAGTTTTGAAAGTAGACTGTTCTTTTTTTGTGCACAAAGCTTGTAGTTGTATATTAATACAAAACGTGTGAAATCAAGACATTGATTTAAAATGATAATTAAAAAAAAACCACAATTTTTTTTAGTTTCAAAGAGAATGTTTCAAACTAAAAACCCAATTCAATTACCTTACAACATAAAGTAATTGATAATTTTTTTTTCCCCAGATATGCTAAATATAACATTGCAAAACACTTCTCTTTTTTAGGTCAAAACCACATTATCTATGTTAAGTTATCATTTGTATGATCCTGAGAGGCACTCTGCAGTTCCCAGTAACAGAAGCATGAACTGTATTAATGCGTAAGTAAATAATATGAAATTTTCTGGAGATATTTTGTAATGGTCTGAAAGATATGAAAGACCTTTAACATGAAAATGTGTTTTGACAGATAACTGAAAGCAAGCTGTGTAACAACCAAAGTTTCCCAGATTTTCTGGAATACACGAGGCATTGACCAAATCCTGGCCACCTCTAACCACAGCTGCATCTAGCTCAGGGTAGTGCACGAAGTGTTGTGTTCATGCAGATCTTTCCTTCAGCAACTCTGAAACCATTATGAGCATTATTATCCTCCTCATACAGGCAGTGAATCCAAAGCACAGAGAAGTGACAGCTCAAGGTCATTTAAAAGTCAGGAGATTTTGGAAAAGAACCCAGATTTCTCAATCCCTGTCCAGCACTCTGCCCACTGGGCTCCATTGCCTCACTGAGCATCGGCCTGATACAGCTCCTTTTCCAAACTAGACAGAATTTAACAACTTTGAGGAGTTTTCAGTTCACCATACTGTTGTCTATAATAGTTTTATGTTGTGAAAAAATAGACTTGCCTAATTAGATCAGGTTCAAGTGCAAGGGAATCCCAGGCCAGGCGCAGTCTCCATTCCTGTTGTCCTTCAAATTTAGAGACAGGGGAGCAAACTGGATTATATCTAGATGGGCTTCTATGCAGGGAGAACTATAATTTTGCCTGCATTGACGCTATCTATCTGTGTTTTGGATTAAAATAAGCCTTAGTGTGGAATAAATAATATTCATCATCCTGACAATTAACTGAAATGAAATCTTAGACTCTGAATCCCAAGGAATTTCTTCTGGCATGCTGACAAAGTGCTGGACAAAGTCTTCTCGGTTTATGCTGACCACTTTAGTGTGTCACCTAAAATAACTGCAGTGGGTTCAGGCATAGCTTGTGCAGAAGATCCCAGGACCAAGTGATTACTTACCCCAAACATGGAGAGCACATCTGGCAGCCTGGCTGGGCAGCATCCTGACAACTTTATTGAAAAAGTAAATGCAAGAGGCATGGCTCAGGCTGATCTGTTAACTCTCATGTCTTATGATGCTTAAGAAACTCTTACCTTTTAGACATTTAAATTAAATATTTAAGACCTAAAGACATCCCAGGTGTTTTTGGGGTTCTGTCATATGGCTGAAGTGAGACCAGGAAGCTCCTGAGTTCCCCAACAGCCACAATGACTCCAGGACTCCACATGGTTCCTCAGAAGTAACAGAACTCAGTGCATTTTAGTGATGAGGACTTGTTAGAGCATTTCAATTGCAACATAGACATTTCCACCAAAAATTACTCATAAACTCAAACAAAATCAGACAGATCTGAGACAAGACAAAATAAAGAGACTAAAGTAACTTACAGAATTTTCTCTGGGATACCTCAAGCTAATTACAAATCCTATGGTGTGCAGAGCCTGGTATTTTCATTTCCACAGACCTGATTTCGATGTCACGTGAGGGATGATGAAATACATTTCCCATGTGAAAAAGACAGACATTAGTCTCCTTTTCAAGCTGTGATATTTTTGCAGGCAACATTTCTTACTGTCTAATGAAAGTCAACACCAGAATGTACTGCAGGAAGATTCACATATGCTGTAGCCATGTAGGTGTGCTGTTCAACTCCAGTCACTCACACAAATACAAATATAATTATATTAAAGTTATTACTGGTTTATGTAATATGTAGATTTATGAACTACAAACAAAAATAGAGGCTTATATCCTAGCGTATTCCAAGAAGGCATCTTCACCTGACCTTTGTTTTTAAAGCCCTAATCCCAGCAACCAAATGTGAAAACTTTCTTAACTTTAAGTACTTTTAGTACGATTGAAGCTGTTTCCTTGTTAAACAGGATATTAGAAGTTTAAACTAAGGACAGATATTCCTATTCAGGAAAATAGTAAAGATCATACTTAAAATTAAACATGTCTTAATATTATCTTGTAAATCAAAGCTTACCTAAGCAGGTTACACTTCCAAAAGAATATTATAATGAGACTGCCATAATGCAAAGGCATATTATGAGGCATCAGCAACATTATTATTTAAAATTTTTGTGCATATGAGGTCTGACAAAACTATACTTTTGTTCAGTGTTAAGACTGCCAGCACAAAAATATCAGATCAGTAGCATTTAAAAATTTATAAAGACAAATGTATTCTTAATGTTAAATAATATAGATAGAAAACAATAAAAAGTTTTTCATGAAATCATGAAGCAAGTCATTGGGCTTTGGGCTATTTTATGTATATGTTAATCACATCCCCATTAGAACTGTCAGTAGGTCAGTCCTTTATTATATGTTGCAGTGTCTTTTTAGAACTTCATTCGTAACTATCATTTCAACAAACCAATTTATACAGTATAGCATCGAATTATTGATCTGCAACAGTATTACAAGCATGGATATAGATTTAGCTGTGGTCCAGGCCAGGGTTGGAGCCAGTCTGTTCCTGAATTGCAAGATTAAGTTGGGAATGTTGGATGGAGGATATCCTAATGTTAGACAAGCAGCTAAATGGGTATGGTGAGTGGGCTTTCTTAGTGAGCTGAAGAAATAAGGCAAGATTTTAGTTGGGATAATTTATTTTCTTGCAGAAAATCTGCCCTATCAGTTAGATGGAATTATTACCCACTCACAGCATTCTTCACAGCTAGAATGGTATTACTCATTCTCCTTAACAGAAACCTAGCACTGTGGTTTCGGTGACACATTGAAAACTTATTTTGATCTTTCTTGTGCTTTCAGATGGCAATGTATTGTCTCCTTCTTGATCTCAGAATAATGTCCATACTGAAAAAAATAAAATTAAAGTGAATAAAAATTGATGTGGATTTCTTTGTAAATGCTGGTTATGGGCCTCCCACAATGAATCAGGTTTTTCTCCTGAAAGTCTCCTATGTACTTGTTAGGAAATTGTCTGTATTATTGCAAATGCCGTATTACGTATGAGAATAAAATATTGCCCTTTAAACAGGAGTGGATGTTATCACTTCAAATGTGCTTATATGTGTTTCCTGTGCTTAGATATAGCCCAGCAATAACAATACCACAATTACCAGAATGTATAATCTATAATGTGGCCCTGTGTAAATCAACACACAGCTGAAGGCGACGCACACATCCTGCAGGATACCACTGCCACTCTGAATTGTTTCCGGTTAACGCTGTGCATCTGCAGGAGGATTTCGGAGCCCTGCTCAGGCTGACTCCGAACTTAGAATACTGGAAGTTACCTCCTTCTAGTAAGATCTAGGTATAGACACTGAGCTGAAGCATGTTTTGTTCATGAGTGCCTACATGGGAAACCAGAAAACCAGATTTAGAGGAAAACCAGTTTTTGATATTTTAAAAATATTTACGGGATTTCCAGAAAGGGCGCAAAAATCATTATAAATATTGCAAGGGAAAGTGTTTTGGATCTCAATTCAGTTGTTAAGTTACTAAAATAATGCATACCTGGGGTTTACATAAAGTGGAGACTTAAATGTATGATCTCAGATGCTCTGTCATTCCCTTCAGAATAGAGCATAATTTCTTCTCTGTGTAAAATATCTGAAAAATAAACATTTTTGAAAACAATTTTACAAAGTCAAACTAAAAATGAAGTCCAAACTAAACCAGAAATATGTCATTTTCATTGCAAGACACATTGCAGCCATACATTCAGAACAATCTTACAGGAATACTCTGACAGTGTCTCGGTTGTGATTCAGTTAGTCCAAACTAACTGGATAGACTCAGAAATTAAATCTAGTTGACCTGTTCAGTGACTTTATATTTTTAGTTAGTTCTCTAATTCTGACTTTTCCAAACAGATGTTAAAAGCAATACAAAGTTTTAAAATACTGTAAAGCAACTTAAGATAAAATTTATAGATCTGATCCTTAAAAAAAAAAAAAAGAAGTGTCAGTTGTGTTATTTGACAACTTTTAGAACTGGACTAAATAAGAACTGGACTCTAACTCTCATTCTGCATTATAACTGGGGGACAAACCATCTTTCCTGAGTATATGTAATTTCTACTGAGTCTCTCACAACCCACCAGAATTTTAGTATGTTTTAAAATAATAATATAGCAATATGCAGAAACATATTATGCAAACACTGCTATTCTTCTTGTTCTGATACAGGTCTACCATACCAAAGAGAGATTCTAGCTGGAAGAAACAATCGGTGCAGTGCTCGTCTGAAAGGTATTTTAAATTATCCCTTTTTCTTCCTGCTTTTGGTACAAAATAATGTGATGAATAAACAACTTAATTTATCCATTGGAGAAGCTCACAGAGGGTATATCTTGTATTAACATGCATACCTGTATTGCAGAGGTCACTGAGGGGAGCAGGGCAGGTGTGCAAGAAGCAACCACGGCCTTGTGGCCAAGGGTAGCTGAAGAACTAACACACACATTCAGGGAGAAATGACCAAGGCCTTCTGCACTTCAGCTCTTCAGGGACATACAGGCCTGCTATAAAACAGTGCAGTCATTCAGACCCATTCAAACAAATTTTTCCTGTAAGTTTTATTGCCTTTTCTGTATTGGGTGGTACATTTCACATCTTACGTTCCCTGTTATCGCCTTTTACTTTTTCTAGTCTAATCTTATGTTGAAAGGTGCTCATAAGCTCGATCACTTGTGCTGAACACAGTTTGGGATGGCTGCCTTTTTAACTATGACTGAAGGAAAAATACTACTGAATTTACCTGTATACATTAACCCAGCTGCTCTCACAGCAGGGCCCTCTGTAAGCACTTCATACCCCTTTGGAATTAAGTCAACTGTACATTATCATAAGACAGGGAGTTTGGCTATCCCTTGCTGTAGAAAAACTTGGAAAATTAGGGTTTGATGTGCCACAGCCACACCAGGGTAAGTGCATGGAAGCTGAAGTTGCAGATGAACTATTCTGCTTGTCAGGATTTGGGCTGACTCCTGGGGTATTGCTGAAGTGATCTACATATATATAGGACACATCCATGGGGCACAGCATGGATAACCCTGCCTGAACACACACAGCTCTTCATCAGTCTGTCTGCTTAACCCTGAGCTGTCTTTTCATTTTTGTACATGATCTGGGATGGACACAGGTCTGTGGGTGCTGCTCCCACTCAGCAGGCAGACACACAAGGGGTTTAAAATAAAAACTTGCAAACCTGTGATACTATGCTTATGAAAAAATTATTAATTCTTTAAAGGTGCAGATACCTTAGTTAGTTGGTAGAAAAATTCTACCAAAATTCTTCTGCAAAAAGCAGGTAGAATTAGCAAATTATATTTGTCTTATTTATTGCTAACTTCTTAGCTGTGGCACCACCTTGTGGACGGTACTACGCGGAGTGAGAACAAATGGCAACGAAAACAACTAAAACAGGCATTGTGGAAAAACAACTACAGTCACACACGATTTGCTACAGCAGAGTAAAATAACAAAATAAATTATTTCTAAAAATCCACTTATGAAATCAAATGTATAATAAATACTGTCATCAGGGTACTCAGTTGTCTTTGCAGCTTTTACCAACTCTTCTGCACATCAGCCAAGAAAAGTGGCAGCCTTCAAAACTGATTTTGTTCCTTCTCAATTGACTAATCAGCAGCATCTGAACCCCAGTTCTGTTGTTGCTGTATAAGCAGACATGACTTTTGCAACTATCCCAAGCAACGAGATCTGCAAAGTCAGAATCATAATGCTGAACACATGGAGAAAACCTCAGGTCCTGCTCCATAAATGTAAACTCAACAGTGAGATTGGTGTCTAAGCTAAGCCAAAAGAAAAATAATCTCTGACAAAGATAAACTGGTGGGTCTTTCAAATGCTCACTGCAATACAAACCAAACAAAAATAAATTTAAATTCCAGTCTGTTGGTCATTAGATTCCCAGAACCTTTCACAGTTGAGGTAACAGGGTGTTCCTGTTATGAACACTCTATCTGCTGTACATCTAAAAAGATGAAACAGCTTATGCTACTAAATTTTTTTCCCTTGGGATATTCATACAGTAAATATTACAGTTATTTTACTTTTTGTACTCAGTAATAGCCTACTATAAGTGCACTGTTAGGAAAAAATACAGGGCTTTCAAACTCTTAGCGATTATTCTTATAGATTGGCTGTTGTTTTCATTTTAATTTAATTATTTATTTCTGAAAAAACAAGGCATTGGCTACTCCTTATTCACACTGAGTGCAGAGATTCTCTTTCTCCTTAGACATCATCAATGTAATTCTATTCCCCATTGCAATCAGATGCATCGTGCAGACTTATTAATGGCCTTAGATGTATCTGGATGGAAGTTTTCATCCAGAAAATTGCAGGAGCAGTTACTGTAAACACAGGGTGAGTGACACAGAAGAGACTGAACCGAGTCTATTCTTATATTGAACTCAGTTTATAAAAGTATCTTATTTCTTATTTTTTTGAGCACATGTAAATGTTATTTTTGTGCCCATCACATTCAACTGATTTGCTTTTAGGAAAGAAGCTAATAAGCTGTGAGGCAAAAATAGCTTTATATCTCCATAATGGTATTTTCTCCAGAGACTTGGAACTCCCTTGAATATTTTAATTATCTCTTTCCTAAAAGTCAACAGAGTAGCATGGCACTATATTAAAATAATTTTCTTTGGGTTTCTGCAAGAACTGATTTCTTGCTGAATTAGCATATCAACCAGGAAACCAATTTCCCCAGCATCAGTGACCTTATGTCACTTTATGTATTACAGAAGTGGTTTCAGAGGGCTGCAACAGTTTAAAATTATTCCCTATAAACCCACTTATTGAACTGACACATGCAGGAGGCAAACCCCTGAAATTATGTTGCTACTCTACATGGTTTAGAGGCAGATTTCTGCATTTTCAAATGTTGCACCCACTGACACAGAACCGTGGTGGGTATTAATAGAAAATGGGATGGAACAGGCAGAAATTTGGTCAGGCTGGAGAAAATCCTGTGAGGGAGAGAATGAGTGAAAAAGCAGCCAGAACCCCCAGGGTAAGACCACCTTGTGTGGGGGAACAGAGGGGGCTCCTACCAGAGGGAAAAGTGGAGAAAGGGATCAAACCTTACACATGAAAGTTTCAGGGGGTCCTTTAACAAGAGGAGAATTTTGAGGTGACATTCAGAAAGTCTGCAAAAAGGGATGGATAAACCTGGCCTCCTCAAGCCCAAATGCAGAACCCATCTGGTCTACAGAAAAACAAAGTGCACAAGTCTCTAGCTATCAAAAGACAAGGTAATATTATTATGTTATTTAATACTTTTTTTCGGGGAATGAAAGTTGCATAAGCTTCTATGCTTATTAGACATTAGATTTAATTTCCTTGAGAAATGGGTGACTTGGAGCTAAGTCAGGCTTTGATAGATGAAATAGGTTATACATTTATAAAAGGAAAACAGTACAAGTAGGAACTGCTGCTAGAGGTGTCAATTTAAAGTAATACTGTCCCCACCAAACCCCCAGTCCCACGCAGAGACTATAGAGGAGCCTGAATCAGAGGAGATATGCTGTAAAAGCATTAGGTCAGGGAAAAGTGGTGGCAGAAGACAGCAACTTATGACTAAGTGTATTTGACCTTCATGTGTTATTTTTGTCTGAAGTCTTAATTTTGTGGTTTTGGGATGGGCTCATCCATAGCAAAATTTGACATCTTCTAATAATTATCAGAGGTGCTATTTATACATTTATGTCTTGGTCTGTCAGTCTCAATGTGACTCCATGTATTGATAAAGAAACACGTTATTTACTTACTGTTTCACTTGCTGAAGTGCAACCCCAAAATCAAATCAAATGCTTTACAATCTATTTATCTCCTAATTCCTTGTGCAACATTTCTCATTTTCTTGTTTTCCAGTGTGCTTTCCTTTTTATTCTTAGAGGAAACATGAAAGACAAAGAGTTTTCAAAACGAGGAGGATCTGGGAATTCTCAAAACTGCAAGTTAGTTTGCTGGCATTTTCATGATGAAAAACCACAGGTGAATCTTCTTACATTATCTTTGCCTTTCCACATAAATCTTGTTGTTTTAAAACTATGAAAGTCTTTTTTGAATTTAATCTTTGTTCTTATTCTGAAGGTGCTGTAAGAATAGTTACAAACTAAGTGCCATAGAATATGCAATGCAATACATATTTTGATTTTACCTTGCTCAAATTATGATATTCTCAACTCCTTGAGACATAGTATGAGCTTATTACTGAATATGTCAAAATACATTTTAATTTATTAATATCAGTACTAGTAAGGAAAGAAATTGTGGAACAAATCAACAAATAAATTCTGCACCATAAAGCTCCAAATATTAATTTCTAGAGTAAAGTATGTGATAAGATTTTACAGAGCAAGATGAAACTAAAATATGTGTGCTCAGATAGAGAGAGGTTGTTACCATCTGCAGTCCAGCTGAAGTGAGAGAACATTATGGGTATTCAGTGTCATTAAGACCCAAGTCATGTCTATATTTGTATTTTTAAGTGAAATATCACTCTGATGAGGCATTCAAAATACTTAGCAGCTCTCATTATGCCTTTTCTGGGCCTCAGCCATCTGGATGGATTTCTAGGGTCACAGCCTTTGCTCTCTTTAGGATTCCTAAATAATTGAGTTCCAGCTAAAATGCTGACAAGACATAACCAAACTGCTTCAAATATTCACAGTCTGGAAGCACCTCTGGAGATCATCCAGTCCAAACCAGTCCAACACAAAGCAGAATCACCCAGAGCAGGCTGCTCAGGAGCTCGCCCAGTTGAGTTTTGAGTATCTTCAAGGACATCAACTTCAAAACCCCTTAAGGCAGCCACATGACAGGTGCTCCTCTTAATCATCTTCATGGCCCTTTCCTGCCCTCACTCCAGTATGTCCATGTCCTTCCTCTTGTGGGGAGCCCAGAGCTGGGCACAGCACTTCCACTGAGGTCTCACCAGTGCTGAGTAAAGGAGAATAATCACCTCCTTTGATCTCCTGGCAGTACTTTTCCTAAAGCAGTCCCGGATGCTGTGGGCCCTCTTTTCCAAGACATATATGTTTACAGATATAACAGAATTTTAAAGACATGACAAGTTTTATATTTCCAGGGTCTGCTATCTATCAGGGCAATACAAACTATATTATTCTGCTAATACATGCTTTTATGTTAGTATCAGGGATTTTATTTATGTTCTCATTACATGCTTTTCCTAAATAACTGGCCCATTAAAACCAGTTGTTTGGGATGACTACATAGTGCCTTGTAAAAACATCTGTGCACAGATTGCTAAAGGTAACACTGAAAACTAAGTGCAGATCAGGGCATCTTCGTAGGAATGAAGGCATCCTGGAAAACTGCAATTCTACAGAATAGGAATTCTCAATTTCATCATGTTGTTAGTGTCAGGATCTAAAGATAGCAGATTAATTACTATTATGTTTAACTCATAGATAACCTTTTGTAGCAGTAACATCCAGCTCATAAACTTCCACAGTTTCCAAAGGCGCTCCACACTATATCAGAAGCCAAAAATCCAGTTCTCCCTAATGTATTCCTGAGAACCTTCCACTTCCTCTGCAGCTGCCACAGTGTAACTGTGGACAATCCACTTACGTATTGACGATACACAAATTTTCTGTGGAGAAAAGTCCATAGATTTTCCAGTGGGTCCTCAGGCAGCCTAAAGAAATGAGAACTTCTATTAGATTTGTTGTTTGTCTTGGCAAGGAAGAGAGCAACCTTGTTCTTGAAAAATCTACATTTAGTTCCCCATCTATAAACAATTTTCATCAGTTCTTCCATCTGCAGTATAAGTCTTTGTTTGGCAAACAATTGCAGTGTTTCTTGTTATACATGTCAAATTGTTTCTGTTCTGCATGAGCTATGATGACTTAAAAGACGAAAGTTTCATGTGGTGGAAGGAGTTTGTTCCCTCTGAATCCAGTAGTGCCTTTATTGCCCTGGTTGGCTCATTATTTCTTTGCATTTCTCATAGTCTGTGGCTGCAGAAAACAGGAACAATTAGGTGAAGCAAAACTCCTTGCCATTAGTGACATACCAGTACACGAGCCAATACACAGTCTAGCTAACGTCCTTTCACCTTCTGGAACAGTTTAAAGCAGGATGCAAAATATTCTTCCAAAAATATACAAAGTAATTTCCATCCATTTTCCTATAAAGCTATGCCAAAACCCTGGGAAAGCCTTTTGACTCCAGCCTACATGCTCAAAAGAAAACTTAGGAGACTGGCAAAAACCCACAATATAATTAGGACAATGCTGGGACTCAGATTAACATTATGAAAAGCAAACACCTTTCATACCACTCCCAGTTCTCACATATCCGTGCTGAAGTGACATTAAAATTCAGATGCAAGGAAGCAGAGTAGCTCTTCCCAAAACAACACTAGATTGGCCCAGGTGGCCACAACCTGCACGATTTTTCATAGACTGACTTTCCAAACTGCCTCATAGCTGCCTCTTGGTCTCAGAGATGTTGAATATCTTTCTCAGCTTTTTCCAATGCAGACCAGATGTTCTATTGTGATAATTCTCTCATGGGCCTTTTCCATTTTGACTCTCCATCAGCTAGGGATCCAAAGAGACGTTACTTGAAAAACAGGAACCATAAAAGAGCCAGGAACTTATAAATTAAAACATAAACATTAATTTGTTTTCCAAAATACAGATGTCTTTTGTCAGTTCAAGCCTTGATCTCTCCACCAGTTAAAGGCAGCAGTTGTTCTGTGGAAGCATGCACTGGAAATTAGCCAACGGGCATTAACTTTTGGTTCTGATAGAACTGAGGAAAATTTGAAACAGAAACACAGAATTAAAAGTTGTGATAGTAATTACTGTCTGATAACACTTTAAAATGCCCATGACGTTAATACCAGAAAAAGTGTCTTACCATAAGGAACTGTAAATTACTGAAGCTTTTGGACAAGACTCGGAAGAGTCTGGAGTTGTCTTTGATGATGGCAGAGGCCTTTCCTTCTCCTTACCTCATTGATCTGTTAAGGTTCAAGGACAGGGATCCATCCCTGGGGAAGTGGATCCTATGCTGGTGACCGATGCAATGTGGCACCACCACAGCTCCAGAGGAAGGGACTGGGCTGGAAGAGGAAGGGACACAAAGCAGACACAGCTTTAAAAGAACACTTTCATACATTACAAACACAAGTGCTCAAGGTTCAACTGCATATATTTTGTAATTACATAACACATCAAGCCTTGTTTTCAAAAGGCCACTGAAAATTCATCTTTTTTAATGCTAAATCACTTGATATATCAGTATTATTACTATATATTTTAACATTTTTATATCAATAAAAATTTAATATGAGAATATTTAAAATAGCAGAAAGGCTAGAGGCAACAAAAGAAAACACCTTGAAAATGTGCATAAGAAGGATTAAAAGTTACTTTCTTTTTTTAATATGACCTACTTGTGCACTAATTTTTTATCTTTAAAAAGTAGCAATTCACAAGTCACACCTCTTCATTCCCTTTCAAATCAATTTTATACACCTACACAATTCTTCTGACAGTGGATTACTGCAGGTGTACACTTAAATTTGGAGTTTCCAGTCCTGCTGTATTTTCTTGATAAAATCTATTAGTACAAGAGATTCATATTACTCTGCAACTTTCAGCAATTAACTCCTCTCTTTATGATGCACTGCAACTGAACATTTTATCCTACATATTAGTTGTACAATGGATTACTCTTCATGATGTGATCAGTCTCCTCTTCATATAGGCATATACAAACAACTATAATTTTTAATACAATCCACTATAAAAAGTATCACTCAATGTTTGCCCTTGTCTTATACTCCTCCAGAGACTTCTGCTTTTACCAACACTGGCTTTTTCTAGAGCTTTCTGCTCAGAATAAGGCAATTGTTTGTCCTTTATACCAAAGCTTGTCCTGTCTCTGTACTACAAGGAACTCACTTGGTGGAGCAGGGATTCTGAGCAATCATTATTCCCTCACTGGAATAAATCCTTGCTTTCCAACACCATTTTATTACAAGCTTTACATATTCATTTTCTTTTCCCAGGCTACAGCTTCTCCTCTAGATTTCACACCATACTAATATCTGTCTGTACTCCTATAGTTGAATTGTTTGTGCTTCATTATTTAAGTGCAGGGAATTCTAAGTAGCTGTTCCCACTTCATATGCTCTTCCCTTGAGGGGTGAACTACCCTCTGCTGTTCCCTGTCTCTCAAGGAAGAAACAACTTCCATGAAAAGGAGACGCAAAACTCCTTTCATGGCTACACACTAAAAAAGATTTTGATTTTGACTGCACATGCTGGTCCCAGAAGAATTTGCTCTGAGGTAAAATTTTAGTCCTCCATATCGCAGAAGTTCTAATATTCTCTTCCCTAAGGAGCAGACTGAGGTAAAAGCTGGGAATACGCATTTTTCTCAAAGGTTTCGCCCTAGCTCACACAATTCCTCAAAGATGTCCTTCACCAAAAATGTAGAATTCTATTCCAAAAGAGGCTTTGGATTGCTATGAGAAACAAAAAGAGTCAGTCAGGAACTCCTCAGCATCCACAGACATTTCTGTAAATTTTTAATAATATGTTGGTAATATGCATTCATAATTTTATCTGTTAATTTATTAGGAACGCTGACTAACAGTGACTAAGTACTGACTTTTTTTGATCTATATATGTTAAAAGTCAGTAACAGTGACTTTTTTTGATCTATATATGTTAAAAAAGAGTTGTCTGTATAAAATTCCCAGACTATTGAAGGACGAAAATCTAAGTATTTCGATTCAATATGAAGTAAACAGTTATTTTAAACTTGAAGTCTAACATGGCAGATGTGCATTCACTTCTACAGATAATTTTAAGTAATAAAATTCAGACTATTATTTCCTGGCTTTGTCATGTCCAGATCACAAACTTTTGTCTCTTTTTTGATCTCCATGCTTAGTCAGACATCCATTTGTAGGAATAGCAACCTCTGTTCTCCTCCCAACAAAGGGCTGGTACAGCACCCTATTCACACACCTTAATCCTTTTTACTCTCCTCATCCCTTCCAAGTAAGCCACTCCAACCAACATTCCCTGGGTACATTGCCTTCACAGAAGAAGTGGTTGCATTTTCAGCTGGAGGTGTTTCAGCAGGGAGGCACTTCTCCCAACCCTTCCCTAGATGTCGCTACAATTTCTGGCTACTTCATTACAGCCCTATTTACTAAATGGAAAACTATCATATAGGTTCCTGTTTTCTTCATATAGAAGAAACAGAAAACTGTATCTTCAGAGTGACAAAAAGATGTTTAATGTCATACTGAAACTTGAAAACAGCTTTTAACACAGGCTTGTTTTCACACTCTTTTTACTTCCCTAACACTCTGCCTACCAAGTATGTTGGCTCATTGAGTCTGGAGCTGCTTGACCTTTTCCATTACTTTGTGCTGGAACAAACTATCTCCTCAAGGATATTTCCAAGGTTTCCAGAGTCAGCTTTCATTCATACTTTGCTATTTTCTTCTCTCTCCACAAGTTTTTTCAAAGAATGCCTTTCTGCCTTTATATGATTTTGCTACCCAAAGACTCATTTATGCTACACAAATAATATAGGACACAATTCTGTGAGTTCAAGGCAGGATTCAGGCTTGTTAGTGTTTTAGCTGAATCATACTGAGTTCTGGGGACAATATCCTTGTTTCCATCCCTATTTTTCACCTCTCTGTAATTCATGTTTTGTTCCTGTGGAAATAGCCTTCAAAAAGCATACGCTGATTTCTACTTGTGAGTGAAGTTTCCATATTGTCCAGAAATATGAAGACTCTCCAGTTTATTGCAAAGACCACCAAAATATCTTCAGATTTCCTAAGTATTTCGACTCTGTTGTGCTGAAGTAGTCATTGACTGGTTGTCCACAAGATGGGGCTTCTACAACAGAGATCTTTGTATCCAAATTTAAGATTCGGATGTAAAAGCTATGAATGGCATCACAGTTGACAAGAACATATTTTCAAATTTTGGCACAGGAATGGTCCTCACAAAAGGAACTGCACTCCTCATTTCTTGTGTAAAAACGATAATCCCTCAGGAAATCAAAACAGCAGCAAGTGATTTTATCTTGCCCCTAACCCTTGCACTGTACTGGTGTACAGCTTATAAGTCAGAGGCAATATGCACATTACAATCAGCCCGTGGCTGGCACTGATTCTGTGTGGTCACCTACACCTACACGAGGTTTTGTGGAATTGTACACAGACCAAAACACCAAATGAAGTGCATGTGGCTTTGAGATGTTTTCTAAGTCAATATATAGCCTAACAGTTGAATTTCTAAACCAGTGTGCAAGTCCTCTGTTAAGATGATAACACTTCCAAATGAAAGTTAAAGAAAGTAGCTCCACAGAGTGTGTAATTTCTATAAACTTCCTATAAACTGAAAGAGGGAACAGTTTGCTGTTAACTAACTGTAGGCATGCCCTTCAAAATAAATTAAAAGAAAAATATTCTTAGACACAAAAATTTTGAAACATTAAAAAAATAGTAATAGACTTACATTACCTTCAGCTGTCTTGTTTCACTGTGTGGGAAGTGTTTGTTTAAACAGTATGTTTAAAAAAAGGCCTCTTTCCTCTTTTGTCATGTAAGTAAACAATCAAGATTTTAATGTCTTATAGGAATCTCCCAACCAAAACCAGGACAGACTAAGAGATTGCACAATTACCTTCTTGTATTCCTTGTCATAGTATTAGAGACATCAGGCAGACTTAATTTATGATCATTCCTGTTTTCTGCATGATGTAGTTGTTTTCTAGAATTTTTTGCAGGAAAGACAGTATTCCATCAAACCACAGAAGTGTTTGGGCATGCAAAAGCAAACACTGGTACAAATTTCCAGCCTGTCCCTCCCAGAGGAGGCTGTACCCACACAGATTAATGAAAAAATAAAACTGAATGTTAAGAAGAAGAAACATTTCTGGCCAGAAGGTAAAGCTGATTTCCCAGAGGCAGTCATTCACAGTCACCTAATACTTTTAGTACAAAATCTTCAATGGTTCCTTCTCACATTCCTTCTGTTCAGTCTCCAGTAACTTGTCTGCTGCAATTCAGCTGCCTAAGCTGTCACAGACCAGACTTTCAACAGGAAGTACAAAACAGCACCCTTCAGAATAATCATCTGGAGAAGCATAAAATAAGAAAATCTGAGTAGGCAGGAATTACACAGAGAAGGATAGGGAGTGACAGGCTCTCCAAACTGCAGTCAATGATGTATTATGAAAAAGGAAGGACACTAAGTTTGATAAACGGCCTTTTTGCACACACTAAATAATACTCTCTTTACTCAATGCTGAGGTTTTAACTGGAATACTCTGCCCAGCTTGGGATGCCACACTTACTGGAAAAGTGGACCAAAGAAAGAGTCTGCAGGACTCTTGAAACATATGGGAGATTTACAAATCATGATCCATAAGGAAAGACTGAAACAAAGCACCATAACAGTCTTCAGGGATTTAAAATTTCTGTAATAATACCAACAGGACACATAATGAAGAGTTTGACTTGTAGCAAGCTTACATATGAGGAGAAAATGTGAAACTGGAAGGGATTAGAACACAGTACCTGTAGCCATCATTCAGTATCCAAACAGTTTCAACGGTTTTCTGTCAAGGAATGATGAAGATGTAGATGATCTTGGGCTGGACAGAGTTGTCTGCCAGAGGGTCACACTCCATAGGTTCTCATGAATCCTTCCATGCCTCATTTGATCACTCTGTTATTGCAGAAGATCTATAGCAGCTACTTACAGATAGAAAACAGATTTTAGGCTACAGGAAAAATGGTGAAAATCAGAGAAACAGGAAGACTTAGGAGAAGGTGAACAAGAGGTGTTTTAAGTTGTGCAGCAGAATATATATTCAACTTGGACAAGGGATAAATTCTCCAATTCTGCTTCAAAGAGATACAAGAATTTTGGGTACTACCTTACTGTTGCAGCAACCTGAAGGCCTTGTGAGGAATAAACATTCTCAAAGACAAATGTCAAATTCGGATGAAACGGTATCATGTTCAACTTCATACCTCTCAGCAGTTGAGGTAATTCTGGCTTTTAGACCTGCTACTTCAAATATCTATCTTTTACCACACCTTGGGCAGAATATCCCTGAAGCTGCAGTGGCAGTACCTGATGACTAACAAACTGGCCACTGGTGAACTCTGGCTAGAGCTTGCTCCTTGCAGGTTCAGGAAGTACTTACACACAGCAAAAAGTGAAGACAGACCAACACTTCAAATAAAATTTAAAAATAAATTAAAATTTAAAAGATTAGTTAAGCCACAGATTTCTGTGTATTGACTATCCACTACTTGCTGAATGCCAGTCCCAAAGCCTGTCAGGAGGACATGTCAGCAAGTCACACACCGGCTCAAACACAACAGTTATCCTGCAGAGCTTGTGATTTCTTAGTATTCTGCTATTGGAAATGTCACCATCCATTCCATTTTCCCGATTTTTTACCTAATTTTTTCTTACTGGCATTTTCTAAGGGCATAAGAAAGAGTGAGAATCAAAACAACACAGCAATAAAGCATCTGTTGTAAATCACCTGAGAGAAACAAAACACTGTAAACCAGCCAGGAACCTTTTGGGGTTATCTCCACATAATCTACTGCAACTAAAACCATTCCTGAAACATGTGACCTAATCAGCCTTTCAAAGCCTTCAGTAAATGAGATTCCCAGATAATCATTTTCAGTGCCAAACTACTTTTGCAGTTTGAAATAATTTCCTAATGTCTACCTTAAATTTCCTACTCCAGTTCCATCACCTCTTGCCCTAGACTCACTGAACATAAAGAAATACTTTTTCCTTCTCTCTGCAGAGAAACATTTTACATTTTGGAAGATCATTACTGTTTTTCCCAATACTTTCATTTTCTTTAAACTAAACAACCCCAATTCTTTCAGCCTTTCCTCTTAGATCATGTTTTATAGGTCTCTGATCATTCTTGAAGTTGAGACTGTGGTAACACACGGTACACAGAGAAAAAGGAAAATGAACTCCTACACAGAATTCACCAGGAAGCTGAGTGACACAGGATTTGTTTGAAGAGGTTACTTTTTTATGATAACTGTTTGCTTTGTTGTTTGGGTTTTTTTAGTGCCAAAATACATGTCCTTTTTCTTCTTTGTGACATACAGTGTAGGTGCCCCAGTGCACACAATAGCTAGGCATTATACTCCTTGCTGAAAAAAAACATGCTGGATCTGGGCAAAAGAGTTACTATGGAAGGCAAGTTATTTTTGCCAATAATGGAAAACTTATCCTTACCAATATAGTATCTTCAGGATAAATTAATTTAAGTGGTACTTGTGATACCAGGATAATTTAAGCAGAAGTTTAAGTAATTTTCAGAAACATGAGCAAAATCCTGCATCACAACATGCATTTCAGGGAAATATATTAGTTCCATAATTGCTTTCTAGAGCTGCAATCATTCTCCCGCAGAAAACAATATACAGTTGTAATATATACTGAGAAATGGCTCTATGGTTCAGCTAAAATGAACAAAACTAAAAACAATCATGTGTATTTTAGAAGATGCTATGTTCTTTATAATAAGATAAATTAATTCCATCATTCCCATAACCTGATTCACATATATAATAAAAGAATGTGATTTAATTCCATTCTTCAGAGGTATACAAGGTCTTTTTTTTTCCAGAAAAAGGTTTTAAAATAGTACTGTGTCCCACTAACATTACCTGAGCAAACAGAGCTATCTCTGAACCTCTGGGTACTATGGCATGGAGAGATCACTCAGAAGTTAACTGGGCTTCTGTATATGAATTGGGAAAACAATCTTATCCAGAAGAAAGATAAGACATAATAAGAGACTATAAGTGCCAGGAAAATAAGCTTGATGGAAAAGAAGTGAAAAAACTTTTCCATGCTGAAGACAGAAAAGGTCTTTCAAAAACTTTTACTGAGCATGACACATTAAATATATCCAAAATGTTGTCCAACAATAACATGACCATGGATCATGTAAAATGATGTCATTAAATGGTCTTTTATCTATAAATTAGGCAATTTATGATGTCAGTTTTGCAGAGAAACTATTGGGGTTTTACGTTCTCAGTGGATTTTAGATTTTTAACTCGAAAGGGATTTCTTAGTAAGATAGTTCCTCATCTCTGGCTAGCTCATACAAGCCTTAGGAATACAGCGTTATATAACTTGTCTCTCCTCATATCAAAAACCTACAAAATAAAACAAACTTTGCCTGCATACTTTAAAAACATTTTTCTTGAATTTCCATTTTGTTTTGAAAAATAGATTTCACTTAGAAGACGCTGGCTGCCAAAAAGTGGTTACAACTGACCTATGCGTGACATGGTCATATCGAGATGTGCCAGAACATGAACTCTGTACCCTGGCAAATTTCAGACTATCCCCATTTCTATTCTGACAACAGATTACAGCCAACTGTTTAAATGTTTACAGGTGAGAAAAAGTTTCATTGACTTAGGTTGCCAGGTTGATATTAGTTTGACACAAATTTTTGTATTTGCCTTCATCTTTTCTACGTGTAGTATCTATGCAGCCCTTCACCACTACATGAATCTTTCCTTCTTTATAGGATCATATTATGGCTCTAGAAACCCCAGTCTGATAACTACTTGTTCCCCAAACTAAGGAGAGGAAGTAAAAACCAGAGAGAACTGAAGCAATCAGTTAAACTGTCCCATGGTTCCGCCAGAACAAGGAAACTGTGCTCATAAATCACATCCTCTGATAAAAAACAACCATAAAGACTACTTGTGAGCTTCCAAATCTGTATGGAACAAGGACCTCCTGCAGCGTGGACAGCTCATAAACCAGGATCTGTTTTGGTTTGGCCTATACTCTGTTTGGTCCACAGTCACCTCTACTGTTCTGCACATGCAAGGATCTGTATCTGTTTCCACAAAAGCAGATCCTTCTAAACAGCCTCTGTGCTTACCAATATTATCTACAAAGAGCAGGTACAGTGAAGTCTGCCAGGTCTGTTCAATCTCCTTCAACTCAGGAATGGTGAAAACATCTCATGTGTTCTCTGGACAAAAGACTCCCATCAACAGCTTATTGAGCAATAAGGACAACTGAACTCTACCTTGACAAGCTCTTCAGCTGCTTTCTTGTCCCCAGCCTGCAAAAGAGGGTATCAAAAGGAGTAGGCTCACAGCCACACCATAGCATACGCAGGGATATTTAAAAACAACATTTTTGAATGCAAGAATGTTTCCATTTTCCATTTTCTGGATAGCTGTACAACTTTTGAGCTGGTGATGCAAAGCCATTATTAACAACCTACCTGACATAACAGGAGTGAACGGCCTAGAAAACCAGTGGCTTCAACCATCCCTGCTTCCAAGAATCCAGGCATGACTGGTAGTAGCTCTTTCTCATTCAGAGCTCTCACAGGTGCAGTCTGTTGTATTGCAAAGACAAATGTGAACTGCTGCTTCCTCCTTGGTCTCTGTGAATCCGCCATGAAAAGAAGATCTCTTCTGGCATTTAACAAGTCTGCATTTTTTAAACGTGCCCAGATTTCGAGTGAACAGCCTGTACCTACCAATGGGAAAGTTTTAACTGGGTTTAGCAGTTATTCCTTTTGGAGATCTGCCTCAAGGTAAATAAATGCAACGTCTATACCATGGGACCCAGAGCATATCCCATCTATGTCCTGACTGTGTATTTGGATGAGACCAGGGACCTATGTTTGCACTCTGGTTTCCAAAGAAAGGAAATCTCGGCATGTCAGCCAGCAGGGAGGCACCATATGCTCCCACAGGACCTCCTCAGATCAGGACTCCAAGCCACAGTGGGGCACATGCCTGTGGTCTACACTGAGCTACACCAATGACACAGGCCAAAGCCTCACAGAGAGAACAAAATATGAAATGTCATCTGAAATAAAGAAGTCTTTCTAGTGGCCCATAATCTCATTCCCAATGTTGCCACTGCACAACTGAAAATACCAACTGAAAATACAACTGAAAATAGCACTGGATTTTCACCACCAGGTTCTCACAGCAAACACTTCTGACATTGCCTTAACCTTGAAACCAGGACTGGGTGAGGCTGAATCCTCTCCAACAACTGCTTGCCCAATTCTGTTAAACCAAGCCAGCAGACTCATAGGATAAACACGCAAATGAGCAAGTAATGTAAAACAGTCATTATTTACAGCAACGCGCCATTGCAAAGCCTCTTTATCTTGAGCAACACTCACAATTCCTGCACCATTTTCAGTTTCAGTTTCCTAGAAAAGCCTGAAACTGTGTTGGAACACCATAAATGGCAGCAATGACAGATTTTGCACTGTGGTTGTTTAGCTAATCCGTTGATAAGCAGCAAAACAAAACTCCCTAAGCAGCAAGAAAATGAAATCTCCAAGAAAGAACTTATATGGGTAATCAGCAAAAAGTCTGTTCCCAGACTGACGTCCACCAGCAAAGATTGTGGAGCCAAACTCATCACTGTGAGTAGATACTCTGACCCAGACAGGAGGTCTGGTGCAAAGCAGGGCTGACCTGTATCAGCAGAGAACTTGCTGATAAGAAGCAGCCACACGGTACAGCTTTACAGACAGAACCTTCCAGCTGGTCTGTACCAAATTTGCTTCACTTTAAAAAATACTTCAGTTTAAAAAACGGATTTTAAAATATTTCCCATGGCATGGATCTGGAAGCCAAAGAAGGATTTTGAAGAACCATCACAGATGATAAAGCTGGAAAGAACATTTATAGGATCATCCTGTAAGGCAGTGCCATTCCCCTCTGTGTGGGTCAGGGCTGGCACACCAACAGTGACATAGGGGCATTCGCTTTCCTGAAACGTGCATTTATCTGTACTTACCTATATTTATATGCAAGTGTGAATACATTTTTTCAGAAAGAAAAGGAGCTAAATACATGGTTTATATTAGTATCTGCTAATCACGTAAAAAGCCTCTAGAAACGTAAAAGCGAGACAAGTGACAGCCGCTGGTTTTGCTCCACACTGGGGCTCAGTGCCCTGTCCCTACACTGGCCTGTGCCCACTGGGGTCACGCCAGCGATCAGCACAGGGATTCCCTGCCCGAGAACCCACTCGCGGGGGAACCCTTGGGAAGGTCCCTCGGCCTCGCACAGCCCACCCCCAGCCGGGGCGGGCCGGGTGGTGCGGGAGGTCCCCGCGGCCGCCACGGAGGAGCCGCCCCGCTCCGCCTTGTCCTGTGTTTTCCCGTCCTGTCCCGTCCCGCCGGGCCCGAGCGGCCGCTGGCTCCGCCATGGCCGGAACACAAACAAACACCGCGCTCGGGGGCGGGGCGAAGCGGCTCCCACCATTTTGGGGCCGGGGGAGCCCAGCGGGCGGCCGGGTTCCCTCACTTCCCTCCCGCCTCGTCCCGCCGGGGGCGGGCAGGGCTGTCCCCGCCGGGGGCCGGGCGGGGGGCGCGGAGCGGAGCGGAGCGGGGGCCCCGCGGCTGCTCCCGGGGCCCGGCGGGGAGGGGTGAGAGGAGGAGCCAGGGCGGCCCGTGCGACAAAGCCCAGTGCGCAGGGAGCTGGTGACCGGGAAGCAGAACCGCGCCGAGCTGTCGCGGGGCGGGCGGACCCTCTGGAGCCCGCTGCCCCACGGGGGGTGGGAGGCCCGTCCTGCCGCCCCCCCGGCTCGGGGGTCGGGGCGGCTGCGGAGCGGAGCGGGAGGCGGCCGAGCGGTGCTGCTAAGCCGCTTAGGGCCGGGGCTGGCATGAGCCTCCCCGGCGGGGCGGCTGCGGGCTGTGCGCTGCGGCGGGGAGGCTGAGGGCGCGGATCCGCCGCCGCCGGCGCGGGGGGAGGCGGAGGGGGGGCCGCGCTCCCCGGGGGAAGATGGGGAACTGCCTCAAGTCCCCCACCTCGGATGACATCTCGCTGCTCCACGAGTCCCAGTCGGACCGAGCCAGCTACGGGGACGGGGCTGAGCCGGATCAGGAGCCGCCGCCGCCATATCAGGTAGGGCAGGGGTGCCGGGGCACGGCGGGGGGCGCGGGGCCGCTCTCCCCCGGCGGGGGCCGGACCGCGGCGCGGCGGGGCCGTCGTCTCCCCGCCGCCTCCCCTCCAGCGCTGGGCGGCCCGAACCTCTCCCTTTCCGCCCGCACGTAGCGCGGGGGAAGGCGCTTTGTCTCGGCCGCTCCGGCCGCTCCGGGCGGGCGGGAGGCGCAGGGCAGGGGCCGCCCGGCCGGGGCCGCGTCCTTTGTTGCCGCCGGCGGTGACATCACCGTCTGGCGCGGGGGACGCCCGGGGACGGGACCGCGGGCCCTGCCCGGGCTTTGTCCGGGCCCGCTCGCTCCGCTCCCGTATTTTTAGCTGCATCTGATCCCCAGTAACTCACTCCCCCAGCGCCGGGGATCTTGTTTCCCTCCGTCCTGTGGAGCACGGGAGGGGAAGTGTTTCCCATTGTTCGGGTTTTTTTTTTGTCTCAGAGAGAATCTGTTAATTTACATCTTAGTGACGAATCAGGGAGAAAGAAGAGAAAGGCCGGGTATCTGCTTTGCTGACAGCTGAGGGTAACGCTGATGTGGAGGGGGGATGGCGTTGGTGTGAAAGCGCCTGGAAGGGATGGACACGGAGAGGGAACCTGAACTTGGGATTGCACTTGTCTGCTCCCTTTGATCTCCACCTACAGAAATGTGTATTGACCTGAACGAGCCGTCTACAGCGCTGAAAAATGAAAACCATCCCGTGATATAACTGCACATTCTGTTCGAGTTTTGAGAAGTATTTTCCTGTGTGGGATAATAGCACACATTCCAGAGAAATCCATAGAAACGACAGTCAAGACGTAAATTCTGGGGGGGTGACTCGGGAGCTGTACGTTTTCTAGGATGGGAGTCACTCCGTAGTTGCAGACCCTGATGTATAATTAACAAAATTGCAGGAAGTATTTAGCCGGACAGACGTGATACTTCAGCAAGTTCAAGAATTACACCCTGATAGGAGCCCCGTAAGTGTTGAAGAGAAGCCCGACATGTAGCAGCCCTTGCTGGTGCCCTGAAGCTGCACTGGTGTGTCTTGGCAGTGTGTCCCTATTTGTTTTGTGCTGAATATTAGAATAAATTCTGTGATGTGAGGAATTTTTTTCTCTCTTCTAAACTGCTGCTGCTGAAGTCCAGTGAATAAAAAGTGCTTGCTGGCAGATATAAGTTTTTTTTAAAGCTTATGTGGTTCTAAATTACACCTGAATTGTCCATGAGGTTTAGGAATGCATTGAATTTTTGTCAAATCAGCATAAAAAAGTTTGTGCAATTTATTGCATTTATATCTGTGATTCTAGGAAGACTTATGGAGTTTTTTGGGGTTTTTTCTCCCTTTGAAAACAATTTGTTAGCTCTTGTAAGAGTCACAAATCAAGCATATGCCTTATGCAGGCCTTCTTGTGTGGATGTCAGTGTAGGTAATGAATCTTCCTCTGTCGTCAGAGGTCTTTAAAATTTTTTCTTGATGAAGAACTTGTTCATAAGTGTGGATGGTTGACTGAGAACACGATAAAGAGTAAAATAAATGAACCTACAGGTGTCTACTCTCGAGTAAGTGTATTCATAGCAAAACTTCCCTCACTTGAATAGAGCTGTGTAGCATCAGGTGATGTGCCCACAGGCACTTGCTGTCTCAGACATTGCTGGCTGTCTTGAAAGCTCCTCCACTGATCCTAGCAGTTCCTAAAGCTTTACCTTAAAGGTAGCATTTCGTGTCTCACAGTCAAAGCCAAAGGTACCCTTTCCACAGATTTCGAACTGCCATGGTTAGTGATTTTTAAAAAAAGAAGAAAAAAAAATACCTACAGTATTATGCAGTGTTTCATGCACTTTGAGTTTGAGGGGATTTATGATTTTAAATTGTTTACTGTTTACAAGATGTGCAAAAACTCCAAATATGAAAAATTCCTGATGCTCCATCATTGCTGTGGTGCTGGCCATAGGTCACTCATTTTTACTTTCAAGTGGCAGCTTAGATTCAGTGTTAGAAATGGGAATTTAGGAGTTCTGTCCTTGTTTTGGATAATTGGTGCTTTTACAGTGTCTTATCCAGAATTAGTGTATAATATATAGACATTAGGAGTGAAAGAAAGGAAGAGTATAAAACAAACTTGAAAACTTGCTTGTGGTAACTAGCCTCAAGAAACTGGAAGGTGAACAGTTTTAAAGCTAGCTGCTGAAAAGTCTGCTGTAAAATGGACATCATTTAGAAGGGACTAAAAACTGGTATGTTTGCTTCTCTTGGGTTTGCAGCAAGGATGTGTCAACTTCCTGAATAGCTCTTGCAGGGTTTGCAAACTAAAGGAGACTTGTTGAGTGAAGAAACACAGTTGTAGAAGATGACTTCTGTGTCTCTTGTAACTAACTTCTGTATTATTTTGACATTTAAAATACTTTTTCACGTCCTGCCATGATTTTTATTTAGCTGCTGATTTGCAGCTGCAAAATGCACCCTCGATAATAATTTCAGTACTGCATGTCAAATTTCTTTAATCAGTGAGTGCTGTTGAACTGGCTGTGTAAAATGCCTGCTTCCAAAAGTGAGATAGAAGATTGGGCTGACAGTATGGATACACAGAATAACGGGGAATAACTTCTTTTTGGAGGCTCTGCCAATACCTGTCTCTTGGTTTCTGTGGCAGTACGTGTTATAAGCTACAGCAGAAATGCCTCAGAGAGGAAGCATCTTTTTAAACAGGTGTCTGAGTTAATGAGAAAGTGGCCCATTAATGCATCAGATATTTTCCAGTGCATTGAGCTTAACAGCTAACATGGGAAATAATTAAAACACACCAAAAAAAGAGTGTGTTTTTATGGTGGGGGGGAAAGGAAGTGATTTCAAGAGTGGACCAACATTTTCGTAGACGGTTGCTAATTTTGAATGCCTCCATTTTAGAACCCAAAAATTACAACTGTTTTTCTAAGTGCTAAGAACATGCAGCTCCATTTTTAACCAGTGAATCTGTGATTAGGAAAGAGTTAGCTTTGGTTTTATTTTTTCTCAAGTCGTCAAAATTGAGTATGCTTTCAAGTTTGTTTTCCTTTTCAGTGTATGAGTTCTTCACCATCTGTTGGCAATATGCCTTCTGCTGTTTTTCCATACAAGTTTAATGTTTTTTCCTAGTTTCTCTTACTTTTAGTAGTTCTTCTCAAAGGCTTTATTTTGCAGAACAGATGTGTCCCTTTTCTTAATCCTTGTCTCCGGTTTCTGTTCTTAAATTGTTCCCTAATAGCTGCAGGAAATAATTTGCCAGTTTATTACATTTTGAAATTTTTACACAGTAAAGTAGATGCTTTACATCTTTTCTCCCGAAGTTTCTAAAACTGTGGACAAAATACACCGCAGTCTTCTAAAAAAATGTTTAGCACTTGCTAAATTAATAAGTTGACAGCATGAGAGATAAGCACAAGTTCTTGGTGTTGATACTAAACTCATAAAAGCACATTTGATATGTTGATGTGGCAGATAGATTCATAATATATTTTTTACCCCTTTACCTGAAGAGATAGAGAGCACCCCCCTTACTCAGTACTTTCCTGTGTTTTACAGGCTCAGATAAAATGCTTCAGTGGATCTAGTGGATTTTTTTTTTTTTTATTTGGAGGGATTAATTTAAAACCTTTTGGCCTGGATACTCATTTGATTAGGCTGTAGGCACAAAATGAGACGAGAGATCACAAACATGAGCTTAACCCAGTGCTGTGCTCCCATAATCTTCCAAAAGCTGTTGGGGACAGCAGGTTTTGAGAGTGCAATTTAGGGATGTCTCATGGCTTCTCTGCAACTGAGGTTGCTGCAATAGCCTCCCTGTGCCTCCTCTGTTAACTGAGTGTCACCTGAACACACTGTACATGTGTCCCCATTCACCTGTCTTGTGCTTCATTCCAGCTGTCCCCCATTCGGGGAGGTGGCACATCAACCTGTCATGACAGTGCTCTGGAGATGCTGAAGAAGTCCTCAGTCTGAATAGTCAGAGAATTTCCTTGAAATAGTCCACCGCATTTCTGTGTGAAACTTGCCCCGTGGATGGATGTATTGGTTGTCTTTTGCTCAACAGAGAAGCTTTTGTTATGCTCTCACCGCGACTTAAGTAATATGTTACATCGGTGTTCCGATGCTGTCTTTTCAAAGGCATGGCAATTAATATAATTAAAAGTTGCGAGCCAGATTAATTCTGATCTAGGAGTTGCACCCATTTATAGAAACATCTGTACAAAAATTCTCTTGGGCCCCAGCTGAGATGATTTATCGTCTGTGATTGTGTGTATTGTATAAGAAGCAAGACTGTGGTAGTGTAAAGTTACAGTCTTGACATGGAGTGGTTGTGTGAAGCTGGAACTGTTAGTGTATGTTGGAACAGCTTAAAAGGGGGAAAGATGCCATGGGAAAACATTACATACAGAAAGATATCCATGAAAAAAAGCAAACCCACTTGTAAGTCTACGTTCATAGAAGTGAAAGGAGTGTATTTTAAAATTGTCTGTGCAGGTCTTGCCCTTTTTTCTGCTTATCCTCCACATCTTGCTGATGACATGTATGAATTACAGTTGCATTTGTGGACGTGAACTGAAATACCACTCCAGTCCATAGTTCCTTAATCTGGTGGAAACTTCAAAGGGCTTCAGAGGAGAGCGTGTCTTTGCGGGTGTGTTGCTGGCTGGTGCCTTCTGGCAGTAGTCCCTGGTGGAGATCAGCTTCAGTGAGGAGAGAAAGTGATGGAGGAGCTGAAGTTGAGAGTTTGCTGCATGGATAAGAAATGGTAGAGTAAGCCAGGGATAAAGTCACTCCTGATAAATAGTTAGGATACAATTTGCACACCTGCATTCAGAAAATACGTTAACGCTCCGTGTCTTGTGCTGCAGGTCTGCTAAATTATTTATATGTGAAAGCAATAATAATAATTTTTTTTAATATCGGTGTAGGGATAGAATGAAATATATGTATTATGAAAGTCATTGTAATTGCACTCAGGATTATTTGGTAAATGTGCAATATGCCATGACACTTCCTACTCCTTCAAGGGCTCAGCAAGAACTTAGCAAGCTGCCTAGAGAATTGTATTGCTGGTCATCAGTCCTAGGTGGAAAGTTTCTTGAGGGTGCTAAGTCTAAATTTCCTTTCTAGACAACAGGAACCCCCCAAAACTGTTCACCCGTGTTTCCTGTCTCAGTGCATACTGGTTTCAGTGTAGCCTGCCAGGCTGGTTGATTGATGCTGTCTTCCATTTTGCTAGTGTAAGAAGCTGGTGGGGCAGAGAGAGAAGAGAGAAAGGAAGGCAAACGTGAAAATAAAGGATACCAGATGGTATTACAGAGTTAGATAACTTTAATCTTGAAAATACCCATTCATAGACTGTTTTAATGAATATTTGTTGAATATTTTACTTTTTTTACTTGCTTAAAATAGATTTTAAACTACATTTGGTTAAAAATACGTGTTAGACGTGGCTAGAGGAAATGAGAAGAGTATACTGAAGTTTGAGTTCTCTGTGTTATCATCTCCCTTATAAAATTAGAGCCAGTTTCTAGACTCACTGTTGTTGAGTTGGCAGTAGGTAAAGATCTGTTCCTAGCCATTCTGGCCAGAAGATTTTCCAAGAGGGATTTTGAAAAGGAGAGAATATAATCACATTTGACAGAGTACTGCTTTCTGCTTTACGTGGATTTCTGCAAGAAGTGTCTTAAGTTGGATCAAGATGCTGTACAGTTCTGTCCCTGTCTTCCTGTACCCCTGAACATCACTTCAACAAAGGAAGAAAGCTCGGCTTAATGAGCACTTCTGCAGACCCTGGTAATGTTTGTAGTCAAACTGGTTGTAGTCAAGAAACCAAAAATAACACCACTTGCTTATGACAGACTTGTGTCTTCCAGTGTTTGTGCTCATCCTTGTTTTTGCCTCCCCATATACACAAGAAGAGAAATGTATTTGTATTTTGAAGAAGTAATGGTCTGTGGGATAGACTAAAGCAAATCAGCCATGACTTTTCTGTGAGCTAATGAAACAGTTTCTAAGAGACCAAAGAATTACAAAATGAGCAGGTTTTTAGGGTTGTCATGGCTGAGTTAGAATAGAACCTTTTCAGGGGAAAAAGCTGAAGAGTCACCATGCTCTGACTCTAAAAGGCAAAGCAAGCTTCGATCTCGATTTAGACCACAAGAGAAATTTGCCCTGACATTGTGAAGGTCTCAGAAGCAAAGATGTGCCTTGTTTCTGAAGGTAGGATGTGTATTTGTAGAAGATGCTGTCTTGTTCTGCCAGCTTCTTGGGCAGCCATAGCAGTGACATGTCTCAGCAGAGCTAGAGTTGTGTAACTGCTTGCTGGACAAAACTGCACTTCAATGAAAAACAACCCCAGCCCCAAAACTAAACAAGACAAAATCCACCAAAAACACCCACTCTAACCCTAGCATAAGCCATCATCATCCTTGCTTAATGTCTTCTGTTTGTAACCTTACCAGATCACTTTAGTTTCTTCACTGTAAAATGAGGAGTAAAGAAGTAATGAAGTTTATCTTTAGTGCAGGCATGCTTTGTAATTTAATTTATGTTTGTAAAGTGTTCTATGGTAATTTGATTTTAATAAAATAATATTCCTCCATTATAGAATGAACCTCTGCGGAAATTTATGACAAACCTGCTGCTGTAGAGAGGGAGTTTCATCAGAAGATCTGTTTAAGGCAGTAGATAAGTCTCCTAAAATCTGTTTTGGAATCTGATAGTTCAGCGTTTATTTGGCAGCCTGTGTTCCAGATGCTCGATTACTGGGAAGGAAGGGGCTGTGGAGATGGTAATAAGAAATCTTGCCTAATCAGGATGATGAATCTTTGCTATGCTGGGAGATTGTGCATTCTTTTGGGCAAGCCAACCCAAACATGCAATACCGCCCTCTCCAAACTCTAGGACCACCATGCATTTAGGAAGCTCCTCTGCTTCCCGTATGTACTGCTGGTTCATTTCTGGGATCAGCTGTTGCTGGCTGTACATCTGGAGTCAGTTTCTGAACCACAGAAAACAAACTAGTTTTATGTTTTGAAGAGATAAGGATCTGTGGAATGGACTAAAGCAAATCAACCGTGACTTTCCTATGAACTAATGAAACAATTTCCAAGAGACCAAACAGTTACAGAGTTGATTATTTTATTTACCAGCCCCTCCATAGAAATCTGCCAACCGCTCTGTTTCTCATCAGCGAAGAAGAAAGTCAGAATGCCGGTGGCATAAAAGCTGCTGGGCCACGATGCACACACGGTGACACGGACAAACAGCAGATGCGTGCAGCAACTGGAGGAGGAGATAAAAGGACCGTCCTTCCAACCGCAGTTGCGTCAGCCAAATCACAACCAGCTGGTTTATTGCACCGGGCATTTCTGCTGACCCGCCGCAACGCTCACGCGTGCGCTCTGCTTCGCGCAGGAGCACGCACACGTACCCTCTGTCAAAGGCTGGGCTCGTTTTTGAGCCTTCTCATCCTGCCTCTGTTTTTAGCCACTGGGTTAGTTGAGGGATGATGTAGACCTGAGGTGCCTGGGGGAGGACTGAAACTGTTGGAAGAATGAGAGAAACTGTGACTCAGGAAATTCAGTTCCTCCCTTAGCCCCAGCATGCAGTGACGAACGTGCAGACTATTATCCTTGCAATACTGAAGCCTGTTTCCCTCAGTTGTGTTTTTTGGACAGTGGAGTGCCCTCTGTGTACTCTAGTCTGCTTTTTACTCAGATGGAGTAATTCATATTTCTAGAGGCAGTTGTATTTCTAGGTTCAAGAGAAGTCCTTGTACTCCAAGGCCAAATGCCCCATGAAGGGGTCCTCATCCTCAGTCAAAGACGAGTCTCAGCTGGCTGACAATGCTGAGTTTTCCAGAGGTTGGGGTTGTAGCTGGCCCATATGCCAGTAGAGTTTGGACGGGTAAGAGAGGTCCTAGAAGCATCAAGGAAACGCCTGGTTTATGACTAATAAAATTCAATGAAGCTGCGTGACTATCCAGTTGTAAGCGAAAAATCAGTCAGTCAGTGCTGGTTTGGACAAAAGCAAGGAATTGGCTGTCCTGCAACCATGATCAAAACTGTTACATTTACCAGATGCTGCCAGTTTCTAATCTTTGTCGTGGACAAACTGCTTTAGAAAAAAAAAGAAGTTTGACTAGAATATACCCCAGAGATATATCTATAACATAACTACTGTCCAAGTATCTATAGCTCTGTAGAGACTGTAAGGTTTCCCTGTAGTCCTCACCACTATCACTCAGTGTGGCTCTCCTGATGATTTGTATACAAGCTCTAGCCAGAAGGAAATGGAGCAATATTTATCTGTATTTATTGCCATGAGATGCATCTTGGTAGTGGGGATACAAATCTTTTATGACTCAGTGTGCGAACATTGCAGAGTTGGATGAGGTTGGGTGCTCTTGCCCTTTCTGTTACAGAGCTGTGGGAGGCTTATCTAAGAGATCAAAGTGCATCAGACTCCATTATTTCAGTATCTATGGGACAGTATAATGCATGAATACTCTGGGACGATGCCTGTGTCTGACTTTTATTCATCACTGTAATTAAAGCCAGATACAGAACTTGTTCTGTGCACTGAACATTAATCACAGTGTTTTATTAACATGGTTGTCGAAATCTTTAATTCAGACATAGTATAATTTTGCAGCATAGATTAAGACCAGTATTTATTTTGCCTGAATACATAAATTTTATTTAAAGTTCCGAAAGAGAAGTGATTGCTCTCAGGTTTTGAACAAACGAGTGCAAGCGTTGCTTGATTACAGATGTACCAAACTGCTAAACTGGTTTGGTCTGTACTGTTGCTTAACAGAAAGCAGTGAACTGCTGCATTCAGTGGAAAATACATAAAAGGCTCAGCAAACCAATGCTCTAAATTCAGATTTAGTTAAGATGCTGAAATTAATATTTTAACAGTTGTAGACTTTATTTTATGCTCTATGATAGTACTTGCTTAATTGCCATTGTCATTCTGATGTTTTGGGATTTCCCTTGGTTGTTTAAGTATTATGATTTTTGTTGCAGTTGCATCCATTTATCTTCAGTTTAGCTTATGAAATATAAGTAAGTCATTGCTTTAGTGTTTGCTTCACAGAGTTCTGTAATGGTATATCTATATATTTGGAGACCTTGAGGCAGTTGTGGGTTGTCCCATGGAGAATGGCGTCCTTGAAAGTACATTACTCTTCTTGGAAAGGAATAGTATCACTTAAAGCAAAAATACTCACTTTAAATTAACTGTTAATTCTTTTCTAGGTTAGTGCTTTTTCACCTCGTAGTTCCTGGCTCTCTGAGGCTCTGTGGGCTGTTTTGACTGTGCTCACAAAAGTTAATGAAATCCCATCTGTAGTCATTAAACTGAAATACAGGTCCACAGCTCTACTTGACAATTTTTAGGGGTCTGCTGATCAGAAACTGGTAAGGAGCACTGCATGAGTAGTGTCACTCTAAGGTCTGTCCTGAGCTGAGAACACTCTTCCTGCCCTGCTCTCCAAGGCCCATCTCTTCAGCTAATGGCATTTGTGATGCTGCAGTGGCTGATTGAGGTAGATGATGGCCTTTGGCCCAAACATGAGTGAGATGCTCGGCTGCTCTCCCACTCTGTCCTTGATTGGAAGTGGCAATGTGGTACTTAATCCATCAGAGTGGATTCATACGATAACTCGCCTGGAGCTGTGCTGGGTTGTTTATAATCCTTCCAGTCAGTCATCTGTAAGAACCACAAATGAGATACAAGGAGGGATTTTACATTATGTCTGAATTTAGACAAGCTCTCTGAAATTTCTAAGACCTGAAGTTGTATTTATTCTACTGTGTGGCTAAGCTACTGAAAGTAAGCTTTTCAAAGAATGCCCATTCCTTCTGTAAATATAACAAGTTTCTCAATTTCCAGTAAATGGAGTCAGGGTTTGAGAGAGACAGTGTTTAATGACAAGTTTTGTTTTTAAAAATCCTTTAGGAAAGAAAAAGTACTATCTACACAAAATTACATGCTCCAAGTAATCTTTTTTTTCCTCTAGAAACTGTGTTCTTGTTAAGTGAGTAACCTGTTTTTTCCTACCTCCCAGAAGAAGCAAGATGACCTAGATCTAGAGCTTTCTGGGAAAAAGTTCACTTCACCCTATATATAGCTTCTCCTGAACTGTCTTTATGTAGCTGTCACCTACTCTGAGCTGATGAACTGAAGAGAAAGGAGCTGTAGTTTTCGGCTGAGGTAGGAAAGGAGGGTGTTTTATCCTTCCTCTTTTTTGGGGGTCTGTTAAATAACATCGTATGCACATGCCACTGGCTGGATTCCAGCCTGGTGAAGGCTAGACTTCCCAACTGTAGCATACAGAACTTCATGTCTCTGGGTCTCCTCAATGTGCTGCAGCTGAATAATAACCAGTTACCTCTGGGTTAACAAGTATATTGGATCCTGCCTTTGTGCCAGCAACAGTTTCTGCAGAATGTGATATCCTGGGGTCAGTGTGTTCTTTGCTCTGGTCAGATCCTGCATTTGGAGATACCTCCAAGCAGCACTGCTGGCACAGTGGTGTTTTTATTGGAAAACAAAAACTGGGAAAATGGTAGTAACAACTACATAACAGATGCTACCAAACAGGGTGTTGGTGTTGAGGGATCAGGCAAATGTTTCCAGCTCGGGGTGATGAGTCAAACAGTGAGCTGTACCGTAGGCTGAGGGAAATGGATCCATTGCTTTGTCAGTAAGGCATTTTTTTTTTAAGATACAGGAGAGTTTATCTGAGTGCATCAGCAACTGAAGCGTTTTGGGCTTCTGCAGCCTTTCTGAGGAGAGAAGGGTACTTTCCAAGTCCCTAAAGAAAGTGCCACTGCCTACCACCACCACATACTCCTCTCCTGGGGCCTTCACCACGCCGGGGATGGTGACAGTGGAACCCGTTGGTGCTCCTATGGTGAGCTGTGTACACCTCTGGCACGTGGAGAAACCAGCATCTGCATTCACTTAAACTGATGGCAGGATCAGTTTAAGTGCTCCAGCACTTAAAGATAATTGTTTCAACAGGCCCTGCTCAGGAATGAAGGGAGCTGAGGCCAAAGGAGAGGCTCAGGGGCTGTCTCTGTTCAGCAGACCACTAGCTGAACCCAGGCAGAAATGTGGTGTGCCTCGTGATCAGCATTGTGTGTGTCTGTGTTTCTGGGGCAAGGAGGTCTGATCTGACTATCCACTGCAGCCAGAAGGAATTGCTTTCCTTTTCCCTCCTGCTTTCCACTTGAAGCCATGTGCTCCCCAGTCACTTCATGGTGACTTTGGTGCTTATCTCATCCCTTGGTGAGTCAGCTCGTGCCATTCAAGTGTCTGAAATGGGTTCTCTTACTATTTTTCCTCCTGTCAGCGTAGTGAACCGAACTGACTTTGTGGTGGAGATTGGATTTGTCTGCACTTTTTGCTGTCTATAGATTGCATATTACTTAGTGACATCTGCAGAAAGATCTAGAGGTGTCAGGTATTAGATGTGTGCTATTACCACCAATATTAGAGAAGATTTGGCTTCCCCATGTTGAAATGGAGGCTACTTAACTGCATATCAGAGCATGCACAGAATGAATATCTGATACTAGCTTTGGCAGTGAGTGCATTTGGGAATGGTCATATGCATAACATGCAGTCTAAAGGTGTCATTTCTAACCTCATGGGGGTGGTGATTTCAATTGGAGGGACTTTGCTGCTTCAGGACAAATCTCTGATATAGACAAAACCTTAATTCTTTATTTCTTAAATATGCTCTTTCTGGTTTTAAAAAAAAGCAAACAAACAGAACAAAACATAATAAAAGAATATAGGTCTGTCTACTACAACCAGCCTTAAAGATGCTCACTATTTTCTTTTTTAAAGAACCTTTATTAATGTTGCCTAACAGTTCATGAGTAGACTTGGTACATGCAGGAATGGGTGAAGACTTTCACAGCCTGTTCATATTGCACAGCAGACTGTGATGTCCCTTGGGACACAACTGGCCACAGTAACATCATTGATCTGCTTTGTGGGTGCTGCTCTGCCTCTGTCCTCACACAAACCTCCCAGTTATGACTCCGTGGATGGTTTCCAAAGTCTGAACATAACTTAGCAAGCTTTGTCACTGCTGTTAGGAGTTTGATTACCTTTGTGCATATGTATACGGGGACTGCCAGTGTCTGTGGCTTTTAATAAGACAACCTCTCTGTTGTCTGAAATGTTTAGAATTAAGAAATCATATAAGTATGCAAGAGCAGGAGCTGAGCTGGCTGCCTCAATGTGACTGTTCTATTTTATGTGTTGTGACTCCTTATTCTAGTTTGGCATCTCTTAGAGGAGGCCACTAGTTTCCTATTGAAGCCAGACTTACTCAAAGTAAATTGAGGGACAAAGTCCTGTTTCAGGAAATAAATTTGAGAAGCAAATCTTGCTGCTCCTTCATACATCTGCTTGTGCAGCATTCCCAACAACCCCAGTCCTTGCTGGGGTGGTGCCGTGCTCTTAGGTAGCTCAAACTCCCTTGCTCAGTACCCTTCTGTTCAGTTTTCTGAATTCAGAACCAGTAATGCTGAACTTGAGCAGTAAATACCATCTTTACAGCTTTTTTTGGGTCTTAGGAACTATATTCGGTCAGGTTTAGTTTTTGTCTTGAAGATCTACCAAAAGAGCCTCAAAAGTGCAGGAGATGGGGCTGCTGGGACAGCAAGGGACACCCTTCCTTTTTTGTCGTATTCCACATTTCCAGGGCTGTGGGGCACTGCAAAGCTGTAGGAGTTGTTTTCTGAATGAGATCACTTGCTACCACTAAGGTTTCCTTGGATTGTTTCACAAAATACACTGGCCCAGTTTCAGTTTGAATACAGTAAACATTTCAGCTGGACAGAATATAACTATTTAAATTAGACCAGTAGCTATTACTCTTTCTCCTTTAAATAGACTTAGGTAACAGAGAAAACTGAAGAAACATAAATATGATTTTAAATCATAATCGCAGAACGGTCACCGTGCTCCAGCAATAGTGCCTGTGCAATAATCCCATGTACATTTGATCACTGCTGACCTTACCTTTGCTTGCCATGGGCCAGATCCTCACCGGTGGGGTTATGAAAAACCCCATTGAGATCAAACCAGAATTGCTAATGGAAAATCGTTTTATCCACAAATGTCTGACATTTAAGGCTTTTGTTTTGTTAGTGTCTTAAACTTCCAGGTGGACACACAATGTTTGCAGATGTCTATAATAGCTTCAACAAAACAAGGCTCAGATTTAATGAGCACTGTCTTCCATATTTTATTTAAATTAGCTTTGAACTAAATATGACAAGCATTATTGCTAGTTGTTATACATATTAATTTGGATAACAACCCTGTTCTGTACAGTGTTGGAAACTGCATATTAACAAGTGTGTGAATTGGTCTGTTTTCTGATGTCTGAACGAGGGGATATATAGATAGTTCTGTATATGCTTAGTGCAGTTATTTTCTGCAGATAATCCATGATTTTTGAAAGACACTGGTCAAGCTTTGCCCTTTTTTTGATCAGCTGGGAACTAAGGCTCAGGAGCCTATCTCACAATTCTAGATTATTTATGGCAAACCTGCACTTGTTATTCTTGTACCAAACAGATTTTTAGTTGTTTCTCTGATGTTTACTCTCCTGATTTATTTAGGGATCCTATATCCCTTTCAGCCTTTGTTTTTCTGGGCTAATGCTTCTATTTTTATTGTGTTTATTAGTGGATATGATATTCAAGCAACTTGGTTTTCCTGAAATACAAAGTCTGCCTCAACCATAGCCAGTGAAACCAAATAAAAAACAACAGCTACAGAAAGAAAATATTAAAATAGGGCATATTTTAAGTGATGGAGGGATCATCTTGCAGTGATGACACTCTGTCTTGCAGTGAATTTTGTCATGTGGACTGATACTAGAAGTCATAGGCAATATTTATTCTAAATCTGTAGAACATGTAGCTCCAAAGGGCAAGAACCTTTCCATGTGCTGTTATCCTCTCTCATTGGGGTAAACCATTCCATGACATGTTGAAGATACATGTTGAACGCTACATGGAATGATAGAAAAAATTAGGAGCAGGCCTGTAAGTTATTTCAAGGCTGAATTCTGTACAAAGCTCCAGCAGAGCGCAGAAATTTTCTTTACCTGGTCTGCCAATCTGAAATTGCCCCATAGGGTACTTGTGGCATTCAGCAGATTTCATTTGATGAACACTGGACTCATTTTTGCCAAAGTTCATGGAGAAAGCCATGTCCAGCTCTTTTCTGCCCCCAAGGAAGCATCTAGAGCTGCCCATCTCCCAGAAGGATCAGTTTATTTCTGCTGCTACTGTGTGACTCAAAACAAGTGAAAGAAGAAAAAATTGTTTGTTGCAGTAATTTCTACTCATGTCTTTACTGCACTGGAGAGTCATCCATAAGAAAGGAGGTATCCCAAATAAAGACAGGAATTCAGATTCACCTTGTTATCTTGCCTATTTGGTTCAGAGATTACTCAGCAAATCTTTTGGTGTCTCCAGGGAAGCACATTCTGTGCCTTCACTTAGCTGCAGCTGTGTGTAAGGAGACAGAGTTTAGTCCTGTAGGTCCTCAGCCTTGGAGGAGCAGCACTAAGTGCTGTCTGCTTCCCAGATTACTCTTCTGCATCCACGGCCTGTCTGAGGGGTGTCCAGGACCTTATGATGAGTGGAAAAGTCTAGAAAGATAACTAAAATATTTCTGTAGTAATTGAGTGATGATATTTCAGCTTATGAAGTTACAATCTGAGCAAGGAGCTGCTTTTTCTCTCCTCTTGGAGCTCATCTAGCTACAGTTACCTCTGTAGTTACACCCTTATGACTCCCAAGGTAATAAGGTGCATTCTAGACTAAATGTCATAAATTAAATTTAAAGAACTCCCAGGTTTTCTTAATAGCTGTTTTGCTGGGGCTGTGTATTTTTTTTACATGGTAAAATACTAAATACGTCCAGATTTACAGCCTCAAAGCTCAGTGTTACTCCATTCTGCTGTTTTGTCATGACTGCAGTTTGTCTGTGTGTGTATAAACTGACAGAACTTATTTTAGTGATCGTGTGGGTTGTGGCAGGACACGGTTATTCCACCCTAAACATTAATGCAGGAGAATACGTTAAGTACAAATGTTTCTTTATATCTTCACAAAGCTTGAGAGAGTGTTGGTAGCATAATGTTGATGACATTAGGCTTTTCTTTCTGACTCAGAGGGGCATTGAAAGTAGCATATACCTCACCTGCAGAGGAGTTACACTTCGGCACAGGACCCGAGCCCTGTCCTCTTCCCTGGATGTAAATCAGAGTATTTGAAAGTCAGGGGTGATGTTCTTGGGAAATCGCTGTTTTTAAATTTGAACAGATAAACTTTGTGTGTGATTTTCTCAGCTCCAGGTAAAACTGGATACTAAAACTGCATCCTGTGTATCTCTGTGCTCAGTGTTGAGGGTTTCTGGTGTACTTCACACAACGTGAAAGGTACATAGTTGCGTGTGGGTGAGCTGGGGAGATCTCCCGGCTGTGCAGCTGCTCTCGTGCGGGTGTGTTCGGGTGAAATGAGGCTTTGTCTTCCAACCAGTCAATCCATATTTAGAAAAATGACCTCTTTGTTTTCATGTCCCTCCTCTCAAGCAGTTTTCTGTTATTCTGAGATTTTGCGGCAGCCTGAGCCTTAATTCAGGCAAGTACTTAAGTAGGTGCTCAAGTGCCATGTCCCTGGTAGCGTTTGAAATCCTTACTAAGTGTGCTGCTGGGGTATGTTTGTAGATCTTACTGATCCATGCAGTCAGCAGGATGAATCCAGTGTCAAAATGTTCAAATTTTCCTTCAGAAAGCCAGTTTTAATGTAAACAAAGCAGTTGCCATCTCCCATGAGAGTGGGTGTAAGCAGGGGAATGGCCTGACAAGAGAGACATTTTTCTTCATCCCGCTGGGGTTGAAGAAGGTGAAATGAAAGCTGTGGTGGCTGCAGAGGCTGGGTGGAGCTCTGTGCTCCCCATCTCCCCCCTCACCCCTGCAGAGCCTTGGACCTGCTTCAATTCCCCCTTCAGACCACCTACTCCAAAGGCACCTGTGCTGAAACAAACACAAGTAATTTTGGTGTGAAACCAGCACAGGGAAGATCCAAAGATGAGTTTAAAAAACCCCCACCACACCACAGATTGAAGAGGCTGATTAGCCAGGTGGTTGCATGTACACTTAGTGGTGGAAGTTGTACCTTATTCATCTGTGAAGCCAAATGTTTGTGACTTGTCCTGCTTGCACCAGCAACTGGCTGCATGTTTCGTACATACAAGTGAAATGAATGTGTGTTGTCTGATGACACACTAAAGAGGTGACCAGATGCTCATTGAACTGTCTTTGAGCATTTAAAACTTTAAAATAGTAGGAAAAATGTGTTCTGGAAATATTTCGCTTGTATAACCAACTCCTGAGAGAGCTATTTATGATTCTTCTACCTGTTCTTGGCACAGGTTTTTTTCTGTTAGAAGAGGTTTGACAGTTACATGAGATCACACTTGGATTTGTGCCCTTCGAGCTAAAAACGCAGAGTCACTGCTTGTGAGGACAAGACTTAACTGGAAAAAATAGAAACATTGCCCTTGTGTTCACTGCTAATACTGCGTCGAGAAGTGGAGCTCTGTCAAGCCTTAGTGTGCCTTAATATTCATGTAGTCATTCCTTTAATATTCATGCAGTCATTCCTTGCTTTTAGATAGAGAACTGCTTTAAAAAACCAACAGATTCAGAAATAATGGTTTAATGTCTCAGGCATTCCTTTGAGATTAATAAATGACTGGCTGAGATGAGCCGATAGCCTGAATCAGGGCCTCTGGCTATTTAAGCTGCTGCTTATTGACTCAGAGTTGAAATAATTGATGTTATCAAATGATGATAAACAAATAGTCAAATTGCATTTGTTGTGCGTGTGTTCATTCTTCCTGAAGTGGGAGATGGCAGACAGTGTGTGCCTGGGAGAGGTGACAGTGTCCACACAATTCAGTGCCCTTGGGCTGGGCCAAAATCTCTTGCACAGCCCAGCCCAGCTGCTTGTACCCTTAATTCAAACCTCAATTCAGCTTCACAATGTGGAAGAAATCCCAGTTGGTTTCCCAGTAGCTGTTGGCTGGTAGGGACATCCTCACCAAGCTGGCACGGACAGTGGCACGCGGAGACTCAGACTGTGTTTGAGGTGCCCCAGTGTATAGCAGGTGTATGTGAGGCTTCATCTGTCTGTGGCTTTCTAGCAGCCTAACACAGAAACATGCTTAAAATGGCTGTGGTTAAGCTGTTGCAAAAGGCAGCATTGACATATCCTTTAACTGGCCCCAGGAAGTCTCCTGGCTGCCTCTGCACAGTCCCCCTGCTGCACTGCCTGGGCTGAGGCTCCGTCACACACCTGGATCTCAGGAGTAGCTACTCAGTTTTAGAAATTCAGATGCCATTAAGAAAATGAAAAGGCCTGTGGAGCTGAGTGTACCATCAAACCGCCAAGGTGTGGCACCTTTCTGCTTGAGCAAGCGTTTGTAATTGAGGATGGCTTTGTTAAAAAGGCAACTAAAATATTTCAAATTGAGTACAAAGTTATGATCCAGTGAAGTATAGCACAGATTCCTGAGTTTTGGAACAAACCCTGCTGTCATGGGCTGCTTCACTGACAGTCTCACAGCAGTCAGTGAAGTCTCACACCAGCAGTCTCTGCTGCAGGTTTTCCTGCTCTGTAGTTACACAGACCCAGCTCATGACCAGCCCTATCTGATTTTTGAAGCTCTTCTGCAGTAGCACCTGCACTGTTACCACTTTTCTCCTCCAAGTCATTTATCCTTAGCAGAGCAATTGTTTTTTCTCCGTATGCCGTGGCAGAGGTTTGCACTGTGTGAGAGTCCTGTTTGCTGTGAGTCCTGATGGAAAATTCTTCATCGGGTTTCTGCTTGGCCCACCTTCCCAGGCTGGCTCTGCCTCATCAGCTAATCTCTGGTAAGGGGAAGGTCCCTGTCAAGGTTTGCAGAAGCCTGCTCTTGTGTTGCCTCTTCTGTGTATTTTGGTTGGATAACAGACTGTATCTCTATAAAAAGAACTACTGTGTCCTCTTTCAAACCTCTTTTTTGGTGCTTGCTTACAACCGAGTGGCTACAGAGAAGTATTTTGTGTCCTCTGGTGGGATAGTGCATGAGGGGTAGATGATTTGAGGTGGCTGCCGTTGATGTGCCTGTTTGTTTTCGTTACCTGTGTTACCTCTTATCTGAAGCTGAGTTGACACCTCTCAGAAGACCTGACACATAGGGGTGATGTTCTCAGTCTAGCTGGGACTGTTGTGTCTATTTAAGTCCTGTGTTAGAAACTTGGTGTAGGAGGACCTGCACTCCTTGATAGGATGCTTTTGGATGTGTGTGGAAAGTAGCTTTAGGCGAGGCTGTTAAACTGTGCTCTGCAGAGCCCTCTTTGCCCAAGGAGGGTGTTTGACATGTGTTGAACAGTAACACTCAGCCTAGAGATGAGATCATTCATCACTTGATTTCACTGATCCCTTGATATCCTACTCACTCTTTTTCTAAAATACAGTCCTAGTTCTGCATAATATTTTTCTACTATATGTTATGTTCTTATTAGTTCAAACTAACACATTTAATTATGCGTATACATGTCTATTTACACACTGAGGTAGAACTCGTATTTATACCTCAGCAGTCCTCCCCTGATGGATTGATTGCTTGTGCCTTAAGCTTATGTGCATTTTCATGTTTACTCCCTGGCTTGGCCGTTGTCCCCAGCCTGTCCTTTTGGCTAATTAGGGCTGATTTCTGTAATTTTCCTACCTTGTTCCTGAAGTACTGAGAAGAGTTGTCTTGTTCTTAGAATTGCCATCAAGCTGACCTAATTCTTGCCAAAAGATACATTTTAGCACTCTTGCTATTTTTTAAGTGTTTGGAGTCAGGTTTTCACAATTGGCTTGAGTCCCAACAGGGGTACTCCTCCCGTTTTCCTCTTGGCTGCCTGCTCCCAACTTTTTCAGCAGCTGTAGCATTCGCACAGTCGATGGCAGAGGCTTGTTTGCTTTTCACGGAGAGGCGGTGGGAGCAGTGTCCCTGGAGACAGTGCAAGGGAAGTGGCAGGACCCACAGTCCAGAGGCAGTGCTATTTTAGAGCAGCTGGAGTCAGCTGTGCCCTAATCCCCAGATTCCCTGAAATGGCACCAAAAGCAGGAGCTGGGTGTGCTTACTTGGGTACGCTGAGTGTGCAGGCTCAGCAGTGGTTCAGGGCGTAGCGTGTGCTCTTACATTGCCCATCTGAGGTCACCTGTGTCTCTGTGCTCTTCGTGGGGTGATGCCTGTCCAGTGATCCATACCAAGCCCTTCATGTAGAGGACTTGCACGCACTTGTCTGAGTGATGCAATGCTGTGGGAGCTTTGGGATGGTAGATTTGGGCCAAGCTCATGTCTCGTGAGGCAGAAGCACGTGTGAGCTTAAGCCTTTTTTGTGTGCTGTATCCAGAGGTGAGTCAAAGCCTCGGAGTGGTTTGAGGGGTGTGCACAGGGGATCATATCCAGGACAAACCACATGTGTTGGACATCAGGGAGCAAGGCAGGTTTGCTGCTGCAGACAGGGCCTGGCATAGCACGAGTCATGGCTGCCTGCAGATTTTGTGTGCCCCAGGATGATCAATACTACCATTTTTTAGCTGTTATCCCTTTGATTTATGCTATAAACAAGCTGCACTGACTGATATTTACCCTTTCCAGAAAGTAAACCTGTGTCTGAAGGAAATGTGAATGATTCTGTGTGGACTGTTAGTGTTCTGTCAGCTTTTCCATTGTAGCTTCCCCTGTCTCTCGTGCTTGAATTCAGCCTCCAAAAAACACTCTAACTCCATTTTTTTTTCTTGGGGGGTGTTCTTTTTTATTTTTGCTTCCTGCTACCCAGCAGTTCCGCAGCAGTAAGCGAATGGGACACAGTAAGTTCACTCTGTACCTTTCAGCGGAGGAGTCAGTCTGAGAGATTTCTTTTCAGCCTTTTCCGCCTTAGGACCCTCTGTTCCCCAAAATGTCAGGTTTTTATTTGTTGTTAAATCTACTTCTCAGTTTTCCAGCAGCCATCTCGCTTGAACCGTAAGTGCTGTGTTTAACGTAGTCATAGCACTGTAATAACTGTCTGAGCTTGCCAGGCCTGAGGAGGGGTTTCTGCAAAGAACCACTTGGCCTAAGTGGGAGAGAACATACACCAATAACACAGATGTTGTGGTTGCTTATGGGGTAGGATGATCCACATACACAGCTGTTCTTCTACCACCAGCTGCAGAACTGACTGCTGGCCCCTTCTGCTAGATTTTCTCCCTGCCCAGCTGCTTTGCTTTGTAGTCCTTAGGGAGTACAAGTCTCAGGAGGCTGCATTTTGTGCCTGAGTGTCCTTAATTTAATATTTAGGTGCAACTGTCCTTTCCTGGCTTTGCTCACTGCAGTAGCTTGACAGAAAAGCATGAATTTTTATAAATTGTTTATGAATCTTTTCCTTCCCAGTATAAAAAAAAGCCTATTAAAATAAACATGCTTGGAGCTGTAATAAGAGGGTTTTGTTATCTCTCAGAAGTTGTGGCCTGATGCTGTAAGTTGAGCTGTCAGTGAGGCTGTCTGGAGGGCTGGAGTCAGTTCTCTGGTGAGCAATTTAGTGGTCTGGGATGTGTTAGTGTATAAGTTATCCACTTTCCTGAAGAAATTCACAGCCTGATGTTTGATGGGATCTCTGGAGAAAGGAACAAGGAGACCTAAAACTGACACAAAGCTGGTGAATGAGAAATCAGCCAGTGGAACCGTACCCAAGGTTGACGTCCCTGAGTCAGAGAAACCTGCTGTGCAGCCTAGAAATGTAAAAACTGTCTGGCTCTGTCAGGAGATTGTGCTTCCAGGGATTAATTACTGCTTTTTAATTACTGCTTTTCCCCTACAACTCTTTCTTGCTAATCTTTTGTATTTAGGTTTGCCCTAATGGTTAATCAAATTTCAGAGCAGGTGACTCTGCAGAGCTGCAGGTGATTTCCATCTGCCAGGTAGGGCTGGGTTTGCTGTGGCCAAGCTGCAAGGGCACTACCAACTCTTTGTCTTGGCAGCAGGTAGCCTTTTTGGGTTTGTGTGACAGCACAGGGACAAAACTTGAAAACAAAGTCCATTTCTCTAACAGCCCTTGTCACTGTCTAGGAAAGCAGCAGGCAGGATGCATCTAGTCTGTACCTCTTCTCCCTCTGCCCCAGTCCTATTTTTGGTAGCAAAGCTGAGCTCAGGGGACAGGTGATATTTTAAGAGTTGTCAGCCAGGAGTCTCTTTCATGGTTGCTAATCTTTTCCAACTCTTCTTTCCTAGTAATTTCAATGGAATAATTGTGAAAAATGCACAGGACAATTTTACAGTTTTGGTTATAGTTTAAATGAGACTACACCATCACTGCAGAAAAACTGGCTTTCTCCAAAAAAACACCTCCCTCTGAAGTGATCCATGATTCAAACCAGGTGTTGATTCTTAATTGGAGTCAGCAGCTGAAGAAATACTGTGCAGATTCTGCAAGTTCCTCTGGTGAACAGTGGTTCTGTAGTCAGTTGTTATATTAATTACTGACCATATTTACAGTGCCAAATTCCTACGATGCCAGAATTCTTATTAATTTTCCTTTAAGAACATCATGGTAGGAAGCGTGTGTGTGTGTGTGCATGTGTATCTGACCTGGCTGTCTGCCCCAGATGTCCCCTCCAGTTGGGAGAGGAGGAGATTTTTCTTTCAGAAGAACTTTCTAGCATTAAGTGTTCAGCTGTCGCAGTTATTCATACAGAGTGGCTACCTGGAAGCAGCAGTATAAAAAATTGGGTAACAATTTCATTACATGATGTTTTATAGCAACTGCTATTCACCTTTATAAATGAACTGTTCTCTCCTGTATGGCAGAAAAAGGCTTTTACAGTTGGCAGGCTGCTCATAATATTCTGAGGATTATTAAAGTAAGCTCTAGCTGTCGTATAATGCACAATATAATGGCGCGTGGTTTTACATTAATGTGTCTTGGGGGAGGATATTATTTCAGAATGTGTGTTCACATATGGATGGAGTTTGAGTCTTTTCACCCCAGTCAGAATGGCATTCACAGAAAAGGCCCCTGGACCATCATCCCAGCAAGTTCCTTATGAGTAATAAAGCAGTGAGAAGAGAAAATTCCATCAGATTAATCAAGGATTTTTCAAAAATACCCCAAAAGCACAATTTTTTTTTTCTCGCCTCCTGACTTTACATCTATAAATTGAGGTTGTTCTTAAGTTATTTAGGCTCCCTGCTAAGCACCTCAGCTGCTGGGCTGGAGAGGGGCCTGGCCATGTGTCAGGTTGGTGTTGGAGGGCTGGTGAGCAGCAAAGGCTGTGCAGCCCTGCTGCAGCTGTGTGTGAACCAGGGCAGCTGCCTTCACACAGTGTGTCTCATGAAAGACGTTTGCATATCGAAGGGATTTCAAAAAAAGAGCTGTGGGAACGGCTGGGGAAATGCAAATGGAACTTTTATATTTGCATTAATTAATTAGGCAGCAACCGCAAGGAGCATAAGCGCTACAGCTACTGGTATTTTAAAAAGTGTAAAAAATATTTAGGATGAACGTAGCTTGGAAGATGTTTGTCTCCTTTGTCAGACTGAATTAATAGATATGCTGTTGATCTGATGATAAAATGCAAATTAATATCGCAGAGTGAGACACACGGAGAGCACTGGATTAGGTGAGGAAGAAAATCTAGAGATGGAAACTTAGCAAAGTATTCAGTAGTGGAAAGCAGGTGGCTGTAGGCAGGATCTTGGGGACAGCAGTGAAGCTTTAACCTCTAGAACTATTAGATGTTATAAATTATTCATCTCACCTTTGACCGTCCTGAAAGGATAATTTGTGCATGTTGGTGCAATTCTAAAAACAACAAACAGACAAAAGCCCTGATAACATACTGCTGATATGTGGCGTAGAGGGATCTTAAAATAATCTTTATCCAGGGATTAAGAGTTTCTGATCTAGCACTGACCTGTTTTCAGAGTATTACAAATTCATGGCACTTGCAAAAACAAGACAAAAAGACTATAAAACAAGAGAAAAGCAGATTTACGGCAGCATAAGTAACCAAGGTAGGTTGCATTGATGAGGAAACTTAAAACTGAAAATCATGCTTGATGAAACCTTTTTTCTAGTTGAGAACCCAAAGCATGCTTGGGAATCTGCACATAGAAAGTGGCTGGGCCTTTTAAGCCATGTGTGAAAATGTTTATTTCCATTAGGAGTGAAAAATGCAGACCTCCAGATGCCCTCTATAATTTCTCCCCCCTGAAGGAGGAGGAGCCAGGGTGAGATGGAAACACAAACCCTGCTCTAGTCCTTGAGCCTAAATTAATGCCGCTGTTTTTAAGGGCCGAATAAACATTGGGAGTGAAGGATTTCTGTGCACAGAAAGCCAGGGAAACTTATGCTGACACCACTGACTTTGTGAACAAGAAGAAAGTTGTGTATCTCTAGGACTATGGCCATCTGAGGTGGTTAATCATTACTAGATTCATATGGGGAAAAAAATAATGATTAAAGTAAATTAAGGGCCAGAAAGTGATTTTTCTTTCATTGCCCAACAGTAATATGTGGGTTTGATTATTTGTTTTGGCCTGAGTTAGGGTTTTTTTTGCATATAGTAATAGAGTTAGCATGAAATTTCATCTTTGGTTTGAAGTGCCTGACATCTATATCAAATGATAAATAACACAGACTTTGGCTAGAAGTTCAGTATTTCGTAATTTTGTCTGTAAAAACATTTTCCATGGTTGATAAGGGAAATATGAGACACCAGAGCAATAAATTTCGTGCTCGTCTTTGCAGTAAAATAATAATCACTTGGGTAATACAGTCTTTTTTTATATATATACATGTCAAGGGGCCTCTAGCTACAAATGTGAGCTGGCTGAAGTGTGGAATCCTCACGTTGTTACCCTTGAACACCCGCACTGGAGTGAGCAGGACCTTGCCTTAATGTGGGTTGACGAAAGCAGCCTTTACACACTGTGAAAGATTTGCAGAGGGGTGATAAACCCTCGCAGACTGTGAGGAGGGTTGCACTCCGGCCTTACGGGCAGCTTGGAATTATTGTCGGATGAGCTTAACTTCCAAAAACGCTCCAGAGATTTGGTATTGGAGAAACCCAAGGATGCAGCTGCCAGCGTGGTGAGGGGCGATGGCTGCGAGCGGGGCCAGCCTGGGGGTGTGCCAGCAGGGCTGAAGGAGCCCAGCTCAGCTGGTGGGGGGTCATCAGGATCTGTTGAGGGAGCACTTCATGCTCCATCTCTTACTTTGATCCCTCTGGGGATGTCTGCTTCTCAGTCAGAGAAATCTGGGCTCTCAGATTCTCATGAATTGTAAAGTATTTTTAGAATCATACAGGTATGAACACACCTTTTCTTTTGACCTGTTGGAGGGGAGAAGACCCTTTGAAAGGGTCAGTGTCCATGTAGTCTATAACGTGTGCAGCTGTGTTCTTCCATTTTCCTGGTATGTTTGTGTCCATGGCTCAGTTTGGGCAGGTTTTTAATAGCAATTGGGAGTGAGATGAAAGTGCCAGCAAACAGCATGTTCAGTGCCTGGGCATGGAGCGGCCACTCGGGTTTATTTACAGGACTACCTTACACGTTTTTCAGAGCAGCCACACCAACCCCAGTTTTCTGCCTTCAAAGCATGAAGACGTCATGGCAACACCACCATTTCCACCCAGTTACTCATCTGACAGGAGATTCTTGTCTAGCATGTGAAATTGTAGAAGCCCACAGCTGGCAACTATAAATTCCCGCCTTAATGGGCCCTGTCAGACATGTAGCACAGGGCAGCTCTGCTGGGAGGGAACCTGAGACAGGATGCCTGAGGGAGGAGTGTTTCCATGCAGCTCTGGCTATGGGGAGAAAGCTTTTGTGTATTTGGCAGGGGAAAGGGGCCCAAGTGGTCCTTCAGGCCTCCCTTCAGGTCTTTGCAGGGAACACCCAGGGCAGAGAGGCTTTGCAATAATGCAGAAGCGGGTTCCCCGAGTACATGGTCCCTTGGTGGTCACTCGCAGAAAGTGCCTGTAAAAGACTAGAATGAGATTTTGTTCTTGTCTGGCCTAGCACAGGTTTAGAAGTTATGTTATTCACTCTCCGAAACTTAACCAAAGCCATGGTCAGTTGGGTAGCTGACTGATTGCTTACTTCAGAGCTGTCCAGATGTAATTGTTCTAACTCACAACAGATTCTTATTTAATTGTAGTTCCCTTTTGCTGTATAATGTTTACCGAGGTGATCAGTTTGCTGTTGTTCTGGTACAGACATTCACTATCAGTTGCTGTTGCTACTTTCAGACATTTTTAGGGTTTTTTGGATCTTTATTCCTCCTTTTTTCCCCCTCCTGTGTTTGCCTTTCCTGCACTATGACTTGCAGCCCTGGTTTAGGCAAGGGGAGCTGTTGCCTCCCGTCCTGCCCATGTTGGCACCAGCCTATGCTGTGCCTGTCATTAGTTATACTGCTCCTCTTTTTTATTCCAAGACATGAAGGAGGGGTGCATCTCTCTCCAAATGCTGAGCGTTCTCTACATCTGTGTCACAAATAAAGGAGGAAGCAGTAATGCTTTCTGCTATTGATTTAATAACCTGTTCAAAGAAGTACAGCAAAGCCCCGGAAAAAAAAGTTACTGAGAATTTGTGGTGTTAAGTTCTTGAAACATAAAACCAGGACCGGGTTCTGCCTCGAGCTCATGTGTTCAGCACAGAGGGTCGGCAGCATTTGTGAGGGGAAAAATGCTTTATTTTGCAGGCACCAAAGGTTGCAGTCACTTTCTGAATGCTTTATATCTGACAGGTCATCTGTAGGTTCAGCTGGTGCTTTTCTCTATCCAAATGATGATTAGAGAATACTTTAGATAATTTAAAGCACTAAAAGTCAGCTGATCTAAAAAGAGTTCTGTGAAATACGGTTTAGAGTAGTCGGGAAATTAATCACTTGGAGAACCCCTGGTGTGTTCTGTCTTTTGAACCTTCTCATAATTCCTCTGAGTTCTGCCAGGAAATCAGAGGGGGAAATCCTAGTGTAGCTAAATTAAGAGAAGATTGTGGATTCTACCCCACAGCTGAATTGCCAGTGGCATGCACAGTGTTCAGTGAAGAATTGCCAGGCAGACTTGTATCTGTGATTAGCATTTCTCATGAGCAAGGACTTTGCTGTTGGGCGGCACTGGTGAGAGGCTGCACACTCCTCGGGCAGCTTTCTCCTGGCCTTCCAGGAGTCTGGAAGCTGACTGTCCACTTCCAGTGCACCCCAGCAGTGAAATAAGAATGGCTTTATCGGGTTTTCCAAGCGCAGTGTTAAACTCACAGCTGGGCTGTGCCGGGTGTTGCTGATGGGTGAACACTGAGCACTGCCAGAGCAGGAGGCAGAGGGCACAGGAGAGGGGAACACAGCCATGTTCCTGCTGGGAATATCTGGAGGTGCCCATGGCGGCCTGTGCTCTGGAAGCACATGCATGTTTTGGAAGGTGGTTACTCTGTCAGACAGTGAAAGCCCGTGTGTCCCCCACATCAGTGATGAGGGAGCAAGCGGGCAATGGGAGAGCGGTCGGAGGTGACCAGAACAGCTGCACACACTCCTGCTCTCTGCTTGGCCTGCAGCAGTGTCCTCTGAAACATCAGCTTTTGCACTTTCCAAACAGATTAATCAGTGTGTCTCTGATGCAGCAGGTTTATTTTCAGACACATCTATAAGTTGAGTTTTTTTTCTGCTGTTTAAGAAGTACCATCAAAATAGACCTTTTGCAAGAAATTTTCTCCCTGTTAACAGCAGATTTATGGCTACTGGCCAATACTGTCCTAATAATGTTAAAAATTGGTATTTATGTATCAAAAAATGCTTTAAAAGCAAGTAGATTAAGTACCATGTTGATATAAATGTCAGTGAAAATATCTGACCTAAAGTTCAAAATTATATTCAACTAAAGTTCAAAATAATATTCAAAAGAAAGTTCTGAGAATGTGGTAGAGGAAGGACTGCATAATAGCTATACATTGCCTAAATTTTCTTCGGAAAACATATACCTTAAGCATTTCAGCAGTTGAAGTCCAGCTTGGGAGAACCCATAAAATTATATTAAAATATGAGAAGAAATGTAAAACTTGGGTTACTTACTTAAGCTGTTCTTCTTATTGTTCAGGTGACATTTTTTTAACCCACAAGAATTAAATCTACAGTTCTGGATTGGACCTTGGGTGGCCCAGAACAGCTCACGTAAATTTTAGTCATTACTAAACAAATAAAACCTTCCTTTCTAAAACTTAAGAGTAGGCAGTGCCCTCATCTTAGCAAACAGTTCTTCCTAAATGTAAAAAAAACCCCCCATAGATTCTGCTTTTTGTTGCACATGCTGGGGGCTCTCCCTCAGCCCTTATGTTGTTCAGTTCCCTACCACAGCAGTTTACCAGGTCCCTGTAAGGTTTATTTGCCTGCTGGCACGTGCAGTTTGTTGTCCCGGTATCTCATGTACGAACAATTCCTTGAGATCAAAAGCTTTTGCGGAGAACAACCACGAGCAGCTCCTTGCTCAAATACTGGCCTCAATTCTTTATCCCATTCTCAGTATAATTATAGCCCCAAAATTGCAAAGTAGGAGTGGGAGTTCATACGAATATTTGTAGGACTAAGAGAGGAAAAATTGAATACCAAGTTCTGTGCTACGAAACGGTAGGAAAGCCTCTGTGGTAGTTTTTAACTGAAATATTTTAATTTTAGGAGCAGGTCCCTGTTCCTGTGTATCACCCAACTCCAAGCCAGACCCGGCTGGCCACACAGCTGACAGAAGAAGAGCAGATCCGGATAGCGCAGCGGATAGGCCTTATCCAGCACCTACCTAAAGGAGTCTATGATCCCGGGAGAGACGGCTCCGAAAAGAAGATCAGAGAGTAAGTCCCAGTCACACGTGGCTGTTGCCTTGCTTTGTGACACTGCCCTGATCTTGCCATTCTGTTTCTGCCTTCTTTTCAGGGGCTGTAGTTTAATGTAGCTTTCTGAAAAAGGAAATGGCCATGCAGAAGGCTGATGTTATGAGTGGCATCCCTGCCTTTGACAGTGGGGTGGAATTCAATGAGCTTTAAGGTCCCTTGCAACCCAAACTATTCTGTTATTCTAAGGCTCTTGCCTTTCTCCTATGCAAGGATACTCCTCACAGTATCTACAAATACTAAAGTCATCCAGGAGTAGATAGTACACTATTTTTCATTTCCAGTTTGGTAACAGCAGCTTCAATATTTTATTTTTTTTTCCCCCCCCAGATGTGTCATTTGTATGATGGACTTTGTTTATGGGGACCCTATCCGATTTCTGCCGTGCATGCACATTTACCACCTGGACTGTATAGATGACTGGTTGATGAGATCCTTTACCTGTCCATCCTGCATGGAGCCAGTGGATGCAGCACTGCTTTCATCGTATGAGACTAACTGAGCCAGGGTTTCTCTACTGAACCTCCAAGGAGACCATCCACTTCAATGGGTTTGATCCTTTTGTCATTCAGCCCAAAGAGCCAGGAATTAGGAATTAAGATCATGCACAAAGTATACATTTCCTGATAAATAAATAAAAAAAAATATTCCTGAATGGCTGCAAATATTGGAAAACATAGTATTTTAGAGACTATAGAAAAGTAGGTTGTTATTTTTAATGTAAAGCCTTGACCCACCATTGTCTTTTAATGTTTGTTCTTACACCCATATATAGGAATTGTGTAAAGTGTTACAGCAACTGTAAATGTTTAAACTGCGTGTATCCAATTTTATTAGCAGCAAGATAAGAGTATTTTTTTCCTAAATAAAGTAACCAGTTTTGTTCTGATTCTTTTCACAAGTCCTGGCATTTGGGTCAAGGCTTTATTGAAATCTACATTTTATAACACTGGCACAAAGAAATAGTTTTAAGCTTGTTTGCACAGTTCTTTTTCTTTTTTTTTTTTTTCATTGGAGATGGAATTCATTGCCTTAGGTCTTTTTAATAGTGTATTGTTATTGTTGGGCTGGCTCTATGCTTGAAAACCAGTTTATTTATAACCTGTTAAAAGTGCTATATTTTGTTTGCAGTTAGGAATATGCAGACTTCAAAGTGATCTCCTAGCTTGTAAGCAAACTGAGATGCATTATCCCTTTTCTACTAGTGATACAGAATATGAAGATATAAGACCTACAGTGAAACTATGGTTTCATGGGTTTTTATAACTTCCTTTGGTTTTGATGAAATAACAGTCCTTAAACTTTAATATGTGACCTTTAACTTGATCAGATTAAAAGTGGGCCGGATGAACAATAAATAGTTAAGCTGCCATAACTGAAAAAAAAAAAATATATATTTGGAACTAATGTAGTGTTAGTATTGATCACTTATTCTACTTTTTTCTCCCTAAAGATGGTTGTCTTGGATCATAGCAAATGGATACTGCATCTCTCGTTCTTGTAGTCCTTAGGTTATCAGAAGTTAAGAATAAACATACTGTATCTCAGTCTCCTGTATTAAATGTATCTGTTGAGCCCTACTGGCTGACACACCAGTCCACCAAACAGGAATGAACTCATAGAGGAGAGAATTAGACTTTGTTCTGCACATAAATGCAAAGTTTATATAAACCCAGACTGTCAAGAGTAGCAGTGGAGGGGGCAAACAGTCCTGCTATAGCCAGAATGACACAATTAGCTGGTTCCTGTAGCAAACAGTATGTGCTTGTTAAGAGAGGCTCTGGCAAAGATTGTAGCTGTAAAGACCTTTTTCCACTTAGCATGATTTTTTTCCTTTTTTCTTCCCCCCTTTGATGTACCTACTGTGACCTTTATACATTCAGTGCCACCCTGATACAGTGAGAAGCAATCTCAAGTTAACCACAGCAAATTGGGGATGTTCTTGATTGTGTTTCAGCTACAGTTTGAGTACTTGATACAAAAAGTTGTGTTTAACAACCCAAGTCCTCTGTGGACTTACTGCATTTACAGTGTAGGGGAATTGTGCAGGTTACGGATAACTGGTCAGCAAAATGGAGTCAACATGTTTGTTTGTTATCCCTGCAGCTGACAGCACCCTGCTCCCTTAGAGAAGAACTCCAAGGAGCAGTCAGAAGGAACTGAAAACACTCTGCAGTTCTAGATTCACTCAAATGGCCACACATTTATCTATTTATCTGGACACAATGTTTTGCTGAATTCATACATACTTAATTACATGGATCAAAATCTGGGAAGAGAGACCTGAAGTTGTGCAATATCATTGTTCCTTTTCATCATTCCATGTGTGTTCCTTTGTGTCCTCCTTTTTTGTCTGTTTGTTTCAGGGGTTGGGTTCTTTTTTTTTTTTTTTGGTATAACAATGTCCACATTAAGTATTCATTTCTTTATCTTGTTAAAACTGGCAAATGAACAATTTGAAAAAAACAGTGTTGTCATGGTGGTATTAGTCTTTATTTATTACAAGACTTGATTAAGAAAGATTTAAAAGAAAGGAAGTGATGGATTACTGAGCTGAATGCTTTCCTAGGCACTCTGTACAGCTGAACTTTTAACACTGATACACTTACTGGGCTAAGGGAAGAAATTCCTTTCATTAAAATACTTGTTAAATAGCAAAAAGGTGTGAAGGGCTAAACCTAGAGCAGATTACACAAAAACATTCCAAAAAGTTTAAATTTTACCTTAAAGACAAATATGTAAATATAACAAATAAATCAAATGATTTTTCAAGTTTTTAGGTGCAGTGCTGTTCTGGATGATTTCTAATTCAAAGAAGAACTGATTTGAACTTAATGCAAAATAACGTATAACCTTAATTTTAGCTACAGTTGTGGAACCAGAACTGTGTCTTAATTCTACCATCTATAAGATGATTTACCTCCTGTCTCAGAGTAGTCTAATAAATTACTCACACTTCAAACACATTAAGTCCATTTACAGCACAGCTGTTTCCCAACCAGAGCCTGCTGGGAAGGGCTGGCTCTGACTCACCTGAACCTCTTCACCCATAGCCCTTCTTATGCCAGGGCAGTATGTTTTGGGGTGGGCAGGCCCATAGGAAAATGCCTGCAAAGTGATTTGAAGGAAAAAAAACAACAAAACAAAAGCCCCTCTTACAGCTACTGTGTGCAACCACCTGAGTTTGCAGATGCCTCTTGCATGCTACAGGAATTACCACTTTAATCATTTCACATCTAAAGATGATAATCCTCATTACCTGTTGGCAGTTCATTATGTAAATCTGGGAGAGAATCATAAAATACATAAAAAAGCAAAAAAAGCCAGCCCAGAGAATTTCTTCGTGAGGAGCTGGTGGTGTAGAAGGGCTTGAGCCACAAAAGGGTTTAAAAGTTCCTACAGTCCTGCAGTTCCCCAGGGCTGAAAGCAATTCCGTGTTTGGAAGGCTGACAGTGTCCTTTTGCAGTGGCAGGAGGGTACATTTCTGGGATAAGGGATTAGGAAATACCTGAACTTACTTCAGTTGCCACAGTTTCAGGGCTTTGACATTTCCTGTCCTTGTGCAATCGTGGTAAAGATGAAGATTCCTTTGAGTTAGTGTGTCAGTAAAATAAGTAACAACATGGCTGAAACCAAATGTACAGGGCCTCTCAGCAGTTAAATCCTGGATTAAAATGGACTCAGAAACAAAGTGGATGCCAGCTGATATAGACACAGTTTGTTACAGACACCACATTTTATTAAAAGCATACATTCTAGCTGACAACCTATAAACCACATGAATAAAGTCTGTTCAGAAGAACCCTTCTTGACTTAATACCCAGAATAAAAATTAGTTTCAAGGATTAACTTCTGCTTTTATATAGCACTTAACTTTGAAGAATATAATTTATGCTAACCATCCTTTGCAGATTATCTCGCATTTAAACCTGTTCTGGGATAAGAGTTCAAGGGCTTTGGAAGCCTTGGTATGAAATGCAAAGTTAATGCCTTGTGATAAAAGAACAGTTTAAACATACTCTGCAAAAGCATCTTTTTGATTTAAGCAAAAGAAATAACTACATTTTCATGCTAGCAACTGATTTATTACAACATCCACTCTGCACTGATACTTTGCTAAGAAAAGCTGCAGAGAGGAGTCTATAATGAAAAAATTCTTTGTGCAAAAGGCTGTCTGTGTTCCCAGCAGCACAGAGGTATGTGCTTACTCAGCAAGAGGGGCCCAGCCACACCAACTGCACACAAAGAGCCCCCAGCCCTCCCCTGTCCTCTCAGTTGGAAAACAAGCAGCAGTAACTTCATAAACCTGTTCTTTGCAGCACCAACCCCTCCAAAACATTTGTCTTTATTTCAAAGAAGGCATTTCAACACCTCTGCTCACAACAGTGAATGTTCCATTCACCGCACACATCACTGGCTGCCCACACCAAGCACTTTTCCTGGCCCCACTTTTAGTCCCCAGATGCACTTTGGTCGGGTTCTCACTGCACAATGACAGCCAAACTTTTCAAAAAGCTTTGGCTACAGAGCCTGCTACCACTGTGAGTATGCATACAGAGATGTTTTGTGTATAACTATATATGCTTTCTGTGTGTGTGTGTGACAGATCAGACATTGATAGACCTTTAGCAAAGGCACCATGCATGGAATTCCTGCTGTTCCTTAGAAATACCAAGAAGTATTTGCACCAGTGATGAGCCCAGCATCAGAGAATGGAAACCTAACCCACGACCCAGGTATGCACAAGCCATAAGAACAAAAGCCAAAGCAAATTTTTCACAGTAACAATCAAAACCATTGGAATAATCTCCCCAGAGATGTGTTAGATCCCCTAACACTGGACACTTTTAAGATTCAGCTGGACTGAGTGCTGGGCCACCTTGCCTGGACTGGGCTTTTGGCAAGAAAGGTTGGACCCTGAGGTCCCTTCCAACCTGGTATTGTATCATTCTATGACTGAAATACCAAAACACTAACTGTCCCTGATGTCTGCTTCTAAAAATAACATCTGCAGCTGCCCAACAGAGGCTGTGCAACCTTGGGAGCGATGACAGCAGATGAAGATGACATTGAACATGATCCCTATGTTCTGTGACCCTCCAGAGTTGCTTCACCTCCCCACAATGATTTACTGAGCTCCACTGACCGTCAGAGATACAGGAGCAGAGGCAGCTTCAGGCACCTCACACCAGCACCTTCACCAAAACCCCAGGAAAAGCACCACGTTCACAAGCACCAGCTCATTGTAGAACTGCACCCGTGACATTGTGGACACCCCCCGGGGCTCCAGCACTGCAGGCAAGCAGCCTGGAGAGCTCCTGCACTAAGGAAGTTGTTCCTCACCTCCACACCCCATGTGCTGCAGGATAAAAGGAAGTGAGAGGAAAACTGCTCAGAATATTGCAGCCTCTACTTATCTTCTCTTTCTCACCACATCACTATGGTACTTTTAGGCCACAGACCTAAAACTGCTGTTGCTGTACTTGTCTAACACGAGATAAACTTTTTTCTCTCTTTTTTTTTTTAGTTGAATCAGCCCATAAAGAACACGCAGGGGGTTATGACTGCTCTGTTTTGTATTCTTTCTGTAAAATAGTCAAGGAGAGAGAAAGCAGGTAGGCTTCACTGCAGTGCATAGTTCTAAATAAACATTTAGCCAGCAATGAAGGTAAGTAGGTCTAGAGATTTAAAAACCCCAGAAAATAATGAAGCCCAGTCCTACAGAGGCATGGTTGAATTTGAGCAAACGCCATGCAGAACTTTACCACGGTGCAATGCAGGTATTTATTAGCTCTGTGCTGTTCATAAATCTTGGAGACAGGGATTGACTGGGCATGTTTTTAAATGAAAGTATTTGTGACTTTTTTTTTTTAACACCTGAAGCAAACCTAGATAGCATCTTAAAGATGCTTTAAGATGACAAATCATTCAATTAAAACACTTGCTGGTACACGCTTTGCACATAATCTACCACCAAAATGTATTTGCAGAACATAATGAGAAAAGAAGCAAGTTCATTTCTAGTCTGTTCAGGTTTCCCAATCTCGTTCATCAGTGACGTTTCCAACCATTAACCACTTTCCTGTACAGCAGTAAACAACATGACTCACCTCTTTATCTTCTCCTCTTCCTCCCAGAGGGCGAACTGAGTTGAATGTGTTGCTTTGGTCATTTCATACACATTTGCTTTGCTGCCATGTTTTTATGCTTAAGAAGGCAAAGAAATGCATCTTGCAGGTGCATCTAGAGGCTGAGTGTTGTATTTAAAGCCATGAGAGTGCTTTTGTATTCTGGGGCTGACCTCTAGGAAAGCCTTGTCTCCTACAGAAGAGCATTGCTTGATCCTTCTGTTCTGCCAGAGGCACACAAGCTGTCACAGCTGTCAGCCCATGAGCTTTTAGTAGCCTTGGACTTAGGCTGCAGATAACTAAAAATACCAAGGCACTCAGTATAGAATTTAATTCCAAAACCAGTGTGAAATGGGAGGAAATGCTTGATATGATCCTGCTCTATGCTGCTATATTTTATAAAATGCAGTTTCCTAAGCCAAGTTTTGAATTTGTAAACAACCTGAGGCCAGGCACAGTTAGGAGGGGACAATCTTTAAACTAACCATCCATAACATCATGTGCTAATTGTAGTTCACAATAGAACTGCATATCAGTAATCAAAGCAGGCTCCTATGCCACTGGTTTAGTTGAGCAATCATAAGTGGGTGTTTCAAGATAATAGTAGTTGTATCATGTTTGTGACTTCATCAAAATCTCTTCTAATCATCAAGAAAACCTGTGACCAGGTTCAGCTTCAGCCCACCCTTCTTGATCCAACAGGTTATATCTCATCTCCTGTTATTTCCAGGAGCTGGGAGTTGATGCAGATGCACCTCATCAGACCTCAGTGGGAGCTGCTGGCTTTTCAGCTCATCTGCCCCCTCAGTTTAAGGAGAGACCCTACATACAGGGATTCCACATAACACATCTAATGATAAAAGTGATGCTCATTTCATTGCTTTTCCCTTCCTGCCCAGCACCACTTTCAGGTGAAGCAATATCTCACATGGCCACTGCTGCAGACATCCAGGAGTATGAATTTCTGCCCCTCCTCGGTCACTGGCAGGAAACTACTTATCAGTGTTAAAAAAAATACATAGAAAAAGAAATATAGTTTGTAGGTTTTATGATAAAGGTCCTACCAAGTCCAGAGAGCTCTCTTCTGGCATATGAGTTAGTAATTTTTGTCTTTGGGTAACATCTCTGGCTTTGCTGAGGACCAGGAAGAGCTGATTGTGGCAATTGTTGGCTAAAGCCTGGTACACAGTGAGGTTTCTCAAGTATCACTCAGCTCAACATTTGAAAGCAGAAGGTAGTGCTCCTTCTGCAATTAAGTGCTCCTGCAGTACTGCTTCCATTTCCTGAATCTTAGGCCATGCTCCAGTCTCTGATTTGTGATTCCATTAGAATATCCGCTATTTTCCACTAAGTGAACACACTGAACTCTGAGGTTGTTTGAGAACTCACACCAGTTGTGCTTTCCCTAATTCACTGCACTCAGGACCTCCAGGCTGATGAAGCAATTCCCTGTTCTGGAAAGCTGCTCCAGGCAGAATGCAGTAGCCTCAGGAAGAGCAGTGGAAAAACAATCCCAGCATCGACCTTCCAGCCCAGACTGACACCCCGGAGTTTTTGATCCCCACCACGGAGGAGCACCAAATGAAGTGAACTGATGAGCAAAGTCATGGTGGGCAATTCAAAATGTAACACACTGAAAAACTTACACAGTGGCAACGTACCAGACCTTCCACTCATCCTTTAGCAAGCAAGGTGCTACTTTCCCTTCAGTGAATTCATATTATTAGTCCATAAATCCTTGTTGCATCAGGAAGGTGATTATTTCCTCTTGCTTGGGAACCAAAAAGAGTGAAAGATCACAGTGAACTACAAAGTCCTCAGCTGAAGCTGGAGATCAGGTCCACAATGTCACTGGTGCTGGTGTTCAACCAAAGCTGACTATGAAAATCTTCTGAAGGCTATGAAAACCTTAGGAAAATCTTGGGATTTTCATTGCTGCAAAGCATCAGGGAAGCTGGCTGTGTATTGCATAGTATGTCCTTTGTGCAGTGTATCTATGATCAGGGGAAACTCTGTTGTGGGTGAAATTTCAAAGAGGTTTCAGTGGCCTTGAGAAATGAATCTACACTCAGAAGGATTGTTCACTTTCTGCAAAGTAAAATTTATGCTAATTTTCACATGGCATTATTACTTGCTTAGAAGATTCTAAGGCTGCCAAAATATTTGAAAAGGACACAACTAGAAAAAGAGGCGTTATATGCAATAATAGAACAAGAAACTTTTTTATTCTATACAAAGAATGACTGAGTTTTTACACTGAAGTTTTGATGTGCTGCACGTAAATAGCGTAACTGTTTATACTGAATTTTATCTGAATTGAGAAATTTATCTGAACTGAATTTATCTGAGAAAGTCACTTTATAAAACACATTCTTCACCTATGATTTTGACTTGGAAAGGCTTTTATAAAGGGTGTCTGTTTTTAAGACAATGCAAGTTCTCCTTGTTGAGGAACAGGTGGTTCTGTCTCCTTGCATATTATTTTGCAATTATAAAACAATGTAATTTCCTTAGAGAAGGTAAAAGCAGAGCTATAAAGTGTTGATTTTCTCTTCTGCTGGGAACAATCACTTTAGAAAGGACATTCACTGTGAGGTACATAGATATGAATCTTCCTGGCAAACATCTCCATTGGAGAAAAAGGGCTGTCAGAAGACCTCCCATCTCCACCCATCAGAATGGGTCATGGGGAAGAAGCTCTTTTAAAAGGGAGGTAGAAGTGTGCCCCAAAAAACCCATAGGCTTACAAACATAGAACTAGCCTGGAGAACAATAAATATGAGTCAAAGCTGTGTTACAACTAACTTCAGCAGTTTTGCAGCAGTTCCATGGCAGCCAGCATTGGAAAGCAGACCCAGCTCATTGCTCTACTCCCAAAGCCAGTTACACGGAAAATCTCCCAAAAGATCAATAAAGAGCAAAAAGACAAAGGGCTCCTTTGTACCAAGGGAACCTGCTCCAGCCCCAGCTTCTTCACACAGGAAGCATCAGCCTCTTTCAACATGGACATCTCCAGTTGGGCAACCCTAAGGACACCCATCGTAAGGAACGGAGTGTCACAGGAACCCCTGTATCGCTGTGCAGCCAGAGCAATATTGCTGTTTCTTAAATGACCTTCAAGGACTTGTGCTTTAAATTTGATATAAACTTCAGATCATGTTCATTGTGGCAAAAACATTTTCTAAGAACTCTGCATGGTCAAGGAAGAAGTGACACAGTTTTATACTGTCATCACCTTTCCCCCCTACAATCCTCAGTAAATTATTCAGCCGCTACAAGCAGCAGACTTGACAGGAAAACCAAATTAAAGTCAAGGTACCAGCATAAGGGAGACCATTCTTTTCACCAGCAAGTTTTTTAAAGAAGCAAAATGTGACTGGTAAAAGCTGGTAAAAGGGAACTTCCCATGCACAACTAGAAATGCCCAGGATCCAGAGCTCCTCCCCGATGTGTTCCATGTGCACCGAGGTTTTCTCACACCATTCCAACAACGCAGGTACTGGGAAAAAGCGATGCTTCCTTCTCAACTGCTGGCAGCATGGATCCAAACAAACATTTAGAGCTAAATGAGATTAAATCCATGAAACCTGAAGTTTTGTTGTTTGGGGTTTTTTTTCAGTTGTTCCCCTCTCTCGCTAAGCAAAGCTACAACATAATGTTGCAAACACAAGAAAAAGGCACACGATTGAAAACTGAATGACACAGATGTAAATATTCAAAAAGCCACTGCTGGAAAAACAATATTCAGGGTTATATGGTTGGTTTTGAGAGGTTTTTTGCCATGTTGTTACACGAGATTAACGTTTTATGCATCACCTTTAAAATTTTAAGTTATTTGGCTTTTCACTGACTTGAAAGAGAGGGGAAAAATAACTCTAAAGTGTCAGTAATTTTCTGCACCAAAGTTTGCAACAAACAGGGCATCAAAGAAGAAAAAGTTACGACACTGCTGAGGCTCCAGAGTGCATTCCATTTTCTGGGGCGGATTTGGCTTGGTGCAGGGCAGCTTGAATCCTGAAATGTGTCCTTGTTTCCATGGAGTAATTCTTGTAGTTTTGTCTAAAACAAAAGCAGATCCACTGTGATGAATATATATATATATATATTTAAAACATTTTCAAGTTATCTTTGTATTACTGTTTTAAGCAAAATAACTATAGACAGAAAAAAAGCCTTTCTTCACAAGCTCCTTTGCTGCCTACTCTGAAATACAAGGCATGTGTTCCTGGCCAAACAATGCAGTTCTTTGTTCTTTATTTGTAGTGCCACTGTCTGGCAATTACCAGAAAAATATAGCTTAATAACAAATTGAATCTGGTCCACTCAATCAAAATATTGAGTCCATATTAATTATCTGTAGCACCCACTTAGTTTACATTCAGAAATTAGATTTCCTCCCCCCTCAAAACATAACTGACAGATTTGAATACAAATATTTTCAGCATTTTAAAAAATAATTTTAATAAAGCAGACTGAATTCATCAGGGTCATTTCAAGAAAGTAAAGGGGGGTAGGGAAGAGAAAAAAGAGAGAAAGAGAGGCTGTCCTGAACCAGAAGAGGGAAACACTCCACCTCCATCCTATGGTTGCCAATGATGTGCACTGTGTGTTGGAAGTAAAGCCAGACAATTTGCTGCCCCAGAAGCTTGGAAAGAGAAAGTGGGCACACCTGAGGCTCTGTATCAGCTTTTGAGGAGCAATACACCAGGCCCAAGGAAAAACTGGCAGGAGTTCCACCACACACATCTAGTGGCTGACTCGGCTCGGCACTGTCACCTGCCTATAGTCTCCAGTAGCTCTGTCATGCTCTAAAAGAGTTACTGGAACATTCAAAGAATCTGTATTATCATGGAAAAGCTTATATAAAAAAAGAAAAATTGCCCCAGGACCACATAGAAAGTGCAGATCCTACTTAATAGGAATTAACATGTCAGCTCCTGCAGGATGGATACAGAATCCAGATACCAAAGAGGGATTAGACCATGCTAATTTTCTTTTAGAAGATATTTGTCATCTTTACAGAAACATAACATTAAGTATTAAGCTCTGTATACCTTAAAAGCATTTCAGTTCAAAATTCATAATTCCAACCAAGCATGGTATCTGTCACTATGGCAGTCTCTTGCTGAAAACAAGGAATTCCACACCCATGCTACACCAGCTTATAATTTTATGTATGCAACACCCAAGAGGCTGACTGAGAAAAGGAGGTGACTGGGTTCTGCTGTGTGCTGATCTAAAACCCTTTGGAGTTTTTTTTCCTTAAATTAAGTAGATTTTGTCATGCAGAGTTAGTACTTCTCATCAGCACGCTGATATTCTTGTTTGTAGCTCACAGCCAAACAAATAGAAACACTTCCATGCACGACCAAGCCAAAACTGTTTATCATCTCGTTCCACTCTTTCTCCCAGAGTTGAAAATTCCAGCCAGCAGCAGTATGTGGATTTAGGTCAAGCAAATCAAGCGTCATGCACCAGCCAAGTGCTCGCCTGCTCTCCTGCCAACATAATTCTGCACTCCCGAAACCCACCGCGGCCAACGCGCTTCTCCCCCTCGAGGCTGCCAAGACATTCAGTTTGTAGCTGAAAGCTTATAAATCAAAGCATTTTAATGCCACAGGTGGAAGTGTAAGGACTGCACCTTTTTTTAGGACTGACTGAAATACCAGGGGGGGTTTTGTGGTGGATCGTTGTTTCTGTGGGGGTTTTTATATCGTTACAGCCTCCACGAGTTCTTTGGGCCCAGCAAGTCTGAGTATCAGCTTTCATACACTGGGCAACAACAAATTTTTCGGAGCTGCAGTCTGCTGGAGCTCCCCTTTAAGCCAGACACCTTCCCTTGAGGGGATCTGGGACACTCAGAGCTGTCAGGGAAAGGTGCAGTGGTCGAGCAGCAAGAGACAGAAGTTCCAGCTGGAACAAGCAGCTCCGAATCATTATTTTCTAGATCTCTTTTTACTAGAGATTTGAACAAAGGAAATTAGGACAGGAGAGGCATGTTTAGAGGAATGTGAAGCCAACTGAAACACTTTCCATTGCACTTTGCTAATGCAATTTTTGCTGCTCTTAATATCTTCCATGAGTTTACAAGCACAAGCAGAGAAGATTAAGGATTGCAATATTTTAATTTTTGTGCTGACAGGCTTTTGGCATAATCTTTGGTAGGCTGATTCGCCACTCTGTCTTGCAGAGAGGACTGATTTGGAAAAAAAAAAACCAAACCATAAGAACTCTATCTGACCTCTCTGGAACTGGGGGCAGACACCAGTTTTGTAGCTGCTCACACCTGTGTCAGTGACTCTCTGCACTGGGAAGGTGCACACATCTGGACTCATTCAGGATCCAGAGAGGTGAAATACCCCTGCTGCTGCTTGAAGAGGGCGAGTGTTGTTAGGGTTGGATTCTCTCTCTCCCCACCACTGCTAAAATTTTGGCTCAGCATAGAAGTAAAGGTTCAGACAGAGGCAAACCCTGTATTTTGTTAATTTTATAATAAAGAACACACACGATCAAGTCCAACTTCCTGATAAACCTACTTTGCTAGAAAAATCAGTCACATAAAATAGCAAAAGCAGGTGGTTTAATTGCTTTTCAGATGCAGATGAAACAATACAAAGATACTAAATGCAACCTGAAGCGTTATCTTAAGTGTATTTCATCAAGGAACAGGCCCTGCTAGCCATTAATTAAAGTAATGCTATTTTAGCCATAACACAGAGCTTTGATTTCATTTTATACATCTTTTATGAATAAGTAAATATTAAGATTATTACATTTTGTTACACATGGATTATTTCTTATGGAAGCCTCTGACATTCCAATTAACATATTTAAATTTTTTTTTTGCTCTTCTCAGAATTGATGTTTAAGACCCAGACTGAACAAACCTAACACCTACCACTGGCAAAGTCAAACCAAAACTAAGGCATGCATCCTTCCTCTGAAAAATTGAAATGAGTTTCCATGATATTAATGAAATGTTTCTGCTTCCTGCTAACCAGTAAAATACCAAACTGACTCATCAGACATCAACACGGGCTTTTCACTTACTTTGCTTTTTCCAGAAGTTTTATTGCTTCTTCTCTTCTATCTTGGTCTAGATACAGTATTGCCAACTCCAGCAAGGCATTTGGAATTAGATAATGATCATATTTTATCTTCTTCTCACTGCATTGGAAGAGAAATAGCCTGGAGACCTTGAAATGATATATCGTTTCCCTCATTTAACAGCTCCATACACGAATAAGCAGGAGATTAGCTAAGATCAGAAGGAGCAATCAATCTCTATTATGACACTTGTCATGTTCCCTACCCCAAGATACCTTCCGGGTTATTAAATGTGTATTTTGCATAAGCATCCTACACAATATGTACAATCTCAGGATTAGGAAATAAAGCCTTTATTATCAGGGAAGTGTTAGAAAAGATGACAATATTATGAGCTGTAACCATGTGAACTGACAAGAAGAGAGGCCATTCAGAAGTTCCAAGTGTAATCATGCTGCCACCTGTCTCTGCAAACTGCACTTGGCTTTTTGGGTGCAGCTCCTTCATGACTGGGAAGAGGAAGGGGGCAAAAAAAGGTAAGTGGTATCTTAAAAAAATTATGCATCTATAGTCCCCTAAAAGGAGAAAATACCTCAATAAAAATTGCAGATTTGAAATTCTTCAACACATGGCTAAAAAGACTGGGAATTAAAATTGAAATTCCTTGAAATAAATACCAAAGGTACTGCAGTCCTCTCCCTTCTATTCATATCATGGCTGCATCTCCTCTTACTTGAAACTCAAGAGCTCTCCTACATGCCAGGTATGAAAACTTACTTTAAATAGATGTAATTAAAATGTTCTTCTGCTTCTGAGATCTTGCCCAAATGCTTGAGGCATAATCCCTTTAACAGCTTTATCACACACCGGTCATCTGCTAGTAATTCTGTAGCTGCAGGATGGAGTAAATGGCACATTTTAGAAAACTCTAGAACAGAAGAGACTTTCCTACCCCGTAGGGAAACTTCTACAAAGGCAAGTGTGAGCACAATCCATTTATTGGGTCACAGGACAGAAGGAACTAATTGGTGAATTTAATTTAAGGCAGAGACAAACAAACATCGACCTTTTCATAAATCAATCAAACTTTGTCTAAAAATTGTTGGGCTATTCTTTCCTTCCCTACTCCCACTGAAAGGCTACCCCATTGTTCTGACATCCAAAAACTAATTTAAGGTGTTAATTTTGTAAATACTGAGGCTCAATTTGTAATCTCTCAACCTTTATTGCCCTTTAGTAGGTACAGCTCTTCTTCCTTGACTTCTAGTCACATGGCCTATTCGTAGGGAGGTGTTTTAACAATTCTCCACCTTTGCTTGGCTAAAAAAAAATATATATGAAATTTGCTACCTGCACCTCCCATCTCCTCATCTTCCTACCATACCTTCTTTACACCTCTTCTGAGTATTTACTTCTAATTATGAGTGCCTGGTTCGAAGTCATTACTATCAACACTCCTCCTTCATCAGAACATTTCTGCACATTTCAAAGCAAACATCTGGCTTTTCCATAGCCAATCCGTATAGGCAGCTTAATCTTAAAGTTTACAAGCAAAATCTACAGCCTGCTTAATCATTTCCAATTCATGAAATCCTAACTAAAAAGAATTTCTACAAAATGTGTGATACTGCATCTGATGCTGTTGAATGTCATCCTGTTTTCACTGCTCCAAGCCTTACCTGGTTCTTCACTTATCACTCCAGCTGATTAAATGCTGACACAGACTGCACGAAACAGCTGCTTCCCTTTGGAGTATTGAGTCGGAGGCCTTGGTCCTACAGTTGGAGTCACTTCTATTGCAAATTCCCACAAAGGCTCCTACATACATAAGTCACCAAAACAAATCCCAGGGAAGATGCCCAAAGACTATCCAGCAAACTAACTTAAAAGAAACAGGCAAGAGGGCAAAGGTTGACACACTGAGTATGTGCACAGTGAGATGACTCAAGGCCATGGAAGAATTATTTCATAAGAATTAAAAAAAACCACCAAACCAACAGTTGCCTCCTCTTCTGGACATCTGTCCCAAGAACACGTCCACAGGCATGTATTTCCTCTGCTTATATCCTACAGACTGCCCCAGACTGTGTCAGCAAACATTTAGGAACCTCTGCTAGATGCAAACCTGATATGCATAACTGTATTTTTAGATGTTACTTCTGCTAAAAGCCTTGCTTTTACATCTTACATGGTATAATGTGCTAGAAGCACATCCTCAGATGCATCTTTTTATACTGCTAGAATCTTTTAACAGTAACTCAGAGAAAATACTTGAATACATAATAGCTTAGCTCTGAATCCTGTCAGGAAAGCTCAAGGAAAGCACAATGCTTGGAAACAGCAAGTCAATATTTGGAACAGGCAATACTTTAAATTGTTGGTGTGTTTGAAATATATCCCACTTTTCTATTACATGTCCTCACAGTGTTCTATAAACATGAATCAGCTACAGATCCCTGCAAAATCCAGCCTTATCCACAATTTGTCAACTGAGGAAAAAAAAGGGAACAGAGAAATAATTTGCTTACTCGAAATAATGTAACAAAATGGGTGACAAAGAAAGTGAAAGGGTCAAAGGCCTTTTCCTAAGATGTCACCTTCACTGAAAATATTTTCCCTGCTCTCTTGTGCAATTAATTAAAAATAAATAATTTTAGCCAGGCTTTCAGGGAACTCTCTCAAATCTTGTGTAACAGACTGTGCACACGAAGACCAAGGCCCTAGAAAAGACTGCAATGCAGTGTTTTAGCCTATATTCCTTTGTCAACAGGGGCTTGATCCTTTTGCAGGGAGGTGGTATATAATAGTAATAAGATCAAATATTGAGCAAGGGAAAGCTTTGTGAGAAAAGATGTGCAGACTGGTTGTACTCCCACAGGAGCTGTGAAAGACTGACAAGAAATAAACATCAATTCCACTTCCTCATGTATAGCTAATTAACAGACTGACAGAAAATGTGGCAGCAGAGCCTGTTTCAGTTCAATCCTATCTTATGCTCATTCATAGTGCAAAGGAAGCCCATCCTTAATATCCCAGATTTCTATAGTATTCTGGTGACACCAGACCATTCAGCCCAAGGTCACACCATAAACTGGCAGCACTTTTTAAAACAGAAGACCAACTTGTCTCCTATTTATTCTTCAAAATTGAAATACAGTATCTGAGGATAACAAAGCTTCATCATCCAAATAACCAAGCCAACACATGCTCTGATTTTGATCTACCAAAATAAACAGTCCTTTAATACATGTCATAAACCATTCCTAACACACATCCACACATCCGTGGATGGAAAATCACTTGCTATTATTGTAAGTTATTGCTATATTAAAAATAAAAAAAATTCCTATCTGCATAAACAGTTTATGGTTTCATTATCTATGTTCCTCCTATGATCCCATTAACTTCACTAATGAGTGTTTCTCTCTATTCACAGATAATATCTTTAGCTATTGCACTATAAAATAACTGGTTAAACCCTATCACTGATTACCTGAACTTCTTGCCAATGCTTCTTCTGCTTCAATTAAAGTCTCTAACATGCCTTCTGTTAAGTTGGGACATTTTCCAATTACAGCATAGCCATTCCAGATATACATCATTTCCTAGGGTCAGGGAGAAATGACAGCATCATTAATTACAGTTCTGCCTAAATGTAGTTGTCAAATACTTTAGTTTATCTCTGCATGATGAAAACGTTACAGGTTCCTTAAATAAAGTCAGTTTGTCAAAACATATTTTCTTTGTAACTGAGAACTTGTTACACGGGTTTTCAGAACAAATTAGCTCTGGGAGACAACTAAAGGGCTGCTTACTACACACAATACAAGGGAGATTGCTTGAATAGAATGCAAACACCATCTCACTTACAGATGAAGCAGGTACCAACAAACCAGACTGGAAACATTCAGGCACAAGGCTAACTGTCCCTTCATTAAAGTCTCCTCTGGTTTTTCAGTTCTGTCCTAGCCAGGGCAGTAATAACCACAAATAACTGAAATGTATTGCTTCCACAGAAAAATATGAAATCTCAGGAAAACAAAACAAAAGAAAAAGAAAACCAAACCCCCTAACCTCTAAGCCAAGATTCAAACAAACCAGCAAAATTTTAAAACTGAACTGTAAGCCTCTTACATTTCTCAGGTTTGTTTGGTGTACCCACAGAAAGCAACTTCTTTCTTATTCAACTGTTCTAAAAGTATATTTTATTAAAACCTATTGGTTCAATTCCTCTTTGTTATTGGGGTTCTCTCTTACAGTATATGACCAGATCAAATGTGCCCATTGCCACTGGCAATCACAAAAGATGGAAATGTTACATAGACTTATGACTGGCCCTCATGACAAGTTGTTTAATGACAGATTCACAGAATATCCTGAGTTGGAAGGGACTCACAAGGGTCTAGCTCCTGGACCTGCACCAGAGCACCCCAAGAATCCCACCATGTGCCTGAGAGTGTTGTCCAAATGCTTTTCTTGAGCTCCAGCAGGTCTGGGGCTGTGATCACTGCCCTGGGGAGTCTGTTCCAGTGCCCGACCACCCTCTTGGGGAAGAAACTTTTCCTAACAGCCAGGCTAAACCTCTCCTGACTCGGCTTCATGCCATTCCCACGAGTTCTGTCACTGGTCATCAGAGAGAAGAGATCAGCGTCCAATCCATTTATTCTATTTATTTATATGACCTAGTCTGTGTTTAAATTAAAATAAAATTTCTATATAGAATAACTGAGTTATGTAACTACAGCACAAAAATCTGTCAGGCTAGAGTAGCTGAAACAGCATGTTAACCCCAGTCACTGCTGCTTTCACCATCTGGTCTCTATTGATTGGAAAACCTGTGCTGAGCTTACTGTACCTAGTGCAGATTCATTAACATGGTTTTGAAATAGAAGTATTCAACCCACATTCATTCCTGGCTAAATCCTCGAGCTAAGACTTGCTTGAGAATTCGCTCTTCTCAGCAAGCCCCTTGATAATGAAAAGAAAAATCCTGGAGATGAGATTCTGCCCCCAATTCCACATCCATAAAGTGCTTTTATCTGTTCAGCTGCGGCACCTGCTGCCTCGGAAACGCAACTGCACAGCGGCCAAGGACACAGTGCCCGGCTGCTCCAAGGAGAGATCCTGGTACAGAAACCCGCTCTGTCAAAATCCCACTAGGATAGCCCAGCCAAACCCCAGGTGCGTGTGCTTCTTCCTCTCTGAAACCTGAAAGGCAGGTCAAAGTAACCTAATTATTTCTCTCACTTCAGCCTTATTAGTGGAACGTGGCCCCCAGTGAATACCCACGCTCTGCTGTAACAACTCTATTTCTTCAGAAGGCACAGTGTCACATCCCCACTGGTGGGCTGGGAAGTGGCTACTCACTGAGGTCTCCAAGAAGCTCTCCTTGTTCTGGTATTTTTTAAAGAGTATTTACTAATTATCCATCTTTTTCTCAAACACAACAGCTCAAGGCACAGCAAAGGTTAACACCACTGCACTTGGCAAACCTGTGGACTCCAAAACCTTTTATGTTCTTCTACATGTTCTTTGTAGACAGATTTTTGTAAGTGCACCATGAACAAGGCAATGGGTGCCTCATGCAGCTGTTCTCATCTGGCCACAGGGAACTGCCCAGCATCACAGGGCAAAAAAAATTAAACAAACAAACAAACAAATCTACAGTTGCAATGGCTTTCTGAAGTGGCCAAAGGATCGTTTCATCCCGGCACCCGTGAGGAGCTCTGGAGAGCAAACTGCAAACATTCAGGGGCACATTAAACAGATGCTTACAGGCAGTCCCCAGTTCTTGCTTTGTTTCCTTGACACCTCCCCTCACTTGTACCTTAAAGTCTTCTGTTAGTAAATGACACGTGACAAAAGAGACCCAGGGCAAAGTTCCTCAAAAGGGAAGCAAAAGAAAGCTGTTGGGAGCACGCTGGTCTATAGCTGGAATAATGAGTTACACATGCAACACATTTACGTGTCACAAACAACTGGCTCAGTTCCCTGTGGCTGGTGCATGCCCCAGTTTTACAGCATTCCTCGCATTCATTTGGCTTTGCTTTGGGAACATTCCAGTCTCCTGCAGAGGTTTTACCTTAGAAACATGGAAAGACACTATTCTAATTATCTCGGGTTTATTTCTATAAATTAAAATGTTGAAAAGGGTACGTGTGTGGATACCTCTAACTTACCAAAGGTGGAACAGGCAAAGGAACAGGGTTTGGAGAAAGATACCGTCGCGCTTTCCGAATTGCAAACTTTTCTGTAGGCAGAGATTTCCCGGCAATTTTCAGTTTCAGAGTGGGAACAATCCTGAAAGTATAAAGGAAAACACAAGGAATTTTCCCTCTGTGAAAAAACCCCGAACATTCAAATTTAAAGAAAAAAAAAAAATCAAACCAAGGAGAACTTAAAAAAGCTGTTGCACACTGGGCTATTGCTACCTCTGGGAAGCTGAGCAATACATACTCACAAAAGCTGTCTTTATGCAGGGCACATTTATCTCTAGGCTTCCTCTTTAATGAAGCAGGAGAAGGACTCTTCCCCACTGAAAGATTAAATTAGATGATGCACCGAACTTAAAAAGGGCTCATCTCTCTTCACAGACTAAGAAAGAGGCAAGCCAGCTTCTGTAAGTCTTCCTCCCATTCTCCCAGACTAAAACTATTCGCTTCATAATGGATCCCCAATTCAGTAAAATCTGCTTGTAATGATTATAAAAGACAGAGAAAACCTGAAAAGTATCATGTTGTAAGCATGTTAAAAAAATAAAGATATTTAGGTTTTATATAAAAATTGTAAACCCCGAAGTAATCAGATTTTCTTTGCCCCAGCAAGGTTTAGGCATTTTTAAGCTTAAACATTACAGTAACACAGTGAGATTATCACTCGCATTTAACTCTTTTTTTATTCCTCTTGAACTCAAAACCCAAGAATCAAGTAGTGCTGATATTCCCACTAAAGGAGACACACATCTTGCAGCACAATTCATTGAAGGTTTTCACATCTTACGTGCCATTTTGATTAAAGGAAACAACTAGAAAAGAATGTGACTATTACATGGAACAGCAGCAGCCACTGTATGATTGATAGATCTCATACCCTTTCCCTAAAGTATTTCCAGGCCAGGAGGAATCTGTTGTCTGAACTCAGGGTCCACTTTAGTCTAAAGGACATTTAACTCTGCCATTTTTTACCAATCCAATGCTATTTGCACAGACCTTCAAATCTGCACAATGAATATTTGGTCTCTCTTCCCCCAACACTGTGGTGTGAAAAGACAGTGAACTGTTGTAACTGTGAGCTTGCAAATTTTACCTAAATAATTCAGCTTCGCTGTCTCCAAAAGGGCTGCAGTCATCTGGTCCAAACATACTGAGATAAGCAGCTTTCATGTAAATATAAGTAGCCTGCAAATGCAATGAAGAATATCTATAAAGAAAAATGGATTTACAGCATCACCTTTATTGATATAAAGCACAAACCAGCAACAAAGTGGCAGTTGCTGCTTTTCCTCACAATCTTATAAAAATTTAAGCAAGAGGTATTTTAGAAAGTGAGTACAGAACATTGGTTTTAAATCACATATGTCTTTGTTTACTTTGTATCAGCTTATAGTTTCTGTCCATATTCCAAGAACAAATCTCATGCTTGTGTAAATAAGTTTTTAATACTCTTAAGTACACATGCTAGAAAACTTATGAAAAGGTCACGCTCAGAGAAAAAATTAATACTATACAGTCTGTGTGTCCAATCACAATTTGCTAACATATCCTAAATTCTAGGTACTAGAGTTCTAGAGTCGTTCCCTGTGGACTTCAGGAGAGCAGACTTTGGCCTCTTCAGGAATCTACTTGGTAGACTACCATGAAATAAGGCCTTGGAGGGAAGAGGGGCCCAAGAAAGCTGGTTAATATCCAAAGATCAGCTTCTCCAAGCTCTGGAGAGATGAATCCCAACAAAGAGGGAGTCAGGCTAAAACATCAGGAGGCCTTGTGGATGAACAAGGACAAACTCAGACACAAAAAGGAAGCCTACAGAAGGTGGAAGCAATGACAGGTAGCCTGGGAGGAACACAGAGAAATTGTCTGAGCAGCCAGGGATCAGGTTTTTAGGAAGGCTAAAGCCCTGATGTCTGGCCAGGGATGCCAAGAGCAACAAGGAAAGATCCTATAGGTATGCTGGTGATAAAAGGAAGACTAGAGAAAACGTGGGCCCTCTCTGAAAGAAAAAAGGAGACTAGGTTACCCAAGATCTGGAGAAGGCTGAAGTACTCTGATTTTTTTGCCTCAGTCTTCATCACCAAGTGCTCCAGCCTCATTGCCCAAGTCACAAAAGGCAAAGGCAGAGAACAGGAGAATTAAGAACTGTCTGGTGTAGGAGAAGTTTGGGTTCAAAATCATTGAAGGAACCTGAAGGTGCACAAGTCCATGGATCCCGAGGGAGCTGGAGGATGAAGGTGCTAAGCCACTGTTCATCATTAGTTGGGAAGTCATGGCAGTCCAGGGAAATTCCGACTGACTGGAAAAAGGGAAATGTAATCCCCACTTTTAAAGCAGCAAAAAGGGAAGATGAAGGGAGGAAAATTACCAGGATTCTAGACAGAAGAACTTCTCCCTTTCAGATGTGCAGGGTTAGGCACCACTTCTAATTAAACTTATTATCCTGGAGGCACCGCCATGGCTCGCCCCACTCATCACCAGAAGAGCTCATATCCATAATGTGATGAAAGAAATGGCAACTTGTGCCATTAATTGCACTTTGTTGATGACACAACCAGTGAATACACAGCAGAACCTCTTCAACAAGCTGATCTTCATCTCCCAGTTGGGCTCAAAAGATTTCTGCTTGCCCACAGTCTGTTCAGATTTGAATGTTTGCAGTTCACATCGCTCTATAAAAGCCACGGAGGGCCAGGTTTTACTTTACAATCTCTATTGTTGAAGCTACAGAAAGTCAACTCGACTGAAAGTTAATAGATACTACAGGGTCTTTCACCCTTCTGTTCACTCACCTTTGACCAAGTGTTCTCTTTGCTCAGCAGGTCTGCATAGAAGAAAGCCATCTTCCACTGGCGCTTGTAGGTGAAGCACCACATCAGCTCCCAGTAACACATGTGATGGAACTGCTTCCAGTACTGCTGAGCCTCGCAGCATTCCTCATACCTATTGACTGCCTGCACACAGACATTCCCAAACACTGCCTTAGTCATGTGTAAGTGCACAAACAGCAGTGCTGTAACAGACACTGGGGCTCCAGGATCTGCCCACATGGCTCCTGCCACTTCCAAATTATAAACAGCCCAGTATTTACCAAAATCACATCTGCTGGTTTCACACACAAGAGATTCTTGGCTACACAGTCATCCTGGTGTTAGCAAGTTTACCCTGCCACACACCTCCTCATTCCTGGAAGTTATAAAAATTCTAAGCATAATCGAAATTAATGCTTGTGTCTAGGGAAATTAGGAAACTGAAGGCAGAGGACAGATGCTCAGCTGACATTTATTGCTGTGGTTCCACGGATTTCAAGGGAGCTACTGCCCTGCACACCAGCTGATACCCTGTCTCAGAGTATTTGGGTCATGCATTCTCCATCTCCATAATTCTTTTAAGTCTTGTATGACTCTCCACTCAGACTGAAGGCAAAGGATTACCACTGGGTCTTATTAAAGGCACAACTTGCTTCAGGATAGGAAAGACAATGAAAAAACTGTGTCATTAATACTGGTGGACTAGATTAGCACCACAAATTGAGAAGGGTAGTAAAATGAGGTGGACAAACAAGTTAGTCAAAATAATTTTCAAAATTCCTATTTGTAATTCATGAACTACAAATTACATATAGGCCAAAGCCACAGGAAGCATTGGCCAAAAAGGAAACATCGCTCCTGGAGGAGTTTTTCCAAAGTTTTTGAAATTTAATTTCCCAAGAGCAAAATGATTACTTACCGCATCAATATTACCCTTTAGTGTTTCTATCCTGCCTGCAAAAAACAGGAATATGGCTCCCTGTAATAAATAATAATAAAAATACAAGTATTCTGTAACAGTTTTCAAGCTGACCATACAGTCTAGATCTTTGTTATTTGGCAAGAAAACATTAAACAATCATACCAAATAAATTAGGATTCATTTTACCTTTGGATAGCGAGCCAAGTAAGGCTTAAGTAGTCTTTCTGCCTCCTCAACATTTCCTTTTCCTGTCCCTAGAATGCATAAAAATGCAAGTGATAAAAATAGTTAGGAAACAAAGAGAAAAAAACCCCAGGAATGCAAGGTACTGATTATCCATCCTCAACTGGCCAACACGTAGGTTCCTCTCTCTCTGCTAAGTAAGGCATAAAAACAGGTTGGTGCTGCACTAAGGAAGCAAACAGGAAGCCCCAACAACATTGTTCTTACTGACTTGAAAACCCATGTGTAGACAAACATTTTGTAGAATGTTTTAGCAGGAGATAACAGAGAAGTATGTGTCAGAGGGAAGCTATCACCTCCCCCAAAAATTCAGGGATGACATATAAACATGAACAATGAACCCATCACTTGCAGCCCTTATTTTAACCTCCCAATTAACACATCTGACTACTGAAGTCAAATTTAGCTCTCGCAGCTTCCTTGGCTATCCCCATTATCTCCCTTCTTATGTGTTAAACAAACCTCCATCTTGAAAATTAAGACACTCTCTTCAGTTATAATCACTATTTTAAAATGACCCACAAACGAGTTACATTTAATCTGGTTACGAACAAACAAGTCACCAACAAAGAAGTGATGGAATAGTCTTTTTCCCCCTTGTGTCCCACAAGAACTAATCAAATCCAAGAGTTATTATAAACAATCTTACCTAACACAAAGGTCATGAAAGTATGATAGCAAAGCAACAGCATGGTACACAGCACCGACCTAAAGCTGTATGATGATGCTCCTTCTTGAAGCTGCAGCAGACCATGTTCCTGTGCAAACAGAGAGAGGGGGACAAAGCATTGGAAAAGATCCAGAGCTGAGTTTTGCTAATTCAACTTCTGCAGTGTCATCTTCAGATTGCTCACTCACCAAATTCCCAAAAAGGCACTGACATACATTGCTTACACAGCAGTCGAAAGTTAAAATACACATATTAATTTATCTAACAGTTTTTCATGGAATTACTGCATAGCCTGGAAAATACCTGATGACAGAGCAGCAACTTGGGATGTATTACATGGTTAACATAAGAGAATAAGAGAACTTATCACCACCATCCAAGTTCTGCTAAACAGCATTCCAGAGAAAAACAAAGAGTTTTTAAAAGCAGGGCAAAACCCAAATATCACCATTATGCAGTGTATCCATGTTTGTTGAGGTTCACTAGACAAGCAAGTTAAAGGTATTAAGGAAAAAAATCTGCAACTAGCAGAGCAAAAGATATCAGGGCAAAAAGATGTTTTTAAGCATGCCAAGAACAAAAAGAGCTTTGCAACAATATTGGCCCACTACCACCAGTGGAAAAATACAAGAAGAGTATTTCTGTTCCCTTTTGGAAGAACCAAAGCAATCAAGTATAACCCCACATTCATATTCAGTGACAGAATGATGGATAACCAACTTCAAGGATTCAAGTTCCTGAGGCGAGAGCATTTATCAGCCCATTCCAGGACTGGTTCCATCATATCAACAGCAAGATTATAAATATGCAAATGTATCAAACACGAGATCTGCCTATTAGTAAATATGCACAGTAAGACATCCACTGTGTGCTGGGGAAAATTCTGTCTAACAGCTACATGATCAAAACAGATTTATATGCTTTGTGTGCCCTTGCTGACTGAGGGGTGTTACGCTACCACAACTTTATCACTTACTGTGTAAACACTGAAGCCTGTAATCATACTTTCATTTTCATCACACACATATTTTTTCACTTAACTAGTGTAGTTAAGTGTTTTCACATGAATACAGTTTTTTGTGGTTTTTTTTTTTTATCTTAATTTACAACATTAATTACTGTCACAGGGGAAAATGCAACTCATTTTTGCAGGTCTATTATAACATCTAGTTGGGACAAAATAATGAAAATGATGACTTGCATGTCACTACAGAAGAAATTAAAAGACAGTAAAATCACTACTGAAAAATCAATGACTTAATGGAAACCAAGCACTTTGCAAAATAAAACCCACTTCATTTATTCTGAGAGCACAAGTTTAATTGATACAAATAAGTAACAAAACATGATGTATTGAACTTCTGCAAACTGCCCAGATGAAAACCACAAATATTTGGATTTTTTAAAAAGTACTTCTACTTTGAGGTAGAAGACAAAATATTCTATGGAATGAATTTTGGCAGAAAAAAATTCCAAAGTAGATTTCCAAAGTACATTTTTCTGCAGTGAAAAGTTTCAAGTTTGATATTTCTCTGAGCCTTTACTGACATTGGCTTTACAGTATTTGGTATCTTCCACATAATACAGAAATACATATGAATGCAAATAGCACTAAGAATGATTCAGAAACAAATTCTGTTAGTCATACAGAATAATTTAATCATTTGTCAAGTTGATCTCACACATTTTAGTCTCAAAAGCCTGTTTTATCAGAGCCAAACATAAAGTTATCGTCTGTATGGACAAGGAACAAAGCCACACCCTGGACAGCAGTACCTGGGAAGTAAATGGGTTAAGAACATTGCCCATTCATCAGAACAGGGCTGCAAATCTGACACACTTAAGCCCAAATTCTCAAACTGAGTAGTTACACAGGCATGGGAAGCTCACCAAGCAAGTCAGTTCACTTTGTGCTATGTCAATAATCCTATTTTGTCCAGAAGAGGTATTAAAGAGTGTTTACTTTTCACTCTGCCACTTGAATATCCCAAACTTTCTGTATTAAAGTAACAACATAATCAGTAGACACAGCTTGAACAAAAGAAATATAGAAGTAGTTGTTATTAGTATTACAACACTTGCTTGCAGAAAACGCTGCAACAAAGCTGCTTCTCCTCAAAAACACTCTTGCAAATTGCTGCTGTTAAAATCAGATCCCCAGGAAGGTAGGAAGATGAAGGGTTGTCCCTGGGAAACGTGTTTTACATCCCACACTCAGTCAGCTGGCCTCCCTAGGCTCCCTCTGTGGCTGGCTGAGACAGAGGTAGCTCCTCCAAGGAACAATTTGGCACAGAAGCCTGGGTCAGACATGAATCACCTTTTCAAGCACACACCCTTTCTCCACAGGGAGCCTCCAGAGATTAGCCAGCAAACCTCATCAGCCAAGGGAGGTGCCATGAGCTGGGCACTGTACTGCTCACCGGGATCAAACTGAGGATCTCAGAACCAGAGCACAAGCAGCGACTACCTGAGCCTAAGGAGCAATTCTGTAAACAAAGTGTGCTCACCCAGTGACTGGCACCAGTGAGTACATTATATTTAATTGTTAGGACACACCTTCTAACCATAAATAACCCATAACTACTTCCCACACCTATGTCACAAATGATATGAGCAATCCCAGAACACTGGGAATGAGCTTCCAAACAAAGTCTATTACAGGGCATATAAAACAGATGTCAAGGCATTAAGTGTTTGTAATTTCTCAAAAATGACATTTTTGTAATTGCTCTAAAATGATATTAGCACATTTGGGTTTTGTTTTCACACAAAACATAAGCTACTCTGAAGGACATAAAGTATAACACAGAGCAGGGAGCAATGACACTTCTTAGGGACAACTGTGATCCAATATGGGAATTCTCATCTTTCATCCAAGTTCCCCATAACATCCCACAGTCTCTCAATTCCCAAGACTGTCACTACATTATATTACATCAGTATCTTATTGATTCAACCCTTGTCCCAAACATCCAATGCTCTGTCATTCAGGAATTCCTACATGAACAGTGGGGAATCCCACAGCGGATGCAGGACGAAAAAGGACAGTGCTCAAAATCATTATCAGACAACACTGAAGCTGGTTCATATTTATTTCAGCTGTTACTGACTAAAATCCATCTACTCTCCTGAAGCAAAAGCTCTTGAATGTTATTTTTAAATCACTCTCTTTTAATTAGGGATCTGGACAATGAAAGCAGAGCAAGGTCATCATTCATGTCCCATGACCCAATCACGTAACTGCAGGCTTAGCAAGGAGGATGGATACTACTAACAGTTTTACAACAAACTGGCTAATTAAGCTGGTACACAAGGCATTTGAATGTATCCCATGAAATAATTTCAATTTAATCTTCATTTAAAATCTGAAGAGACCAAAATGCACTTCAAAAAAAATGCTTAGTGGGAAACTGGAATTAAATTTATTTCAAATTGACACATCAAACGTATTCTTCAGCTCAGCTGCGTTGGGAAAAATGTCCTCCCACATAAAAGAAGTATAATTTGAAAGACACTGGTTCTATCTAAAAGCTTTCCTGCCTTCCCCTGAAATCATGCTGTCATCTGACCCTCTGACAAATTGCACTTAACATATGGTAGGCTCATGTCAAACTTCTACAGTTTAGCAGCACAGCATTTGTAATTGTCTATAAAATAAGAACAAGGGTAAATATTAGCCTGAGACCTGGCAGAGGACTCAGTGAGAAAGGTTCAGTGCTTCCATGGGAGATAGTGCAAGGACTCTCCTGCTCTCCCCATGAGAGGTTAGTCATCCTTAAACACAGAAGTCCAGATAGAACACACACTCCACCTGCTGCCCAGTGAGGCAGACATGCTCCCAGCAGAGTGTGTGTGACACACACCTCTGCCCACAAAACATTTCTCACAAAACTGGGCAAAACTGCATTGAACCTCAATGCCCAAATGCAGGGCCGATGCTACTAAACACAAATAAGCCCATATTTTGACTAATGATGCAAAGGAAAGGAGCCTGAATAGTGAGATGGGCACAACCTGGCACATCTTGGACTGGAAGGGAACAAACACGGCCTCAGGCTACTTTTAATACTTTCTTGATCTTATCCCACCTACTATTCTGAGGCTCCAGACTGCTGTTAAGTTGATCATGTTGTCCACAGTGCCCACAAATGGCTTAGGAAGTAAAGGAGCTTTGGGCATGTCCTCATTTACTATCCAAAATGACATGTCTGAGAGACAAGGAGAGTCCCTAGGGGCAAATCTCCTGGCTTCGAGGTAGATTAGTATCCTGGAAGATAACACAATGCAATTTTTTTATCCAGTTTTCATAAACACATGACCCACACCAAAATCAAGCTGTCCTCCAGTGCACTGCAGCTCTCTCAGGTAATCTGCAAACAGCTCAAGGCACAAACCACGACTTTTGCACAACCTGATGCTCACAGTGAGCACTTCATGGAAAAGAGTAAAATATCAAACACAGTGTATTCAAAACTCCTTTCTCCTGGATGGGTGCAACACATGACACACAAACTTCCCTCTCCTCCTCTGTCACCGCTTCTTTCACCTTCTAGACTCTTGTCCACTACTTCTTATTGTAAGCTTTGGGAAATCACCACTGGAAAGGATTGCACGTGCAACTGCAATTTTGCTTTTGGCTTTAGGCACCTGTCAAATGCAGAAAGACTTTTTAAAGGCAGTTAAAATAAGTGACCACCAATGAGCTTTGATCCACACGTCTTACTCCTTTCTGTGGTGTGTAGACAGCAGTTTTTGCTTAAATTTATGGTAATCTAGGTCATGCTTCAGTGAGTTATTAAAAAACTGTAATAGGAGCTGACTCATCAACACAAATATCAGCTCACTCATAGCCATACAAGAAACCCCAAAAGAAAACAACAAACTCAATTAGAGGGACAATTTTCACCTGTAGTAGTAAGATGAGTGTTCACCAAAGTATTCTCAGAGCTCTGCTGGTACATGAATCGCCTTTACAGTTCTAGGAGAATATTTTGCTTTAGATGCTCTTTGTTATTGTAACTGACAGGTGAAAGTATTTGATTTTTGCCTTTATTGTTTGTGAAATAGCTCCTGGAAATTTTTAAGTTGTAATCCACACTCTGCTCCTTGCTTTTAAACAAGACATTTTATTTTCAGATATTAGACCCTTCCTGTAAACCAATCAAATGGTGATGACAGTCATTGACCTGTCAGGTAAGGCTGCAGCTCTGATAAAGAAACATTTTTTTCTCAAAACTTGTTTTATAAATAGAAAACATTATAAAAGGCAAAAAAGCACTTACTCCTTTAGACAAGAGAATTTAGGTGCCACACTCAAGTTAACAGTTGCTATTAAAGCAGAAATTAAATAGAGGTTTTTTTCCCCCCCAGTCTTTGAAGTGCAGTAGTTCAGACAAAAAATAAAGGAAAACTGAGCTGCACAAAAGCATCAGTGTAACAGCGTGCTTGTGTGATACCAGGGTGTTCCAGAGGGTTACAAATAATGGGAGGAAGAAGAGATAAACTCCTGTCTCCATTTTTAAATTTAAGAGTGAGAGGACTGTACCAATAATATTTAGCTCACATTTACCTTGTTTCCAGAAAATCCAACAAACTCCAGTAATCTCAGGATCCGTGCAGGGAACATGGACAATGTCTACAGAGAGAAATGCAACAGTTATGCATTTCTGTCTCTCAGCTGCCTCCCACAATTTTTTCAAAGACAAGAAATAATTATTAAAAGTACTAAAAGCATTTCTATATGACAAGTTCCTGAGTAAATGTATCCACCTGCTATATTTTAAATGCAATTTTAACAGAAATATCTGCTTAATATAGAGACCCTGTGTCCCTGGGATTCCCTGCACAGAAACATGTTTACACAGCACATTACTCCAGTATTCGGATGTTTCAGAAATGCTGGGTGCACACCACACAGTACATATTTGTCCTTGTGCAGTAAATCTAACATCTGGGCATGTGGCAGACTCATGTAAAGCAGTGCAAGGAAGGGGAAGCACCAGGCACTTTCTGCAGCCCATCCCTTGAACAACCACGTCACCCCTCGCCATCTCTGGGTCAATGCCTCTCTGACACACCAGGAACCATCTTGTAGCATTTGATCACCTCCTTTCTGGCCAGAACACAGGCAACAACAGCCAACAGTGGCCTGAGCAGGACCTCAATCCATCCCTTCATTCCTGTACCCCACCCCACCAACTGCCCTGCCAACAGCCCAAGCTCTCCAAGTGTCAGTAAGACAGAAAGTGGAACTCAGCCAACACAGGCAACTTCTGCTTCTGTGCAAGGCTTCTCCTGGCCCTCATCCCACATTGTGGGCAGCAGTCTCTGTATTTCTAAAGAGTATTGTTATCTGATTTTCTTAGACCAAAGACTGTGATCCTGCACCATCAGCACACATTTATGTTTTAACCACACGATCAGCAACACTGATGTCAGCGGAGCTTCTCAGGAATTCAAGTTAGGGTCACTTCCAGGAGGTAGCAGGACTTCAGCTCAGGATAAGAACTGTTGGTACGTACCAGATTAAATGCTCCAACTCCAAGTTTTACACCTCCCTCAAAATGAAGATGGTTCTCTCCTTTGACATAATGTGGGGACTGTATGAGACTGTCCAGCTCCCTGAAAGTGCACAAGATTCTGTTACATTTCAGTAATTACAATTCAGTAAGAACTGCGAAAGTTTTCTGCTACTTTTAATTCACTGTCATTAAGCAAATGTTTCATTCTGAATTTTTGTTTTATTTCATTTCGTCTTTTTTACAGTGTCTGGTGACCTTTCCTCCCTGAAAGAGAGTTTCAAAAGCTGTGGCTTTGCAACATTTATACATCCTATTTTTTCAAGTTTGCTCTTGTTGCAGATTATCAAGCAGTTCTGCTGACAGCAGGGAAGGGAAAAATGCTTTTTTATATCAGAAACTACATTGTAAAAAAATACCGATCAGTCAAAGCAAATAAAGCCTCATTTCCATATTTCAGTGTTTTCTCTGTTGCACCACACTCTCACCAAAACTGCAACCAATTATTTTTTCCCACACCGAAGGTAGAGTACAAAAATCATAACTGCTGGTGTCACATAAAACCTTTCCCTTTGTTAAAATATAGCTTTTCTTAATATGCAAGTTGTTGTTAGCATTTTTATTAGCCTTCTTTGAAGAAGAACACCTAAGAGTTACTAGATTCATTAACATTTTGGTTTTATACAAACTATAGCTGGTCCTGACAGAGGCACAACTGAATATGCTTCCCACGGTGTACATTTTAATGGAATTTTTAGATTTTACTACTGCACTTCAAAATCATTTGCACATGTTGAAAGTGGCTCTGCATAACATACCTGGATGAAAAGAATTCTGCCTAAGCAGATGTTCTTGGCTTGCAGACACTAAGTAATGAGCATACTGTGAGTTCAGATAAGCAACCCTGCTTATCATTTGCAATAGCAGGCACCTTCTCTTTAAAGCAGAACTGGTGTACTTAACCAGATTAAAAGTCCAGCTCACCAAATATCACTCAGACAGTGGCATATGCTGGGAAAAGCATCCTTTAAGAACTGTCTGCTCACAGACCTCATGATGTGGGGAGACTGCATCTGTTTGCTACACAAAATAGCCCCTATTTCCTGCAAATTTGTTTAATCTTTGTTTGAAGCCATTTATACTTTACATTGCAAGCTCTTTGGTTTCTTGCCCTTTCATTTTATTTTAGTTTTATGCATTTATTATGGAATTACTTGTGCTTCAGCTACTGGTTTCAAATGTTCCAAAAAGCTGCAGCTAGAACTATAAAAGAAAGGCCATTTCAATATGCCTAATGACTGTGCTGGAATATTTGACCAGCAGCACTTTTTACTGATAGAGTACACTTAATCACATCACCACTCTGACTCACCTGTATGTTTGGTAACTGTTTCGGACTTTGATGCCTCCCTTTATGAAGCTTACCATATTCTCATCCTGTTGGAATGGAAACACATTAGCAATATGAATTTGCAAGTATTATAAAGGTCTTTTGTCTTCTTGAGGTGAACACATACCTGGAACATAACCAGCATGACACAGACAATATAAGCCTCTGAGACACAACACATGGATTTAGGATTTCCTTTCTATATTAATATATTTTTTACTCTGCTTAGACACAGGCACTTTATTTTGATGCCTTCTGTGATCAGTTCAGCCCTTGTCACCTTTGGACCATCTGAATTTGCATTAATGAACACAAGGACTATGCTAGTGAATGTCACCTAAGGTACATGCATTTGTGGCTCTTTCAAAAAAATAGCTTTCTCTCATTTGTCCTTCAGCACAGTTCAGATGTGCCTGGTGTTGAGCTAGGAAATGCTCACGAGTAACTGCCTGTCCACAGGAGTCTACAGAATATAGTTTCATATCCCAAAAAGGGAAGCAGGGTCAGTAAGGTTACACAGGATATGCTCTTTCTGGCCTGAATACTCATATATATGAGATGGTAACATGTTACATTATAAGCTATAACAAACTGAGAACTTACAGCAAAGTGTATCTGAGAGACTGTTAAAGATTCTTCTGTCTCCTAACTTCCTGGGGGCAATTTCTTGCCTCACTCATCAGTCTGTCATTCTGGTTTGTTTTAGTAGCTGCTGTTACTTTGGGACAGAAAGTCTGTATGTGTTTTAACAGAAGATACCATCACAGAAAAATCATAAGAAGCTATCTGGAGCATTGTGGAGAAAACAGCATGGATTAGATGAACTAATCCCAGCACAGCACACCAGGGGGTACAGAATACCTTACCATGTTGTAAAGGTTCAGTTATATTTTCTTTTGAATGGAAAATGGAACAAGGAAAGAAGATGGTTTTAAAATGTTTATATTCTGAATGCTCATTACACCAACAAGAATAGCCAACCAATAGTGAGAATTGTCCAGCCCTTGTAAAATGCTGAGATTAATTTTTATGTGTTTTCAATCAGATTTGGTCACTTACATTAAGCATCAAAACTAACCCCCTTCAATAACTGTTGGAACCAAATGCCTTTGTTTAATTTTTAGAACTAGTTCATGTGTTCGTGAAAAATTAAACACAGAAGAGGACAAGAAATTATTTTCTTATTCTTAAATCCCCCATGTATCTATAAACATTTTTAAAAACAGATACCTGTGAAAACAGTGCTTAAAACCAAGAGACATTGCTTTTAAACACTAATTTCTTACAGGCACTTCAAAAATCTTGCTTCCATGGTTTCAGACATCACCCAAATTGCCCCCTGTGCTAGAGGCTACTCATCCCAAGAGATCCCAAAGGAAAATGGAAACAGGTAGCTACACCTTGGCCATTTCAAAGTCCATCATCAGCACTCTAGAAACTATAAAAGCTCCTCTGATTATGGGTGTTACTATGAAGCAGTAGTTTCTAGTAGAGGGACACAGCAGATTGCTGAAAAACGTTACACGGTCCATAAACTGTCACAAGCAACATAAATCAGAGCCCACCTGGCAACTCCCAAACACTATAAAACCACCACCTGCATTCCATTTCCTACCAGCACCACTGAGCCAAGAAACATTAGGCTTTTCTGACTGTGACTTTTATTATCCCCTTAATAGATGAAGAGGCCCACTTTTATACAGCAAGTACAGTCAAATCAAGAATAAAAAATCAGTTATTTCAAGTGTGATGAACAATTTAAATTGCATGCTAGAGCCCAAGTAAGTACTGCCAATGTTGCTCCACCAAACAAATCAAGCTTCATTAGTACAGAGATAAAATTCAAAGAAGAGGGAGGACTCCCCTTTTTTAAAAAACAGGCAGCACTGTTAAGGAGAAATCATGTGTGGAGCCTAATAGCTATGCAGTTCAAGAACACACCAGTGAGAAAGCAGTCTTGGGAAAGCAAACACCAGCCAGACTGAAGCAAAAAATTCACTCGTATTCCAGCACAGCTTCAATGACCATTTCTTCTTTTATTTTTTTAAATCTGATATCCCAACACACAGTGTTTGAAAAGTGGTGCTTACTGCAGTCACATTTCACACGAGTGTGAAATGAGAGGGAGTAGAGAAGGGTGTCATTGGGCACTCAGCACTGTTCCAATATCCAGACTTGATCCAGATGAAACAGCCTTACACCACTAGGTTAAACTGCAGTCTTCTACCAGTTCATTAGTTTTAAGAATAGGAACCTGTATGGTATGTACTTTTTTCCCCCACAAGGCACACAGGAGTCCATACCTGGAGGAATGTGAGTGCTGCTCTCTGAAGTAAACATTCAGCATAGCAAATTTCTGCATGGATTTCCTCTAGTGTCACACAGAGAGGAGAAGAAAACAAATCAATCAGTCAAAAAGTAATAAAAAAACCCTTAGCCCATTAATATAGGAATAAGATCACAAAGCTCAAACTGAGAAAAATATTATCCAAATTTGATGTAGTGTTTCTTTTCCAGACTAGTGATGTAATTCCAAACAGAAATGAAAAACAGTTACAGAAACTTTGCAGGAATTTATCTGGTGCTTTCTATGAAATTCTGGATCTAGAACCTTTATAGCCATTTCAATACTTCTTTTTAGGTATGTCTTTACCTGGCAATTTTTGGGAGTGCTGAGTCAGCAACCAACAAAACCAGTGATTTTGGATGTGCTTATATATTCAAATTCACACACCGAGTGAACACTTACATCTGATTCAAACTGCATGAATAAAAAAAACCATTATGCATGTGAGAGATAATATTACCTTCAGTAAAGTGTTCAAGGCTTTGTCTATGTACAAGGTTGTTGATGGAATCAGCTACTGTAGATTTCTTCCTAAATCTGCAGAAAAAGTCCATTTGGTCATTCTGAACACGAAGCATCAACAACAGAGAACAACAATATCTTTCAGCTGGTCACCCACATAGTCACTAACACACCTCTAGTGCTCAACTTTCTGTCATCTCACCACATACAAACTTCAGCATATTCCACAGAGAACTCAGTCAACATGGTCCTCCTGAGATCTGTTTTACCCTTCATGCATGGAAATATGTCTTGATGAAGGAAGGGGATAAGGGGATGATTTATTTTGTGTGTGTATGGGTGCACGTCCATGGGGGTGCAAAAGCAGACTCAAGGATGGAACTGCAGTACAACCATCACCCATGGGAACATTCTGCAGTGTCTGCACATTGTAAATAACAACTTCCAGACATTGCAGAACCAGGACTACAGATAGGACTGAAGTCTAATTGACAAGAAAAATCAGATATTGTGGTAAACTGAAGTTTTCAAGGCTAGACTGCTGAACACTCTAATTTGTGTGCTGTGACCTGCTAAGTGACCCTCCTCCAAGTGGGAAGCTGGAATAGATGACCTCCTGATGTCCCTTCCAACCTGTTTTCCTATGATGGCTATGAACTTACATTTCCTTTTTTAACCTGTATGTCTTTCAAACCTTTACCGAGAAGCAACTATTTACTGACTGAATTGCTCCAGGCTTACCTTTGACAGGTGGCTTGAGCTTCCTTCATTGTGTTTCCTGCATTCAGTATGTCCTGAGGATCAAATGTCATCATAGCTTGCATTTCCAATATGGTGGCATAAGTCAGGGCATGATACATGCTGTCTTTAGTTCTGAAAGAAAACACAAGGTGCAAAGCACAGCTGATTCGACTGCACTGTTGCTTTGAAAAAATAAATACAAATCCAATTCCAGAAATGCCTGATGGGAACGAGGTCTAAATCAAACACAAAGGACATGCAAAATAATTAAGAAACAGTAACAGACTGAGATTTCTACATGAAATCATGGCTACAGCTCCAGTTTCAACATCTCTGCTAAAATGTACCAATTCTGAGCTGAGGGTAGGTATTTAACAAGCAAAGCACAGGAATTAACCGCATGGCTCACCATTCAGAGACAACAGAGGTTTTTTTTAATGTAATATCTAATGAATACTGCAACACATGACACAAATCCAGATGCTATTCTTCTATTTTGGGAGAGTCACTCAAGACAGACTCAAGGAGATAAGTAACACAATACTATAACCATGGCCAAAACAGAATCTTCTTGAAACAGATCTTCCCACCAGACACATTAGAGTCTATGTCAAATATTATAGTTTTTTTCTCTTCTCCCCTTCTGCCAACCTTCCATCCCAATCTGTTCAACTTAAATATTATTCTTTGGGGTTTCAGATAGTGCCTCTTTTGCAGAAAGTAAAAAACTTTGGCATTAGTGCAAGTAAAACAATTGATTCCTATGTGCAGCCATTGCTGGCATCTTTCCTCTGACAGGGCAGAGGGTTTATACTTTGCACATATTTAAAGCATTCAGCCACTACCTATGTCTGGTATAATCCTCTGCAAATGAATCAAAATGTCTTTGGGCACTGAGATGTAATAAAGACGACTTTAGAAATATGTTGAAGGGCAAGCTCAGATAAATTCCTGACACAGAAACTCTCTGTAGGCCTTGCTAATCCACCCCTGACAAACAGCATGACTTAAGACAAATACTGCTAAGGAGCAACAACTGCTATTTTAATTGTTTACACTCTAGAACGGATCAGATAGCTCTGAACGGCAGGGAATAGTCAAAAATACTTGCAGTCAAACAAGGATATCCTTTCCACAAAATCTCCACCCTCAGCACACCTGTTCTCAATACATCTACTTCAGGTGTTTCTCAAAACGAGCAACTCCATTTTCTTTTCCTTTCAAGGAGAAAGTGGTGAGCCAGCAATGTGTCCTTGGCAAAAACAGGGCTGCACTGAGGGGAGTGTTGCTGTCAGCAGGATGAGTGAGGGGTCCTGAGGTCCCTTCCAACCTCAGCTACTCTGATTCTGTGGTTTTGTTTTAAGGAGAAAAGCCAGACTTTAAAGACACCTCAATCCATTTAATTCCGCCCCTGGAAAAGCACTTGCCCCCCCAAGTTTTAATAACTGAACTGCATGGAAAGACATCTTTAAGGATAACTTCAGACAACCCTACATTAAGCCATGAGCTAGTAACTCACCATTGTGACTTGGATGCCTCAAAGTTTTCTAATAATTCATATATTATTATGCCTTAATTAGTTTCCTCAATGGAGTACAACACCCTTAAATATCCTGAGGAGTCTCTGATGTTTGATTAGGATTTTCCAGAACCAAAAAATAAACCTTGTCTACAACTAAAGCAACCCCCTCTCATTGACATTAAGCAATAAAATCACCAAAGAAAAATACAAGTGATGATAAATCCTGACTTCCTTTGTATATTTTTTGAGATCTAGGGGTTAAAATAATACTCAGCAGACAGCATTACACAGGTACCTGATGCTTCCTTTGCTTCATACCATCAAGGGCTACTTTTTCCAATACACATGGCACAGACCAGGCTGGCTGCACTGAAGAATTTTGCAGTGCACATCTTTAAACTTCACTGCAGTCTGTGCTCTGTGGCTGCCCTTAATTCCTACTGGCCCTCACCACCTAAACCAATCTAGCAGAAGAGCCATTTTGAGAAATTACCTAGTGCCATAAGTGCTATAAACCCCATGCCATGCTCACATCCATCTCATTTGCAAGGTAAGAAGAACAGAGAGATGATAGAGAAATTAGTTTAAAATCCAGTGGAGTCAGGACAGCTCTGTCTTGGCCTCACACATCATGATTCTTTCAGTACACTGATAATGAAAAGTAGGGAAAAAAATGAACCTACTACAAAATGCCAGCCTGATGAAGTGTTCCTGTTCATTTGATTATTCATCAGCCTCAGTGCAGAAAAACACACTTCACCTTGTATTCACTAAACTAAAACCCTTCCAGAGGTTTAAATTCAAAGCACAAGGGAGGGACTGAAATAGTACCCTTCCAAAATTACAGAATTTTTCTTTCAAAATCAAAGCAAATAAATATTAAATTCACTAAATGCACTAAAAGGTAAATTGGTACTATTCACATATATGTGGTGAAGATTTCTCTATCCAGTAATTTGTTTCTGATACCAAATCACCCCTTCCCTAATCAATGGTTTCATCTATATTGCTTCTAATATTTGAAGGAGATAGTAATTAATGTCTATCATTAGCCAACTGGTATTTATCAACATTCAACTTTTTATTTTCCAGGGTCTGGGATGCTGGTAGAAATGCAACCAAATATAACTTATCTATGTTATTTCTCCTAATCATACAATTAAAGTTGCCAGTTACATCCTGGTGTATTGCCAGGAGTTTTAAGGCCTGGGTTTTATACGGATGGATACAGAATGAAACTTGATAGCTTTTAATTTTCCTTCTTTTGATTCCTCAGCACCACTTTCCTCAGGACATTGTTGGAGTTAACAAGCCTGTATGACATTAATACAACTAATATTGTGATTAATAACTTATCCCAGTAGTTGGTATCACATGACTGAATAAGAGGATTATAAGTAATATCTTTAAGCACTTATGGAGTTCTGCCACATGCTTCTTCTCCAACTTTGGTGCAGCACTGCCCTTTCTTGGAGCTGGTTGGAGAACACTTTTATTCCTGCTTGAAAACAAGTGCTTAAGTGAGGACAGTGATAGCCCTCCAGCTGAAGTCAAAAAGCTGACCTCAGAATTAACCTGGGACAGCTAATCTTTTGTGAAAAACAAGAGTGCCCAAAATCTTTTTTGTCTAAGCCATTTTCCAAAATTTGGAATCTAGTAAGTTCTTCCCGCTAAGAGGAGAAACCAACAATTAAGTCAGGTTTTGGCAGCAATTAATTTATTAACTATAAAACTGGTGTTCTCCCAGACTCCAGGTATAAAAAGACAGAAAACCCTAGAAAAAAATACCTTTTTCATGTTCTTGACATTCCTCACAGTAAATAGCTAACTCAAGTTTTCTGCAGAGCTGTGCAACATATTTATCCAAACACTGTGTAGGGCTTCATTTTACCTCTGTGTGCTTCCCCTTATTCTTTCACCATTCTCAGTTAAATAATCACACCCTCTCTTTGTGAGATCAGTTCCCAAAGAAAGCTCCTCCACCCCACTGAACAATCTCATGTTTGATTTTGTTCCATAAGGGCAAGAACATTTCACCACACCATGAAGACAACCATTACAAAAGGCTGCCATTTCTTAGTAACCTCTTTAAACTTTTTGAAGATCAGAATATACCAGATAACATTTAATATTGTAAAATGGGTATATATTTAAAAATTCCAATGATAGTAAGATAGTAATAGAGCTCTACTATTCCACCAAGATTTTTATAACTACCTAAGCAGTAACACAATCTCTTCACACCTACCTGAGATACCCCCACATCAGATGACTGAATTTACCTTTCAAACACAGTCATTCTAGAATTAATACTTCACCAAACAGCACCAAGTGCTTTTTGGAGTCTATTTTCAGAATAAAGTCAACTGCCTGGAATGAATCCTTGTCATATTGTTCCTATAATACTGCAAGCAGCAACACACGTGGTGCAGCTCATCCGATGGTCCCGATAATTCTGTCATGAATTTATCTTATTTACCATTCTCCCAATTTGATTTGACACCACCAAACCATCAGGTGATTATGCCCTGCTTCCCTTTAAGATAATTATTAAAATATTAAGCATTTGTCCTGGGAAGGGAAGGGGACACCTCACCAGAATCAACTCTTTAATTTATTATCTGTTTGCAACGACAAAAGGGCTAAAATCCAGTCAACATTTAATCAATTTACTGTGTCTTAGTGTTGAGAAGGATGATGGGATTTTTTCCCCACTCCAGTGACTGATAGTTCCAGTGTTACTCATGGTTACAGTTAACACATCATATATTGAAAATCACGGCTTGGTGACTGAATTTAAGGAATTTCTTAAGAGTTCTTAGATATAGTGTAAGAACTCCATATAAAAGATTACTTTAATCTTACTACAGAAAGCACAAGATAATCAGAACCCACTATTGTACAAAGATTGCTAATGATAATAAAGAATATTGACTCTGAAAGCTAAAAGGTAGCTCAGGAAACAAGGAAGGTTATATAACACGAAACTAAAACACCAGATGTATTTTTCTATGAAATTGGATCTCTTCATTATGATGGATTTGCTTTTCTAACAGGAAAAAAAGAGCTTTACCTCAACACAAGTCTAGACACCATCCTCAGATATTTATTTTTAAGCTGCTAGGAAAACTCTTCCGATTCTAACTCTCATACATTGCCAAATCTGCTGTTAGCTGCACATGGTACAAATTAGTTGAAAATACACTTATTGTGGAAGCCAAATGTGAGTAATTTAATGAATCTGCACTAATGTAATACAGAGCAGAGTATCTCCTGCACCGTGTTAAAGCCGCAAAAATCTACGACATGAAATTCTTCACAAGCATATAAAACCTGAAAAGTATTTCTCTAAACAAAGATAGTATGTTTGTGGACTGTGGAAACCAATTTCAAATCTCAGCACACTAAAAGAGAACACCAAAGAACTGATGGCTCCTAAAGAAAACCCACAGCACTACCATGTGTGCCCTCTCTACAACTCTCCTCATTCCTTAAAGAGGTGGACTGTGTCCACAATGGATATAATCTGTGGGGAAATTTAGCATCCTGTTTCTTCACTGCACTCACAAAGATCACAAGTCTGTATTTCCCTCACTGACAGAGGCAACAGGAATAAGGGCCTCCTCATAACAACAGGCTAACATGAAAAATTATTTTCAAAATGGGTCTGCAGTGTGGAATACAGTCAGGCACAAAAACAGAGTATCAGCTCATGAACTACACTCTGCAGAGCCCAGCTAGAGCTGAATGAAAACCATATGCAACAGAAGAAAAATGGATTTACAGAAAAAAAATGAGCCACAGCCTCACTAACTTTTGCAGTGTTTTGGAAACCTCCTTCAATAAAATATCTCCTTATTTTATGCTAAGCACTGACTAAGCATTTCCAGATGGGTACAGGGGTTTTACTGCCAGAATTTAATGAAAACACAGTTTTTCTTCTTACTGCTTTTATTATATCTTCTGATGATATATAAACACTAAATAACACTGTGAATAAAGCCAGTATTATTAATACAGCTGACACTACAATTTATCATTAATGTCTTTCCCAGAATGTCCTTACATGGTTAAGCTACAGATTATGGCATCAAATATGAGGCTGATACCTCAGCAAAGCAGATATGTGGTATTCACTGTAGTTACCCAGACACATAGCAATTACCCACGAATTTTACTTGTTTCATATTCCAGTGTCCTAAAAGAAGGTAATGATATAATTTGCTGATGGCACAAAAATAAATGGAGCAAATAGGGTGGATGGGTGGAGGGAAATTTAAATTGACCACAGACTGCAACAAGCCAAGAGCACAGGTAATGTCAGGACAGGGTATGACAGATCACAGACAACAGATCTGAGACAACAGATTTCAGAAACTGTTTTATGATCTCACTGCTTGCAGCTGGGCCACTCATTAAATGTAGGGCTGCAACATAATTAGGAAACAGGGCGCATGACCACAACACTGAATTGCAAAATAAGCTGTGAGAAGGTTTCTGAAAATGGTTATTAAAAAACAATGACCAAAAATAAGAATTCATACCTAATGTGTCTCAAATCTTCAGTTCATGGTCAGTTGCTCATTTAGACACAAAGCTATAAATTTTCAGATTCTCAGAATATGCAGAAAAATATGGGAAAGGAGGCAAAATTAAAAGGTGACAGAGGATGGTTTTAATTCTTGAAGGAGCAAGAATCTCACATATTGCACTATAGCTGAGGGTGTCTCTGGACATCAATTCCTTACTTCTGGCAGATACTTTTGATCAGTCTTGTTATTTACCCACCCAGGTGTAAAGCACTTATCTGTCTTCCCCAAAACTCAACACATCAACTTACCATCCCCTTCTGAACAAAAACCATAAAGACTTATCAATTATTAACAGAAAATCAGCTGTCTAGTCAAAATCTCCTGAGAGATGGTGAAGCAAAGAAAAATAAACAGAGGAAAACTAGTAAAACTTATCAACTTACTTTGCTTGTAAAGAAGCCAAAGCATCTGAGAACTTGTTGTTAAGAAATAAGTCGAGAGCTGCCATACATTCACGCAGTGCCACGTTGAGGTCTGATGTAGGTGACCTGCCAGAAGAGATAACAAACTCAGCACATCTGTTCTCCTCCTACTAGTGCATTACTGCTACATTTGAATCCCCCTTCTTCAGTTCCAGCCTTATTCCCATGCATAATCTGCTATTCCATTTCTAGTGACAGCCAAAAATGCAAGTGAATTCCACTATGTTTGTGAATTTGAGTTTTTTTAAAAAAACTATGCTCTTACCAGCTAACATGTGAAAAGCAATTTTAAGTTTTCTATTTTCTGAAAGTAAGATAAAACTGCACCTACTTTACATAAGAACCTGGACATGCAGAATTTGCCATGTGGGAGCAGAGCAACTTGATGAGCTCAGGTACCAGAACACAGGAGCACTGTGTTCATCACACAGGGTGATGATGCACATCTGAATGTAAGGCTTACAGACCACAGGCTGGTGACATTATGATCATGCTGTCACTTTAAGGATGAGACACTGTCAGTCTGCAACAGATTATTATACCAACTGCTGCTGGAACATCTGCATTAGCTCAGTTCATGTGCAGGATGTTCCTGTGCCACTGACCACTACAAACTCACAGGTGGGTTAAAATCTCACATTGTGCTTGCCCCATGGAACATCACTGTCCCTACAAAGTGCCACCACACTCAAAGAAAAAAAAGCTGCTGCTGCATCTCAGAGTCAGAAGAGTCTCAGTGCCTTAGTCTGGCTGTACTTTTCTCCTTTACAACATTCAGATGTCAGCCTGACCCGTCACAAAGGTTCTCAGCTGGTCTTTAGGTTACTGGCAACAGGATAATACAGACCAGCTGAGTTAGTTTGGCCCAAGTTCATCACCACCAGAACTGCTGGACAAAAAAAATCCACAGAAGAAACAATAAGGCCTTGCACTAACAAAGTTAAGGTCACCTGGCCAGTATTAGGACAGTGAAAACATCTGCATTTAATGATCAAAGAGCTATACTGCACTAATATGTTGTATACAAGTCTGTACAAAACAGCCTCCAACAAAATACAAACAAATCACCATCATGTTCCTGACTCCAAACAGCTCTAACTAATGTGATCTATATTGTGACTTGGAAACTGTGTTAGTTCCTTAAAAATGGCACAACATGGACTGCTGAAAGGAAAAACAGAAAGCAAAGTCCTGATATCATCTTAAGGAAAAGGCAGGGGAGCACAGAACTAGCAGATAACATCAGTAATAACCATCCACTGCAGCAGTGGTTTGGTTTTGGTTTTAAGAATAATGACTGCAAAGAAATAAAGAGCATAATTGTATATATGAAAAACTGGACTGTAAAAATTGAGAGAGACATTATGTGACTTTGTTCATAGTGCCTGTTGTCATCACATTTCAGATAAAATGCAAATCCTTCTGTACCCAGGACGCTCTTCAAGTGCTTTGCAAATATTGATTAACCAAGTCTTGGCATCCATCTCATACAATATGCAACATCATGTCCGCCCAACTATTCTGAGCCCTACTTAATAATTAAAACTTTATCAATTATTGCTTATATGTACTAAAACTCCTATCTTCTTTTTTTAAATCTGTGTCCCTGAACCAAATAGCATATTTAACATGATATAAAACACGTTCTCATCTGCTTTAAAATATTTAGACTAGTAACATTTTACCTGGGTTTTTTGTTTGCTTTTTTCTTGTCATGCAGGAGAATTACCCCATTCAATACAAATAAACCTTTTCAAAATATTCCTTTGAAACAGGAGGATGACAAAGAAACAAATCACTGTTGAAGCTCAAAGCACAAATAAGATATTCATTACTTGGCATCTTTTCTGGAATAAGAATTAACAACACAGTGCCACCCACAGCAGCAGCAAAAACACAAGCTGCACGTTTCCCTCATGCTCCAAGGAAACCTGCCATCGGCTGTAGCTCCCAAGTCAAGGGCTTTAGACCTGAACACAATACACACCTTACTTAAATGCTACAAAAACCGTCATCTGTCGCTGTTAGCAACAGGGAAGAAACACTTTAAACTCGAGAGTGCTCAGCATTTTAGCAAACTGATTAGTCATGCTTCGGTGGGCTGCAGATTCTCTCCTGCTTCCAACAGCAGGATCAGAACTGCCTCTAAGCCAAATGGAAAATGCTGTGTGCTGCTCCTTACCTTTCTGCTGAGTCTCTTGTGTTTTCTGACATAGTCATTGCAAGCCCACTCAGCGTTCAGGCACGAACATCCAGCAGCACCCGGTGCCACTGAGCCAGCTGTGAGTGGCAGTCCCACTGCGAGCACAGGGCAGCGCCTGCTGCGGCACCGCACTCCCGATTGGACACTACGGGTGATACCACGGGAGCTGGGAGCATCACCAGCTCACCGGCAGCATCCTACAAACGAGCAGTCTGGATGCCAGCCCGTGACGCGTGAAGTTCATCTATCGCTGGATCCCACTAATGGAGGAGGTGCTGGCAGCTGCCAGCGTATCTCTGATCTACAGACCTGTCTGCAGTGAGCAGCAGCATCACCACCTTTCATTCAGCACAAACCAGGCAGAAGCCAAATATCCCTGTAATTACAGAGCTGAGACAACAAGAATTACTGCATGTGGCAGTAATTGGAGCACATCAGAATCCTGCAAACCAGAACGAAAGTCAAACGAGACCAGCTGACAGGCAGGGGAACTGAGGCAATAACTGCTGCAAATGTGAGAAGCACACAGGCAGGAGAGACGAGCAAGTAATTCTTCCCAGCAAGGATTCTCTGCAAAACAGGCTTCAACCCATGAGCCAAACTACTGCTTTTTGTTAGTTCCTATGCCTTTGGGAGGAACTGACACTCTACACGCTCTTTGTAAAAATCTCTCTTTATTGCCATGGAAAACGAGGAGAGTTGGTATTAACAATTTAATCCGTGGAGTGAGCTCATCTGGCTGATTTTGCCCAAAATAAAACAGTGTATGCTCCCAAACTGCTTTGCTGGCACATCAGCAGTACTGGCCCCGTCCATAACTACAAGTAGCAGAAGCTGCTCATAGTCCTCTCAGTATGACAGCTGGACTGTAAAAGTTGATCAGCTGCGATCTACACAGATAAATTAATCTCTCCAAGAGCATCTAATGTAAAAAATTATCCACCTGCTAGATTACACAAAGCAGTGCCAATAATGAAGACATACACTGCTGAAGGAAGACCCAAAAATGATAAACCAGCAAAGGATAATTCCAGGAAGATACTCTGAATCCATTAACATTGCTGATTAAATCTCTTGCTGATTTTATGGCATCCTCTACAGGAAAAGCCTGTGCTGCATTTGGTATAAAAATTATTGTAACAGACCCACAGGCTGCCCCATTAATGACTCTATTACATGTTCCTAACAACACTATGTACCTGGGCCACAGCAGGAGATAAAAGACATTTACCAGGGTTTATTTCCCCCCAGTTGAGAATAACTACTGGTTACAACTTAAAATTAGCTAGGTGCTTCCATGGCAGGATCATGAGCTACTCTGAAAAGATTATTCATCATTCTCACTAGCTTATTGTACAATTTCTAATTAATATTGTATTCCCCAAATAGACCTTAAAGCCCTGTATGGTGAAGGCTCTGGCTGTTTCTGCCAAGTTCTTCCAGACTTGAGTTGGCAGGTTTTTATTTAATACCACTTCTCTAGAAACAATTATACGCTCAGACAGCCTTCAGCATGAAACTTCTCCTTCCCCACACATAGCTCTGTCTTCTTTTGACTAAAGAAAACAAATCTAAAAAACTAAGATCTGAAATGTTTCCAAATTTAGGCCATTTTCCCCTTGGGTTTACAAGGTTCTTTCCTTTTTTCGCTTGTTGGCAGCAGGTTTTCCAAGGATAGTCATATGGTTCTCCTTGTGGTTTTATTTATGAAATCTTCATTCCCTGCCCCTCCTTTTCAAAATAAAAGAATTATGTTTTCCGTGGTCAAAAGGAAGGGGATGGAAGACTTTTTGAGCGTGGCAGTTACTTTATTGATGCATAATTTTACTTCACTGTGTGCACGATGTTGACTGTTTTCTTACTGTAAGTTTGCAGTGCCTAAGCTTTATGAATTGTCATTGGGTTTTACAAACTTCTTCAATAAAAAAAATCACCTTGAACCTTGCACTGTGCAAAATGCTTAACTCCTCAGTCAACCTATGTGATTATCAGAACTTTACAAAAAAGGTAAGTCTGAAGTTTGTGCCTTTATAGTAATGCTTTTATTAGTAATTCAAAAGCTCCTTCAGTACTGTGAAACACTGAAAGCAAGTTAAATCAGTCATATCCTAAAAGATTAATGCATTTCTCTGCCAAATCTACCTTATCTGCATAAGTCAGCTGAGGTAGTGTGCATGGGTAACTTCAGGTGGAGGAAGGGAATAAAATACAAAGAGTCAAGCAGCGCTGAGCTAAACCAGAACTTGATGAGAAACCAGCACATGGCAGCCCACGTGCTGGGGACTCTGTTCCCTCCATTATCAGGAGACTCTTGGAGTGGAGAGCAGTGGACACACACCCTGTTTCCCCAAAGACAGGTTAGTCCCAAACACGTCCAGCAAGTGAGGTGCAAGATCAGAGAAAAGCATCTGATGAAATTATTATATTCCTATCCCAAAGAAACTTCAAAGGAAAATCTCTGTGATCACACCACAGATCTATCCCAAGGCCCTGAGCAGCACAATCTGGCTCAGTAATAACTGACACTGCTTTCACCTTATTCAGAAACAGTAACAAAGCTACTCTAGTGAATGCAGGGTTCATGGATGCAACACCTCTGCCACACTGTTGCCTTCTGCTCCTGCTGTCCCACTGAAACGCTTTTTTTTATTACTGTAATTTCAGCTCAAAAGTTTCCTGATAAGTAGTTTTGAGGTATTTGCTCTTTATTCTATTTTATATTCAACAGTTTGGACAATATGGTGTTTTGGCCTCCTTCACTCCCTTGGTATCAAGGGTTCTCTGTGTAATATACAGTTTCAATTTTTGCATGATAATGTTAATCTTATGTTATTAAAAGGAAGCACAAACACCCACAGTGGTGATAGAAACATTTCTGCATCTCTTTTAAGCCACCTGGCAGCATAACTTACAACTATGATGGTGGAGACCTAAGTATGTACAAAGAAACAACAATTAGCATTAGATTATCTCTATCATAGAATCATTAAGGTTGGAAAGGACCTCAGAGATCGAGTCCAACCCTTGACCAAAAACCACCATGTCAACTAAACCGTAGCTCTAAGTGCCATGTCCAATTTATCTGTACAAAGAGATTTAGAGGGCTGCTTTTTGCCATGTGGTCAGAAAAAGAAAGCAATAAATTCTTAAACAACCTCTTTACAGAATATTAAATGGAACTGAAAAGAGATTAGTCTCACATGCCCAAAGCAGCTTCATTTTATCCAAAGAGAAAGGAGGAGTACAACCATATTAAACCATAAAACCATATTGCTCCCTACCAACACTGGGCTACCAAAACTTCACCCATTCGCACACGTGAGGAGCCTCCCAGAGCACATTTCAAGGTCTGCATTTCAGTACTGAGGAATCTTCCCTGTCAGCCATGCAGCAGCCACTCTGGCGGTCACACTCCCACACCTGAGCTGGGACCGAAGCCCCTCGGCAGCTGCATCCCCACACTCACGGTCAGACCAGGTTTCCTTACCGGCTCGACTCCTGGTTTCCCATAGCAGTCTCAGATGTGCCAATGCTTAAAATAACTTAATCTTGGTGCTATAGATAAATAACAAGATAACAGCTCGAGCTGGTGCCTCTGAGGACCGACCTGAACAAAGGAACTCCTGGGCTTTTATACCCTCGCAGCCTAAGGGCGGGGAAAGGCTGAGGGTCGTTATCTCCTCCTGTATCTCTGAGCATGCGGTTCCCTGGACGGGCCACCGGTCCCCGGGCCCTTTGTTGTGCAAAGGGTGGGCAGTTCACGGCCTCTTGGCCGGGGCTGAGGGCTCCTGCCCCCCAGAGCTCAACCTGCAGCTGCGCCCAGAGCTGCTGGCACCGCATGGATGCTCAACAGACCCGTCCAACACAGGGACACAACCTGGCTGGCTCATCCGTGGGCCACCACGTGTGTGGGAAGCACCACCATCGCTGACACCAGGATGTCCTTCCCACCGCTTGTTTTCAGAAAGATCACCACTGAATATAGAAACATGACGCCATTTTCTGTTCTCCTAATGCTGGATAATCAGAGACATTAGGAGATACCAGGGTTATCTCCTTTAGCCTTTTCAAGTTTGCCAGGTCATTCCTAAATCAACTACTACTTTTCTAAATAGATGACTGCTTTGAGCAATGTGCTGTAAATGCTATGAGGCTGAAAAAAATGCCTACATTCAAAGAAAACAAAAAGCACATCGCTTGGGAAGAATTCTTTTCCTCTTCTGCAAACATTTCCAAACCCACATGAGATCAGAAATAATCTTGGATGAAAAGAACAAGTAAGCAGTTCTCACAATAATTTGTTACTATTCAGTTTTCAGACAATACAGAAATTTCTTCCTAATTCAAAAGCAAATAAGTTAATGCAAGAAAACTAATTCTACCGTATCCCTTCCTGTCCTATGTGCCAAGCTGGTAATACCTCAGCATTTATCTTTCTGTGTTCTTGAACAGTTTTCTGGCCCACGACTAAGACTCCTCGGCGCTGCAGAAATGCCATTACTTCAACAACAAAGCAACTGGAAAGGTTTCAATATTCATGTTCTTCAAATATTCTGCATAGAGACACAACAGTGATGCAATTCTGGAATTCAGGATCTCTCAGTCGGTATTTCAAGTTGTACATGGAGTATGACACCATTTATTTTTGAGGTTAACTCAGCCCTCAGACCACTGAGTTATTGATGCCTCAGCAATGTCAAAGGTCTTTTGCTAAGAAGATACTCAAGCTTTTGGCCCTTCTGTTCCAGCAAAGGCTCACAAAGCAAAGGGATGTGGCAAAGCAGACAAGCGAGCAGCAAAGAGACAAGGGAATTGGCAGACTTGTTCTGCCCTTGGTCCCACCATGATTAACTTGGACCAAGCAGGATCTAGGTTGCAATACATTCACAATTCCCATCCTGTATTTGAACAGGCAAACAATGCAATAAATTCATTAAGATGGGTTTGTTCAGACAAATAAAAAGTATTGGTGTAATTTCTGCAGTTCCCTTTCCGTGTTGTACTAGCAGGACTGCTCACAGAGGGCTCAATGCACCACTGTGGGTGATTACTTCCAGTTAGTAGAGCTGCCTGTATCATATAGAATGAAAAAGACACACAGTATACTCTGGAAAATTACAAATTATCAACCCAAGCATCCTGCAAACTGCACTAACCTAATTGGAACGTACAAATTAAAAATTACCTCACACAGGGTCAACACTGAAATAAAACAAATATACTCTGCATTTACAGGATAGCTGCAATTAAGAGTAAATTTTAATCAGAAATCAGACCACATTAATACTTAGCAAGCTTTAATAGCTCTTCTTTTTCAACTCAAATGCTCTATAACCTTTGTCACTTTGAAGGTCACAGGATTCATAACATGTTTTTTTTAAAGGTCTTTAGACAACCTTACACAATACCCACTTGCTCTTTTCTCCAAGTCCTCTAACTTCTCACCCTTTTATTGCCTCCAGTCAACCTACACTTCTGATATAGTTACCCTCCATTTTTAAAGGTCTAACTCTCATCTTATTAAAACTGATGAGAAATCCTTAAGAGTTGCACTGGAACCACCGTCATGCAATGGTATTGAGCACATTTAGGTACCCAGGGAACAAACAAAAAAGCATGAAGGAAAAGGGAAGTTCACCCTGCCACGTTCATGGTAAGAAGCCACAAAAAAAAAATCTCTGAGATTTGTTTTTCTAAAGACTGCAAGATCAGGGTAGAGATCTGTATTACTTCTGAAATAAGACTCAGGGAGAATTTAGGGAGGGATGTTATGTAATTTCCCCTTTTGGGTGAATTCTGCATTACCTAGCAATGATAAAGGCTGACTGGTAGGTAACAGGATAGTTACCTGTGCATCTTCAGCAATTTGTAAAGTCTGGTTTGTACTTGTTTACCCTGACTTAGATTTCACTTCTTTCCGACTTCAGTGTGGTGATGAACATGGAAAAGATGAAATACACATTTTGGCACAAAAGGTATTTTCCTGCAATACTGAAGCTGAGCTGAAATGTTTATTGGTTTGGTTTTTGGTTTTGTTTGGTTGGTTGGGGTTTTTTTGGTTGTTAAATCTGTGCAAAGCACAATTCCATTGCTGAACAGTACCTTAGACTCTCATAAAAATAATATATAGGAATGACACAAAATACTTGAACAAATAGGGGACTGTTGCTTTGACTTTAATCATTGCTTTACATGACATTTCAGATTATGTTTCCTTGAGAGCTTTCAACAACCTGACTTTATACTTCAGAAGTCATCTGCAAAGCATACTTCACAGTACCTTGACCAATAACAATGCCACTTTCTCTCCAATTAAATAAAAATTCAAGCACAGCACTTCAATGTACCTTTATAACTCTTGAACCTGCCTACTGAATCAATACTCAAGAACAGAATAAAAGTATTAGTAGCAAGTTGTCTTGGCACTATGCACTGCTAAAGCCATTTCTGAAGAGTTATTCTCTGGCACTATGGCTTCAAGAAGAAAATGGTTATTATTCTCTCCATTTCAGAGCACGGAAACAACTAAGCAAGCTACCTGAGGATAAAAAACCCAAGAAATAAAAAACAAAAGAAACAAGGCTGAATTTGAACTTAGAACCAAAACAGTCTGGGATTTTTCTGTATTTTTTCCCTTTCTGACAGGAAACATGGATTGGTCAAAATTAAAAACTTTGATGCAGATGCAGTGAGAAGATTTCATCAGCTCGGGATGGCAATTTATTAGTTAGAGAGAAAGGTAAAATGACATGTATGTTCACCACTGCATTCTGTTTCATTCACATTTGAGCTTCCAGCCATTAAGTCAAGAATATCTGAATGACCATCCTAACATTCAGACTGCCTGCTGACCATTGTTTTTTCAAAAAAGATGACTGAAAGTTTTATTATCAAATTGAAGACAAGAGCTGAAAATCTGCAAAATGGGAGGTCATTTTTTGTCACCCCTACTCCAAAAATCTGGTGTTTACTTCTCAGTTCCAACTAATCTTCTGGACCATTGTGTCCTCTAACTATGACCTAATAATCTCAATCCATTCTCAAAACATACCTGAAACCTAAGAAACCACAAGCCCTGAGAAAACATTGCCTAGGAGCTTAATGGGGGATTTTAAAGGAGTGTTTTAACTCAAATGTGAACTACAATGTGGAAATAGCATTATTTCCCCACAAATTAGCCAAAATCCGGATATATATGTTTTCAACACTTTGTAGTACAGTAAGTGAAACATCTGAATGTTAGATCCCGGTGCAGTGTCACCCTGGAATGGGAGAGCTGGTTCCAGTAGATGGAGCTCCAGAAAGGCAATGAGGACTCAAGTTCTCCAGCAGCTTCACTAACACAGACTTTCAGGACAACCTGCCCAATCTAGACAAAATTCACCAAACTCCTTCCTACTTCTCAATATTTTTGCAAACATTCTTCCCCACATTCAAAACCTCCAGAAGGACAACACAACCAAAACCTGTCAGCCTGCTGCCACTGTCAGCACAAACACAACACCTGGAGGTCATTTCATGAAGTAATTTAAAATCATTACTGCAAACACAGGGCCTACCTTTCCAGCCTGGAGTTAAAAAAAAAAAAAAAAAAAAAAATCAGTGGTCTAGTAAAGAATTATTAAGACAGAATATGGCAACAAAATTATATAAAGCTCCTAAAAAAAAAATCACAGAATCATAGAATGGCCTGGGTTGGAAGAGACCTTAAAGATCATCTTGTTCCAACACCCTGCCAAGGTTCCAACAACTTCCTCCAGACCAAGTTGCTCAGAGCCCCATCCAACCTGGCCTTGAACACTTAGAGGTATGGGGTTATATATACAAATACTAACAGACATGTCATTTTGGATCATTAGCAGGTCTAACAGTCTGGATTTTAAAATCTTATAGGATTTTGCTGCTTTAAATGCCACTAGACCACCTCCTTTGGTCTCTGTAATAACTCAAACATTAATATCAATGCCATCAAAAATGAGTATAATTGAGTAGCTTATACAATCTAAAGTTTCCCATCATGATTTCTGCAGATGAACTCAAGTCTCGGGTTCATGTTTGCTGTTTTCAACTTAAAGATAAAGGGAAAGCATTCAGGCAGAAACAGAGCACACCACCGCTCCCAACACTCCATGAAGAACCATGAACAGACCCATTACCACTCTTCTAGAAAGCAATTTGCTGACCTGTCCAGAACTTCACTCTTAAAAGCTTCTACTCCTACAGAGATTATAAAGCAGATTATCACAGAAGTCTGATGTCAAATGGAAAATCCACAAAGAGACCTTTAACGCAGCCACGTCTAAAATTTAACATGCCGTCATCACCAGGGAAGAATGTTATTTACAGACTGATTCAGCTTTAGAAGAAATGATTCTCTCACACGCACACAAGGGAAGTTTATGTATTTTAGGGGCAGTGGGAGTGCACACCTGGAATGGAGAAAGTTATCCACCTGCAGCTCGTTCATGAAGGCGAGCAAGAAGGTGTTGAGTTACAGAGTAATTAATGCCAGTGTTGTGCTGTCAAGGTGTGTTGCAAGCTGTTCAAACAGGAGCTCAAGGAAAAGGATCTGGTCTTCCACGCTCTTCCACAGACATGACACGCTCTTCAACACCACTTTGAAGCCCAAAGTTAATTTGCATATAACTACTGAAGGGCTCCTGCTCAGGAATGTAATTAGCTTAAGCTAATGCTTTTGTCTAAGGAGAAAGTAAAAGCCCTGAAAGTGCAAAAACCAGTTTGTGCCCCCGCAGTCGATGCGGTCGGGGCGGGTGGTGGTGTCAGCGAGCACACAGGTGGTCAGAGCCGGCTGCTGTGTCAGCCTGGTGGCCACAGCGGCCCGAGGGGTGGCCCGGTCCCCACCTGGGCAGCCTCAGGCCCGCGAGGATGAGACGAGGCGGCATCGACCGCCCGTCGGGAGCAGTTCAGCGGGGCCAAACTCAACTGAGCGCCCCAGACCCGGGGAACCCTCCGCCCTCGCCCCCTGCAGCACCCGGACCCTCCTTTCGGGGTGGGCTCATCCCACCGCTCATCCCGCCCGGCACGGAGCATCCCCAGAGCGCCGGGGGAGGCGGCGCTGCCCCCCGGGGACCCCCGGCCGGGCCCCCGCCCCGCCCCAGCCCCGTACCGGGCTCCGGCGCCGCCGGCCGGGCAGGAGTCCATGGAGGCGTCGCGACGGGCAGCGGGAAGGGCGGGCAGGGCTGGCGCTGGCGCTGCTGCTGCTGCTCCCGGCGGCCGCCGCAGCCGCCTCGCATGGTGTGGAGCGGCGGCAGCCGGGGCTCGGCGCATGTTCGGGCAGGGCCGGGCTGGGCCGAGGGGCCGCCCCCGCAGGTGAGCGGCTGCGGCAGCGCCCGCCCCCGCCGGGATGGGATGGGATGGGTTGGGATGGGATGCCCCGGGGTGACGGTACCAGCGCAGCGCTCGGGCGGGACCCGGGCGTGTCGCCCCGCACCGGTGCGAAGGGCTCCGGGAAGAGCTGAGGGGAGGGCTGTGTACTGGAATTGGAGTCGTTCATTCCCCTCTGAAGAAAGAGCAGGAGGAAAATCTCGTTCCTATTTAGCCAAAGTTTTAAGTTAGCCTGAGCTCTGTACCTGCTGCCACGGCGGGATGTGCCTGGGTGCACCCCCTGCCCCCAACAGAGGGGTCGGCGAGTTGTACCACAGGTGTAACACCCCACAGTGCTCACACCTCAGGTGGGTCAGGCTGTGAACAGATTATTTAACAATTTAATTTAAATTATTTAATTTGTTCATCAACATAAAATGAACAAGCAAATAAATATTTCATTTAAAAATGTAACTTACCTCTCTTGTTAATGAAAACTTATCCCACTGAAATTGCAAGTAGATACACAATACTGGAAAAACTGTTTTGCTTTGGCCATTACATATGTTATAATCGTATCAATCACACAACTTCGGGGTTACTGGGATAAGAGTTCAGAAAAGATTAACAAAAGAAAGGAGCCTGTGGAAGGAAATGAACAGGGGAGAGAAGGCAAAGGTATACACGGCCGAGGGAGTGGCAGGACAAACAGAAGGACTGGGTTGACATAGAGAAACAATGGGCACATTAATGGGAACAGTGGGTGTAGAAGGTTAAAAAAAGAAAGAATTTATTAGCTGCACACTGACAATGTGGCTCGTGATGTGAGGAACAAGAAGGAGGTGGCAGGCCTGCCCCACACTCCAGTGCTCGGGGAGCAGCTGCTCCCACAGAGGAGCCAAGATAAGTGACGGGAGCACATCCATCGACTGAGGAACGATTCCTTAGTCTGACAACAGGCAAGACGTCATGATTGTCTTAGCTAAATCAAACATTTTATCTCAGTGAGTGATGGTGTAAGGAGCGGTGACAAGCACCTCAACAGAGCTATTCTCATACACATACACAACCATGTTTCTCAACATAAACTACCTGTTTACATAAATTTAATTTTTTGAATTGTGAAGCTCGTACGTTCCAGCTCACAGCTTTCAAATGAAGCAAAACTTCCTGTGTAGTTCTGTGCTTCAGGCACAGACCATTTTCAATAGCCAGACATATTTAACCTCAAAAACATTTTTATTAGTAACCACCCCTGAATATACTCTAAATTGCTTTTTACAACTTTTAAGAATTCTATGTTGTAGTGACAAAGTTAAAAAAAGCTAAAACGGACAAATCTGCATCATTAGCTTAACTGCAGTTTGAATTAGTCATTCCCTGAGGCATATTATTGTATGTTTGAGAATAGCTGTGCTTTTATATCTGACAGTAAAATAAATATTTTAAGATAAATGGATAGCATATTATGCAAAATTAGAGACTTCAAATATATGAGTATAACATTCAACAACTACTTTATATGCAGTTTTCAGCATTCAGGATCACTGGTTTGAACCTCAACCGAGTTATTTATTCAGTAAAAGTTATTACTAGGCCCAAAATGAGATTCATACTCCAAACTCCTCAGAACTGTTTGGAACTCAAAGACCAATGCTCTATTACAGAAGAGCATTTAAAAAAAAAGGTATTAAATAGAATTTCAGATAAGTACAAAAAAATCTACAAGAAGGATTTTACCTAAAAATCCATTGAGTCTTTCAAAATTAGTTTTTTCTTTACAAGTGACTGCATCTGACTGTTCATGTAGCATCCCAGGAGAGACTGCATTCTATAGAAAACAATCCTAATGACCTTCTGGCTTTGAATACAAGAAGTTCAGTGCTACAGAGCAGAATAAATTATGAGTCTGGCCACACAGGAAAACCAGTCTGAGTGGATCAGGATGAGTCTGTCTGGTGCGAACCTGAGACAGCTGACAGTCTGCAGTGTTACAGGATCTCTTATTTGGGACAGACCCCTGAAGCCAAAGGTAAGAATTTCTCCTTGTATTATCAGCAAACTAAATCCTCAAGCAAATACCTCGTTCAAAGCAGCGCTTCTGTTAAATTCTTGATCTATTTCCAGTAATTTGTATAGTCCTGGAGTGCAACTGGCTGCTTATACCAGCAAAGAAAACACCTTATAACATCTCTCCTACCTACAGGATACCCACAAGTAAAATGGGATAAAATTCCTTTTACTCTGCACAGGATTGTCTTCCAGATTACTGCAGTTGCACAATACACTATCAGACCCATTATCACTTAGAAAACAGGAAATGGGTTAGCATTAAGTGGTTTGGCCAAACTCATTTACTAAATCAGCAAGATAACTAGAAACAACATCCTGACCTCAAACAATGCAGTATTTTTCCCTCTATCAGCTACCTGATCACCTGCTCTAAAAACTAATGCTCTTTGTTTTCAGTTACAATCTAAGATCCAGGCAGATCTCTCCATTTTAGCACAGCAGGAATTTTGAAGTATTCTGAGGAGGAACAGCAATGCAGCTGGTGTTATTTATGTATTTTTTTGCTATGCCTGTTTCTGTAGAGGTTGTGGATGAAAATGATTGATACTACTGACCTAGACTTGATGGCTTGTCACCTGACAAATTAGAAGTTCCTTTCCATTCTTCCTGGGATAACAGTCATAGGCCAAAATTTACTGTGAAGCTTCCCACAAAAACCCCCAATGAGGAGTTCTCATACTCATCTATAGCCTATAAGCACAAAAGGAAAATATTTTTACTTTCTTTTTTCCCCTCTCCTTGACTTTTCCCCCACAGGAGAAATTCCTTACCATTACACTGTCTTCCCTCCCTTTCTTTCCAGTTCTGCAGCTTTCTTCATTTTAGTCTCAGAGCTCCCTGGAAGCACAACTCTGCAGAGAACTCAAGAGGTCAGTAACACTCACATGGGCAACTAAAGCTCCACTCTACCTACCAGAAGTGCAAACTTCAAACTTGCATCAAGAAGGATCTTCAGTTTGGGAAAATTACTGTCTACTTCCAGTATGAACTGCTGACTCTTTTCTTTCATTTGACATTGCCTTTTGTTTTATAATTGCACAAGGCCAACAAATCCTCTTCCGTTCTGTCAGTATTGCAAAAACAGGTTACACATCCATGCACACAATGGCTTCGAAGATTCCGGCTAAAGCACGACTGAAACATTCCAATACTGAACTCATAATTCTGCAAAATATTCAAATTCTGAAACAGCCAATTTAAACTTAAGTAGGTAAATGAAACTGATGACAAGTTACTGTGGAAACAACAGGAGGCAACACAGTTCCGACAGCTGGATGCTATTTCTGGAAGAGGTGACCCACAGCGGGGGCATCAGGTGGCAAAGGCCAAAGAAATAAGTAAGTCCAACATTGAGGTCCAACACAACAGCTTTTCAGTATCAAGCAGAAGGGTTTGCATTCACTGTCACATCAAATCTCCTGGCTTAAAGTCCACTGTGCTGAAGCAGATGGCTTTCTAGAGAATTCTGCTCAGCCCAGTATGTCAGTTCCTTCATTAAGCACCATTATTGCCATTGTGTTCCTTGTCAATACTTCAGAGTGATGCAACAGATTTAACATTAATCCCCTGTACACTGTCCAATACAGTTTCTAGTTTAGTGGATTCAGATAACTTGCCTTGGAATTGTAACTGTCAAGTGTCCAATGCATCTGCCAGACATGAGATAATCTCTCTAGAGTTCAAAGGTATCCTGTGAATGCAACAGAAACTTTTATATGACAGAACATCATCATATAGGAAGCCAGACAGTGAAAAGAGGATATCAAATTGTCAAGATGATTAGCAACCATCTTCAATTTCATCATAAAGAGTGAAATGGACTGCACACAGTTTGGAGGGGAAAGCGGGTTGAAAGCAGCACAACCAGAGGCAAAATGCATCTGAGATGGAAACTTGACAGGAGACTTAAGAGAAAAAGAATGGACAGCCCACAGATGGCTTCAAATAGCCTCAAGAATGTGTGTGAACCTGATAAAATTAATGAAGATATTACATTGCCTAATTCAACTGATATCTCATTAAAAGAAAATAGGCAAAGAGATTTGGGTCCAGTTAGATGAATATATTAATTGATATATTATACTGTAACAAAAGGATCAAAGACACATGTAATAAACCTCTGACCAAGCCCTCTATGCCTTGACATAGGGGGACACATTATGCTGACAGACATATTCAAAAGGATCATATATGCTGGGTCAAATTAAAGATCCCTTGAGCCCTGTATTTTGGCAGCAGCCAGTAGAGTATGCTTCCATATTTTCACAGATAAACCTTAAGTATCTAAACATCTGGGCTCTGTAACCCCTGTGCAGGCAGAAGACTCTACTCTTGCCCCCTCCTTGGGCAAGAGAAGCCCGAATTTTCTTTGAAGTCGCCACAACTCCTGATGAAGCAAGTGACAGCTGGGATTAGTGTGCACTTCAGCTAACCTCGAGATTCAGGCAACTTTTCTCTCTGAAAATTAACCCACTCCCACCAGGCTACAACCAGAATATCTTATATTGCATTACATTCACTTGTTGCTTTACAGCTCACAGCACCCTCTTGAAAAAATAGGCAAACAGTTCACATTTATGTATTTAAACTTTATTTCTTCATAATTACAGGCTATTGTTAGAGTTTTTAAACAAAAGGGAAGTCTATAAATAGAGGCTAATCCCACCTGAACAAGTTGTTTAAAAAAAAACAGTTAAAACTTCATAAAGTAATGCCATTTTAGCTCACAGCAGTGGTTTGTTGGTAGTCTGAGTAAAAGTACTATAGTCAGAGTCAGTAACATGAAATGTAACATCAAATGACTCAAAACTTTAAATTCCGTAAAGGAAAGCAGGAATATATATATAATATATACATATAATATCGTGTTGGTCCACTGAGTATACATTTTTAACAAAAGATAAGAAACTATGTAATCCAGTTAAGCATATGATTTGCAAGATTAGTGTACACTCATTACAAAGATGTATAAGATAAGTTATAACTATTTAATACTTGCAAAATTTTAAGTTACTTTTTTTGAGCAGGTGTTTAAACGCTCATCTCCCAGTGCAAAAGAAAAACCATCCCAGTCAGGTTACTCATTTTTCCTGAAAAATTGAAACCCCTCAAACTCATGCAACAGCAGCATTGATAGGTAATGGGAAGAGCTTAAATATACTGAAACATGGCTGAGTTCTCCCCGTTTGCCCCAGTGCTTTGTGGTGTTGAAACAGTTCAATTTCCTCAAAAGAAATACCACAGATTAAAAGTGCAAGGAAAAAAAACTCCTCTAGATGTTTATGCTGCTGCCATCGATTTTTCTTAGACAGGGCACAAGATTATTCTTTTTGGAATTATTTTAATGAAACTGATTTTCCAAATAGAATTCTTTCAAAATGAACAATAAGTTATTTCCATTAAGTTATTTTCATTAACATTCTATCAATCCTACTCTGACTCAGTGACCATTCAGAAATCATTCAGTTTAAGGTGCAACTATCAGTTGGCATTCAATAAATTACATATACAGAAAACACTGTTGTTAAAAAAAAAATAGAAATCAGACTACCAGTTTTTTCTTTCTATTCTCAATCCTATTTCAAATGGAACTTATTAACTTGCCAGTTCAGCTGCATATTTAACAGGCAAAAGTGGCTCAAATAGCAGTGGGGTCTCACAATTTGACAGTCACCTTAGCCAACAGGAAATGCACATGAATCTTCAGCTTAATTGCCTTATAAAACAAAATAACAGGTCTGTCTTAAAACCTATGACCATGCAAGTAAAAGCAAAGAAGGTTTCAGAAAGACACATTCTTTCTGATGTAGACTCCATGAAGATAAACGTCAAATCCAACGTAAAATCTTCAATGAGGAGAAAAATCTATGTGCATACATATAAAATAAAGCACTCCACAACTCTGGCATTACTAAAACCTCTTTAGAAGGATAAAAGGTTTGCAATGACTAACTGCTTGATGGGAGACAGTCAGCCATGACAGAATAATTGCTGTGTTCGCTTTATGCTCAATTACCAACTGCTGATAGATTACAGTCAAACCACAATCTCTCTATCTGCATTTTAAACTGATTTGCTTTCAGCTGGGAAAAATACTTCGTTCTCCTGAAAACTTGAGAGAAATTGAATGCTAAACTTAACAGTTATTCAAACAGTAACCAAAAGGATTGAATTTAGCAGAAACATTCACATCACTTTCAGGAATTTAAAACCTTTCATAGTTTCTTGTATATATGCATTTTCTGATTAACATTTAAATAGGTTAGGTATTCAGGAAAAGGGACAAAACAGTTTACGTCAGATAAAATCTTATTCTAAACTTCATGCTTCTGATATTTCAGATTTACTGAGTGCAATAGCCAGTTCCAAGTCTTCTTGCTCTTGCTGTTTTAGTCTTGCCAATCTTTCTTTCTCTTCTCTCTCACTTTCTCTCTTAGCCCATTCAATCATGTCTTCCTCAGTAGAATACTGCATTTTGAAAAGACAAAATAAACCAGATTAATAACACAGAGATAACTATGACTGTCCAAGCCCTTGGTTTAAGCAACAATTAGAGTTTTTCAATAATTGTATATATTCTAATCTTCAAAATATTACTTGTTTTTAGTTGTAATACATTATTAAGATTGGCTTAGTCTAAGGTTTAAGAACTGCATTCAAGCCATCCAACTGATGTATTTTAATGAAATATGCCATGTTTCAAAATTCAGTATTAAGTTTCAAAAATGTTACTGAGCAGAAAGTGCTATAATTCAAATACAGTTTTATTTTGGATTAAAAAAAAAACCAGTCTATACAAAAAAACCTAAATAAATCAGAACATTTTGCAAAACACCCCCCTATTCACAGTATTAGGCCATCCTGATTTACCTTGCTTTCATTAGGGATGATTTTTCCAGGTGACAATAACTACAAAAATTTACCTGTAGACTGACTGTTTCTAAATGTGTACATGAAATGTGTACATGAAAAATACTTCTGCCAAGAAGCAGTAAAATAATAAGGTAACTGTACAGTTAGAAGCTTAGTAGTCATATAGAGAAAGGTCAGCATGATATGAGAGGGGGAAAAAAGAGATTATTTCCATGTATATTGATGTGAACGGAATGTGAACTAAATATCTGTGGTACAAGGATGATAAATTAGAGCCAGTTAATCTTAAATAGAGTTTAAGTAATTTAAATAAATTTATCTTAAACAAAATACAAAAGATTATGCTAAAGTTTGTTTCTAGTAAACATGCAGAAAAACTAAGAAGTAGGTGAAGTGTCCATGTGTTCATGAACGTCCCAACATTAACTCTGAAAGGGTTATCATATCATACTCCAGCTACTCTTTGCTTTGAGATCCTTCTCTGGGAAATAAACATAGAAACACTTAAGTTTTCTCCACAGTTCACTCAATATTTTCAGTAATTGCAGCTCGGAAAGAATATTTTTTTCCTTCACAAAGATAATGAACATTTTTTGCTTTCTCTATACGGTCTCCTCCAAATTGGCTTCTCAGTCCCTCTAACAATACCACAGATCAATAACCACATTTCAGAAATTATCATGCTACAAGACACACCAACCAGTGCAAGTCTATTTTGAGAGCCTGACAATCCTCAGTTTACTTCAATCAAGCACACAGTTTATTAGGCCTGAACAGAAAAAAAGCAGTATGGTCAAGATACTTTAAAAGCAAATTGCATTTAACAGGTATCAGGCTTGAAAGTGAGAGGATGCCTTTCAAAACTCCTACTTGCGAAAGCTCAAAAGAAAAAAAATAATATATAGGCATGCACAAACCTTTAGATTTGCTTCTACTGCTTGGACACCACGACTTCTATGAAATGAATTCTGGTTATAAAGAGACACTTACTACTTTTTACTTAATTGAACATCAGTCTGGAATTTACTAGCCACTCAAAACTCAACAAATTATATTTCATTAATATACACTGTTAAGAGGCTGTTTATCAATATTTCAGTACATTAAAATTATGACCAAACAGTTCAGTGACAGCTAAACTAAAATCACATTTTGCTTTACTTTTAATTGGATAGTTAACAGTGTGCTTGTTATAGACATATAATTTTATCAGCACATGCTGATAAAATGGATAATCCCCAGAACACAGATATTTTTAAAGTCCTATTTTCTAACAGCTAGGAGGCCTCCATGAAAAAAACCTCATAAAACCAATGCAATTTAAACATCAGCTATAACATTTTGCAGTACTTTGTTTTAGGACAGCCTCAGCTGTAAACGAAATGTAAACACTGTTTTAAATGGAAGCAATATCCCTTTTGTACGTGGGATATGTTTTAATGTTTTAAATTAGACTGAAAACTTCAGTGTGAACATTTCAAAGCTGCCATTATACTGAAACAAACGTAAAAAAGTGTTTACTCACAGTACTGAAGTTTGCAAAATTGTTGGGGTCAGCCTCTTTACTGATGCTGGTGGGAGCAAATGGATCACAGAATAGATTTGCTTCTTGTTCTTTGGGAATGTCTGGGGTGGGGAAAGGCTGAAATGGATCGCTCGGTTTAAAGGAATCTGAAGAGTCTATTTGATTGATAGGTCTTTTCCCTTAGATTAAAATGAATTTAAAATGAATTTAGGACAGCAGGTAATAACATGCCAAAACTTGTAAAAAAAACCAAAAAACAACCACAACTCAAAAGCTACTTGGGATGCAACCTCTTCCCATGAATTAGTGGAGCTGTAATTTCAGAGGAAGGGTTGACAGTTTAAAAAATGAGGGTTCATAGTTTCTGAAAGGGTAATCAGGTAAAAAGGAACACATGTATGTTAATGATTCAGGAACACAATTATATTTTAATTATTTTGGCAAGAGAATTTCTAACAGTTTTGAGCATCTATTCTATCAGCACAGTATTTTTTTCTGCTCATCAACTGTCTATGATCATTCCAGCATTTTTTTATTATTTGTTTGGATGAAGTTAACATAATTTCATTCAGAGACCAGAAATTTATTATCATATATCTCAGTCCTCAAAACTCCATGTCCTCTCACTATGCTAACACCAGGAATGAAAGAGTATCACAACAGACAATCACAAGCTGAATTATCTTGTTAATTCTTGCCCCAGTAGCTGCAAATAAACAGAATCAGGAACAAGCTCCCACTTATGTTGTTCTTTTTTCAACTTAACCCTAGTCAGGTTTCAACACCTTTGAGGACATTAACCCAAAGAGTTCCAAGAACAGTTGAGCTGAATTTCATCCCACCATTCTCTCTGTATGTTACCGTTTACACAAGAGGTTTCAGTGCAGTTTCTTGAATTCTGCTCTCAAGTTCTGCAAGTGATTCCAGCACTAACAATGGCTGTATTTTAAAAGTTGCTTCTGTTGCCATTTTTGATTAAAACTCAGAACTGAACCAAAGTGCTTATTATTTTGCATATCACTGTTACAAGTTAGCCTGAAAATTCTTTCATAAGACCAAAAGAGATTTTAATTTGGATTTAAAGAATACCCCCTTGGGAATGTATGATTTACTTAGACACTTCCCAGATAACCTTGCCATGATAGCTCTCACTCACTGATGATGTTCTATCTATAACTGATGGTGACATTGTGGCTGCCCCATCCCTGGAAGTGTTCAGGATCAGGCTGGATGGGGCTTTGAAGAAATCTGGTGTAGTGGAAGTTGTCCCTGCCCTTGGCAGTGGGGGTGGAACAAGATGAACTTTATGGTCCCTTCCAACTCAAACCATGCTGTGATTCTATGATTCTATTACTGGCAAAAAAATACATCTTTCTTGAATGATGTGGGAGAAGCACTCCAAATGACATCCTGGGAATTTTATTTCTGCACAGGAAAGATTAATTATTGTAAGATATAAAATATACAATCTCTAAATCTTCCCCAAAATCAAGAAATGGGGGTGCTTATCAGTACCTAGAGAGGCAACAGAATTCAGAGGCAACAACCCTTCTACACATTTTCCTGTAGCATGAAGAATTAAGAGGAAAATTTTGGGGCATTTCTTTGAAAAAGCATAAAAAAGGGAATAATTAAAGCACAAAAAGGGAAAAATTAGAAATAAATACACTTAAGCATCTCCATTTTTTATTTCCATTAGGAAATCAATTTATTTGAAATGGCTATCAAGATAACCACATATTTAATTGTGCATATCAAAAGAGGCTACTTTAGTCATCTACTGTTAAGGATGCTGCTGTTCTGCCCCTAGAAGCTTGAATTCCAAAAGTGCACCACGTCACAGCCATTCCCATACAACCCAGTCAGAAATCCTTTTTCTGTTTAAATAAGGACCAATATCAAACATTCAAATATCATCACTTTCCATGTCAGCTGTTTTAATATTATTTACAATGAAACCGATGACTTGCAAGGCATTGGTATGAACCAGATCTCACACCAGCTTTAGAAACTAAACACATGAGTTTAAAATTCAGTATTAACACTCCTATATCTGCGTTCTGCTTTTGAGGAAAATTGAATACTTGTTTAAGTTTCATGCTACAGTTTTCCAAAACACCTTAAAATTCATCCATAGAGTGTAATAGTGAAAAAAAACGATGCAGTGGAGTTTTTAAAGACAACGAAACAGAGGACAGAGACTTAAAAAAGAATACTAGTAACATGTTTTCCTATCTTGGCAAAAAAAACTGAGTGTGAGGAGTCTGTTGTAACATGAGGTTGTTGCAACTACAAGGTGTTACCTTTGATAATCATGGTCTTTTCCGGATAGCAGAGTGGTTTGTGCCATGGAGTATCCCAGAGGACTCCACTACCACTGAAAACAGCCCAGGAAACTTGGGTTTATTACTGTTACTGCTAGAGACCTCTGGAAAGGCCACCCGGAAAAAGTTAATCTACAAAAGCTGAGCCAGTCATTTAACTCTATTTAATTAATTTTGCATTAAACATGGAGGTTTTGCTACAGATAAAACACAATAAATTCTCACTTTGAACATAATTTAATGCAAGATTCACAGTGTATCACATCAGTAACCTTCTAATTTACAGCTATGCTGTGTTCTGGCACGTACTCGTAGTAAGTTTTCCTTTTTTCCTGTTTTCTACATCTTTTGTCTCTTCAAACAAACAATGATCCCAAACACCATGCAATATTTAACTCTGAGGAACTGACCAACAGATCAGGAACGGACCTTGTTCCACATCTTGTTCATTCATTTTAGATTCAGACCCTTCACCATCCCCTCGTTGTTACTGTCCCGCTGCCAACACTCAGCAGCTGATTGTAAACCCTTCTCACTGTCAGCTCTTACCAGGTGGTGGTGGACAGGGCCTGGTGGGAGTTCCTGTCTTAGGGGGCAGTGCAGGAGGAACATCCTCATTTTTAGCTGGTGGCTCCTCAAATAAGTTTTTAGTTATGATCACGCTGCTGACAGAGCCCGATGTGGAAGAGCTAAAAGGATCCTCATTGTTGGCCTTCAACAAAGAAAACAGCGACATACACGTTTTCAGTGCAATGCTACTATACACTTTCTTCAAGAATGCAGTATTAATTCAGAACTGAAAGTCTGGGCTAAGACAAAAGAGAATACTTTTGTTTGTTTTTACACATATCATCCACATACTCCAGAAGGTTGAAAATGAAGAAAAATCAGGAATGGTTAGTGTGAACAGCAATATAAAGCTGAATGCAGCTAAATATTCAAAAGTAATACTTCTGCAGCTAAGCTCAGCAAATTTAAAAATAAACACATAAATTATAGTATCACTTCAAAAAGAGAAAATACTTATAAAGCCACAAAGATTACACTGCATTCTTCACAGTGGAACTGCAGGACAAGAGAATTTACTACCAAGACCTCTTTTTCAAGAAAATCAGCCTTTATAAATTTAGTAGTGGCAAAACTGTAATGAAATTGTTGGTAGAGAGTGAAAGCTCTGTCTTGTCACTGCAGTTTCATGCATTTTCTGTGGTAGCAGCAGCTTCACATTACCTTTGACAGCGTGCTGAAGTCAGCAAAGCCACCTTCAAAGGATTCGCTTCCAAACAGGGAGGCAAAGGGGTCTGTAGCTAAATACACACAAATCAAGCACACAGAATGATATTAAAAGCTAAACATGAAAGACACTGAAAAAAAATCCCACTACAAAATAGCAACTGTTACATAGTTTGCAACATAAACTAATTCAAGTGAAGTATTTTATGAGGTGAGCACTTCAGGTTATTAAGTAGCTTTTACAAAAACTCTGAGTGTCAGCTTCCAATTGTGAATAACAAATCTCCTGAACAGGGAGTAATTCAAAAGAAATACTGGTATTCTGTTTTCCTACGTTAAAAAAAGTTAAATTCCACTGAAAGTATAAGATAACTATACTACTGGATGTTCTGCTGAGATACATGTATGTATACACACAAAGGGATTTTTTGTGTGCATGCACCCATAAATATACATATATATATATATAGACAGATATATATATATATATATATGTGAACATGAACAAGAGCTCACTTCTGACTGCAAGCCCACTCATGGAATCAAGTATCTGAACCTCTTATCTCAATCTAATTCAGCAGTATTCTGAATTCTCATGTGCCTCAAAATACATTAGAACTGTTATTCTACTGTAGAGCAGGAAGTGCCATACTCACTTCTGCACCTCTAGGAAACACCATCTTCCCCTACAATTAAACTGAACAGGTTTACAATACAAAATCACATGTGGATTCATGTTGTGGATTATCACTTGTCAGTGCAGCTTGGGAAAACAGGAGACAAGAGTCTTCCCTAGAACATTTTTAGCCCTCAGATGAGAGAGGGTTGTAGCAAAACAAAAGGAGCAAACTGTAGCAGTAAAAATTCTTGATGAAGCAGTTACTCTATCCCACATCTCCTCTCATAGTACAAAGTTATCTTGTATGTTACTTAGAAAGTACCAAGAAACCTCTGAAAACAACTCTAGTGGGAAGCAGTGTGAACCATCCAAATAAGTCCAAATACTTAGATCAAGATTTTGTACCAGCTTTAGGTAAAGCAGAGGAACGTTTTTTGTGGAATCAGTCTTCAGTGACACAGGCTACAGATAAAGACTCAGTTCTGGTTTATAAAAATTCCTCTCTGCAAACTGGCACCTTATGTCACACTTTATAGGAAAATTCAGAAAACACAAAAAATCCCTAAAATGCTTTGTTGCAAATTCAGTTAAAAGACTACAAACAAAAGTACGTAAAAGCAAATAAAAATAAACCCCAAGAAGTCTGATGTGTATAATCTACTTTTACCTAGATCATTTGATGTAGTAACAGTTGTTCCACCAGGAGCAAAAGGGTCATTCTTCTTTGATATCTCTGTCTAAAATAAAAAATTCCTTTGGAGGGAAATTTGTTTTTCAGCTTAAAAGATTCCTCAGTCTAAGAATACAATCACGATTTACTTTAGCTTAGAAGTTTTAAGATAAAACATTCTGGAAGCAGCTTTTATCAGCATCAGAAAACCAGTCTGTTAACAGAAACTCCTCCTCACTGTTTTGATTAATTCTTTCAAAGGATGGGAAAAAGGTACAATATGTGCAACATACTTGGTAACAACTAATGCAAGAGTTAAGAATATCTACCACTCATTTTAGTCTCAGATTTCTACAATCAGAGCTATCTTCATGAAGATACAACTACAAGATAACAACACTCCCAGAGGTGTGTTGTAAAGCATTTAGGATGAATGCATCATTTCAGTGCAGAGGTACAGATCTCAAGAATCCACTGGTAATCCCACAGCTCTGACCTCCTTTTTTTTTTTCCCCCCTTTTGTACTTCACTTATTATCAGACTGTAATATGACCAAGAATTGGTTATATTAGAATATCAAGACTTTGAAAAGGACAGTGGGCCAAGTATTGAAGATTCTTGAAACCTAATTTTCCAGGTTGGAGGTGTAGGCTGTGGTGTGTAATGTGACCTTGAGATCTGCATAACGTGCACACCATGGGGAGGGACGGGACCAGCACTGTCAGGTGCAGGGATTTCTCATTCTCATGGCTGCTGTGGGTGCACTTATCTTGCTTTCTAATCAACATGTATCTACATTTTATATATGTCTATGCATATTTTATACACACACAAAGTTGGAAGTGAGGTATGAACAGAAACAGCAGTGAGAAGGAAAGGAGATGGCAAAAGAATGGAGACAAACAATGACATGAAGAATTTTAGCTGCTGAGATTGTCTATCAGCTTTTAATAGTAGAAACAAGTTCTACTTTGCACCAGAGAGGGTTTTATGCCCAACTCTACCTTATCAAAGGCTCAAGACTAATCAATAACTGCTCAGCTATAATGTGGACAGCTAAAAGTTACATTGAAGTACACTTGAAAGAGGTACATTCAGTAAGAAGCTCCACATTATGAGAGGGCTTCAGTGACAATCATTAGAAAATCCCCAAAAAAACCCAAACATACAGCTACAGAATCATGTGGCTTTTCCACACGGAAACCCCATACCAAATCAGATTTCAGATAAAATACAGAACATACTTCTTGATCCTGTGAGGTATGAAGGCAAAAGTCAAGTCTCTCAACACGACCTGGTGAGGTTAATCTTGGGTTTCTTTCCAGGTTTATTAAGTTCCACCAAGTATCAACTGAGCTTAATTCATTATTGTCAAATGGTCTTAGCTGTGGAGCAATGAAGCTCCACAATGGAACATTTTTAAAATGTTTTTATTTTTACTTCTATTTCATCTGTGACTATTTCTAGAAACTAGGACACAAAAAAGACAAGACAGAGTCAGGGGATCAGAGGTAACCTTTATCTGTATGACTGGTGAATATCAATTTTTTAAGGCATGTCTGAATGTACAAAATAGGTTATTTTGTCCAAATCACATATACAACAAAGTAAAAGGTATGATACCAAACTTACTGTGATATTATTACTGTTGTCTGCAGTGCTAAATGGATCAGTGCCAGCAGTCACAAAAGGGTCGCTGGAGGATTGTTTGAAAAAAGAGTCAGCTGCAAAAGGGTCTGAGCCTTTGAAGGGATCACCACCAAAGGGATCTAAAAAGTAAACATCTCCTTAACATTTCTGCTTGCTTTCCTTAGCTCGATATCCTAAAAACTAAACAATATACTGCTTTTTTCATACTGCCACAAAGTGACACGTTTAAGATCAAGGACCTTTGAAGTATGAAATTCATCTGTGAATAATTTGTATTCTGTGATTCAAAACATCAGACAAGCCAAAGTTTTCTGCACGTCATGAAAACAGTGGTTCAGTTCCTAAATCATCTCAGCATATAGGTTCATTACCAAATCTCCTAAAAATGAAGCATTTTTACAGAACCTAATGTTTATCAAAACTCTCCTGGCCCTTCTCTCCTTTATTCCCCAGATGCAATTGATATTTCTTATCTGGCACTTGGTGCTCAGTGCTGTTTTGTTATTGCCTTCCCACTGGTTATTTTGCCTTTTTTTTTGCCATAAATTCAGGTGGCAAAAAAGCTCCACTCAGGGCTGAGCAAATAATGCAATGACATTGCCTATAAAGTCAGTCTAAAGAGAGACTTCCCACCCTTTCGGTACTTAGTTCTAAAGCAAGTTGGTAGGTTAAGAGACTTTAAAAGAACAGTCCTACTTTTTTGCATACAAAACAGGCAGCAAGAGTTTGGGGCCTTCTGTTTACCACCTTCACATACTTAAATCCCAACTAGGGGTACTTTCAACAACAAGAGCAAAGTTCAGTGGCAATAGGCTTCTCTGAGAAGCTTTAACAAAGTGGCCAGCTGCTACTACCATATATATCCTATAGTGGCTTTTTGTGGCATTTCCACCTTTTTTTCCCCTCTGAAAGTGGTGACACTTTCCCCTACATACTAGTTGGAACCATTTAGGTTTCATTCTAGTAGGAACCATTTAGAAAAAAAACAAACACGTTAGAAGTTACAAAGTTATTTACCAATTTTTCCAAAAGGGTCATCTTTGAAGGGATCACCTGTTTAAAAAAAAGGCAAATATTCATTAAGCAGCTTATTACAATCACGAAACACACACAAAAGCAGCCATCCAAGCTGCATTTCTGTTGGCTGTTGCCCACAAACACCCACTTTAGGCAGTATTTACCACTGCAGTAATCCAGGCTAACTACTGGTACGAGTCCCAGTTTTGATTAATTAATTCTCACAGGCCCTGTGGATTGTAGCTCCTAAGTGTTCCTTTCTGTACTGGATGCATGATTCCAATTACATCATTTCTACTTCCTCATCTGTATCTGAGAGACATAAATACTGCCTCTTAGCTGTAGATACCTACCCTGAACATTCTGAGCACACAAAGCCCAAAAAATCGTCTACTAACACACAACCCTTTCTCCTTGAAAGAAAGGCCTTATCATAAGTAGGACCACTTCAACATAAACAAAGATCAAGCAATGTCTACACAGAAACATCCAAGCTGTTTTAAATTAGTTTAATTTACTCACTAAAAATATTAAATCTGCACTGACATTCTTTCAGAAGCCAAGTGATCTGAAACAAATTTAGCTTGTTTTCCCTTCAAAGCGACACAAGCTAAATTGATCAGACCATGTTGATTCTGAAAGCGTGTAAAATCATATTAATGTGGCTGAAAACATCTGCTTCAGCAGCTAATTCAAATTAACTCCTCTTCTCCAACTGGCTCCATATAGGCAGATCATGTCTTCCATAAAAAATAAAAGCAGAGCAACAGCATTCGTCAGTGGCAAGTTCTTAAAATAAAGCTGAGCACTTCCCCAAGACGAACAGATGGTGCAGTTCCACATTACCTTTTCCTGAGTGCCAAACTCACCATAAGTAGGCCACAGCCATTCACTCCCAACCACCCACACCCTCCCCACACCACAACTCAGTGAACCCTCCACTGACCCGTTTGTGGATTTGTGCTGTAAATTAGATTAGTGCCACCACACGTAATCACACCAAGGCCCACACCTTTAAGGCCAAAAAGCCACCAGGGCAGGGGGAGGGAGGGGTTGGGGTAAGAGAAGTACTCAGGAAGAGCAGTGAGGGAAAGAAGCATTTTCACAGCTAATTAGAAAGCCCAAATGAAGGAAGGAGAAACACCCCAGAACACTCATTTCTATCATTTCTATTTTTGTAATGCTACTGACTCCACACTCCTGTCACTCACACATCTTCAGATTTGTTCTATAAAGAACAGTTTTAAGGTGAGGATGAGACTGATGTGTTCACAGAAGACCTGTTTCTGCAAGTCTGCACTTAGAGAGAAATATTTACTTACTGCCAACAAAAGGGTCAGACTGGAAGAACTCTAAGCTGGCTTCAGAAACTAGATCAGGCAAGGGATGAGATTCAGCATCAAATGGATCTTCCTGGGCAATGCAAAAGGAGAGAAAGGTATTAAATTTTTAAGACTTGCAGGGCGGAAACACTTATGTCATCTCCTGTTACCATTTAGTGGTTTCTTAAAGCTTATAGCAAAGAGACAGCTGGAATTCAAAATTCATCAATGGAGAGAGCCAAAATATTTCTCAGCAACCTGCATGCTACAGGAGACAAAATGTTTTCATGACATCACACTCTAAAAGCAATAAGAAGTAACTATTTATTTCTTTATCATGACCATGATCCAAGCCTGAAACAGTTAACCAGGACTTTTTTTAACGTACTTCTTCCTCCCCCAAAACCTGGACAAACTCACTTTTTTGGTAATAGTTGCAGTTGGGGTCTCTTTCTCTTCTACAACAGAGGCTGCTGTTTCAGGACTATTCCTTATCTGTACAAGGATAAAAGCAATGCACCATAAATAAGTAAATACAAGACTGCACAAAAAAATTTTAAGTATTAAACAGAATCACAGAATATACTAAAGCATACTTCAAGAGGTTCATAGTTATTATAGAACATCCTGGAGTGTTCCATAAAACCTGTGAAAGTTTTTAAAAAAATAAATCAATCAAGAATCTACTGAGACATAAGGAGGAACATTTAAAGCAAGACAGTTTTAGATTTTTTGTACTATTCCTTATTTCATTCTTGTTCCACCAAATGGAGACAGCTGCTCTCCTTTAATGTTAGTTCTACTATTCAATTTATGATATTTGCTTCGGAGATAAATACAGGAAAAAAAATTATTGTCGCTTTCCAGGCAAGCTAAAATTGTCTCCTTTTCTGCTTATGAACTTTCAGATTGTGGAAACACAGTCCCTCAGAAAAATACCCTGAAATTTCACTTGTGCAAGTGTTTAAAAACATAATCAATCTTGATACATTCTTAACTTATTCCAACTTCCCAGCTGCACTGCATCATGAATAAGCAGGCAAAACACTACTCACTGGAGACACATTGTTTGTTTGTTCCTCTTCTGCTACACTTTCAGCATTCTCGTTAAGGTTTGCAGTTTCACTGCTGCTGTTGCTAAGACTGGAATGATCCACAGTCCCATTAACAAGTGTACTATGTTGCTGGGAGTGCCAACTAAATTGGTTGTTTTCCAGTTCTTTCAGCTCAAGAAGTTTTGTCTGCACCTGTAAGCAGAAATAAATGTATATGCATCAGTATGTATGGCATCAGTATGAGAACACATGGAAGCAGTTTGTGACCATCCCCTCTTAAATATAACATTAATGATATGTCTGAAATTCTTATTTTCAAAAGCAAATATAATACCCCCCCTCTTCTTTGCATCAAAATGTGAAGTGTGAGGGATAAGCAGAAATCTGATTTAGCAGAGGTGTAATGTGGTTGAAGGACACACCTGAGAACCTTTTGTCAAGAAGCAGACTCCAGCACTGGCAACATCAAGATTAGTTGCTTTGTTTCTACTCAAACTCGTAAGAAAAGTTGCAAAGCTTTCAGGGGCTTTTTGTTTGTCTAGTGTTGCTGGAGGTTTTTGGTTGGGGTTTTGTTTGTTTTGTTTGGGGTTTTTTTTGGTGATTGGGTGGGTTTTTTTTTTTAGTTATGTATTTACAACTACCTTAAACTCTAAATTAAAAAGGTTGTTTTATTAGAACTCTCATCTTCCAAGAAGGAAAATTACATATTTATCATCTTTTCCCACATGACTTTCCAAGTGTAAAAACTTCCTAAGCAGACACTTCCAATCACACGTTATTATTTCAGTGATGTGCTTAATGCAGTGCCTCACAGCAAACATCTACAACCAACCTGCCAGTTAGGAAGGAATTACTGGACTTGGCGGATTATGCAGAAGAATGAACACAGTTCAGATATTTAGGTGCCTAAAGCCCACTGAATTCTGCAAGGTCAGTCACCTAACAGAGTTTTCGTGGCCTTGCATGTGTCACAAGTCAGGTGACAGCAAAGACAACACCAGGTGTCTTTCAAATACACTGACTCAGACCAACCATGAGATAATCTTGCATAAAGCACCAAGGCACCTATTGTTCCTTATTTATGAGCCAAGAGCAATAAAATTAGGAGTACTGATATAAAACCTACTAAAAAAAGATCTGTATTACAGTCAAGCGTAACACATCAGTCTCAAATCTGTTCATTGCAAACACCTCTTACCAGTATATAAACATTGAAATAGTACAACCTTCCCTCTACCTGTGATGAAACAATAGAAAAACCCATTTGTTTACTTCTCAGTTTCTAAAACTAGAAGCCAAATTTAAAAATGATGAATGTTACACAACTCTTCAGCAGAAGAAAGTGGTCTTGCATGAACTCTAGCAGTAGAAGTTTTTTTAAAAAATAAACTAGAAAGTTACAGATGTGCCTTGTGTGAAATGTCAGGCATTTCTAGGGTTCAAAGCTCACAGGTAGGCTTTGCCTTTTGTTTTTAACTTGATAACAATGAGAGTGGCTAATACATTAGACAGGTGGCAACACAGAGGAGAACAATGAGGAAAGGGTGTGCAAGCTAATGCACCACTGAAGTAATAACAAATCACTGATTATAGACAGAAACTGAAAGTCTTCCACACAACAGCAGACACTTCAAAGCACAGGGCTTAAAACCAGGGCAGCCAAATCTCTGCTTCTCAGTATCTAATCTCAACCCAACTTATTCTTACATTCACTTTACTTTCCCCCCTTCAACAGTGCACTAAGTAAATGTTATCAGCAATTTTATACTGACTTCACATCAATTAAAGCATAGTGAGAATGTGCCCCAGGCCATGGCTGAGCATGAAAACTTAAATAACCAGTGGACACAGAGAATTTAAGTCTTCGTTATCCATTTTTCACCCATTACATTAAGACAAATTATTTACTAAGTATAATAAATTAATCCCTTTTATTAACAGAATTTGGAGAAAAATCATGAAGTATCTTGAGTGACTTAAATCAGCCTCTAAGAATCCTAACAGCTACTACCACAGAACACATGTGTAAGTAACTGAAGACATGAGCAAACAGTGAAGAAAAAAGAAAGCTACGCCTTCCCCTGAAGACAAACCACACTAAAGGTTGGCAGCTCAAACTATTTTTTGGGGGGTGGGTCTTTCACACTGCCTTACTGAATTAATTTCCTGTTGTGAATCCTGCAGATGTTGCTGAAGAGGTCCCAGCTGTGCTTTCCCAGACTCTATGCAATGCTCAAGCTCTGCAGTTTCTTGCTGCAGGCGACTCAGCTCCTCTTGGGCTTTGGTCAGTTCATCTTCATACGCTGAAATCTTTGATTCCTGGCTCGTTATTTCAGCCTTCAGCATGGCAATCTAAAGCATGAACAGTACTTCAAGTGAAAAAAAAAAACAACAAAACATCCCACACCCAAAAAACCTATCAACACTTCCAAACACATCTAATACTATTATTTATGACCAGAAAAAGTAAAAATCTCATAGCTATTGCAAGATTACAGACCATACCTGAATGAATTATCATACCTGATAATACCTGATATAGATCTGATACAGATTATACCTGAATGGACAGTTAATTCTCTGTTGGTCTCAATAGGAACAGTGTATTCTAACTGTTTTTCCGACCAACACAGACATTTTTAACACTGAAAAGATAATTTTAGACCTTAAAGAAATATAATACCTTTATGTTAGGAAAAAAAAATGACGTAAGAGGTTATTTTTTAATCAGTAAGAAATCAGTTCCAGTAATCAGTGCTTCTAATTACACTTGCATTATACTTTTGAATTGTTTGTTTGCTTTTAACTTTATTTGTGTGCAAGTATATCTCAATATGTTTGTTGACACACTGATAATAAATTAGGAGGCCACTGAAGTGAGTGATGTATTTGCTATGCTCTGTTGCTCACAAAACCTTGACACTCAGGCTATTTATTTGTTAAAAGCTTTTTTTCCTGCCCCAACAACCGTAACTCTGAAAGGCTGAGCTGTTCAAAACAAGGCATTTACTCTTCCAAGGGCCTTGCCCACCAGACCTTACCAAGTGGGCCTCCTCTGCACACTTCTGCCTGATGTCATTAAGTTGCTCTTCCAACTTGGCCTTCTGCTCATCAAGATCATTAAGGGTTTCCTGGGCTTCCTGTTTCTGAGCTTGTAGCTTTTGCAGATTACTGCTCTCCCGCTTTACTTCATCTTGTAGGTCCTGTAATAAAACAGATCAGCTTCACATTTGTTCCCTCTCTACTAACCACTAAATTCCGCAGCACACACTGCAGTACTAACTTAGATTTCAAAGTATCAACATATTATCTTTCAGAAGCCAGCACTGACAGCATGTCTGACAAGCAAGTATTCTCAAATTCTAATTCTACAACATAAAAATAATCAGGTTATTTGTGTTTTCTTTTCTCACTGAAGTACTGAGGATCGTGCATCAAGACAGGTTAACAGGGATTCATTTTGAATTTAGAAGTAGTCTTTATTCAGGACTGCTACATTGTCTCTGTCCCATGTTTCAGCAATATGTTTTACTGAGTTCCTTATTATGGACATGGACCTGTTGGAGCGAGTCTGGAGGAGGCCATGAAGGTGCTCTGAGGGCTGGAGCACCTCTCCTATGAAGACAGGCTGAAACAGCTGAGGTTGTTCACCCTGGAGAAGTGAAGGTTCCAAGGAGACTTTAAAGCCTATTCCAGGACTTATAAGAAAATTGGAAAGGGACTTTTTATCAGGGCATGGAGTTATAGGACAAGGGGGAACAGCTTCACACTACCAGAGGGTAGGGTTAGATGGGGTATTAGGAATAAATCCTTCCCTGGAAGGGTGATGAGGCCCTGGCACAGGTTGCCCAGAGAAGCTGTGGATGCCCCCTCCCTGGAAGCGTTCCATGCCAGGCTGGATGGGGCCTTGAGCAACCAGGGTGGAACAAGATGGTCTTTGAGGTCCCTTCCAACTCAAGCCACTCTGTGATTCTATGATAATAGAAATTCTTTATTCTGCTCCTTCCCCCTTCAAAAACACATAGCCAAAAACAGGAATTGGTTTTAGGGACACGGTGAAAGACCAAAGCAGTGCATTATTAACCCAAATGCACTGCCTCCTAGGGCATTCCTGCCTCTAATTTTAAAAAAATCAGCCAAAAACTTATTTTCCATGTAACAGTACTGGTAAGGAATTCACATTTCATACAACACAATATGGCATCTTTTGATTAACGAAACAGCAGCAAGTATGTGTCTTGTGTTCGAAGTACTTAAGTAGCATCATGTGGTAATTAGTTCATTTCTGAGCAACAAGAATGGCTATACTTCAAGAAGCTGCAGAGATAACACTGAAAAACATGTCAAGGAAAGAAATTAGGATGAAGAAAGAATCGTCAAAGTCAAGAGGAAGACATAATACAGGGAGATCAAAAAGCATTAATACAAAAGGAGAAGTATTAGATGAAAAGAAAATATTGCTGCCTTTCTGAGAAAATATGGTAACTGAAGGAAGAATCATCAACAACAGTAAAAAATGAATAGAGATAAATAAAATTAAGGAGGATAGGAAAACAAGAGACATGAAATTCTGATTAGATCATACATTTGTGTGCTGCTCTAAGCTACGATCCTGCTGTCCTTTTTTAGTGGTGTTTTGTTTTGGGTTCTTTTTTGTGAGGGGGTAGTTCATCCACGTGTGCTAACACCTCCCATAATGAGGACAAAAAAGCCAGACAGAAATAGAAAGGCATATGGTGCAAGCAGTCAGATGCTAGGGAATTAGGTAACCTCAAGACAACTGGAAGACACATCATAAATGCTTTTATGTAAAAAACCAAAGCCAAAACTATGCAAAAAAACCCCCAAACCAAAACATAGAACACCAAAAGCCCCCCACAACCCCCCCCCCAAATCAAATTCGAAGTTCAATAACGGGTATGTGACTTGTGTACAGCAGCCAGCCTTGGTGAATTACTAGTTATTTCTAATCCATGAAAGACAAACCAGCACACAAACAAAAAGCTCTTACAGCAGCTACTGACTTGGATAATTGGGACATTCTTGATCCATTCATTTTTTACACTGCTTTGAAAAGCAAGTATCAGCTGACACTTAACGCAGGCAGTGGGGGAAAAAGCTTAAAGAGATTTCAGCTGCTTTTTTGTGAAAGGAAGCAAGAATTCACATACATATAAGCTAATATAGGTCATCTCCACTCTTGTCTGTCCTAGGCACAGCAGTAGAGAAGCACTGAAGAGACCTGACTAAGCCTGATGGCTCCCAAAAGAGAAAAGAAGGAAAAAACCCCGGCCAAACCCCAAACCCACAGTGGTTTTTTGTTCACATATGTTCAAATTAAAGGTTGGAGTATACACAGAATGGGTACAATATTCTAAGATACCTCTTCATGAAGAAAACCAGGCTCCAATTAAGCTTTGATTTCAAGGAACATCCTCAGCACAGAAGCAGCAGTTAATGTTCAAGCACTGAATGAGATTTCAGGGGAAAACCATGAACATATTTGAGGTGGTACAAACTGGCATTCTGATGGTAACAGTAATCCTTGTATTAGATTTATGATCATTATAACTCTTCGTGCTAAAGTAGTGTAGGATAAGGGAAGTTTAAGGATCTGTATTTTCACAGACAAGACAATGGGTTTAATAGCTTGTCAGTCTGTACTTCTCCAAATAATTCATGTGCTAAGAACTGTTAAGTCTCAAAGAGGACAGAAAAGTTAAACTTCACTGACTTTCCAATGGCATTGGTGCACTGCAACAAAGAATAGAGAAATTCCAATGCTGAGAGGGGTATTTGGAGCATGTAACTTTAAGAAAACACCACCCCTCAGTCTTTGCTACTAAGGCACTGGTATTTCAATAAGCACATTGAAACACATCAGCATGCTATGTTTTCCTGAAAACTTTCTCTGTCTTTGCTTTTTTGTAGCTATTTACATAGTATATAAGTTATTTTATAGAAGAAAAAATATAGAAGAAAAGAACTGTCATTCTTTCTCTCCTTCTATACAAATCAGTTTGATTCATCACTGACCATAGCTATATTTGACATTATAATTTGTGTCCATGGAAGGAATTCTGGTATCAGAAACTCAGGAGTGTGATGCCACAAAACTAGCTTGAACCAAGGTGGAAGGTTAGAGAGCATTGTTTTTGTACACCATCTTTGAAATGTCACCATTAGAATAAAACCAAAAATAAAAAAGCATGAGGTAAAGATATCCTTAGTCTGCCACATTATTCTCTGAAGTCCTAGAAAGTTTGTTGAAACATGCAGGTCCTCCAACATTCAGGAGCAAGAAAGGGACCAGAGGTGAAGGACCATCAGCTTAAATAAATGCTGCAGCCATTTCCTGTTTGATCCTGAATAGCTTGTGTGATTGCTAAGAGGTTAAAGACCTGAGACAGCTGCTTCCAAAATTACTGTTCAGGATACAAAGGCTTAACTCGATGCAACAAACTGATTCTGTGATGCTGCTGACTATCAAACACTGAACACACGCGATGACACCGTAACATTCAAGGTAAGGTTTTTATCTACCTTTAGTGCAAAGACACCAGAGAACTCAACATGAACACACACTGACTCCAGCACACACTAACAAAATCATCTTGTGTGCAAAACCAGGAATACCCATGGGGATTTTTAAGTGTGAAAGGCAATCTGCAGGGTGGGGAGGGGAATGACCGTGGCACACAGGGACAGAATCACAGGCATGGGCAACTTCTGCACGAATTTCTGCAGCTGCTGAAGCTGCCTTCCAGCATGACCAACAGGCCAGCACCTGACTATCTCCAGAGAGGTCAGACTATTAATTATCTTCCAGGCTTTAAGGATATTAAATAGCCGAACACCAAATTCTCAATTGTTTTAACACATTAGCTCCTTTTCAGCCCAACCAAAATTAAAATGCAGAGATCACTTGCACTATTTGCTCTTAACCAAATAAAGATTATTTTAAATAGTAGATTCCTAAAATAAATTTAGAAATAAATATAAGTGGTCAGATATCACACTGAAGATTTTTTTTTAAAGAGTAATTTAAAATTTAATTGAAATATTGCTTTGCAGTACTTAATTTAGAGCTTGGCTAGATAGTCAGCACCCTAAACACTGATGCTGACTGTATAATTTCTAACGCCTGTAAAACACTTGTAAATTTAAATTTTACAATGTCATCCTTTTACATAAAAATCAACAGATTCTTTTTAAAATTCACTTATATTAGGCAAAATTAACTTGAGGCAACATTCCTCCCAAGCTGGTAATTACTGAGACTCATAAGAAGCAGCCCAATACACAAGCCCTTTTAATTGAGCCACTTAAGTTTATTAATTAATTTACAGTGCTACAGTGTCCTCTTTAGTTTTAATTATACAGTAGATAGTCTTTTAAAAGAAAAAAAATCTTTTCTTTTGTAATCTTTTTCATTTAAAACTCCATGCAGGCTATAGAAGCTCACACATTAATATAAATATACACACCTACACCAACCCACAGTCATGTAGAAAATACACTTCAAAATACATTCTTTTTCTTAGCCCCAATTTTTTTTTCTTTTTACTGGATAAGTGACATGATCTAAAGACTCAGTAATCCCACTGTCACTAAAGCAGCACATGGTGCAATATCAGGTGTCTGAACAATAATTCAGTGTTTTATTTACCTGGACCTCACTTGTCCTCTGCTTGATGGCATCTTCTTTCTCCTTCAGGTCTTGCTCTACATTATTCTTTTCCCTAGAAGACCAGCAAACAATGCAAGAATACTTAAGAACATCAGCTACAGCAGGTACAGTTATCCAGCCCCCTAAGCCTGTATCTCTCTTTAAATACATAGTGAAACATTAAACACAAAAGATGTAAGGGATTTCTGCTTTCCAAATTATTTACAAGACAGAAGCCCACATAAGGGCTCTGCATAAACCCCCCTGTCTTTCCACCAACTGCACTCCAGTGATAAGAATGGCTCAAAAATGGAAGGGGGCGGGAGGGAGAAATCAATGAAATACTGTCTCCAGTGATCTCACTGTTGCTATGGAGCACTTGTCTAATGAAAACTGCTAGGAAAAGTGGGAGGGATTGCATCAGATTCCATCTATTAACCCCTGCAAACACAGCAATGCCTATGCTCACAGTGGCTAGGAAACATTTCCAGCAGGCCAATCGAGCTGATTGATGCCCTTTGCCTGTCAGATTTCAGACCCTTCCCTCGGGAAGCTCAGGGAGAAGCAGGAAGGTTGGTTTGGCTTGCTGGAATCACGACCTGCTCAGAGACTCCACACGTAGTGATTTGCTGTGTCATATCAAGCCTGTCTATACAGGCATTTATTCAAGTTTAAAAGTGACTACTGATGACAGGGGAATTATCATCAATAAATTCTTGGTAGTCAGACATAACAATAAGAAAGGGAAAAAACCAACATACTCCTCATAAGTGTTACTATTATTAAAAAAATCAAGAGTATCTCTCTCTAGACAGCATATGGAATCTTTTCTCCTTTCACAGATGCAGAAAAACAGTAAGCTCTACAGTTTTAACATTATCTTCTGTACATAGATATTTACTTTCATAAAGATTTTGTTAGTAAATTAGCACACACATGAAAAGTTACAATTCGAACAATAAACTTAGCATTTCTAAATCTATCAAATTACATTACTGGTACATATTAAAATTAAGTAAATTCATATTTTAATAGCAGCAGATTGTTAATCTAAAACTATTTATTTTATTGTTTATTCCTATTTATACAGAAGAAAATATTTCTGTCTCTGAAGAAAAGCAAAGCTGAGGAATTTTTGTTTACTGCTAAGCCATGTACAATGGAAATGAAAAACAATCCAGATGTCAGATCTCAAACAAACATTTGCTCTGACAAATAATTACTGTAGATTATGCTCTGCTATTACTTATCTCACTATCTGATTAAAGAGCAACTTCCTGATTATGCCCAAAGGGAAGGTTTAAATGGAAGAAAAAGGAAAGATGTGGAAAAAGGAACTTTGAAGAACAAGGGTAGTTATTTTTTTGAGTGTGATCCTTCAAGTTTCGTAAAATTCCTCACTCTCCATTCCTCAGAACACGGGAATTACAAACAAATCTTCACCTTCTCGATCACAGTTATAGCACACCCCTCTAGCTCTATAAACTAGTATCTGTAGTATAGTTGTACTTAGATATTTAAAGCACTGCCACGCAGGGTTGAAACAAGCTCTGTTGCTTTTGCTTCCATAACCTTCCATGAACAAAGGGTCTCAGTAAAGCAATTCCACAGATCTACATACAAGTCAGGCTGAAAAACACCTTCAAGCCCTCAAACACCCATTAAAAGCACAGCAGACACACAGACATATTCATCCTGATTGAATTAAAAAGAGAATAATCGACTAGGAAAATAAATACTTGTTATTTTTCCTGCTTGGGTGTGAAAACTGAGCAAGAAATAGAACTGCAAGCAGGTATATATGCTTATTATACAGCCTTTCCACATTACTGTCACTGATGTGCCTAAGAGACTGTCAGAGATGCAGATAACTTTCCTTTTATTTCAACAGAAGCCAGGTACCTAAACCCTTGAAATCTGGACTAAGCAACAGGATACAACACCCACCCACCGGCAGCTTACATGAGCCAAATCAGAGCACAAACAATGAATTGGAAAGAATCAAGTGAAAGAAGTATTGTCAGGCAGAAAAAGAAAAGCTTCGGCAGCAGTCTCAGGCGAAGCAAAACAAGCTGAGTGTATATAGTCTACACATAACACATCCCCTCCTCCCCCCAGTAATGCCTCTTTGTTTCAAAGAAAAGACAACACAGACCTACTTAATTCACTAATTCTTCTGAATGCCTCCATTTCTTTTACAAACTATCTGGTATGCCCCTGTAGGAATGCTCAGCAACTGAAAGAACCAAAAACAAGTCACAAAATTGATTTACTGGATATGACAGATTTCCTGGATCATAAAATCCCTTAACACATCAGCACTTGAAAATAAGCAAAACCAAAAACCAACCCAAAAAGAACTGTGGTCTTGCCAATAAAGGACACTTGTAACCTACAATTCAAGTCAATTATTGAAAGTAATACAATTTCCCTATGGATTTTAATAGTAGTCAGGCCAGAAGAACCTTGTATCAAATACACTAAAAGCAATGACTAATTGATGGTTTCTCCCATGCAGATGCTTCATGATTTACCATCAAATAATCTTAGTAAATCCCTAAGTTTAATACTAATTTGTGAATGGAATAATTTATAAATGGGAGCCAGCACATTACAAATATTTGTCATAGCTGAGAACTGCAGCCACTCAACCCTGGCCAGGTTGAATGACAGCCAACACTTAAAATCACCTTAGTTACAAAAGCAAAAAAAAGGTATTTTCCATAATAAGAGACAGATGACTACTCTCAGAGCTGGTAGAGTTATCTATTCTCACAGCTGCCCAATATTTCTTATTTTCACATAAATTTGTAGCTTTGGGAATCCCTAATGTAGCAGTACTTCAGTTTGGCAATGCCAGAAAAAATGCCAAGGGTTTGCCTTGTTTCTTCCACTCTTTGTTCCCTCAAACTTCACAGCTGCAACAGCTCAGTTACTTCCAAACCAGAGGTTAGAAGAAATGAGCGATCCTACATTAAAATTCTTTCATTGCTTGGCTAAGATGTAGATCAGCTTCATGGCCCTTCTGACCTGGTTTATATTCAGGACAATAATAGTGTTGCTATCCAGCACATGTGAAGGAGGGCATCTCTGGTGAGATATCCCAAGTTAAGTTCAACTACTTCACATGCTTAGAGGGCAATGTGGTACTGGTAAAGCTTGAAGAAATCCCACCAATCTGTGGGCAGTAGATAGTTTTGAATGCATGACTGCAAAGCAGGATTTGCTGGAGAAGAAAAAGGTTTTATAGCCCTAAAAAGAATATTAAGAACATCTGGTCTAGCCTCCCACAATGCTGATCAAAAAAAGCTTCAAATACCTTTCTAAAAATACAGTGCAACTGAAACAGAATTTAGAAACAGCAGTGCTAACAGGTTCAAAATGATGTGGATCCCACAAGGTCCCTAGGCAAATCATTCCCCCCATCAGAGGGGAATTATCCTCACTAGGAAGTGTTCTGCATTTTATTCTTCATCTGATTCTCAACCTACACTTCCTGACATTGTACTTATAAAATTAGATTACAAAGCTATTGGCTACCAGAAATCTTGCCCACACAAACTGCCAAGCCACAAAGACATCACCTCTGTATTCTCTGCTCAGTCTCTCCCAAAGCTGTTTTCCACCCATTGTCATTCTTTTGGCCATTTCCTCTCCTGCCTTTTTTTTTTTTTCTGAAGTGCACTTCAAAAATAGATTAAATTTCTGTTACTGGGTCTCAGAAACAGAGCTCTCTTGGATACTTCTCAATGGAATCACAGACTAGAATTCTTATGCATTAAGTCCGACAGCTGAACAATGTATCTTGTTTAATAATGAACAAAAATAACTTCAGTTTAAATTACATTTTTATAGGACAACTATCAATTCTGAGAGTGTACTTCACCACTTGTAACAGAAATGTGGATTATACCAAAGATGAAAAGTCTCCTACATTTACCACACTGTTAATCCTGTTCTGTTCTGAACCTCTAAATCACATAAATTTCCCCTCTCTAAAAATAAATACATATTAATAGTTGCCCCACCATATCTTCAACAATCTAATGTCACTCTAATGTGCCAAATGTTGTCAACATATATTTGCCACTGCAGAAATGAAAGCAATGACTTTTCAAAGGCCATGGTTCCTTCACACCTCACAGCAAGAAAAGAAAAGAAAACAAGTCTGAAACAGCCTGGGTTGCGTGTCAGGCTGCAAGCCCACCTACTGAAAACCAACCTCATCTAAAAATTCATGCTAGCCAACAATTTATTTCCCTCTAAGATAGTAACAGCAAATATACACTGTTGTAAATCATATTTCAGGTTAATAAATGTAAGTGTTCAAAACTGTAATTAATATAACCTGAAGAACGAAGGAAGGCAGAGCAGGGAGAAGTGAGGAAGCAGTGGGAGTAATAAGACAGAGAATAAGCAGCTGAAGTGAAAAACATTTATGCATTTAGGAAACAGACTGTGCTTTGACACATTGCCAAATTAAATCATTCCTGCAAGCGACATGAATTAGAGAGGCAGATTTCATCATGACAAAGCACCCTCACTTAAAAAATAGGAGAGTTTACTGTTCTTAATAGAATTTCAGTAGATTTATGATAGTAACAAAAAAAACACCGAAGAAAAATACCTGCTATGTCTGAAGAGTATGACGAAGACTACAGAAAATATATGGATTTGATTTTCTTAGTCACTTAGTCATCTTAATTACCTTAGAAATAATCAATGGAACCCAAGGGTCTGAAGACATCAAAACAATTTTTTTCAGTGCTACAGTTTATTTTACTAAACAGCAGACAAACACCTCCATCTTTACCACCATCAAGACCTTAGCAGAGGTCCATACACAAAGTCATCTTCCCAATTCCCACCCTGCACACTTCATTTTTTCCATCTCATTTCCTTACAGCCATTAGAAAAAAAGTCCTTAGAATCCCTTCTACAAATCAAAGACAACTAACACCAACTTATATCACGGTTCCACCATCCTAAAGATCTGCTCCATTCACATCTGCCAATTAAGAGGAACAACAAAGAATATTTCCACCTCGGGATGCTGAGATAGGCAGCTCTCTGAAACACGCCCTGAGGGCATGAGGGACAGACCCTTCACAGTCTTGCTGTCACTAAGTGCACTCATGTGAGTGAACAAAGAGCAGAAGTGTTAAACAGTACTACAGACATGCTAACCATTTATTTCAGCAAAGCAGACTATTACCACCTGCTTTTCTCTCATGCATTGAATTGGTTTTTAAAAAACAGTAAATAGCACAACTGAATCTATGGCAGCTATGACTATTCCTCCTCTACATACCTCTGCAGGTCCACAATTTCATTGTTCAATGTATCAAGTTCTTTAATTGCAGAAAAATCTGCTACAGAATTCGGTCCTTGAGTATTCTGAAAGATAAAAAAATAAATACTGTAAGTCTATAGCTTATGCTGTCCAACAAGTATATTCACTTTACTTTTACGGCAACATGAGCTATCCTCTTGTAACAACTGTTGGCAGTGTTGTATTTCAAACACTCAGTCTCAGAACACCCCAAACAGTACAGATGCTACATTAACAGAACACAACATACAGCCAAAGCACACAGAGATTTCAATGAGTTTGTCTCCTGCAAACCCTTGAAGACACCTCGCACAAAAGCACAGGATGCCTTGGTCATACAAAAAACCTATACAGTCTAGTTCTAAAATGAGATTGATCTTACAGTTAATGTTTAGCTGGCTTCCTAGCATTCATTTCAGAGAGGTTTATTTACTATTGTATTTCTATTTCTTCATCTCAGTGACCCTCATGCTGCAGAGCACAGTTCAGCATGAACCTCCAAAGTACTGAATGAAACTTCGACAATACAAAGTCACAGATAAGTTACACCCATGAGTTTCCATTTACTTAATGTCTTTATAACACAATGACTGTAATACAAATTATGTTTCAAAAAAGTACACGTAAATGGTTAGAGAACAAAAGCTGAAGACACAAATTAGCAAATGCTGAAATTGTTCTACTGTGCCTTATCACAACATGAACATGTTTAGAAAGCCAGTCACTGTAACTACCTTCTATAAATACATTAGTTCCTTCAAATCTTGAATAAAGTCTTCCAAGTCAAACACAAAAATCAGAGGAAAAATATACACATATAATTAAAAAAGGCAAGCGATACTCTCAAAATAACACAAAAGTTTTTAAATGCTGAAGTTCCTCTGCAGATAAATCAAGGTGCTATTAACTATGTGTTTATTCAAGCTTATAGTCTGGGAAAAAAATAAAATAACGAGAGCCAAGAAAAGACCTAAACAGTAAATCTGAGCACACAATGGCCAATAATATTATTCAGCAAAACTATAGATTATTCATGCATATTTTACTAGAACAAATGGTATGAACTGTGAATAAAATAAAAAAACCCTCCAAATATACAGCTATTCTTGAATTGGTTAGTGTACAGCTTCTCAGATGGGCAAACTAGCTATGAGGTGATCCTGTTCTAAAGGAATTACACTGGAGTTTTGCAGCGTTGCTCATGGCACTCCAATAAAAGTTTTTACTTCTAGGACAGGGGCAAAAGGAAGACGTGGAACAATTGGCTACAAGTACAATTTTCTTCCATGCCTCCTTCTCTCACCAGTCAAAATAAATCCTGCACAATGACACCAGCATCAAATTTGAACAAAAAGTAGTTCAACCTTATTTTCAATTGCTCAGGAGAACTGGTGTAGAGGAGAACATAAAAGCCAGCATTTTAGCTTCAATATAGAAGTTAACAAAGACAGAAGTTAGAACTATATGCTACTATTTACTAGACTGCAAACATGCATGCAACAACACTTTGAGTTTTTAACTCAAAATGGTAATAACAGTAAGTTCTTGACAAAATTCTTTGAGAGGACCTTGCATGGAAGCTTAAATTTTATGGCTTGTAATGCAAGTGGTGATTACAAACAGTTCTAGGTAAAGAAACACAGGAACAAGTGTTAAACTGCTGCTGTATCCCATCCATGGGATCTGCATTCAGGCCTCGAAATGGAAATAAAAGTTACACTACTGTGGTAATAAAATTCTGTAAGGGAATCAAACATTAGGTAACAGCAGCATGCATATATATGCCATTTAAATTTATCAAGGATCACAAGTTAACTTTCCCTATTTCAAAACCACAATAGAATACATTTTACATACTGATATTTCTGCTACCACCTTTATATTGGTCAATTCAGAAGACTAAGGCTAAATTGTTTTTTTTGGGGTTTTTTTACAATGTCAGCCACATCACGTTAAGAAAACCAGCACAACGCCTATCTCTGCCTACTGCTCTTGTAATTTGAGTTCAAATCTCGAGCAATAATCTTGGGCAAAAAAGTTCTTTCATATCAACAAGACAGCACCTCTTTTGAAAAAGCTCAAGATGAGCTGAAGGTTCAGCTCAATTGAGTAAAAGAAATTCTTGTTGAGGCTTTACAAAGCTAACTTAAAGCTAACTTACCTTCTTTCACAACAGTCTTATCATTTATGTGAGTAATGAAAAGAAAAATCACATTGATGTCTTTGAGAGTGTTTTAAAATCAGTTTACACAGAATAGCAGTAAGCAACACTGATCTCATCTAATGTGTTCTAATCACTAAATTCTCTGCAATATCACTAGTAAAACCACGGTTATTAGTCCTACTGATAACTGCCAGGGGGCTACTGCTCTGTCACCACCTCCCCAGCAATGTCACAGGTGTAAGACACAGCAATTCCTCTTTCCAGCTTAAGCAGCACATACTGCCAACAGGAAAAGCCACAGAGGTCTGGGTTCAAGGAAGAACCTCAGGGTTCTTCCAGATGAACAACACTGGAAATCACCAATAACTTGAGATTGGAACACACTGTGACACTTCAGAGAAGTGTTGTGATATTTCAGTGACTATAAAGAGTCTTAGAAGGATGTTCATTATTCAATCAACAGACAGTAAATATTAGAAAAGCAAAGATTCTCTAACCTTGAGAAAGCAGAGTTAACAAACTGACAGAATAATAAGGATGAAAAGCAGAGTGGTGCAGAATGGAAAAAACAGTCCAAACTAGAAAAGAGACATAGAAAGGAAAGCAAACATACAAAAAAGATTAGTAGAGTTGCAAATAAAGCAAATTACTTTTTAAAAACAGAATGTAAAAACAAATTAGATACCAGTTACAGAAACTCAAAAGTAGCACCAAATTTTGAGTTTCGCTTTTTCAGGTGTGAATTTTTCATTCTGTTTAAGAAAGTTGTAGAATTGGATCAATGTTTTGCACAACCAAGAAAAGGTAACTCACATCAGACTTCATGACGTGTAAGTCACATCAGAATTTGTGATGACCACTACTATTCCAGTAACTACAACTCGAACTGCTCAGGTACAGTCTACTGCTGGATTAAGATAGATGGCAACCTATGACTATGAAGGCACCTAAACCATCTGTGAAGTATAAAGTGGAGGAGCATTTACTTCTAAAACTTTAAATACATAATTCTAAACTTTCAGTTCACATTGTTTCCAAAGGTATTAAAAAAGATCAACATAAAAAAGGTAACATTAGGAGAAAAACACTGAACTTGTGCATGTCAGATGCAAACTGAAATTTCTTTAAATAGGCAGCAGCAGGATTGCTCTTTCAAAAGAGAAAATAATGCTTTCTCAACATAAGATCTCTCTGCTTGGTTGGCAGGCATAATAAATGACAGCTTCGTTTTGAAACATGGATGGAAGTTTTTTGTCAATTCTTTGCACCTAAAACCTCTTTTCTTCTCCATATTATGATAAATTTAAAGGTATGTCAGTACTTGAGGTGCTTCTTGTATAGCCTTTGAAATTAACACTATTTGTTTGAGATTTATACCAAAAATGCCAAACACATCCTTACCTTCTGTAAAATGACACCCCTGTCTGAAGGTGGAATCATCTCTGGAGTCAGAGCCTGAGGTGGATCAATGCCCTTTGTTAACTTCTGATTAATTAAATAGAAAGCCAAAGCAAACTGTTCCTTTGAAAGCTTTCCGCAGTCCTTGGTGTCACAGAGAGCCCTGCACACAAAATAAATCAAATCCTCATTTCTGCAAGTATAGCCCTGCTTATTGTACTTGCTGTCATTTAAAAATGTGAAACTTGCAAGTCTACATCTCCTCTTCTAAAAGAAAACAATACAGATGTAAGGCATGGTACCAAACAGGAAACATCACTCAAGCACACACAACCACCTTCTGTTTTCATGCTGAGGCCCACAGCTCTGGCCTGGTGAAAGGCAGAATCAGGGCTGTAGGTCACTAACAATACCTGAGTATTCCTCCTAAATTAAAGAACTTTCCACAGGCAACACAAGGTTATCTAAATTTTCCTACATTAGAGGATATGTTAGCCACACCTTGGGGAAAAAACAAAGGTTGTTCCTATCAGAGTAGCAGGGAAAGAATTAAAAAAGCAGTGAGTGTAATGAATGCATTGCTGTAATGAATGTAATGCTGTAATGAAGGTACAGCTGTAAGGAAAGACAAGTAAGTGGTAGAGTGAGATGGGACATAAATCTTGCATGCTACGAATTTTATACAGATGATTCCTTTTACCAGTATATGGGTAGTATCAGTGATTAGAGACAGAGCACCACTTTGATTCTTAAATACATGGGGTAGCTGAAGTGCAAAAATCTGTTTGTAAAAATCTGTGTTCAGGCACTTTACCTCCTCCCTTAAGATATGGCGCATAGCATAAATCTGTTTTCCCCCCATTTCTGTCCAAAAGCAGAAGCGATAAGTTACCACTGATTATACAAAGGCCATGCTATTATATACAAAAAGTAACTTTCCCTTTCCAAAAAAGTCACCATAACAAGAAGAGAGAACCATGCCATGATCTAAACAGCTGTCATGGAAAAAACCTACCAGATATGTGCAAGGAGAGCAGAAGGCAGTCCTGTCTTCAAGAATAGTTCTCTGGCTTCCACACCTGACACAAATCCATCCATGTCCTTGTCAGTTTTCACAAAGATCTCATCGTACTTAATTTTGTCTGCAGGCGATACAACCCACTGAAGGGGGGTGAGGATGAAAGGGGAAAAAAAACCAAAACCACAATACTAAGATAGAGGCAGTTCTGTTTTCAGAGTTACATAATTCAAGAACTACAGAACAGATTTAAAAAGTGATATAGGTGCCTAGTTTATAACCCGTTTTATCCTCCAAAACAGAGACATGTAGAGATCCACAAGCACCTCCAGAAGCAAAGCGTTTACACCAGTGAAGCACCAAGGCTGGCTGGAACTGCTCTGCCTCCTTGCCTATGCAATAAAAGCATTCCCTGGAGCCCTGATCTCCTCCCAGCGTGGGGCTGAGCCCTCATCACTGTGCTCAGTCACAGTCCTGCTGACTGCCTGGCTCTATCAATCTTGTCCCCTTTACACAGCTGGAGAGCTTTAGCTGGAGGGACTGGAGAGCTGCTCAAGCCCAGACTGTTAATAGCTGGTGCATTCTAATTGTATAATTTACCTCTGAACAAGGTAAAGATGGGAATTAGAGCCATTTCTGTTACTTGAGCAATTTTCACAATACTCAACTACTATAAAAATGGTTTTTTTGTGAAAACAGCTTCAAGTGCATGTATGAATGCTAATTAATTTCAGCACACATGGACACTTAGCAGATGACTCCCAAATGGAGCTGTGCACAAAACACACTGAAACTCCCCCAGAATGGCACTGCTTTGTAGTACATACAGCGAGACTTACCATCAGTCAAGTAGATTGCCAGATTAAAACCTTGGCATCTCTAGAATTAAGGTGCCAGTTTCCTATTGATTACTCAAATATGGGTACCCAAATGTTCATCAAGCAGCATCTGATGCATTAAATACTACAGCTCTTACCTTAGATCCCCTTACTACTTTTTTTCTTAGTTTGAATATAACAAGTTATAATCTTGTTGGACTGACAAAATTATAATCTTCTTGGAAAATCATTTCCCAAATTCTGGAGTCTAAGATCACGAGGAGTAAATAAGATGCCTGGGGGGGCAGGAGGCACCAGGCTTCTTAATAATCATGTTCAGAACAAACATTAAATCTCCTGTGTATAGGTGGATATGCTGGACCTTTGGTTTCTTTTTCCCATTGCTTGTGCTTATCTATTCCATTTTCATTCATGTCTTCTCCAAATTGCACACATGCACACACTCAACTGCACATACATGTCTGCCACAATTTGTTTTAAGAACTTGTCCATATTCAAACCACTGTTCAGCCACAAGACTTTTGCTCTGCAGATGTCTACCTGGGCTACTATTTTTTTTGAGCTTGATGCCTTGAAATAATTTATTTTAAAATTACCTTCAAAATCTGTACTAAATAATATTCTTTTATCTAACCGTTTATATCTGAAGACATCTAGGAAAAGCTGAACAAGATAAATCTCGCACCTCGCCATCTGGTCTTCCCAACAGCCTCCTAAAATTCTTCAACCAGGGTAAGAAGCAAACTAAAAACCTGTAGCAAGACTCTTTATACAGGCAGCCTCCAAAGAGCAGAAATCTTAAATTAAGAACAGAAATCTTTTAATCATCAATAACCTCAGAACTATACCTGTGTTAATGGTGTTTTGGCAGCTAAAATGCCTACAGGTGGCAAGGACTGATGAGACTCTTTGGTGGATGTTGAAGATGGAATTAATGGCATTGCTCCTGGAACACTAAGAGGTTTTCTCTTGGATGGTGGCACCAAAGCTGCAGGCAAGGACATTGGCACTGGTTCCTTCTCCAAAGCACAGTACACCAAAAACATGGCCTGAACAAGAAAACAAGGTGTGTGGATGTAAATATATAAGAATTAAATCTGTCTATCTATCTCTATAGATTAAAGAATTAGTTAACAAATATCTTTGTATAATTTTTTCATTATGTTTCTCCTTTACAAGCCCCTCAACTAAACTGCAGCTTATTGCATTCTGACTGTGTCTCAGTACTACTTTCCTTTCAGGTTCACTGCTTAGCAAATGAAGTTCAGTATTTTTTAGAACATTAAAATGATTCTCCTAAATATTATCAGGCTTGTACCATGACTTGTGGAATTTTATTTGAGAGAAGACTTCAAGTACTCAATATTAATGTACCACCATTTTCCCACTTAGCATCTATTCTTTTGTTGTGGTCATCTCTTATTTACCACTTCTTATTTCATCAGTCCTGGCATAAACAGTGTTAAAATTCTAACCTGCTAAGAACTTCTGAAGAATTTATATATAATTTCTTCACAAAATTTTTCCTCAAGGGTACCTTGAGGCACTCAAATTCTATAAATACTGAAGGTTAAGGTAAAACTTCCTCAGTGAAAAACACTCAGTGTCTCATGGGACAGCAGATCTCAGGTGTAAGTTTTTAATGGCTCATTTAGCCCTCAAAGAAAGTTACTGCTGTGTACTGAGAGACATTTAACAAACTGACAGAAACATTAAACAGTACTAGAACTTGATTAAGGTCTCCAAATAAAGATAATAAATGAACCACACTGTCAAAAATTAATACACAAGGTATCTATTTTAAACTCTGCCATCAGTATTTCAAAACCCCAGGAGGCAGAGGTACTTACAACTGCAAACTCATCTCTGTCCAACATTCCATCACGGTCAATGTCACTCAATTCCCACACCTGCCAAAAAAAAGCAGAATGTAGGGATGCTTGCCTGAACTGCAGCATCTTCCTATTTAAAACCTCATTAAAAACAAACGTGAGAACAGCCTCCCTCCACCATATACCAAGTTCTATTGAGATTAACAGCAGGAGTTTTCAGTGAGCAACCTACACTGTAGTAAGAGGTGATCTATCCAAATATCAAAGGAAATTTTACTTAATTTTTCAGTTTAACAGTTGCACATGTGTGGCCGTTCAATAAGATGGCATTAAATAGTTTAACAGTTAATTTAATAGACTCATTACTACAAACGTTCAATTTGAAAAACAGCTATTGCTGAGTGCAGCACAGGCATTATTTGTGAATTAACAATTAAGAAGATATTCTTACTCGTCCTAAGATATCCACTGGCAGTTTTGAGTTAAGGAGTACAGGTTTCACCTTATCCCCTGACAACAGTCCATTCACTGGATTTAGGCTGTCAAAAATAGCATCATACTTGGCTTTGTCTTCTGGCTGCAGGGGCAGAAGAAAAATATTACTTATGCAAACAGTCACGCTTGTAGCCTAAGAAGCAGCAGTTCTTTCACAAGTACTTTTTTCTTTTTTAATAAACACACACTGCAGTTCCTGATGCAAATATGAAAAAGATATTATTTGAAAATCAGCTAGAGACTCATCCAAAACCCACTGAGATTTCTCCTTCAATTATTTTCATGGCTTCAGGTCACTATTCCTTTTCTTTTAATCCCCTATTTCAAGCTTCTAAACATGAAGAGATTTCCCAAGGGTTAAGTGTTCTTATCAAATTAGGTCTTGTAGCCCAATTACAGATTTGATATGAATGGTAACTATCATACTTTATAAACTGTAACTACCAGTAGCATTAAATTTTTCTCAGAAAGACATGTTTTCTTGCAAACCAGACAACAGTTCTTGGTAACAGTCTGATATTCAGTTTACCTTAACAGCCCATGGTAGATCACTTGATGCTGTTCCACTGAGCAGCAAAGGACTACTGGTATCAGTCTAAGGAAAAACAGGGCAGGGAAAAAACCCACATTAAAAGAGACATGATTCTGAATTTGCAAAACCACTCCCTTATTTGAGAAGGTGCTTCTCAAAGCCAGAACTGCATTTTAGTCACTCATACCAAAATTTAGAGTAAAAAATTTAAAATGTTTCTCCCGTTAAGAACAACACCAATAGAACAAATACCATATATTTATTTTTTCTTTCAAATTACACATAATTTTATATTAAAATCCCCACCTGAACATGTAGCATCTTATTCCACATGGCTTAATTTTCCCCTGTTGTAGGGCCCCATTGCTCTACAACTTCACCCTCTGAAGTGTTTGGTATTTATACCAAACCTTCCTAATTGTTCACTTAAAAGCAGTTCTTACTAATGGGTTCATATGTTCAATTAAAAGAGAAATCTTACAAATCTTGGTGGAGGAACAGGCAAGTTAAGACTATTCAGGGAAACATCCAATCCATTCTGTGCACACGCTACAAGTCGCAAAGCCACAAAAAATTCCTAAAGATAAAAAATGAAATTTGGAAGGATTTATAATATGAAAATACTAAAATTTCAGAAGAGTTAAGAGCTTTCTAGTATTGCTATATACACAAAGGGTTGCAAATGGCTCCAAAGGGGGTCAGAAAGTGAAAGAAAGCAACAGGCAGCAACTGTGGGATTCTTCCATTGAGGCAAAGTTTGTAATTAATTTTCCAAGCATTTGGTAACTTCCAGTCCAGTGCAGTCAGTTCTCAGCACTCAGATCTTCTACGACAGAACAGTGCAAATTTGAAGTGTAATTACAGCTGTTTATCTTTGAGGAACTGAGCTGATCCCAAAGACGGTTGATGGAAGGGGAGAAAAACAGAAAAAAGAAGCCCCAAAAAACCCAAAATTGTCTGGCAGACATTACAACCTCCTCCTTTTGCCACCATGGGATGGAACAGTTCCCTCTCCACAGACTGTTCTTTAAATCAAAGAGCAACACACATTAGAGCTTGTCTGTAGCACCACTGATATGTAAAGTCTGCCTCCACACTGCTCATTGCCACAATTTGGGCAGGACAGCTCCAAACAGAATGTATTAATGTAAAGTCCACCAAAATTAGATAAATAAGAATTTTGGAGATTTCACTAGAATTTTAATTTCTGCATTGTTTCCTCCAAGATTAAAAGAAAGAAGTCACCTTCTTAGTAAATACAGTACATTAAATCTTGAATTACTTCTCAGCATATTGTACTGCACAGCTACACAGTAGCCCTTTTTATGACCTGAAGAGAAGCTGATGAGGCAGCTGAAGGCTATTTCATTTATTGTAGCTTTTACTCAGGTGGGAATTACACAGCTAATTCCAATTAGAAAAATCTGGGGGGAAAATCAGTTAGAAAAACTGCCTGAACCAGAAATCTTAACTTTTATCTTGTATTATGGGTTTCTAATGGTTAGAGTAACCTAACACATCCCAGAAATAATCATACCTGTTTGTTCAGGATACCTTTGCCATCAGTATCAGCTAAGTCCCAAATCTAAAACACAAAAATAATAGAGACAAAGTGTTCACAGCACTGAGAGGAAGCTGGCAAGTTCTCACTCTATTTAACAGTGCATTCTTGGAGGAAAGTTCACGTCTTAACTTTCATGATAGCACTTACTTGTGATGACAAATTTAAATATTGTTTTAATTTCCACCACAAGCTACAAATATAGTAGAATAAGTAAGGGCACTGAAGTTGGAAACTATTGGATAGAACAACATTAGGGAAGATCACGTACCACTAAATATTTTAATTTACACAGGATACTGACTGAAGCAAGAGACAGGATAATTAAATAATTGTCATTAAATACCTTTCCAAGTACCAAATCTGTCAATCCAGACTTTTTCAAGAAAACAGCTGCATCAGAAGCTAACACTCTTCCAGCATTAGCAGAATCAACCTGGGGAAGAAAAACACCTTACATGAAAAACTCGCTTTTGAATTGATGTCTTTACACAGGCTCTCAAAAAGCCAGCAAAGAAGAATGCTCAAGTTAACACAGTCACTTTGAGAACAATCTTCAGGCTTTTTGTCAAAAGCAAAACTACCTTTCATTAAAAATCATGTTACATTGCAATTAAGACATTTTGAACTAGCTGCTCCAGATTCAACATTTATAGGCAGACTTTGGAAGTTGGTATCTTAAACACTGCCAAATTTAACATATATTATGCATATGTACCTAAGCATCTTTCACCTGTGTTTCACAATGGTCCAGAAAAACACACTTTATCCTAAGACTCAGGGAGATAAAAATGTTGCTGGATGACTGAGTTTGGGGCAGAAGCAAGGAAGGTAACCCAAGGTAACCCAAGTCTCAAGCCAACACCCCAACACAAGCACAAATCTTACAGGTTGTCAGTGAAGCCTTAGATTAATTCCACTTAAAAACTGATAAAAACACACCAATACATATGCAAGCAATCAAGTGTTCACTGCTCTAAGCTTCTAACCATCGTTTATGTCTGAATTTCAAGGTCTCCAGTAGTAAGTTTAAAGGACAAAGCCCAAGAATTTCTCAAGCAGATAGGGAAGGTTGTTCATATTAGGCCATCACCTAAATTACCTAATTAGCCCTCCGTAATCACAGGTTTCTCTTCTTGATTCCTGCAAAAAATTTGACTTGCAAGGACAGAAATGTCCCAGAGTTTGATTACATTTCATTGTTCAGCTCTGCATTCATTACTGTTACAGTCTGGAAAAGAAAGCTCTGCTGAAGATCCCTTTACCACCCCACCAGAGGGAAATACTCCCTATTGGTGACAGTTTAGGCAGACCAACCAGCATGCATTTCTCCCTGCATCAACAGGGAGATCATTAAAATACATAGCTATTACCTAAAAACTTTTCAAGTGGAAAAAGCAAGCAGAAAAACCTGCATCCCCTACATGGTGATGTAAAGACAAGGGAAATAGAGGAAAAGCTCCAAGTCTTTGAGAGTCTAAAGCAAAAGGATGCTTAAAAAGGGCACAGTATGGAGAATAGGACTCAAGGGTATCTTCAGTCAATTCAAACTGTCGCCCTTAATACATCACACAGGTAGCTTGAAGATGATGCTGCACTGCACCATTTACAGTCTCACAGCTTTGTGTTTAAACAAAGACTATATTCCATATTGTGTTTGGAACATCAGACCAACTGCCCAAGTTCACAGGAGCAGCACTCACAAGGTGCTCAAAGCAAACAGCTTCCAAAGAGGGGATTAGAACTGGCTGGTGAAAGCCTGGAGAATTTATCATTTGGAAAGAATGCTGCAGCAAATCAAAGTTGTCTGTAGACACTTCTGAAAGGGAATAAAACACTCAGAAAGCAATCCCAAAAGTGTCATTCAATACAAAAGTGAAAACACCTTTTGTTTTCAACATAGTTAGTATGATTGTAATTAGGAGAGGTTTTTTCCTGTAAGTGAGGATTCCCTGATAAGGGCAATAAAATTACAAGCACTACAGCCTTGTAGTTAGGCTGCTTCTCAGATTTTTAAAATATCCAATTCAGTCTGTATGGGAGAGCTGTTCATCTTATAGGCAAAAACCTGCCACGACACTGCATGAAATCCCCCTTTTCAGTGGAGTCAACCTTGCACATAAGCACAGTAATCTTGGCATCCACTCAGAAAACCTCCAGCCCAAGACTTCTCTTTCAGGAAAGTCACAAAACACCACAGTATCAGCTGTGTTTACTTTTTATTTCCCTACGTCCAACCCAGAGGAAGGTGACTTTAAGGGATTTAAGCAGGCTTCTGATTTAACCCAATACGGACATAGTTGCTTTTTGTATCTAAATTTCAGTAACTATTTTTTTTAAAGGGCTGATTTCAATTTCTTTACAAATTACTGAGTCTTGAATGTTGGGATGGGGGTACTTATGTTTGAATACTACACTGAGAAGATTGCTGGTGTTTGTCAGTTATACACCAACTTGGCAGTTTTTTCCCCTGATATGCAAAACTTAGTTTTCAAAGCTGTATCATTAAACAATTTCCTTGTTGCACCCTGTCTTTTGTAGGGCCAGAAATCATTAAAAGTCATAGACAAACACCTGATGTCATTAGGTCACAAGGTTACAGTGAGCAGTACTTCAGGTCAGGATTCATCAAGAATTCAGCAGCAGCTCAGGCACACAGCTTTCCTGCCACACTGCATCATGTGGTTAAGTAACTTCCTACTGCTTTCTGACCTGTATTTAAATTTATCCTTTAACCTCACACTGTTTTGGGAATCAGTCTAGAAAAGGCTGAAAAATAATTATTTGAAAGAAAAGTGTCCCTATTGAAAGGCTGAGATTCCAATCTCATTCTAAGTACAAAGGCCAGGATTTGCACCCATTGCACAACACATTATGCCAGATGAATTACTTTAAGCTGGAAGTGTACTCAGCATCAGAGCTATTTCAGGTGAGAAATTTATTCTCACATTGCATGGAATGCTCTGAAGTACTTCTGGTATATACTGAAGAATAAACCCACTCTACCAGCACCGTGGGACAGAGTGAGAAATGTCTTTCTAACATTTCTGTTCTGAAAGCTGACATCTCCTTATCTGAGGAAGGAAAGGCAAAAGTTCTTTAGTGCAACTGAAAGTCTTCAGACACAGTAGATTTGAAGCTACTCTTTAGGATAAATGCAGAAAAGAGTTCAGCTGAGCAAGTGAGAAAATTAATCCTCTGGAAAACAAATCCATTGGCACAACTTCACTAAGAGTAACATCATGTTTAAGGAATCCCCATTCCTGTACACTGCTGAGGCTGCTGGACAACAAACAGCACTCCAGTTTCACCAGGCTGTCTATTCCAACAAATGGAAGATGCTAAGTGATTTAGGAACCAGTATCACATTTGAGCTTCAATTCAGTTTCTTTATCCAATGTTTTGCTTCACATTTCAGTGGTTAAACAACTGCAGCCAGGAGGAAGAGACAGACAGGCACATGGCAAAGGTGGTGCATGACAGTGAAATTCAGAAGTACTAGGAAACCTAATGTGCAAAACAGTTAGCTCCTTGCCTTTTCTTGTGCCCTTACAATGATCATCTTATAATGATATGGGATTCTCCTAAAGCTTTTAATCCAATGCCTAGAGATAAACACACAGTGGATTTGTCCATCAGACTGAAGGAATACTTTGTGAGGGTGATACAATCTCCTTCAGCCACCAGGAGCCACCTCAACTTAGAGTGAGGTAAACTCTCTCCCCTTGTTTAGTAATGTCAAGTCTGCTACTCTCCTGTAGTGGAGAAAAACCCTTATTAAAGTACAATGGAAAGCTCAAACTTTTCAGGCATCATAGCCTTTAACTGCTGTTTTATGAACTTGGTAATGGGACTAATCCTCTAAACACAATCCAAAAATAGAGCATGGATAGAAATCACGGTCTTGTCTCTTCCCCAACAGATAAGCTTACATTCTGATGTTGACACCCAAGGGAAGGTCCTAAATAAAGAGGTCATACACACTATATCCTGCCTTAGGACAAACAGACAGGAACACTACCAGTTGCACAAAGTTAAAAACCCCTTCCTATAAGGTTGTTTTTTTACAGGTTTCATTGATTATTCATTAGATCAATTAAAAAAAAACACACCTATTTTGAATTGTTTCATCCAGTCATGTAGTTTACATTTCCTTGAAATTTTTTGTATCATATTTGTACAATAAAGCACATTACACACATGATAAAAAATATTGCTATTACAAACTGGGTGAAACAGCTGGGGTTTTTTTTTAATGTTTTTATAGGAATTAAGACACCTTAGTATTGCTGGGTCAAAATATAAAAGACAGGTGATAAATACAAATTATATTATATTTTATTTCTGTATATTTTTATTTTTCCATTATAAAGCCAAAATATTTGTATCTGTTGAGTAAAGCTGCAAGAACTACGGGCATTCTTTTTGCATTCAGTGGCCTTCTATCCAAATTTCACTCCTTACAATATCCTGTCAGCACCTCTGGGGATACTCCAAGACAGATGCAAGTCTTCCATGATGCTGCACTACAAACACAAGAAATGCAGCTTCACTTGAAAAAAGGAACAAAGAACATTATCCATACAGCACTTTCAGAATTCCCTCCATTCCAAGCGCTCACAGTCTGTTAGAACTGTAAAGTGATGTGTGTCATAACACTGGCAAATTGAATAAGTCATCTTACAACCAATATTAAATTTATACCAATATAGCTCAGGCCTAAGTTAGTTACTATAAAATTATATTTTAAAGCAGAATAGTGCTCCTTGAACTTTTATTGTTCACACACTGTTGGCCAGCCTGAGTGCACAGCAAAAGAATATCAATTCTTTAAAATCAAAATGAGGTTTGTTCTGTCAACCAGAACATACATACCTGTCGATAGAATTTCTCATACACGGGATTTGCACTCGATAGCTGTAAAAGAGATGAGAGAGAAAATTAACCCTGAAGATCCACATTTCAACTCCCCTCTCCTTGGGCAAATAAAGATATAAAACACTTTCTACTGGTCTTCAAAGAAGCTTTAAGGTTTTATATAATTCTATCTATTCTGTAAAATGATGAGGACTACCACAACTCTTCACGCTGTAACTTTTAGAAGACTGACTTCTTGTTTTGCAGTGACACCAGCCCAGCTCAGATTACCATCACCGGGTCACCAGGTGAGGCTCTGTGAAACAGGAACTCTTGGGCAACATCGCCCACAGGCAAAAGCAGAAACCTGAAACGACTCAGGCTAGGAAGTGCTCTCTAATATTAGAGTACAATAATTTTATTTTGCTCTCCACTGCATCAGTGGAGAATTTAGTGTCATATGCAACCAGTCGGTAAAATTTTCAGTTATGTAAATTAAACCCTGGATTCTAAATCCACAGCAACAGGCCCACACTAAAAGACAGTAATATTTTAACATTGGTTTTTGTAAATTGGACTCTTGTCAGGGACAACTTCTGCCTGCATTCCACTGCCATCCACCAGGCATTCAGTGCTCACCTAAACTTAAGTGGACAAGCATAATACAGCTTCTTTGGAAAAGTCTCTTTCTTTATGAATTTATTTTTAAATCATTGTTAGAAACTCTTAAAAAGCCTAAGGCCTGAAACAGTGCAAACCCACACATCTTGGCCTACACCAAATACCCTTGCCCAGGGGATTCCCAAGAAACGAAGTGTTAGGGTTACCTCTCTTCCCCAACATAAAATCAGGCACAAAATCAGATACTATTTTCATGAAGTGCATGCTGCCTAAACCACAGCTGCATGACTGGGTGCATTTATGCAGAGGATAACCCTAGAATTACCACAATGTGTTGCCCTGACAAAGTCAGTTGTGAACAACTGAGCGTAATACAAGTTAATTACACAATACACACTAAAAAAGCCCAAAGCACATAAATTCAAACATCATCCAAAACCAGTCTGTATAAATGGTGAACAGTTAAATAAAATGACATACATTTTCCTACAGCAACAGCAAATACAGTTGCTCTTTTGGCTAAGTACTTATACCTTCAGAGGTGTTCAAAGATTATTACAAGAGGAAGTTTGGCAGCAATCAGAGATGTACTGCAATGCTGATCAACCACAGAATGTGTGCAGTATCACCAGAACATCCTGAAAGACAAACTATACAGGATAGCTAGAAATAGCAGGAGAACTTCCATTCAGACCTTGCTATCTGCTTATTCAGCAAGCACACTGCTCCAGAGACACTCAGTTTCTGATTTTTCTGGGGGGTTTTTTGTTCGTTTTTTTTTGGTTTTTCTTTTTGGTGTGAGGAGGAGTTGAAAGCCTGACAACAGGGACACACAACTGGTGAGGGTTTATTTGTTTATTGGGGGGTGGGTGGGAAATACCTCTTGCGTAGGCAGACAAGAAAAATTACATATGCTGGGAAACCATCATTGGTATTCACTGCAATACCTCCATTTTTATAGCTTAACCTTGCTCTGACTTTGCTCTGGTACCCAGAGACTTTTATTATTTCAGCCAACAACTAAGCATGCATTTACACAGCCCTTAAAAATAGCCTGACAAAATATATTCAAGTTTTGACAGCCCTCAGACTACCATAACACCAATACAATAAACAACTTCCAACTGCTCTTCAGCACTCCAAAGCACGCTGTCTTTTCTCACCTAAACCTCCCATGCTGTAATTACCAACTCAGCTACACCTTGCACAGCAACCTAGAGGGGTAGTTCTCTCTAACATTCAGGTATTTGACTAAGTACTATTTGTTAGAATGTAAAAGTCTAAGCACAAAATTAAAGCTCTGAGCAGAAAACTAGAACAGAGCTGGCCAGTGCACACACTGGAACCATCAATTCTTGTGCATCATCCCTCTTGCTCAATATCACCCTTTGTTCAGCCAAATGTTTCATTATTACAGCCAAACTGATCGCTGTCACTCCTGGACAGGAAACATCATGTTGAAGTCCTGCAATGAAAACATTAAGTGCAAAATAATCTTTTCACTCAGTGCTTGAGAGTATGAGCCAATAATTCTTATTTATTTCATTACTTTTTCCAATATTAATTTTAACATCAGTATCACTGCAGTAACTGGAATTTCCTGTGATGGTGCATAGAATAATAGTAGTAAAAAGGCTTCCCAGACTATTTTACTAGTAACAGACTTGTTTTTCCTTCAAAACACAACCCGCAATAAACCAACAGATGCAAACATAGTCTAGGATATTCTTCTGAGATAAGAAGAAAAATATTGTTCAACACCTTTTCAAGTGCTGCCATAGAATTTACCTGGCAAAATTCTTATTATGGGGTTTGTAACAACCAATTGCAGAGTAAATTCAAGTTGTTGTAAATGCAAAAAGCAGGGAGGGAGGAAAGGTCAGATTCCACAGCATATAAAAATAGCAAGACATTATTATGACTCCATTTCAAAGTTGATCACTTCATAAGGGTAACGTGTGTTGTAGTAATTACAACCTTTGACACAAACCTATGAACTTGAGAATGCTAACCTAGGAAATAAAAAACACCTTCAGGGACACCCGTCTTTTTCATCTTCTGTTGTCAATCAAGCTTTTCTATCCCCATGTTTTCATCCCTCTGGCACACTTGCATTTAGCTGTAATAAGATACTATTACCAGCCTGTCCACCCCATCCAGCCACAACCTTCCTTCCACAGAAAAGTTTAAAAACAAACTGACAAACAAAAGTTTTCCACTGAGAAAAACAAGAACAACTTTCCCTTCCGATCCCAAAAAGATAGATGGGGAGAAACAAGCTATTCTATCTTGATTAAAATCCAAAATACAGTATTGTATCATGATGCAAAGCTCTAGGACTCATTTGAAGAGTTTCCAGGACAAACAACGCAATCTGGCCATAAATGTTTTCCATGTAGTCAGCCAGTCAAAAAACAGGTAAGTTCAAGGCAAGTTGGTTTCCTCACAATGCCCTTTCCAATGTCATGGTAAAGCCTTCTAGCACTTCCAATTATATAGCCAAGAACATCTTCTACAGCAATAACAAAGGTAAAAATAAGAAGATATTTACTATAAATTTATATTAAATACTCCCATGTACTTCAACATTCAGCACTTTCCTTCCCATTGAACAGCTGAAGCATGAACAAGGACTGCTGGCTTATCTCTGCAGAGATGTCTGCCACTGCATAATTAGAAATGGTTCCATTTAATTTTCAAATTGCTACAGAAGATCTCCACCATCTTCTAATCAGTACTGAACAAAGCCTGTATAACATGAAAGAGTAGCTCCACTGCCTTTTCAGATGCAGCCACCCTCCAACATGGTGGATGCGATACCAATCAGAAAAAATTAAGTTCTGTCTGCGTCAGGAGCAGTCAGCCTCCTCTACGTGCAGGTTTAAGCACACACATGCATACTCAGCTTTCTTCATCTTTTGTGCAGGACAGAAAGAGGAATGACAAGTCCCTCACTCCACTGAAAAGAATAAACTAATATCTTAATTTGATCATTTCGTTGATTCCTTAAAAAAAATAAATCAGAAGTTTGCCAGAGACCTCAAAATCTTTGGCCCTACATTGTACATAACACGTACATTACTGTGAGGGTACCATTCATACTGCAAGTATTTAGATCCTGTGTATTCCAGTAATAAGACGTTAATCCTGGCAACGTGTGCATGAGACAGGAATCCATCCAGCTCAGCCTCAGCTGTAATACTCCCATGTTTCCCTTCAACAACACAGCACAGCATTCTGGACTCTGCAACACAACACTGAAGTTTAAAATGAGACTTGTACCTAATTAGGATACAAATTGATATTACACGACTTTGTCTTGCCTACCAAAGCATCCCACAACGACTTTAAGACAACTACCACATTTCTCACAAAATGCATTTTATGACATCAGGAAGACAAACACTAAAAGGTATCTTCCTGTTCTCCCTGTATCTTCTTTACAGTCCTTCCCTGAACTGTGAGCTTCCCCCTCAATCACACATGGGCAGTTTTTCAGAATAAAACACAAGTTCAATTTTCAAGAGCAACAAGAAGTTTTTGAATGTCTGTGTTAGATCACCTTTCAACAACCATCTCTTCCCCACTCTCAACATGCATTTTCTGCATCTTCAGTTTTCTGTTCTTCCTCCCTAAATTCCCCACGTGAAATGGGCCAGAGATCATTCTTGGAAAGTCAAAAAATACAACTCTTTATATTGCTTCCAGCTTAATTTGAGTTTTCCAATAACAAATGACAATCTGTGAGACAGGACAGGTCCTTCTCATTGCTGGTGCTTGCTTGCTTCCAAACTAAAGGCAACCACAACAAAACATTCACGTGGCAGAAGTTCCCTTAGAAGTTCCACATTAAATTCACAGTCATGCTCAGACCATTACACTCCCTGAGAACAAGCAAGTGGCAACAAGATGTTGCAAAATGGGTTCAAAACGGGGAGATAAAAGATACTTCAGATTATTGATAAATTGGAGAGAGAAGGAGGAGATAATCCCCTTCAGTTTGCAACCCTGGTTCAAGCATACTTGGTGTAATAGATTTCACTACAGCTACACGGTCCTGAAGCATCTTTACTTATCAGCCAACAGAATACAATTAGCACCAAAAAGTTTCAAATCAGTGAAATTACAGCTTTGCTATTCAAATAAAGGATGTGCAGCCCTCTCAGACACTGCAGCTGCAAAATCATGCGAAAATACCCTTGTCTCGTTTGGAAATACCCAACGTCCCAGCCCTGCTAAAGCACTGTCAAACCAAACACGGCAAAGGGAACAGAAAATCAGACATGATTGTGAGCCTGAGTGCAGGTTAATGTTCTTCTTATTCTCTGTCTGTGTTGTACAGCAGAACATACTGCTCTGCACACTTTTACTGCTGGTGTCAGTAACTGATCTCAGTGCAGCCATCGCTGCACTCCCCACCCCCATGCTGGCATTTTCACTTCCTCATGCTCATCTCAACAGATTCAGGACACTTCACCATTTGTTAGGACTTTCCACAACCCTGATAATTCCACAAGTTAGAACCTATGTTGAAAAAAATTATCTTTAGGCTTGCTCGACTTTCTAAGATGAGTCTTATGCAATGCAAGACAGAAAAAAACCAAACAAACCAAAAAAAGAAACCCCTACACAAATGCTCAACACACAGAAATAGCTTCCTCAGTTTAACCACTGATGTAAGCTGCAGTCACAATGGTTTTAAGGATACTGCCGATTTTTCTGCTTCTGTCAACATTATCACACTCGTATTTAGTCCCCCTTTCATGTGACCAAAAAAGTAAATAAATTCCACAATGAAAGGATTACACAGCCTGTAAGCAATAATGTCTTGCTGTAGAACACACCAGAGCAGACACTCTGCTCCTCTCCCTAAAACAAGAGCCAGAACAGCCCATGCTTTTAGATCAGCAGAATGAAGGCTGCTGCTCTGTGAAAACTTCTGTCCTCTTCAGTAAGCAGATGTTTTAAACTTCTTTCTTTGGCATGAAGACTGTAGAAAAAGAGACTCAGACAAGGCTAACTTAGCAATTTTAATATTAAAGCAAGCTCTCACAAAACCTACTATACTTCAAAACTCTGTACCTTTAGACCCTTAAAGACACAATTTTCTCCACATATTTGAAGCTCACATTTAAACCAAACTATCCTTCTTTCTTTCCTTGAAGTGGTTGATAATATTCTCAAAAGTCAACTACATAAGTAACTGCAAATTGAGCAGCCTTGCTGCCAAATTCCATGTCCTTAAGCAATTCATGCTTATGTACCAGCTTTACTTTCTGTGAATGTCACAACTGATTCTCAGACTGAAGCATCCCAAGGCAGGAGGGTGCACCAACAGGCCTGTCTCAGGCTTATGTCAGGTAAGAGTGAAAATTTCTCATGTCACTGCTAAATGAAATTAAAAAGTATCAAAAAGTGCAGTTCATTAGCTATCGCAGCTCTAGGGAATAAAACATAGACCTAACGGTGTAGAATAACCTGCGTGAAGCGATTCTATTACCGTGGGGGGAAAAACGCAATCAACAAAGATTGAGGTGATGTGAGATCACCCGAGCACGAAACGCTGCCAAGAGCCTCCAAGTTTCAGGGCCATCACCTGCAAAGCTCTTCACCGTGAGACACCTGTGCGGGCAGTACGCGACAGCGGTGTCCCCACACCGAAACCACGGTAAAATGACTTCCAAGGAGCATCTTCGGAGACGTGTTTCTGTGACTACAAGGAACGGAGACTCTCCATCCCGGGCTGACCTGCCCATGTCCCCGGAGAGCCCCCGGTGCCGGTGTGTGGGGAGGGCAGCGCGGCGGCCGCGGGGCTGCCCCGGGCGCGGGCAGGGACACGGACACGGACACGGACACGGGCACGGGCACGGGCACCTCAGCCCGGCGCTGTCGCCCTCGAGCACCGCCCGCACCCGGGGTTCGCGGGACGGGCTCGCTGCGCTCCCACCCAGCGCCCCGTGTCCTACAGAGACAAAAGACGGACCGCGGCCGCCGCAGCCCCGCGCTGTGCCCGCCCAGGGCCGCTCCCGCCCGGGTCTCCCTATTCCCGGGCACAGGCACCTGCGGCCGGGCGGCACTTCGTTCCCCGCCCGCGGCGCGCCCGGGTCGCGGCTCAAGGCTGCCCGCTCGCCGCCCCTCGCTCGCCTTCCCTCGCTCGCCTTCTCCCTCCCTCCCTCTCCCACACACACGGACACACCCCCGCCCCGCCACCACCTGACAGCGGCGGGGCAGCACTGCGGGGCGGTGGCGGCCGCACAAAGCCCGGGCCGCCCGGGCAGCCCCGCGCCGGTCCCACCCCGCCCCGGCCGCAGCCCCATCCCGGTACCTGTGCCAGGGAGAGGCGCGCGGCCATGCTGTTCCATCCCCCCGGCCGGGCCGCAGGAAGGACGCGCCGCGGCCCCGCCACTCGCCGCTCAACTTCGGCAACTTCCCCAGCCGGCCCCGGGCAAATCCCGGCACCGGATCCGCGCCCGCCCGCCGGACGGAGCCGGAGCCTCCCCCGCCGGCTCACGGCGGCGCGGCCGCCAGCAAAACCGGGCGCGGAGCACAGGCGCTGGAGCCGGAGCCTGCTCGAGGCGGCTGCAGCAAAAACACGGAGCCGGAACCCTCGGCCTGGTACGGTGGCCAACATTCCTGCTCCTGGCCTGCCCTTACCTTCCCTGTTGGCCCTGCTTCTGCTGGAGATGCTTCCAGCATGTTGAACGGTTACGGTTCTCCAGTCTAGTCATGACACAGGTGGGGGAAGTCCCAAAACAGGAGGTGCACCAGGTCTGGGCTTGGTTGCAACACGTTTGGGCACAGGGCCCAGGAGGAAGTGGCGCGTGAGCCCAGCAGGATGTCCTGACCCGATGCATCCTCTCCTGGCTCTGCAGCAGCAAGGAGCAGCCCTAGGCTCAGCCTCCTGCCTCCCTCCACTCACTGGAAATCAGATGCCTGCCCAGGCAACTCTTGGTTGTATATGTCCTTCTCCTGACTGTTTGTACTCAGGGGAACAGTGGGTCTTCTTGGAGGGGGAAACCAGAAGAAAGGGATGAGCTATCCTTATGACAGGAGAGACTGAGGCAACACAGGCAGCAAGAGAACGAGGAGCAAGCTGGAGTGGGAAGCAAACTGCACCACGTTCTCCAAACCTGTGAGAAATTATGGTGTATGGACTGGCTCAAAACGATACTCGTGTCACCACTTATTCACCTGCTCCTCCTGTACCTGCTCACTCCCACACACTGAATATTTCACTCCTACTCTGAGCTCTGCCCTACCACAGCACACATCAGTCACTGAGAGCAGAAAGAAAATGTTCCTATTTTTATACTTCACCCCAAGATGGATTAGGCACAAACTTAAATTTGAAATACACATTGGGAACAATAAGAGAAAATCACCTGAAGTCATACTTGATGATTGGAAAGGTTTCCCAACATGCTTTGTTTTCTTTCTTTGTTCTTAATTCTCTACCACCGCATTTTTTTCGTCCTCCTCAGCTCAGTTCCATGCTCATACCCCACCTCTGCATCCCATCATTCCTCAGCTGGCAGTCATCCTGAACTGCTCATCAGCTGCCATGAAACATGTGGAATCCCTCCTTCCCACCTCCTCCCTAATAAAGGTTTTATAAAAGTACTGCTTTACCGACCTGCTTCTCAGTCATTTTTTCAACAAAAGAAAGAAGACATGGAGGGGAAGAATATAAAAACCAAACAGAATGGACATAAAAATATTCACACCATTCACATACGCACTGTCACGGCTCTACTCCACGTAACACTTATTCTCTCCTAAGTAAAATCCCTAGAAAACACCACAGGCTTTTATAATTCCAGGCTGATATTTTTCTTCTTTGATTAAAATAAGAACACTATCCCACCATAATTAATACCTGGAAATTAAACTGGAAGATTGTAAAACTACAGCTGTGTCTCCTGGGGACGGCAGTGTTTGAGGCCATTAGTATTTGGGAGGGGGCCTCTCGGTAGGGATTTGGAGGTCCAGGGTTTCCGTCGGCTCCCATGATCTCATGTGTGTGCCCTTTGCTCTTGCAGTTGTTTTCTCAGTCTCTCAGTCTCCTCTCCAGGACAAGGAGAATGGCTACAGCTTGGCAGGGACTGGTGGCCTCTCAGGAGAGAGGTTACACCCAGGCTGATGTGTTCTCACTGCAAACAGAAGGCAAATGCAAAACAGGAACCTGGGACCCAGCTCTGGAGCTAGAGGCTTGATGTGGAGAGCTGCTATGAGGACGATTTTTTCGGTAGGCTGTCTGGTTGAGCAGATGTGTTCTTGCTGCTGTTCCCTTTCTCTCTGCTGGGTATTGCATCAAGTGTTTCCCATCCAGTCCTGGACTAGACCCTCGGGTGCAGCGAGGCTCTGGAATAAGGGTGCTCTGGCCAAATGAATGCTCCCAAGGGCCTGACCCTTCCTGGAGCCTCTCGGTTAGAAAATACACACAACAACAAAACCCACCATTTTGTCCCTCAAACTGTGAAGTGTGCAGCAGTCCACTGCTCCAGAGAGCCTTTCCATACTGCTGTGGAGCTCTCCTGAGCAGAAGCAGCAGTTGTACTTGCAGCTTAGGAACTTAAGCAGGCAATGCCAGGTATGTGGTTACGTACCTTCATCCTGGCAGTGCCTACAGCACACTTGGCTCCTCTGAGAGACAGGTGGACTTTCAATCCTCACCCATGACCACTCTGTCCACAGTCAGAGGGCAAGAATAACTCATGATAACCACTGTGGCCTCTTCAAATTAAAATAATAATGAGTTTCATACAACCAATGTTGAATTAGTGTGGTCATGTTGTTCTTGATCATTCTGTGCATCTCACAGACAAATTGTCCTGGATGCCTCCAACCACCTGAGTTAAAACAACCAGCTCAGAGTCTCAGATATCTCTGTAACAACTACAACAGCACTTGTCAGCCTCCTGACAATAAATCATTGTACTGCACGTTTGTACAAATCTACAATGACAGCTCCCAGAAGGAAACAGCTCTCTGCTTCTAAGCTGGAGCTGAAATGTCATCACCTGACATCAGGTCATAAAACTGGACTTCATACTTATTTTCTGCCAAGAGAAAAATTACAGCCACTAAAAACTGTTGGTAGGTTTGCAAAACAATGCCCTCCAACTGCCTTTCTGGTTTAGCCATGAGCAGCTCACTAGGGCTTGGCTAGGGCGGAAGATCTCCTGAACTCTGGAATTAGGGGACTTTCCAACTGTACCTCTCCTGCATTTGCTCCTCAGTGGAAATCTCATTTTTCTATCTCTCCCTTACAGACCCCACAAATACTGACCTTTTGCAATATCTTCTGCACTGAGTATTGTTTAAGGAGTGATAGGATTCTGTGCTGGGTTTTTGGGAAAGCTTGTTAAGAACATAAGAAAGTTAAAAGGTCAATGAAGTGTGAGAACTTAAAGTAACAGTTTCATCTTATATCTTTTCACTTCAACACCAATACTCTTGCAGGAAATGTGTTTATCTGTAATTTGCTCTGTAATAACTGCTATATGTTGATTTTTTTGTCACAAGATCCTCTATTACAGGACACTTGATACCAAAAGGACATGGAAAACAGTATTGGCATGCTAATATTTGTAAGTATAATAGGATTTCCTATGATTCTAAGCACTGACATTTTGACAAATTGGTACCAGATCTCACTGATTTTTATTGTTTCTTTAGAAGGACAATGCATAAGGTTATGTCTACACTGGACAGACAAGTGACTGCTAACAAATCAAACCCAGCCAAATGGTTAGTGAAGGCTGGGCCTTGCTGCAGTGCAGCAAGCACAGCAGCAGCATAACCATTTTGGTACAAATCCCCACCGTAAGACACTCTGTAAGAGGATAAAGCAACTTGTTCTGGTACAGTTGAATTTGAAACCTGTGCTGCAGCAAGACAGTATAGAAAGGCCTTACATCAGTCAGGGTCAGACACCAATGACCTCTGTGTTTCATAAATCTCTTATGATCACCAAATGTGTTTGTTAGTAAAGCAAACACGCCTAAGAGCATTTTAATCATATCCACTGGTTTCCCTGGAAAAAGTGTCCATCCTTTCCTTTCTTATAGCCTTGTTTACCCCATGGATGAGCACACAGGAAGCCCAAAACATCACACAGGCATTTAGTATGACTTGTTCTGCTCGTTCTAGGAAAAGTGTTACTACAGCCCATGAGCACTGGAGGTTGAGAGGAATGACTCACTCCTGCCTCCTGCATACCTGAGCATGGAATGACGTACCCAGCCCTTTGGAATTCCAGAGCAAAGCAGATTAGTAGCTCCACTATTGTATATACAGAATCAGGGATCTAAAGGTCAGAAGGATTAAACCATTTTGAGTTTTTCAGAACTAAAGGAACCATGTGCATGAACACATAAAATCCTGGCTTAAAAAACAGCCACTGTTCTATGGTCAAAGAACACAGCATAAGGGAACCTGCTCACAGGTAAACAGAGACTGTCTCACGTTGCACAGGGTTCAGAGAGCCCAGCGACACCCATCCTCCTGATCCCAAACAGCATTTTCCCACACCTGGATTATTGAGAGATCCCTCCTGAGAAACGAGGAAGATCATCATACAGAACTTGGATGACCTTTGGACTGAAGGCACCTTTTATCAGAAATCTCAGGGTACTTTCCAGGAGTAGTGGCACAAGCTGGTTTAGGGAGTCACGTCTGCAGGCGTGCCTTTAACTAGAAATCACCCCAGGATATGCTTTATGTGCTCTTTACATTTTATACACCTGCAAGTTTTCTAGACAGAGGGTTACAGATAGGCTGGTATGTTTTAAGGCCACAAAAGAACATTACAATCATACAGCCTGACTCTGTCTGACCTTCCTTCCATAGAGATCTGTTAATTTATGGGGGTTTTTTTGCATAAAACCTGTAATGTATGAGTCCTACAGTGTATCTTCTAGCAGCATGTCTAGTTACTAGAGTATGTACAGTGATCATTATGAAAACTGTAGAGGAATGATCTGCTAATTCCTCTCCTGCTGTGCTCTTGGCTTCTTAAGGTGGTTTGTGGGCTTTCAAAGTTTTAGCTGCCTTGAAAGTGTTTCAAAGTGGGTTGTGAGATGATTAAATTTATACAAAACTGTAACAGTATTAAAGAAGCACAAACTAGGATATTAAGGTAACTGCATATTTCTTCACCTCTAAATTGTTTTCAGATGTTCAGAAATACTTTAATATATCTGAATTTAACTTCATCTGGCAGAAACAGAGCATACTATGGAATAATTGTACCTCTTTGTTTATGTAAAATGATGTCATTTATACTGCAAATATTCAGAATCCCAAAGGCGAAAATTATTTTTGAACTGTGATAACCAGAACAAACAATCTTGAATTTTTATTAAGAGATTGGACTGTTATAGTTGAAAATAACCTGAATAGGGCTTGAGTGAATCTCTTCAAAACAATTACATTTGATGGAAGAGATGGCAAATCTAAAATGCAGCAGTACAGACCCATCTATGCCATTTTAAAACATACACAATTTATCTTTTCATTAAGACTGTAAGCATATTTTCTCAACCTAATTTATATGAGCCAATTTCATGGGGCTACACCTCATGCTGCAAAAGAATAAGAGAAAATGTTGATATACACAAGAGGTCAGCTTGACCTCTATGTAATTAGCTGGGTGACAGACAGCAGAGTGGCATTTTTAATTCAAGACCATATTTGAAACCCAGAAAAATCTTCAGTAGGCATTAATTAGACATGATGTCCAGCTAATGTAGCAGTTGGAGATTTCACTGCTCCTTGAACAGCTTAATACATGTTCTGACAGAAACAGAACAAGCAATATCACTGCTGAAACAGCATCAGTCTTCATTATAAATTAAACACATCAATATTGTAGTGTGTGCTGTATATTAAACCAAAATGAGGGTTGAAAACTAATATGTTTACAAAGTAGCAGGCAGGAAGGTTCCTGCCACCAGTTTCTTCTGCTCCCTGTTTCCATAGGCATGTTGTCTATACTATAAATCCAGGGAATGTATGGCTTGCCTTTTTGAAACAATTATAAGATTATTATTTTTTTTTTTAGAAAATATTAAAAAATATAATCTACATACTGAATTCCCAACATTCCCCTAACCTAGAACTAGTTCACTCTGTACTTTGTAAAGATCATTAATTAATTTCAAAATTATAAGATACAAGAAGTAATTAGGTAAAAGAGCATATTATTGACTATTTGATAATTTTTCTTCTCATGAAATTGTTTGTCTGTAAGACAAACTCATGACTATTTATGACATAATGCCATTTTTGTAGCATTATTGTAAATCTTGATACTAGCAGGTGTTTCTTACTGAGACTTTCCTTTCCTGTCCTCCTAATTATTTTTATCTTCTTATATATTCTTACCTTCTCAATTTCCTTTCTTACTCATCTAGTCTTAATTACAATCATAACAATGTAAATGGTTTGGGAAATACTAAAATAAAATAACACTGATGCAATAATGTTGGTCATAAGACAAAAAAAATAACTATCCCAAATCACAGTAACCTACTACCTGCAACCCAGTTTTCCAGCTGAGCAACAGTTCAGGCACTAACGGCAAAACACACATTCAAGACAACACAATATTTGTGTTTAATTTTACAATAGTAGCTAAAAATTTTCTTAAATCATACAAAGGAGACTGCAGGTTGCACTTTGTGAAATCTATCAAACACCACATTGCAATGTTCTTTCTGCAGGCAGAAGGAACTTGGTGTGAGTCTTTAGGAATCTCCACAGACACTCCTTCTGCTGCACTTCCCCTTCTCAGAACCACAATCCTGCTGTACGGCCATAAATGAGAAACCACCATGTGGATTATTTTTGATTTACAGCTCTGCAGCAGGGAGAGGAATCTCTTCTGTTACTTGGCCAACTATTGCACAACACCAGCAGGCAAAATGTTCCCTTAAGTGCAAAACATGTAATCCCACTGGTGTCAACATGTAAGAGTAAGGAATGTTGCCTTGAAACCTCTCTTTGTTTTTTGGACTACTGAGTAATTGATGTGCAATTATATTTTTTCGTTCTTCTACATCAGTTTGGTCCTATGAATAACAGAATGTAACTTGACCGATGAAATAGCACCTAAAATATTTTCCTTTATGAAAAATGTTTTAAACACATAAATATGACTGCTAAATATCAAAGACTGAATATTCTCTTATTGCTGTAAAGCACAAGTGTAGTAAATATTCACAATTCAACATATGTTCTCATTTGGTTAAACACACAATGCAATTGAAACACAAAATATCCTTAAAGATAACCAAATTATTTGCTTAATGACTGATCTAACTGGTTTTGTTTGGTTTTTTTTTAAGATTGAGTTGCTGAAGTAATGCAGCAGTGATTCAGCCTTAATGGAATAGTTTAAGGTGTGCACGTGTCTGGTCAGATGCAAAAAGGTATTAATGGAATTTGAACTCCACCAGCTGACAAGGACTTGCTCACCTCTGTGTCACCTTATGTTCCTATCCTGTTATCTGTAATAAAAGGTATTTCATCAGCTTCACCTGTTCAGCAGGTGAAGCTGATATATCTATAAAGAGATATAGCTATAGAACAGCTACAGCTATGAAAGTCTGGTGACCATGCATAAAAAAAGTTTCTTTAAGTGAGTTTTAGTAGCACTTTAAAAAGGCATGGAAAATACCTCCAGTGTAATAATCACTGTGACTGTGAAAACTACATCATGTTCACAACTGTTTTTCAATCAGACTTGCTCAGTTTACAAATAAAATTACATTTAAATATCTTCTGGTCTTAAAAATGCACCACAGAATCTGGAAGACTCTGTTAACTCCCACTGTTATTGGTAATATTAATTTAAATAAAATGCACAAAAGCTGAGAAGCAATTGAAGAATGTATAGCTATCTACAGTAGATTACCAAAATTACTGATGATGATGCACAAGTATCAAACCATCCAGATTTTTCAGATTCCCATATCAGTTTAATTTCTCAAATCAGTTTAATGACAAACAAATTTGACCTTCTTTAGAAGGACAACCCCCCCCAAGGTGCTCATGTGACAAATAGATATGAGGTATAAAAATGACACAAAGAACACTGAGGTCAAAAGGAGATAAGTATTGAGGTTTTAGGTATAAGACAGAGGAAGAAGCCATATAAGCTACGTAAGGTTGGATAGCTGGATGAGTTTTGCACAAATAGAGGATGTATTCTTCCTAAAAGAACCTCCTTGATTCAAAAGGCATTCAAACTACATCCAAAACTGAAACATTCTTGATTGTCAGTCTCTTCCTGTCTACTGAAGATACAGAATTTGTTCCTGTTTAAATCAAGTTTACCCCAATGATTTTCCTTACAGAAATATCTGTAAAAAAATCATTTCACGAATTTCTGTCTCCTTTCCTTGTGATAGCATTAATGATGGTAAATTACATACATACAGATGAGCATGAGAAAAAAATTACTCCAAATTCATCAGTAGAGCTACTTAATTAACTGTAAAATGAATATATAGATGAGTTACTTAATTTAACTCGACTCAATTCTTATAAACAGGGAATAAATCCCAGACTAAAAGTTAGCTATGGGTCTCCTACACAGGACTACAGAACAAATCCATTAGGTAGATGGCACAACTGCCAGCCCAAAAATACAAACCATACAGGCACCTTGTAGAGATCAAGGTGAAGAAAACCTATATTGTTGTATTTATAAATACAGGTATCTAGTTACTAACTAAAAGAATGAAACAGAAGATCTTGGGCAGGGGTTTGTGGAGGTTTGTTGTGTGTTTTAACTCTATTTATCATGTTCATCGGACAACAAATTGGAGCAGATCCTACAGTCAGGAGGCTTGAAAGGAGAGAAGTACTCAAAGATTGCTTCGGGATATGGATGAGGAAACTTCTGATAAAGTCTCTGACAGAAGCTTGGATTGCTTCCTTGGGTTTCTAAAGCACTACATGGATATGTTTCCAACCAGGTAACTGGAAAATACTGTATTTTTAAGCTAATTCCTACTTCCAGAAATGTGGTAGAGGCAGGACAGGCGGCTTGGCCCATACAACAACTGGCACAGAGGAAAGCATCCAGATGGCATTAGGCTAAAAGAGTTCTCCTGCCCAAAACAGCACCTACGTCCTTGGCAGCTTCTAAAACCAGCACAGAATCTGGCTCTCTCCCCTTTACCATTATTATACAGCTTGACTTTCATACATATCTGCAGTTCTGTCCCCTGCCATTATGGCTTTGCAATCACTTCACAAATTGCTCATATGGGAAAAGCATTTATTCTACCAACAGGATTCAAAAAAGCAAAATTTTCATCAGACTTCTTTTTTCTTTCAGGTACCTCAATTTTGTAACATTGATGGAATAATGTTCATCAATTCCTGTAGCTCTTTTGGGATTAATAATTTAAAAAGCAATAGAACTTAATACTTGAGTGAGCAATGTAATATAAAGATCTATTTTTGAGCAGATGAGCAGATGAAACATATTACAAAAAGTAAAATTCCTAAAATTTTAGATGTTGCACATTTAATTGCACAAATGCAATTATGTGATTAAATGAACTGTGTGTGCCACTTCAAGCAGGAAGAAATATTTCCAAGCACCTGACTCAACCTAATATCATAACTAAGTCTCTTCATGCATATTGAATAAGATCTGCCCAAACAATACAATATATCTACATGTGGTCAATGCTCTGTTCACAATTTATTATAAACTATATTGCTTAAGTCTCATCCTCATCTCCAGAGTTCTCAAACTTTGATGATAATGCAAACAGTCTAGGGGGTTGACTAATGCGAACACTTATAAAAAAAGAAATAAAATTATCTAGAAGGAGAATCTGTAACAAAATTACATTTATCCCTCCAGTCTCCTGGCTGGTTCTCGATTTACCATTCCTTCCATCACTGCCAAATTTGCTTCTCATATACAACTGCACAACTGCTATCCAAGTCCAAAGTTTCAGTGAATTCCATGAAGAGCAGATGGTCTTCTGCCAGTATCTACTGCTTGCAAAGAAATCTCTATCTCCAGCCAGCATGAGATTCAGCAGCTGCAACAGAGCTGCACAGTGCTGATGAGAGGGAAGTAAAGTGTGTTCCCCTGAAAACTGGACAAGGAAATGCCTAAAACTGCAAGCTGACTGAAAGAGTAAAAGGAATTGAGTCAGCATTCTGGGGAAAGGAAGGAAACAGGAGGGGTGGAACAAGCAGTATATTCTTTAAAAAAAAAGTATGTTCAAAGCAGATGACATATGAAAAAGACAAGTGCTAGTAGCATGCCATAAATAATACGAAATTTACCTAATGTACCATTAAAGTTTATGGATCAAATCCTCTTTCCTGGCCAAGAAGTACTTAGTTGGTTATAGCATTCTGATTCACTACCCTGTTCACCTCTAGCACTGCGATGGGACCGGAGATGATTCATTAATGGAGGGAGCCAAATTGAAGCTTCTCTGCCCTTAAATCCCTTTAAGAAATGGTTTAAGTGGGCTGTAAAGCTGGTTAATATATTAGCTCTTAGTCCAGTAAGAACTTTTCAGTCCAGAGAATTTCCTGAACCTTAGGTGGTTCTCTCTTGTTTTGCCCTGACAGGGGCACAGGACAGTGAACGTGGACTAAGGCTTTCCACTTCTAACCTCCCTTGGGCTTCTCCAGCTGCTTCAAGTTGTCCTAAATAAACAGAGTTCATTTAGATGTGTCATGCACATGTACACGCACGTTCGTATTTACACATCACTAAACTGCAAATCCAATTGCAATTTCTTGTGTTCAGGGGAAGTGTCTCCCTGGGTGCAATGTGCCCTCCGAGCATTCATAATCTGGAACAGACGGCTCAGCAGATGAGCTGCCAAACACACAAGGCCAATTCAAATGCCATCCAAAAGTAAAAACGAAGTGGGATAAAAGTTTTCCTTGTCCCATTTTAGATTAACAAGGCCTATCTGCTTGAAAGATGCTCCTTTCTTATTTTCTGCCTTGTTCTAGAAAACAAATTCAGTTTTACCGGCTACCAAGATTTTATAAAACATTTTCCAGTTTTTTGTTTGGCTTTTTAAATAAAGCTCCAGACCCTGGAGTTAAGAGCTTGCATGAGTTATTTGAGCTTTAATTAAAAAAAAAGCCAACAAGAAAACAGCAAAATATAGGACCTTTCTGGCCTTTAAGGTTGCCAAGAAAAGCTTGAAAATTAAGGCTGAAATGAACCCTGAAGGTTCAGAAACCAAAATTCCTTTTTAACTTATGCTTTGGTTGGAAGAACTTAAGCATACATAAATAATTTTCAATGCCTGGGATATAAAGTCTACTGATTTCCCATTTAAACAATCTGATACATGGTACCAGAGAGTTCTTCCCAGCCTTTCCACAGAGCTCTCTGCCCAACACACAACTTGCCTAAGTGGAGGCATTGTTCCTGCTGGCATTATTGTGCCTTAGGCAATGCCTTCACTGTAAAGTCAACTTAATTTAAAGCTACCATATGTCCTGATTTTCCCATATATGCCATTTTTTTCCATCTGGATTTTTTCCATGAGGGTACACACACATACAACTATGAACATATATATATATATTTATGTCTATTATTTTGTCCATCTCCCAAAACTGTATCTAGGTGCCTGAATTTCTTAACATCAGCAATCCTGACACAGGATTATCGAATACATGCAAAAACCCCAGAGAATGGCAGATTTCATACTGCAGAGTTTCTCTGTACATGAAAAAATCAAACATTTCCAAAAAGTAATTACACAGTCTGAGCACTCACACTACAGAATATGCCCATGTTGCTGCTGGGAACAGAAACGACAGCCATCACTTCAGTCAGCCAAGCACCACACGCTGCAGAGTATTACCTGTGCTTCACACTGCACCACCAACACCACACTGATTATCCCCTGAAATGTCTGAAGTACTACAATACTACAGCTAAGGATTTGTGGGTGTAAAGGAGTAAAGCTAAAAACCACAAAGAAATCGTAAGTTAACTCCACAGTCAAGACAAAGGGTTTAAGATTGTTCCACCACCTATAAGAAAAAGAACACTGTCCTCCTTGTGCTTTAGAAATTCAGTGCAATCAGTAAATTTAATGCAATGACTCTGTAGTAATTAAATGTATGAGACATCACCCCTGATATTTAACAGATTAAATTCCCATCCAAAAGTGCAAAGTCAAGTAGATGCAACATTTCACAGACAGAATGGGTTAATGTTATCAATCTGTAAGTGACAGTTGGATCAGGGAAAACTGTGGGTAGGATTTTGTTTTGTCTAAAATTGTCAGATATGTAAGCCAAAATCTGAAAGACTGACAAGACAACAGCTCACTTGCTACTGGTTTTGCTGTACTCAGAAGAGCTGCATCTTTTCTCTAGTTGGCAGATTAGAAACAGCATAATTAGAACTAGTCAACATAAACCAGAGAGTGTAATACCAATGGAACACTCAGATCCTCCTCCCTGCTTATGGAATACAGATAGCAGAGCTTAACTGTAGGTATTTACATGCTTTAATCTCTAAGTCAGTGTGATAAATTTTGCTCTTAATTATGTACATGTAACCACATCAACACCAAAGCAACACACAAGTATGAACAACTTTTGTCCTGTTCAGCCTGAACTGGAAACACCCGACTAAACCCGTGCTTTCCTTTGTTGGTAACTTATTTCCAAAGGCTTAAGGCTGCTGATCTGCCAACTATATTGCACAGTTGACCAATAAATTAAAACAATTTCTTGGGTATACCTCAATGAAACACACCACAGTAAGAAATTACAACATCCTAAATATTACCAACCTCAGTTTATCTAAGAAAATCAAAGTTTCACTGTACACTGCAGACTATTTTTATAGTTAGACTTCCTTGTAAGTACATTCCTCACAAGTTTATTTTCAAAAACTAATTCTCTTGGGCAATGGAAAACAAATGATGTAACTCTCCATTTTGCCAGCTGTCCAGAGAATTCAGTTAACTCCAGTAGCATTTAGAGATTTTAATATTAATGTTACTGTAGCATTTGCTTAGGAGTTATGTTGCAGTTACTGCTCAAATTAAATAGTTTATCAGGGCACTGGGAAGTTCACAGACTGAACTTTTGAAACTTGGAAGCGAATAAATGCAACAAGGCCTGGATTTTCTTGGCTTACAGAGTGAGGAACAGAGCTGCCCTGTGTGTGCTGCTGCCTACGAGCTGAGTAGGATTTCCTTTGTTTCAGGCCATGACATCTGGGTGTATTTCAACAGTTCTGAGCAACTTCATCTTCAGTGAAAGTCAGCAAAACTGTTCATGTTAGAGAATGGGCAAAATAAGGTCTGACTACTGAAATGAAAAATTAGGCTATGATATCATTAAAGATCCTCACAGAAATTCCACTCTTTTACTGGAAAAAAAACCCCTAACAACCCAAAACCCTCCTTAAAAGGATTTCTATACAGTCCCCCAGTGAAAATAACTCCCTTAATGAAAATAAGAACATAATATAAAAATAGGAGTAGTGGCTCAGAACAAAGGTCTAAAAACAAAGCCTAAACAGCCCAGTGTCCTGTCTCCAGCAGTGCCAATAGCCAGTACCTATGGAAAATGGTAGGAGTGGAGCATGTAGTGAGACTGCCCTGGTGTACCTCCCAGACTTCCAATGATTTTCAGCTCAGAAGTCACCTGAGCTGGAGTTAATTGTTGTGAGTGGTTGCTTTAGTCTAGACAGCAGCTTAATGTGTCCTATAACACGTCCCAGGCTTTAGTCTTCATAGTGCTAAGGTTGGAATCCTAGCCAGGGTGTGCTAGGGCTTTCCCTAATCCTTGAACCTGGGTTTTCTTCCTACTGACACCAAGCTGCAGGAGGTGCTGCTGTGAACCAATTCTCACTTATCTGGAAATCAGATGTAGCTGCATTCTGCATGAGTCTGCTCCTTCACACATAGATGGAATAGGCTCCTGACAGCTCCCAAGAGCTGTCACAGTAGCAAAGCACCCATCTGCTTTCCAGATCAGGTCCAAGTGCAGATAAGGATTTTGGGGAGCAATCTGAGTTTGTTCTGCCAATTCTGGTGGCTACTTATTTTTCTTCTACTAAGTCAATTCTCCCCTTCTTTGTTCATTTCTCACGGAAGAGAGAGAGAGTTGAGTAGGACAAAAAAAATAATTTCTGCATTTTTGATTTCATCAGAACAAGGAGGAAGCAAATTCTTTAAGTAGGCTCCAAAAAGGATATTTTAATTATCAAATAAGAAGGAAAAACCTTCTCCAATTTTTGATAGGATAAACCTTGCTACTTTTGTGTCTCATCCTTATACAAGAAACAGTAACCTTAAAGAAAAATCTTTTTGGCATCCCAAAATGAAGGTAATATTAATTGAGGGCTTAAACGGTATATAGGACTCCTCCTACGTACAAATCCTTAGAGTGATGCTAGACCTAAAGAAAAATGATTTTACCTTAAATTCCAGAAGAAAATGTAGAAGGAGACAGAAATTGATTCTAAGAGGGGAAATTTAGTTTTAACAGATATCCTTTCATAGTTTCAGCTATGAAAATAAAACGAGCACTAGAGGCACACATTTTATATTACTTGTGTTTTATGATGGATTGCTCAGCTCTGTGTCTCCTTGACTTAACTTCTATCCTTCCTTTCATCTCCTTAGATTTCCCACCCAGTATCCTAAAAATTACCATGGTCAGACTTCTATTACTTACCTGGACAAAAAAAGACGCCCCCCCTCCCAAAAAAAAAAAAAAAAAAAAAAAAAGAGACAGACAGAGAGGGAAAAAGATATTTTTTCCTCCAAATTTTAATATGACTTTGTATCAGAGAGCTTGGATACTGTTCATAACAGCCTAATTGTATGCATATATTTTTGGGACCTATTGTATATGTATATACACTAGCTTTAAATACTACCCTTGATATTGCTGTATCTATGAATAACAAATAAATATCACATATAAAGAAAAATAAACACAGGATATAATCCTTATGATTAGGGACAATACTCTAAAATATTAATTGAGTTCTTACCCTTTCCCTTGCTGAATTTGCTACACATCAAACTCAACTGTAAAAGTCTAATTTTTGTGAGATGATGATGATGTATGTATTGCATTCTTGCAGAACTGACTACAAAGAGCCAGTAACCTTATTTGAAACACATTAATAAGCCAAACACCATGAAAAAAGCGAAAGCTTTGGGAAAAGAGATTATCCTTATTTTCTTTTTGTACCAGTGGGCTGCATACCACAGCTGCAGTGAAGGGAACATTCCAGTTGAGCAGCATTCCTCCATATCTTTTCAAAGTCCCTGTGGAGGCTAAAGTAGAAATCACTTATTTGCGGTTGAGAAAATAGCAAGGACTTCTGCATTAAATTTTAAATGAATCCCGCCCAGAGGATGGTAAGATGCTTAAATCAAATGATGAGAATTACCCATCTCAGCAGTGCATTAGGAGGATAAAATGGGATTCAGCATGCTGTGAATCCTCAACTCCTGTACTCAGCAAAGAATCATAGACTCATACAATATACCAGGAGGGAACAGATCTCAAGGATCATCTGATCCAATCTTTCTTGGCAAAAGCACACACTAGACAAGATGGCACAGCACCCTGTCCAGCTGAATCTTAAAGGTGTCCAAGGCCTGTAGATCTCAGGAGTAAATTATGATGTTATAAGTTTTATAATAAGACTACACAAAGATTACAGTGAATTGTTCGCCCTACAGAACTCATTCCAGCATTTTTCTAGTTGCTAGATTGATATCCAGATTACCAGAGCTCAACTGGAAAACAGCTTGTATAACTGCTTCTTCAGTATAAAGCCTGGGTAATTTTTAAAATTATTTTGGATTAGATCTATACTATGTTGAAGTTACAGCATTTTTTAGAAGCTCCTTTCCATGTTAAATTTATATTGCTGTTAATGCCTACACCTCTGAACACTGAAAGATCTCAAGTGTGACTGGAATATGTGGGAGGAATTCTCTGCCCTCTGTTTAAAGTGAGTGCAGAAGATATCCACATTTCTTAATGGCAAAGCCCCTCAGGAAGTTCAGAAATGTACTTAGAGAAATATTGCGTCCCAAAATGTCAGGTTACACCTCCTGCAACTCCCAGATAATGTTGTTATGTCAAACTGTCCTCCAAAACTAATTTACTCTCATGAGAACACGCCAAAATTCAAGTTTTGTTATTGTTGCAGAGCTACTCGACTTTCTAGTGTCCTTAAAATGTGCTTCCCTGTAGACCTTGTAACAGGATTTGGTCATTAAGTGAGTCACTGGAATGGCTTAGCCGAGTACCTTCACGCCCTGTTTTTTAACACGAGCTGCAACATCTGACAAACCCCTCCCAGTCCTGTCAAGTGTCGGTGCCAGCGAGGTGAGTCAGCTGCGCCTTTGCTGCATCATCCCCCTGACACACAGCACTAGAGGGGATTAAACAACTTCAGGCAAACCAAATCTTAGTTTCAGAATTATCCCTATCCATTTTAAATGCAGGCCTTTCTTAAATGGTGTCACATTTTGGCTGAGCATATTCCACGGGTTTTGGGGAAATGGCTCCAATATGCTAACGCTTTCCAGTGCAGCTCTAAATGTGCCATGAAAGGATGAGAATCTGCAAGCTAATAATCTTTAAACAGTTCAAAAAGAAAAGTCCCTTCTCCTGTGAACTTATACCAAACACAGCAATAAGCAGAAACAGAACAAGGCTTCTGAGACCTGATGGCTTTAATTCCATACAACCTGTGGCAATTTGATTTTTCCCAGTGTATGCTAATATGGAGTCATTTAGAAGACTCAGAAAGGTCTGCTTACCCCTCAATGAGGTACCTCATCCCTGACCTAAAGGAATTTATGACAATTCATTAAGACCAGCTAGAAACATGATGAAAATGGAAAGATTTGGGAAAATTTATTTCTAATGGCTTTTATTTCGTAGAATCATACAGGAATTGGCAAGAAAGGTGCAAGAGAATTATCTGTTTGCTTCAGAAAGCAACCACTGTCTTCCTCCCACTGTCTGGCTGATTTTTTTAATAAACATTTGTATTAAAACCCATGACAGTGTAATAAATCTATTCAGAAAATGTACTTACAATGGCACTTACTGTCATACTTGATTTAATTATCCTCTTTGAAGAATGACTGCTTGTAGGGTGAAGGTGATTCTCTCCCATCTATCTTCCTCTCCATAACACCCTAAATCAAACATAATTCTGAAGAAATAAAATAAAAAATGTTTAGGCTCTGACATAGTTCTTATTCTTATTGTAGTTGGGATGTGCATAGAGTGACTAGAAAATACCTTTAAAAGACAATAGCAGGAGACTGAAGATGACACAGAATGCTCCATCTTCTACTTGATTGTACTTGTTTAGTGCCTTTGTTACCCATAAAAAAATAAAACGGGAGAAATTTTTACTTGAATGAACAAATAAAAGACATCAGTTACCAACAAGCAGAAAAAGAAGCATTCACTATCAGGCTAAAACATAATTTCTTAATTATGATGATTGTGTTGTCAGTAGTTGACACACAGTGACCTGATAGGACAAGCAATACAAAATTAAACTACCAGCACATTTCTGAAGTGGGAAAAGAAAATGAAACAAAATGTTACTTGTTCTCTGCTCAAATGGCTTCCTTATGTTCCTCAAAACCCCAAGCAACTGCAGCTGCTGGGAGAACCTAAAGCCACTTTCACTGCTGCCAGTCACACTCCCAGACACCCTTAAGGAAACCCACAAGCCACAGCTTCATCACAGACGTTCTTGAAAGTTAGTTCAGCAATAATGTCAGGAAAATTTACAGCACAAAAGCATTTCCCTCTTAAAGAATCAGACATCCAGTATGCTCCTGCTTCCCTGTTCCCTCCACCGGTATTTACTTCGATCAGCAGTACCTTCCTTTTGCCTAGAAACCATACAGATTTACACTGTAATGGCCATAACTGTAATTTATTTGACAAAGGAAAAGGTCATAGAAGTTTTTAAAAGGAGGGTGCAAGTTGGGATGTCCTGGAAAACACAGGAAGGACTGGGCATATCTCAGGTTTCCCCCTACACTTCTGCTGGGACAGTCTGAGTATTCCAGAAGCCACTTCATGGACTAAACACTATGGCTGGGACACCACGGAAGGATAATTTAATTGAGGCCTCTGTGTGGCAAGAGGATGGTGCTGGACAAGATTTTCAGCTGATGGAGCAGTCTGTGAAACAAGGTAACAGCTGCTGCCTTCTCCTCTGTTCTGTTGATCTCAGTAGTACGTTATTCTCTCAGATGACAGTAAGTACTAAATGTTACAGAGGGAGACATACTGCTCTGATTTGTGTCAAATATGGAGAACATCACAATAAAACTGCCTATAATTACAGAAAATAACAGCTCTTTGTTACTGTTCCAGATTGGATTTTGATGGAACATGCTAAAGCAAAATAAATTCTTCTACTAAGGAAGTTACTCACTCACTCCTATTTGAAGTCATTTTTTAATTGAAAATCATTGTTGCTGATGATTTAAAATACAAAGCATATAAAGAGAGGTTATACCACAGTTGTGGCTGACTTCAGTTTGATTTGTTTAAATGAACTAAAATGGTTGCACTTATCTTTCAAAAGAATTCGAATGGGCCCCTAGAATCATTATCAGAAGGATCTAACTAATTAAGCCTAATCCCTCAATAATGCCCTCATGATCCATGTTCAATACATAGGGGTGTAATCTGATAGACACAGAAGACAGAGCATCCTGGCATGCCATGAAAGTACATAAACCTGTATGATATTGTACCCTGGATGCCCATAGGTAATTTCATATGTATTTATTTTAATTTGTGTTGGGTGTTTTTGAAAAACAATGATTCTCTGATCTCTACCAAATTACCTAAAGAGAATATCCACATTACATTACTAAAAGAAATCTTGAGTTGAATTCCCCTGTAACACCTGTTAACACAACTTTTCCATCTACTCTAGGGTTTTTAAGGTTTGGCTAAATTGAGCTACCTAAAATACATGTTTTTGCTAGTGGAGACAAATCTCTGGCACATCTCCCCTCAAAAAAAAAGCCGAAGAGAACAAAGAACTAGTAAGATATTCAGCCCAAGTTCAGCAAATTCATTCTCTGGCAAAACAAGGTAAATAGAAAGCTCATCTGTGGAGAATTTCTCATTGCAGATGCTCTGCCTACACAGTTAAGCCAAGGGTTTTTTTTGCACGAGCTCTTTGCATTGTTTCAACTCCTGTGGTATAAAACAGCCAAAGTAGTGATCTGAGATAATAAAGCTCCATTCCAGCTACAGCTTTAACTGGCAGCACTAGTAATGTTCTGGCACCATCTGATGTTTTTTGTTTTGCTTGCCTGGGTATAATCTCTAGGCAGCCAGGCTTTGTTTAGTCAGTGAAAACTAAAGAACAAAACAGACTACTAAGGTCGTATGCAGATTGAAAAAGAATGTTATCTAAATTAACAAGACGGGTTTCGATACCAGACTGTGTATTAGGTACCTTAAACTGGTAACCTTGTGCCTAAACACACCACCAGGTGACTCCAAGGGGCATCATAAAGTCAATGCTCTTAATTCCGATCGGTAACAAGATAGTAGCAATGTGACCTGTAAAATGGGGAGACAATTATATGTAGGTAGATAGACAGACAATCTAAATATTTCTTATTTTTGCAAATCAAACACGCTGCCTTTGAGTGATTCTTTTTCACAAAAGGGGCGATTTTCTGTTAAATTTAGTTTAACATAGTGTAAGGTTGCAGTGTTGTAAGACACTAAAGCTCCTTCAGCCATACTATAAAGGCATTTTGATATTAAAATAATAAAAAAGGGCTATATGTGGGGAAGGAAAAAAAGTTATTTCATGGATATGTCTCTAAAGACTGCATGACACAAACCTCATGGTAAAAGCACTATTTCTGCTGCTTCATTGTTGATCCCCAGGAAGGAACATGAGTATCACTGTAGGTCCTTTGAAGTTTTTATGTTAAAGCACAACTCAAGTTCTTTACTCAAGTGAGAAGAGACCAGTGCCAAAGCCATGCCTCGCACCGAACAACAGATTTGCAATTGTCTGTAGCTCCTGGGGAATTCATTCCACATTCTTGGATCAGTCCACAGGAAAGCTGTATCACGTTCAAGCCTTACCCTCCAAAGGTTATCTCAAGAGCTGGATGTTTTTTGTACACTCTGGCCATGTAGCCCCTTCAAAGGAAGATCCTCAGACCCCACTGTTAAGCCCGCTTTGCCTTAACACTTATGGCACTTTGGTCAGGAAACAACCGAGAGGCAGAGGGACAAGCACAACAGCGAGAGGAGCTAAAAGGTTCCAAATGGTGCCAAGTGCTTTAGAGAAGGAACGACGAGGTTCCAAGTATTTTAGGGGACAGGGTGACGCCCTCCTGCCCTCACACATCCGCAGCGCCGCGCCCTCACCGCCTCACAGCCCTCTTCCGGGCCGCGAGGGGAAGCCTCGCTCCCTCGGGGGTGGGATCCCTCAGGTAGCACCCCTAAATCCCAAACCCCAATCCCCAAACCAGATCTCCTCACACCACAGCCTCCTGACTCCCGCCCTCCCCTCACGCCCATCCTGGCCCCGCCCCGCTGCGTGCACAATCCCCGCCCCCCGGGCAGTGTGGTCCGAGGCCCCGCCCCCTCGGTGCGTGCCCCGCCCCCTCCCCGCCCGGCGGCTGCCGAGCCGCTCCCCCGCTCCCCTCACCGAGCGCGCGGCGGGGCCGGTCCGGTGCCTAAGATGGCGTCTATCATGGAGGGCCCGCTGAGCAAATGGACTAACGTGATGAAGGGCTGGCAGTACCGCTGGTTCGTGCTGGACTACAACGCCGGGCTGCTCTCCTACTACACGGTGAGGGGCGGCGGGCGGGCCGGGCGGGCGAGGAGGCGCCGGGAGAGACCGGCTGGGGCGCAGGGTGGGGGCGGGGAGGGGACTCGGGGCGTGCGGGCGCCCGGGCGGCCAATGGGGAAGGAGGAGGCGGCGGGAGCGGCCAATGGGAGAGGAGGAGGCGGCGGGCGCAGCCAATGGGGCGGCGCTGCGGGGATGGAGCGGCGGGGGCGGGCGGCGCTGTTATTGTTGGCGGCGGGAGCGGCCGCGGGATCCGCCCGGGCAGTGCCGGCGGCTCCGGGGCCGCGCTCCCACCGCCGTCCCGGGCGACCGCTCAGCCCCGGCCGGCCCGGAGCCGTGCGCGGTGCTCGCCGCGGGCTGCTGGGTCCCGCTGCTCCCCGCCCTGTCCGGCGGGAGCTTGCCCTCGCCCCGGTCTGGGGGCTCAGCCCAGCCGGGGGGCCCAGGGCGGGGCCGCCTTCCCGCAAACAGCAACGCCCGTCCCCGGGGGCTCGTGCCTGGGGGCCGCGGGCTCGCAGGTGCTTCCCGGAGCCGGATCGGCTTTCCTGATTTCCGTTCAGGACTTGGCACTTCCAAACACGAACTTTTTAAGTGTTCTGTATTAAGAAACGGCGATATTTTCATTCACTTTTTTCCTTTTTTTTTTTTTTTTTAATAACTCCTGACAGATCCAGCCTTTGACGGCTTCTTCAGCTGCTTAATTCACGTTTTTACATAACTTACAGATATTGTAATGGTACAATTTCGTTTTATCGAGAATGTGCCCTGAACTGAGAAGGCTAACTGGGTGAGCCACATTCGTGCACCAAAGTTTTCTTCTCATGGAGTAATTAGTGTGTCAGCCTGAATAAAACACGTACAAATTAAACCTGTAGTAAGCTGTAATAGATTTACAGCAAATACCTTGAAGTATCCTGCTGTCTGTGAAGGTATGTTCATACAGAAGCACATAAAACTTTAGTCCCTAAATCTGCATTTCTAGGAGAGAGCTGGTCTCCCCAGATCCAGGAGTTTATGAGGCTCTTGGCATAAAACAGTTGCTGACTCCCAAACAATTTTGTTCATGTACATTTGAAATCCCTGACCTGGAACGTGGATGGAGAAATGAAAGTGCTTTTTTAGTTGCTCTTTAATGGCTGCTCAAATGTCAGCTCTGTGACAGAGATGAATTAGTGAGTGTGGTCTAAGTTGTAGTCCAAGGTGCAAAGTCATTTAATGCTCAGCTACAGAAATAGAAACATTTGCTGATGACTAGTGTGTACAATTGTAATCCTGATTATTGCACAGACTTTCGTTACAGGGTCTTCAGTTGTTTAATAAAAAATCTTCTAATTCATTATTTTCTATAATTAGCTATCCCTATATATGCATTACACTTTTATTTTGTATAATTTATTATGTTCTCTGTTAGTATAAGAATTTCTAGTTCCTTTTTTTAACTACCTGTTGTAAAAAATTCAATTTAGATTCAGGGAATAAAATCATGTTCTCTGCTTTATGTGCCTTTACCACTAAGAAGTGGCTGCAGTTAACATTTCCTTTAGAATGCTTTCCTCATCCATGTGCTGTCTTTTCTGCACATATGTCTGTGGAGTACTTGTCATGCCGTTTTCTAGACATCTGAAGTCATTCTTGTACCTAAGGGTGTGTGGGGTGCTGAAAACTGCCTGCCAAAAGATCTGGTTTTGCATCTCTTAATGTGTGCTGGCATGACTGCTCCCAGGGCTGCAGGATCAGCTGGAGCAGGGGTTGAAAGAGAATTCAGATTTAGTCCTAGTTGATCACATGCCTCACAAGAACTAATATTATCACTGAGAAGATGGAAGGATACTATTTCCTTCAGCCTCACCTTTAGTTTTAGAGTAATAACTCCTGAATGGTAGTTTATACGGCTCATAAAGAACATAAATTTGGAATGTTAGCACGTTTGGGGGCTTTTTTATATGGGGAGAGAGCCTACTGTGAGTCTGTATATGCAGCACTGTGTTTTGAATTAAAGGCCGGTCAGGTACACAGGGCCATGTGCTGTGTTCCCTCTGAGCCAGTTTCAGTCTGAGGCAATAGAATTGCTTTGCTCTGCTTGTGTGAGTGTGACTGGGCAAGGTTTGAGCCTCGGTCTGTCCCTTCCCATGGCTGTAATGCATGGGTGGGGTGGGCTGGGATGGTTTCACCCTGGCTGTACAATGCAATCTGGACGCAATTTTGCTGATAGGACGGATTACAGGTGTCCGATCAGCTTGTACCTGCTCATCCCCTCTCCAGGCTCCTCAGCCCATTTTAATCCAAAAAGCTGTGCATGCAGGGAACAGTTTCTCCAGCAGATCCAACAGCCTGTTAACCTTTGGCAGGGGAGCTATGGAAAAATGCAGGGTAATAATTCCTGATGCTGCTGAACTTTCCACCAGAGCCTGATCCACAAATATGTTTCTTCATAGGCCTGTTCTTGCACTGTTGTATTTAGTCATTTTTGGTAGTTACTTAAAATAGGCTGCAGAAAAATGTCCTTAATGTGAAATAAACATTCAAACAGAATTAGTGTGCAGTCGTATTGCACTTCTCTGGGGAAAAAAAAAAAGGGTTATACTTTGTCTTTTGGTAAAACGAATAAAGGGCAACCTAAGTATGTTTTGAGTACATACAGCAAAAGCAAATGAATTCAATTAAATATCCATTTCTAACGTGATTAGAACTTTAAAGGAGCAAGGCAAAAGATTTTACATCAAGTCTAACTCAGAAAGGGAAAAAGAGAAGTTAATGTTCACACTTATTTCTGTTTTCATTCGTATATTCCTTCTTCTCTACTTACTTGTATTGCAGTAAACACTAGTAGTACTAGTAGCAAATGTTTCTCACATGCATTTATAAGCTGTTTTACAAAGGACTTTCACAATGCCAAATTGTTTGCTTTTTTCCCCCTTCTTCTGTAATTCAGCTGGTTTTTGCTCTTTCAGAATAGAAATGTTCATCCTCAAATTTGCTTAAAATTACATTTGTGTGAAGGTATTTATGAATTCTATATTTCAGAGAGTATGATCTGGACTCATCCAAATGCTTTCTTTACATGTTTTTGCTCAAATAAATGATTGTGTGGTATCAGTAAATGGTCACCTTTTTTAAGAGCAAAATATGAAATAACTGATGTTGTGCCATTTTGGATCAGTTGGGCCAATGGCTTGATGAATTATTTCTTTTTCCCCCTCAGCAGTCTCTGATTTGTGAATTCACCAGTGTTTTCTCTTGAAGGGATAGCAAATAAAAGTCTCCTGAAGCATTATGGATTTTCAGTGTATAGTGGGCTGCACTGACAATACTTAACAGACAAGTCTCCAAGTGGCTCATTCCTGCCTTCTGCTGGCACAGGAGCTGTAAAGTTGTTCCATGAACTGGCTTCCAGCTGAAAAATAGCTTTGTACTGATTTATTTTTTCAGCTGAATTTGTTCTGTCGTTTGTTTTGTGCATGTCAGTGTGAAAACGTGTGATGACATGCTGGAAGAGAGCATGAAGACAAAGAAATGGCCAGGGAGGAAGAGGGAGTTGAATGCAATTTGCTTTTTGTTTGTGTTTTCTGGCCGAAGTGCTGTCTTAAATACACATCAGCTACAGCCTTGATAACCCTTGGGAATCCTGCAGAAATAATCCAGAAAACCACTCAACGTTGAAAATCTGATTTAAATTCTTGGTTTAAGTGTACTCTTTAAATAAATATTTAAATTGTATAATAAATTGAAAGCAGAACTGGCATAGCTGTGCAAACGGTGCTAAACCCAGGGCCAGTACAGTGGAAGGTCAGTTCCTTAAAGTATTTTAAAACTTTGTGGATTTTTGACATATGGTGGTATTGAAAGGAGAACTGACCAAAATGTTTTAGGCTTAAACAGCTGCCTTGCATAGTGAATGAGGGTTGCCAGAAAAAATTGTCATGCATGACAGCTCCATAGTGTGTATTCTTGAAACCAAACTGGGGAGCCTCCCATCACCTTAATGGTTCTTGCACCAATAGATGCCTAAAGAATCTATTTAAGTGCTGGTCTTTTGTTAATCATCCCATCAAACTACGTTTAAAACATATGCTGGGTGAATGCTTTCAGGAGCAAAAACTGTGTGGAAACACTCGTTAGGAAGAGTGGTTCTGGCAGTATAAAAATATTTTCCCCCCGCATGCTTTTTAAAGATTATTACTAGTTAGCAACTTTAATACTGATTGTACTGTACTTGTACTATATTGAAGAACTGCTCGTGGATTGTACAACTCAGATGTTGAGGAGAGGGACTCAAATTTTGGAGAAGTTTTATGAATCTTTGGTGGTGAACTAAAAACAAACCTTGTTGACTTGATTTCAGATGATGCCTCTGAAGCTGGAGTCATGGCTCAGTGCCCCTATGGTAGAGACTTACAGTTGAATGGTTTTCCTAAATACAGTTTCTCAATCAACAGCTACGTGCAAAAATCCCAAGAAAACAGGAAAAAAATACATCTGCTTTTGCACACACATTCCTTCTGAGGTCTCTGTTTTCCATTCTCAGATCAAGTGACACTTTTTTCCTGTAATAACTTGATTTGCAACATGCCCTGCAAACAGCTCAGTGAATCTATTAAAAACAGACAAAACTATATGCAAACTAGGAATAATAAAAATAATTCTGAATTTATGGGCACAGGATAAAAAACATTGATGGCTATTATGCAAAACTAAATTGAGTGCAACCCCTAGCATTTCCCATCCACACGCACTGTAAACATATTTTACCTATTTTGTTCAAAAGTATTTGATGGGTTAATGTTGTACTACTGGCACTCCAAACCACGTGTCATCTATCCCCTCAAAGCCAGCCTGTTGTTGGCTCCATTAATTTGATGTAGTTGGGTGCTTGTGTAGGATCTGGAGAGATCATGGGCACAGTGGGCAAATCAGAATTCTGAGTATAGGTCATGTGCTAACAGTGGATCAGTAATAAATCTGTTCACTTACCTGCAAAATCTCATCTCTTGCATGTTTTTATATTTTCTTTATTAGGCATGCAGAATAAAACCACTAGCAATGTAGAGGATCAGTCTTTGTTGTTGTTAGATTACAACTTAATTTAAGGTTTCTGCTATTTTAAAGTTCTTGATGCAGGTTGTGAATGGAGCTGAGACTAATGAGCTGAGACTAGTTGTCATGTGAGAGAGACAATTTAATGAATAAGCTTCATTTAAAATAACTAAGAATTATACAGAATGATCTTTTAATAGCAATTATAATATTTAGAAACTTGAGAAGGTCAGCCTGGTGATCAACACCTGGTCCTGTTGTTGCTATAGGCTGTTTAGTCTGTGGCTGTGCTTTTTGGGGGAGAGGCTGAAGGGAGGGTCCTATGATTGTGCTGTATCTCTTACACCTTTATTCAACTAAGGCTTCACATGTATTAGTTATAGAATTCTCTAAGCAGTTTATGCTCTTCTATGCCAGGACCCATAAATTGTTGCCTTCCCAATTTCATAGATACATGGCATCTGTTCATCTGTTGGGATTGAATGGGCCCCAGTGGCACCCTCAATTATCCCTGCAGTGTTTGGGTTCCTGCTTTATGTCTGCATCCACAAAAGTCCCAGCTTTAGCTGCAGAAACATGGCTGTGAGATGCTGTCCCTGGGCTCAGGGAGCTCCTGTAAAGTCTTTAAATTGTTGAGCTTTATTTCAGCTTGAAACATGAGGGTTGCCTTAGCATTAGATGAGAAAAACGACTATTATGGAAAGTGATCCAAATTAAAGCTTCTCTTTTAGATGTAGCTAAACCGCAAAGATCTCTGTTTATAAATACAGCTTGTTCCAGGTTCTTCATCCCTAACAGGAAATGAATGTCCCAAGTGGTTTTGCTCATCTGTGTACTTATGTTAGCGATTTCCATGACAGCACTGTGTGAGTCACAAATGCACCTCTTCAAGTTCTGTGCACTTCTGCGCAGGCAGAGCTCGTGCCTCAGGACTTTTGGAGGCAGACGGCAGCTGGGGTTTATCTGAAACTTCCCATGCAACAGCTAAAACTTAAATGAAAGAAATAGTAGAATTTCCAAATAGGAAGGAAGGCTAGGGGCCTTTGGGAGTTAGGATTCTAATTTTGTTTTGTTTTGGTTTTCATAGGTAGACCCAGACATTGTTTTCATTTCTCTAAGAAGTTGTAGGTTACCTGAATTGCCTTATGCTAGATCAGTTCTGTATGTGATCAGCTTCACTGTGTGGATGTAAAAGAGAAAGCAATAAAGGCCATATTATTTTGGGAGATACCTACATTCCCCCTTCAGTAATACTGTATAGCTTTGTTCATTTGTACAAATTTTTATTTGAGCTTCAGTTGAAATTTATCTCATATTGCTATCTGATTGTAGCTCGTTCAAGTCCTTTATCATCAAAATCAGTACAGTGTGTATTGAAAGTTTTTGGAAAATGTAATTTTGTCTGGTTATAAAACTGATCACTGAAAAAAGACAGCTGCATATTAAAACTTTAAATATAAAAAGAAAGTAAAATGTGGCTTTTTTATTAGCCATTCAGAGATGTCCTTCTGCTGTATGAAATTTTATTCAATGAAATGAAATCATTCCTCAAAACATGGGATGGCTTTATTTGTTATGGGATGGCTTTATTTGTCCAAGAATACTTGATGAAATATAGGACATATCGGATAACCTAATTTCAACCAAAGGGTAACAAGGGAAAGCCGAAACTTGTTTAAATTATATTTTTTATAAAATCCTAGTTTTGGAGGTGGGGAGCAAATCTAAAATGTCAGCTGAGTTCTGTTTTAAAGTCTTGTGCTGCAGCAGTCAGTGCAAGGTTTGCTGTCTGCCAGTGAGAGAATCCAGCATTTTGTGTGATGACAGCTCTGTGCTTTAGTGCTCAGGGAATGCAGATACTGCAATGATGGGTGCTTTATTCCAGTTAGGTAAAATGAATTAGATTTACCTCTTCATTATAATTGGTATTAAGCATGTAAATCTTTGTCTGAAGATGGTGACATTTTAAGTATATAGGCCCACACTCTGACCTGTGATTTATCTTGTGAATCTTTTTGCAGACTTAGAACATGATCATGTTGAAACTTAATTTCCATTCCATTAAAATGTGTACCAGAAAAAGGAGGGCTTTGACTGTATCTTTTGCACTGGGTTGATAGTCAGCCTGCATGGTGGAAATGAGGGCTGTAGGGATTCTGCCTTCCCTTGCTCAAGGACAAGCTCTGGAATTCCCTGCACTTGCTTGGTTGAGGGTCTAAACCAAACCAAACTGAATGTCTCCTCTGCTGCCTTTGCTTTTCCTGCCTGTGCCCAGCACAAGGAGCTGGAAGGGCTTTGCTGGTGTGTGTGACCCGGGCAGCCAGACCTGATCCGGTTCTTGCAGCTGCTGCAAAGTTGTAGCCTCAGTCCAGATATTTTCTTTCCTGCTAGGATTATGCCAATATTTCTTTCAGAAACCACCAGAGGGAGTGATAAGCTCTCAGAAGCGTCCTCCCATTTTAGGAGAACTCTCAAGGCAGTGAATATAAAAAGTAAAGGTGAACTCTAGTGAGATATACCCTGAATATACACAGTTTCTGATAGGAAATTATTGGAGAAACTTTGTTACTGGATCCTTTCTTGGATTTGAGGTTTAAAAAACCCCTCCAAGATCTTCTCTATGTACAGGTTTTTATTCAGGAAATCTAAAAATAAATTATGTATCTGCAGAATACATTATGGATGCACTGCTGGTCTTTACTTCCATTTCACTTTAACCAGTTAAACTATATTGATGTGAAAACAAGTAGATTCATACTTATGGTTTCTAACATTCAGAAGACAGTTCTGATAAATTAGAGCCTGAATTGAATGGGGGATCAGAAAAAACATTATTTGAAGCCCCGAGTGGTGTATTTTTACATTAGTGAATAGGACTTGCTGTGACTGCTTCATGCTTTCCTTGTAGCTCTATCTCAAATATGTAGAGGATGAAGAATAATTTGTTATTGTTAAGACTCATACTTCTTGTCCTGTCTGTTTTTTTTTCTATTGATGTCAACAATATTTCATTGTCTTATGGCTTCAGTGAAAATAGGTCTGGTGATAATAAAATCAGTGTATTCTCTTGATGGAATTGCATGGATATTTCAGAAGATGACAGCAAGAGAATCTGTTCATGACAGTGGCAGCTGTTGTTTTCCTGACTTGAAAGAATGTAGTTTGAATATCTGGATGGTAAGAGAGAAGGGGTTGTATTAGACAGGACTACCTTTTAGATGAGGCTACAATGTCAAGTAATTTATCGTTTAAAAAACGGAAACTCTGTGTATGTGTGTGTGTAGTTAAAAAACAGCAGATGTTTTGAGTTTATCAGAAAACTGAATATTTAGGATGACCTAAATGTTTTCTTTTTCTTCTTTAGCTTAAGTAGTTTGTGTGTGTGCTGCTTGGGCTTGCCCCTGTTGCCCAATAGCAATGGTTACTGACAAGTCTGCCTGAGTCAGTGGTGGGAATAGCTGAAAGTTCAAGCATCACAATTTCAAGCTAGAAGTGAGTTGGCTGTTTAGAATTCCCTCTTTGGGAGGTTGGGAGGGGTATCAGTGCTTCAAACAGATACTAAGGAAGAGATTCAGTAATTTAGCTGCAAGGTAGGTTAGTCTACAGGTTTGAGCACTGGTTATGGACATGGGAATCCTGTTTTCTGATCTGGGCTCTTACTGCTTAAATGGCTTTAAACATAACTTTTCTAACTGTAGTAATGAAAGTGGTCTGTACTGCTAGGAAGTAGGCATAGAAACTTGTCTAAAAATGGAATTTGTATCTGCATAAAAGGGATATGAATCGGGGAAACTTTCTGACAGAGATATAATTCCATTTGTACAATTCTACCTGCACAGCTGGATTTTCTTTTGTGGGCACTTTTCTGAGAGTAAGAGAGAAAAGAGGAAGATGTAAATCAGTATACTGCTCATTTTTAGTATTTCCCAAGTCCTTTCTTCTTCACTACTTTTTACTTTCTATATAGGTATGGACTGCATCTTATAAGTATTTCATGAAGGTATCTAGAATACTTCTTGAAGAGGGATATCGTGTTCTTATATTTTAAGGATTAGTTTTCCATACCATGGTATGTGTGAAAACTATCCTATTTTGTAACAGAAGTTGCATCTCATTTAATCAGTCAATAAAACATTATGCAAAAATCCTTTTCTCCATTGCTTTGAATAACTTTCTTCTTACTGTTTTTGTTAACCCACTGATCTTTTTTTTTTCTGTTTCAGTCGAAAGACAAAATGATGAGAGGCTCACGCCGAGGGTGTGTTAGACTCAGGGTAAGTGTTGTTTTATTCAGTACTTAATGACTTACTGTGTATAATATGTCCTAATGGAGAGAACTGCAAGGAGACTTTGAGGTTTGGGCTCTATTCCTGACTCTGCAAAATACTGAAATAGTGACAGTATTTAAAGAAAGAAACCATAAGAGGTCAAGTGATGTGCTGCGCTAATTATGTTCTGTAATTTACATAGTGTATAGAAACCTTATACATTTTATGATATATTAAAAAACATTCCATGACAGAGTAAGATGGGTAGCATATTATGAAAAAGTTTTTGCTTGCAGTTCTCATTCCTGTGTGTGTGGAGGTATATATGTATTGTATATGTATATACATATTGTTCTGTGCTACAGGAGTCCTTGTGTCTTTCTGATTTGCCTTTCTTCTGTTACTGTGTTCTCCATCCTGCCTGTTTGGACACTCCTTAGGCCTGCCAGTTGACTCTGCTGGAGCTTAGTGAAACACAGAGGGACTGGAAAGGGAAGGGACAGCACTGCTGGCAGAGTTTTTGAAATATCAGCTGGGGGTGGATACAGATTGGAGAAAAGAGGTAAAGTGATGCAGACCGGGAAAGCTGCACATTACCTGTTTGAGGCACTTAAGCTTGGGACATTTAACCTTAAGTGCTGCTGTTGTAGCTTGAATTGGTAGCACTGAAGTGAGGTGGGAATGCTGCGGTGTCCAGTTTCTACTGTGCTCATGCACACACTGAAAATATTTCTTGCACAAGTCCTTTTCCTATATTTTTTCCCATTTCTCATAGAACCTCTGGCTCCAGAATGCAGCAGCCTTGTGAAGAGCTGATGTAAACAGGGGGAAGGAGTCAGGAGGATAATGGGTATGAATGGGAGCATTTTGAGTCTTGAAGTAAGAGAAGTCTAGGGAAGGGGCTCTGTGTCTGACCAACACTGTGATGAGTATTGCAGCAGAACTCTGCATCTTCCAGTTACTCCTTCCTTTTGTTGTTACCCCTTTCTAGTCTTTCTGTGGCCTTAATACAGGGGTATCTTCAGTCTTCTGAGACTCAGAGAATCTCCATTCACTTGGATTCCAGATTACTTTTTTTTTTGCACTTTCCCTTGTTCCATTTATTGGTATTTTAATTTAGTATGTCTCTAAGAGTAATGTAAGCTCAAACCATTGTCTAGAACATGACATTTCCAAAGATTCACGAGGATGTTTTTTGCCTTGGCAGAAAAATTTGGTCTGAAAAACCATGCCTGCTTTAATAGTGCTGTGAGCCTGTCAATGTGGAGGTTGGCCTCAGCCTGCCAGTTTAGGAAATATTAAAAGTGAACAGTCTGTTCAATATTGCATGATCCATCTTTATATGTATTTAGCATGAAACAATCCCTTTATCTTCCCCCATCTGCCACTCTTCTATCACAAACTATTCTTTGGAGTTTTCTGAAGACTTACTGACTCCCCCAGCCTTTCCCTGAATATGTGTGGGGTTTGGGACTTTTTTTTGTGAGGGAGGAAGGAATCTTTCTTTTTTCTGCTTTTGTACAGCAGCTTCTCTGGCAGATGACAGTGATACTGATAGCTGAACAGATGGGCTTTTGCAGTCTGAAATTCTATCAAAGAGGTTTTCTGTTTAGAGTAATTGTTGAGTTGTTACTGTAGGTGTGAACATAAACAAACATATAATTTAAGCAATTTGGCTAAAATACTTCCTTTTCTCTTGAGTGGATTTTTAAAAGCTTGGCCCTCACCTTTTTGCTCTTGAAACACATATTATAGGTCTGAAGCTTCATCTTCAAATTCTGTTGACTGTCATAGTGTACTTAGAAAGATGCATTTATAGAGTGTCATCTGCACTATGCTTAAGCCCTAAAGTTTTCTGGAATATACACTTAAACTTGCACTCTAGTTTTTTTCGTTCCTGTTGTCTGCACAACAACAGAAGCATCTTCTGTGCTTTTGGCTCAGACCCTTTGCCTCAGTGTGGCAGCTGCAGTGTGTGCCCTTCATGCAGGTTTGTGCTGAGGTCACAGGCCGTGGAGAGCTCTCCTTGCTCCTCAGTTTTCTCCCACACTTAGGATGGGGCAGGACTTGGCTGTCCTAGTCTATGTTTAGCCTTACATTAGTTTCACCTGTATTCTCTGGGGAGAATATCTTGGTCGTGTTCTTGGTGTCTCAGTTACAGATTTTTGATATCTTTAGCCTGGAGAAAAGGAGGCTCAGGGGGGACCTTCCCTGAAAGGATGTTGTGGCCAGGTGAGGGTCGGTCTCTTCTGCCAGGTAACAAGTGACAGGATGAGAGGAAATGGCCTCAAGAGGAGGATTATATTGGCTATTAGGGAAAATTTCTTCATTGAAAGGGTGGTCAGCCATTGGAACAGGCTGCCCAGGGAAGTAATGGAATCACCATCCCTGGAAGTGTTCAAAAGATGTGTTGGTGTGGCACTCGCTGATATAATTTAGAGGTGAACATGGTGCTGCTGGTTAACGGTTGGACTTGATGATCTTACAGCTCTTTTCCAACCTCAACCATTCTATAATTCTATGATACAACTGTTGAGGAAAATTATATTATACAACTTGCAGTGATCTTCAGATTTATTGCATAACAAAACATGTACTTAAAGTGCCAGACATTTTTTTTGGTATTGTTACGTTTAATAAAACCCAGATGATTCTATCAAAATGAATCTAACCCATCATGTCATGTCACTGGCACACTGCATGGTTGCCAGATAGTCTCTGAATGTAGTGGCTGGTCATCTGGTGGTTGTTACGTCCTAGCACTAAAAATATTCAGAATTATACTGGCTTGGGTACACTTTTTTAGGGGCCTCTTTTATAGTGAACACAGAGCTGTCCATGAAAAGCCTGTATGGAAGATACTCTTGGAGAAGTTAATTGGTACATTTTTGGCCGCGGAGGGAAGAAATAAAGTAGTTTGGAGCTATCCTTTCCTGCTATATAACCTTGGATTACATATGATTGGAGCTGTTTTTAAATAGAACCTGTTTCTGCCACTCTGTCTTGTGGGGCCTGTGGTAGTCCCAGCCATGCATGAGCTGGTCCTGTTGGCCACAGTCCTCATGTAGGGGCTCTGAGGAATGTGTGTGGGTAAGATTGACTCAGATCCTTCTGTCCCCAAGTCTGGATCAAAAGAATCCTTAGATTTTGGCCAGCCTGGTGATACCTGACCCCTGCTCTGCAGCTGCTGTGTGATACCTGGCTGAGTGAAATGAAGCACTGCTTGGAATTGACTGACAGGTGCTGGTAGTACTGTTACTCACTGTTTACTCTGAGACTAAGGGCAGAATTTACCCTTTCAATATGGGCACCTTCCAGTGATGGCTGGCTGTTTTGTGGGAGGGGGAAGGATACAACAGATCCTGATGCTCTATCTCCTGGAGAACAAGAGAAACTGAGTAAACCCACGGGTGATTTTTGAATTAAATTTTATAATTTATTAGAATTGTCAGAGGCCTGGAATGGTTCTTTCTTCAGTGTTATCTTCTCTTGGGTGAAACTGTTATTTATTAAATGGTGGGGGTGGGGGTGGGAATGAAAATGTGGTTAGATTTGTAAATAGCTAAGCACAGATGGCCTTTAACTCTGTAATTTATTTGCATTTCCTTCTAATGATTCATGAAGAATTAGAAGACAAAGCTAGTTGATTTTGATATATCCTGATTACTTACTGTTAATATTTACTTAGGGACTGAAAATTAGATCATGCAGTGTACCAGTGACATGACATGATGGACCAAATTCATTCTGGTAGAATGATTTATTTTTTATTACAGAGTGGTAGATAAAATCAGGTAAAGAGCTTCTTTTTGTAGAGTATCTATGAATTATTATTTTTATACATGGAAAGTATATATAAAATATTGTTCCTCACTCTTCTTTAAAATGTAAGTTGAAATGTAGTAGAGAGCTGCTGCAGCATAAAACCACCTCCATTACAAAAGTAAAAGATGCATATTATTATCCAGAAAATCGGCTTTACGACCCTTTACTGGTTTTTTTCTGCAACTAAAATTTTATTATCTTAAAGAACTGACTGCATCCTCTGACTAAACAGAGAATCCTTCTGCTCTTTACTGTCTTCGGTTCGCTTCTAATTTGTCAAAGCTTTTTAAATTCCAGTGGTGTAGTGATAGAGTGTGTGCTGCTGATGTCACTGCTTGCCTTATCAGGATTGTGTTCTTTGTTTCACAGGGAGCTGTGATTGGTATAGACGATGAGGACGACAGCACCTTCACAATAACTGTTGATCAGAAAACCTTCCATTTTCAGGGTGAGCTGAAAGAAGAGATTGTTTTTTTTTTCTTATAATAGATTCCACTTGCATTTGATGGATGATTTTAAATGTTTGGCAACAGAACAGCATGAATGAGCACACTGAGAACATTCTGGATCCAGGGGTGCTGCAGGTTAGGCAGGGATTTACATCTGCAGTGGATACATATGTGCTAGAAAGAGACTGTAGCTCTGGCAGGATTTAGAGATTAATAATGTAAAGAATAAATCACTCAAGGGGAGAAAGTAATGTGCTTCTGATTATGGGTTTCGCTTGCAAAACATTTCTGATCTTCGTTATCAAGATACAATTATGCATTTCTGTATGAAGAGAATCAAGACTGGTCTGAAGGTTGCAATTTGTATCCAAATAGAACTTAATGCTCGCTTATGAGGAGACTAGAGGCAACATTTGGCTTAACGGTGGAGCTTTGCTTCAAGATTTACCAGCTTGCATTCATTTCATCTACATTTCTGTGTCTTGTCTGCCAGTCACCATTTCTCTGCTATTATCCTTTTATTCACATTTCCTAACACCAATGCCATCTGCCACTGCTATGTTTCGTCATTGCATGCTATGGCTCACCGGTAGAAAGGGTAAGGTCCTGTATAATTGTTATGTACTCCTTAAATTATTGTATCTGCAGCAGTAGGGCAAAATATTGTGCTAATATTGACTAGAGAACTTCTGCCTTCTGAATGTTAAAATCCTGGGGAAGTGCGATGAAAATATTTTGCAACTAACATTTGTTATCCTTTTTGCTTTTCCTCTAAAATGTAGTGACTAAATCATTTAATTGCTTTGCATGGAGCAGAAAATTGTAAATATCCAAGAGGCACATTTGCATTTAAACAGTCATATTAAATATATATATATAAATTGAATCAATTCTATAACTTGGGTTGTACTGTATATATTTTTAAATCAGTGCTTTGCAAATGGGAGTTGTCATTAATACTGTTGTTTTTGTGAAACTGTTTCTAATGATAAGTATTAATTGTACACCATATTGTCACTGGCTTCTGTATTCCTTGTGCTACAGTTCTTCCTAAATGCTGTTGCTGTCTGGCTTTTCACTGCATTAAGCCTCATAAACATACCTTCATAATGCTGAGCTCACAGTAATACTTCAATCTACTGTTCCCAAGGATAGCTGATAAAATGCAAGCTAATTGCTAATGCAGTAATGGAATGCTGTACTAGTGCAGTCTTTCAGTACTGTGAAGCTAAATACTGCTGAATATTTGAGAACTTGATACAGGTAAATCTAGAAATCTCTCCTCTTTAGTTACTAAGATAGACCTTTTTTAATACATCTCGTTTGTTTTATGCTATATTCTCCTTTGGGTGATCAGATGTCTTAAAACTGATAGTATATGATACAAGTAATGTTCTACCCTCAATAATATTGATAATTTTTGAACACCAGTTTTGTCACATAACATCTTGTGCTTTATAATCTCAATTTCTCTGCATTTCCTAGGATCTATGTATGCTCTTTTAATGTACAGCTAAGATCTTGTACACTGTTTTCTGTATTATGCTTTTTCTGTTAGCATATTATGAAGGTAACGTTGCTGATATCCAGGAAATTGTAATGATACAAGCAAAGTGTTAATATATGTGGCTTTATTGTAAAAAATGTAAAAAGACAGGTAAGATATTAGTGCTGAGATATTTCAGTGTAAAAAAGCTCAGCAGAACTATATCTGTAGTTCTTACAGCCACTCTAAATGTATTCTCACCTCATGCAACCCTTATGTCATATTTACACAAAACATTTTTTCATTATATTAAATTAATTCAGTGTTACACAGGCTTATATAGGATAGATTCTGGGAATAATTCAAGAAAACATACAATATTCCTAACAATTTCTTTCTAAGATTTTTTTATACCTGATCCAGATAGAATGTTTCTTCTGCAGGATAGTCATAGCTATAAATACATTCACCCTTTACAAAAGAAGTCTTCTACAAGAGAAGACTGCTGCAGAAATGGCAACTTTTTTAAAGATACAGTCACTTCTTTCCTCCTTCATTCTCAAAGTCAGCCAGGGATCCAAACAACCTGGAGCCTCCCTGGGAAAAAACCAGAACTTTAAAAAAACACGATTTCAAAGATTTGCTGATCTGTATCTAAGTTAGGGTCCCATCTGCAGTGGAACGGTTTTTCTTTCAGGCTCCAAAAGAAAACTATTTACATTCACTCAGACTTTAAGTACTGATTGGTAAAATTTTGCTGGCAGGCAGTGATAGAATTTGAATTTGGGAAAAGAAGGAAAACCTTAGTACTGGATTAATTGATTATATCTTAATGTGCACATCTGACTTAAAACTCTAGAGATGTAAGTAATGAGGTGAAGGGCAAATAAGTCATTTAAAGTGTCTGATCAACTTCTCACATGGATGTTGATCCCATATGTGTATGTGTGTAACTGAATTTTCAAAGTGCTAAATCTCCAGCATCTCCCACTAAGATTTGCCTGTCACTGGATAATGATAAATTTTGAGTCTTGCTTGTGTATAGTTCATATTTTATTGCTGCCTGTGAAAGTCTTCCTCTCTTCTGTTCTCAACTGTGCTTCCTAGTGGCCACCTCTGTACTGAACATTAGTAAAAATTAAGAGCTTTTTATTACAAGTACAGTGTAGGTTTTGAATGATGACTGGGGACATCCCAAATGGGATCCATATATTTATTACCTGGTTATAAAGGAAAAAAGTTAATTGAATAGATATAGGCAGTAAAACAAACAGCATGTTTTGGTTTTACTGTCAGCTTAACTTTAGCTCTGCCAGAGTGCCCAGCAGATTTTTTTCCCCTTTATGTTATTGTTATGGACAGCTGTATTGATACCTGTACACACTGGAGGGTGAGTGGAGGCAGAATGACCTCAGAAATTTTAAAAGGTATTTAAAAGTTATGTATTTTATCTCCCAATTGGTCCTCCTTTGGTCATGCTCTATATCCAGTTTCATGGTTTGCTTGTAAGGCTTCTGAATTAGGCAGATCTCAAAGCATTCCCTTGTTGGTTTGTTCAGTTAGATGCAAAAATCCATTCAAGTTGCTATAAGATATTTGGGATAATGCTCTTAGTTTAATTTACCTTCCTGTCAGAAGCTCTTTCTTGATGATATATTTTTCCTTGCTGTAGTACATGTTCCATAACCTTCAAACACTGTGGGGAGTTTGTTTGTTTTTGTTTTTCTTTTAACATCTTCATATCATCACCAGACTATAAGCTCTTTCCATTTGGAAATTCAGCTCTTCTCTCCTTCATATCACTTAGCTGTTCCTTCTGCTCACTGGGATGCTTGTGGCTTAAATTGAAGAGTGGGAACATGATGTTCAAGAGAGTCCAGCAAGGTTATTGTTGTATTTCTTCATGATGTTTGATTTGCTGTCTAACCTGAAGCCATAATAGCTTTTATTTGGACTGAAATCCTACACTAAATGCACATTGTGTGCAGAAAAAAGGAGTTCAGATTTTTTAACTCCTACCTGAAAAACCCAGCTCTTATTTTTACAGCCTGCAGTACAGTTCCTTGGAAGGCGAATCAGTTTTGTCTCCTGCTTTGTGTAATAAAGGATTGAAAGATTGGAAGCAGTCCAGTGCATTGATCTGAGATGATTTTGCTTTGGCTTTTGTCTTTCCTTTCCTATGCCTGCCACAAAAGTATCTGAGAAATGAAGCATGAATGTTGCTGTGCAACTTATTCTCCTGTTACATGAAAGCTGTCAGCTGCTAAAGGTAGATTTCACCTTCTTTCCCATCCTTCCCCAGTTTTTAGCTTGATTTATGTCTGCCTACCATCCCAGCTGAGGAAAAAGGGAGATATGCACAGCAAGGGGCCTTAATGTTACAAAAGCAGGGAATTTTTGTTAATGTGGGAGACAGTTATTATTAAGGATATACTGAGGTCCACAAAGGGTTTAGTTGCTGAGCTGTATCAGAATTTGAGATTTTAAGTATTTGTATTAAGTATCAAAATTAATTATAGTGGTTCTATACCTGTGTTTCCCCATTACTTGGGAAAATAGTCAATATTTATAGTCTTCTACAAAACCTTGACATTGTCCACCAAATAGACGACAGGAAACTGGTTGCCCTTGTGGTATGAAGAGACACTTTAGTCTATCTATCACATTACCCAATTTAAATAACGATTCATAAATTGCAACCTTTTCCCAAAAAAGGTTTTGAGAACTTTTTAATCTGATATTAAATGCCTACATTGCAAAAAAATGCCTAGTGAGAGATTTTGGTATGAAATCCTGGTCTGTGCTGGTTTCCTCAGTGATGTTTAGTGCTGTGACTGCATCGTTTGTCCTAAGCTAATGTTTGCAGGGTCTTTTAGGGTTCTGGTGATGCTGCAACAGTGAATTCCCCTATGCTATGCTCAACTGTGCTTTTATATTGCAGAGGAGGATGAGCTGCTATGCTGAGTAAAGCTTCCAGCCTTCTCTTCATACATGTAACACCAGAGCTGAACTACCTGTCCTCCTCCTTTTACCTGACCAGGTCTGGGCTGCACAAAGGTCTGGGCCTCACCTCATCCTCCACTGACTGGCAGTACTGCAAAAATAGAGCTTTTGCAGTGATTTTTCTGTCCTTCCCTCTCTCTTCCATCTACCCTCTTTTTGCTATTGATGTATTACACTGATACTTTGAGCAGTTGGAACTTGTGACCAGAGCACAGAGAGCGGTGCATGGTTGTGCTTTTCCTGCTTCACACAGCTCCTTCTTGCACCTGCAGCATCCTGTATTATAACTGTCTATACTCATCCCTAGTTTCCCATTTTTAATGGGACTCTCTGCACTCAGTTGTTGTGGTCGTATATAAACACTTCTTGGGTTTCCATTTCTTGAGATTGAAGTTGCAGATTTCAAAATGTGTGTTAAACTTCAGAGTAGCAAAGAAATAATACCTTGAAACAAATAATACCTTGAAACAGTGTCTGTGTGAGGCATCCATTTGTTTTCTCTTTTCCTTCCTCTGGAAGAAAGAGTATATTTATCGCTTGTTACTTTTGGCATCAGTATGAGTCTGTTATCTCAATTGTATCTACTGGCAACTATTTTGGAAGGAGAGAAATGGTTAGAAAAGGTCTCACTCTAAGGAGGGGAGGGATACCGAATGGTTAAACACTCATTTCCTTCCATGTTAACATGACATTCCAAGTAGCAATAAACTTGAGTTTAACCTGTTAAATTGAGAGCTATTTTATTGGCTAAGAAAATGGCTATATTTTTCTTTTTCTATTTCAATTTTTTTAGTTCAAACCAAAATATGGTTTCTACCTCACATTAGTAGCTTTTGAGCTCTATCAATGTGATCTGCAATGGAAGAAATTCTTTACTGTGAGGGTGGTAGGCACTGGAACATGTTGCCCAGAGAAACTGTGGCTGCCCCATCCCTGGAATGTTCAAGGCCAGGTTGGACAGGGCTCTGAGCAACCTGGGATGGTGGAAGGTGTCCCTGCCCATGGAAGGGGGTTGGAATGATATGATCTTTAAGGTCCCTTCCAACCTAGGCCATTCTGTGGTTCTGTGATTGATTTTAAATGCAAACATACCTTAAAAGCCATTTTCACTGAATATACCATATGAAATATTATTTAGTGTTACTATTATTAATATTTAAATATTATTCTCTAGTGAAAAAACAGATACTTGCAGATTGTCCTACGTTGAGAATTGTTTAATTACAAAATTACACATTGTGCATGAATTTCCAGAGAGAACTAATAGCAACTTGACTGTGTATTTCCTTTGTCACACAAAAGGTATGTAAATATACCTTTCCACCCAAAGGTACATTTATGGGTTGATTATAAAGCTTACTAAAAAATCTTTTGAGCTTAGGTAACAGTGAAAGAGCAGTTCAGTTGGTTTCTTGAGATCACAGATTAATCTTACTAATGCGTTGTACACGGGAGACCTTTGGATGCTTTTATTTTGGGCAAGTCTAATGACATCGTGTCTTGTGGCTCCACAGGAGTCTTCTGTAGGGACAGGGAGATCAGGCCAGTCAGACACCTGCAGAACAAAAGGAGGTTGATTTATATGTGTGGGTGGAGAATGGCATCAGGAGGAGAATAATGATTGTGACAACTCCAAAACTGTGATATAGAGGAAATAAGGTTCAACTTACTGACAGATGTGGGAGCTGCATGTGTTAGAAGGGTATTTGTAAGCAATGAAACTAGTGTTTTGGTAGGCTTGTATGAAGTGCTGCTTCATCTTCCATGTTTTTCTATGGTTTGAAAGCCCTTTCAGTGACTTTAAAAAGCAATTTATTTAGTCATGGAACAGTCCTTTGATGTGTGACTTTTCCACCTCATTGAGCACTACTGATAAAATCTCCCACCAGTGAGACTGGTGGCAAAAATCCTGTTGATCTCAGTATAGCCAGAATTTCATCTCTATCATCTGGTTATTTGTGTGTAAAGATACTACATTAGTTCTGCACTTGGCTGAGAAAATAGAGGAATTTTGCATACAAATCAGTGGAAGTTTTTTCAGAATGAAGGCTGCATAATTGACTCTATTGACTCTGTGGGTGTAATAGACTTTTCTTACTGAGTTCTGCCTGTAAGTAGGTCACAGTGAATGAAAATAAAATATGCATTTCATTTTTTGACAGTGTGATGTATTTGTAAGTAATCTAGTGATTTTTTTTTTTTACTAGTTCTTGAGGTTTTTCTTTCATCCTAATGCCCATGTACATGAACACAAAAAAAAAAAGCACCAGTATGCTGGTTCTCAGGTGATATGTTTTGTGTATTCTGTCTTCCAAGTACTGCTGTGCATGACCTAGAAATGCTGGTGGGAAATGCTGTATGGTGGAGCAGTCGTTTAACTTGTTTATATCTAATCTTTGGATGCCATCAAAGCTTAGGCTGGAAAAAGTAATCTGTTTTATGCTGTACTTTAACATTTGGTATACGTTATATAAACACATATAATTTCTACACAACAAAGTAAATATTATAGGAACTCCAAATTACAAAATTTATTCTCTATTTGGGAAATTAATAGAGGCAGAGAGCATTTAACGTAGTTGCATTTCATTTGCCTTCTTATCCTCATAGAATAGAACCTTTTACAATCCCTGCCATATCTGACATGGCAGTTTGGGGAAATCAGAGATAAAGGGCTATTTTGTAAAACAAAAGGGAGTTTTAAAGCACAATTTTTTCTGAATTGCAGAAATTCCTCAGTAGAAGCAGTGATTCTTGGTTTTAGTATTTTTTTTCACTCTGATTTTCTCTTTGGTCAAATAATTGCTTTTCTTTCTTTGTAACACCTCTAGGAAACAGTTTGGATTTTTTTTAGTATAAAATGGATGTTAAAATATCTTTCGAATAAGCTCAACCAGACAGATCACAAAAAAAGGCACATCTTTAAAAATATTGTTACCAAACTCACTGTAATGCTATGACATGCTTTTCAAGTGTGTTTCACTCAATTAGTTATAAATAGGACTGTGATCATGTTAAGTACCCCGTGGTTGTCTCTGATGTGCCTGAGATGTCACAGTAAATTATACAGGTGCCTTTCAAAGGATGCACCACAGACACAGAGGAGTGAGGGGTTAAGCATACGGAACAAACTGTAATCTAGCTCATAAATACTAATTCTATTGAAAAAAAAGTAAAAATAGCTTAACTGACCTAATCACAGTAAATTTGCAATGTTTCAGCCACTAATGATTCCAGTCCCTTGCATATAGCAGTGATTATGCAGCTCTGTGTGGATTTAGCTTGTTCCACATGCAAATGTTCACTGTTAAATTGCAGTAAAAACTGAATTAATAATTCTGGCACTTAAAAAAGAGAAAAGCACAGGGAGTGCTAGTGTCCTCTCAACTGCAGATATAGCATTGCTATTTTTGTGGATAGTTGATGCCCTAGTACAACTTGAATTTCAGCTGACCAGGTAACTCTTGCATTAACCCCTGAGACTAAGAACCACAATGAATATTCATGTAGTGCAGTGGGCTCCTTTGTTTAATTTCTAATTAGCATTAAAAACATTAATCACTTATAAACAGCTGAACTAGCACTTATATGTTTTTAAGTGCTAGCTATTTCCTCACATAGATGTCTCAGTGTTTCTTATTTGTGTTTTGTCATACTCTGATTCTAGAGTCAGCCTGGGGAAAAGCAACTTGTTTCTCTCTCTTGCCCCCTGCCCTTCTTCTCTTTCTAGAAATTTTGTGCCAGGAGGGACCAGATATCATTCCTCCATTTTTAAATGAGCACAGATACTAGTGTAATTGTTTTGAGTAGATAATAATTGGCTTATCCCAAATATGTTCTTGTCCCCTACCTGCTGAAGAAAGCCTCCAGCATTTGCAGATGCAGAGTGGATATTTTGTTGTGTGCAGCACTAACTTTTTACCTGAAAATATATTAGAGCTTTTTCTTTGGCCAAAGTTACCTTCTTTAAATGAAAACCAGCTTGTATATCTAGCTTTCCCTACAGATGGGTGGATAATGATCTCTGACCATTGTGTGTAGATTTTTCCCATAAATTGTTTCTGAGTGTGTTGGCTAATCTCTTTTTTGAATGTCCATTGATTTTTTTTTTTCATCAGTGATCTTTTGGCAGCTGTTCAGTTCTAAATTGCTTTTACCATTAGGGAGCTTTTACTTGCACCTAATCTCACAGCAGCCATTTTGATTAGATTTAATATAACTTTTCTTGCAGCTCGCTTTACTAAAAACTGCATCCTACTGTTTTCTCCGTGGTTTCTTAAAAGATTCTATGGAGGAGAGCCAGGAGGATCTGCTGTTGATGATAGATGGTCTGAAAGTTAATCCAGTGTTCTGCACAGAGAGTGCTTAAAAGGTTCTGATGCTGTGTGTTTTCTGTGCAGTAAGCAGTCTTCTTGTGGCAGTGTTCCTGGATTTATCATGGCCTGAGTAGCAGGATTGATGAGATTCATGTTGTTCTCCCTAAGGATTGATCATGCTATGCCAGAGGTTTGCAATGTCTAGTATATGAGGAAAAAAATACAGCTTTTCTCCTTCTGCTGAGCCCTGGTAGAAAGAGCTATAAAGGGGTCATTAGAGGAATAGAAGCTTCAAAAATGTAGTTTATTTATGAGCATGGGAAGATCAGTTCCGTGTTTGAGCCGTAGGGATTGGTTGGTTTGTAGGTCTCCCCTGGTGCTGTGAGGCCTCTCTGTTCTGCTGCGGGTTCAGATACAAGTCATGATGTGATAACCTTTATTAATGGGCTACTGTATATTGAGATTAGTATTTAGCTAATACAGTGACCTCTTTTTGCTGCCAGTATGGAAGATCACAGGAATTCTGCTGCAATACAAGGATTAATTCACTGGTCTGCAGCTTAATTGTTTCTTTTTTAGTTTCAATAATCATGGGAAAAAAACCTTTAACATGAGATTTTTGTATCCTGTGAGTTACTTAGGAGCTCCTTGGTACCCCAGTTCTCCAGTAAGATTAAAAAAAATAACACCACAGAAAACCAGAAAAACAAACAGAAAACACAACCAAGAAACTTCACACACGCTGAAATATGTTAACCACTGTGACTTTGAACACACCTTTGAAAAGCTGAAGTATTGATACATCTCAAATACTGATAGATACAGGTAACTATATATGTTATATATGTATTGACTGGTATAAGATGCCAGTCAATTAATTAATTAATATGTCTGGCAGGACTAAGCAAAGGGGCCTGTTCTTGATTAGCAGAACCAAAGAAGCTAATAAGCATTAAAATTGATTCTAATTGACTAATTCAGTAATTGAAATTAAAGAGTAAGATATACTGTGGAAAAAGAGCAGGGTGTTTGTGTGTGCATGTGTGTACATAATGAGAAAAAAAATTAAAATTATAATTTGCACATTGTAGAATGTATTTGGGCTAATGCAGTCACTGGGCAAGGTTCACGGGGCCTCTGTCCCTCCCTCCTGTCTGCTTTCACTGCATTATACACTTGTCCTCAGCACCTACTTCAGCTTCTCAATTAAAGTACAGATCACTAGTGGGTAGAACCCCGTAAATTAGAAGTTATCTCTAGTGAGCTTTTGAGAGTATTACAGATGGCAAATCCAGCTTTTTAATACTTGCTGCAGTCCCTGCAGAAAAGTTATTCACCTGCTGTTCTAAGTACCATTTAATTACTTTAACTTCTTCCTACAGACTTCCTCTGTGCATCTGAAAGCACTTTGGGAAGCCACTTTCCTTTATGTCTAGTTTTAATTTGTGCAGGTTAATGGTATTGTTACCAGAATACCTGTGGCAATTGATCGTGCTTTACTATTTTAAAAGAACAATAAGTAGGGATTGACTTGTATCTGGGAAAAAAAAAACCTAGACAGGTTTCAGGCTTTTACTTTTACTTTGTATGTAATGGAAGTTTTGCCCCACTGCTTTGTGAGGCCACCTCATTGGTTAGGCTTGGACCAAATTTCTGTATTAAAAAGACATTCTTACCTATCTCTCACATACATTGTCAATTCTTTCCTGATGGTTTTGTTAACTTGGAATAATTAGTGTATATATACTGAAGTAAACACAATGCACTTGATACTGTTTTCTTTGGGGAGTGTAGAAAAATCTACATGTTTTGAAGACCTGTGGTCTCAAACCTGGATAGGTTTGAGCTGAAGATTCCAAAGAATAAAAGCAGTGGAAACATAAGAGTGAGAAAGGGAACATTGAAACAAAGCATTTTGAACTGGAGAGTACATTTCAGTATAACCTAAAAATATTTCCTCTGAACTCCTTAACAAATAAGTCTGATAGGAATCTCAGCCCTCTGATTCATAATAGGTGCTAGCTCACTTAAGCTTTCCTTGCTTTTAACAGGCTTCCTGTTTCTTTTAAATACCATTTGAATGAGGAACTAGAAACAATTGTCAATAACTATTCTAAATCCATATATAGGCCAGTTTGTTTACAGTCTATTTAATGCCTGTGGAATTTTCTCTTCTTTCTTTACCTGGAGTCCACTGACTCTCTGCTCCTGTGTTTTTTAAACACTCTTAGAGCACAGCAAGGAACTCTTTCAAACTAGTGAAGTGAAGGTGGTGTGTCTGTACAGGAGGTAGGGGTGAAGAAAAGAGGTATCTGGGTAAAAAAAAAGTGATGATAGTCCTTAGTCTGTTTCGATCTGTTCTTCATCTTACTCCTCCAGCTCCTCTTCTCTTTTGTGCCCCCAGTCCTGTAATCCCCCTTTAATCATCACTTAATATATTGCTTTCTTAATTATCACTGTCTGCAACTGAGAATCATAATACTCTTTTATATATATAATATATGCTGACTTGGGTTCTTAATTAAAACTGTCTGGTGGTCTATTGCAGAAGTATGAAAATGTTCTTTTGTGTGTTGTTAACATATAATTTAGGTTCTATTTGGTTTTAGAGTAGGATTGTCTTGAGTTTTAAAAATGTTTATTATATACTTCAGGTTATTCTTTGTGCTTCATTATTCACACTGGAGACCTGTTAGAGGTGTTTGCCCTGTCCAATGAATCCATACCTGAAAGGCTGACTTATTCCGAGTTACTGTGTCCACACTGAAGTAGAATTAATGGATAATATATTACAGGTTGAACAGCTTCTTGTAAATATGAAAATTCAAAGAGGATTTAATGAATTAAGTGAGGACTGTCTGTGCAAACCCTCTTTGCTATTACAGCCAGACAAGAGACAGAGCTGTAACCACTGAAGAATTTGTTGAACACAACAAACTGTGCCCTTGGCAACTTTCCATATTTAGTGTGGACATCAGATCTGTTTGTGTATGGCTTTTAGTATATAAGACTACATATAATTTATATCTTTTTGATACTTTTTCAGCTCGAGATGCAGATGAGAGGGAGAAGTGGATCCATGCTTTAGAGGACACCATTCTCCGCCATACCCTCCAGCTCCAGGCAAGTTTCACTTTCACTTTTGACTTGGTTTACTTTCTTTTTTTCAAAGCAATGAACGGCACAACTGCTAATATCAAACAAGTCCTATATAATATCTGCTTGTTCTATAGCCTGTACCATCACATACAGTAAAACATCAGTTTGGGTATCTGAGATTAGGTTCAAGTCTGGTACTGTTTTCTTGTCTTACTATCATGAGAAGTTAGTATAAGACTTCCCTTTATTAACTCATAATATATACAGTTAGCATTAACTCATATTTTTTTAGGATTTATATTTGTAATAAGGTTCCAGACTTAGTGTTATACATGTAGTTTGGGTTTTTTGAGTAAAACTAGGAATTAGTCCTTTTTGGGTCGAGCCTGTTGCGTGCTTGTACATCACCTAATTTTGAAATTAAAATGAGACAGCAGCACTGAACCTCTCTGGATGACAAGAATGGTAAATAAATAGCTTGTGTTTGAATCCAACTGTGTAAGCTGGATATCAGTAGTTTTCTGGTCCTAAGGACAGATGAGTTGCAATGGGGATGGTTCTTAGCACTAGTTATCTAGTTGTACAAGTTGGACTAGATGATCCTTGTGGGTCACTTCCAGCTCAGGATATTCTATGATTCTATGATCTAAGATCAGTTTCTGGAAATGTTCTAGACCTGGACATGTCTATGGGACTTGCTAAACATTTATTTTTGCCCTGGAGAGAAACCCAAACTCTCATGAAAGAGATTTTCTCATACTTGGTTTGTACCACAAAGGTGTCTGATGACAGTGTAGGAATCTTAAAGCAGGTATGCACTATTTGTGTTGAATAAAGGTTTGGGGTGCTTTTGGAATATGGCAAGAGAATTAGATCTCTTAACATTTGACCCTGCGTGAAGAAATACATAGTAAAATGCCCTAATATCAAATAAAGAGAAGATAGATTTAGATGACATTTGCCCAGTGTAAAGAGTTGGAACAAACCTGAATTTGTCCTGTCCAACTTTGGGCACTTGTGCAGTCCCAGTCAACTTGCCTGTTAAAGAGTGGGTTTCCACCTTTTTTGATTTATAAAAGACCACTATAATTTTTCTACTGGATAGCAGATCCCCGGATAAGAATTCCTGTTTGACAATCAGCTTTGTGTCCCTAGTAACGTGCCATGGGTATTTTAGAAGTAATCTCTCCATCTGGACACAGTAGCTGACCAGGGACTGAAGAACCCCAGACTGCAGTGGGTGTGAGGAGAGAGATTATCTAGGGAACAACATGTGGAGGTAGAAGAGCTGAGCCCCTTCCCAAGGGATGCCTCTTTCCCTGTCCTTATTTTAGGAAGTGAATACCACATGAGTGGTTTAGGGTCTAAAATGAAGTAAAAGGAATCTGTGCCATTTCCTCCACCAGAAGATTTTTTATGGCTTGGAGGTACAGAGCACAGGAATGAAACACTGGAGTACAGGTTGGTTTTATCAAAATGTACACTTCTATGCTCTCTAGAAATGGTGAGTGTAGTTTTACTAGCAGAAATAGATTTCATGATTGTAACTAATAATGGAACTGTTTCCCATTACATAACTGTTGACATTCCTTGAGTTTTTCAAATGAATAAAGCATATTTAGATAAAAAAGCCTAAGGCAGTAATTTATCTAGTAATGTTCGAGGGAATAATTAGAAGTTCAGAACTGCTTACTAAGAAACATCTCCTCCTCTCTGGAAAATATGTTTACCATTGAATGCGGTTATGTTGTGGGCCACTGCTGTGCGCTCACCACTCGTTTTCATGAACCTTCCTCATCGGTCACGTAACGTTTCTGTTTCTGAGGCCCTTGTTTGTGTAGTAGCTGGAACAGCGTTCAGTTACTCCCCCACTCGGGAACTTCCAAGGTTTGCCACCTCCACAGATGGCTGAGCAGGCACTGATTTAAGAATGAAATATATCCTTGCCAAACCTCATTCTTTTACTGGTTAGGGAGAGGGGTCTCCATTGCTGTGGGAGGTACCGGTGGGACGTGCAGGCGGAGCGAACAGGGGCCGAAGTTTCGGGGGGCGGCTGCTGGGCCGAGCGCAGGGCAAACCCAGGCACAGCCCCCGCAGTGCCTCCACGGCCGGCGTGGCCCTGCTGGGCTCTACCAGCGGCCGCTGCCCCTCCCTCCCTCCCTCCCTTTGCTCCGCGGGGCCGGGCCGCCCCCTCGCCAATCTCCGGCCGCCTTGTTCGTGACGCGCGGCGGGGCCGCGGCCGGGGGGTCCTGCCCTTCCCCTCCCTGCCCTTCGCATCCCGCCCCTTCCCGGCCCGCTGGAGGCGGCGCAGCGGGGCCCGGCGGGCGGGCGGCCCCGCTCCTGTGCTCGGCTCCGCTCCCCGCGCGTTGCCCACCGAGGGATGGCCGGTGTGAGTAGGGGCGGCGCGGGCACGGGCACGGGCGGAGGCGGGTGCCGGGGCTGCGGGAGCCCCCCGGGGCACACCCTGCTCGGGGCAGCCCCTCGGCGGCGAGCGCCCGCCCCTCTGGCCGCGGCGGCTCCAGGAACGGGCGGCGGGACCGGGAGCGCGGAGCCCCCGGAATGGCGGGACCGGGAGCCGGGAGCGCCGGCGGGTCCCGTGCGCCCGCAGGGATGCTCCCAGCCGGATACAGGAGCCCCGTGTACACAAACACGCCTTGCCCTCAATAGCGTTTAAACAAAACGGCGCTCGGTGTGCTTTCGCTTTCCTTTGGGCAAAAAAAGTCAAACGGTTTCTTTGGGGATTATTGGCTCAGCGGGATGGAGGGGTTTGAGTGCCGCGGCAGAGATTATTTTCTGTAAGGGCATTTTCTTGAGTTCTTAGTTTCTGTCGCAAACAGAAAGACATGTGATTGTCTGTCATACAAAACCTTTATGCATGTGGTTTTGTCCAAAATAGTGTATCTTTTCTGAGTCTTTTTTTCCCGTATTTTCGTGCTGCTTTCAGTCTACCTGTTCTGGGATGAGAGTATTCAAGTTCGGAAAGTCAGACTTAAAAAGTTGCTTTACATCTGAAATGTGAGAGACTGTTCTGAAACCCAGGTGGTTCGTGTGTTGAGTCAACCAAATCAGGAAGGATTACGAGTTAATGCGAGGTGGAAAGGTGAAATGGTGTCTGCGTGTTCTCTAGACTGATTAGTCTTGCTGATTTTATTTTTGCCTAAATGTTCTACTGTGTTGTCCTTCAGGCTTTATAATAGAAACGGTTTTGAAACATGTAATAAAACACACTTCTTCTGCACCCCCTTTCTCCCCTGCTCCTCAAAGCCTAAACTGGCAAGAATGAGCTACAGGCAAGGAACTGAGTCATAAATACACAGAATGAATAAAGGGAACCAAGCTGCCCAGAGGGCTGACAATTAGTAGTGTTGTATCCAAAGGGAACAACAATAGGGAAGAAACATTTCAGATACGCTTGTAGCCTAATTTGGCTGAATTTTGAAACTAAAGTCTGTTGTTCTGCTCGCTTTGTTTTCGTATGTACTTATGGTAAAGCTATTGCGAAAAATACACATAGTTATTCTAGTATTAGCTTTGTCTGTTGAAAAGTCCTTGAACAGATGGTGCAATACTACTGGAAGTACCATTCTGAACCCACCAGTGGTTTTCCCCTTATCCCCCCAGGTTGTTGCTGCTGAGGCATTACCAGGCCAGTAGTTTTGCAGTGGCAGCACATCAGTTGCCTCATACCCCCAGAAGATAAGAGGGAGGGTGTTCATGGGGTGAAGGTATATTGTAGCTTAGGTTTGTTGTTTGAGCAGAGGTGATAAGACATCTCAAATTTTCTTTAGTTCCTCAGCATCATCTTATGTCAGCCAGCAGTCCCACTCAGACAGGACATGCTTCTGGTTGTCCTGTTTAGTGTAAGTACCCTGCTTTCCTCACTGTCTTTCCAGTGGCACCTTAGTGTTACAAGTACTTTTTGGTTCTGGAATTCTCCAGTGTGAAAACCCCTTGCAAGATAACTGGTGTCTTACAGGACCACAGTAACGTTCTTATTTGATCTACCCTAAACTATTTCAGCCTCTGAGTGGGCTCTGTACAGACAAAGGAATTGAAATTACTGTCAGTACAAAGGTGAGCAATTTCTTACCACTGTAAAAATGAAAGGAATTAAATAAAAATTAATTGCTCTGTAGCTTGACAGCTCCATAATTTAAATAAGATGTTTACTTCCTCAATAGCAGACAGTAGGGTAAGAAAACTATTCTGAGAAGTGGATCTGTGATAGTTGCTGTGAAGAGTGATACAATGGCTTAAACACCAAGTTACACCAGGGCTTCCCAGCATGTGCAGCATGTGGGAGTTGGTACTCCTACTGTAAGCAGTCCTGTCTTACTTGTAGCAAAAAGGAAGAGGCAATGGAGCAAGAAGACCTGAATTTGGAACTGGATTCAGAACTGGCACAAATTAAAACTACTTTTCCTGCTGCACTCCCTTTCCAAGTTTAGTTTTAACCTCATTTAGTTTTCACATTGAGTTGCTTGTGTGGCAAGGTAAGTGTTTATGCTGACTCGAAAGAAAGAACAGAGTAAAGGTGAGAGTAAACAACAGGGGAACTGATTTGTTTTCCCTTCGTTTATGCTGGTGTCACGTGTTTTTGAAACTGTGTTCATAGTAGGGGATCACTTAGTATTACATTAACCAGGATTTTTTTATGACCTTTCTAAAGCTGCAAACAAGAATGAAAGGTAGAGTAAAACTTTCTTATATGTTAAGTGTATTATTCTCTTAAGTATATTATATTGTTATTCCTTGGCTTTTTAATGCTGCTTCTAGTGTGAGTCAAGAATTCTTGCAAAAAACTAAGAACATGTTCTTTTAGATTAATAATATATCCGGTATAGATGTATTTCGAGTGCTGCTGGAAGGGCATAGTGTTGGCAGGCATGTTGCTATTTTCAGATTTTGCTAACAAAATAACTATTGATAGTAGGTAAGCACCTTAGAACATATGCATTGTCTATGTTGATTATAGATCAATGAATAGATTATAGGTAAATAAAAGATAGTCTGGGATATACTTAGTATTTGTGAGGTTTCAGAATCGTGACCTATGCTTTAAAGACAGAATTTTACATCAGCGTGTAAATACTTCTGGTTTTTGAACTTTCTGTTTTCCTAGGAGACCTGATAATATCTGTAACTACACAGTGTTTGCCAAACATGTTGTGTTTTGCAACCCAGAATTTTTCTTATAAGAATTGCAGTATTCTGACTTCTTGGAAGGTTCGTATGCTTTCCAGAACCCATATATTTGCTTTTAAACTAATCTTGAGACATTTACATTCTGAGCTTTAAATAGTGCTTAAAAATCTAGCAGAGGAAAAAGAATAGGGTTGTTTTTGCCACAAAAGTGCTCTTGTTTAGTGGCTTAGGAGTAGTGGTCCTTACAGGCAATTTCCTAATTGACAAAATCAAAGATGCTGTAGACAGGGGATGTGTTTTTGATGAGATGTTTTCCTTCCATCCACAACATTCTTATTGACTTCTTTAAACTAACTTACACAAGAATTTTTAGTTGGACTTGGAATCCTAATTAGATGAAGAATGTAGCAGAAGTGTCTTCAAAAAGATAAGAAAGTCTGCTCTGTACAGCTTTCTCTCTTCCTCCCCCAGCAGAGCTATTATTGTAATGCTTTTATTTGAGAAATGTATTTGAATTTTTTTTTTTGGTATGCTTCTTCTAAGGATGATGCAATCTTTTCATCCCATCTGAGTTTGAAAGAACTGTTTTAAATTAGGCTGAATTACTTTCCAGCATGGACAAGTTTTGAATGCAAATGCATTAGTGGTATGTGTGACTCCTAATTTGGTGGACAAGGAAACAACATGTAAACTCCCTTAATGCTGGCAGTTCTCTTGTGAAAATAAGGCTCATAATATGTATTTTCAATTGTGCTATTTTGTTGTTGCCCTCTTGTTACCCCTTCCAAAAAAAGGGTTGTGTTTGAAGGGACTAATTTGGCAGGACTGTTAGCATGAGAGTTGTGTACTCAACCCCAGACCATCACGTAAACCCTTTCCTAGGATGACCATCCTGTCTACTTGCCCGGCATTACTAGGGATCCCCCAGATTCCACTGGGAGACCTCTAACTGGGATCTAACCCAATGTGCTGCTGGGCCCCACTTCCTCCTGCCTACCTACAAACACTGGGATTGAGATGTGCCCTGTAGAGTCTGGTCCTGAAGTTTTGATATGCCCTGAAAGGGAGGGACATTCCAGAAGTTGTAGGAGGAAAGAAGGGATGAGGGAGAGAATGCTGTGATACCTTATTCTCTTTTAACCAGTTGTTAACAATAGGGGGTTCTTAATGGGGAGGAGTCAGACACCAAACACCTTGTTTGGGAGGTGGTGGGCAGATGAGAAGTTTTTTAAATCACTTGCTTCTGCAACTGTTTTATCAGGTAATTGTTAATTCTTTAAAACTTACATGGACAGAGTCATTATTGGAGGGAAATAAATTGTACTTACCAATAAATGTAGTTATTCAATGGAAAAACAAGTTATATTACTTCAGATAGGTACTGACAGCAAGATAGAATCAGTGTATTTCTGAAGATCTAAAATGGTCTGGGTTCCTATTCTCTTCCATAATTTGAATTTTAGAATGACAGCATGACTTTAGCTGGAGAAGACCTCTGGAAGTCACCTGTTCCAAACACTCTTCTCCTTGTGAGACAAACTTGTACATTAGATCAGGTTGTCAAGGGTCAAATCCAGCTGAGTTTTGAACTCTGCCCTCCAGGAGTTGAAAGTTCAACAATATCTGCAGGCAGCCTGTTTTGTAAATAGGTGAGCAGCATATAATACGGTTTCTCATAAAAATTTGATTGCTGGTTCACATGTAAAATTCCTAATTTAAATGTTTAACAAGCTGTTAAATGCCATTCTATTGACTCTGCTCACCCATTTCTTTTGAAGCCTCATTTCCTTCATGGCAGGGAAGAAGAGAAAGGCTCTCCTTTTTACTTATACCGTGTCTTTGGGTAACCAGAAAATCAAGAAATAAGGATTTATTATGCAAATCTGCACTTTGTATATCTGCTCTGTCTAACTTACTGCTAGGTTTGAAATACTGATTGATTTTGTTTGCTATTTATGGAGGGGATTTTCTGTGCTGTTGCTTTAACTTTCCAATTATCATTTGGTTTTCGATTTTAAAACTAGGTGAGAACTTAAAATTATTAACCTAATCTCATATAACAAAGACTAATGAATTTGCTCACTAGGTTATCAAATTTCATCTAAACAAACCAAGAGTAAACTAGTGAAGTGCTACAGCTTTAAGTATCTTTGCTTCTTTTCAGAATTATTTTCATGTTTCATCTCTCTCTTCTGTCAGCTTGACACTATACTTGATTTTATGGCTTTCTCTTTATGTTGAGCGCAGTTTTAACTTTCTAATAGAACTTTTTAGGTTACGGTTTTCACTCTGTGCTTGATGTGGATGTCTGCTCAGTTGTAACACTGAATGTTTTGATCAGCTTTTCCCATATTGCTAAGAGCCTGAAATTTAAGAATGGCGTTTTATCTTTAAGCCACCACTAAAAATACCAGATAGTTACATATCAGTAGTCATAGAGTGATCACTGAAATAAAAATCAGCATTTCGATGCAGCATCCAGGTAACATGCACCATAAACTATATTTCTGTGTATAGTATCTTCAGCAGAAATTTTCTGTATAGTTCATGTGGGTTTGGTATGCGAAACCTGACCTCCTGAATTTTTAACTGAGCTTGTTAAGACCATTTGCTGAACTGATGGGGTTGGCTGTACAGACAATTCCATTTTCAGCAAGAAAATAGAAGACTAATTTCATATGGTTTCAGATGTAGTTTCAGTGTAATTTAAACTTGACTAGTTTGAGAGAGTGTCAAAAGTTGCTTGGTTGAGAGGACTTTCTCTTCTGCCTATTAGAACTTTTTTTGGCAACTCGTTATACTGAGTGCTTTCTGTTTTTTCTTAATTTCTAGTCATTAACAAAACAGTTGCTTTCTTTTCCTCTCTTCTCCTCCCTCTTCCTTGTTTCAAAACACTGTTCCTAAATTTGTCCTGTGTGGACCGCATAATATGGGGTTAAGTATATTTTCTTCATGCTGCTTTACAAACTAAATGGATCGATTTACTCATGTAGAGCTGTTGTCAAGATCTGGGTATTAGTCTGCAGCACAGTTTAAGATTTGGCCAGTGAGTAAAGAATGTGTTTTCCAGTCGGTAGATTGGTTTATGTTTTTAGGCTGTGTGTGATACCGTGCACACAGCTGGATGGAGGAAGAGCAAATAATTCCTCTACTGCACACAAGTGCTGGCACCTCTAGAGAGCCATAAATAAAGCCCTTAATATGATGGCCTGATATCATACAAAAATTAAAGAAACTGTCTGTTCTGACAGAGCAAACAATGCCAAATTTTAAAAATACGGATTGCCCATCATCCGCACAGGAAATATTTTTTCCCCTCTGGCTGATCTTTACATGTTCAGACTCCTGATGTTCTCAGCAGTCAAAACAGCACAGTTCATGTTTCATAAGAGTTTGAATGGAAGTTGTCACGTTTGAGATCAGTGTGAGTACTGTGCAAGGATTTAGGCTAGTAGGAAAATTGTCACTGCTGTGATGTTTCTGTTATAATTAGTGTTTGCTTCTTTATCCTTCATGGATTTTTTTTTCCTCCTATGTATGTTTATCTTGCAGTGTACATTTTTTTTCAAGCTTGGTGTGCTTCAGTATTTGTTTTGCAGTTCCATTTGCATTAAAGGTATTATATAAATAAACCTTTAGTGTGTTTACTTAGTATATGTGCGTGAAAGCAGAAGTAATACATTTCGAGAATCCTCTCTTTTCTTTCCTCTAATTAAAGATGTGGTAACCCAGTGGGAATTTGTTTGGGTCTTTAAGTATACGGTGTATAAATTTAAAGGTAGGGATTATATGCAGAAGTGTGCTCTGAGTTTAATGTTATTAGGAGAAAAAAATTTCCAAGCAAGAAAATATAACAGTAATCATTCTTGTGGCACTGATACTTTGTCCTTGGCAGTGTATGTGCAACAGAATCTCAGAATCCAAATACAGTGATAAGGATGCAAATCATTACAGCTGTAAAGGAACTAGGGCAGCCAGGACTAACAACTTTGAACTTTATAGCTCAAAAGTGGGTCCATGTTTAAGAAGAGTTTTAGCAGTGCTTAGCTAAAAGGTGTGAGTTGAGCAATACTGTCTGAAGTGTGAAAAGTGGGTATGGTTTGGGCTTCCCTAACTAAAATGTGTATGGAATCATAAGACAATCTTCAGAAAAACTTGAACTCTCCTATATATTTTACAAAGAAACTTTAATCAGTGTAATTTAAGAGGATTTGTTCAATCATAAGTAATGAAATACTCTGGCATGTGATGATTATACCCCCATTGAAAATGTGGAGCAATTTACTGCAACTGCAAATAGAAGCCAGATCTGTTCAGCTGTTTGCTTGTGTCTGCACGTGGCAGGAGGAAAGGCCAAAGCAACATTTTCTCAGTCAGATGGCAGGCAAAACCATATTATTGTTAAGTTTTTCCTCCTCCTAAATGCTAATTAAATATTTGATTTTTGTTTATTTATTTATTTCCAGGGTGTGGATTCAGGATTTGTTCCCAGTGTTCATGATTTTGACAAGAAACTTACGGAGGCTGATGCTTATTTACAGATCTTGATAGACCAGTTGAAGGTATGGTGACAAACTGGTGTATTTACTGTGTTGGGGGTCTGCTTGCCAGGGTGGTTTCAAGGTCAGGTTGAAAGGAAGCTCAACAAAGACAGTCAGTCATGTTTTGTGCTTGGCATATGTTCTGGTAAATGTGGGATGCAGAGAGATCATCTGGCTGACCTGTGAATTGGAGAAAACACACCTTTTATATATATGAAGTCTGATGATGATAGAAGTTTATTTCCTCTTCACTTTCTTAGTATGTTACACAAATTCTAACTAGTATTGAAATAAAGACATTTTTAATATAGGTGTAAAAGTTAAAAGTTATGAGTTAAGGGCTTAAAAAAGGAGTTAAAAAATTAGAATAGCTCAAAGAGATTTATATAAAATGGTTTACAGTGGCTGAAAGATTCTGTTTGATATATACCTTTATGGAAATGGCAAAGATGGGTTAAACTTAATTGGAAAACGTAATTAAATCATTGTGTTGCTCATAGCATTTTATAATCTAGAGAAAAATTTGTCAAGTAGTGCGTAAACTACAGTTGCAGGTAGTTTCAGACTTTGTTGTAGTAGTGACAGATAATCTGTGCCTTGTCCTTGAGAGAAAACATTGTGTAGGAATGTTGTACAAACACAGTTCTTTTATACTTTTTATTTTAAGAATAGATGGGCACGTGAGGAACAATGAGGTCGTACCTCTCAGTACACCTTGTTGAGGAAAACAACGCCTAGGACACTTTTTCCCATGACTCAGCAGGTTAAAATTGCTGTTGAGTTTGCTTCAGTTCTGCTGGGTTGGATTGTTTTTTTCCCCCTGATATCATGTGCAAGTATTGCATGTGAGATATTCAGCAAAAACTCAGTTGGAGGGTAGGGCCAAAAATGAAGGCAGGGAAAAGAGATGTAAACAAAATTCAAAGCTGCCCTGAGGAGACTTGCTCAGGAGCTGCCTTGGTCTCCCACTCTGGAGATGTTGAGCACACTTCAGTGACAGAAGGTATTTAAATGTTTACACCTTCTAATTGTTATTTCAGGCCATCTGGGGGGAGGGGTATAGGATTTAATTAATAATGAAAGGAGAGTCAATTTGAGGATGGACAGAGACCAAGATCACAGTCTTTTTTTAGAAGCAGAAATCAGCCCTCAAGGGAAAGGGAACACACATGAGTAGGTTTGAGGCAGGCAGTGAAGAACTGCAGCTCACTTCCTAAAAATTACATCCTCTTCTCTGAGCAAGGGTGGGTGTGATGAACTTTGGAGCATTACCCTTAATCTTTTCTCTTCCTTGAACAACTTCATGATTACTTGTGTATGCACCTCAGAGGCAACTGTTAACTGTTTTGGCTCAGCTTAAATGCACATAAAAGCTTTTCAGTAAGAGTTTGTTTTGCTTTGCTTAGCTGCATCTCAGATGTGCTTCCAAATCTTACATGATTGGAATTATGTACCTAGGTATCAGGTACCTGGAAGGGTTGATGGGGGTTGAGGCTGTTTTGGTAAATGCTTCATACACCCCAAAGGTCTTTGTTGAAATAGAAGAAAGGCAGTTGGAGGTGTTTTGATGAGTGTCACTTTTATTACTTAACCTCACCTTTTTGTTCAAACCATGGTAAAATCATGCCAGGCTCAGCTGTGAGATTTGGTCTCTTGCAGGATGGGGTAATGTGAAAAATTAGTTACAAATTTGTTGTATCACAAATGCTGTAAAGAAATATTAGAACAAAACTGCTTTGGATCATAATACCAGGGTTCTATGACTTAAGTACTTATTAAATGCTTTTGGTTTTCAAATGTCAGTGGTTTTTTATATGAAAAAATAACACTTCCAGTATTTTCACAAGTATCTCTTTCTTTCAGCTCTTTGATGAAAAACTCCAGAACTGCAAAGATGATGAACAGAGAAAAGCAAGTACATTTTGTCTTAAATATTGCTTGTTTTGCGTCATCAGATGGATTTGTGCATCAATTTGCTCTAGTCTATAAAAATATAAAGTACAGTTCAAAATTATTGAGTTGTCACAATCAGTTAAAGCAATTTGAGTAACTGGTAACATTTGTGTTGTGAATAGGTTGAAAACAGACATTTTAGTAATACTGGGTGTCACAATATCAAAAAAGATTTCGGTCACCTAAAGTGAGGATGCCAAGAATGTACTAGTGGGGACCACTACTTTTTTAATGAGGTTGTAATTCATTAAAGTGTTGTGTATTATTTTGCACTCCCCCCATTTCATTTCAAAGTCGGGTTTGTAGGCCTGAGTTCAAGCACTGTTCAACAAAGGCTGGCACATACCTTTGGTGGTGTGGGTTTGGCACTAAGTGTCCTACTGGTTTCATATATTAATTTGTGTGGTGTGGAGGAGGGATTTCACAACTCCTTATGAAGGGTTTATTACCGAGGAGTTGCTTTCTTTCAGCCAGTGCTGTAATTTCAGTATCACAGAGTAGGGAATTCTTTCATGTGTACAGGCTTTTAAAATAACTTTGAAGTACTTCTCTGTCAGTGTGTTTAATCTGTGGACAACTGACCACTAGAGGAAGATCTAAAGATTTTGTATTTCTCCTTCGGTGTGTTCTACTGGAAAGACTTGTCCTTCAATTTTGACCTCCCTCCAGATGCTACTTTGCAGATCAGTCAGTACTTTCTTTTTCCCTGTGACAGTGCTCCTAATCCCTGGAGGCTTTCTGCATGTTGTGCTGACTTCTTTCTTTATCTCTGCAAGGTATCTGTGGAACAGACAGGCTGACTTATTAGAGAAAGCAGGAGGCTCATTTAGAAGGGGTCAGCTTCCTCTGGTTTTAAATCTTGATGAGGGTTGCTACTACTATGGATTCCATTTATTCTCTATTAAAAATGAAAAAGACTTGGCAAAGCACTTTCTTGATCGTGTCTCTTCCTGTACTAAAGCAGCTAAGAGGTTTTTTGATAAGGTATTTAGCAGTTTTCCTATTTGTTTATGGAAGTATGGTTCATCTGTCTGATCATAAACCGAGTGTAACCTGCAGGATACTTCCATCCAACCCATAGTTCTTTCCTCTGAGGAAACAAGATTTGGATATTTGAGTGCTAAGTGCTTCCAAGCAGCTGAGTGCTGTTCTGCAACTGTTTATGGCCAGGGATTTCAAACCTGAGCTATTGTTTTTTCAAGTGCACAGAGCACTGGATGAATTAGTGTTTACTTACAGAACATTTGGTCTTTTAAAGATGATAGTGTAGGATATAGATGTTCTGAGATGCCTCAAGATCTCTTGGATATCTTCCTTCTGAGACTGGTAATCTCTTGAATTGGAAGAAGGCAGTGCAGATGTAGACTTGATGGATTTTGAAGTATAGATTATCATGAATTCCCTGTGCTGTATTACTACTTCTGGCAGAAGTAGAGCCAGCAGTGTATGGTGGGATCATACACAACTCACAGTGCTGCCAGTTTTGTTCAGTCTGCTGGTGGGGTACAGTGTGTGTATGGGATTGTGTAGGAAGGAAAGGAAGGTGTGTGAGCTGAGGGTACTGGTTTCAAGGTGGAGAGAGGACCTTGCTTTCTGACAGTGTTTGCAATGTTATTGCTGGGAATTCAGGTGAGCTTTTCTGTTCAGGGGTCGTGTGGTGATCTTAACCACACATGTTGGGGGAGAATGAAACTGCAAAGCACCCAAAAGCGTGAGAACAGCAAAGAGGTGAATATTTGCAGGCTGGAATAAAGCTGACATTACTTAGCAGGATTTGGAAAGGAAGTGTAGCCTGCTTAAGCTGTTTGGTTCAAAACAAGTGCTTTTTGTGAAGTAAATCCAAGGCTGAGCACACAGATTTAGGTTGCACCTTACAGATTTCAGCTGTGAGTCAGCTGCCCCTATGTGCCTGTGCTGCCTCTCTGTGCTGGATGAGCTGATCCCTCTCTAGTCACATGATGGTGGAATGAGGCAAAAATCATGTTCAATGAGATAAAATTAGCCTTCTCAGTGATTTCATAAAAAATCAGATGTCAAGGAGGTGCAATGAGCAGCAAATAGATGGAGTAGTTTTGGCAGCAGCAGCCTGCAGTTTGATTAGATTAAATATGGCATGTGGCTGCATTCTGCAAATGTAAATCTGCAGGAAATTGATGTTTCATTTGAAAATATGTGTATTCATTACCTAAGACGAGGGGAACTGTCTTATTAAAATTTTATCTTCATCAGTTTTCAAAGACTAGGGATGTTGAAGAGGGAAAATTGTGATAAATGTTACTGTAAATTAGTAAATTGTACTGTTTGATTATTTTTTTAATTGATAATGTTTTATCTTCAACATAACTCTTTTTACCTGCTTATGATTTTGCTTACAATTTTGTATTGTCTAAATTATCAATATTACTTACTTTTAAACAAGTTTAAACAAAAGATAATAAGAATAAATTTACAAGGGTTGTTGCAGTGTGTGTACATAGTAGTGTAGTTCTGTACAAGTGGTGAGATGAGATGGGATAAAAGCATTCCCATAACTTTTCCTCCAAACCAACCACTCTTGAAAGCATGGAGGTTTTGTTGCAGTGATCATCCACTTGTTTTTCCCTCATCAGTGTCATATCTATAGTGTGTTTGTGTAACATCTCACACGAGCAGAATTTACAAACTTTATTTTGTGCCTGCTTACATCACCATTCTAGAATAACACTTTGCCATGAAAATCCAGGAACTTCCATATCGGCCTTTGCTTAGCCCTAAAGAATAGAGCTGGTACTTCATAGAAGGCTCTTCCCAGGGGCTGAGTCTGTCTGACTTGCCTGCATTGTTCTCATGATTTTGTGCACAATATTCCAGTTCCATGTGCTGTGTTCTTGCAAGGTGGTCATAGAGCACAAATGTGAAAAATACTTGATCAGTGTGTATTATTGCTACTTAATTTGGTCAGCTCACAAAGAATTCATTTCCACAGTGTTAAAAAACCAGTTGTATAATTTGTGGAAAGGCCTTGAAAACCTGGTTGTCCTGAGGTTTTTCCCATGTCAGATCCTCTGTGTGATCTTGGACAAATTTTGTCTGTACCTGTGTGTAAGAACAGCAATGTCTTAGTGTCTTGTTTGGAAAATTACAAATTGCATCATATGGCCTGAGATCACTTTCATATTTTCAGCAAAGATGATTTCACTGAAGGGAATGAGATCACAGTTTATTTGGTGTATAAATACTCTATGACATGTTGGGGAAAAGATAGGTAAAGAATGATCAAAACTCCTACAGTTGGCTGTAAAGCTTTGAGATTGGATGATTTCCTTCACCTGCATCATCTTTCATCTGAGAAGATCTGTGTGCTTGGGTACCTTGCCTATTCTATTTTGGTGCTAAAAGGCTCAAAACTTCACTGCTGTCATATTTAAAATGCTTTTTTTCAATATATGTTCATAAAATTTCGACTGGAAGTATAGTAGAGACATGAAAAACAAAAGCAAAGGGATTTTTAGCCGTTGGCATGTTCTGCTAGCAGCAGGAGTAAATAGAATATAACTTTGGGATGTGACATCCCTGATATGCAGTTTCCTGGATCAGCATGGTCCAGTCTTTCCAGTGGGGAAGTCTGAGGCTGGGTGCTGTTTGGCCACCTCTAGCCAATTAATCCTGAGGAAAATGTGCAGCATTTTCTGAGAAGATTGAGAACAGAGCATAACTGAAAAATTTCCCCCGGGTATTGGCTGGGAGAATGTCACTGCATTTTCTTTTTAATCCACAGATTGGGACTGTTAATGCCTGTAGGTTTTTAGGTGTATGTTGCTCTCTTATGGTGTAGAATTTGGCTTACAATGCCCAGTGAGGGAAAAGATTCCTTTACACACTTTGATTATTCAAGAATCCAGAAGTTTGTGACTCAAATCACATGAGACACTTGTGTTAATCAAAACAAAGAGGTCCTGGAATTGCATTAATAGAGGTTCAGTGCTGAGTCCAATTTAATAATTTTGCCTTCTGCAGACAGAGCCAAGGACATCAACAGGATGCATCTGCTCCTGAAACAGGTCACACTGATGTGTAGAGTGGCATGCAGATGCCTTTTGCATGCCTGAAGTGCAGTTCCGCACAGGAAATATTTATGAACCAGTGTTTCTAGATAAAATTAAGTAGGCAGATTTCCAGATGCACTTTTACTGGAGGCTTAGAAAGAACAAGAACACGTATGCACTGTTATTTTCTGTGATTTGTTTTAAACTGTGCTTAACTGCATATGTTTAGTGGACTTGAATGATGGTCATGTCATGTAATACTGTTAAATATGCCACCATGCAGTACACTTTATAAGGATACAAACTGAATTTAGAGAGAATCTTTATGCTGCATTTCATTTTTGTTGATGTTATGCAAAAAGGAAGTGTAGACTTTAATGGGTAAATGTGTATAATGTCACTGCTTAGAAATTCCTAGCCTTGTCATCTTTAAGCTTTAATTATCAGTTTGACTTCTGTCTTGTCTCGAAAATTGTGTCTATATATGGAAATACTCTTTAACAGGTTGGTTAAGGGCTTTTTCCCCTCCCCCAATATAAGATTAAAATATTGTGTTTATACAGTATTTAGGTCAAACCAGATGCTGGAAATACTTTCTTTAACCACACTATTTTGATTTTTATTTTACAGAAAATTGAAGGTCTCAAAGAAACAACTAGTGTAAGTTTCTTTAATTTTTATAACTATTATATATAGATTCTGAAATTCACCTTGTTTTCTTGGAAAAGTTTTTTAAGCTTTTTTACAGAAAAGTGGGAACCCGTGTTAGGTCCAACAGTGTGGTGGCAGAGGCAGCATGATTCTGGTGCTGTATTCAGATTTATGTCCAGCACTTTAGAATCATGGAATAATTGAGGTTGGAAGGGACCTCTGAAGGTCTTAGTCCAACCCTATACATGGAGCACCATCGGCTGGTTGCCCAGGACCAAATCTAGTTGGGTTTTGAGTAGCTCCAAGGATGGAGGCTCTTAGAACCTCTGTGGACAACCTGTTCTAGTGTTTGATCATCCCTAAAGGAAAAAAAAAAAGATGTTTCCTTCTGTTTAAGGTGATTTTCCTGTATTTCTATTTGTGGCCATTGCCTGTTGTCCTGTCAGTGGGCACCACTGAGAAGGGTCTTGTTCTGTCTTCCTTTCACCTGCCACCCAGTCAGATACTGATGTCCATGGATAAGGTCTCCCCGGGCCTTTTCCTCTCCAGATTAAGCCAGCCCGGCTCTCTCGGCCTCTCTCCCCAGGACAGTTTACCTGCCTGCAGGGCTCTGAAAGTCTGGGGCTGACTTCCATTTCACCCTGACAGCCTGGGCTGTGTGTGGCCTTTGGAAACTTCAGTTTTCTGCTGCTGTGGTTTTGTATCTGGGGAAAAAAAGGGGAAGGGTTCTACAGAAGTGAGTGTCCATTTAGTTCTCACCCAGTATTTCAGCTAATATAACCAATAACAAAATGTTGAGGAGTAGTAATACAAGTTTTTTTTCCTGTTATTTTTGTTTTCCTAGAGCATGGTAGAATCAATAAAACACTGCATTGTGTTGCTACAGATTGCTAAAGTAAGTACACTGTAAACTATTTTGAATTTTAATTATACAGCATTAATCTGTTTGAAAGCAATTGAAATCTAAAAGTGCATTCTATATGATCCAGGAGATAAATATATATTTAAAACCCCCAGTATAAGTTGATTTATCCTAGTATTTTAATGAACTTTCTGAAATACTGAATTCCATAGCAGACAGTCCTGTTAATGCTTGTGGTAGCAGTTGTGTTGGGGACATGTTCTCTCAGATAAACTTTTTTTTGCAGTTTGCTGTTAAACTAAAGAAGAACTCAGACAAACATAAGGGTGACAGAATAGAAACTTAAGAAAACTCTTCTTTCTGCTTCATTTTAAGAATGTGGCTAACAAATAAAAAACATAATGTAAACCATCTAAACTGGTTTGGAAAGGTTTGTCATAGGTCTGAAGTTCATGATGATGTTGGAACTTCTTGAAGTAAGATTATATTATTTGAGAATGCAATATGGGTAATGCACTGAACACTTTTCACCTAAATGTTTTGTTAGTTTTTAAAATTTAGTGAGATTTGGATTTACTGTTTTTGTCAAGTTCTGCCCTTGCAGATTTAGCATACTATATTTAGGATATGTTAATTCTGAGCTGATTATTTATATCTCGTGACCAAAATGAAGGGAGATGGTATTTTGCAAAGAAATTAATTTATGGTACTTTCAGAATTTCAGGCTGATTTAATCAGAACACATTCTGATTTATCCAGAGATAAGCATGGGCTCTTCATGTAGTCTAGATCAACTGTTTTTTGTAGCTTTCAAAAGCAATGCTGCTGTTTGTCTTCATTCAGGATGCCAGATATGTTTTACAAAATTTTGAGCACAGTGAAAATTGAATTATTTAGAATCTTTCACTAAAAGGATCGGTGCCTGTTTTGTGAAATTCAAATTTCATATTAGTAATTTAGAAATTCTGAAGAAAATGTTTGTTAACAGGTTTGTACAAAACCAAAAATATTTTACAAGTAGTAGGCACACAGAAATAGTTTTGTGCCACATGAATTTAGAACTAGAACGGTTTATTTAACATGCAGTGATACTACTTAAATCCTTCACTGTAATGGCAGCAAGAAAAGCCTTGTCAGTACTTCATAATTTGCTGTTATTTAGTACTGAGTATATTTAAAAGTCTTTTAGCACAATGAATCCAATAGACTATGTGTTGTTCTTCAGGGATTTGATGGAGTCAATTGTAATATGCTAATTTTCTTAGACAGCTGTGTGTGACCTGCTACATTGAAGTAGCTGTTGGAGAAACTGTGTGCAACAAATTACTTGCTCATTTTTCGTGAATTACTATATAAATCAGTTTAATAGTTCTTACTTTCACAAGGGTTTAATTCCTATGAAATTTTACTCTTTCTTTAAAAAGCTCTGCTATGTAAATAGCAAAAGTGAAAGTGCAGAATTATAATCTGCTTGTCAGGTTCTTCATCAGAGCTGGTAATAGGTGGCTGTGTTAGCTTTCTTTTTTCTGTTGAATATCAAATCCTATTTCTGCTATGTTTAAGTTTATTAGGGGATAGACAGATATGGCTGCTTGTCTTGCACTGATGCCAAGTGTATTTTGAAGTTGTTTAGGTGGTTTGCTGATAATGGACAAAACTGGGACTGGCAGATGTAGTTATTTTAGATCAGGTTCAGTACTTTACTGCTCCAACCGCAATGTAAGTATAAAGGTAGCTGGAGTTTGGGTCCCCCAGAGGTGCTAACACTTGCTTTCTATTACACTAAAGGAGACCTTGAAGTCCTCCTTTCAGCACCAGTAAATATTAACCAGTGTAAATAGATGAGCTTATCCAATAAGGAGTAGGGGTTTATTGTTTGGGGTTTTGCCAATCCATGTCTAAAGCTCTTGTGGAGCTGTTGAAGAGAAGGTGGTTTAAATGGGTGGCTTATGCACAGCTTATTGGAAGATGCTGATCGTGATTCAAAGAAACCTTTGGACAATCTGAAAAGCACTTTTATTATGGCCGGGGAATGCAAAGGGGCAGGTGTTCTCCCCAGTGCACTCCCCTGAGCCAAGAAATACCATAGCTTTTTATACAGTTTGAAAGTAGCAAGTTTAAAATTATCTTTACACACACTCTTTTGCAGTCTGCCTTATCTAAATAGACATTTAGTTTTACCTCCTATTCTTACCATTATAGAGTAGTAACATGAAGTTTTATGATTTCAAGCAGTTTCAGGTTCCCCACCCCTCTCTAAGTGCTAAAAAACCTTCCCTATTCTCTAAGCTATTTTATCTCAATTGCCCACAGTTTGGGCAGAAACTTTTAAGCAGTTTTACATTTTGCAAAGTCACACATTGCTAAATAGCTAAATTTTATTTCATTTTCTATTTCAATCCACATACAGTGAAAAACACCCTTTATAAATTCTCCAACTACTTTAATAACCTTTTTTCTGCTTCATCTCTTCACATTCTTCTCTCTCTCAGGCTACTTTACTTGTTGACTATATGGCAATTCTGTTGTCATTCCCTCCCACCTTATCTATAAACTCTGTTGTTATCCTGATTTCCTACTGCTGTAGAAAATTTATAATGCAGGGGTGTTTGGTTTGGGGTTTTTTACAGTTTTGCAAGCTGTGTGTCTATGATGCTTTCTGTATGTACAAATGTATTGTGCCTGACTGATAGCTTTCTGTTCTTCAGTATTGAACCTTTTAAGATTCTGCAGTTTTTTCCTCAAAGTATAAAGCGAGTATGGCTGCTGACTTTCACTGTGAAAGTAAATCATATTAACACCACCCTGCACCCCATTTTTACTTCTACAGCGCCTTTCTCGTTAGGAGACAGATTTGACAATTACCTTATGGTTGTCTGTGTACCTTGATATTGTTACCACTTCTCTATATACTCAGAACACTTCTCTATTCCAAACATGCAGCCATTTATCGTTTGGATGATTTTGGTATATTGGGGCAAAGCTGGATTTTTTGTGGTTTGAGTTTTGTTTTGTTTCTTCTTTTTAATTGTGTGTTGATGTTTCATGGACTTTAAAACAAACCTCCCTTAGGATTTGAACAGTTAAATTTTCATCAAACTTACTGATGAACCAAGTGTGTGATCATGCCACTGGTACTGAGGTGACTCATGACATTTTCAAAGTAATGATATAAATACCAGCCAATTAGGAATATGTTATAATACATACATTGCTTATCAAAGAGCAATCAAAATAACCCAAGTGGGATGGACAGGTGGAGTATTTGCCCTGTGTTGTCCCCTTTGTGTGTATGGCAGTTGGAGGTGTCCAGCTTGGCTGATGTGTGCTGTAAAATACATGTAATGGTCTGCCAGTGATGTGGTAAACCTCAGTCTTAGAAATATATGTGTTTTATGAAGCAGCTTCTATAATTTAGATGTTTAGTTTGGCATCTGTGCCTTCTCTTTCTCACTCCATCGTTTCTGGCAGCCTTGCCTGCCTAATTTTGTGGCATCTCTGCCTTCCTTACCTTTTTCATACTGCAGATGGTGCATTACTGAGATGGGGTAGCAAGTGTCAGTACCAGTGCAGCATCTTAGTGGTTTATTTTGTAGGTCTTAGAGATTGATAACACAACATGGAAATTTTATGTGTTGGAAAAAAACCCCTGTTTTGAATCCAGTGTTATTCTTCCTTGTTTGTTTGTAAATTTGCAACCCAGTGGAACTCTTTGCCCATGGTGTCGTTTTTATCATGTGAAGCCTTCCTTAAGAGATGTCAACTAGCAGACATGGAATTTGAACAGCCTTATATAGAGCCAACTATATAAGCTAAGAAATAATGTATTAAGTATCAAAACACAAGTATGTGCCAAATTTCTTAATACTGTTTACAGCTTTTTTTTTTTTCTCTTATTCCTCTTATCTCTAGCAACTGGAAATCCAGGGAAATACTCTGCAGACAAGTCTTAAGATTTACACTGGGCAAAGTTATGGATTGATACACTTACTAATATGACCTTTGCAGCAGGAGGGAAGAGACTTGGCTTAGTGTTCAGTAAAATTTATCCTGTTACTGGTACAGTGTTAAAACTATGCTGGTTGTAGATTGGCATTAACTTGGCTGCTGCTTATGTCATTTCCCCTGATGACAGGTGTTTTCCATACATTGCCTGCTCTTTCACATATGCTTCTAGGCAAAAAAAAAAAACAACCAAAATTGGGGATTTTAAGTAATCTAATATTTTAAAATCTGGTGGATGCCAAAAATCAAAAGTTAAAAGCTTTTAACTGAGAAGGGCAGATCTGCCTTTCTAAAGCAAGAAGTGCTTTGAAAACTTGATCTGTGTCCCAATCACAGCAACAGAACTTCATGTTTCAGGGACTCATTGGTGCTGCAGACCATATTTGAGAGAGCTTTTACCTATTTGGGAAGAACCCACGTTGTAAAGCATAATTGTGCTCTGCAGTGGAGAATGGGTATTTCTGTGGACAAGCCCTCAGAAAATGCTGATCTTCAGAGGTGCAGGGACTATGTGAATTGTGTCTTTGAAGTTTAGTTACTCGATCACATGATGAGGAACATTTTATGGCTGAAAATGTAAACATTCCTGAGAGAAACTCACTGTTCTCGCTTAACACAGAACTGATAAGTCATGCAAGATTGTTATGTTGATATTTTTAACATTTTTTCCTTAAGGACCAAAATAATGAGGAGAAGCACGCAGATGGACTTATAGTAAGTTTAAATCTAATCTCTATCTCCCTTTAATTCTGCAGAACATGTGAACAGAGACCTGAATTTCCACTCACTTTGCAACATGCTTCTTCCTTTCTCTGATTTACTGCTTCAAGTGTCTTGTTAAAATTCCTGTTGAGTCCTTAGCTCCTGAGGTTGGCTAACACCCTTGTCTTTAGAAAATAGAGTGGTCAGTTGTATATGGAACGTCTTAAATGGCAGTGTTGTGACTGAACACTTAGATAAAAATCTGCCATGTGAAGAGATGAAAGGGAATTTCTGAGATAGAAATAGTTTTGTGTTCCATCTGAAGTATCTTTGTGTAGGAAATAGATGTGTTCTCCGTGTGCTTCAAGTAGTTTGTCTTTTCTACAGTGCTGCTCCTTTGATGCAGAGTTGTGTTTTGTCTGTCTAAGCAGTGTTTGTTCTTCAATAGAACTGCATTTTTACTGTAACTTCTGTCATTTTTGATTTTGGTCACATGTGATTTCCTTCATTCTCTTTTTGTCACTTGAGTACATTTCAGATACTTTTAATAGGAGATTGGTTTCAGTAAAACATAACTCTAAAATAATCAGTGTGTTTTCATTACAGCTGACAGGAATTCCCAGGCTTTATATGTCTTTCCATTACAAACAGCTTTAGCAGGGTTTTCTGGTATGAACTTTGAAGTAAAGATGCACATATATATTTTGGTTTCATGCTTATTGTAAATAAGGTGATTACCTACTTACTCTGTGGGTAGTCCCAAAATTCAGGTCTTAGTGTAATGGCATAGGTTCTGTGATGTGCCCTGGAAAAGAGAACTTATGCAGGTCAGAAATTTCATACAGATATTGCAACTTAATATAGTCTGAATTTGATTAGCCACTAATATCATTATCTGTGGGTTGTATTATGGGGAGAAAAAAAAATATTTCTGTAAGAATATATTAACTGATGCATCAGTGATGGTGAAGACTAAAATTTCAATGCTGTTGAGGTCAATGTGAGCTTGGGCTAAAGGTCAGGATTTCACTTGAAACTTAGGCAGAAACATGATCAATGTTTGACACTGTGGTGAGATGACAGTCTTGTTTCTGTGTGGTTGTTAAGCTGTTATTAAACTCAGAGTAGGAAACTTTCAGGTCTGCCTTCATCTGCTTCTAACCCATGAAGGCTTCCCACAAAATATCCAACAAGAAATTCCAGTTCATGTTGCAGTACGGGGAATTGTTAAGGATAAAGTTACAATCCTGCACACAAAATCAGTGTTACTTGGTTCTTTCTTTCCTTTGTCACACCAGTGTTCTGTATAATATGGATTAGTTTCCCTCAAAAGTAAGGGAGGCAGAGATAGCAATAGCATCCTGTGTATCATAGAACAATCTTGATTTTTGAGTCTTAACTCTGAAGATGTGATCGTGGTTTTAAACTATGAACTCTGTGGGACAGGGACCTTTGTTGCATGCATAATTCCACAAGCAGGTGAAGTAATGTTTAAGTGACATTGATTTTATGCTGGAATACAATGGCGTATCAGTATATGTACAGGATTGTTTGTATATTGGTTAGTAACACCAGTGAAAATGTAGAAAGCTATTTTTATGCCTTTTTTTAATGGAGCTTTTTGTAGAGATAAACAGGGAATAATAGGTTTGTTTTCAATTAAATAAATCCCATGCTATAAAAAAAATAATAAAACTCGTCACTGACTTTTAGAATCATAGAATATCCTGAGTTGGAAGGGACTCACAAGGATCATCGAGTCCCAACTCCTGGCTCTGCACAGGACAGCCCCAAAAATCACACCATGTGTCTGGGAGCATTGTCCAAATGTAGGATGAAGTTCAGAATTACAGTTAACCAGGAAAGGAGGCAAGAACGAATGAAGTCTGCCTTTTGTAGGAAAGGCAGGAGGAAGGTTAAAATGAGCCCATTTCCCTCGGTTTGAGTGCAAATAGAAATTGAAGACTAAAAGGAGGAAAGAACAGTTGCAGATGCTCTTCTGTTTTAAATATTGATTTGAAAAAGAGGATAGAGATAAACATACAGACTAAATTTCCTAGCAAATTGAGGCAGAGGTTTTCACAGTTCTGACATAGATGGAGGGTTTTAAACTGCAAGATTTTTGGAAAAGGGTTTTATGTTCCTTTTGTGCAGTTAACAACCCAGATGTTCTGGTTGTTGTGTGTAAACATATATAACAAACAATGCTTAGATGATGGATTAAAAGATGCCACAGTTTAGATTTCCAAGGGGTTCATTGAATAAAACCCCAGACCATACACTGAAGTCAGTGACTTTTGAGTGTTGAGTTGACCTGGTGCTTCATTTTCCAAGTACTCACATTCAGAAATGAATTGAAATGTCCTCTGCAGAGCTGCACTGAACACTCTGAGCTTGCTTTGGGAAGAATTTTGGCAACAAAGCCATTTCATGGCTGTAAACATGCTGATGATTCTTGTTTTGATTTATGGGCTGAATTACTGTGGTCTGGACAAATTAATTTTGGGGGAAAAATATTGTTTTAAGAATGCAGATTACCTGTCCTAATTTTTGCCAGATAATTTGCATCCAACTTTCCACTCTTTGCATGCAATATTTATTAATAATGGCCATTGGAAGGCATACCAGAAGCTAGAACTTGAAACAAGAATTCTTTATAGGATGCTTCAAATCTGTAGCAAGCTCAATTCAGTGTCAAATCTGTGTGAAGAATCTCATGTCCTCAACTGTCAATTTTTGTTTTGCTCTCTCTCTCAGGAATTCGCTATTCTTGCATTTGGGCATTTCTTGTGCTCACAATGTTCTTGCTGTTTGTGCTTTGTTTTAATTGAGGGGGGGAAAAAAAAAGGTGCTTTTCTTTCTGTTGCCTCAGAGCACCATCAACCCCGTGGACGCCGTTTATCAGCCCAGTCCCTTGGAGCCGTCGGGGATCAGCGCGATGCCTTCCCAAGCGGTCATACCTCCGGGTAAGGGGGGCAGGAACAACCCCAGGACAAACATTTCTGAGCAGAGCAGGTGTAACTACAACCCAGACAGAGAGGGGACAGGTCCTGTGTGACACAGGCACTTAGTGCTGCACAGTCACCTCAGTGGGGCAGAGGAAGGGGAAGGAGCGGGAGGGACACGGAGCTTCCTCGGCCATCAGGTAGATCTGCCTCTGGTTCTGTGGATAAGCTGATGTCTTTTGCTTGCTCTGAGTTACAGTTCTAAAACACTCTTTTAGAATAAATGAAACAATACTTTTCAGAAATATAAATGATTTTAGCTAAATAACTGCTTTTTTTTTTAAATGCCACATTTTCTAATAAAAACAGGAGCAAGATAAAAGTGATGGAAACACATATTTTTCTGTCTGAATGGCTTTTATAGAAAAGAATTTAATTTTTGGAGGTGAGGCGAAATAACGTGGAATCTCCTCCTGAATTTTGGGTTTAACATATCAAACTGTCCCCTAGAACCTGCTCAGCTGTGCAAGTCAGAGCAGCGACCCTCCTCTTTGCCAGTGGGACCTGTAGTAGCATCTCTTGGAAATCAGACTCCGACACCAAATAGTACAGGTACAGTTCTGTGTAACTGTCTTATTGAATTACAAAAAACAACCCCTGAATATGTACTGCCTGTAATTAGTTATTAAGACAACTTTTTGTTGGCCTGCATCTTGCTTTTAAACAACACCTATTGCAGTGTTGTGTTAAAATCAGTTATCCTGCTCTTTCTCCCTGCCATGTACACACAATACATATGAGTATTACCAGCTTCCTGTCATGTCTCCAGCACTGCAATCTTGCAGTAATTAGGGCAAGTAATTAAATGTCTTTAAACTTTACTGGTGTTTTGTGCTGTTCATTTGCCTTGTGACCTTTCTTTTGTTATCTGTTAAGTGTAACTCAGTATGAACGTGATAATTATTGCTTCTAATTTTTTAAGTTCCTTTTCTGACTTCACATCAGTTATTATTGATTTGAACAATCCTATTTGTAAGTTACAGCTGGTGGATTTTGAAAGAATTTGTGTTAAGTTTGTAATTTTTAATACTCCACAGGAAGTGGGCAATCAGCACCAAGCAGCAGTCTCACCTCTCCAAGCCATGTCAACCTATCTCCAAATACAGTCCCAGATTTTTCTTATTCAAGCAGTGAGGATGAGTTCTATGATGCTGATGAATTCTACCAGAGCAGTTCTTCCCCAAAGCGATGTCTGGAGTAAGTAGCTGACTGTGTGCAGTGTGTGCTGAAAGCAGTTTTTATCTACAAGGGCAGGGCTTGTCTGCTTGTAGAAGCTAAATAAGCAATTAACCCCAACTGACTTTAAAAAAATAAAAGGGAGGCAAAAAAGCCACTTTGTGTAACAGTGAGAGTACCCCCTCCCTCAGCCACAGACAGATGTCTGTGAGGGAAGCAGTTTTCTCCTCTGCTCCTTCCCATTCCATCAGGTATAAATATTGACAAACTCTAACACAAACCAAATTCGGGAAGCCACCAGCTCAGAGCTGTAATCTGAGACCAGATGCATTTCACCTGTGTTTGGTGCAGCCCTTGGTAAATGGCCAATTCCCCCTCACATTCAGTAAAGAACATTTTTGAAGGTGATGCCCTGTCCTTAAAAATCTCTGTTTACTCTTCTTCTTCTATGAATTGGAAAACTAATTTTAAGAGATGGTACACATTTCAAAGAGGCATTAGTCAGCTGTTTTCTGCCTTCAGGTGTTGTTAGCTGAGGCTGAAGGCTTTCCCAGTCCTTCAGCTACAGTCCATTCTAAGGTTTCTGTGCATTAGCATGCAGCACACGTATTAATGTCTGTCACTGCACATATATTAATGTCTGTTGCTAAAGTCCTTGTCTATGAATTTCAAATCATAATAATTTGGTCTGAATTAGTTAATTATGAATTGTGAGAATGTATTACTCTTTCTTAGATCTTCAGGGCCTGCTGCAGTCCTGACTCGGAGCAGCACAGGCAGCAGCATGAAACGTCCAGACACCACAGAGTCCCTCAATTCTTCCATGTCCAACGGCACCAATGATACTGGTGAGTGGCCTGTGTGAACTTCCAGAGAGGAGATACTGACTGTTCATCTGTGTGTGAGCTCTGTCAATATATGAATGATCATATACGTGTGACAAGGTACTTAGGGAAATGATTTATCTACTGATTCTTTGCTAATGGAAGATTGATGAATTGTAGGATTTAAAAGCCTTAGTTTTTGACGGCTGTATGTGTGCTAATTAAATACAGTCTGTCTTTGAAGGTTTAGAGAGGAACAAAAGCAATTTGTTCTTTCTAGATCTCTTCGATCCTCCCGATGACCGAGAGGATGATGGGGAAGGAGAGTCGGTGGAAGAACACAAGAGTGTTATCATGCATCTCCTGTCACAAGTTAGACTGGGGATGGATCTAACCAAGGTAAACTGGCTGGGTGTTCATGGGAAAGAGAGGGGGAGTAAACCAAATCAGTTCATTGTTACATAACAATTTAACTGCATATTTGTTCTAAGAGTTAGTTAAGCTGTGATGTCTTTAGCGTGGTATTTTTCAATTCAAGTTCTTACTGGAAGGGGAGAAATAAATGCAGAATAAATATATCCAGCTGTTAAAATCTGTTTGGGAAAGTAGTTTGCTATGGAAAGTGGCAGTTTCTCTTTGAACCTAATTCTTGGAGTGCCTCTGAAGCTGGGATAAGAGGAATGCTGTGTGCAGTAGTAATGTTACTCTTGCCTTTAGCTTCCTAGAACACAGATCTACAAGATCCCAGAGTATGGTGACATTCAATAAAGCATAAAGAGAAGGGGGAAGCAACCATATAGTGAAATGCTTTGCTTAATTGGGATCTTCATGAGTAAATAAGTTGCCTTTGTCTTTTGAAAGGCTACATGTAGATCTGGCAAGTAAAGGGTTGGATTTTTCATCAATGAGATTCATGCTAGTGTCTGTCTGAAGGCTGAATGAACAGCATTCTGGATGTCCTGGTCTTTCTAGGCAGCTTGGTTAAATTTAAACAATTCCTGGCTGAAAAAGGGTGGGAGAGATCAGTTCTCTCATTAGTTTCCTTAAGGGGATGATGACTTGAACTGTCCAGTGTGGAACACAACAGTAGATGATAAAAAGATAAAACTTTTCTGGGGAAACAGCCAGCAGCTCACAAGCAAACTGCAGCAAGTTTCTGGCAGTTCTGAATAGGAGTTGATCCAAATTGTGTCTGTTTTGGGAATTCCTGGAATAACTGAAAATTACTGATCTCAAGCTGCCGAGAAGCATCATGAACACGGACCTTGTCAGCAACAGCAATCAGCAGTGAGGCAGGCAGCAGATCCACAGGAATGGAACCTGCCGTGCATTTGGGAGGCAGTAGGGAAGAGATTAACCTTCATCTTGATAGAGACACATAACAGGATGTGACTGCATGAATGAGATTCTGACTGTAACTGAAAATTGACAGTGGACATGTAGATGACATTAAATAATCGGTGAGACTGTAATTAAGAACAGCTTTTGATAAGCTCAGCCACATAGGATGTGCTCTAAGTGGGACTAGAATACATGTAAAACAACAGTTCCTCTTAAATCTTGGGTTCTGCAGAAGATGCCAACTGACCTGCATATGTCAGAACTCATTGCTAAGCTTGAGCTCACAATCAGCTTAGGGCACACAGAGCCGTGGGGGCTGTTTGCTATTTACAGTCAGTACAGTTGGCTGGTGTGCAGGATGTTCAAATACCTTCACCTGTAAGACTTGTTTTTCTTCACTCAGGTTGTTCTTCCAACTTTTATTCTGGAAAGAAGGTCCCTGTTGGAAATGTATGCTGACTTCTTTGCACACCCGGACTTGTTTGTCAGGTATTTGACTTTTAAGTAAAGCATTAACTGGTTCTGATATTGTTTATGGCCCCTGTGGGCTGTCGAAGTAAGTTGGTAGTTTTGAAGAATATTGCTTGGGTTTTGATATAAACTTGAAAAATGGTCAAAGCAGGCAAACTCCTGGTTGTGAAACAGCCAAGCATCCAGAAAGCTTTCCTGTTTCCAAAGTAGCTGCTTCTGTTTCATTTTGCATGTCCTTCTTTTCTCTCTCTTTGGCCTGTGTAGCATCAGTGACCAGAAGGACCCAAAGGAGCGGATGGTTCAGGTGGTTAAATGGTACCTCTCAGCTTTTCATGCAGGAAGAAAAGGGTCAGTTGCTAAAAAGCCTTACAATCCCATTCTGGGCGAGATCTTCCGATGTCACTGGGTGTTGCCAGGCTCCGAAGGTGAAGATGACATGGTTAGTTCCTCGTGGTATGTTTTGTGGTGCCTAGAATGCACATGGGCAAATCCCAAAGCTTTGTTAACTTCCTCACTGAAATGGCCTGTGCTGTGTTTTAAGTGGTAAATCAACAAAACTTAAATGTTGAAAATATTCTTTTTTCCTGAGGTGTTCCATAGCACTGATTGCAAATTCCTTTCTTTCCAAAGTTCTGATTTTTTTTTCTTTAATTTTATTTTTTAAATCAATGCAGCCTGGTGGTTTTTTTGTTGTTGTTTTTCTTTTTTGGCTCCTCATTTAGGCTTTTCTCACCTTGGGAAGTTGTAAATGATGATGTGGGAAGTGCTGTTGTGAGATACTTCATGTAACTTCAGTGTAGTATATCTAATTAACTATGTGATTGTTCAGATGTAAACCATGTATTTTTTTCCATTTAATTTGCTTCCCACCGATTTATTTGCTCAAATCTTTCTGATTTCTGAGGTGAATGTTTGCACTCCAATTTCCTGGCATAAAGGCAGTGTTGTATTTGTGCTTCCATTGCTTCTAACCGTGAATTACACTTTGCATTCTTTGCCACAGGAAATGAATGTTGCTTTATGGTTTTGTGGTACATACAATCTGATCATTATTAATATGCAGATCACACTATCTCAGAAGCAAAAATGAAAACTTTTTCTGCCATTTAAATATTATTTTGTAATTAGGTTTATACATGAGTCAGTTTAACTGTTTTATTTGAGGACAAATAAATACATTTATACTTAAAAACAAGAGAATAGAAACACTGTTCTTTAGAAAGCATCATAGTTTCAGGACTAAGGGGTTATTCCCCATCAGCAAACTGACAAATACATTAAAATCACTGCAATACATTTTTAGAAGCTTTTAAACATGGAAGCAACTTCTCTTGGAAGCATCCAGTGTTTTGTAAGCACTGTCAGTGATGGAAATCCTCTGTCCTGTCCCACAGGAGCCAGTTTCGGAAGGACCAGTCCCTTGGGTCAGTAAAAGCAACGTAACCTTTGTGGCAGAGCAGGTCTCTCACCATCCTCCAAGTAAGTTGACAGTGACTTTGCCAGTAGAGGTGGATCCAGTAAAATCAGCTCTTAGTTTAAATCCGAGATTTTCATTTTCTCTCCAGGTTTAAAAGCTGAAAGTTATCTCTATAAATTGTTTTGCTGAAAAACTAATTGCAGGCTCTCTTGCCACATATGTATGAGGCACTTGGAGATATTTCCTGATGAATGATTTGGAAACAATAGTATCCATGTCTTGTGCTGCTGTTTTTTAATCCCTTTTCCTTCAGTTTCAGCATTTTACGCGGAGTGTTTTAGCAAGAGGATACAGTTCAATGCTCACATATGGACCAAGTCAAAATTCCTAGGAATGTCTATTGGGGTTCATAACATAGGCCAAGGTATGTGTGTGTAAATTTACAGTAGAAGAGATTTACATTCTGCAACTAGAATTTTTCATAGAATAATTTACATAAATTATTTAAAGTAATATTAAATGTAAGGAATGGTTGAATTTATGCAACTAGAGCTTATGTGTCTGGGAATCAGATTCCTTCCACACACTCTTGTGTGCTGAAATCACAATTTTTCCCACAAGTACAGCCATCCCTGCCTTCTCCAGAAGCTGGGCATTCTCAGCATTCGTGAAAAATAAAGCTCTTCACCTTTCCTTTCCATGGTACCTGCTTGTAATGACATGTTTCAGGAGATCATTATGAAAAGTTTTGTAGAGGTTTTGCTTAATAGTTTTGAAATCTATTTTTATTTTTCTCTACTAGGATGTGTCACATGCCTAGATCATGATGAACACTATATTTTGACCTTTCCTAATGGCTATGGAAGGCAAGTAAATGCTCTGTTGGGTGTTTTCATTTTTAATGCCTTGTGATATTTCATGCTTAATATTTATCAATCGAGAGCTTATAACTGTGTACATACACTTATAATTGCAGGTCTATTCTCACTGTGCCATGGATAGAACTTGGTGGAGAGTGCAGCATTAGTTGCTCCAAGACAGGTTATAACGCTTCCATCGTCTTCCACACAAAACCATTTTATGGAGGAAAGAAGCACAGAGTTACAGCTGAAATTTTGTAAGCAGGTTTCTTCATATCACATTTTTTCCAGGACAGTCAGGAGTGTAGAATACTGAATACAACAACACACAATAACTTACCTCATGATCACCTGTCATGGGTGCTGTTTTCCAGCCAGATTTGTGAGAGGAAGCCTGCCCAGGCCTGTGTGCTGCCTTGTCCTGCTCAGAAACATCCTCAGCTGATTGCCAGAGAGAACTTTTCTCTCCTGAGTTATCAAAAATGTCTTCATCACTACCTCTCCTAAAAATACAATACTGCAGCAAGCCTTGGAGTGCTGCTGTTCACAGTGTCAGTCACAGCTCTGCTGCAGGCTTTGACATATTTATTGATACCTGTGGTCTGGTGGATTTTGGTCAATCCCTGTGCACGCACCCAGGGCAGAGAATTCAGTGGAGATTCCCATCATACTTGGAGATGTGCTGTGATGTCAGTAAGTGGATGCTGACACAATGAGGTTTATAACTTGGTTTTAAATCACTTTTGGCACACTGAGAGATGCCACGTGAGAACTGGTGTCTGGGTTTCCCAGTGGTCTGGGGAAAGCAGCTCTGAGATTGCAAAACATCTTTAAGCTTAAACTTACCACCCTAATTCTGTTTGGAAGGCCTGTGACTAGTTTCCTAACTCCAAATGCAGATCCAGCCTTTGGGCAAGGCCTGACTTACCCTTATCAGTGCTTCCTGTTAAGGTTTATCCAATTAATTCATGGCAAACTGCTCCAGAACCCTCATCTCTTTTGTACTGGTGATGGACACTTTAAGGGCTGCTATAAACCAGACTGAACAGCAACTGGGATAAAGTTCTGATCCTTTAGGATCTTTCAGTTCCTGTAATACAGCAGAGAAATGACTGTTTGTTTCTCTTTAGTTCTCCAAATGACAAGAAACCCTTCTGCTCCATTGAAGGAGAATGGAATGGGGTCATGTATGCAAAATACTCAACAGGGGTAACACAGCTTTATTTCTTTGTTCTTTCCCTTTTCATCAGAAACAGATTATTGTGCTTTAAAAGGCTTTGGGGGGAGGGGGTTGTTGCATTTGTGTTTTTTTGGTTTTGGGGGTTTTTTTTGACAAACATTAATAGTTGGGAACTCCTGTGAGGCTGCCCAAAAGAATGCTGAATTCAGGATAAAAGCCCTGAAGTTACTTTGTTCATTTATTCTTAAGGAAGCTTGACTTTTATATGAAAACAGAATCTAAAGAATTGCTGCTTTTCATGTCTTTCCTGCCAACCAGTATACTAGAGTGTGAGGATATATAAATTTAAAGTCTAGATAAAGACCTGAATAGTTTTTTTTTTTCTTTTTTTCATCTCCCACTCTAGGAGAATGCTGTCTTTATAGATACCAAGAAAATGCCTACAATTAAGAAGAAGGTAAGGAAATTGGAGGACCAAGACGACTTTGAGTCTCGCTGGTAAGAACTTCAGTTAACTGGGCAAATTAAGGTTTTATTTTAGATCCAGTTTGCAGTACAGACTAAGGGTGCACTGACTCCAGTCAGTGCAGGGCCAGCTCTGCTCTCCCTGAGCCTTTGCTGCAGCAGAGCCAGGTACAGGCAGGCTGGGGAGTTAAGGGGGAAGAGACCTGGAGTTCTCAGTCACATCCTTATCAGGACCAAATGTTCAGGGAGGTCCAGAGAGCTCCACCCTGCCCTCCTCACTCCAGCAAACAATGCAGCTGCACTTAATATATACTGGGGGCTTTTCTGCCCTTTCTCTAAAGTGAGACCTACCTTGACTCAAACAAATACTACTGGCTCTTAGTCATTGCTATGCTTGTACAACTTGTAGCACTCTGCCCCTATAAAGCAGTCTCCAATTCCAATTTCTTTTCTAAGCTTATGGAAAGATGTAACCTACAACTTAAAAATCCGAGACATCGACGCGGCCACGGCTGCAAAGCACGCGCTTGAGGAGCGGCAGAGAGCCGAGGCCAGGGCCAGGAAGGAGAGCGAGACCTCCTGGGAAACACGGGTGAGCTTTATTCCAACAGCACTCGTTCCTTTGCACTTGAGTCGAGCAAAGCTTACGTGTGGTTATTCCTTTTTCCCCAGCTATTCCATGAAGATGGAGAGTGCTGGGTTTACGACGAGCCGCTGTTGAAACGACTTGCTGCCAGTAAGCACTAAGTGGGTTCTAAAGCCAGAAAACATTCAAGCCTTGGCTTAGCAAAGTTTACACCTGATACCAAGACAGCCGTCAGTTATCACGTACGTACCGATGGGAGAGCCTGACCCCTCCAGCTGCAGTGGTTCCTATCTCAGGGATACTGGACTTACTGATGCAGAGAAGCAGTTAATTAAACGGGAAGTGTCTTGGCTGTGCAGCTCCGTGCAGGGACTCGCTATCCTGGCAGTGTATCCAGGCTCCTGCCCTGCTCCCAATGCTTCCATAGCAGGGAGAGGCTGGGCCGTGGAGCACAGACACTGTATAACCACTGTGAAGGCCATGGCTTTGGTATCAGTTGCATAATATTCCTGGGTCCTCCATATTTAAAAAGCAAGAAACAAAATGCAAGACATCATTTAAATCTCGCTGATGTTTGCAATGTGTAAATATGAGGATTCCTCTGATGGGACAGTTTGTTAGAAAATGCTACATAAATGTTATCTTCCACCTGTATGATAATCAAATCTTTTGGCATTTCAGTGTCTTGCCCAAAATAACTTTGTTATTTTGAAATTGAAATGTAACCATAGGTAATTCTACCCAATGCATCTTAAAGCTTCATAAAATAGATTTTTCAAACTTCTCTTATGGACTTTTTATTTATTTCATAATAAACCTTTGCAGCAAGACTGTTTTTCAGTTGAGTCATGATAAATTGATTTATGTGAAATGTATTATTTTTTTTCCCCACTGAAATAATTCTTAGAGCTAAACCTACTTCTTAAAGTAGTTAATGAACAAGCAAAAGGAGCACAATTTGCAGCATCCACAGGAGAATTATTCTGGACTCTACATCCAGCCTTGCCAGCACTTCAGGAACCTCTGCACTGCTGTGCTTTTGCTTGCAGTTAATAGTGGTTGAGTAAGTAGCTACATGTAGCAATCAAACCACTGTTCTCTCCACAGTTACATCTAGTTTTTATTTGATTTTATCTCAATGTCGTCTATGTTGGACATACAGAAAAACTAAAAAAGCAGTGTGAGATGGAAGCCTGAGGCTTTTCTTCCCCTCCCACCCACTTTCCTGGGTGGATTCTTTCCTGAGGAGCTGTCACTGCTGCAGCACTGCAGGGATGATGCACCAGCCAGTCTGAACACAAAGGCACAGCCCACAGCTCCGGACAGCTGGAGAGGAGAAAGTGGATCCGTGTGGAAGTCGGGGCCTATTCTTAGTGAACTTGGGAGACTGATGAGAGAGGTTGGCTGGAAACTTACTTGAGGAAAGTTTCTGAATGGGCATCTTCATCCCAGCTACCACTACAGCCCTGGTTTAATAAAAACAGGTTTGTAATGTTTTAAGTTGCAGAAAGCACCTGTATTACACAGCAGTGCAGGGCACGATGTCAGTTTTATTTTAATATTTTATGGTAAGGGAGAACATTCAGAGTTGATGTGTAGGCTTTGATGTCCTTGATGGAAGTAACGTCACTCATCAAAGAAGAGGGGGGCAATAAAGTAAGATGAGGTATTTCACCAGATGAAGAATTCTGTCCTGAGACAGCTGTAACCTCTGAGTCCCCTTCATGTTTTCCATATCCAATCACCTGGAAAAAAGCAACCAAAAGAAAAATTTAAATCTCATTCAATGTTCAAATTAAATTCAGACACTGAAATGCAATTCAGATAATTGTAAATGTAGAAAATGTGGATAACCACCATAGTAAAAATTATGTTACAGATCTTCCCTCCCACACCCTTACTCTGAAATTGTCACAGTTTGGCCTTCCAGAAGTTGGCAGCACAGAGCTGACAAACACTCACGTGTACACTGAGCACTTTCCTCTGGTTGCTTCTGTGAGCTTGGAACCAGCTGACCAGGTCTGATTGTGTAACAGACTTGAGAGCTTCAATCTGAAACCCACAGGAATGAGGTTTTAGTAGCACACTGGTGATTTAAGTATTTTTAAACATAAAAATGGTTTCTCTACGACTCTATCCTATTGGATAAAAGAACCTTTTTAAAATAACATGCAGGTTTAGAATCAGTGTGTCACAGTAGCATAAATCCAATTTATGCTTTGCATTGGAAACTGCTGCAAAAAACAACCTGCTTTTTGTGTTCTTTTTGGCATCACTTAACACAACCACAGCCACCCACCTCACGGGCCAGCCTGTCAAACAGGTACTGCTGGGTCACCACTTCATTCCAGTTCCTGTCCACTTCTTCTCCAAGGTGGGAATCTTCACATTCCTTCAGTTTTATCAAAGCTGTAACCTACATTGGAAAAAGACATAACAATTAGTTTCAAAAGGTTTTAAAACTCTCTTCATTTACCATCACATTCACTGCAGCTGGAAGAAAAGCCAAATTACATTAACAAGGTAGTTCAGTAGTTTCAAACTTGAATGTAAATGGCCAGAGAATGAATGTTTAGGGAACACTACAGAACAGAGAAAGAGGCATGATTTACAAGTGAGGCCTTTGTCCAGAAAACCTCAGAAAATTGCCAGGTAGTTGTAACTGAATTTTGCAGTTCAAAGAAGAGCTTTTCAAGATGAAATTTTACCTGGGTGTTAAAAGCCTCTTCGGTTAAATCCTTGATTTTCTCTTCAAAGCAAGAAAGAAACTCCTCTATTTTCCTGTCAACCAATTCAGAACTAAAAGAGAGTTAAATAATTAAATTAGGAAGGGAAAAAAAAAAACAAACAAAAAGCCAAAACCAACAAAACAATCCTGGGGTGTAAAGTAGCAGAACAGCCCCCTGACAGTAAGGGAAAGTTTGGGACAGGTTCTCTTCCCTTGTCTCCTGAAAAGCTCACAGCTGAGAAAACCCGGTGTTCGGTTTTCCCCAGTATCAGGGAAAAAAGCCAGTGTTCTGATTTTTTTTCTGTATTAAGTATTATTCAAACAGGGGCTTCAGGTAACCAGGCAGCCAGAGGAGCCACTACCCTGATGCTGTGGTATCCCCAGCTGCAGTCCTGAGCCTGCACACATTTATGGTGCATTGGATTAGGACTAAAAGAAAGAAAAACAATGTGATGTGATGGATCCCGAGGTCTCTGACACATTAAAACCTTCCCCGATGACACAGATCTCAGTAATGGAATTAGAGGCAGCAGTCCTCTCTGCTAATTAAACTTTCACTGACACAGCATTATTTTTCACAAGTTGCATACCTTTCAAATAACCTTTCACCTCTGGCAGGTCAAATACCTGTAATTCACCCCAGCTTTCAACAAAACCATAGTAGTGCTGTGTCTGCTGAAAGTGAGCCACAAGAACAGCTAGGCAGGATTTACAGGATTTGAGCTCTCCTGGCAGGATGGCTTCCAAAGGGCAGTGGGATATTTTACTGAGTCTTGGGATTACTTTTCCCTATTCAACTTGGGACTGCTGCAGTTTTCAGAACCTTAAGGCTATTGCTTTATTCAGGTGTTGGTTTTGAGTCAGGATTTTGTAACTGTCAGCAGTGTCCCTTCTGACATTCCCTTTGGGCTCTGACCTAACTCCCCTCATAGAATTAAGAAAACCCTCCCTGGCCCGAAACAGGCCAACTCTGAAATGAGAGCAGGTGCTCAGGTGTGACTCCCAGGGCTGGGAGTGATGAATATTCACCACAGAGCACTTACTTGTATTTAGTTGCCTGGGTTGCTACTGTGACAGAGAAGCCAAGGATCCCAGAAGTGTTCCTGCAGGTGGGGTACACGTGGTAGCTTAAAAGAAAGGATGAAACAATAAAGTTATTCCACAAGCACAATTAACTTTTCATTTGCATGACAAGCTACAAGTTAAAATTATGTTGGTACTTTTGACAGAAAAATCTCAAATCTAAATGTTCTGCATCACTGCACCTCAGTGTTTGCTCATCTTTAGGAAATCCTTTTAAGCTCGGCAGAGTATTTGTGTCCCTGCAAACTTAATTCAAGCAGAGTGACAGACCTATAGCTGTGAAAAGCCTGTTCCAGTTTCCTGAGGTAGTAGGGTGCCTCCAGGGAGGCTGCTCTGCACCACAGAGCCACTGTGAAAACAGCCCTGGGGAAAGGGAAGCTGACTGTGGAAGTGGAAGGAACAACTTTACACTGAATAATTCCAAGTTAACCCACTGGTAATAGATGCAATTCTTACAGGAACCAAAAGCAACTTGGCTTGCAGCTTGTATTGATGGGTGCTCTCGGTTTTGAGGTATGTTGCTGTTTCCATTACAATAATTCAGGAATTAGCCACTGTGCAGGAAGGATTTCCAGAGTAAAAATAAAATACCAGGGAACAGCAAAAGCAGGAGTGTAGGAGGTGGTGCAGGAGGATTCCTCCCCAGTGAACTCACCCAAGGGTCTGCTTGGTCCTCAGGAAGTCAAAGCAAGGCTCCTCCATGTGCATCTGGAACAGCACAAAGTGTTACACAGAAGTGACGCTCCCCTGAAGCCCCTCGTGGGCTCCCCATGGAACCCGGAGCACAGCAAGTGCTGCCTGTGCAGCCACAACCACTGAACTGAGAGGGCTCAGCACGGTGGGGTGGTAGCTCAGAGAACAGTCCCATCACTGCACAGTTTGGGGACCCCAACCCAAACACTCAGAGCTCAGTCAGAGGCAGCAATAGGTACACACTGTCCCCTTGGGACCATTTAGCCCCATGGCCTTGGCTCCAAGCACTGTTTTCAGGGAAGAGTTAGGAGACGCAAGCACTGACTTACCACAAGCAGCTCCATAAGGGTGTATTCCCTCAGGTTCCTGGCACCTGACTAGAAAGAGAATGAAGAATTTAGGGTGATTTCATGGATTTAAATGCCACAGTTCAGGTCAAGGTGACAGCTGTGCCACACACCTCAGCCTGAACTGCAGCACTGAGTGACAATTCACAGCAGGGACAAATGGGAAGTTCTGGTTTTCCCCAGGGGTCTCAGGAGAGTGGAGAAGAGATCATGAGATCAGAGGTGGGGACACCAGGACCATGGCACTAACCCAGCTATGGGCACTGGCACAGCCTGGGAGGGGAAGGTGCTGATTTCAGGGAACCCTACACACTGTGAGAGCCCACTGGGGTTTGGTCACAGGGGAAAGGGCCTGTGCTGACATGAGGTGTCTGCGTCCCCTCTGTAACATTCCTGCCCGCAGCTGCCAGAGGGAACAGGCCAGCACACCCCAAGCACACCTTACCTGGTAATAGACTGTCACCTCAGAGTTGGCATCACCTTTGTTGAGGGTTTTCACCTTACACAGCAGGTGGGTATTTGGCAAATCCACCACCCGGAACTGGACAGGGCAGGGATGAGCCAGGGGAGCGAACTGGAGTTTTCTGAGGGAATACAAACAGCAAAGTGTCAAAACACCCTCTCATGTCTTGGCCAAAACCAACATAACACCCAGATACTTCCACACTTGGTCTGACCTTATCTTCCCCTTCCCCAAAGCAGAACTATGTCTGCTTCAACTGCCGTGGTTAACAGTCACCTCCCACAAATACTGGAGGGAAGAAGGAAGTTTCTGCATCACTCCATCCTCTGGAAAAGACTCTTACCTTGATTATAGTTTCCACATAATAAGCAATTCAAGAGTCGAGATACTCACTGAACAACATAATTCAGAAAATCCTTTGCTTCCTAGGGGAGAAAACAAAAACATAAATTTTATTTAGGAGAGAATTATTACCTCAGTTCACAACCTCACACCACAGTGCTGAGAGAGTGACCCCCAAGCAAAGACCAGCTGAGCTCTGTTGTGCCACCTCCATCCCTGTCCCCTTGCCTTGTCCCAAATCCCTCCAGACTCCTCTGCACCACACTGCAAAGAGAAAGAGTCTCCACCCTGCTTTTTGCATGGTAACTTTGCCAAAAGGAGAAGGCACAAGCCAAAGAGATAGCACCAGCCATCCCAACAGCAAAGGGTGGACATAGGAAGGGATAAACCCTCTCCTGTGCATGAACCTGGAGCTCTGGGAAGGAAACACTACAGGTATCTGAACTCCCAAAGAGCACATTTTCTTTAGGAGACTTTAAACAGATCAAGGACAAACACCACCAGCTGGCACAAGCTTCCTGGCACAAATTGTAATTGTGGGTTTCTCTCCCATGCCACACACTGGCACACAGTGACACTGGATACAGGGAGCTAAGCCCCATTCCACCCTGTTTTATAAAGCCTGACAGGCCTATGTGTGCCCTAATCCCAGGGTAGAAGCCTTCAGTGAATACTTCAGGTCAAGACTGACCTGTGAGGTTTGACCAAACTGTACAGGCACAATCCAATTTCCAGGATAAATGCACTTTGAGGAAAGCCTCTCCCTGGGACACCAGTGTGGAAATTTCTCAATATCAAACATATCCATACACCAAACAACATAAAAAATGGTGGCAAGAGGAGAAACAGATTACAGGCATATATCTACTATATTTTTCCCTCTACACAATTTAAATCCAAATTCCTGGAAACTTCTGTTCAAGCTGACGACTATGGACTGCCCATTGGCCCATCCATACGAGCACTCCTGAAGTGCTAGAGGAGAAACTGCCCTGGCCCTAAAAGACTCCAGACTGCCAGTAGAGAAGCAGCAACCAGCTGGGGGGTGAGGTGTGTTACAGCACATTTTAAGCACTAGTGAGTGCACAGCAGCTGCCAGGGCTGTGCTTACTCTGCTCGTGAAGTTCCCTTGTACAAGACCCTCCACGAAGAGCTGGGACTTGAAAGCCCTGACGAAGTTGGAGAGGGAGTCGATGGAGAGGCCGTTCATCAGCGTCTGGTACTTGTCGATCATGGACCACCGGCCGTGCTCCAGGATCAGGAGACGCACATCCCTGCAGGGCAGGAAGGAAAACAGAACCATGGGACGTCAAGAGCTGTTCGATGCCGGAGATCCCATTTCTGACTGAGGGTTGTACTGGAGACAGGGAGAGGGTCCCCAGGAGCCCATGGGCTGGCTGTGCCCTCCCTCAGCACCCACTGCTGGCTCCAGGTCACTTCAGAAGAGCAGCTCCCTGGGTGTCCAACATGACCCCACGTCTGATACACTCCTGGAGCTACAAGGAAACCCTGGAACAAGCCCCTGTGAGCACAGAGCAGGGATCCCTGAGCTCTTCAGCTCAATCTCAAACTTGCTGTGCAGCTACTGTCTGCCCTCTCCCAGAACTCACTTGGCCAGAGTCTCAGGTTTGATGAGGATGTTGAAGTATGTTTTCTTCAGCTGCTCTGTTATCATTTCAAAAACTGCTGGAGTAAAGCTGAAGTCAGACAGGTAATCGATGATGAGCTGAAATAGAAGCTGTAAAAGAAAAATTTTAAGTTGAGGGTTTTTGCTGTTTTTTTTTTTTAAGAAGCAATTTCAACTTTATCCTGCATAATAATATAAAATCATCCCTATTTGGTCAACATAAGAGACATCCAGTGTTACTAAAGCACATTCCTCAATTCTGCCAGATGTTCTTCACTCAACAGTTCTATCCCAAATGACAGTCAGTTTCAGAAGGACAGCATTTTTATGCAGTGAATAAGCTCAATATCCCAAATCAATAGTAGTTTCCACATTCTATTGGAACAAACATAGCCTGGAACTCCAACATTTCTGTATTCAATATTCCAGTTTTTCCTTTGACTAGCACAGCGACATCACAACAGAGACGCATTCAGGATTAAAAAAGAGAATATTCAGTCCCTGCTGTTTGCCTATTTGGCTTTTTCTGTTAAACCTCACATTAAAAGGTGTGACAGACCATTGACAGTCTTATTAAAGCTCCAGTAAAGCTCTTGCAATGAACATTGGTGGCTGTCTCCTCTCAACCACTAAGTCCTCCCACGTCTTACATGGCCAGCATTTAGGGAATGGGAACAGGGATTCCCCAATCCTCTTAGCAAGCCAACAAAGAAAATCTGCACCCTAAATGAGTATGTTCAGAAGCCAGATCTCCAAAGTCAAACTGCAAACAAAACCTGTTTTCAGACGCCCTTCTTAGACAGCAAACAACCACAGCTTATAGATGGAGAGGCTCTAACACTCTCTGTGCACATGGAAGACTCAAAGTTCTTTTCATAAGAAAAGCTGTTAAAAGTGTTAATGAAGATACAGTCCTTAATTAAAGGAAGATTTCTCTTAAGTCAGCCAAAGATCGGTAATTTGAGCTTGTGTGAATTTATACATGTAAGCACAAGAAAAAGCACCACATTTGCTGCATTACCCTTAACAGAGACTCAAGTTTTGCCATTTAAAATACCCCATCTAAGCATTGAAAGCTCCAGCTGCTCAGAGAAAATGCACACACACTAAAAAGCAGAAGGCATAAAAGGCATAAAAGTATTGAGAAGATGAGAACTTACAGGTAGTTTGTGATTGAAGCCTTTCACCCGGATGACTAAGCCATACTCTCCAGCCACCAGCTTGTATTCCAACTGAGCTACGTCTGCTTCATAGGCTGGTTCTCCAAGGTTGTGGGAAAGGATGTTCACAAATGTATCAAACAAAACTATGCTGGAGGGAGAAGAGGGCAGAGAGTTAATAAGAAAGAAATAAAGGATGGAATAAAGATAAAAGTCAAGCCCAATGACTTTGATGGTACACACAGTGAGTTCTTGGATGGATACTTGAGTAAAATGAGATTCAAAAAGATGTTTTAAACAAACCCAGAAACAAAAGGCAGGTTTCCCTTTGTCCAGAAAGCACATGACACTATTTAAAAATTATTTGGACATTCAACTGTTCCTTGTAATGTATAAGATTCCAGCTTCAAAAGAGTTAAGATTTCTTCAAGGTAGGAACGCACATTGCAATGTGCCAATGCTGAAAACACTGAATAATCACAGAAAATGAAATTATTGTACTTTGTGTAAAGGAATGGGGGGCAGTCTTCAGTTATGCTGAAGACTTGAGTAATGAGATGATTTTTTTATCTCTCAAGATAATAATAATAATAATCTAGAGCAAATCAGGCTATACAACATGGAAAATGCAGTCCCTGTTCCCAGGTTTTTGCTAGTGCCCGGATTCCAATTTGAAGTTCAAACTAACAAAGCCCCAAGAAAACAGATTTATAAAGGCTTTCCCAAAACATGAGTTGTGCAGGTCTTGGCAGGCTTATGACAGACGCACTATGAAATTGGTTCCAAATGGCAATGGCAGGCTGAGACCAGCAAAGTGCAGCACACACAGAGCTGCAGCCAAGGTCTGCCTGACCCACAGCTGGTTTCCAGTGCTGCCAACAGCCCCTCCTACAGGCTCCCAGGCTGCTGGTTCAGGACAGGACTGTGGACTGCTCCTTTCAGGACCAGCTCCTTCTCTAAACACTTTGTTCTGGTACTTGCACTGCTACTGTTACATTATTTTTTCCAAACACACCCTGGGGAACAACACACCATTGAACTCCTACACATCTGTTTGCTACAGACAGGACCTGCTGCAGAACCACCCTCACCAAACTGCAGATAAAACCACAAGGAAAGTGTAAGAACATGAGAAAAGGACACCTTATTCTATTCCTGCTTAAAATTAATGTCTCTTCATGGTTTTTCACTAGGTATGGTAATTTAGTTACTCTGCAAGATAAGCATAAATAATATAATCCTCACTTCTCTGCAGATTGCTGTATCAATGGAGAGATCAGATGGAATCGAACATAACCTGGGGTGGAAAAAGAAACTTAAATGAGCAATTGTGTAATAAAAAGTGACAGCTTTCTAAAGTCAAATGTATTTAAGTCTAACGAAAATGGTCATTGAGCTGTAAGAATTTTTTTTCTTAAATATTGTCATCATTAAACATCTTCTCTTTCTCACTCCAAAAATCTTCCCTTAAAAACACCAAACATTAGAGAAAAAAGCTGTGCTTTGCAGAACACTAACTCACACGGCATGACCAATATAAACAGAAAAACTCCATAAACCTTCTGTCTAAGAGACACTAAAAATTGTGACATTATGCTTGAAAGCAGCAATATATTTTCCACATTTGTCTCAGATCCAGGCTATATTTTTATATTATATTTATTTTCATGTGTTCTTTCCTTCTCAAGCCCTTGTCTCAGCATCATATTTTGTCTGCCCAATCCTGTTCACAGCCAGTGTATCTCAGCGATTCCACTTTTCAACCAGAGGTATCAGCAGGGTTCCTTTGTTGCAGGTACTTTACCTGCTTCTCTTTTATTGTAGCTAATAAACATATCAAAAGGACCATGGAAGAGCTGACAGCAAGCACTTAGTTTAAATGGTGATTTGCCTTCAAATAAATTCCAGCTGGTAAAAACAGGGACTTGCTATTCAGAAAGCCCTCAGGCATTTACCTTTTGGGATTTTGAATTTATCATCCTTTCTGTACCAGAGACAGCCTTGTTGTGTGCTGAGTGTTTTGACTGGGTATTCTGTCTCAGGGCAGTCAGCAACTTTCAAAGCAAAGTCGGTGGCTAACAGAAAGAAAAACCAAACCAAAGTGGGTTAGTGGGTTTCACACACAACCAAAAATGCACCAAAGCCTTATATATCAAAAAATACCCTTTTCCCCTCCAGTTTTCTAAATCATTTGTGATAATGCTTTCCTGGACCCAAGGAACACCTATTTTTCAGTTCCACACCAGAATAGAGGCTCAGAAGCAGTGCAGGAGTGGTGATACTTCATTCCATCCAGGACACAAGTTCTGGATTTCATTTCATTTAGTTTTGGCAACAAAGCCAGATGGTATTTAGATGCTTTCAAAACCAGCAGGACTTAGCAAATAAAACTGCTCTTCTAAGGTATCTGGAGCTCTTTGTTAACTCTCAAGGCCTGTTGTTATGGATACATCATCTGTAAGTTTATACCTTAGAAAAATTCAGTTCTCACGTTTATAAACAAAAGAATATGAAATTAAATCCATGTGAACAGAGTGATCATGGTTTTTTAATTTGGAAAACCGGGTTGATGTTCAGATGTAAATTAAGATTGTTTCTAAACCACAGCAAATCCTCAAATTATTAGGGAAGAGTTCATTCATGCTCAGGTGCCTTACCTATGTATTTATTTTCTTCTGGAAGGTGTAAATCCTGATTTAACTCAAAGTCACTGGCCCATAAATCACTCCAGTACTTGTCAATATCTATTAAAAACAAGAAATGCATTCAGTTCAACAAGCAGGCAATGCTATCCTATTTCCTAAGCCAGTCATCTCATCTCTTTGCTGTCTCCGTGAAGATTTGCAGTATGATGGGAGTTTCTTAATGTCACCTGGCTCATTGTGACTCCTTCTAAATCCATTCCTACAAGATCTTCTGGAGCAGGACCGAAACAGTCCTATTAAAAAGCAAATGAAGCCTGCCTGCATTAGTAACCCAGCTACCACCACACCCTGTGCTTCTTTGCTGGGGTTCTTTCCCCTGTTCAGGACCAGAGTGGCAGCCAAGTGGAGGGCTTGGAGGGCTCACTGGGACTTCTACCTCCAAAAACAACTGCAGACTAGGGAGTGGGAATCAACTGCCACCAAACAAAGAACAATTATTGAGTGGCACAGAATATTTGACTAATGGTGGGCTCAGTAAAGCACTGAGGATTCAATTCCCTGCTTCCATTCACTTGTATGTTGTGTTGTCACCCTTTTACTGTCTCTACTGCATGAATCAGGCACTGCCTGAGTTTCTGCTGCTGTTTTACCTTCCACACTGTACTGTGTTCCAAACCACTTCTCTTTGAGGTGACACTGGCCTTCATTGGCAGCAGACAACAAAACCAGGTTGGCTCTCTCTGGGCTGAGCTGCTCCAGGGCAGCAGCAATGATCTGCAAGTTCAAGACAATATTGCAGCTCAAATGCAACTCTGGCTCTGCCTGACCCAGAAAAGACTTCTCAGTACAAATGCAGGAAGAATAAGAACATAACAAGCTTACCAAACAGGAGATTTGCTTTCTGAATACAAAAAGTGTTTCAATTAATACACAACCCGTGCCTGCATTATGCTTAATTACAAATGCCTATACACATGCCTCTATTATACAATATGCCCCATATTTTCCTTACATCAAAACATATAATCAGAGTTCAAAGCATATTTACCTCAGGCTTGTATTCAAACAAGAGCTGGTCTCCTGTCAGAAAATCCTCCTTCTGAAACAACTGCATGTTCTCACAAAGGCTTTCCACATAGTCAACAGGATCTGTCTGTAAGCAAATAAATGAAGCTATTTGTCACATAATTAGAAACCCAAAATATCAATTTTCTGTTCTGAGAAGAGCTTGACTAGTCAGGGATGTTGAGCATGAGTTGGATGCTGTGCTTGTTATGGCATTTAGTTTCAGTTATTGAATTAAATGTATTTCATAACCATATCTAATTCTCTGTCTCCTTTGAGAATTAGACAAATCATCTTGGTAGGAAAAACCTTGATTATGCAGTTTACAGTCATGGGATATACTAGGTTAAAGACCCAGCAGAATGCACTCCTTGCCTCCAGGGAACACAAGCACAGTCCTGCAATTCAAGATGTAAAGTGATCTGGAACCTGGAAAGTGCAAGGCAAGGAAATGCTGCTGCTGCACAAGTATCTCTGATTCTGCTCCTGTCCCACGTTCTCTGCCGTGATGCACAGTGAGAGGAAGAAGAGGTTCTCCTATTTGGACATGGAATACACATTGCTTTTTAAGAGCGTAAGGCTGCCTAGAGGACTAGGCTGCTCAGCTTCTTGCTCAGTGCTTTTGGGATTTTTGCACCAGCCAGCATCACACTGTAAAGACGATGGGTCAGATACAGACCATAATCAGCCTGAAAAGAGGGGAGTTTGACGTATCTGTGTCTTATAAACAACAGTGGAAAAATGACCAGGAATTTCTTAAGACGCTGTACACCTCAGGAAACATTAAACCTCTCCTGGGGCACTGCTTATCCCAAACCCATGTCTCTGGGACCATTATTCTTTAGGATTGCTCTTACTTTCCTGTTGAACTCAATGCATTCCATGGTTTCTAATAGTTATTGACAAGTACTGGAGTGACTGAAGTCAATGAAGTGAGGCTTCTCAAATTATCCAAACTGTGTTCTCTTCTTTAAAATTACAGCATAAGAAAGTGAAATTAGGAAAAAATATTGAAAAGCCCCAAACAATTTGCAGAGCATTAACAATGGGCACAGAACTTCACACACAAGGGCCTAATGACTAAAACTGAGAGAGAGCCTACCTAGCAGGTAGGTGAAATAGCAACACTTAATTCTGTTAAGGAAAAAGCCACAATACTTCTCTGCCTACAATACATATTCTTTCAGCAAAATGCAGCCTCATTAAGTGCACAATTTATTTCTGGTTGAACAGAACTTTGAAAATGTGTTCCAAAATGAAAACAAAATTCTTTTCATGGTTTACCTGCATCAACACAAAACTGGATAAATACCTGTTCCTGGTAGTGAAATTCATTAGCTTCAATCTTCTGTATTTCTTCCCATACTCTGCAAAGGAGGAAGAAGAGAATAAGAGTGGATTTTCTCCATTGTTCCACAACATTTATTAAGAATCAGAAAAAAGCAATCTTCTAGGAAGGGCATTAAAGGTGAGTTCAGTGATTCATTCAGGTACAAGACATAGAAGCCAGTATTAAATGTAATTTCCTTTCATCCAAAATGGCCTTTCTCAGCTGGCTGTTTTCTGAAGAGGAAGAGAGTTAACTAGAAAGAGTCAAAATCTGATACCAAATTAACATAAAGGTTGACATCAGAACACCACAGTCCTGACTTCCACAGATGTGGCTCAACAAATTTAAGAAATAAACACAAAACTGCACCCAACCTGGTGCAGTTCAGCTAGTTTCAGCTTACTAACATCAGAAATCAGATCACAATAAGTCAAACTAAAAGTACCAAGAGATAAGCATAAACATTTAGAAAATTCCTTTTTAAAACTTTAAAACTGACATATTTTCCCCAAGGACAAGCTTTACTACTGATGTTTATGCTCTAGTAATTCTAGAAAAAGTGCAAACACTACAAATAGACTAATGGAGAAGGACAATGTCACAAATATCCGAGGTACTGGCAAACACTTGCCTTTTATCTGGCCCCCTCTTCTGCAGCATCTTCACGTACTGAAATACAACATGGGCCACCTGCAGACAGAAAGGAACAGGGTCATTTTCCCAGACATTAGGAAAATGGTAAAAAAATTAGGTTGCAGTAAAACATACCTCATAGAAGTGCTTGTAACCTTCATCAGTCAAGGTCACAGAAATGCTGAAGATGGAGTAAGTGGAGTTCTGTTCAAATCCTGTCTCTCCATTTCCTCCATATAATGCAAGAGCCCAAAATCTATGGAAGAGTTAAAGCTACTTACTAATTAATCATTTCAGCTTTATTTGAGCTTAGTTACAACTAGCATATCATAGCTTTACTTCAGTGGTTTTCAATCCATCTACACTTTACACAAGGATCTTCCAACACAAAGATGTGAACCTCAGGATACAGAATTTAAGAAAAACAGTGAAAAAGCTAAGCTACCTTTTGGAGATCTCAAAGACCAGTCACAGATACTGCTGATCCATGGATCACAGACAAAAATCCATGCATTTTTTACTCAAGTCTACTGTCAACTCACAGAATACCACTAACAAAACACTGATACAAAAAGGCTGCTTTTATATCTATAGAAAATACATATACATACACTCAAATAGAGTTTATCTATATTTTAATGACAGCAAAGCATTTAATAACCATGCTTTAAAAATACATACTTTTTCCTAAGGAAAGAAAGAACACTGCCTTTGCCTTCATGTCCCACCAGCCAGGAAATATAATGAAGAGGTTTCACCCTAAAAGAAAGTTTGCAGGAGATTAGATGCCAGGAGGTAACACATTTCCCAGAATGAATTCAAATCACCAGGCTAATGACTAAAATATTCACTGTCTCTCTCTTCATGGCAAGTTTTGCATTAGGATGCAAGGCAGCATTAGGATGATAAGCTAAAAATGTGGGAGTTCAGAACATAATGACTGATCTGAGTCAGTGAGGAATGATGTTAAAATCAGCCATGTACAAATTCCACTCTATTAAAAGAACCATATCTGCATTGGTTTAATTCATTTTTAAAATGCCTGCCTAGTTGAACCAAAGTACTCTGTCACACAAGTAAATGTGATTCTTTGGTTTGTTGGGAAAGGCAACAAATTATTCACAGCATAAACACAGTAGAAGTAAAATGCAGCACCAGCATACCTGTAATACTGTTCTTGTGGGGGAAGTGCCCAAGTGATGGTCAATGAATGAACTTTCCTGATTGGAACAACTGAACACAAATAAACAGATTGAATATAAATACACACGAGCAGAGAGAGATAAGAAATTTTACATAATGCAGAAAGAATAGTTAAAAGTTATTCAAATGCACATAGAATTATTATACAAAGTATCTGGATCACGCAGAGAAAATCTGAAGTCAAGTATTCAGAACATTTAAATCTATTCCAACTTACCTCTGTAAAGCTTGTGAAATTCTGGGGTGTCGAAAGGCTGAGTCAGGTGGCCAAAGCTGGGTTTGGGTAAACCACTTAAAAGCAAAATGGAAGTGTGATGTTACTGGCAAGGATTAAAGCCTGCACTGAGATATTCAAAGACATAAGCACCACAGCTCTGACAGGACACCAGAGAGCCTGAAAATGGCCCTTAACCAAGGGTGCAGCCCAGGATCCACCCAGCAGTGGAGGCAACCTGGCCTCACCTGTACTGCCCACACAGCAGAGTCAGTAACGAGATTTGGGTACCACATCAGCACCTCCCTTTCCTTCTGTACAAGGCAGCACCAGCAAAAAACTTCCTTTTGGAAACCCAAGTACAGTAAACAACTTCCTAAGTTCATCCTGGATTCAAAGAACCCTGATGGATTGTCTTGTAGGGAAGGAGGAATGAGGACAATGGTGGTCAGGAGAGACAAATGTGTCTCTGTGTGGTATTAGGCTTTCATAAGTGCATTTCCAGGCACCACAGAAACAAACACCTTGCAAAAGCAGGAAATGGAAGGGGAAATAAAATGCTTTTCAAGTTAGCAAAGCTTTTCCAGAACTCCTTCTTTTAGACAGCACATTGCAGTGAACGATTAAAAAAGAAGATTAACTTCTAACCCATTGCCACTCTAAGGATGACACTGAAATTCCAGATATGGTGTTAATTAATTTTGCTTCTAATTATTTTTGACACAAAGCAAAGATAAGCAACGTAAAATGATAATCTAGGTTTGAATGTCTTATCACAAAATCAAGGTATCAGCACATATTAAGCAAACACTGCTTCAAGTTACCACCATATAGCTCACAGCCTAAATAATTGTTAAGCAGAAACAAAGTCTTCCTGGCACAATTAACTCTGGTCTTTAATTTACAAAGTTGCCTTTTTTTTTCCCCCAGATAAGAATGTTAATTAACAAATAGTCATTTTCTTATAGTTTCTCCAGTAAGGGATTTTTTCTAATGCCATTTTAAGAACAGATAATTTTATCATCTGTAATGTCTTTATGCATCAAAAGAATCTTACTTATTTGGGATCTCAGAGAAGATTTCTGTCACCCACTTTTCCAATGTATCCAGTGTTTCTAAAAAGGAGAGAAAAAAAGAAAGACAGAAATGCAATTTCCTGAAGATCTAAGACAAATTATCTTATCTCACCAGTTCAGTTATTTTAAAGAGGCTGCAAGTCAGTGTATTTGAAAAATGCAAAGTTCTAAATTATAAACTTCAAAGCTGTTGGTTTGAGCCAATTCTTAATATTCACTGTATCTGTGGTCATCGCTTTGGGTTTGTATATAATGCTGAAATCCCAGGCTGATACAACTGGGATTTAAAGTTCAGTAGTGTCTGGAGTGACAGTGAAGAGGAATTACTGTCTTAGGGATCTACAAAATCACCAAAACTTGCAATTCCTTCAACCACTCTCCAGATTATACACAGCAGTTTTCCCACTCGAATGCAGTCCTGCAGTGCTAAGGTTTTCTTCTCCCCATCCTCTTTTTTTAGAAGAACTGAGTCAATAACCAGAAGTTTAAGTTTTAAAATAAAAATTTGGAAATTGCTGGTTTAAGCAAGCATTCTGAATTCCCAAAGTGATGCTGCATATGGTCAACAGCAATAAAAAAGGCTGGATGAGATATGGGGAGGATTCACAGTTTGTTTTAACAGAGACAAAACCACAAAGTTGACCTGACTCGTTATCAGTTACCACCATTTTCCTCCCAACTACCAGAAGAAACACTGCAGTCCATCACCAGTTTAATGATTATTCATCAATGCCCTAAGTAGTTTACTGTCTAGACAGAAAATAAAAAGCAAAGGAGAAGAAAAGAAATCCTACCTCTATTATTACCATCTCCATTTTACAGATGGGAATTGCAATCAGTTTTAGCATTCAATAAAACCCCTCCCTAAGAACAAACCTAACTTGAATAACTTCTAAGAAATTCTTCTACTCTCAGCAGAAAAAACCCACAGGTCTGAAGCTCTTTGCTGAAATGAACTCAAATCCATTTGCATAGAATTTTTCAGTCTGTGTGGGAAAAAAATGAGAATCTCTATCCCTCCTAGAGAAACAAGACAACTGGAAGACAGAGTTTCAGTCTCTCACCACTTATGTGGAGGTTTACTGTTGATGGCAGAGAAATCAGTAGCATTAACTAATTTAACGGATCTGACTCTTCATTGCTACAAGATTATTTTTGAAATGCTATCTTTGAGATTTTACCTTCTGTGTTAATGTGGAACTATTCAAGACCTTCAGTTAAACGACTCTCAAGAAGTGGCAGGATGACAATAACACAGCACAATTGCTCAAGACTTGTTTCATTTGGAAATCAGGCTAAAATCTGCATATAAATACCCTCTGCAGGACTGGACAATCCACTAGAACGGTCTGGGCTGCAGCTGAACTGGTTCCAGAAGCACTACAACAACAGCAGCAATGAGGCTGTTTTTTAAGGAGCAACTGATGTTACCTTTAGACTGGACAACTAAAGTCATGTAGTGAGCAGAGTAGTGGCGTTGCCAGAATTCCCTCAGTCTGGTGTAGGTATCAATATTATTCATTTTGGGCTCATGTTTGAGTGTATCTGCATTACCTGGAAACATTAAAAGGTAGGCAGTTAGTTATCCAAGACCAGACATATCAAGAACTTATTTTCCTCCCTGAGTCATGGTAAAGCACATTAAAAATACCTAGTAGAAATCTGGAGTTAAAAGAATGTTAACTGAAATTTGATACCTTCCAATTTCTAGTTCTTACTGTAAAGCCAGTTGGTATTTCTATGGCAAGGAAAGACAGAGTCCTCTTGCATTATCAGATCACCCAATGTGTGTTGCCAGCTATTCCCTCAACAATGGAACTTGCAGAACAGCAGAGGAAAAAAGAGGGGGAAATATGATGTTCCGTGTATGTCACTATGGAAATTTATAAAAATTATCTACATTTCAAAGCTGGCCAACTCTAATACCCATCACACAGCAATTTACACAGCATGAGGGTGAGGGAGCTGGGACTGTATTGTCCCAGAGAGGAAGAACACATTTCCCTTCTGCTCCCCTGACATGGCTGTTAAGGTGTAACTTCTGCAAGTTCAACAGTGAATTACTTATTCTGTAAAGCCTCCTTAGACACATATCCAGAAATAATTTATCTTTCCAGAAAATTTTAATAGTAAAAAACCAAGTCTGAGCAAGACGGAGATGACTCAGAGAGCACCACCTTTATGTTAACAGAAAGCTACATGATTACACACCTCGGGCAACCCAGCTTTAACATCAGCAAAAAGCAGTATCAGAATGAAAACTATCTTAGAAAGGAGACAGCTGCTTTTATTTCCAACCATTTTACTGTAAAATGAATAATTGCTCTAATACATCTGAGCAAGGCTAGTGCTTGCTGTGATAAGATAGTTCATGTTAGTGCATCTAACCACTCAAACTTTTAAGTGGTTAAAAGTTTAACTATTTTCACCACTTTATAACATAAATACAGGACTTACCCCAAAAAAATTTCTTCATAGGATGTCCAGGCCTGGCAAGACTCCCAAATAACATCTCTTTTCTGTTTGCATCAGAGGGCCTTGCTAGTTGATACTCTATTAATTTAAAGAATTTGCAGTGACATGCATCAACATTTGAGGTCATGTTCCCCCAAAACAAAGCAAAAATCCCAGCCAAACTGACAAGGAGATACACCACAGAGATGCAGCATGGAATTTGTTTTAATGTATGATGAAATAGTGAAATAGGTTGAAAAAAGGACTTGCTAGCAGTAATAAGAGGAAAAACATAGTTCATTGCTGAGAAGAAAGAAAAGGATAAGAAGGAAGTGTATGTAAAGCTCCAACTTGTCCTGTCTGAATGCTCTCAATATGTTAAATTCAATGGGGATAAAAGGCCAGAAATATTATACAAGATCAGGCCCTGCAGCAAGAGCCAGAGAACAATTACAAACCTGCTACTACCATGCATCACACAGAACAACCTCTAGCCTCGTAATAAGAAATTGAAAGCTGAGCAAGATCGTTTCCAAAAATGCAGTTTCACGTTCGGTTTACACTAATCTAAATGTGGGACTCTGCCAAAATCAAGAATTCACCCTCCTGAACTGCATTTTCCCGTTGCTGTTTTTGCTGGTAATAAGGAACATGCAGAGCAGAGCTGAACAGTAATTCTTCTGGCTGGGTTATCCCACGGGCAGTTCAGGAGCTGACACCATTCACTGGGCAGCACATTCCCCCTGTCAGTCCAAGGGAAGGACAGGTTTTGCACCATGAAGGTGTAAATTGGCTTAAGCTGTTGAAGAACCACACCTTAACTCAAAGGCAGGTCCTTGTTTACACTGACACTTACCTAAATTTAAAGATCAAACTGCCCATCTTTCCTTGCCAGAAGACAGATGAAGATGATGACTTGGAATAAACATTTGAACCAGTTGGTATATCTGCCAATAACACTTTTTTTCTAAAACAGTGAAGTTCTATAGGCAATCTGGGAGTATTCATCACATACAAGGAAATCAACACTCTACTCACTTCTGTGCCTTGTTTAGTTTCCTTCTGGGAAGCGATTTTGTAGTTATTCAAGCATTAGAATAAGAAGATAAGTAAAATCACCTCAACTTATTGTATTAACTCCATATATGACCGGAGAGAGCACTGGAATTATGCTGGAGCCAAAGGCATGTTGTTCACTGCAGAGCATCCAAATGATCATGTAAGTGCCCTGCCAGTTACTGCCAAACCACTTCAAATTATTAATTTCTACTACAAGAAATGAGAGGGTAAACTCTCACAGTGATGCCACTACATTCAGTCTTTCTCCTCTAACAACCACTGACGTCCACAGAACTTCAGCTGAAGAGTTTAACCTCTCTGACAAGTTAGGTGAACTTGACTGAAGTGCTCAGAAGGGTAGTCCAACATAGAAACCAATAAATAGTGTTACAAAGTAGGTTTTAAGAAGATGGGCTAAACACACAGGAAAAGATTCTCTTACTTACCGCTGTCTACAGCCTCCACTTCTCGATCTATTGCATCCCTGATCATTAATGGATGAATAAAGAACTGTGCCCACCTACGGAACAGAAAAATTCATATACTTTTCTTCAGGGTCTATTAGGCTAAGGCAAAACCCCCAGCAGTTAAACCCAACATCTACTATTTTGGTTTCTAAAGTTGCTTGTATTACAAATGATGCAATTCTTGACTGCACTGTCTTAAAGAAAGATAAAAGCCCATTTTGTGATACCATGAAAAACCAAAGAGCAGGGCTTCCAGGCTCCATAAAGTGGGACTGAATTGGTTGGATACAGCAGGATATGACACTAATGGGTGCAGGGTATCTGCCTTTACACCCTAAGAATGTTCACACCATTTAAATAATAAAATAGTAAATTTAAATAACACTTGGTAAAATGTGCAGACGCTTGCTCTTGGTGTCATCACAGGAATGTTTTTTGATCAAAGTAAATTTGCAGTGGAGTCTCCTCTCCTCCTGAGATATTTTACAGCATCAAGAACACTCAGCTGTGCCCCCATGAATAAGTAATTCCTCTCACTGAAGAAAACCATGCCAAGAAAACCATGTGGAGCTCTGCTGTCCCAACATATCCCACAGCACAGAAGAGCAAGTTAAACACTTTCTGACTAAAAAGACACATACAGCAGTGATTAACCTGGCTTGGGTTAAATGTCTCCTTTTGAGGCACACATTGTACTGTTACTTTAAAGGCTGCCATCCCACCCATCCCCAGGGATCACACTTGGAAACAAACTAACAGAATATGAAAAAATAGTAACTCTAATCAGGACAGATATTTCAAAGGATGAGTCACTGGGATTCTGGGAGTACTTCCCCTCTGATCAGTGGTCACATTGCATAACATTTCTTCTATCATCAATGCTACCAGTTTAAGGGTGCCAAAACAATCAAAAAGCTGTATGCATTTAAGACTTACACATGGATTCGACATAATCCCACAGTGGCTACACCAGCATTACCTCAAAAAACAGCAACACACCCTGTGGGAAATAGTATTTCCACATATTCTGTATCACTGCTGTAGTGCAGGTACCTATGGCAGCTCACCAACAGCCTCGGTCACCCCAAAATGAAGAACTGCAAAACTACACCCAAGCTCCTGAGGCACATACAAACGTTAATTAACACCTAACCACCATTTATATAAAGTTACCTGTCCAGGGCTTCTTTGAAGTACTTCCTCTGCACATCAAACTGGAAGACCGTCCGCTCGCAGTCGGTCGAAGCGTTGTCACCGCCCCCGTGTTTCTTCAGGAACGCATCGAACCCGTTCTCATCTGGGTACTTCAAACTGCCCATGAAAACCACTGCAACAAAAACCAGCAACATTACCCACATGACATTAACTGGTTATTCCTATGGCAACCCCTCCTCAGCACAGTGTTACCTACAACTGACCCAAAGCTCACACACAGGGGGTAACTACCAAATACCAACAGCCTGTGTGATGTGCCCAGGAAATGCTGTACTTTGCCTCTAACTGTGCCTGGCCTCAGTCAGGCAAGGACAATATGTTGTGACACATCTGGACAGAAACTTTGTGTGCCCATATTACTAATTCATCACCTCTGACTAGGGAGATAAAGGTCTGTAGCTCCAGCCTGGTTTATAAAGCCATGGGTAACATGGTTCCTCTGAATTTTAACGGATAACAAAGAATCTTCGTACAAGCTAATGCGTGGCTTGCCAAAGGGTATGAGACACCTCCTCCCATATTAAGAGTTCCATACTAAGTCAGTATTTTTATAAAATCACACACTCATGAAAATAAATTCTCAAATAGCCAAAATAGGAAATTATATATAATATTAAATATTACAGACATCCTGAGCTACATAGCACTCATTTAGCACTGAAGCTGGGGAAGATGAAATAGGAGCAGATACATACTATGTTCCAGGAAGTGTGCTAATCCAGGCAGATCTTCAGGATCAGAGAAGCTGCCAACAGCAACACAGAGGGCTGCTGCAGACTAGAGAAAATACAACACTCTCAGTAAAAGTGACTTCAAGGAACATTTCAGGAAAATGACAGAAGTGTAAGATGAATCAATCAGGACAGGCACAATAAAAAGGTCTAGTCTGAATGCCTAATCACAAGGCTTCAGACCTCAGGAAAGCTCACTATATATTTTTTCAGCCTACAGCTTAAAGTACATACCTGCTTTTCTGAACAGCCTCTCTTTCTTGTCTCTTCCTTTTCAGCCAGCTCTTCTAATTCACTGTCATCAGAACCATTGAAATCCTCATTATCTCCATTACTGTCCTCACTCTCATCCCCCTCATCACAGTCCTCATCATCAAAACCTTCTCTACCATCTTCGATCTCAGCTCCAGAATCATCATATTCATCACTTCCCTCTTCAGATTCATCCTCATCATCATCATTGTCCTCTTCCTCCTCCTCCTCCTCCTCTGAAGATGTTGGGGCACCGTCCAAGTAATTCAAATCCGAAATCAAAAGTGCACATAAGCCATTTTGCAGTTTGATATACCTGAAAGAATAATTATTTACAATGAATACGTTCATCTCCTAAATCTGAATTTTCAGAATCACAAAAGTTTCATCATTTCCTATAATAGTTCTGTGCTCTTCAAGTGAGAGCGATTTCCTAATGAAAATCTAAAGGTAGCTAAGACTGTGAGCAGTTTTACAGCAGGAAAATAAAAAACTCTTCTGCTATTCAACAGCTGTAAGAATGAGCAGTAGTTCAGGGCAGCAGCAGAAGCCCTTCACCCCATAAGGTCAAACACACTGATTTTGACTTTTTCTTCTTCCTTTGTGAAACTTTTAAGCTACTAGCACTCACTTCATGTACTCAGAATAGGCAAACCCAAACTTCAATAGTCTGTTATGCTTGTCAGGCTCTCAGAAACAAATATTACATGACAGAATGAAGATCTTAGTCCTTGCCTCTAAGTAGGTCCCAGAGACTCCATTTGATTTTATTTGATCAATGTTTGTATTAAATGGGGTCCACAGATCTAGCAGGCATGTGTTAGAAAAGACAGAGCTCCTCTGCAGGCTCCATAAAACAAGTCACAGAGGGTTGGCTGGGTTACTATCAAGAAGCAATAAAGAGTTCTCTGTGTGTGCGTTTACACAGAATTTTTCATATATGTGTGTGCATATATATGTAAATAAAACCCCACAAGCCCGCTGTGCACCATTCTACAGCTTTTCATACTGGAGACTGCAAGCACCAATGCTCTGCACTACAAGAGCCCTCAGCAGTATTCATTTCCCATCAGATCTGGAGTAGATAGTCACAACTGGTCAAATTAGCCAGAGCACCCCTCCCAGGAGCTTGCACTGGTTAGTACACGAGGTGCAGAAAGGAAGGAATGCTGGATCCAGAAAATACTTCATCCATTCTCTGAACTAGTGTGATACAGACAAGTGGTATCTAATCCAGAAAAAAACCCCAAACCAACAAACCAGAAAAAAACCAAACCCAAACCCAAACCAAAACAAACAAAAAACCCCCCAAACAAACCCCAAACAAAAACAAAAACCCCAAACCCAACAAAACAAACAAACAAAAAAATCCAACTAGAATAAAACAAACCCATGGTCACACCCCACACTCCCAGAAAAATCTGAGTTCCAGAGCACAGAATTACGGACTAGTTTGTTTTGAAAGGGGCCTTTTGAGGTCATTTAGTCCAGCGCCTGAGTTAATATCAGATCAGAACTTTGCAATGTGGACTACTACAGCTCTTGGACTACTGAGTCTATGCAAAAAAGGTAACGAACAAATGTTTAGTAGTTGTGTAAAGTTCATGAATCATGACCAGTCTCCAAGGGGAAGTGACAGCGTTTGCTCTAGGCCAGCAGGAACACACCCAGTTTGCTGCAGGACTGCTGAGCAGGACAAGTCTGCTCCAATCCAAGGCACGAGTGCACTCTGGCTCGTTCAAACTGCAGCACAGAGCGTGTAACCTGCAGAGGTGCTCTGACCAACTGCAGGAGGCACAGATAGTGCACATCCACGCTAATGTCTGGGAGCAAAATTAATCCTCCATACATTCTGAAAGCCTGTCTGCTAACCATTTCCATCATGTCCATATGTCACACTCCTAAATGTACAAAGGGGCCTAAAATATACACTGTACACTCTGAGCAGCTCAGAGCCAGAGCCCCAGACAGCGACAAGCTAAGGCTGCAGCATCTTCCAGCACAATCAGCATCTCCTTCTCCTCCACAACAACTCTCTGCCTCAGGTTCTCCCATGGAGAACACCGGCCTCCCAGGGATCAGTCACAGAAAGCAGAGAACAGAATGGGGCTATTCTCCCAGAGGAACAGTGTGCCATAAAGCTGCTCAGCCAGGTGTATCCAGTAGCTCCTGCTGATCCTTTCCACACACCCCCTTTAAGCTCATGGAGTAGATTACCCTAATTTGACATTACTCATCTGGAGGCTCGTGGGTGTTGCACACAGGACAGAAAGCACCAGCATCAAGGACAGGACTGAACCAGTTGCTGGTGGAGGCTCTCAGATTTCACTCCAGGACAATCTAGAACAGTTTAGGTCATACTGATCAGAGGCACCACCGACATAGGTGTTCTTTACTTTTTCCATGTTTCAGTCCAATGGAAAAGGACAAATGTAACCAATACATAAGTATCCATTAGTATGCAAATCACAGTAAAAAAAATACAATCACATAAGGTAGAAATAGAAGCAAGCACAGTCCAATTGCTTTTTTGAAGGACTATACAGGCACTGATGCAAATAAGGTTTAAATATAAAATAAAATTCAAATTCTTAAAAGTACTCTTTAAACATCCTGGGTAAGTTTAAACAGGATTGTTCTCACACAGCAATTTTTCTTATATTAATGACAATTGTTTAGAAGTTAAGATTTAAATACATACCAGTGTATGGTAAACACTGAGAAATGTTGTAATTTCCCAAATTACAAGCAATACAAGCCCATGAAATTCCACATGTAGATGAATTTAAATAAAACATATATTTCTGGTAAATACAACTACCCAATTACAGCTCTAATGAGCAAACCTAACTCTTATTATGACAATTATTTTGTCCCAACAAACTCACTTCTGAAAATACATCCTGCAATCTCTGTCAGAGCTCTTTTGGTTTTTGTGATCACTGTATCTGAGAAGGTAAAATATGACATTTTTCACTAAGTTAAGCTTGATGTCACCCTTATCCTATAAGCAAACACACTCTCCAAATGTCTATGTGCAGAGAAGGTTCCTGAGCATCAAAAAGGGTAGTGACAGCCTTCAATGGATTTCCCAAGCTTCATTCACCAGTGTGCTGCTTCAGGTAGCAAAGGTAGAAGTTCCCTGAGCTGACAGCATCTGTAGCTGCTAGTTTTGCAGGAAGACAGCCTGCCACAAAGTAGCAAGAGTAAGAATGCCATCAGGAGAGGTAGGCAGAGGAAGCAGCAAGGAAGTAGGGCAAGAAGGGAGGGAGCAAGTTTCTCCCTAAGCCAATGGGCATAGTCCTCTTCAGGCAGCCAGCAGGGAATTTCACTGTCAACCAATGTCACTGCAAATCCAAAACTCAGTTCCAGGCTCAGGCAGCAGATTCTCCACTGGCTGCACAGATTAGACATCAGGAAAAGCAAAAATTTAAAAAAAAAAAGGCAATTCTAACAAGGGCTGGATCATCTTCTGCCTAACAGAAGATGAAGCGTCCCTTCAAGAATAAACTGTCTTACAGCATCCAAAGAGCTCAATCCCAGCTGGTTCTCGTCCCAGTCCCTTGCTGTGTCTGGGCCACGGACACTGCGAGCTCAGGGAAGGTGATCCTTTTCATCACTTCCCGGGGTATTACTCGGATATATTCAAATAAAAACACAAGCAAAACGGCAGCCTAAAGGCACTGTGCCTCAACTCGCAGATATGTCTGTGTTAAAACTTGGAGGCTCATTTAAAACAGGAAGAGTTTTAGAGGCTGTTTTAAAGTCGGGATCTGCTCTGAAAATACTTCAACCGCATCCTGCACTTCAGCTGAACGCTTTCGGCGAGGGGCTGCGAACCAACAATTAATTGGGAATTGCTGTGCCTGGCGAACCTCCTCGCCCGCACAGAAGCCGATCCCCCGGCCTGTGCCAGCCCCAGCCCCGCTCCCGCACCGCCCATCCCCAGCAGGAGCACACCCGCGAACCCCCAGCCTCCTTTAAACAGACAGGCCCCCATCTCCCCCCGGCACCGGAACCAGCCCGAAGTCCAGCGGTGCCTGGGACACGGGGCAGACCCCGTCCCGTCCCACCGAGCCTCGTCCTCCCCCGCCGCCCTCACCGGTACTGCTTGGGGTCACTGGGGGACTTGACGATGTCGGGGTCGCCCAGGTTGTGGCCGGGGCCGCCCGCCCCGCGCTCCTCTTCCTCGTCCCCGTGAGGCGAGCGGCCCCCGGCGTCGCGGCCGCCCTCCGCGGCCTGCTGCTGTCCCACGGCCAGCTCGGGGCTGCCGTAGCCGCACGTCGCCTTGTTCCTGCCGGGCATGGCGGCGGCGGCGGTGCCGCTGCCCCACAGCGGCCGCACAACGGCCCGAGCCGGGCGCCCGCCCCCCGCCCGCCCGCGGGGACCCCCGGCCGCCGCCCGCCCGCTCCGAGCGAGGGCGGCCGCCAGAATGCGCACGCGCATGGCCGCGGCGCGCTCCGATTGGCGGAGAGGCGGCTGCCAGGCGTGAGGGAAACCATGGATGGGGGAGAGGAAAGAAGAGGAGGGGACATACGACCCCGTTCAGGAGTTGGGAGCAGCGCGCGGAGAAATCAGAGCGGCCAGGATGAGGCGGGAGAACGGAGGCAGATGGCGGGGGCTGCTCGCTGCGCCGTCGAGTGACATGTGCGCCTGCCCGCCGGCTGAGCTGCCCCCCCCCCGCTCTGGCGTTGGAATAGTCCAACAGCAGGCTGGTGGGAGCCGGCGACTTCCTCTCATTGCCTTCACCGATTGGTCCACCCCGCTGTCGCTCACTCTGGCAGGACCAATCACCTGGCCCAGGCCGGGTGTGGGGCAGCGCTGGGCTCAGAGCGCGCCGGGTGCGGATGCTCGGGGCTGTGTGTTCCCGATGTATACACTTAAGGTGTATCCCGAACAGCTTAAAGTCTGTACCCGTGGCTGCTTAACAGAATAAAGCTCTATTCTTTACGTGACCACTTCAGCAGGTCCCCGCGTTTCCCAGTTCCCCGCGTTTCCCTTCACCCTCCACCCAACTCCAGTGACAACGGCAATGCCGCTTTGCCTCTTGGCTTGAATCTCCTGGCACACACTGCCGAGTTCCTGTGGGGAAACTGCCAGTGCAGTTATCAGAGCCCTTCTGCACCTTCTGTACCGCTGCACACCTGCCCGGCTGTGCTTCCCTGTAACACCGGGTTTCCCGGTGCCCGTGCGGGAGCCGGTGTTGGCTGCACAGGGGGATGGAGAACGCCAAGGAAAGGCGTCAGAGGCCAACAAATGAGGGCTCTCTGAGGTACAGGGGTGATAATTCCAGCTGAATGCCTACCTGATACTTCAGAGCTTTATTCCTCCACAAGATGGAAGCCAAGACCCATCTCTAATCCCAAGCTTTCCTATGTTTCTCGCTGTATCGTACAAGCCAAAGAGATGCTTGTGAAGAGCAGTCACCTCTTGCTTTTCACATTTGAATACCTGTTTTTATCTTGTAGCCATGCTGTTCCAACACTTGCTATCCTGGGCCACTGCCATTCAAATGGAAGGCTCCATACAAAACCACACCACAAATTTTCTGTTTGTCTTCAGTGCAAGCAGGTTTTTGTGCAGGTTTTGGTTCAGTGCAAGCAGGTCTGTTACCTCCCCTGCCCTGACAAATCTCTGTCTCACCTTCTGCCATTACCTCTTACAAGTTAATACAAGTAACAATTCCTACTGACTCACTGCTGATATTGAAATCAGACGCAGGCCATTTAAGGCAAAAGGCTTTCCCTGTATTCCTTCATAGCAAATGTGAGATGATGAGATACAGAAACTACATATTAATGCAGAGATGTGTCAGTTGCCTGTGATGATTTGATTCCTTATTTGAAACAAACTCTGCAGAATTTCTGCATCAAATACTAGGTTTTTCTATGTATGCAATGTAGAGCAGGATAGAATTCCTGTCTTTTCCAGTTCTTCAGACTGCCATGTAGCTACTTGCTGGTTTGTCCTGTGAAGAACAATTCTGCCCATCCTAGCTTGAAGGGCATGGAATGTACTTGTATTCTTTAAAAGAACCCATCTGACTTGACTGGAACACAGCGAAACACAATTATATATTGGGTAGGACAGGGAAAGGTCCTTTTTAGTAGGGAAAAAAACCCTAAGTAAAAGACAAGAATTGAAATTCTCTTTCTCCTGAATGCATTTTCTGCTACCATTGAGTTGCTGAGCTAACAAATCATTATTTGCACTAAGGCACTCAGTTATATCTGCACAGCTCAAAATCATTGCTATCTACTGTGGATTTTTTTTTATTATTTTTGCTAGTTATTTAAATTGCCCTAAATCTTGCTACTTCTACAATTAGAACACAGCACTGCCCATTTATTGGCCAAATAATCCTTGTAATCTTCACTCTGCTTTAAACCTATACAGTGATTCCAGATTGCCAGGGTCAATCATCACCCTGCCAACCAAGATCAATGTAGTTTGAAGCATTAAAAGGATTTCTTTTTTACACATGCCCAGGATTGCCTAACGCAAGTGATGCAGCTGACACAAGCTCTCTGGCCACACCCAGTGACTTCATTTCTCTTTATTTTGCAGTTTCAGGGGTTTAGATACAACAACCACAATCCCAGCACTGCACAAATCACACGTTCAGGACTAAATCACACGCACCCAAAACACATCACAGAAAAGATTTCCAAAAGCAACACACAAACAGAGGGATGAAACCCGTAGCACAATGAGCTCAAACTACCCCAAAGTAGTTGCATTTTTGTCCGAATTTTGTGCTTTTTTTTCTTAGAGCTATTACACTTTGAGATAGAACAGAACAAAATTACAAAAGCACTTACTAGTGTCATGATCCAGCACATTACAGTGCAGAGGGCAGGTACTGCACTCCAGTTCCTGACGTCGGGAAGTCCCCTCAGTCAGAGAAATTCACAGGCCAAAGGTAAAGCCATAAAACTTTCCAGAATTTTCACCTTAAACTTCTCTCCATATCCACTTAATTTAAAAATATTTCCTCCCTTCAAAGAATGAGGCAACAAAAAACTTGTAGAATAACTCTTAACAGGATATCTTTGTCATTTTTAATTCACAGTTATGTTTTATTAATCAATCTTCCTTTTTTTTTAAAGTTATACTTCGTGGCATTTGAATCTGAAACCAGAATAACTATCCCCACACACACATCCATCTATCACAAAATTTAAAAAATAAATCAACAGCAAATGCAGAGAGAAAATCTAATAATATTGGCACTAATATCTATAAAGACTCATATTTTAGCTCCTGGTATTTTTATCTCTCTGAGACAGTGCTATTCCAAGTCTTACAAGTCAGATTTTGCCTCCAACTAAGCATGGAGCAGCCAATTCCTCCTTTCCTTCATCCTGCAACAAATCCACCAGCAGGGAGTTGATAAGAGTAGATCAGACCTGGAGAGGTAAAATTACAGGACATGGGAAAGGCTGCAGGACAGTCGGCTCTTGGGATTCTAGAAACAGAGGATTAAGGAGCTGTAACTAGTGATGGGGGAGAAGTCTGGAGGCAAGGGGAGCCCTAGAAGGGCTCTCACTCCTTCACCCAGCACCAGCCAAAGCACAGGGTAATGCAGGTATGGCTGCAAGGCCTCCTCCTCTTCCCCTGCCTGGAAGATTTGATTCCTTCATGTGTTCTTCCTCTGTTTAGAGACTTGACACAAAATCCACCCCCTTTCCTCTTTGCTCTCTGAAGGACCTCACGCCGTCAGACAGACATGCTCTGCTTTCTGCTCCATCATACAGGAAAACTGAGGCCCATGTCTCCAGGACAGCAATGACAACTCTCAAAATACCTGGGGATTGATTCTTTTTTTTTTTGCCTTTATGTTAACAAAAAAGTATAATCTTGCTTTATAAAAGATTTTCCCCCATTTTCTTTTAGACCTGGTCCCTCTTAATTGGTTTTTGTGCTTCCTGCTGTTCTTGACAAAAAAACTCTGCAATAGAGGAATTTATAATTAAAAATGCAACATTCTCTGTGGAAATAACATTTGAAACACCAAACAATTATTTTTCTTCAGTGTAACTCACATCCACACAAGGTGCACTTACAATAGTTTTTCAGATTTTTAAATTATTAGATGAGGAAATACATAATATTAACACTTCAGCACATTAAACAAACATACCAGTTTCCTACAACAGAGACTTCTGCCTTTGGACTACATGATAACGCACCACCACAAATGAAAATGTAAAATTTAGTCAGGAAGGGAGAAGGACATTTCTCAGAGTGAAGGGTCACTAGCATGAGCAGTTCTGCTGCGAAGGGGGTGGGTTATCTGTGAGTCTCATGCTCCTTCCAGAAGTGCCCCTGGAATTGTCTGATTCTACACTCTCCGACATCTTTTCACAGATTATATCCACGAGACGCTCAAACACCTGCCTCACGTTGATGTTTTCCTTGGCACTGGCTTCAAAATAGTCAAAACCTGTGGAAAAAGTGAGCAGAAAGTATCAATAGAGGCTGATGATGATGATGATGATTTTTAAAATACCATTTTTTCCAGAATGCACCTTAAGAAAACGAGACATTACATAATTCTTAAGCTCTGTTGATTCCCATAATCTCGGAATAGTGAGCAGAAATTCTTCTAAAATTTATCAAGCATCAGTGAGATGCTATCTGATATTTATCAAAGGGATAAATGGATCCTTACTATCACCCTGGTAAGCACATCTGCAGATGATACAGATCTGAATAAACCCAGGATAAAGGAGTCGGATTCTCCCCCTTTCATCCGTGAAAGTCCCCTGGGCTGCAGCTGGTGACATGCCACCCCCAGCAAGGGGTAAGGAACGTTCCCAGGCTCCACACACCCCTGCCCAGGGCCAGGCTGGCTCTACCAACCCCTACTGCAATCTGGCAAGAGCAGAGGCCAGAACGAGAAGGAAGACTGTGGTTTCATTCCTTCTGCTGACCAACCTCTGCGCTCAGGAGCAAAATGCTCCATGACTTGGGTCTTGTTTCTTCCCATTCTTTGTCCGTTTAGATGGAAAGCTCCTCAGGGTGATTGATTCTTGCACAGCACAGAGCACTGCCCTGACAGGAGGTTCAGCACCACTGAACTACACCCAACTTTAATTCCAGCGTCCAGTCACCGGCTCTTCACTGCAGTGATGAGCACGGATCAGATCCTCAAACACTGACCCTTTCTGATTAAAAAAACCAAACAAGCAAGGCTGGAGTTATGCCACGAAGGGGATGGCACAGACAGCTCTTCCTGCTGCTCCCTGCTGACACTCGAATCAGCCTCCCCCAGAGCCCAAAGCCTGCCCCAGCAGCAGGAATGCGCTCAACTGTGAAGCATTTCCTTATCTTTCCGACTCCAGAGGCCTCAAGGGCCAACCAGTGCTTACAGTGGCTGTTGCTGCTGTTCTACCAGGTTATTAAATTGCCAGCAGCAAGAGCTGAGGCACCATGGAGAGTTTCTTTTGCAATAAGCTACATTCTGTTGTGCTGCATTTTGGGGATGTTCCACATTGCATCAATTTCCTTTGATTCTGCCACAAACAAAGGGAAAGATAATTTGTTTTAACTGATTAGTCTGCCACTGCCGGTAGGCTGAGTCACCTCGATGTGTGAGATAAGTAGGTATCCACCCCATTCAAACCCTTTTTAAAATTCAGGGGACAACCAGTGAAGTGATGGTGGAGCTGTTTGCCTCCTAATTAACAGGGATGGCTCTCCTGCACAGAGTGTTGTCTGCCCCTCTTGTGTCTTTGATGGTGAATAAAAATGTACATAAAAAGCACAGGAAATCAGAGAACTGCACTTAGATATTAGTCAGTCCAACACTGACATCTCTTTTGGTTCAGTTCATGCTCAGGCCAAGAGCAATTTCTTAATCTGATTAGGGAATTATTTCAATGATGTTAATGTCACTATACAAATTTAGATCAACATGCTGAAGGATAACCTTTATGTGAATCATTATGCTGAACTGTAGCAGTTTAAGCAGTCAATAGCCAATTAAAGAGATTCCTCCCAGCTAACACACAAAATAATTTCAGATAATGCTGTACACATTAACGTAGTTGCTATAAGGAAAAACTAACTGATAAAATCAGCCCTTTTAAAAAGTGTTTAGTATTTTGGGAGGCTATAGAAGAGCAGGGCTGGGACAGCACTTACTAAAGGATTGATTAGCTTTTGGGTTGCTCTGCACTGGGGTATGTTTGTCCAGGGTGAGCTGGACAGACAAGAGGACAGGTCAGGGGCAGAACTGGGGATTCTTCAGCAAAACAGTTTCCTACTGATGTATTCAGTTGCTATGGTAACTCTATGTGTGTGTGTGGTTTGAAGTGTCCCATACATAAAGGATTCAGATTCTAGATGCCAAGTTTGTAATCCAACAAACAGAGGAATTTTGGGGTGAGAAAAAAGACATCAGATGTCCAAATTGGAGTGAGAGTTCAAATAAAACTTTCTATTTGGTGTTACGTTGGTCGGGACAAATATTCAACTACTAACAGTGTAATTATTCCCGCAAAATATGTGGACACACTTGCATGCACAACGTTTTTGAGAGTCTGCAAGCCAGGAGCCAAGTTTATTCACATTAATATTTTCAAAAGCAAATTAACTTCTGACAGGTAAAAAAGAGCCCATAACTGATTTTGTAAACTAACCATGTCTCTGTTTGCTTTGATAGTCCTACATATAAAGATGTATTATTACAGTAACAATACTGATGGGTTTAGTTTGATATTTGCTCATTGTTTTTTTAATGATGGCAGTGCCTCAAGGCTCAAGCCAGGAATGGGACCCCTTTGTGCTTGCCATATGTAGAATTTACACTGGAAAGCTCTAAACCTGCAGGGTTTTGCAGACATGCCTTTTTTTTTTTTCACATGAAACATGAAAAAATAACCTGATTGCTCTTAACTCTTTGTAACAGTGACCATCTTTTTGTTAAAATTTAAATTAATTTTTTAAACAGGATTTACTTGCTACTTTGAATTCTTTAACAGAAGATAGCAGTATAGTTAAATCTTAACACAAAGCCCTGATTCCATATTAAAAATATCATATATGCTATAACGGATAATGAAAAATGATAGATAAATACATGATAAACTAATATAAGCTTATTTTGCTGTTCATTCTGAAATTTTCATTGCAATCCCAATTTCCTCTCAATGGAACTGTTTTGCTTTTTCTATCCCACATCAACAACATAATGTCATTTCCTTACCTAGATAAAGAAGCCTAGTACATTTTTAAAATATGTTTTACTCAATTCTACAGTCCTCATGTATAAACTCCTTTTTTTTTCACTGTTTAATTAAAAAAATAAATTCTTCGACAAAAATCAATGTTTGCATTGATTTGCAATGAGTACATGGGACTTGGAGACCTGGAGACAGAATTGTGTTTATGAAAACCTTTTCTCTTTTCATTCTGCTGAGCTAATAAAACCTTTTCTGTTCATACAAACTTTATCTTCCTTCCATCCTCAGACATTACCTTTACAGATACAGCAACACTACAAATATTCTACCAAGCACATCTTGGCCTACTGAGCATGAAGCAAGTAAAATATGGATCTGGAATATATTACACTTCTTAGCTGTGAGACCACTATTAAAGTATTACTCCTGAGGGGACTTTTTATTGTACAAACTAAAAGGAACACAGTATAAGGTAGTAGAGGGAAAAAGAGGTAGAAAGAAAAGCTTTCCACGTACCGAGCTGATCTGCCAGGTGTTTCCCCTTCTCCACAGGAACAATCCTGTCATCCTCCATGTCACATTTGTTTCCAACCAGGATCACTTGTGCATTGTCCCAGGAGTAAGTCTTGATTTGTGTGGCCCTGCAGCAGGTCAGAAAAGACTGTCACATTCCATCAGCTGTGCCAAAATAATCATATATTAAATATAAAAACAAGTACCATTAATGACCTGGCTTACACATAAAGGAAGGATGCAGACTCTGTAGTTCACAGCACCATTCTGTTTTACTGTTCCTTAATTTGGTGTGACAATAAAGTTTCTTATTAAGACTTTGCAAGTGTTACAAGATCATGAGATCCAGATAAAAAGCTGAACTGAAGAATTTTTGAAATCTAGGGACAAAAAAGCTTATTCTCCTTCAGCTGTCTTCTGTCAGAGGAATGGCAATCAATTATAGCTCTTCAGGATAATTGTCCCATAGAGAGAGCCATACAATAGATGCACACTTCATGCTGGATTTACAACTTCTTACAAAAGACAAAACAACAATAATTTAGAGCAGACAAAAAAAGATGCTCATTTGCTGCAGCACATTTCCTGTAGAGTTTTAGGAACACCATAAATACAGGTGGAAAGATCAAGTCATCTTTGCTTGAACAGGAAAAGGGGTTCATGGAGGCTGAAAATTGCATAGAAACATGGAAATAATTGCTAAAGAGAAACAGAAAGGTACCAAATCAGGAAGATATGAGATCAAGGCAAGGCTCTGTGAGCTAATATTTGAGCCCAGCAGGATGAAGTGATACTTAAGGGAGGGAACAGCAGATGCAATGACAGACAGCAAGTACAGGACCAACGCTAACTTCAGTGGCAGAGGGGGCAGTGCATGGGAGCTTAGGAAGGAGCACTCAGGTGAACTTAGAGACTCTAGTGGAGCTCACTGCAGATCCCAAGTTGGTCTCTTTATAGTTTTTCCATGATGAAACTGAAGATTTTCCTCCTGTTTATCCTGAGGGCCAGTCCTCTCCCACCATCCTTGGGGAGGTGCCCCTGGGCCAGCAGCAGAACAGTATTAGCTTGGGGGCGTTCACTTTCATCCATTTTTTCAGACCAGCACAACCTATTTGATCTTCCCCAAGTCAGCTCTATCTTTTCTGACTCTCTCCTTCCCAAAGGTAATTAGGCTGCTCTGCCAGAAGCAATACACTCCTTCCCAGCTCCAGCCCTCCTCCAGTCCCTAAATCACCTTCCACTCTTTGTCCCTATTAACCACCAATCCAAAGTGGACACTGCACTTTCAGGCAACCCTGCCATTTCCTAGGACAGCCAGGAGTCCTCTCACATTTTTACTTCTGTTTAAGTTTGCTTGAACTCCCTTAACAATAAAGCACTTGATTCCTTCTCCTTTGAATTAGCAGGAGCCTCCAGCTCTGATCTACTAATGACAATTTTTAATTAGTTTGAGTTGCTTACTTGCCTTTTCCATGGAAAGAAGCCAGTGGTGTTACTTCACAGATAACTATGGAAAAGGGGGTCATTTCACTGTGCAACTTGCCTTGAAGAAGGAGCAGCCTGTTTGGATTGCACTGGAAAACATAAACCTAACCCAAGCCCACTGCACAAGCCCAGACCCTTAGTGCAACACCCAAAAATAAACAAAGTCTCCGTGCAATGAAATTTTTTCCTCTTCCTCCTGGAAAGGCACTCTCTCCAATCCCAATTTTGGCTCCTCCAGTTTCACCCTTTTGAGTGACTCCAGGTAGACAAGCCCCATGGGAGCTAATATGAGTCTGTGATGAGCTTATGTGGGATTCTGGGCTTTCTCAAGGCTCATCACAGAAGAGGGTGACTGCAGAAATGAGCCAAAAGCCCAGGAACATGAAATCTCCCCAGTCTCCATAAGCAATGGAGAGAAATAACGTCTTCCCAGGTTCAATTTAAAACACCTATAAGCAGGCTCTTCTTCTGACTCCCAGTTCAGCCTCTGGATTCATTTCAGCCCCTGGCATTGGATGGGGACACGCTGCCAAATCTCAACTATTTAAACAGAATGACTTATCAAAAAGAAGCAACCTGCATGAAGGATCCCTCACAGAAACATATCCTTCTTGTTTTGTACAAGCTAGAGAAAAACCTCTTACAGAACACCAATATTTACTCTTATCAGGCATAAAGATCAACCAACCAAAAAAAGTTATGAAGAACATCTAAAGGAAACCCTGATGCCATTACAAAAAATGGCAGCAAATTTCCAGAAACTTTTGGAAAGACAAATTACTAAATAACAAGGCTCGTGCAATTGAGATGTTTCAACAGCTATCAGGGTGAGCCCAATATACACACTGGGAGAAAGGTATTTCTGTGACAAAATAAAAATGCTGTGCCTTGTTTCTGCTGAATTCCCCAAATTAACAATAAAACACATTTTCTGTGCTTCACATGTGAACTTAGAAGAAAAATAGTCTCAGGTTCACAGTTACAACAGGAGGTATCAACAACCCAATTTAGAGATCAGCTTTAAAGACAAATAACGCTGATGATTTGTGAACCCAGCTGTCACTTATATCTAAGTTAAATTTTACCAGTTTTTATTTTCCTTCTATGAAATTGTCTAGATTGTCCAAAGCAGAGCTTGCATAATATTTTCTATTTACTTTACATTTTCAAATACTGAATATATTGTAGTTCCAGTACAGTTTCAAATGAGGTATAAACCACTGATTTATCTACACACAAAACTATCAACCCAATGCCAAATAACAGCTATCAAAGGAGACTACTAAAAAAAATTCTAGAAACTGAGCTGAAAGCCAGGAAAGCTAATTTAACCCTTTTACTCACCCTACAGGAAATACATCTTATATTCAAACAAAATAATTACTTCTTTTCAAATATCAGGTAAACCCTATCTTTGCATTTGCCCATTTATGCTTTTTCTTGTAAAATAATCTGACTGAACTCTTGCCACACTGCAGTAAGGAAAATCACTCAGGCTTAATATTTTAAGGCTTCTCATGCATGTTTTACTTTTTCCAGTGAAGAGGAAAACAAGTCATGTTCCAGGTATTCCCAAATACATTTAAATTGTGTATCTTTCTCAGCAGCTTTAAGAAAATCATAATTAATTGCGGTGATTGATGTGAATGAAGGAAAGACTCTACTTAACATTTATATACTACCTGGAGAGCTTGTCTAAATACTGATATACAGCCACAATCCTCCTCATTCAGGAGAAAGGGTGACTTCACTTGGTTTAGGAGAAGTATGAGCGACACAAAGCAAACCAGGATCCTCTTTAGGACATCTACCCATAAGAAGGGTGAGGTAAAATGATCTCCCAGGGGAGAAATCATATGGCAGACTGGAAGAGATATTCTCATTTCCCTTGTGGGCAGGTGAGGCCCGATCAGGAGGCTGTTAAAACAGTCATGTACCAACAAACCAATGACAAAGGCTCTGAGCTAAAGGAGCTCAAGGAGGGGATATCTTAATTTTCCAGGAAGAATACAGTTCCTGACTGAAGACCAGATCCAGTGTAATCGGGTTTTTTACGCATAACTATATCATGCAGCACGGTGGGAGAAAAAACCCCACCAAAAATCCTACCTATTTGCTATGCTAGAAAATGGCAGAGGCTGGTATAGCAGCACCAGCATCAGACAAAAGCTTTTGTTTCCATTTCTTGTGCCTTCTGAAGTTTAGAAAGCAATTTTGCAGGCTGGGAAAAACCATCTCTCAGCTGCATGGCCACTAGAGGACTCTGCTGGCCCAGCGTTGCTGGCTTTGCTACAGCCCTCATCTCCTCTCTAGTGGACCAGCTTCAGGAAGGAAAGAAATGTGTCGATTTTATCCTCCCCACAACATAATTTGTGCTCAGAATCTTAAAACTGGTTAGAAAGATTCCTGACACACAGAGTAAAAATACACTGATGGTTCACCTCTGTCCTTTGGCTGACAAGGTGCTCTTAGCAAAGATATTCCTGCTGCTCCCGTGGCACTGGAAGACATGAAGTCAAATTGACAAAACTGACCTTTCCCAATTCTTACTCTTGCATCAGTGCCTGTGATGGAACAGACCTTAGACCACTTCCAATACAAAGCTTCAGGTTAAACTTCACCTGCACAAACTTCAAAATAGTAGCAGGTCAAAGATTGAGATTTGGGGGTTTTTTTGCGAAGTTAAAACTGATAAGTAAAACTTACTAGAGCAGAACCAACATTCAGACAGGTAGATGAGATGTGTGGTCATATATATCTTGTTTCACCAGGGAACCAAGCTGAAAACATTCATAATTTAGTGAAAGATAGGCCTAGCTCACATACCTGCACTCCTATGGAAAACATCCCCATGCACACACTTGCAGAAGAAGCTTCATCTGAGCTTGGTAGAGCGTGTGCCACATAGAGGAAACTGGTTTTGGCAAAACCTTTGGGTTTGTGTTTCTAACAAGGAAAAAAATTATTCCTCTATCACCAGCTGCCACAGGACAGCTTAGGATGCTTCTGCAGTTCACCTTCTGCAGCCTGGTTCATGGTACTGAGATGGGTTGAAAGTGGAGACTGCATCTTTAGTCCTGACAATCAAGACCAACTGCTTCAGTGGACAGCGAGAACAAAAAAAGGGCAGCCTCGAGGAAAGGCAAATTATTATAAACAACAAACCACATGGTTGCAGCTTTTGAGTTACAGCCCAGATTAGAGGGTACAGAATAAAAGTTCAACAGACAGCCAGGCTGAGCTGGATGCTCAGAACCAGAGCCACAGTCAGCATGTCACATTCTCCCAGCAGGTCACCCAGATCAGTGCAATTCCATCAGACTTGGGAGATCCCATTAACCGCTGCACTGCCTTTTTTTGCACCCTGACCACTTATCTGCAATACACAGCAACCAGGTTACGAGCAGAAATTATTGAGGGGACTCACAGGGCTACTACTTCTGAGGATAAATGCAGCCTTTCCCCAGATCCCTGAGATTTGAAGAGAACAACCACTGTTAAACTGAATTGTTTTAGCAGCGTAGCCAGAAACCTCATAAGCCCAAATAATGCATTAAAGGATTCATTTCTTTATAATAAATTTAAACTTTTAAAAGCAACAAGTTCTATAGCATGCTACAATATTTGAATTATAACATTTTTATTAAAGTGAAGCTGTAGAACTTTTTTGAAGGAAAGTTTATAAATCAAATTACTTATCCCAGAGTTTAGATGAAGAGGAAAGAACATGGTGATGCAAAGCATTATAGAGGGTGGGATGTCTCATGTTCTCAACAAACAATTGTGAGGAGAGAACTGAGCAAAACCCAAACAAACCCAACAAAATCAGTATTTCGTACCAGTCCTGCACTGCATTGAAGGAGTCTTCACTGGTGATATCATACATGAGCACAAAGCCCATGGCTCCTCGGTAGTAGGCAGTAGTGATGGTTCTGTATCTTTCTTGTCCAGCTGTGTCCTGGAACAAAAAGGAATATTTAGGCTTTAAGACTTCAGTTCTCAGAAGCAGGAGTTGTAGCTAGGTCCTATATCTAAACTAAGGCAACCACTTTTTGTTATACATTTTAAAATTCTCATTTGCTCCCAACTGAAATGAACTCTACTTACATTTTAGCATTAATTAGGCTTTTGCATCAACCATGATTTGTTAAATGCATTTTGACACATGTAGTGTTAAAAAAAATACCAAAGATGCCAACTCTTTAATTGCTCTTCTCTGCCTCTGCCTCAGTGCAATAATAAAGCCTTACCAGAGTTCACTGAAAGCTGACACCTCAAAGCAGAGGCAAAAGAAAACGGTCCAGGACTGTATCAGGCAAAAGACATTTACATGTTGCAATTCAGTGTCACGGTCAGGAAAATGTCCTTGAGAGAGATGCCGGGGCTGACTCAGGTCTTACCTCAGGTTAGAAATAATGATTAAAGTCCCGATGCAATGAACTTTACTATATAAAGTGAATTTAATGTGGAATATCCCAATCACAATGTCTGAGGTGCACATATTAATTTGAGAGTTACTAATCCTCTCCTGCTGGTTCAGCTTAATTCTCTTTACCTATAGAGCCCTGCAGAGTACCTCTACCTGTGTTTGTCATTTCTGTGTTCGTCATTTCTGTGTTCAGCCTGGCAGCACAAAGGTGAAACTCTGGCATATACAACAGAAGAATTCTGAAAGACTCATGACAGCTAGAAAACATGTCAACCACCATCTGTTGGATGCCAATAACATTTATTCTTCACATTTTGCCTGCTTTTAAACTGAGGGATATTTCTACTCCAAATCAGCAGTTCTGCAGTCAGTCCATTCCCTCTGGAAAAAGGAGAGAAGTCGCAGGCTGAACATATCTCTCATTCAGGAGATATCTATCAATTGAACAAAGACATTTCATCCATTTTTTGGCAAATGGCAGCTCTGTGAACAGCTGCAGGGAGGCAAAAGGCCTTGCCTTCAAAGCACGTGCTCAGCATGAGGTATTGACTGCTAGTTACTGTGCTGTTTTAACAGTTCTGAAATGAGCAGTCCTTTAGTCTCCCAAAACCCACACGGAAGAAAGCATTTGCTGCCACTGGTTTAAAATGTGATTAAAGGTCTCTTCTCTGGAGAAAAAGACCCTAAAAGACTTATTAACCATGTTGGAAGAGTAAAATAAATCCATGTAGAGCACTCTTGCAGGAGTACAGAGATCAGACACAGCACATCGCCACAACCCCAGGAGACAGTGGGTGGGAAACTACTCATCTTTAAATCATCTTGCCCATTGTTCCCATACATGCAGCTTTGTTTTTGCTGCATGCAAGGCAGTGTTGGCCCTGCCAGAACACACGCCAGTCAGTCTGGGATCACCTGCTGTTCTGCACCAGAATATCACAGAGCCTCTCTGTAGGAGGAGAGCGCTTGTAAATAAACTCCTGACAGCTTGCTTAAAAGGCTCTGCCTATTGCACTACTGTGAGAACATCCATAGCTGTAACACACTGTGCATTTCCCAGTGGAGAGACTATGCCATTTCTCCAATTCTCAGGAAAAAGAAGGGTTTTTTTCCTTTAAACTTGTGCATTTATTTCAAGAGGGGTTAGTCCACCGGCTGATCATGATGAAGCATCATACACTGCCTGAGAAAGAGTTTTCCTGTTCCCTCCTGACAAGAGGTACCAGAACGAGGTGGACTACACCTTGCAGCCTGAGCGACCTTTTCCTCTCCTGCCAGTGATAAATCCACCACTCTTGTAGTCCCTGACAGCACATCCTGACTTGGCTGCTAAACAGCTAAACCAGCCATGACAACTAGATCCTACCTATACTTCTTCAAGCAGGAAGGTCTCAGCAACAATAGTATTGTTCTTTTATTCAGAGAGACATAACAGTTGCTTTATTTTAGCCTGATTTTATAAAGACATGAGGTTTATTAAATCATCAGTGTCCACACGTGCACTTTTGATCAAATTTAACTGAGGGGAAATGCTTTCAGATGTTCCTTACATATGTCACAAAAAATAGCTGGTAAGGTGAAGAGACATCTTAAGCATACCTTAGCTGGGAAGAAAGCTTAAGTGCAATGATCTTTTTCCAATACCAGCAGGAGAAATGCTCTCTTTGTGCCTCGTTAGGAGAAAGCCCTAAATCAATATTAGTAACTTCACAGATTCTGTAACCAACAAAACCAAACAAATCCATAGGAAGTCTGGCTTCTTCACTTCTCATGCCCACAGCATCGTTGTTTTACACCTGCATTCCCAAGTTCTTCTCTCTCCCAGATCTCACTTAGTATTTTCTCCTCTGTGTTTAACTAGTGCTCATTTTGGCTTAGGGCATGAGGCTGTGACTGGGCAGTAAGTGACTGCAAGACACATTGTCTGGCTACATGTGGAATAATTCGGAAAGAAATTAAATTTGACAATGGCTCAGAGCAAGGACTTAGGTCTGGGGACATATGTCCAGGCTGTCCTGGGAAGTAGCCCCAAGGGATGCTGAGGGTGACTTCCAAAACCTGTCCTGATACCATCTCAGTGCCTCAGCTCAGTGAGGAATTGGACTCATCTGAGATAAAGGCAAATTATTGCTTGAAAGCTCTGGAATTTAGCAAATCTGGTTTGCTGATTGCAGTATTCTGCCTGTGACCCCCCCTGTGTAGGGGGCAGGACGCCAGTTTATACAACAGTGAGAGACGGGGCTGCAGGAGGTACAGAACCCCAAAGGGCTACATGCATTTACATGGTCATAACCTGTTCTCTGGTGGACAGTGCACTTAACTCACTAGAAAGGTAATTTGCATATTCATACACTTAGGTGCCTGCCTTCTCAGGTTATCAAAGGGAGTGTGTTGTGAGGGAAAAGCATCCTATGTTTCATGGTATGTAAAGTTTATTGATAACCTTGCCCTGGTAGCCATGTGGCAGAATGCAGAGTTGTGATTCATCTCCACGTGAGTCACTGATGCCTTCCTCGCTCTGTTTGACTGTACAGGTACAGAGCATGTCATCTCCCCTTACAGGCTTGTAGTTGCATTTCTCCAAATGCATTTGAATTGTTGTTATATCACCCTGAAATTACTTTTTTCCTCAGGTTACATTAGCTTTAGACAGCGATAAATTGGCTTAATTTTCTCGACTCACACCATGAGCAACCCCCTCACAGACGCCTTGACTGAAATAAAATAAAATAAACTGCAAAATCTGAACTCACTTTCTTCAGCATTTACAATAATTGTCCTTACCTCAGTTTAAACCACCACAAACCTTAGCTAATTAGGCATTTCAGGTTTTCACATTCAAGTTGTTTATCCAATGAAGGAGAAAATAACTGACAGAGATTGTCCCCTCCTCCCCCCCACCAAGTTGTTTGCAAGATTTCCAGGTAGACCACAAACTCATCAGAAGACAAGTAGATGAGGCACAGGCAGGGATCAGCAGAGAGGTGATGTAGCACTAATTAAGAGTCTAGCCAAATGCCTGGGAAGAAGAGCCTGAGCCTTCAGCATCCAGAAGCCTGCTAGGCTGTCCCTGATGAGGAATCAGAGAGCTTGGCTGTAACCAAGCACAGAAGTGTCTCTGTGAGGTATATTTACACCAGTATGCTAACAGCTCTGTTCTTCTGTAGCTATTGTGTGTGCCTGTCTTTGATACAAACAATTAAAAACACCCACAAGACCATTAGCTGGGAGCTCGAAAAAGAAACTTGAAGGTTTTGCATTAATGAGCAATCAAAATTCAGTGTTTATTCAGAGGAGAAAAAGACCTAAATGTATTAGCATTGTGTACAGATGCCCTCCAGTCACGAGATCCATCACATAAACATTTACAATAGAAGCACAACCAGCTTTTCTTAAATTTACTTGGCTGTCTCAGCAGAAACTGCAAGGTACTTACATAGAAAACATATTTGAGTTTTTAAATTATGACAGATGCCCTTTGCTGCAGGTCTGAAAAATCAGAATCCATGATTCTGAACCATCCTTCTTCTAGTGAAGATTTCCAGCTAGAAGTTCTTTGTTCCAAATAAAATGTCACTGAAACATCTAATCTGTACTGAATTTAATCCCCTTAGCACCGTGACTTTTCTAGCAGTGTAAGTGACAAATAGCCTCTAAAGAAATAAACCTTTCCAATTTTTTAAAGGATTACGGTTTGATTTTCATGGGGTTTGGGTTTTTTTTAAAGAGGAATAATACTCAAGAGTAAGAGTTGCTTACAGTCCAGCCAGTTGGCAACATTTACAAGATGCACGTACTTAGCACCATCACTTAGGCTGCTCAGAGTCAGAACAGAGGTCACGTTCACCCCAATAACCAGCACCCAGCACAATCTGGGGCTTCATCAGTTGTGAAGGAGTTTCTTCTTCCCTGCTGTTCAGTGTCACATTGTAACACCTACGCTATAGGTTTTTGCACCTTTTTTACCTTGTTTGGAGTTTGGTCAGCCTTGGGGACAGGATAATCCACTTCCCAGCCCCGTAGTTATAGAGGCAACAAGTTGTTAGACATCAAAGTGTCAGGGAACATCTGACTCCCTGCAAACACAGCTCAGTTCTCAGCAAGACTGGCCACCTCAGCTACTGTTCTCTACATGACAGATAACCCGAAAAAGCAAGAAATAGAGGCACATCCTGAAGGCAGAGGGCTGTTTTTCCTCTATCTGGGGCTCAGTAACACCCGAGCCCTTTACATCCAAGACCTGTTCACTTTCCCTTCTGCACATCTGTACTCCCGTGGCGCTGTGCTGGTGTCTCTGCTGTGAACAGTGACGGTGCCACTGTGCCATCAATAACTCCATTCCACCCCACTCTGTTCCCATCTCCCCAACAGTTCATGCAGCCCTTTCCACTGCTGCCTTGTTCTGCCTTCCTCACTGGACTGAACTGGCTGCTCAAAGCAGCCTTTCCTTACCTTTCAGAACTGTTGCAATGTGAAATGTTAAAATTCTCATGACCTCCAGCAAATCTAGTTGTTTTGGTCACTGTTACTGATGTCTGCTGCAAGGTGGCTGGTATGTCCCATCCCACTACTCTCCTGTCAGGACATGCATTTCAGACATCTGGGACTGAGCGTTCCTTAGCTGGATGTTTCCCCAGTGCTGAGCACAGAAGGGATCTATTCTGCCATTGAAGTTCCCGGATGTTACATTCCCACATACACATTTCCTTTGAAAAGGTAGATTTTTGAGTGGAAGCCACCAAGGATCAGATAAACAAAAGTCACCTTAAGAAAGAGGAAGGGGAAAAAAACAACCCACCCACCAGGTACCACAAGAGAGAGTCACCTTGGACAGACTAGGATGTGTCATTAATAAGAGAATGTTAACATGGAGCTTAGTGTTCCTGCTGGCAGCTAGAAATAGGAACAAACAGGCAAGCAAGATGAGTCACTGGTTAAGACATGGAAAAGATGTGATGTCATGAAAAACCTGTGAAGTTTCAATTGCTGCCAGGAGCAAAATAACACCTGGTTCCTTCAGAACTCAGCTCTAATTAAAATGCTCCAGTTCAACAGATCACATTAAGCATGTGGGGTTTTTTTCTCTCGTTATTGAGTTCTTCCATTGCCCAAGAGTCACTGGAACCTTCTCAGACATATTTTGCTACCTTGAGAGCCAGTTTCATTTAAACAACATGTCAGAAAGCATTTCTGATGTGAAAAACCCTGTCTTTTTTGATAAAAGGCTCTATCCTTGCAAAGTGCTTTTCAAACATTCCCACATTATGGCTGTATTCACTTCTACTTTTTAAAAGCTGTAAAACCAGTAGCCTTGGATAACTTCAGTACTACCAGTTGCAGAAACTTCACTTTTCCTATCCTATTTTACTTACCCTGTACAGAAGGTTCTACCTCCCTCTTTTCTCTAACATTGCCACGCTAACTGCTCCCACCAGAGAGAGAGAAAATTTTTGAAAAGAGACTTTTAAAACATGCAGAGTCTACAAGAGCTCACCAGCATCTGGTCAGTCATCAGAGGCCTTGGTCACGCCCAACACACACACTTTTGAAGTTGTTCCCTGTAACTCAGTGGCTGAGTGTCCCTTCAAGGTGAGGCACCGCACTTCCCTTTCAAAGTACTTTTGTAAATGAAGCTGATGGACAAGGAGGAAAGGTTAATCCACCATAAAAAGATTTCTGGTGGTAGGGGAACACCAGCTCTTTTAACTTTTCTCAGCAACTCCACACCATGTGAAACAAAAAGTGAATCACTGAAAACGCAACAGGCTGCATTTGCTCAGCAGAATGCAATTCCCACACTGGAATTGGGCCAAGGTACTGTGACTGACACTACTGCTCACGACCTGCTAAGATGTTAAAAATATTATTTCCATTTTCCCAGGTGCCTTGAGATTGTAGGGAAGATTAGCAGCAGTTGCCCTTCCTGATCTGTCAGAGAGTAAGGAGGACTGGAATAGGGCTGCTTGCTTATAGACATTATCTGCTCTTCTCATCTTTTTGTAGGTTGAGTTTTTCTGTTAGAGTATTTAAAAGCCAGTGCCTGCAAAGCTGAAATCACATTAAGAGGTACACACAAAGATTAAGTACATTTGCATATTTCCTAAATTCTAACTCTTGAAAAGTATTATTTTTCATTACTTGGAATTAATATGAGGTCAGTCTTATATTTTTGATTCTTCCTGATCCAGTTACCTTGATAGAAAAATAAATAAATGGCAGCAGTAAAAATATGTAGCATCCACACCACATACCTACCTCAACTTCCATTTCTTTAGCTGCAAATAAACAGTGAACAAAGTTCAAAAGGTATATGATGCATTTGAAAGCCTATGCACTGTGGGCAAAAGTGATAAAACCATCAATGACATGTTTAAAAAAACCCCGAATCATTTAAGAAAATGTTAAGAGGCTGAGAGCCTAGAATAAGAAGCTTTCTGGGCACTGAATGCATTATTATCATAGAATATATTGCTGCTTTGGCTAGATCTTTTCAGTTGTCCCACGTATATCCTTTAATTCTGTTAATCAGGACTGTAAGAACAGCTGTACAACACACAGATGTCTGAGCAATGTTAGTCACTATAAGCATTATTAATTAGCTGCTGTTGAGAAGCAGATAAATTAATCACAGCCAGAGCACTTCAGAAGCAGCACCAGGCTCCTGTGAAGGCACCACCGTGGACATCCTCAATGGTCCTGCAGGGCAGTGGATTGACGTGCTTCAGTGCAGCTCCCACCGCGTGGGTCGCAGCAGCACTCTGCTCACCCAAGAGATGTACAGCAGGAAGGGAAATCTCAATACATTACGAATCAGCTGCCAAAAGAACAAGCGCACAATCTGCGAGGAGGAAGTTAAGTGATCTGCGGTTCAAATCTGTTTGAATTCGGTAGTCTGGTTCTTTGATCTGGAAAGGAACAAGGGCAGGTGAAGGGAATCAGCATCGCGGTGCTCCCGGCCTCCCTCCCCCTCCAAGGCACGCAGGCAAAAAGGAGCAAGTCCCTGCTCTTGAGAGCAGCCGAACAAGACTCAGACAGACTTCCCGGAGCCTGTTTCTGGGTGATCAAATGTCATGGTAACCGGCGAGAGAGCCAGGCAGCGAGAGGGGCTGTTCGCGGAGCCAGCTCTGCTCAAGGATGGGCATCGCGGCGGCTCCCGGCGGTGGTACCCAGTGATGGTACCCAGTGATGGTACCCGGTGGTGGTACCCGGTGGTGGTACCCCGACCGGCCCCCAGCTCTGGGCAAGACCTTCACTTAAACTCATTTACAAAGCAAATATTTTGGTGTTTAAGAAAATCAATGACTCCGTTCCTGGAAGACCTGTTGGAAATCCTGATGGTAAAAAAAACTTGGTGCTCTGCTAGGAACTTCCCTCCTAGGGCTGGTTCTTATCAAGGGAAGATTTCAGCTTATTTAGTAGTGGATTAGGGCTAAATCCGAGCCTCATACTTCACAAAAACCCCCTAGAGATATTATGTCAAGGGGGTCAATTCTAAGACAAAGTGCTCAGAAATTCTGGGAAGCTGTTTACGATATCTTCGAGATTAAAATACCAAATTGAATTACAACCATGAGGCAAGAAAATGTACTTTAAATTGAAGGGCAGCAGCTAGACAAAAATAAAATAACGAAGCTTAATTTATATTAAGAACAACATGCCAATAAAAGTAAAATATAATATTCTTTTAAGGTCTTTACAATCCTAATGTGTAATTTTACAAGATTTGGTGGAAGTGAAGAGCTGACGAGGCAATTTTCAATTTACTACCTCCCAAATTAGGAGAAAAACCCCACTGCTGAATTCAGGTGAGCATTAAAAAAACATATAAAGACATTGAAGGTTCTAGAAGTCAAGAAGGTAGAATGAAAGCTAAAAGACAACAAAACCCAAGAACAATTTGAACCTTGTAAATCAGAAGGTAAATAAAAAGGGAAAGAAAAAAGTACTCACTTCAGTGGAGTTTGAAATACATTTTCTAAATGCTGGAATTTGCAATAACAGATTCCTCTATCTCATATGTTTTTATTTGACAGAAATGTGCATATACTTTGAAAAGCAATTTAATAAATAGATCTGAAACACTAGTGACATGAAGGGGGGTTTGTTTAAATTCACAAAAAACATTTTAAAAAAATCAAATGGAATTTGAAACTCTCCAAATAAACCCACATTTCTGCTGAGAATATAAAGGAAGACTTTCAGCTAAAGAACAGCTATTTTGGAGGAGTCCTAAGCATCTTAAAATACAGGCTTTGTCAGCCACAAGAGTACCCGCATGATGATGCTCAGTAATAGCACAAGAAAAAGAAAATAATCTTCTACCATTTCCCGTAGTGTTTTCTATTATAACCACACAGACCAGATGTTAAACTCGAAATTTCTTTGAGCAGCAGCTGCAGAGGGCTCCTGAGGCAGCTCAGAAAGCAGTTCTAGGGTGCCCTCGGGGCTGACGTGGTTACAGCAGATGTCTTTCAAGGTGTGAGGTCCTTTTCCACACTGTTTTAAGTTCACCCACCTCTGTGGTGATGACTCCTCCTTTCCATTTGGAAAGAGAATCACGAGCAAATGCTCCTTGACATAGGTGTGAGATGTTTTGCTGTTTGATAATTTTACTGTTTTATTTTCACTAGTCACTTCATTACCACAACACCTCCCTGCTCTGTCTAGGCCACCAACTGCCTCTGGCCAGTGGACACATCCAGGGCCTAAGTGGCTCAAATCTTTCTGATGAAGAGCACATCTTCATATCTACCTTTTTAAGAAAGATAGAAGAAAATCACAGCAGATTTTCCAGCTGAAGAAAATGTGTTACTGGCATTCTAAAATGCCTCCAGGGTCACCTGCCCCCTGCCATTCACCACCCGGTGGGACTTTGGTCAGGCTCCCAAGCACAGTTTACTGCTTGTACTTACTAGGACCGCTCAGTTCAGCCCGGATTTGGGGAGATGCCACTTGGTGATTGAACTTTGATATATAAAATAAGTCCTGAATTGTAAGGTCCTGCCTGCATCCAATGACCTCAGTGAAGAATCCTGCATAGGCAGAGGTCCTGACTCCTCTCAAATCAGACTAAACTTTCAGATAAGAGGAAAAGACAACACAGAATTTTTCCACGTAATCTGTTTCTTGAAACACAGACCTCAGCCCAAGGAAAGAAGGCTGTAAAAAGAGCTGTTAATGACAACTCCAAACTGTCTTATTTAAAGCTAATAAAAATCCTGTGTGCAACAGGAACAGCATGAGATCATATTTGTACAGAACACTAAACATGGGTGATGCTGTACAGATCAACAAAAATATGGGTGGCATTAGTCTTCCTTATATTCTAGCAATTTTATATTAATATAGCTTCATAAAGTAGGGAAACTGCACAGCATCACCCAAAGCAAGCAAAGGTCTATCAACAAATCTGTAATTGAAGCAATCACAGTATCAGGCACAATCCAAGCACAGGTTCATGCATTATGCTGCTCCCCAAATCACTCAGGCCCTCTGCCAGCAGAAAATTGACAACAGGCTCTCTGGACCACCGGCTCAGTTCAGCAAAGGGCAATTCTACACTCCATTACCGTCACATTTCTACAAACACTTCCCAGCTTAGCAGTGAATTTGTCATGTTACATTGGGAAAAACACATGCTGAAATATTTATCAAATGAAAGCAGCTTCCTTAGCAAGAACAAACCTCTGGGCAGACTGAGCTCCCCTGCTTTCACGTGTATCTATGCAGAAGGTGTAACAAGTTGATGTTTTGAGGAATACAAGTTATTTACTGTGACAGAGATAAAAAGAAGGCTCTTAGGACTTTTTTCTTGGTCCCAGCCCAGTACAAATCACATCTCTTGACTGAAAGGGTGGAAAAACAAACTTTGGAGCAAAGCACAAGGCATAAGTGACTGGAATTAGGTCTGCCAATGAGCTAAAGACATTTTCACAAAAGAGGGCATGACTTCAGCAACAGCATAACTGCTTCAAAACACTGTGAAACTACAATTAAATGAATTGTGCTTTCTGCCTATTGCTATTTTGCCTTACTCCAACATCAAAGAATTATAATTCAACCCAATTTCCCAATTTCGGAAGCTGTAGAGCAGCAGGGGAAGCTTTGGTGTTGGCTGTCTGCAGATTACCCTAATGCTTTATCCTAAGATCCAGGCAGCGAGTGACAGTATCTGCAGAACAGAATGATTTCTGGTCCTGCAGGGAACAGTTCCTGTTTCACTGCTATACTCATACCACAAACACCATTCTCAGAAGAACGGAGTCCAGAGAACAAAATGTATCCCCATTTAAAGCGTTAATAAAATTAATACAAAGAACTGAAAGGAAAAAAACCCTTCTCTCTTCACACGGCACCCAGATCTACTTTCTCCATCCCGTACACCAAAGGGAAGTAATTTCCCTTTACCAAAGGTTTTCTTTTTTATCTTCTGAGCCAGTTGAAAAATTATGAAAGCCACAATAATATGTGTTCTTTTGCTAGTTCTTCATATGGAGCCTGAAGGGAAAGCTGAAGACTTCATCCCTGTCATACCAGGACAAGCTGAAAGCTCCCATAAATCTTGGACAACCTTAGCCAGGCCCTCTTGGCAGGCCATGTGGTAACATCAGAGCTCATCTCCTGCCAACTCCTGCAGCTGAGAGAAGGGAATCCTAAGATCCAATCCTCAACAAGGAGGTTTTGCCACAGTTAAACAGTGCTTTGTGCCAGCCTTCCTTATGCTTAGCGACTGAAGATTTCCGAGTTCCAATTATCCTGATAAAGCAGGGCATAAATAAATATGCTGCAAAATTTCATCCGTGGTATGTACTCTTCCTGGAGTCAAACAGTCAGACAATAAGTATTAGATGATATAAAGAATAAACACTGTTCTAATCTCAAAGTGTCCTACCACATCACTAATGGTATCAAATCAAATCAGCCCTGCATTCATTAGGAATCAACAGAAAGCAAATGTTATATAAAAACTCTCAGATAAGAACAGGCAACATTCTGGTACATGTTTACTTCCTTTTAATTAGTGAACAGACTAGCTGCAGTCTAGCTCTAGAAATGAGATGTAAACATAAATGACCTCCACATATGCCCCATCTTTCAAACCAGCTTATTGACAGGAGCTGCAGGAACCACCTCTCACCCACACTTGCTTCAGTGATATGCCCAATTGTCTGCTCTTCAGAACTGGAAGAGGCTTTTTTGTGTGAAAAGAAGAAAAACAACAGGTATTAAAGGTGCATCTGGCAAACAAAGAGGTTCATCTCTGTGCCCATGAAAGGAAACAGGAGGGATGATACTAGAAATAGACCTCATGGTGAAGTGAGACACCTCCCTAAAAAGGGACAAACTGAAATAAACCAAAAGACCAGCAGAAAAGATGATGGGAGGGCTGGCTTATCATAAACCACTGAAAAGGCAAGATGATGGGTTAAGTACAACGATCATCCCAGGATGTTACAAGGCTTGTTTCAGAAAAGGCAGAACAAGGAGCTTCTTTGGGCAGGGTCAGGTCTCTTCAGCTCTGACAGAGGCCAGCAGGACCAGGTCTTCAGGAAGTCTCTCCTTCAAGCTTGGATGCTTGCAATTCCCACAGAACATTAGAAACTACAGATGATAAAGTGGTATTATCCTTGTCATACTCAATAAGACCAAAGAACTCTTGTTGATCTCACTGGGTCTAGGACTTGTGCCCACTTCACAAATTATATTTTAAATAGAGAAGGAAAACTCTTCAGTCAGTTATTTTATTTGGTAATCATAGACTTCTGCTTCTGCTGGTGGGTTGGGGTTCTTTTTGTCACTGGGGTTTTTGTTTGGTTGATTTTTACATCTTTGTGTAGAGTTTCTTCTGTCATTTCCAGGGGTTTGGCCAGAGTTGTGAAGAAACCTGGTAAAACTTAACACATTCAAAGTAAAAGATGCATTTAGTTCATTCTCTGTTTGCGTCCAAGAGACTCAGGTCGGGATTTGATGCCTGGTGACATATGCTTCTAACATGCAGCATCATCCTCCTCTTGAAGCTTTTCCATTTTGTGACCATAATCTGAATGTTTGACAAGTTCATAGCATGGTAATGCAGATTTTAGTGCACAGGATGCTCTAAGAACTATAACCACACTCTGGAGAGGCAGAGTTGTCACCACCTCTACATCCATGTGGTTACTGAAAAGCCATTTCTCAGACATCATTCTCAGATTTCAGGAGCAATGGATGGAAATACAACTAATGAAATTATCTAATGAAAACAAACTCAATCACAGGCTTCACATCATGTCTCAGTTAGACTGGGCTTAGGTCAGAATTCTCAGGTGTTAACAGGATTCTTAAAACAAAGAAAATGAACAAGTGAAGGAAAAAAATCAACTAGGCACAGTTGAAATGCTTGTAATTAGCATCTTTGTTTTACTGAAGGGATTGCAGAGGTTCAGTAGCAGTATATAGCATCAGAGAGTTTTCAAACACACTGTTATAACAAAAGGGAAAAGAAGAAACTCAGAAAGAATGTGCTATATTAACTTGATATTGCCAAGGTAAACAGTTTTACAACCTTGTAAGAGAGATTAAGATCACAAGTTACCAGGGTACCATTGTTCCTTCCAGCTTCATGTTTTCAACACAAAATTAAATCCTTTAAAGGCAACACGGAGCTGTACCTTCCCCACTGCAAACTCATTCATCCTGTTCTGTGGGAAGCTGCAATAACCAGCACAGGATTTTCCGAATTTTTTTGTTCACAGGAGTCACCAGCTTGTTATTCAAAACTCACTATAGTTACAATTTGAAAGTGAAATAATCTCTGGACGCGCTTTTCCAATGTAACTTCAGACAAAGCACCTGATCCAGATTTTGCTCTCGGGTATGCTGCTGCAGAAGCTGGAGCTTCCTGGCTTTGTCTGATCTCAGCTGAGATTAGCAGCTGATCTTCCATTTCTTCACTTGCTCAACAGCAACAAAGCCCTGCCAATTACAGAGCATGTTCCTGTCACTCCAGATGGACAGTGCCAGAGGGGCAGCTCGGAAAACGAGAAGAGAAAGCATGTCACAGGGTATTAAAGCGAGGGAGACAAGGGCACATTGCCAGGGCCTTTTAGGAGACCTGCTGAGTTTTTGTGAGAACAATTCTCTCTTCGCCAACCTTTTACCAGCAAGTATTTTTCTCCCAACTACAGAAACACCTTTCTGCCTCCATTGATTACTTCTGGCTACTTCCAGTGCCCTTGATCTACTTCTATCCCAAACTGGCTTTGCAGAGAAGACCTGAATTTTTAGGGCGTGTGAGAGAAAGACATCTATAGATATGAGTATGACAAAGCCATGTCTAGGACTAGTTTGTGTTCTTCCTAAGGAATGAAAAGTTGATATATAAAAGAAAAAAAAAAAAAAACAAACAGAAAAAGAAAAGAAGCACCAGGCTAGAGGTAGCTATTCATTCATACTGAAATACAGATTGGAGGTAGCTATTCATTTATACTGAAATACAGACTGGAGGTAGCTATTCATTTACATTGAAATACAAGCTGTTTTGGCCACAGAGAATTAGGTTTCACAGTGTATTAAGACTACACTTCATTTGCCTTTACTTCCCCTCCACTCACCCGCCTGAATGAATACAGGTGTTAACTCACAAGCTATCCCTTCCAAATATCATCTACAAACTGCCTCACAGACACATCAAAGCTGTCATCTGCTAAATTCAGGAGGAGATACCACCCTGCTGCCTGACAGGAGCAGATTAAATATCAGCAAACCTCTTCCTGATCTTAGCAACCGTGCTAACGTCCCATGAATCACTCTCACAAATCATACGGTGAAAGCAGAAAAGCCAGGTTGTGTTCTGTGCCCAAGGTGGACACCCCACTTAGCTACAGAGCAACACTTCATAAGTCAGTGGGACTTTCTGCTTCACAGGGGTGCTGTCTCCTCCTCTCAACACATCACAGTGCCTAAAGGTAAGAGAACTCCGGAGTTCTCAGTGTGCTGCCAACAGTGCAACGAGCACTGTGATCACCTTGGAGCTGCTGGGGGAGAAAGCAGCTGCAGCTCTGACACCTGTGGGCTTCTCCTACCTGGGAGTTTCTTCTCCACAGGGGACGGTTTCCCGCCCAAGCACAAAGTTCAACCCCGCTAAGGAACCTCTGGAGGTGGGGGAGAAGCAGAGCTCCCCTCCTCCTGCTGCCGTTCAATACGGGAAGCTCTGGTCTACTCAAACAAATGTTATTTACATGGCTCACCTTGGTAGCACAGGCAGTGTGATTACTCAAGCTGCATGAGAAACCCCACACAGAGATAGCTGTAAAGCATCCCACTCTCTTTCCTCCTCCTGAAGCAGCTGTGTCTATAGTGATTATTTGCATAAGTCACTCGGATCAGTTGCTATCAATTACTATGCTGTGGATTATCATTTAAGGTTCTTATACAAATAAGGTTTTATACCTCCTTGATGAAGTGGGTATTTTTGGCTAGGTGGAAATCACTCTGGGGCTTAGACATCAGTCGTGTCCAGAGAAGGGCAACAGAGCTGGGGAAGGGTCTGGAGTATAAGGAGCAGCTGAGGGAGCTGGGGGTGTTTATCCTGGAGAAAAGGAGGCTCAGGGAGGACCTTATTGCTCTCTACAACTCCCTGACAGGAGGTTGTAGCCAGGTTGGGGTCAGACTCTTCTCCCATGTAACAAGTGACAGGACAGGAGGAAATGGCCAGGGGAGGTTCAGACTGGATATTAGGGAAAATTTCTTCACTGAAAGAGTGGTCAGGTATTGGAACAGGCTGCCCAGGGAAGTGACAGAGTCATCAGCTCTGAAGACATTTAAAAGATGTGTAGATGTGGCACTTGGGGACACGGTTTATTGATGAACATGGCAGCGCTGGATTAACGGTTGGACTCAATCTTAGAGGTCTTTTCCAACCTCAATGATTCTATGATTCTACGTCTCCCACAAGGAGAACTGCTGACCTGCTATGACACAACTTCATTTACTGATGTTTGGAGAGATTTTTATTTCAACCCGTATTCGTAAGGGTGAGTCCGGTGGAGCTGGTTGTTCTAAGTTGTGTATTTAGAGTGAAGCATGTCTGTTTAGCATTTGCAGGATCACAATATAGATAAGCTGATATGATTTTTTGAGAGTGCAAGGAGGAATAGCTACATCAAGGAAAGAGTTACACTTCTTTACAAAGAGCAGCACTTCATACCTTGGTTGATGTATACCCACACAAAACGACAGGAAGGCTTCCTACCCATAACTGAATGCTCACAAGCAAAAGTTTTTAGCCTCAGGTTGGAGATGTTGCATCCAACAATCTCCTTTCTCTAAAAATTCTCCACTATGATATTATGTTTTTTTTCACTAAGCAACATGTACACAAACATCTAAACCTAACAGGTTCCAGTAAATTAAAAACTAACAGACCAATTTCAAAGACACTGGTCCAAGCTGGTCGCCTAGACCTCATATACCTCTGGTGGAGTTCAGCATTTTATTTGAACAACCTCCTTCTGAAACTTTTTAGATTCACCTCCTGATCCACAGGCAGGAGTTTTGCTAAAAAATGGCACCAGGCTACCCTCTTTCACCACAAAGTGTGGCACCTGAAGGGGGCACCTTGGCGTGGGGGTGCAAAGCCCCCAGACTCCACCCTACGGTCTGGTTAGCAGGGGTTTTTTTTGGTTGGTTGGGTTGGGTTTTTTTTACAGCTACCAATGTTACCCATTTCCTAAGGCAAAAATTACATCTATCCTAGCTAGAAATACTCAATGTCCTAATTTGTACTGATAGGAGAATGTGTTGTCAAGCTGCAATCAGAATAATGCATCTCCTCCTGTTCGTCAAGGAGTAACCACTGAGGAAAATTTCAGAATAGTCCAACACATTTTTCCTGTTCTTTTCATGCATATGATACAAGCACTATGTATCAACTGTGCTAGCAACTGAAACAGTCTTTTAGACACACTAGATTGTTTCTCATTAGCATATCCTCCCATCAGTAATCAATCAACTTAAATCAAACTAATTTTCCATGTGCTCTGTTAAAATGTATACCATATGCTGGCTGAAATGTATATCAAAGCAAGACTGTGTTGCTGTAGGAAGCTTCTTTCTACAGCTACATCTCACAGCAACATTGGGTCAATTTCCATTAAAATCCTAAGAAAATCTTTGTTTTAACTATTTTCAACCAGCCTCGTGTAGCTCCAAAGGATTAATTAACTGACTTGCTGGAATCAGTCATTAGTGGTGTATCACAATACCTGCTGTCTCTGTGGGGTCCCATCGAGGGTTAAAGACAAGAACTTACTCTCTGATCAAACAGGACCTCTGAGAAATCACAATTCACAAGGCATACCCAGAGTCTCAGCTTCAGTAGCATTTGCAAGATTTATACGATGGTATTTAAGTCATCGCTTACTCTACCCAGTTAAACATCTGGCTGCTGTCAGATTTGCAAGGTACGCCGAGCTGGAATGCACCTGCTCACAATACCAACTACTTCTTAACATCATTTGTATTACAAGAATGCTTAGGACCCCTTCATCATGAAGCCACTGCTGAAAGGTCACTCAGGCTGGTGGAGCAGCACCTCCTGTCTCTGTCCAGGAGGATCAGGAGTGAGCACCAACAGCTCACAGCCAGGGGCCTGCAGGAACCACCACCCCAATCAGCACTACGGTTACCACCTCCCTACTAGACCATCTACTTTGCATTCCAGAAGACACTGGGTGGGTAGCCCTTCACAGCCCTGTGTTTGGGTTTTACCCCACAGTTAAGCTGCAGAACTAATATCAAGCATAAGATGACACACCACCAGTGCGCTCAGCATCCCGAGGGACCAGGGGAGAGCTGAACCACCCTCCAGTGCACTCAGTCCTCAGCCTCCCTGCTGCTCCTGCTAACAAAACCTGTCCAGCATTGACTGGGAAATGTACAGACAGCCTGTTTTTATATTAAATGCATTACAGTTATTTTAACAGCCCTGTTCTAACCTGATTTCAAACAGCAGGAAGCCATTCCTTGCCTCTCCACTCTCCTTACTAGAAGCCTCAATTTGTACTTGATGAGATGACTTGTTTTTCTCTCAACTGATCACTGTCATATGCCTAACTAAATGTGTCAAGCAAAGTATTAGAAGGGATTCATAAATGCTAAACCTCTAAGAGGCTTAGGAGTGAGAAACATAATCGAGTGTCACTGCTGGAGGCAGAGGAGTTGTTTAGGAATTCTGATAAGCATCAATTCAGCAGATACTCATTTTTATCCTAGTTAATCAGAAACAGGAAGCTTCAGGAAACTGAAATGCTTCTCTGGCTCTGAGCTCACTCACTACAGGGTAGAGAAATCATCATGGGGTAAAGAAATCACCATGCCAGCTCAGATCAGCAGCTGAAGTGTTTCAGTATCTGGTCCTGAATAGTAGAAGCTTCTGATCCAGTGATCAGAAAAGAATGTTTCTAGAATAGACAAAATTGCAGTGAAGTACAATTATGTAAAAGTTTACCAACAGGAGAAACAGCTTCTTAACTTAGAAGCCAATCACCAATAAACCGGCTTGTGGTGGACCACCTCTTCAATACTAAAATATTCCTGTGTAACTGAAACACTAAAACCTCTCCTCCTTCTCCATGCAGAATCAGACAAATTCCACATACTCTTTTTATGACGATGCTCTCAATTTAAAACTTTTTCTTAGCCCTATAGTTGTAATTTAAAGGACTTCACCCCTCACAGGTCCCTCCCTCACTGATGAAACTATACTGTGATAAGATGCTCTCTGATCATTCTTACTCAGGAGCCTTAGAAATCTACAGTCATCACAAACATAAGGCAAGTTATCTCCCATCTCAATGGCTAATAAATTTTCAGTCACATCATCTATCATTACTGCCAGCCTCTCCCTTTCAATGGTAACTAAGGAGTCATGGCTGAAGGACTGTAAATTCATGGGGTTTGGTCCCCCTCCCAGAAGGAATCTGTGGCTGGAGCTCTGAGATGGGTTCACTTGGTGTCTCCTGCAGCTGGCAGCAGCACCAGCCCCTGGGCCTGCTCTTCTTTCGTATTTCTACTCACACACCACCATGCACAGGCTTTGAGAGCCAGAACCTCTTCCTGTGCACTCTCCTCAGCTTCACAGTAGAAGTACATTTCACACTGAGTACCCAGCTAGACAGCCCTGCTTCACTGCTGTGCTGCTGAGCTCCTGTTGGCTACCTGCAGGAAAATCCAGTCTGTACTTAATCTCTAAATTTGAAGGAATATTTCTTGTTTATTTTCATCCTGGCCTTGACTGCAATATTTCATGCACAGGTACATGCTATGCCACCAATCTGTAAACTGTCTTCCCACAGAAATCTGTCGAAAGGTCTTCACAGCATTGGGAAGGCAACTGAGCCCAGCAATACAGATATCTGATGGAGGCATTCCCTCTGCTGTCCTGATCTAGTTAACCAGCAATCACATTACCTTGCTCCTTCAATACCTCTGGGCTCACTTCAATTCACTTTGGTCTCTCTGAACTTGACACTATTGTATCTGTTGCTGTAAGATCCTCTCCAAAATAGAGTTCAATTTGACAAAGGGCTAAACATCTTCAACTTCTGTTTCACCAATGGAAACATACCTTTGCCCAAAACACATCTAGACTCAGAGGGATCACTGCAGCACTATTAATTTACAGTTAGTTGCAGGCTTATAGTGAACCATCTGAACGGAAGTAGGATAAAGTAGTCAACAAGAATATCAGTTATTAATCAATTTTTAACTGTCAAAACATGCACACATATAAAAATATTCTACGCTAATAATCTAATAGTAAATTACTTCCTTGTGGTTTCCACAAGGAAAACATTCCTTTCCTTTAGTTACTTTTTGCACTCTTCTCACTACACCTATAGGAAGTTTCAATAGCACCATCAAATCAATATGGATGCACAATCTGCAAGCACTTGACTTCAAAAACAGTATTACTAACTACTTTCTACAGGATAAATGTTTCATGTTATCAAAATAATTCATAAGACATATTGAATTTCATGACTCCTTGCTGCTTTCAAAATTCTGTTTTCTGCCACAGACAATCAAGAAAAATCTCTAAATAGGTTCATGGTCTTCTGATCATTAAAAAAAATACTTTGCAATGTTACTTTGAAGGAGGAATTCTGCAGAAGTAGAGCTGGAAAACTGAATTATATTACAAGTTGAAAAAGCAGAGAGTGTGCTGCCATTCATTTTAGTCACTTCCAAGCAATTTCGTTCGAATCCGCTGAAGGCAAATTTCAGTGTAAAGTATGAAAGCTCGAGATCATCTAGTTACTAAGATGAATGCCTGTTAAATCTTCAGTTGGGACTATTGCCTTCATTTATAAAAACACAATTTCTTCTCCAACAACAGAATTAGCATAAGTGCTTACAGTCTTGCTCACAGGATCCACCAGCCATATCTTCTTTCTTATTTCAATCTGAGATTGACGTCAGCAGCATTCACAACCTTTTGAGAACTCATTCTCCAGTTTCTACTTAATTTGATGTCTCGGAACATTTATATGACTCACAAAATTTGGTCTTTGAAGCTTCAGGGCACAAAGATGGAAAGAAATCCAAAGGGGAAAAAAAAAAGATTGCATTTAGTATAGTAAAATAATAGTAAGGAAAAAGAGATGGATAAAATATACTCAGGTGCTATTTTTGGCAAGGGTTGTTTAGCAAAAGAAGCACAATTTTCATTACTCAATAAAACAAAGGAAGACAATTTTCTGTTCCATTCATTACTCAGAGTGAATGAAGAGGTCAGTCATAAGAGCAATATTACACTATAGAATTTTGCAGCAACCTGTCAGAATTGAGCTATACTTTGGAACCACCAAAACTGAGAACCAAACATCCTAACAGAGAACACTCCTTTACACAGAACACACGTCTGACTCCAGGAGAAAGCTTCTCTAGAGTCAGAAGTCCCTGCTGAAAACTGCTCCAAATTAAAAGTCTGAATTCAAAGGTCAATCTGTGCTATGTAGAAGTGTAAAACTTGAGAAAAGCTAATTTCTGAGGAGTAGGAAGTAATCCCTGATGCCAGCGCAGATTTCATTCCTAAAAACCCCTGACCCTTTCTCTGCAAACACAGAGGTGCTCTACATCATCTGGATGAAGGGAAGACTGTGCAGATGGGGAGATGGATTCCTGATTGTGCCTCACAGGGAGACAATCTACTCCAAAGCTTCCACTCTCTCAGGTGGAGGGTCTCTAGTTCCAAAACTGGGTCTGTGCAAGTCCTCCCCTTTTCTGAAAAGAGAACACCAGTTATATGAATCCCTCAAGCCTTGATGCACTGTCAAATTAATACCCTTATTGTTAATAATCAAGAATTTAATAGATGATATCTTAAAATTAACATGTCTGGGGAATCATTTCATTTAAAAAATAGAGATCCAATGAGTCATGACTGCAAAAGTCACTCAGCATCTCTGTTTGAGAGACTATTTTGAACAAGTACCTTATTGAGCAGACAGATTTTAACAGAACACACATGACTCACCTGTGGCATGAGGGCAATTAAATCTTTATTAATTTTTTTTATATCCATAAAAGAAGTATATAGGAAGTGAAAAATATCCTATTTCTCCTATTTCCTGAAAACACTCCTAGAGTAGTTAGCAAATATGATAGCCTGGGTTTATTCTCTATTTCCTGCACAAAAAAATACATTAAGAAAAGAAATCAATGCTACAATGCTTCTTGGCCATGTAGACTATAGTTAAAAAAAAAAAAAGAAAAAAGAAAAAGAAGAGGACCACATTGCATGGATTCCGATGTAACCAACAAAACAAATACAACCTCTTCTCTGTCTTTGTATTAGGTGATAAAAAGCAGTTTGGTTTTGCATTGGGTTTTTTGGGTGAGGTTTTTTTGTTTGGTTTTTTTTTTTAATCTGTGGTTTTTGAATCATCAAACTGACTGCACTGTCTCTCACAGTTGTAGGGTAATACAATATTACACACTTAGAGGATGCATTTTCAGGGAGGATAAACAGCTGCCATTCCAGGAACTTTAAAACTCTGGAGATTCCAGCTGGAGTAAAAGGGATGTGCAGGTTTGATACTTCCAGCACCAGAGTGAATAAACACCTTGCATGCAGTTAGTGGAAAATAAAGCTGTTCATTTCCTTCTGTTTGAGCACTTGGGTTCTGTAAATGGCAAGGCAGGTGGCTACCCTGCCATCACTTAGCAACACCAGGTTTTGACACGCAAATGGAGCTACTGCACTTTCTGATCTCCCGGGGCCGTGTGGAGAGGAGAGGATTCCCGCAGCATGTGCTGCAGATGGGAGAACTGACAAATGACTGAGCCAACACCACAGTGATGCAAAGGTGCTGTTGTGTCTAACTCACAGCCAGATTCTGCAAGTACCACCAGTTCGGGTGAAATTTCACATTAAAACAGTAAATATCCTGAAGACCGAGGCCATTTCCAGACTTAGGTGAAAGATTATTCAAATCACAGTTTTGCCATGACAATGGTGTGGGTGATTTCTGCTGAATTTGTTCCCTTTAGATTTCTTGCAGTGTCTTGATAGAATTCTAAGTAACTCCTGTGCATGTTTACATCAGAAATTTAGCAGAAAAACTGAAGTAATTTCAAACATGTCCAAGACTTGAGATTGATGGCCACAGCTTTGAACAGGTGACTGTGAAGTGGGGCATGTGCAACTCCAGAACAGTTGCAAGTACATCACAGAGGCAGAACTTTATGCAGATTCTTCCCTTGGAAGAGTTTACTTTTCCCTAAAATCATTAACCAGCAAAAGTGAAAGGAAACTATTAATTTTACACTTCCAACCCCAAAGCCTCAAGGGAGACCAAGCAGTTGTGACAAATTTACCTTACTAAATATCTTTGCAGTGGTGACCCTTCTGCATGCTGTTTTCAAGATGAAGGGCATTCTTACAGAGGAGGAAATCCATTTTACTAGGATAAGAAGCCCTAAAGAGGTATGGAGTTGCAGCTGTTGCATAATTATAGCACAACACTTGGAATGAGCATCAGAATGAAAATAATGTTCATTTGGAGTTCCTATAATCGGCCAACCCATTCAGTTCTCTTCTGTGCTTCACAGTGTGTAGCACACTCAGGAAAACAACCCAGGAAGGGGTTTTGGTGAGGAAGGGTGTATAAAAACAGGCTGAAGAGCTTTGCCAAATGCATTCCACCTTCTTCATCTCAGACAGCACTAAGCCCAAGCACCAACCATCTCCCAGGAAGGCTGGAATCCACATGGTGTTCATGCAGACCAACAGTTCCATAACAGCAATTCCATCCCTGCAGAACCCAGATCTCCTGGGCTTGCCACTCAGAGCCACTCCTTGCTGCTTAGCAAGGCAGTGTTTGTAAGCACTGCTTCTTTGGTGCTGTTTTCCACTGTAATTATGTAATCAATAAAGGCATGGGGGTTTTTCTTTTCATGGTCCTGCTTTGGTTCTGCTCAAGTTTCACGCCAGTTTTCACTGCACTCACAGTTTTGGTAGTTCTGTGGTCCAGCAAGGGCCACAAGAGGGTAAGAAAATATAAAGTTTAAGGTCCATCATTCCACTCTTAAACGTGAAAGACTTCAAAAAGGCATTCCTTAATTACCCTTGCCTGGCTGTAAACTTCCAGTCTTATTGTTCCATGTAATCAAATGATGCACCTGTGTGCTTTATTATAGCCAGAATATTTCTTCTCCAAAAAGCAAAGAAGTAAACTGACTTTCTCTCTTTTCCCCATCTCTTCCTGTTCACTCTTAGGCACAACTCCATGATTTCAAATGCTGTTATGACAGTACTCAGCAAGAACTATCCTTACAGTTAGAGCAAGAGTGCTTACAAAGGCGCTCTCTGACCTCATCAAGAGCAAGCCAAGGTGCACAACACAGAGCCAAGAGAAAAGGACAGGAAAAGTGGTACAGTCTTCCAGAAATGGGTACAGCATGAGGCTAAAATGCACAGTGAGGAAGCAATTTAGCACTTGGTGGTAACTTCAATGGGAATGCATTTTTTAGCCTTTCAATAATGTAGGACAATCTTAGAGTTTAAAAAAATAATCCAAAACACGTTTGATGGGAGTTATTTCTCTTTCTTCCCTCAAAAAAAAGAAGAGACCTGCAGTCCTGGGCAAAGGACTTTCCATGGACTTATCAAAGCTGACTCATGCCAGTCTACCACAATTTGGCACTTGGAGCACTTGCTTCCTCTCACAACTGGGAAGGCTCAATGCCTTCTGGCAGGCAGGGGAGTGGGATGCAGTTACCATGGCACTGGAACATGCAGCAACTTCACAACTGCCACAGCACTATCACTGACAGAGGGACCAAAGGAGAGGAAGCAGCAGGTGAATCTTTGAATAAGCACATCCAAAAGTAAAACCAGAAGCAGGGTGAGTATTCTGCTTCATAAACATCCTATGCACAGATCCCCTGTATGTTCTGTTGTACTGCTCTGGCTACAACAAAAGCAGAGCAGCAGTCAGACCTCACAGGCATGAGCAGCCTATGTGCACACACATATCTACACACACTCCTCTCCCCCCATGACTTTCCCCTCTAGCACTGGTACAGATGTCTCAGTCAGTTTGTCAGAGAGACCAGTCAGCCAGAATCTGGCTGGGAAAATACCATCGTTGAGCCTCCTTTGAGTAATAAACAAGTTTAATCACTTGAGTCTTATACCATGTGAAGGCACAGCAGCTCATAACATAGTGTGTTTGTCTGCTCCACTTACACCTGCTCCCCCCAAAGTTTCAAACGCTCCTGCCACCTCCTGTTTCAGTTTCTAACATAAATTAGTAGCAAAGCACTGAGTATCTGATTAGCAAGAAATGGGTGTAAAGCAAAATTGGCAAAACCAGAGGAATTTTCAAACAAGATGCAAGTGCACAACAGAAGCACAGGATGCCACGTGTGAGCTGAGCAACACACTTGGGACTGGCAGCTCCATTTAGAGGGAGGAACATCTTAGCAATGCTGCAGAGCTCAAACTGTGACAGAAACATGGGATACATTAGGATGCCTAGGGTACACTTTTGGGCTGCAGTGGCCCTGACCATAAAATTCAAGGTGCTAAGCTGCTATTGAAAGATATAACTAACACCAAACAGGATTTTGTCACTCTCATTAGTATTTGCTGGGCAACTAGAGCAGCTCACCAAGATCTAGGTTGAGATCAGTGTCTCCTTGTAAACTTTACAAGAACTTCCAGTTCTCCACAGTGCAGAAATGTGCTGCTTTTTTGTCCTGTTTCTGGTACTTCTCACCAGTGTTTCTTTCTGTCATACAGGTCTGCAGAGCCCAATGCCTCCAACACGGCTACACACAGCAGTCAGCTGGGTGTCTGAGCACACTGTGGTTACACTGCAGCTTCAGCACCACTTAACCATGATAACCAGGTAAAAAAGGCCATTTGGGGGACCTGGTTATTAAAAGGAGAAAAAAACCCACTACAGATGTGTTAGATTGTAGATAAGGAACCAACACCACCGTTTTCCACGTGCTGGGAGGATCATCACACATTCCCCTTTCTAACAAATCAAAATGTGCTTCAGGGGATACTCACACGACTTCCCTCAAGGTAACTGAAAACAACCTTGCCAAGAGAAAGACAGCAAGTCAGCACTCAGCATCTGGGAGCTTAGTTCACACTGTTTAATGAATCAGGATGATGTTGAATAGCTGCTCAACAGAAAATAAATCACGAAGTACCCACTGCTAAACTCCCAGGTAGTCCAGTTGTGCTACAGGGTACAATCTCTCACATCAGAAAACAATGGGGGGGGGTTGGTTTCCTGGTTTTAGCTCTAAAATCAGCTGTTCAGCATACTCGAGTGTTGCATAAACATGACACTGCAGCAGGCAACACAATGCATTATAGTTATAAATGTGAAGCCCCATAGTCTTTTTTGACCAAATGTGACATAGTTTAAGTAGTGCTCACTTGAGACAAATACTATGAGAGCTCATAAATTCCACCCACTGTATTATCTCATAACTGATCACAGCGTAACCAAGCATATTTAAATATAGAATATACCTAGTCATTATGCAGAAGATAACATTGTGAAAGAAAATAATAATGAGAGTGATTCTGATAAGACAAGGACAACAGGAAAATGTTTTGAGGCACATGAGTCTAAGACCTATGTAAAATGATTACAAAATATCTATTCTGAATTTCGGGTAAAAAAAAAAAAAGCATTAAATGCAAAACATCAGGAGCACAGCAACCTGTTTGTCCTCTCAAATATTAACTGCCTTACTACACCAACTGAGTAATTTCCCTCGAAATTTCCCACATGCAGCTTCTCCTCTACTGGACAAAGTATTAACATCGGCCCATTTTCTCTAGAAAAGGTCCAAACCTTTGACCTACCAACAGCTCTTTATCAGATAACACAAACACACTCCACACTGCTCCTGGATACAACCTGAGACCTCTGAACACAATTTGTACCTTTTTTATTTTACTGAAATGCACAAAGCAAGGGCAAATGCTCCATATATGCAGTGACTCTGCAAAGATGGAGCACAGAAGGAGATACTACACCTTGCAGTGAGAGCAAATCCAATATTGTCAGCAGGAATAACTGCAGTGGTAACAGAACTTAGACTGAAGTTGAATTTGGCCTTCACTATAATGCAGAGTTATAATGAGATAACAATGAGATTAAGGTGATTAACTATAAACAGAAATAAACCCTCCATGTCAACTGTTTAACTGCAAACACAGCAATGCCTTGCTCAGCAAGCCTAGGTTGTTCAATAAATTCAATAGTGTGAGGGATAACTAACCACTCAGGGGGTTATTTTTTAAGTTTTTCTTTTTCTCCCTTGTATCACTCCTGCAACTCTAATCTTAAAGCCCATTCAGAGTGGCATGAGCACCAAGTTCTTCTCAAAGCAGCAGTGTATTATTACTTGAGATGTAACCAAGACCTCAGAATTGAATTATAGACACTGTTATTGCATCTTTTCTCCAGTCAAATATTCTGCATTGTGTTTTAGCATCAGAAGTAGTGCTTTATGTTCACTCAACCACAATGATTCCCATTCCTGGGACCCAGTAAGTCCTTAATGCTGCAAATAAAATGTAATTCTTGACTCTCTTACAAGGATCAACCTATTCTTTTCACTCTCATGAATTTTTCCATTTTAGTTCTTTGTTTAAACAGCAAATCAGAGGATTTTACAACAGCTGTGAATTTACTGAGCAGAATCAGGCCTGTCAGATCCTCGGGGACACACACTGCTATTGCATCTATACGTTAAATTACAGAACCTTATTATCTCTTTTTTTAGAAACAAGTTTTGGGCAAGCATTCAAGCTTAAAGTCAGTGCTTGCAAGGAACTCAGCAAAACTATGATGGGAATGGGATGTCTGGGGAATAGATGATTCTCTCATCTGAAATGCATAATTAGCTTTTGGTTAAGTGTGCAATTAACATTAAAATTTACAATCAAATATGATGGTGTTCTAATTTTACCTCCTGTAAATGGAGAAAAAAAAAAAAGAGTTACCAGTGTTACTTCTGTGAATCCCGTCTTATGAGATGAGCTGCTCAGTAACATCCTGTCATCCACGAGACAACTGATACAAAAAGCTTTTAAAAACACTCCATATTTGCCTTCTGGACAGCTACACAGCATGGGGTTTATTTTGGTTTGCACTTTTCTGTTTTGTAATGGTAACTGCCACTCAGCATAATTAGCAGTTGTCATATTTCGGTTCTTAAAGATCCAGAAAAACCAGAGCGATGTTGCTTTGTACCCTCTCCCCGGCTGTGCCTGAGAGCTGTAACACGTGTTCCACACATCCACTACAGCTCATCTCACACCCCAACATGTTTCAGCAGTTAAGACATGGAAACATTTTTGTTAATGGGAATGGAAGACCTTCATCCTAGTAGTGTAATTCCGATAAGTAGCACCTTAAGAGAAAAATCATACTGCAGTCTAAATATGCTGCCTCTGAACATCACAGCCTTTTTAGCTGAAGCTAAATTTAATTCTATTTGCCTTTTACAAGGGGGGTTGAAAGTAGTTTCAACTGTAACATCAGCTGCCAAACCCTGTATTTAGTTCTGTTTGTTATTAATCATGTAAGTGGTCGTGTTATGTGTAGTACGTGCAACAAAACTGGGAGTCCCTTGTGCAGGGGGCTGTACAAAAGTGTAATGGAAGTGTAATCAAATGCCTCACACAAAGTATGTATTGTGTGGTGTGCAAGTGTGCTGGGTTCAACACTGCCCGTGACTTTCCATCTGTTATTTTATGTTACTATGTAAAGAGTTCATGTAATTAATGTAGCCTGGGCCAGCACAAAGGGCCAGAGTTTACCCCTCGGCATTTAACCTCAGTGCTGTACTGCTCGTGAGTTCTGCTGTTATTTCTACCACCATTATTAGTGGTACCAATAGACACACAAATGCACAGAAGAAGGGGGGGAAAGAAAGAAGAAATCTCACCTTGCTCTCACCTAAAACTGAAATCACTTTTATTCATTCACCCTGCTTCCATTGGGATCTGGACAGAGTGGCCCTCTCTAGCTGCTAGGCAACCTGAACTCTGCATTAAGTATTAGCTGTTTGCATTTGCTAAGAATATAATAATGTTACCTTTGAGGTTTATTTATAATAAAAACCATACCTAGCTGAAAATATAATAGTTTTCCTTCAGTAATCAGTAATTAGCAACTCTGAGAATACAAAATTGTCGGTTAAGAAAGAAATAATCTTCATGCACACCCCATGGCTCCTTACAAATCAATCATAAGGAAGTTTCTTTATATGAAAGTATTATTACAGGTGGCAGTGGCATAAAAAAAAATCTAATCCAAGAATTACATTTATGTAGATATTAGAATATCTATATAGCATATTAATATATTTATGTAAACAATCTTTTAAATTCAATATTTAAAATATTATAAAATCTCACCCAACCACAAAATGAACTGTCTCATACAGCTACTTTATATAACACCACCAGTTCTAAACAAGTCAGAAAATATTTGAAATTAAAACAGTCAACTCATCTTGGAGTTGTTTAAAGAAAGAAAGAAAAAAATAAAGGCCTGCAAAGCATTATTTCATGTAAGCCCACTCTGGACCATTTTACTGTTTTGTTCTCTAGCAACAGCACTGTCATTCTACCTTAAAAACATCATGAATATCTTTGCTATGTGACATTCCTCTCAAGCTAAAGAGATATTCCTTTCAAGTCTTTTCAAAGCAGACCATTTCCCAGCCTGCTTGGTCACTGCCACAACTGATAGGGCTCTTATTAAAATATCAATTTGGGCGATTGAGGCATTAATGTCAACAAGGCAAGAGGCCCATCAATGACATCAAAATTAAACAGAGGAGCACTCTTTTTTGATCATTACATTTGACAGCTTGTGAAATCCTGATTCACAAAACACAGACTTCCTCAAATCCAGCGAACACAAACGTGGGACTTCTGGCTTTAAAATGCTCCTCAATTTCTGCTGGAGATACAAAAGCTCGAGACAGGCCAGAAAGACATTTACTGACACAGCTGTCAGTCTTCACATGCAGCTGTTTGGCACTTATTTTTCTCAGCTTTAAGAAAACCCAAGGAACTGTTTGTAGCTGGAGTACTGCACCTGAATATCCTCTCTTCTGTTCAACACAGGCAACACTCAGTGTAGAAAGTCCCGCTGACCACTGATCTCTCTGGATCACAGCACAGCAGCAGCAACTTCCCCCTCACCTTGAGATTTGCAGAGCACAAAACAAGGTTATTTGGCACAGCCCTTGAGCACCTCGAGTCTGCCACAGCTGTGCACACTCGAGAGCTCCACAAGCACCCCTGAACTCAGAAAGACCCAGCTCTGCAGACAGAGAGCATCAGAGGTTCCCAGAAGTGCTTCTCTCTGAATTCTATAAAGACATCTGAAGTGGTTAAATTAAGCACTTGTACTTCTCCTTCTTCACTTGGTTTCACATTAAACCTGGCTTAACATCAAGCTCACGAGGAGCATAATTTAAAAAGTCAACATAACTGGAAAATTGTAGGTCAAAGCAAAGTGTTCACTGGGGCCACATAGCCCTACACTCATAGAAACTCAATAGCAGCTGTAAGTAGTTTTTTAAAAAGTAATTGGAAGATGGGTTGGTAAGAAAACTCTTCCTTCCTACACTTAGGAACACATAATTTTGGTATATTAATGGACCCCACTATTACTACATGTACTCTGAAGAACACATTGAAATTAAACATATAATCTCAGGATGGGCAGGAGATAAACAAACACTGTGGTTTTAATAGAGATACACGATGTTTTTGTTAAGGTCCTTGAATCATAACTCACATAAGGGGCTCATGCAATGAGCACAGAAAGAGAGAAGAACAGAACACGAGTTACTGTGGAAACTGTCAAACACTGAATGAACCTTTTATTAAAAATAAATGTTAAATCAACAGTGTTGTTGGTAACTCCAACATCACAGGTCCTACAGATAGCACCCTCTGAGGAATCCACCTGACATCTCTTTCCATAAGAAGTTTAAGGTTATTAAAGCCTTTTTCCCCCCAAAGCCTTCAAACAGATTTAATTAAGATTATTGCTTAATTCACTTTAATCCTGGTATCTTTGAAAATAACCCAAATATTTTATGGTGCTTTCTGTCTCGCTTTTACACAACTTATTAGAAAATTCCATGTTCCAAAATTAAGAAAGACCAACTGGACGAAAATCATCTTTAGTTGTTTATTGGGCCTGAAGTACAAACCTTTTTATTACCGAAACCCTAAATTAAATCAAACAGCTTCATGCCAGGTTATCTACGTTAGTTTCAATATCAGGATTTTACAACACAAAAAGGATCTTTTATTAAGTAATTTGTTGTAACTTGTATCCAGCAACCCAGAAATAAAACGAATAATAGAGTTGTAGTTAAAAGAAAAAAAAAATCCTCATTTTATAAGCTCACTATTTATTGTGACAATTCAAGTTCACCACAATAAATTAAAAAAACCACGTGATTACTATAATTTTACATTTAAATATAATTATTAAAGATTATTTATAAATCCAGTGTATGTAAATCAATTACAAAACCAAGCTCTTAGCTGGGGCAGATTTGGGTAGAAAAGCTTGGCACTGCTGAGCAGGTACAGGAATTGCAGGAAGATACAAGTATGTATGTAGAGGACATAAACCCATAGTAGAAGTTATGTATAGAGTTCACTCACTGAGCACTCATTGAATTTCTGCTCACTGAAAAAGTGTTACTAAAGGGCTTCAGACCTGCGTAGAGTTTGTTGCAGTTTAATAGACACTGACTTCTGAGATCATAGAGCTGCTGCTTAAGACAATACCAGGGCTCTGACCAGCAATACAGAGAACTCAGCTCACTGCAGGAATGCAAAGATACAGCCACACAGAACTTAGGAACAACCAAAATCTATAGCAATCCAAAAATCTACTTCCAAACAAGCTATTTTTTACCATGATATCTTTGCTGGGATTAATATAAAGCATTTTTGAACACGCTGGCACTTACCCAAATCTGCAGCTTCACCCGCTTGTCATTTCTGTAAACTGTTTTCACTTTGAAGTCAATCCCTACTGTGCTAACGAAGGCTGGTGTGAAAGTGTCATCAGCGTATCTGAAGAGGAAGGATGTTTTACCCACGCTGCTGTTGCCAATGATCAGGAGCTTGAACATGTAATCAAAATTTTGGTCTGAAGTATCTTTCTGCCTGTATCTGGCATCTGTTACTGAAGCCATCTAAGACAATGACAAACATGGAAAAAGAACAGATTTAAGAGCAGTTCAGCATTTGTTTTCCTTAACTGTGTACCATATGTTTAGGTTACCTCTCTACTTTCTAATGTCATAACCACTATATCTGCTGAATAAAGAGGAACACACTTTGAAATCTTCTTTTAAATCCTGGCTTTAAATGTCTATTATTCACTTGTACAGCTAAGATTCCCAAACCCAAGAAATACACCTGTTGCACTGCTTTGTGTTGAACAGAATAACAGATGGCTATTGCAGATTGTTCAAATACTCGTGGGGAAACAGCATTCTTTACTCCTGTGGCAAGGTGCCACTTCTGTTGCTCCAATAAACTGCAGTACTGCAACCAAGAACTAAAATCTTTGACAGTGCAGCCAACCGTGCAGTTCATCAAGCAGCCTGCAAGGTAAATAAACCTAAATAATTCCTTTTATGACTTCTGTGGAAAATCTGCACTTCTAGCACACGCACCACCACCATTTTAGCCTTAGAAAAGTTCTGTTCTCAACATTTACAGAAGAAAAAAAGAAAAAAAGGCAAGAGGATAAGATGAAACACCAGGAATTTCAGCTGAAATTTTAACTCTATCCAACACCCATCTACTATCAAGGCTGCAATTGAAATGAACAGCACCTGCATAAAATATGAGGGCTCAGTGTGGCTGCAGGCAGCATGTGGAATGGATAAATTATCCCTTTTATTATGTGGTTGTGAGAGTTGTGAATTTTAGTGGAATGGGGAGGGGGGAAGATGCAGCCTCAGAGATCCCTGTGACCCTGAACTGGATTCAGAAACCAAAAAACAACAGCTGAATCTGAAATATCAGGACTCACTGAGCAACCCTGGTTGCTTTAATGAACGCAGCCCAGACACTTCATGGGAGAAGACAAGGCCCTGACTTTTCATCTCTGTACAGAGCAGAACACAACTACACAGACCAAATTACTACAAAGGAGGAAAAGGAAACTTTACCTTTTACTACCTATACCACACTTTTAATCTCTCATGCTGTTTTAAACTCTACCCCACATCAAACAACCAAAGGTCTTAGTCCTTTTAACGAGTCACACGGTTTGCAAACTGGGGCAATGACAGCACAGGTCTGAGCAGCAGCTACTCATCCAAAGCAGGACCTGTGCTACTTGTGTGCAGTATCAGAAAGCATTGGGTGGAGACCCAAGACTCATCTTTCCCCAGCATCCAAGGAAATAATTTTCCCCTCAACTAAAATTTATAGGCACATTTGGGAACAAAACTCCCTCCAATGTCTACTCTCACCATGTGGCCAAATACTTTCCTTCTTACTAAGTCTCACCTGCACACAGGACTTCACTCATTTACTGAAAAAAAAAACCAAAAACCCAAAACAAACAGTTCAAAATTCACTGTAGTTAAACAGCTATAAACCAAAATGCTGTCCAAAGGCAATTTAAATAGGGATAATAATTTAACTTAAATTCCCCACAGAGGGGAACCGAACCAAACCCAACCCAGTTTAAACTTCAATACAATATGCAGGATGGTTTATCTCTAATTAAACACATGCAACTTTCTCACACAGAGAAGGGCTGGTGCAGTAGACATTTCGTTCAGAGATTACATTAACAAGGATAGTTTCTGAAGCAATTTATCAGTAGCTCAATAGTGAACAGCTGCACTGAATGCAATAAAATCTTCCCACAAGTGTTTCTCTGTAGGATACAACACATTTTGATACACTCTTTTCTGAGCTTCAGCTGCTATTCTGTCGGATTGCACAGTTCTTTGAAACACTCCAGAAAACACAGGAACAAATCTTCTTCTCATCAGTGTACCAGAAAACAGCTCTTCCACCCATGTGTTGTGTTCACAACAGGAATTTCTAAAATGAAGAATTCGGCATCTGACTGACTTCCATGCAAACACTCAGGCCAATGCACTCACTGCCTCCTTAATCTCAGAAATCTCAGCTGTAAAGATTATCTATCAGGTTGATTTGTACCATCACCAAGCTGGAAGACAGTGAGAGTTGTCCATTTCAGTAATTTATCTTCCCCGTACACACTGTAGTTTCCACAAATGCCATTGAGAACACTCGTGCACTCAAGTGAAAAAGAAAAAAAAAAAAAAAATCTCTACTTCTCCATTCCACTCACAGAGGCTTGAAAAAAGTGAGAAGCCCTCACCACTTGAAGGCTGGTCATTTAAAGATTCAGAGGCAGACCTTTAACAAAGAAGTATTCCACTAATCATACAGGAATCAATATCTTCTTTCTACCCCTGCTTTCACAGAATCCATCCGCACACTCCAAGCTGATCTTTTACCTGAAGCACTGCTGCTTCTATTAACCCCTCTAGATTGCTCTAATCAGAAGTGTACCTGGCTAAGAATGTGACTTTCAGATGTCAGTTAAGAAAGCAATTACAGAATGTGGCCAGCTCGAGCAGCTTTGTTAGAAGCACAACACAGAAAATAAGATCAAATGATACTTGCACGGAGTGCGGGGCTGTTGTCATAGAAGCACAACACTCGCTGGCCTGTGCCTGCCTCTGTGCTCCGCTGGAGATGTTGCAGGTCAGCGCCCTGAATCACCAGAGGCAGCATCAGAGCACAAAGATTTCAAAGAAAATTCCATCCCCTTGCTTAAATTTGACTTTTCCCTTCCCCCACCCCGGTCAATAGAGTGGAACTGAAAGGACTTTTGCTCTAATTTCTGATTACTCCTCTCATGGCAGATCATGACTGAAGATGATCTCCACCAGCATTTGGGCTGAAAGTGTTCACAGGGCTGCCCCTGAATTGGTGCTGAATTCTGAAGCCAGGAAACAGCAGACCTTTCTCCCGTTCTCCTCCCCTCCCTCTTCCTCACCTATTGTCTCACTCCTGCTCCAAGCACTCCCTAGTCATGCCAGTCCTGTACCCCACAGAGAGCTTGTTCAGAGCACAGAGAGATCCCAGTTAAAAATAAATCTTCCTACAACTTCTGTTCTGCGGGGCTGTTTGTAAAGTTGGTTCAGCTCCTGATCCAGCACAGCTGAGGGAGCCAAGCAGAGGGGACAGAGCAGTGGGAACTGATGGCAGTTGCTATGCTACTGAGACAGGTCCATGGAATCACATCTCCTGCAGGCCCTCAGCGCTTGGAGGAGGTTCTGCAGCAGCAGCAGAGGGGAACGATGACAATGGGCAGCTCCCTCCAAATCATCCAAACAGCTCACACAGCCATTGTTCTCAGGGGGTTGTATTCCCTCCTTGGTCCAAGGCCATTTAGCTGGCAGTGTAGCCCCCTGCTCCCTGGGCACACAGGGACATACACGGTTCATTCAGGATGGCTCCAAGTAGAGCAGCATCTCTGCTGTCTAGTGTTCAAGTGCAGAAGATCACGTCAAATACAACTGGCATGCAGAGGGCAAAGGAGATGCTTGTGAATGTTTCCATTTTGACTGCCTTGGAATAATCCTTAATAAAATACCTGCATTCCATAAAACCCATTACACGGGAGAGGAAAAAGCTGCCAATCAGATTGTCCTTGAGGACACTTCAGTATGAGGCCTTGCATCATTTAGTTCTCTGCCCGCTGCTTTGTAGCTAAGAGCATACTAAAATTGACAACCTTTTTTTCCCCCATGTGCTTTAGTAATGGGAGCAAGGTCTCAAACACATCCACTTCCAACTAGTTTGTGAAAATAGGCAGTTACGTAGCTATGAGATACCTTATTATTTCCCTATTGAGGAAAAAGCCTGCAGTGTGAGCTCATCTTTTATTAGACAAAGAAACCACGTAAGAGCAGGTTGCTGCAAATGCTCTAAAGCAATAAAATCTTAATCAGAGCTTATTAGCCACCAAAGAATATGTTCCTCGGTCAAGGCGGCTCTCCTGCATTTAGTTTCTATTTTGGTCTAATGAAGTTTAAAAGAAAAAAGCCTATTGCCCTAAGATACCTCCATGGGAAACCAGCCTTTGCTGCTTTCAGTGCTCACTGAAATGTGTCATACAGATGGATTCACACAGCTGTGCTCTTCAATTTGTGACCAACATCATGGTGAAGAATCAAAATAGTTTGTAGTGAAACACCAAACAGCATAGTGTTCCTGCTCTTAGAAATCACTAGAAGTGGTCACTGCTACCCCTGTTGGCAGTGACTGCGGGCAGTGGCTGCGGGCATTTACTGCCCACAGCCAACTTCAGTAAAATACATGAACTGTCCAAAGTGTTGGCTAGAAATCAACTGCTGTATCTCACCATTCATTTACTTCCAGGAAAAAAAGCTAAGGTTGACTCCAAGTGCTGCCAGCCCCTTGAAGTTTTGGCTACAAACTAATGGAGGGTGCTCTTCTCTATCCTCTCACAGCCAAGAAACAAGAAATCCAATCATTCCCATGGAAGTTACACATCTCTATTAGCAACCAAATGAGTGTGTTCACAGACATGACCATTTCCATGTCTCATTCTCTCTCACAACATTGTGAGAGTTTGGAAAAAAGTCTCCTTGTCTTCTGTCAGTCACCTCAGTTAACCATGAAACGTGGTCACACTGATGCAACTTGTACTTCAAACTACCCACTAACAAATTCAATTTCTTATGAACCTCTGTGTTCTGGATATTACAGCTTCTGGGCATTTATAGCAGTAAAATCATCTTTTAATATGTCACTGCTTCATTTTTAAAGGCAAAAATTTCCTACGTATGTTTTGTGTTACACAGGACCAGTAACAATTTAAACGTGACTGTTTAACTGTTTCATCATCATCTGCCAGCACAGACACATTTTTTTGTTCAGGCAGATGAACAAAATTTCTAAGAGTCAAAGATCTTATGACAGCTGCTCCAGGCTGGGTCCAGCCTCATTTTCTGTGTGTGTATGTCTGTGTTTTCAGCAATTGGGCCCCTCTGTTTCTCCTGACACTCTTTTCACAGAGCTGCCAGTGTTAAATCATTCCTTTATATCAGAGTCCAAACGTCTTTTTTCCTACTTCCACAGTACTGTTTCTGACTTCCAGTGCTCAAGGTCAGCCAAGAGAGAATATCTAAGAAAGAAGTTGATGTCTATCAGTCTAGAAGGAATAAATGGTAACAGCAGGCAACAAGGGAAGGGGCATAGTCACAAACACAGCTGTACCTGTTGGACTCCTGGCTATCCATAGGCACTTAGGAGTGAGGAAGGAAGAAAAGAGACTACCAGACACACTCATTTGGTAAAGCAGAAATAATGAGCCCAATTAAAGGTCAAAGTTTAAAAAAAACCCACATGCATTGTGCTAAAGTCAAATAGATCACACAGGGGCCAAGGCTCTTACAGAAACAAAGGACAGCAGCACTGCAGACAGCCCTGAAGATGCTAAAAGACTGTGGAAACTACTCTGTAAGTTATGTGGTAGGGAAGCAACAAAAAAGAGTAGATAAACCAAAAGATTTCTTAATCTCTAATATTGACAGTTTAACAGTAACCCATGAGAGATGTTACTAACATGCAGTGTAACTTCTTTTTTAAAGAGTGAATACCTTGTAGGGTTTTATTCCCCAAAAAGAGTCTTTAAAAATGCATTTAAATTAAAATATTCTAGTTCACAAATTATACATCTATGTTAATTTTCTATTATAAAAACTCATTCCTTTATGTGCTCTGTCACTGGAAAATAAATATTTTTGTATTCTTTTTCAGAAATTAAATTCTGAATCAAATTTCTATCAAGTAATGGAAATTTTTTACAGCCAATGTGTGTTGTCCTAGGAATAAAGCTCATAAAGGAAATAAGGCCATGACCTTATGGAGTCTTATACAACTGCTGTACTACAAGAGAGATTTATCAGAAGCAGAAAACAGAGTGTGAGCAAGTAACAAAAACTGCTAATAAATATTGCAAGCAAGCGATAGTTACCAATTTAGATCTATAATCCATGAGACAGATGAAGGCTTTGCTGTGAGTATATGAATCAATAGAGTGGTCACACTGTTGAACCTGCGATGTAGAAGCAAAAGGATTAAAATGTTTGTGATAAAGGTGGATAATGAGAATATTAGGGAATAGTAGGTAGGAGACTAATGGGTAGGCAGGTTAGGCTGGGAACACACTGCTGTGTAAAGTCTGAGCTTCCTTCTGGGAAGAGGAAAGTCCTGCAGTGTACAAAGAGAATAGAAACAGTGCTTGAGTTAGTGACAGATATTAAGATAGCAGCAGATATTTGGAGCCATCAGTTTAAAGTTTATTAAAGGGAGATTATCTTGATTAAGCTAAAATAAAATTTCCAGATCAATCTTACAAGTGGATGGAAAACCTTAAATAGGAATCATCACACATTTCCTGCAGAAAGGCAGCAAAGCAAATGAAACCAAGGAGCAGCTGAAATATATCTGTACACACTGGTGTTTTGCACAAAGCCTGGATCAAAGTCTACTGTGCTGCAAAGGCAACTGCAATAGGACATGGAAATGTCTGCAATTTACAGCACATCTATACACAAATAACTGCCTCAAAGTAATAGTCATTCTGGATTTAGAGCAGAAAAACATAACAGAATTTAGTCATCTTTTTTATGGCTAATGCAATCTAAAGGCCAACTTTTTCTCTGGTGCATTGCCTCTCCAGTAAGCAGGGCACACCACCTTTTGTCATCCTGACTTACATTATCTTGCCTTGTGGAGACTGACAAAACACGTGGGCAAACTCGGACCTTATGTAAACAACAAGCTGCAGCCACCTATTCCAGGTGAGAACTTGGATCAAAAGCAAATCCTTTCTCACGACCCACACAATTGACAATCACCTCACTTGGCAACAAGGCTGCACATTGCTCTTGCCCAAAGTATTGCACGTTTTCTGGTATCGGTTACATTTCCTCCTCTTCTCATACCCCTGCCTTCTGCAACAGCTGCTCACTGGGACAGCCTCTGGCTTGCACTTCAGTACCATCCAGAACTTGATTTTGGGGTGCCATCTAACTAACTCAATTGATAAATCTAGAACAAAGATAATTCAACTCTCTACATAGAAAGTCTATGTTTATTACTTTAAAAATATGAACTCCTCATCTTGTCAGCAAAAACTAAAATGCCTTTACTGATGACTCTAGAAGTCTCTACAAGAAGATGCTTGTAGTGGATTTGCTCTGGAATTTACATGCTACAAATAAGTTCAATATATGCATGGCAACTGAAAGATAAAAAATCTCTAAGCAATGTCAGTGGTTATTTATTACTATTACCCATTTAGATTTGGGAACAGAGGCTTTAAAAAGAGCTTTAAAAAGGTTTTTAAGAACTTTCTGGCTGTGGAACAAGAGTCAAAAACCAGCAGATATCACCTTTTTGCCACCAACTCTCTAATTTCATAACTACCTTTAGTTCATCTGCAGGCTGGGACTGTCGTTAGGAAGATTTCCTCAAGCCAAATGTCTCTGTGTATCTGGAGCCAGGCCTCTCCCATTTCCTGCACAACGTTCAACATCCTCAAAGTCCATTTTAGAGCCACAACAAAACCTTCAGGAAGGAGGAATTAGTCACTCTAATTTTACAATGGTAAAAAAATGTAAAGAAATAGAAGTTCCCACTTTTTTACTCTGTTCTATGAGTCTTTTCTTGAGTGTTTGTGACTCTTTTATCACCACATGGTTCCATGACTATTGGCAAACATGCTATGCCAGAAAATACAGAGAAAAACATCCCCTTGTAAAGGGGAGGCACTAACTGAGCCCAGCTCAGCTCTCTCCCGAGGGATGCACAGAACAGGGGATTTATATCCTCCTTATATCCAAAGAGTGGATGCAGAGATTTCCACAATTCCCTGAATATTCCATTGAATTCTGGAACCCCAGGAGCCAGCCAACTTCTAGGCCTACAGAATCACTAGCTGAGGCTGACCCCAAATCCAGAGAACAGCACGCACCGAAGAGGTTGATTGCTGTTACAAAACTCACCATCACTAAACCCTTCCCTCCTGTCACAAACATTGCAGCGATGGCCGAGACAACAGACTTCAGTCTCCTTCTCATGGGCTCTCCAGCCTTGCAGCTCTGCCTCAGTTTCTCCAAGAAGGAACTGGAAATAGTGAAGTACTCCCCAGTATCTCACTGCTGAACACACTGACAGTGACCTAAAAGAACTCTGGGCAACACACAGGACGAATCTGTATGAGCTCTGCTACAAGATACATGCGAGTAAGTCCCTGCTGATCCTTCCCCAGCTGGAAGGCAAGGCACAGCTACATTCTGCAGCCCTCCATGGAGAAAGCCATGATCATGCCCTCTCACGGTGGTGGAAGATGAGGAAAGTTCAGGTACATGATGGAACTCATCCTATCTGTGATGAAACTCATCCTACCTGGAGCTAGAGTGAGACCACCTGCAGATTCAGGTAGACACCCCTCCACCAGTGTGCAGGAGACAGCACTACAGATTTTTCTGCATCACTGGGTCTGAAACCTTTCACTTATAGGTAAAAGCAAGCTGCTGTCCTGACCAAATCAGGTGACCAGAGACTGGTATTGTCCTGTAGAAACCACCAGAACCACACAGAGACAGGGTCAGCTCAGGATGCCTCTGCAGTGCTGAAGTTTAATTTGCTGCCTTTTATCCTCCTCTTCCAAGCAGAAAACTGGTGATGAATAAGTTAATTCATTTCTCTGTGCTATGATGTTCTCCATGCTGCAAAGTAAGCCACCTGCTAACTGGGATTACAACAAGCATCCCCCATTTCCCCTGTTTTAATTAGCTAATACTTCCAAACATAAATCGTAATGCTTACGTCAAATATCAAACACTATCGTGCTGCACTAAGCTAAGTACACATTTCCAGGAGCTCATTAAATAGGCAGAACTTGAAGCACAAGATACATTTTTACAGCAAAAAACATACCTGAAATGATCAGTTCAGGATACTTCTCAACCTTAGCCATTGAGAAATGCTTCAGAAAAACCTGCTTCCTCAGCCAAACCAGTAACAAACAGACATGGATCTGCTGGGGAGGGCCAAGTGGACTGCCCTTCTGTGGAACTACAACCACCCAGGGTGATCCAAGACCCTGAAATGTGACGCTGAGACCTGCCTATTTTAATCTGGGACGGCATCAAAATAAAAGGAAGGTAGAAAAAACTATCTCTGAACCACTCACAAGTCAACTAATATGACTTGTGACACGACAACAACAACTATCATGTTAACAAATACTAAATGTATTCCTTTGCTACACCTAAATGTAGCAAGAACTATTGTTGTAAAACCTAGAGCTAGTAAGTGTTCTCAATTTGTTACCTGAAAGTGTATCAGATCTGCAAGGGGGACAGTAGGATTTTGTCAAAATTGCAAAGGAAGCTTGATTTAAAGATGGATTTGTCTCTCTTCTGACTTACACTATAAATTCTTCTGATAAAACTGTCCTGAAGACAGTGATCATACCAAAGTCTCAGTGAATGCATTTGCAACCACTTCCAGGATAGCAAACACAAATAGCAGGAAATAAAAGCCTTTTAGTTATATACTTCCATACAGCAGCGTATGGATTCAATCTTGTACCCACTATAAACCAATACCAGTTCTCCCATGATCTGGGTACAGTTACACAAATCCAAATTAGAGTTCCAGTGACATTTTTACCTTGGGAGGGAAAAAAAAACCCCAAACATTTTGAACCCAGAGCTAATCTAGGCTACTGTGAAGCCCCACAGACTGTTACTTGCACAGCTGAGAGTACAGCTCTGGATCACAAATAAGTAATGGGAAACAGCAGGAGAGGTTGAAACCAGATTTGCCACCAAAGAATTGTACAAAAACACGTATTCTGAGGCTGCATTCTTGTATTGTCTCAGGACAAGGGAAAATCCAGGCTAAAATTAACCCCCACTTTTTCTTTTTTTGACAGGTTAGACTCAATTTAGGTCAGATCAACCTGATGCACTGCATAAGCACACAATATGTCATGCTTGTAAGAAGGAAAGGACAGCGTGAAGGCAGAGCTGTGGGAAGCAAAAAGGTGGAACCACTCATGCTGGTGTTGGTGATATTGCCCTGCAGTCCCACAGCATAGTGTTACCCCCTGCATCAGACGAGCAGCACTGCTGGGCTGCTGGGAGCACGGAGAAAACACTGGGGAAAATAAACGTGTATTCTCAAAAAGTACGGGGGAAAAAAAAAGTGTGTTTTGTACAGCAGATACTGGCCAAACTGGAGAGTTTTTATGAACTAAATTAGAATGATTGATCCGTTTGGCTTTGTGCAGTGGACCCACTGCCCAGTGCCGTAGGGCAGCGTGGGTGGACACCCAAGTCCGGTGTTTCGCCCGCCAGCAGCTCTGTGGTGGGAGCTCCGGGCGGGCTGTGCAGTCCGACCCCCCCGGGTCTCTGCCCTTCCCCAGCAGCGACAACGGCGCCGCGATCCCCGGCAGTGCTTTATCGCTGGGTAGTTGTGTTGTTACCTGCTCGCACTCCCCAAGCCGAGCAATGCCCAGCGTGACGGGAACGGGCGGGTCACACACCAGCTGGAGAACAGCTGGGAAGGCCCCGCTCTCCAGCCTCCCCCCGCGCCCCCCCGCCCCGCGCTCAGGATATTTCAAAGATAAAGGACTATTATATCGCCTCGCATTGCTGGAAAATGTTTATTTTAGAGCTGGAACTGCTATTGCCCTCTCTTCCCCGTCGCTCCCGAGGGCCTCCCGTCACACGGCACCTCGGGGGCGCGGAGCGCCCGCTGGTTCGCACCCACCAGCACCGCGGGCACCTCCTGCCCCCTGCCCCGGGGCCGGGCACCTCCTGCCCCCTGCGCCGGCCCGCGGAGCCCGGGGACAGCCCCGACGCACGGTGCGAGGAGGGTGGAAAGAGTTTTTGAGTCCCGGCGAGGGCGATGAGACACGGCGAGTCCCCGCCGGCAGCCCCCTCCCCGGTACTTTCGAGGGGAAGGTAGCGCCCCGACGGCGCGGGAGGATCCCTGTCCGCGGGGCCGCGGCTCTTACCTGCGGTGGAGAAGCGCCGAGCCGAGCCGAGATAAGCGAAGCCAAGCCAAGCTAAGCCGAGCCGAGCCGAGCCGTGCGGGTCCCGCGGCCGCTGCTCGCGTGGCGCAGCCGCCCCCCCGCCGGTACCTGGGGCGGCCCCGGGGGCGGAGCGCGGCGGGGCGGGGGTGGCGGCCCCGCTGGGAGAGACGGCCGGGGGACTCCGCCGTGCCCGGCACCGAGGAGCGGCCGCCGGTGGAAGGCAGGCAGGTGAGCAGACAGACGGACAGACAGGCAGGCTGTCTGAGCCCTCGGTGGCCCCAACCAGGTGCTCGCCCTCTGCCCCGTGCTCCGCTCCTGGGGATGAGAATCACCTCAGTCGTTCCTAAAGCCCCGGTGGCAGGGAAGACATCCCGGGTGCCACCCTAATTTGCCGTCCTTGTCTCACTTTCCACACGGTCTGGAATTGTCATTAGTAGAACTGTTAACTCTGAAGCCTAGTGATGGCACCTGTGGCATCAGGAGCTACATCTGAACTGATGAAAAGGCAGAAAAATGAGGCATTGATTGCGATCTCTGTTTGCATGAAAGAGGTCTGCTGAAGGAGTTGCAGCAGACCCTCTTAGCTTTAAAATCCTCCAGACCCCAAGTTCAAATCAGAGACCTGATTGTGGTCTATTCCTTGCTGGGAAACCGAAAAAGCTTTCAGAGATAATCCCCTGGACAAAGAGAACAAAATAATGGACATTTTAAATGTATCTCTGACATAACTAATGAGGTGCTTCCCAACCGGCAAGCAAAAATGGCAGCACGTTTCCCACTGCCAGGATTTAAGCAAGCGCCTAAGCACAAAGACAGGGTTCTTGAGCAGCTCTGAGAGAGACACTTTGTAAAGAGATGCCAGAGCAGGAGCCACTTGAAGGTACTGGATTTGCAGGGTTTCTGTAGTCAGGGAGAACCTTTGAACTCAGTGATTTAAAACTGGGGGCTGCAGATGCCTCTACACTCTTCTGCATCCCTCAGAACACTGTTCCCTCTCCACTCAGTCTCATTGTGCCGTTGTGTTTGATGTGCAGCACTTTGACTCAGCTTGGACACTGCCCACACAGGACAGCAATTGTTTTGTCTACTTGTAAGAGCCTTTAGCACATCTAGTGATATTCAGCATCTGATCTTCAGTGATCTTTGGACTGGCTTGTATGTCAACCAGCCCTTGGAGCTACTTGAGCTTTATAACAGTTCAACCACTTTAAAGGAGTCTAACAATTGCTTTTATTGCTTCATTTTTACCAGGGCAGTTGAGTAGCTGATGTGGTAGTGCTATACAACTGGCATACAACCAAGGTGTGCATTTTAGGAACAATCACAGGAACACCTCACTGCAGATAGGAGATGCCATGCAGCTGCTCCATGTTACTCAAGCCCGAGCTATCTACCAGGTAGCTCAGGGAACAAATCTACCAAGCATCAGAGTGATTTTCTACCCTCATCTAGAATGACAATGTTTATTTGCCATCAAAACCACAACTCAAATTATTGTTATATAAACCAGGCCTGGATTTAAGCCTTAAGTAAGATATCAGCTTTGTGTAGGCAACTAAATAATCAACAGCATAACAGAATCCCAGGTTCATTACAAAAGGTATTTCAAAGACAGCCTAACAGGCTTGACACCTACAAAAGTCTTTCTAGCTCCTTGCAATCCTCTTGTTGCTCTGGGAAAGGTGATCTCTGCCTTTTCCAAAACCTGACTTCCACTCTACCCAACATAGTGTCTGCAGTTACGGAGATAATGCTTTTCCCTCTGCCTGCTGCCTGATCCTCAGTGTAGAGAACTCTTGTGAGCCAACAGCCCTATAAAGCACCAACACAGAAGGCAAGTGGTCATGGGCAGGTACCTGTACCTTCGATGCAATGGGCTCACTTATGACTCAGGCTCACTTGGGCATCTGCTTAGGGATCACCTGATTTCACGTCCCATAATCGCAGCCACAAGCACAGAGCCACTGTTCAGCCTAATTTCCGAAGGCTTTTCCAGATTTTTGCCACCCCTGAATCCCAGTGTTTACAAACAAGCCCTTTCTCCGTCAGGGATAACCAAAAGAAGGGATGCACCCAGGTAATTAGGAGACAGGAGAATTTGTAGTGATTTTTTCTGTCTATCACTTTGTTTGGCCATAATTTACAGAGAGAATATATTTTGCTCTCTTAGTGCACTTCCCTTCCAGGTTTTAACATTGTACAGTCATGAGCTGCTTACACAACTTCCAGTAAGGGAAGCCTGTGTTATTTTAGATTTATAGATGAGGAAATGAGGGAACAGGAAAGAACTCCCACAAGCTCACGGAGGTAGAAGGGAAGAGCAGATGTTGTGCTTTATCTTGTTTTCTGACGTGTGGATCTATCTCACTCTCTCACAGCAGTACTGAGAGCACATTTATCAAGCACAACACATATCTACTATCCTCCCAACATTTTTAATTCAAGACACTGCATCCTCACACAGTGCAATCGATCTAAGGAAACAATTTTAATATTTTTAGTTACCTCTTTTCTAAAAAGGGGTTTTTTTAAATTAATGTATTTATTTATTCTTAAAGCAAGAGCAGCACCAAAACACTTAAATCAAGGATGAAGGTCTGCTGTGTGTAATGCTGTAAGAAGTAATAATAGTAATGACCCTGTGTCTAACAGATTCATTGCCTAAGCTCATTATAAGCATTGGGCATACATAAACAAAACTGTATCCCGAAGTTTGGGATCCCACAGTTTGCACACGGAGTGGTGGTTTCAGCTCACTGCCAGCTGTTATCAAGGGAAGCCAGATAAAAACATGCTAACCTCCAGGAGAAAACAAAATCCTCCTTTTTTGAATAGCACTCACCCAGGTGCTTCTTTGCCTTGGTGTGGAATAAAAAACACGTATAGCCCATGCTGTGTCCCCAGGATGTGTGCAAATTCCATTCTCTTTAAGAGGGCTAACCAAAATCCTTACAAATGGCATTTTGAACATTGTTCATAATATCAGAAATAGCACAATAAAGTGACATCCAAATTTGACTGTGCTGCCAATGCAGCTTCTTTCATGCACAGCATGTTGTGTGGTGACCTGAAACACACTCAGAAAGCAGGGGGAACATCTGCAGTTCTTATCAATTAATATTTCTGCAGCATGTCTACCTACACCATGCTGTGCATGTGCAAAATGGCCAAAAAATGAATGTAGACTGGCAAATTATGTCTAATCAGCCAGTTGCTACAGCCTTAGCCAAAGTCGGTCCAGACTGTTCTGCCCCTTCAGCTCTGCCCAAGCTCCTCTCTCTGCTTCTATGGGCTTCTCTCCCTTGCCCCGACTTGGAGTGGCAGCAATGGGAGAAAGGGGAAACTCTAGGAAGTTGTCTCCCCTTTATCCCCCACACCACAGCAGGGACTTGGGAAATGGAGGAGGAGACAGCTGTGTTGGTCACAGGAATGCAGAACATAGGAGCAGCAACCACCCACTCGGTGATTCCATGCCTAGAACATACCCTGCCTGCTCCCTGCACTTTACCTGTTGGGCCACTGTGCCCTGTCCTGGGATGACTGCCAGCCCAGGATGGTGTGTAACTGCCTCTCCTACTGGTCTGAGTCTGAACCTGGAATGCTGTAAGCACAGGTCAGCCAGTTTCTGCTTCCAACATAATTATGAATAGAGAAGTTTGGGGCATCTATTTTGTTTTCATCCCTAATCAAAGGAACCTTCTGCAGATTTAGCCATCACAAAATTGTGTCATGACATTTTTCACAGCCTAGAGAGGATCACTCAGGCCCTGTCCCCAGTGCCTGTGACAGGTCACAGGAGCTGGCTGGGAGTTGTCAGTGGAGATTCCTCCTCCTCTGCTGACGTGGTAGCACCGGGCGCTGCGGGAGTGAATCACCAGCTCTGGCAGGAGTGGTGCTCTTGGGACAATGGCAGGCCTGGGAACTGTGCACAGCCACTCCTTACTCTGGACAAACTTTGAAAGGAAAAGCAAACTGAGTTTATTTGACTAACTGCTTAACAAATCAGCACCTGTTTCTTCAAGGAGGAAAGCGGGAATGAGTTAATATGCCAAATAGTTTTGAGAAGAAGTGACTTTTACCATTTTGACAGACCCTCATTAATTGTTTCCTGGTTCCTTCCAGGCAGCAACCTCCCCTAACCAGTCAGTGCCAAAGACAACTTACACAGCTGCCTGGAAGGGGGATGCAACCATTTAGAGAAACTTCATCTTTGGCTTTGCTGTCTTTGAAACAAGCATGGATTTGCAGTGAAGTTCCCCTTTTCATCCCACCCTCTGGATAGAGCTCTGCTCAGTGTAATTCCACCATTAGTGTTTTCTGAATCTCCATCCTTAGGTCTCAGGTTTTGATCCACCTATTGCACAGTTGTCAAGGAACAGCCCTGAAGTGGTTTTCCTGGTTGGGCAAACCCCATCAGGCGTAACACCAGGTCAGCTGCAAAGAAATACCACAGCATAATGCAAATGCAAATCCTCTTGCAAAACCTAAGAGAAGTTTCATCACCTCCAAGGATATATGACCTTGTATTCATAGGGGTTTAATAATACTTCAATTCAGAGCTATTCATTACACAAGCTTTAAGTGAGGACAGTGAATGAAGCTCATTAGCAGTTGGATGCAGGCTGGATACGATGGCAGGCAGACAGCCACAGGGACAAAAGTGCATTTGAAATAGATGATCCCTAAACTCAGCATGCCAGGATGACAGACAGGACACTCTGGGCGTGCTGGCATTCTTGGTTGTTGTACTTTTGTTCCCTGCTGCTAAACATGGCAAAGGAAAGGTTTCTTGAGTCTCTTCCTTAGAGCCTGTTCAGCCTCAGGTGCAAAAGCAACCTCTGCTCCCAGGCAGCCAGATGGCCAGCTGCAATCCAGGCACTCCCTAATTAACTTTGGGTTTTTTTCCTCTGTGGGTTGTTTCTGGGAAAAAGGGAACTGACAGCAGGTTTGTTTACATGAGATTGATTTGGCTTGGCAGTTCCCTGGGTCCGTACTAAGAATTTTGAAGTGTCTTTGGGTTTTGTTGTCACCTCACAGAAGGAGGAGAAGCTGAGAATCCATGGGGATTTCTAGGATGCATCTGAAGAAGTTATGTAAGTATGCAGGTTTACTGCAAGTCACACACAGATGGGCAGCAAATGAAACAAAGCTGAGGGGGGCAAACTAATCTGAAGCCTTAGTTACTGTGCAGTGCTGAGCTGCTGCAGTGTATAATTAAACACAACTACAGCAAACACTAACCTGCAAGTAGGTCCTCTAAGCCCTGTGGACTTGCTTGTGTCCATAAAATCACTCAACATATATAAAAAAACTGCTGGATGGATCCCTCTGCACAGAAGAAAATGCCAGCCTGATCTAGATGAAAAAGAAGAATAATTTAAAGAATCTGCAGTAGGAGTGAGCAACTAAAATGTCCAGGTACAAAGCTGACAGGTAGGAAAGACAAAAATATTTAAGTAACAGATTAAGTTCACCCTGCAATCCAGAGATGTGAAACAGCTTTTACAGGAGTTAACTAGCTGCCCCTAGCAACCACGTGTGGCAGCACATATGTCATGTTCTGCTGAGACTTCAGCTAAACACTGACCAGGCCAGCAAGTGCCAAGCTCCATCTTGCTACAGAGGACAAAAGCAAAGTCTAGGAAAGAGCAAGTCAAAGGGAGGGTGGGGAAGCTGTGCCTGCTCACCATGGCTGAACATACAGAGGGTAGAGAGGATTAGTGAGAAAGGAGGCAGCCAAATAACAAAGGAAAAAGGATCACAGAATTTTTTTCCTTCCAAAGTAGCAAGTCTGGAAGGCATAAAGTGCTGAAGGAGAGGAATTGTGTGAGAGAAGACATGAAGGAGAGTAATTTTGAATCAGGTTGGTCTTAAATGTAAAGGATGAAGCACAGTGCTCACATCTGTCTCTAGGTGAAGAACTTCTTAAAAATTACTTTGAGGCCATGTTGCTTCTGACATCAGAGTGTTTTGCAAAGAAAGGGACAATTGATGTACATCTCATGGGCTGTAATTTCGCTGCAGAGATAAGACAGGGGCAGAGCCGCTGCAAAGCTGTGCATGGAAAATCGCAGAGGTCCAGCCTGCTATTGTGCACTAGAGATTGGTTTTTTAATGATGATTTGTTGGAGATGAAAATGCAGAGTCCTCCCCCTGGTGGCGAGTAAAGAAAGCCATAGCAATGACTTTTTTGATCATGTCAATCTAAGGCTATAAATGAAATGAGCATCAGATAGGACCAATTTTTTATTAGGTCAACTGATAAAGCTGGAGGGAAAAAAGAAGACAATTTTGCAAAACGCAGATCCTTTTTTTAGGACTTACATAGGTTTACTTTGAAGGCTAATACAACTTGAGAATAGTTACTGAGTTCAATTTGATCATTAATTTATTAGACAATTTGCAAGAGAAGCAGAGGATAAAGCCTGTAGAATAACTTTCAGCAGCTGATCAGGGTAATTGTGATGTGCAACAATCCCATTATTTCCACTGAGTCCTTCTCTTTTAGTGGCCAATTGAGTTTTGGTGTCTAAAATCAGACACCAGACAGACTGGTATGCAAAGTAAAATTCTTAATGCTACTGAACAGTAATAATGGACTCAGTAGACAAGTTGGGTTTATTGTATATACAACAGTTTTCCCCACTTAATGTCCACAGATAGTTCTTCAGAAAGTATCTGTAGAAAATGATCTCTCTGTGGTTTTTATGGGAAGTTATGGCAAGTGCCTTTGGGACAGGAATTTTTGCTTTAGATGACTAATTTGGTGGATGAGGGGAGAGCAGCAGATGTAGTTTATTTTGGCCTTACTATGGCTTTCTACACTGTCTCCCAAAGCATCTTCATAGACAAACTGATGAAGTACAACCTAAATAAATGGGCAGTGAAGTGGATGGAAAACTGGCAGAACTGCTGGGCTGAAAGGGGCTCGTCATTAGTGGAGTACCCCTGGCTGGTACTGTAACACCTTCATTAACTACCTGGATGAACTGACAGAGCCCACTCTGAGCAAACTGGCAATGATACAAAGCTGGGGAAGAGTGGTTGATAACCAGATGGTTGTGTTGCTATTCAAAAGGATCTGAACAGGCTGGAGAAATGGGCAGGGAGGGTTGTCAGGAAGTTGAAGAAAGGGAAATGCAAAGTCCTTCACCTGGGAAGGAACAACCTGTGCACCAGTAGAGTCTGGAAAACAGCTTTCCAGATGAGAATATGGGACTCCAGGTGGAGAACAAGCTGACCATGAGCCAACAATATGCCCATGTGGCAAAGAAGCATCCTGGGCTGCCTCAGAAAAAGTGTCCCCAGCAGGTTGAGAGGTGATTTTTCTCCTTTCCATTTTCCTTTTCAGTTCCAGTAGATAAACATGAGGTATCACCTTGTCCTTGACAGTATAGGCAGTGTAAGAATGGCTGAATTGTAATGACGAGGAATCTTCTTCAGCTGAGACATTCAACATTAATAACCACTGCAATATAAACAAAAATATATCCCCCTCTGCTTAAGAACAGAAAGTTATGCCATTTACCACAAAACACTCTCTGCATGCTTATGTTTAAAAAGGTTTATTTTTTTTTTCACCCTGGTACAAAAATACAGTACAATGTGATGGCAAGGCATTGGCCAAAAAACATTCAAAGAATAAAAGGGGAAACCCCGTAAAGCTTCAACATAACCCACCCTCACTTGATGGAACAATCAAAAGGTGAGTGCATAAGGAAAAAGTTAATTTTCTGCCCAAAGGCAAATAAAAGTGAATCACACAGTTTTACACAAAACTACATTTGCAGAGCTGATAATTTCACATGCTACTTGGACATTCATGAAATGTATTCTACTGGGTTACTGGCAGAATTCGTGTTTTGGGATATCTAGAAAATACCTGGCCTAGGAAGATGCCCCATTGATGGCAATGCCCAGTAAAAACAATGGGATCACATAATACCAGTGAGAAAAGAGGAATTCAACCCTGATTAGGTGTCAAAATGTTGGCTGCTACTAGTTTTTTCAATCACACTGTTTGTCCTCAAATAATATTCTTCCCTACACACCTCCCTTTTAACACCAAATATTAGTGGTTGCTCAAACACACAACGGGATGTGTTTGCACATTACCTAGTTGCAAATAATCATCACAGTGCAAACTTCCAGGCAGGAGGAGAAAACACTGTGACTGATGCATGTGTGTGAACTCCAAAAAGGGTTTACCCTAACACTGTTGACAGGAGAATTATGTCCCTTCAGTGCAACTACATTCTCAGTCTGTTCAATCGTTTCCTTTTAGAGTTTTGAAGCAGTGAAAAATCATCATTTAGCATATCCATTATAGTTCATCTCCCAGGTGCTTTTGTTTGAAAGCATCACCTGTCAGCTTCTCCTGGGCCTCCTTCATCCCCTGGACAACTGAAAGATTAGATAAGAGAGAGACCAACTATTAATCTCATGATGCAAACATCAAGGTGGACTGGTAATGAAAGTTATTTTAAAACAACAGTTATAGAATGTATATCTACAAATTAACCTGTGGGGGAAAAAAAAAAAGCACCACCAAACAAAAAAACCCCTCCAGTCCTGCACCATTTCCTCACCTATGTGTAGCTGGATCATGCAAATTCCACAATTTTCCATGCCACAACTGGAGACAAAGTTTAGGTCCTACAGACATAACAGTATGTCTTAAGGTGAATCACAATTCTGAATATGGTTCCTCAGGCGTTGGAGAACCACTCACTCACACTGTACCTAACAGCTCCCAGTTATGCTGTAAAGTACCATCATTTTTCTTCACTAAACAGTGAAGGTGTGTCCTCACTAAAAATGCAGTTTCAACTACTTTGCACGTACCTTGATCAGCATTGGTATAGAAATACTTGTAGCTGGGGTTTCCTCTCTCATTTATGATTTCTGGATGGACTTTTCCACTGGGATCTATGAAACAAGAAATCCATCAGGAAGTTTAGGTGGTAACAATAAGAACCCAGTCCTGTGAGTGGACACAAGAGCTGCGGATGCCTTACCCATGAAAAGGATTCTGGGGATATAACTTCCATCAGGACTAAAGGCTTCATCCTTGGGCTCTTCGTCATCCTACCAAAGCAAGACAGGAATGGAGAAGGAATGGATTAGCAAGATATCTAACACAACACTGCTTTTTTAAGAAACAACTTATTGCCTTCAGATTCCTGCTACCCTGAGCAATTTACATCTTGAACAGATGCCAAGTAATTGCAGGATCTTCCACTCTCAATGAAAGTAAGTTATTTTTACCTAAACAAGTATCCTCTGTGAAAATAATAATATTTTGTCCTGTTAATTTGCATTACACACTCCACTTTGGTGTAGGAATGTTTGACAGGTAATGAGAGAATAAACATAAATTCCTTTATTGCAGCAACAGAATCACACAAGGCACAAACTCTTAAAGAGACAGTGGCAGAGAGCCAGGTTTATAAACAGAATTAAAATAAACAGACTGAAGAAAACTCTTTTTAAAACAATGAGCTGTATCAATCAATCCTGAATGCCTATTCAGGAGTGCAGGATTTAGGATGTACACCAAACAGGATGTAACCAGTAAAGTCGGATTCCAAATGCTTAATTACCAGGCAGTAACATGGACACAAATCAGAAGGCAGCCTACCTCAAGGTTGACCATAACAAAATTATGGGCAAGTTCAGAGATCTCCTTGGATTCAGCAAACTTTGGCTTTAAAGCTAATTAAGGGGGGGGGGAATAAAAATAAAGACGTATGTAAAAACAGTGGAAAATATTTCAGATTTTCAAGCAGTATCAAAATCTCCACCCCTCCCTCTGGAAAGCTTTTCAATAAGCAGCAAGTAAATGGAATGTATATATCAAACTATTCAAAGCTGGGCTAAGAGCAGCAGGTGACTGAAGCAATTCTTGCTGGGCAGCCATGGGATGAAGCCTGACAACAAACATACATGGCTGCATATGAAACAGTGGAACAGAGCAGAAAGCCTGCTATAAAACAGTATTCCCACTCAACTGCCTCATCCTTTAAGCTTAGCCATGACCCCCAGCTTGTTTGTTTGCAATGGCAGTGCCATATTATGCTTCTCCTAATGAAACAGTTACCATTAGCTACAGTCTGAATGCAAAGTTCATGTTTCTCATGGCTACGTGATTTGCATACCAAGATTCATTAGAAATTTCAGCAAGCTCTAGTATTAAATACACTTACCTTTGCAAGCTCCACACCAGGACTTGTGGATGATAACCATAAGAGGCAAACCACTAAAAAAAGGAAGAAAAAAAACTGTCAAAGAAAGCTTCCAGAAAGCCTCTAAACCAAATTCTGTTATGTGTACATTTTAACAATCAGGGCTTCCTCAAAGGCTCAATGTAACAGAAAATAAGTGAGATGTAAAGAGATTCTGCTGTGTTCTAAGCTTGGCTCGCAAAAAGTTTTCCCAGTCTTAAAACATGTCATAAAATACTTTATTGTAACTGCTCACATAGAGGAGACTTTGTCTTTGGAAGACTTGCTCTTATTAGTTTAGATTCCTCACACACACAGCTGGTCATGCATTTTTTTACTGGATTACTGGAAATGGTTAGTGACACCAGCTGCTTGAGAGATCTCGGGATGGATTTTTGTGGCTGCTTATGGCAACCCAGTGGATGACAGTCACCTATCCATCCTCCTCCCCATTACAGCCCACATGTTTCAGTCACCTCCTGTGATCAAGACCCCACTGAGCAACCATTGAACCCAGTAACCCTTTAGCTGTAAACAGATATGAAAGGCAATCTCTACTTAGCAGCATTAGAGAGGAAGGCATTAACATTTAGAGTCATTCAAAGAGAAGTTGGCGCTTTATAATTAACCAGTATGTCATCACCTTCACATTGGGCTCTGTTTGCAGTAAGGAGTTTGAATACACATTGCCCTAGTAGAGCTTGCATTGCATCCAGTGTCCCTGAGGATGAAAAACCACTTTTTTCTTCATTGTTTCTACAGAGTCCCAAATTGTTTTGCCTCTTTCTTGAGGACAGGCTGATTTACGTCTGGAAAATACACATTGTTCTTATCAAGGACCAGTGGTTCATGTCAAAAGAGTTCAATCATCTGGCAATCGGTACTGCAACACGCTTTTTTTTAAAGAGAAATTTTCAAAGCAGATTTTAAATTTAAGTGCTCACAGCCTTGAAATACCAATTCTTAGTGAGAACTCACAGAGGTTTGAAATAATGAATTTGTTTTCTCAGCTTTATTCTCTTTACTTTGACTGGTAAGATAAACTTATTTACATCAAAACATTTTTGTAGTCAATTCTCAGTTCTGTAATGCATAAATCCCCCAGCAGTCGGTGTGTCAGACTGTACTTTTTCCTCCCAGGGAGCACTACACATACAATTAAACCAAAACAACAATTTATGAGAATGAGGGATGAAGCATCCACCAGAAAGTGAGAAGTTTATATGAACTGTATCTATTGTATCACAAACCCCAAATTATTGGAAACTAAATGCAAAACTAAGCTACCCATCCCAGCTGGTATAGACCTACGGGTTTCAACAAGGACACTGTCATTTTAGCTTGTTTTTCCTATAACTCATTCTTAAGTAATTAGTGTTTTTAAAGGTGTTTAATGATGACCTTGCAGAGAAAAGACACGGCGAGTTATTTCAATAAAACAGTCCTGCAGATAAATTAAGAGTTTAGTCCATTTAAGGCACACATTTTATTGTTAAACCTCTTTGCTAACTTTGCTAAGACAGCACCCTTTTGCAGTGTAGAGCTGCAAATCTCTCTTGGGTTCAGTCAGATTTTTTGAAACAGTCACATCCTGTTCTAGTTCTGGACCTGAAGTCTCTTCTGCAGTTTGACATTATCTGGAGGCAGCCCTGGAAAAACAATCTTCTTATTCAAGACATACAGTCATCACCTTTTGCGCTTTCATGCTCAGACACCACTATATTACTGGGGTTTATGTCTCCGCAGGAGACTTCACTTGCTTGGGGATGCAACAGCTGCTCTCCTTTTTGATGGGGAGAATTCAGGGGTGTGGGGAACTGTATCCCTACAGATTCTCTCAGAAATAGTCTGCTTGGCTGCTGCGGGAACACGGCACCCAGAGCTGCTGCTGCCAAATATCCGATACACGACAGGTGGGATCCAGGCTCTGCGGGGTCTGCGTCTAGAAGGTGTGTTCCTACTGTCGCAAGTACTTCGACAACCACGGCCACTGCCCCTGGTTCACTGAATGCTGCGGCTCAGGTACTGCAGGAACATGCTGGCCAGCTGGGGCATGTTCTCATCGCTGGGCTGCATCTTGGTGTAGCTGATGAACTGCCTGCGCAGCCGGCTCAGCTCGGCCAGGCTCACGGGCCGGCTCAGCACCAGCCCCTCGGCCAGGCCGGGGACGCGGACCGTGTCCCCGGGCAGCGCCCCGCCGCTCTGCGCGGCCATCACTGCGGCCAGCACGTCCTGGGTGACGCGGTCCAGGCGGTGCAGGAACTCCCCGGACTGCAGGGGCTGGGCGCGGGTGGCGCGGTGCGGGGGCGGCGGGGCGCTCTCGAACAGCGCGGCGCGGATGTCGCCCAGCGGCAGCGGCTCCTCCCCGCTCACCGTGAACAGCGGCCGGTCCCAGCGGCAGCCCGGGTCGGGCTCCTCGAAGGGCGGCTCGTCGGGGCCGCCCCCGCCGCCGGCGCAGTGCAGGAGGCAGCGCGCCGTGCCCGCCTGCCGCGCCGCGCAGTACAGCTCGTAGCGGATGCTCCGCAGCTCGTTGCCCGCGTCCACGATCACCACGTCCCGCCGGCTCAGCCGCCGCTCCACCTCGGCCCGCAGCGCCGCCCGCCCGCCCTCCGCCTCGGACACGACGTGCGCGGCCCGCTCGGGGCCGCCCAGCGCCGCCCGCAGCTCCGCCGCCCGCCGGCTCTTGCCGCTGCCGGGCCGCCCGCACAGCACCACCAGCGGCATCGCCCCGCCGGCACCGACCCGGACGGGCGGGAACTGCTTCCGCCGGTCACACACACCCACACACGGCCCGCCCGCGACCGCCAGCACCCCCCGGCCCCGGGGGGCGGCACCGCCGGGCGGGCTTCTCTGCCCCTTCGGGCATGCGGAACCGCCGGGCCCCCGCCTCTGGCACCCGGACACCGTCCTGGCAGACATGCGGCTTAGAAACGCGACCGTACTAACTGTAGGAACGCTTGATCCCTGCCCTCGTCCGCACGGAACTTAAAAACGAGACGTCTTCAGCATCCCCCGACACATCCACGCTGCGCAGTTTATAAAATTCAAATTGAAATCTTGAAACTTCCCAGCTCACTGGCTCTGCTGGATCTCACTTGATGTGCCACAGTTAATTTCGTATAATTTTCGTATTATTTTTCATCTCCTCCTGACCTAAGGTCAGACTTAGGAAAACAAATCTACTTTTTAGGTTTATATTTTCTTTGTTATTAGTGGTTTCTCCCAGTCCTTCAGTAATGCTCAAATGCTGCTGAACTCAAAACAGTGAAAGGGTCTGTGCTTCCAACAGTGAAAGGAGAGGGTGTGGATTACACCGACCCCTTCCTGCAGAGTCTCCTTGAGCAGGAATGCTCATCCTGCCTCAACCTGAGAGCTCACAGCTCACCATGCCTCCCGCCCTCCCCTGTCTCATTTTGAAGCTTCTTCTGCTTCATTGCAAAGCAGTGCTACAACTACACCTGTAAATACTGAAATAATATTTTTTTTTCAAAAATATCCAATTATAGAAACTTGTAAGACCTCTGAACTGTATCGTCTGGGTTAATTTGGTATCTACACTAAAACGATGGATCAGTTTGAGAGCTGAACTCAAACAGCAAACCTGGAAGGCATGAGGAATTTCTGCTCCTGTCAGCATTGTCAGATTTAGGTTATAAATTTAAAATACAAGTAGAATTTATAAGCATACCATTTCCTTTCTCACATTTTAACAAGAAACAGAAGAAATTCTGAGGAAAATAATGTGTCAAAAAATAATTTTTTACCTTCTAAGAGACTGTTAGACTTTAAACTTAACCAAGTCAGGTTCTATCAGTTCACTAATTTGAAACTTCCAGACTTTTTCCTGCAGATTGGAACAAAATAACTTATCTCAGGCTGAGGCCTCATCTATACAGGCATAAGGAATTTTAGGGAAGCTCTCAGCACTGCTGAGTTCAAGGGGATTGAGCACTCTTTACACATTCATTTGTGGGTTTGAGAACCATACCTTTCTTTACTGTGGGAAAAAATTATTTTCTTCTCATTTCAAAGACATGGTAGGGCTTCAATGATTTAATTAGACTGCAGTGATTAAACCTAGGTGGCGCCTCAGCAAAGATATCAAAACTCTGTATTTTCTCTCTAATAAGCTGTAGGGATCTGAAGTCTCCTAAACCATCTTCATTTTTGTTAATAATGACTCTTCTGTGGTTAAATTTAGGATTGATACAGAACCTTTGTGAATGCTTTTAAAGACACTTTTCTGTATTTAAAACTAGCAAACATACCTGGCTGCTGCCTCTTTCTTCCCATCTTCTAGTGTTCTCCAATGAATATGATCTCCAAAACCTGCCAGAGAGAAGGGTTTATAAATGCTGCATAATTTAGCGTGTCAGCTAACAGAGGAAAACAGTGCAACCCTCAAGAGTATTTTCAACTTATTTTATATTCTTTTTTTTAAAGCCAACTACAATCCCAGTTCTGGAAAGACTTCTGCAAATACTTACAACCCACATAGTCGTATGAGGAATCCCACTGAAATTAATTAACAAAAACATACCATCCTAATGAATATTTATATCTATATGCAAACGACATAAAAATCCCCCAAACGAATATTAAAATTGAAGGGCCTTCTGATTATTCTCCATTATTCTTCAATCTATGAACATTTATTAACTGATGAGTGACAAATTAAACATGTCAGCATTTGGCTTCCTAAATCCCACTGAATGTGAACTAAAGCAAAACTTAAAAATTCCTAGGCCAACATATGATCATTAATTGCTCTAAAACTATTATGCTAATTATTACTGCTGATGATAATTGAAGAGTAAGAAAGAACACCACTACACAGATTTCTGAATGTTAGAGTGAGTGAATGGCGCAGGAAATATTTTATCCCATATCCAGATAACAAGTCGTCTTGTGTCAATTGACACAAGAGTGAGTCAGTGTATGTTTAACAGCTGCAAAGCAGGGACTGCCAGGGTTGGGATTTTTTTCGTAGCCAACAAAGCACATGGCCAAAAGCCACCTGGAGAACTGAGATGAAGGAGATCCGGGAACTGTTTGAAGAGGAACACCCTTGGAAGACCTCCTCAGAGGTCTTATGGCTCCAGTAATTAACAATTAGTGCACTGGATGATCAAACATCAGCCTTGGCTTGCCCCTTCCCATCGCTGAGGGTTTGGATTAGTCAGCAACCCCCAGGGTGCTGAGGGGAGCAGATTTCGGGAGCTACGCAGAGGTCAGAGCCCCAGACTGTCCAGTGCTGACACAGGGAAAAGTGGACATTGTAGACAACTATGGCAAAGAAGCTGGAGAAAGCCTAAATCCTCATGGCACCTTAATTCAGTATCCGGGAGGTGTGGACAGTTGGCACAGCGTACTACCTGATCTTCTCTCCTGATATGAACCACTGTGAACACATATGATGCAACACATCAAACAGATGAGCTCACGGTGAGGTGGGGATGCCCTGTCCACGTCCAATCACACCCCAGCTGCTCAGGCAGCTTTGGACACAGGGCTACTTTTGGACAAGCTCAACGTACCCAAGCAAAAGCCAGTTGGATTAGCAGAAGTCATGTTTATCCAGCATATTGACACGTCAGCTATTTCAGTCAAAGGCCAAAATGTTAAAATAGGGAAAGCCTTTTATTGTTCTAGCTTGGAAACACTTTTTGAAAGCTTTTCTATACTTAAACCAAAATCCCATTTGTGGCAAGCTTCAGTATGTTCTTAAAACAATTACACAACACACTACGGAGCGTTTCTTTTGAATGAAAGTCATCTGGGGAATTAAAGGAGGATGGCTGGCTGGGATCCACACCACAGAGCTTTGCTGTCATTGATCGAATTGGTTACTACCGGTCCTGAGGAGGAGATTTGCCTCTAAGGCAAAGCCACCACCTGGGGTGAAGCTCAGGCGCTGGCTAAACGCGGCTATTAGACACGGTAATTAGTCAAGGAGCCTCGGTGAGCCAAGAGAGGAGTGAGGAGCGGTCATCGAGGGCAAGGGAAGCCGAGGGCGGAGGGAAGCGCCATTCATTGCCTGCCAGGAGCCGGCGGGGGCTGGGCGGGCACAGCGGGCATCGAGGGCTGCCCCGCAGGGCTCCGCGGAGCCCCTCGGAAGGACGCTCAGCCGGGACAGAACCACGACGGCGGGGACGGTTCAACCCCCCCTCACCTCCAGCCCCCAGACCCGCGCTCTGTCCCCCCGCCCCCCGACGCCGCGGGCTGAGGGACCGGACCCGCGCCCGCGGCCGGGACACGAGTTGAGGAAAGCCCGAAGGAAGCGTTTTCCTGACCCTTTCCGAGCCCTCCCTCGGCGGAGGCGGCGGAGGCCGCCAGCACCAGGCACAGGCAGAGGACGGAGACGGCCACGGGCTGAGCCTTCATGGTGTCGGCGCGGGCAGCGGCGGCACCGGGTACAGCCCCACAGCTCCGCACAGCACAGGACCCGCTCAGGCGGATTTTATTTTTTTTCTTTCCTCTTTTTTTTTTCCCGTTTTTTTAAAGCCCAGGAAGTGACATGAGGCGGATGTGGGCGGTGCGCAGCCCTCGCCGCTCGGCTGGGGGGTGCCAGGGGTGGCACCCAGCGGGAGGGGATGCTGTGGGGTGCGAGTCACCTGCGTTACTGCCCCTGGACAAGCCCAGGGTTATCCCGGGGGGAGCAGACAGCGGGAGGGGTGTGTGTATATGGGGATCCGGGTTTATTTTCTCCTTTCCAAAATAAACGCTTTTGTCGCGCTGCTCTCCGGAATTGCCCAGCTGTCGGGAAGGCAGAACCGACCGCAAAGCACTGTGCGTGAAGGAGGATTCGCTAAGGGGGACAGTGGAGCACGTGGTGACGCCTTTGGAGCCGCCGCGCCTCGGGTTTGGGTCACCAGCCACCACTGCCTGACCGGTGGCACCCGAGACTACAGCGGGACACCGCTCCCTGCCCCAGGACACTGGTTATTACCCCAGGCCGCCATTCCCTGCCCCGGGGCACCGGGTGTCTGTCCCCCCCACCCAGAGACTACAACTCCCAGAAGGTCCCGCTCGCCCCCCTCTCCCGCCTCTATGCAAATAAGACTGGGCGGCTCCGCCAATCGGGGGGCGGGCCGGCGCCGTCACGTGAGGGGAGCTTCCTTTCTCTGTGCGCCTCTCTTTCCTTTCCCGGCCGCCATCTTGTTCTCGCCGCGTGTTGGCCGCGGGGGCTCCGCCGCGCTCAGGTGAGGGGTCTTGCTGCTCCCGCGTCCCGGCGGCCCGCCGGTACCGTGCCCCCGGTGGCCTGGGGCGGGGGACTCGGTCCTGTTCCCGCCCGCCGCGCTGGGCCGTTCCCCGAGGAGACGCCAAGGGAGCGAGGCCCTGCCGCGGGACGATATGCGGGGGCTGCCCCGGCTCGGGAGGCCCCGGCCATACAGGCTGCTGAGGGATCAGCATTGAGCCCCTCTCGCTCCCCGTGCTCAGGGGGTGCCCGGCGAGCCGCCCCGAGCCTCTTCTCCCGCCGGTGCTGCTCCCTCTCTCCGGCACAAAGCACACGCGGAGGGGGCTTCCCCGTCATTCCCGGGATCTCTGATCGCTTGCTGGGGCACAGCAGCGGAACGCGTTCCTTGTGCTGGAAGGCTGGAGGTGTTTTCCCACCCATTACGGGGTTTTTTTCAGGGCTTTCAGCCTTTAAAGGTCCCACTTGACCCGTGGAAGAAGCCACTGGACTGGCTTCCCAGTCATTGAATGGGATGCAGGGCTTCCAGAGGTTCCTATGGGAAATCCGTACAGATCTGAACTCACGGGGTTCAGAGCTCACTTATTTTAGTTACAAGTATCAGAGATTCATTATATGGAAGTAGTATTCGAAGTAGTTTAGTGATGAATCTCTCCCTGGGCTCTCTTAAAGATAAGGGTGTTTCCCAGAAGCAGTTGTGCTGGTTTGGGTCTGGTTTGAGTTCAGTTCAGTGCTTCCAAAAGTAAATTGGCACACTGGGAATTTACTGATGCGGAATGAAGTGTCTTGTTGATTTGCCTTATTGTGTCATAGGCACTTCAGCTAAATGGCCTACTACAGGACCACTTCAGATTATTTAGGTTTTAAAGCTTTGTTTTTGTGTTTTTGTTGGACGCAGTGTTTTGGGTAGTGTTCTGTAAGTTTCGAAAACCCACCGCAGTCTTAGGAGTGCTTTGAAAATGGACTGTGACTTTTTTTTTTTCTTACTATTTTGATTGTTAACTTGGGTTTTGTATTTTCTTGTTATTTTTCAGACACATCACTATGAACCAAGAAAAACTGGCCAAGCTTCAAGCACAGGTCCGAATAGGAGGAAAGGTAAGAAACCCACCAGAGATGCTTTTCAAAACATAGACTATAGTTACAGAAGGGGAAAAACTGTATTTCTGAGACTTGACAGATATGTTTTTTGTGTGATCTGTATCATGGTGCTTCTACCTGAAATGCAAGTTTCTTTCAGTTCCCAACTGCTAGATTAGCAGTTTCCAGGGTGTAAGAGTTCTGTTAATTCAGTGACTTGTTGTGACCTGTGGAAGCTCCAGCAGAGCTCACCTGTTGGGTGTTCCAGTTCTGCCTTTTCCTTCTTCCTGTTGGGGATTTTCAATGTCCGCTCCAGGCACTAACTCTGCATTGAGCTTTGTTTTTCTCTGAGCCAGCAGGTAGTTAATCTGACCAAAAAAAAAAGGCATGGAGTTTGTTCAGTGCGGGGGCCTCATCCCCTGCCAAACTTCCACAGAATTTTGCAAAGTAGAAATTCCAAAATTGCTGTTAAATCACTGTATTTGTGCTTCATCCTGGAAAAAATAGAGTCCTTGGGGAAAATTTCTTATATTTTGCTCAGTAGTAAATAGTATCTTTGTACTCTGGCTTGTAGGAAGGGAAAATACTGCTGCTATTTGGTGTCTTTTGGTCCTGTACATTTAAGAAAAACCTTAAAATTGAGACTGATGGCTAAAGCTGTAGGTAAAGGGAAATAGGACTATAGAGGCATCTCATAACTTGGAAGATGTTGCTCAGACTGTGGTAGGACTTTCACAATTAGTGTTGAGAAATTTTGAGCATAGCTGACTGTTGTCTCTTGATTGTTTCCCAGGGAACAGCTCGCAGAAAGAAGAAGGTGGTGCACAGAACAGCTACAGCTGATGACAAAAAACTTCAGAGTTCCCTCAAAAAACTGGCAGTAAATAACATTGCTGGCATTGAAGAGGTATAGTGATAAGTGTTTCCTGTTTGAAATTAAATTCACTGTATTGTTTTGGGGGTCATGTGGTGGTTTTTGCTTTTGTTTTTACAACAGGCTTCCAAGCAAAAACTTACAGATCTGTTTATTGATAGACAAAGTTATTTGATTGATTGTAGTCTTGGTGAAATGAAATGTGTGTATGTACCTGGAGAAAGAAGGGAGAAGGTTCTGCTGGCCACATAGTGGTTACAGGAGGTAGTAAGCTATGTGTTGTGTGTGTGTTGCAGTCATCACAGAACAAAACTTCTCTTTGTTCTTGACTTTTATGAACCTGATTACCTACTCAAAAGAGCAGTAAGTGCACGTGTTCTGTGCAGGCACATCCAGGGCAAGAGTTGTGTGGTGTAGAATATAAAGAAAAGTTTAGAAATACCTGGAGTAAGAACTTGAGTCCATATTATTAAAATTAGGATCCTTTACTACTTTACAAAAGTTGCTGGAATTGTTTGCAGTAGTTACAGGAGATGATGTTTCTTAAAACACTGCAGAGACCCTACAGAAGCAGCTTCTGTGCTAATGTAAGTGGGAATGTGAGGATTTCAGATGTTCCTTGAATACCTCTAATTGACAGGTATGAATGAAACATGTTTTCCATAACACTGTAGGGAGTGACACTCATACATGGGAGGAGGAGGTGTTCCTCCATCATGAACTCAGTATTACTGTAGTGCTTGGTTAAAGAAGCGCAGTATTTAATCTGTGATTAATTAATTTAAGCAGGATTGCAAGGTGCCTGCAGAGGTCACATAGTGCATTCTCTCTTCCAAAGGCAAATGCAGATTTCACTGTAGCAGCCTGGTTTTGCCTGTAGATTTTCAGTCCTCTCTTACATAAACACTTATTTCTCTGTTTTCTTAAGCTCAGTATGTATATACTGAGCCATGTGAACCCAAAGAGTACACAGTTCTGGGTGGGTGTTTCGGTTTCCTTTTTCACACAAATCTCAGGATCTTTACTTAGACACAGTTATTAAGGATTTTTAAATATCTTGATGTGAAGACAGTACAAAATGTTTCTGCCTTGATAGCTAGAGACAGAATTGCAGTATGTTGTGTTCAGGTGAACACAAGTTGACCTTGGTAAGCTTTGTGTAAAAGAGTTTGGAGAGGATAGCAATGTTGAGTCAAGCATGAGTTACTCATCTGTGTGGCTTTAAAAGAGGTTTTTAAGTAACAGGATGACTGTGCTTGAAGCCTTTACCATTTCCTTATGTGCAAAGGACAGGACATTGTTTAGTTTTGCAGGAAAGCAACACACCTGGTTTTCCCGTTCAAAACATATTTTGAACCTCTTCCGCTGTGTGAGGATCGAGAACTTGGATGTTTTTATATTTTAAATCTCTTATTTCTCCCTGTAATTTCTGCTAAAAACCTTGCTTATTCATTCTGTCACTTGAGTTTAATACCACTGTTGTGTTGGATGGGTAGGACTTTCCTCCTTTGGTCAGACAAAATTATTTTCCACATAACCGTAGTTTAGCCATGCCCAGAAGAAAAACCTTTTTAACTGTCCATGCTGTCTGCCATTAAGTTAAAAAACACAACGTAAACCCATACAAATATGCCAATATAAACTGACAAAAGGTGCAAAGCAGGGCACTGGCCATAAATCTTAATTCTTGGTGATTCAGAAGACCAGGAAAGAGGAAGAGAGCAGGATCACTGTATGATGTCCTTGGTTTTATAAGAGTCATCATGGAATTACTGGGATTTCCTGATAGGTGTCACAGGTACCTGTGAAAGGCAATGGCTTAAACTGGTGTGGCTGGGCTTTGCTGTTGGAGTTTTGAGCCTGTGAAGAGTCACCACAGAGCTGAAGGGTTTGGTTGGTTTGTTGGGGGGTTTCCCTCCCCAGACGTTCTTCACGTTAACACGTTTATACCTTGCGGTCTAATAATCTATGTATTTTTTTTGCTTTTGTTAAAAATACACGTAAACTGCATTACAACATATACTCCTTATGTATTTATTAGTATTCAGGTAAGTTCATTTTATGAGGGAACCATAGCTGTTAAATTCTGCCTTATCATATAGTATGTATGAGCCCATATTTTACCATTAACTCATATTTACTTCCAGTTTAGGTGGTATTAATTCCAGGTGCTTTTGTCATGGTTATGTTGTTCTCTAAGAGGAGTGGTAGCTTTGTAATTTTTTTATATTTTAATACTTTAAATCTGGATTTTAATGATCACGCTCATCCAACAAGATGCTGCAACACTTTGGTAAATGTTATTACTATATTTAAACAGGTGAACATGATAAAAGACGATGGAACAGTTATTCACTTCAACAACCCCAAGGTTCAAGCTTCCCTGTCTGCCAACACTTTTGCAATTACTGGTCATGCAGAGGCTAAACCGATCACAGAAATGCTTCCGGGCATCTTAAGCCAGCTTGGTGCTGACAGCTTAACAAGTCTCAGGAAGTTAGCTGAACAATTCCCAAGACAAGGTAGGTCCTTTGGAGTCTTTCATAGCTGGTTTAAAGAACATATGAAGTACTTAAAAGTTTTAACCCAAATTTAACAACAGTACATGACTTTAATAAAAGTGCACACACCCTTGATTACTTTATGTTTGCCACTGTTGAGGAAGTGTAGGGTGGGGGAAAAACTTTTCTTGTTGATTCAAGATTATATAGGCATGCCCTGATTTAAAAAAATAGGTAAGTCTGGCATGCTGTTGCAGGTGTACAACTATGTATGGGAGACTACTTAGGAAAGCAAGTTCACGTTTTTACTTGGAAAAACTCAGCTGGTTCTTTTTGTCAGGGAATCGACTCTGTTTTCTTTGTTCCTGCAAAACATTTCTGTTGTGATTATAGAGTAAGGAATATGTTCTTCTACTCCTCAGCTCCCTTTGGAATTCAACCAGGACTTAAGAAATCTAATTAAAAATGAGAGCTTTGATTGAAAATTTAAAAAATCAAATCACAGTTTTGACTGTGATTCTTGATTTTTCTATTTATTTTAAAACCTTGGGAGCATGAGGGTGTGTGTATATGTGCTATAATTATTACGTAATTTTACAGTTCAGAAATGAAGATTAGGGACAATTCCAGTTAAGACTCTTCTGGCCATTAAGATGACTGTAGTTGGACACATTGCAGTAGTCTGTATTTGTAACTGGATTATACATCACCTGTTCTAATGTTTTCAGCAAATAGTTATTCTTTCTAAATGAGTTTCATCTTCTTCCACGTTTCATGTTCAGAGTTAAAGTGAAAGTAAAGGGTTTCTTTTTCTTTATTGATAAGTAAAATACCTTTTAAAATTCAGAGGGGTGGATAATCATAAGCATATTTCATTTGATGCAACCTCAGTACCAATGCATGCTGTGCTTTCTTTGGATAGTACAGTGAGGAAAAAGTACTTTATTTTTCTAGTTCTTTCATTTCTCTAGGTTACTTGGAGCACGATCTGTGACTGACAGAGTAGGTTTAATGCAGGACAGCTGATATGGAAATACTTTTTCCTACAGTTGTGGCCCCTTGGTAATTGAATCCTATGATATGTTGGTCACTGATTGGTACCACATTGTTGTTGCATTGAAACACATGACACCAGTTAGATTTAGTCACAGTGGGGGTTTTCTATATCATTTGATCTTTTGCAAGCTCTGCATGAATTACCCCATAGCATTTGAAAATGGCCCTGCCAATACTTTGGCATAATAATGTCCACACATAGGCCTTTTGGTCATGCTGTTAACTGTCAATACCTGGTCATTTGTGTGCTTTTCACTATTGGGGAAATGCTTTCTTTTTTCACCTGTGTGGTTTTTATTGTGTCATGTGAGTGTCCCTAATTCTGTATCATGAGAACTCAGCACCAAGTTTCTTTTTACAGTGTTGGATAGTAAAGCACCAAAATCTGAAGATATTGATGAAGAAGATGATGATGTCCCAGGTAGGCACATACACACTTTTATGTCCATTTAATGTATAAATATTTTGATTCATACACTGAGATATTTAGCTCTTGGTGTGATTATACTCCTCACTTGCTAAGAGAGGCTTCATATATAGGGCAGCATTAAAACATGGCTTTGAAGTCCAGCATCTGAAAAAGGGTTTACTTTGTGCAAACATCTTAATTATTAAGTGAAACTAGGTTAAAATACCTTCAGTGAGATTGAGCAGGTATCTGAATATCCAAACAGGGTTTTAGGGCTGCAAAATGACACAATTGGTATAGTTATCGGGTTGTTTTCAAATCAGAGACTGGAGTGGGGATTTTTATTTCTATAGTAGAAGAAAAAAAGCTTATGTCAGTATCTAAAAGTAAAAAAAATATGGTAAGTTCTTAATATGACAGTGAATAACTGTCTTATTAATCACCACATTCTGCTGTATCCGTCAGTATGCTGTGTTAGCTAAAACAACACACTTGTGGATCAGAGGTTCAAATCCTCGTGCTTTGGCACTGCTTTATTTCTTTGTGACCTTGCATAAAATTCAATTCTCTAAAACTTCAGGCATTCTTTAAAGAATGCAGATGCTTGAAACCTAACTACAGCTAATAGAGCACCTCTGAAAATCAGATCTTAATCACTTAATATTAGAATTTTCACTGTCTGAGTGTTCCTGTGTTTCTAGTTCTTTGTGTATGTCCAAACAAATGATATTTTCTAAAGCCTTTTGAAATCTGCCCATAAGAAAATGACTTCCCTGAGTGTAGTTAAGTACTACTTAACCTCTCCTATAATATATGCATTTTCATTAAAGGTAATCTTATTGGGCATTACTGCATTAAATATCTTCATCTTTTTCAGATCTCGTAGAAAATTTTGATGAAGCATCAAAGAATGAAGCTAACTAAAACATTAATAGTTCTGGAAGCTGGCATGGACTAGATTTAAGAAATCAGCTATGTGGTTCCAAAGTTTAAAGAAACAGAGAACATCATCTGTTAATAGTTCAGTAATATAAATATTTTGTATTTTTATGATGCTGTTTGTTCAGCATTTTCTGTCAGTTGATTTTGCATTTTGCACTTACTCCCAGGATCTACTCTTTTGGTCAAAAAAGAAATGTCAGTGCATTTTGAGGGGTGTGTGTATGTGTGTGGGTGTATGTATAGTGGAGAACAAATTGGAGAACGCTTATTTAACCATTTCCCCTTTTCCTTTGGAAGTAGAAATAAAACGAATCTTCAGCATTGCTACTTTTGAGTACCACCAGATAGCGCACAGAAGGTAGTTAAGGTGAACTTTTTGTTCACATTTTGTGACCTGAAGGCATTACACCATTAACACTTGGGGTTAATTTGCTGTTAACTATTGTACTTGCAGATGTTTCTCAGTGTACACATTTGTTATCAACCCTGTGTTGATCCCAAATGATACCGAAGATGAGCTGTTTCAGCGGCTTGTTTGGTACAGTAACTTTTTTAAAACCTGGTCTCAGAAAAGTGTGCTTTTCTTAACCTTCTTCAACTTTTTTTTTTTTTTTTTTTTTTTGGTCTCTAACCTTTTGATACAAGCTGATATTTGACTCTTTCCGCGTAGGCTTAGCAGTGTGTTCTCCTGTTGGTTACTGGAGTATTTCCCAGTCAAAAGAAAACCAAACATTTTGGTTCTCTACTCTTGGGTCACTTCCTAAGCTTGGAGGTCTGGTTGGTAACAGTCCAGTGCACCAGTTTTACACAGTAACCGGTTTTTGCTTGAATAACTTCAAGCTGTTCTCTTGGCATGATTGCATTTACTAGCAGCTGATGATCCACTGTCATTCTTACGGCACTAGGAATTAAGTGCACTGTGTGAGCAATGCCTAGGGTGGGAGGAAAGAGTTGTTGACACTTTGCCTTGCTTCCTGCTGGGCAGTTTGTGCAGTGATTAGCTCTAAAAGGATTTTTTTTTTTTTTTGCCTGTAACTTACCTTGGCCTATAACCTACCTCTAGGTTTGGTGTCATCTATGTAGTAGCTTCTTACAAAACACAAATGCTCCTCAGGCACGAGGAGGACATTGGGAAGTACTGTTGGTACAGTGCAGTATTTATGACCTTTCTTTAAAATGCTTAATGTGAACCTGTTTTTTCAGAGGCTCTTTCAAGGTTCTTGATGTAATGTGCATTACAGTATAGTTAGACATCATTGTAACCTCTGTCAAGGGCAGCTGTGGCTTAAGAAAGCCATTCTGTTTTTGTTTTTTTCTACATCTGTCACTTAACTATGGCTTAATTGGAACATATCAGCTTTTGATGTAGGCTCATACGCTAGAGAACTGTAATAGTCCAAGCAAACAGTCCATGAGTTCTGGAGACTTCATGAAACCACAGAAGTAGAACTGTAGTGGTTTGTCCTCTGAACTCCTCGGTTCGTTTTACAGGCTCCGTTCCGTTTTTCCTGTTATATTTTATATACTACATGGATCTTACTACAAAATAAAAGTACAAAAGAGGAAATGCTTCCTCCTGTGTGTTGTCTGCTCCTCCCACCAAGGGCAGGTGGATGCAGCAGCTGTTTGGAACAGCACTGCATTCCTTATGGCAGTGACTGAGGAAGACACATGCAGGACTGGGGAGGATTCCGGTAGGGCTTTAGGATTTCACACTCCCTATACTCACTCCTGTTTTCCCTGTGGTGATGAATGAACCTTTGGTTTGTTGTATGGCTGATCAGCTGCAGATGATTTGTGTCTATAAGGAGGAGATGTCTTCATTGGTGTGTGCCCAGTAACATGGAATTGCCTTCTGCTGCCTCTGTAAGCCCAAGCAGTAAAGGAAGGACATGAAACAACAGGTATTTGCAGTGTTCTTCCATTTGCTTGAGAGGCGTGAGCAAAGACCCTTTCAAAGTAGCAACTGTACTGAGATGATGTATGGGACATCCCCTTCCTAAATACTAATCAGATACTGAAAATTCCTGCTCATTGGTTTCTGATGTAGGAAGTATGTCAAAAGTAATTTTGAGAGAGATTAAAAGTAAGCCTTGGAAACAATGATTCCATAAGTTTATATAGCTGAACTTTCTAATTCCTCCAAAATACTCACTTAGTTTTTTGCTCTTGGTCATGACAATTTATGTGTTAAACCCTCAGTTTTTCCTATGTTGACAACCAGTAAACTAACTATGCTAGCTTATGTAGTTCTATTCAGTTTTTTCACTGTATCTGGAAACAGTCAACCACTTAAGATTTGCTGCTGGAAATACTAGAGCTTATCAATCATTAAACTGATTTTAATTAAAAGTAGCCCATCAAGGCTGTTGTGGGAAAAACTCTTTTTTCTTTGTATTTATTCATGGTATAACACAAACAGTGCTTGTACATGCTGATGGAAATGCAGGGTTATTAAAAGTAGTTTCAGGGAGTGTTGGTAAATAAAAACTCCCCGCACAAAAGTGAACATGAAAATGTTCTTTGCTTGGCTTGAAACTGAAATATGTTGATAACTTGCTCATATTTGTCAGCTTCCTATGGGAACAAGGAGTTGCTGTGCACTCCCTTCTGCCAGGATCTTCACAAGTAATGTTTTGGATTTGGTGTGTACAAGATGAGATCCAGAGGTCTTAGAGCTGATTTAATTACCGAGCAGTATGTTGATTTACTAGTGTCAGGAAGGAACTGAGGAGGCTATAGCAGCAGAGTAAAGCTGTGCTGTATGTAAGAGATGAACTCAAGCCTCTCCTGAGGAATGTCCAGGAAGGATCCTCCTAATGTTCCTTGGAATCAGACTGTGCTGCTCCAGACAGTAGGGATGTACAGAGGGGCTGAACAAACTGCTCCTTAGGTGAAGGTGAGTGAGTGAATTCTTCCACTGGCACTTCAGATCAGTTTGGTTTTATTACTTGAAGACAATACTGGTTTCTTCAACAAAGTGAACAGACTTTATTTTGGAGATGCAGATTTCACTAATTCAATGATCCATGTTTTGTACTTGAGCAAATGAAGTGATGCAGAACAGAAGCACATCACAACAGCAGCCACAGCAGCTTTGCAGGAGTGATAGCAGAAGTGCAGAGAATGGTTATTCACCTTCAACTGTTTGCTTTCCCATCAAGTAATGGTTTTTTATTTATTCCTTCACTTTCAAAGACCGCTTTGCAGACACTGAAGAACTTCATGGATTTATTCAGAAACATGAGGGCTGCAGTGTCAATCAAGAATTCAGGTAGCCAAGTGGAGCAAGCAAAGAGACTAATTCTAAAATCAGTTGTCTTGGTATGTTTGGGTGGAAGCTTGGGTTGATTCCTAGAGCAGGGTTATTGGGAATTAAGCTTTCATTCACATCCATCTCTGTGTTGGGCAAGAAGTAACACTTGTACATCTTCCAGTGCCTTGGGTTGCCTTTATTCCAGCACTGCTCTGCCTCCTCTGTGTACTTTGTAAATAATTGAACACAAAGTGGATGTTTCTTAAGAGAGCTACATCTCTGTGCAATTGGTATAAAAAAGCTACTTCTACATAATAAACACACGGTATTCAGTGGGCTGTCAGTACTATTGAACGCCCTCTCACTACACAACAGACCCACAGCTTGCTCAGATGCTGTTTTTTCTTGACAAGTGGTGTCTGACAGATCCTCAAATATTAGGTGGCATTTCCTTGAACTTGGCATTTACAGGTAGATTTTTGTAGCTAAGCTAAATTAGTTGCCTCCTTGAAGTAAAAGGAGATTATCTGCTCATTTGAATTCTTGAATCTGTTTTGATATTTTTGATTAAGTATTGATGCTGAGGCAAACATTGAAACAGAAAATCCTGTTCCAAGGCCCTTTGACCTTTCAGTGCACGTATCCCAGCTGAATAAAAGGAGTTAAGCAGCTTCTTGCCCTCCCTTGCACCATCCTTGAGGCAGCTATAGTAACTGCTTATGTCAAAAGGTAATATTAGAAAATATTTAATATATTTTTAGATTATATTTAATGCAACTTAGCTGACAAAGAAGAGCCAGTGCTGAGACCAGCTCTCCACAGATATTGGGAAATGTGGCACAAACTCCATTTTGAGAACAGCAGATCTCATTTTGAGGCCATGTGTGAAGCATGGAATTTCCGAGTGATGCAAATTATAACCAGATACAGGTAAGTGAAGACTTAAAACCTCAGCTGATTGTCATCAGGTTACTAGGCCTTTGCACACCAAGAGTGAAGTTCCCTGAAAAGCTTTCACTAATCTCTGGCTTCTCTGCTGCCAATGGGGCAGTCTTCCCCTTCCTTTGCTTTCTGAAGCTGTAGCTTTGGAGCCCCTCTCGTGTCCTTTGCTCACCTCCTGCCAGGCAGTGTTCAGTCTGTGTGAGATGAAGGGTGAGGGGCAGTGATTGCAGGCGCTGTTTGGGCAGTGGGGATGGGCAGCAGCAACCAGCCTCCAGGCTGCACTGAACTGGCCTTTCAGCCCTGCTGCTGCTGCTGCTGCCTCTGCTGCCGAGGCTTGGCTTGGCAAGACTGGGGACAAACCTGTGCTGCTGCTGCCAGGATCCTACTGAGTTTGGGGAAAGGGAAGGATTTGCTGTATTGGTGACCATGTGGTCAGATACTGGAACTTGCAGCGTGTTTCTAAACTTGACATTGTGAAACAAGGGCTCGGACCAGTTCACTGAGCCTTGTGAGACACAGGCACTGCCTGCACCATGGGCTGATAAACTGCAGCATGTGACCTCAGTGTGCCCTATCATCCTCTGCTCCAGCCATCCCTCTGCTCCACAGCCTTCCTGTGAGCCCATTTTGCATGTCTCTGTTTAGATGAACGCTGATCTATTGCAGCAAGCTATTGAAGTTTTGATTCATCCTGCAGGTTCTTGTTCACTGAAAATCGCTTTTTAAGTTACTTGCCAAGATCTTTAATAAGGAATTTCCACTTTTGTGACAAGATCTGGTTTCAAATGGGTTCTGGCATGTGATGTTGAATTGAAAATAGCTGTAACTTGCTTACAGCATTGTTAGAGTCTCCAGGGATAATGATGCAACTAAAGCTTCTGCTCTGTTCATTTTGAAACTCTTGCTCTATTGCTGGAGACTCTGCTCTGTGTGATGGACAGTTGTAATTAGTGACACTTTTGCATGTTTGCTGTTTCTGAAAGAAAGCGAATAGGACCTAAAATAATTTTTACTTTGAATAAGAATTTCTTCCCCTGTATGTCTTAAGTTTCCCACAGCCTGCTTCCTCAGCTCCACTGAAAGACACCAGGTTTTCTCATGATCTCCTGCTGGATGTTTGGCTAATTTGCTGAGACTTCTATTTTGAAACAAAAGTGATGTTGGTCTTCTGAAAAACAGGGAATGTGTTACATTTTCTAGTCTTTTTGTATCACCTTTCTCTCAGCCACTTTATTTCTTGTTGTTGTAAATTATTAACTTTTGAACACAGAGATATTGTTGCCTCTAACTCTTCTCCTGCCCTTTGAGTTGCAGGGTTGCTTTTATTGGCAGCATGCACTGAGAAATCATGTTGGCCACTTACAGCCCTGAAATTGTAATAGTTTATCCCATTACATGGTGATTTTTTCCAGCTCGGTTCTCCTGAGAACCTTGAAATGGGTTTTCCATAAAAACATTCCAGCCACTCTTTTTCTTTTAAAGGCTATAGTCAAATTTGAAGGGATAATCTGGCTATTGTTTCTTGTGGTATACATGTTCTACCCTGATGATTTTGTAAATTATAGAGGATTTTTATTTTTATAATGCAGTCCGGGTCACTGAGAACTGGGGGAACGAACGTGCTCGTTCTTTGGCTGCAAGCAGACACACGTCATTAGCATCTTAACTGATGGAAACTTTTCCGTGAAAAATGCACGCACTCTTAATGCTTTTAATCTGCACAAGCACTCCATGAGTTTGCAATAAGCTGTAATAAAAGGTTTAGGTGTCTTATACCTACATTTCCTCAATGGCTCACAGTACTGTCCTCAGGAATGTATTCCAAGTGCACTCTGCTTTGCGACTGGTTGTTTTGTCATCTTCCTTTCTCTGTAGCTGTTGTGAGTATTGTCTGAGAACCAGAACTGTTGAATTTGGACTGACAGCACAGTATGCTGCTACTTTCAAACTGCTTGGGCCCTCGTGTTCATTATGATTCAGGATGGCAAGTATTTGTCAGGAAAGAACAAATGAACTAGAACAAGAATTCACTTGCATTGAGTAAATACGGTGAGCAATTCTTTTTATTAGTTCCTCTGCTGAGACGTTAATCTGTGTTAAAATTTGTATGAGATGTGCCTTGGTTCAATTCTCACCCTTTTCTGTTAACACTTAGATAAACCAAGATAGGAGAGAGATGATTAAGTACTTGTCCTCAACTATTCTTGCCCTCATAAGCAGTCCCATGAAAAATTGCTGTGGGAGGAATTACATGTATTGTCTGCTTGGACAATAAAAACAAGCTTTAACAGTTGTTCTTACCATAGTTAAGTAATCCTGTTAAAGCAGAAACATTTGCAAGTTTTATACTCGGGATGTCTTTCTGGTTTGGTAAAAGCAAAATAAAGGGCAGATTTCAAAGATGCCAAAGAGCATTTTTGTTTCTCTCCCTCCCCTCCAAGAAAGCAGCTTCCTGATGTATATACTGTTATTTATTCTGCCCTATTTAATTCTGCATCATAGTCAAAATTGTTTGCAAGGGTTCTGGCTGGCTGAAATGAGGTACCAGGCTTTTTTAGCAAACTCAGAGCATTCAGCTGACTGAGGGACAAACCTGAACAACATACAAACATGTCTCATTGAGATGTTGAGGAAAGAGCTGGTCAGGCCTTCCCAAGTGTCTGACTCACAGCACTCCACAAAATCTCAATCGTGTGATTTAGCAAGTCATAAATAAGCCTGGGGTGGGTTTTTTTATAGGCCTAATTACACCTGGTGAAGCAGTGTCCTTTTGCTCGAGCGGGGAGTTGCCACACTGCTGCAAAGGCAAAACATGGCCAGGAGAACAGAAAGGGTCAAGCAGAGCCATGGAGCTCCTGGGACAAGCAGGAGCAGTGTGTGTACTTGTGACCCCATTGTCTCCATGTGCACACTTCCTGGGATGTGGTGGTGGGGTTTGTCTGTGACGGTAAGTCCGAACCATTCCCTGTTTGCCATCACTGCTGACTCAATAAATGACACAGTCGAGGTGAGCATATGTTTTGTGGATTTTTTGTTGGTTGGTTGGTTGGTATGTTGGGTGGTTGGTTTTTTTTCCCCCCCTCATATGTATTAGTGAAAGAAAAATGAACTGCTGGGGCAGCAGGCACACCTGCCTGGAATAGTGAGTGACTATTCAGCCAGATCTTTACGTAACACCAGTGATGTTACTGCTTCTTTCATTCAGTTTTTTTGACTCAAGGCAGAACCATAATGGTTTGGAAGGGACCTTAAAGGTCATATAGTTCCAACCTCCTGCCATATTCCAGTGTCTGTGGGATTCCAGGCTCATCCAGTCCATCTTCAACACCTGGCAAATGGGAATTTTAGGTATGTTTCCACGAATAAGGAACACAGCACAGGCTGGTATGTGAAGCATTTGCTAAGCCAGTGCAGCTGCAACTGATTGGATATTTTCTACCATTAGGGGAAATGAGTGTAGCCAATGCCATTCCAGCCATTGCTGGGCTAATACTTGGATCTCAGGGATTGCCTATTAAACGCTGAAGGTAAGGGAAGAACACAGTTGCCATTAGTGTTGCATCAATGTATCGTGTCGCAGGCCTTGCTCAATACTAATTCCTTGTTACATTATTTTCTGTAAAAAAACAAGAATGAAAGACAGCCCTTTCCCTTAAACCTCCACAGGGATTGTGTAATGAATGAAACTGGTTTTCAGTAATTATGAATGACAGTAAAGTCCACCTAGAGGGGTCAGGGATTCTTCCTTACAGAAATGACTGTAGTGTCCCAGCAGGACATGGACAACAGAATCCATCCCACTCATATTCCCTTTGAAGCAGACATAAGATTGTTTAATAATCACCATTTTGTGAAAGTTGCATTGAGATGTTTGTCATCCTGGCAAAGGGAACCATCCTTGTTTACTGGTCAGCTTTCATTTTTGTGGCCTGTTACACTAAATGGCATTTTTACCAAGCTGAAATATTTTCTCAATCAAAGTCTTTAGTAATAGGGAGTGCTTTGAACTCAGCTTAGAAAGCTCATTCTTTCTAGTATTTGAAGCCTTTGCCTACTGCATAAATTACAGGCTTAATGAACTCCCCTTTGTCCCACATGTACATTATCTTGAAATTCAGTCTCTCTTCCCCAACCCCAAATTCATTAATCACCTGCACACTGCCACAGTCACAGAGCCATGAGCCTGCCACAATTCTGCCAAATTTTCATCTTTCTTGCTTGTAGCCTTTCCTTCCTATTCAAGCCCTCTCTCTGAGGTACCCATTTCCATGTTGCCATACCAGACAAGGTTCTGGCTCATTTTTAGCTTGGCTCCCTCATTCGGCCAAGAGACATTATTAGATGCTCAGTTTTTTGCAAACTATAGAGGGAGATGTTTGCTCACCAGGTGGGTTTTTTTTTCCAGTGTGAAGCACTCATTTACCTTGGAGGAGAAGGAAAATCACACCAACTAAACAGAACTTTTCTTTCTGGCTGTCCAATAAAAGGACCACCTCATTACTGAAGGGAGAATGAGGGAGAGGGGTTTAGTTTCAAGATGTTTGACTTCTTTCTGCAGTTGGGTACTCTTCTTACCCTTTGGTGCTCGGTTCAGGCAGGAGTTTTCCATCCAGTCTGCTTTCTACTTTTTTCTTATTTTGCTGTGCTACAGTTTACATAAAACTATTATATAATTTATACAAAGTCATTTATTTTAGAAGACTGTCCTATAAACAGAATGAGGGATTTGGTATCAGGTATTATGAATGGGTAAACCAGTTCTATCATTTTCCAAGTTTCTTGAAACATAAATCCCTCTACAGAGAATTTTCTCTAGTGTCATATGTGGTACTTGAGAACCAGTGAAGGTGACTTATTTCTGAAGGAAAAAAACCTTTTTCTAAGCTTTTTCCTGTTTCACAGTTGCCTGTGTTGTAGCAGCCTGGAGGGAAGGTGCCAGTGCTGGAGCCAGGCCTTGTGTGTGCCTACAATGACCACAGGCACTAAAGGCTCCTGTCCTATAACACTTCAAAATTATACCAATTTCAGAACACAGAAATTGTCATGTGCACATGATCTTCAGAGAGCAAATTAAATGGGTTATAACTGTCTTCCCTAGTGAATTTATGGTGTGGGGAATTTCATGTCAGCTCAGCTGACTGCCTCATTTTTCACTATGGGTTTTCCATTTTCAGTTAAGCTGTTGCTATTTAAAAAGATGACTTCCATGTCATTTGCAAAGCATGTAGAAGCTGGAGGCAGTTCAGCATTTTGACACTCTTAATTAACTGATGGCCTGTCATGAAAGTAGGGTGTAATTAAATGATATAGTAATTTTGGCCGTGCTGCTTTTCAAACTATTTTTATATCTCAGCAGAATAATTCAGGTGGTGACATCATGTCAGTATATGTCCTCCTTCCTCAATGCCTACTCAAGAATTGTTGCTCATGGTTCAAAATAGCTGTAAGACAATAAATTCCAACCAATTCTTGATGAAAGAGGAAATAGAAATTTAAAAAATTTCCTGTCCCAGACTGTGGCCTGTCATCCTGTTGGGGTCTGTGAAGATGAGGTGCAATATGTGACAACCTACACATCCTGTAGGAGCAAATCACACATTCAGAGATCTGAGGAGTTTCCAGGACAGTCCAGATGGGTTCATGAGAAATGACGGGAGAAAATAAAGGTAATATTGATTGCTACAGAGCCTGAGCCTTCGGATACTGCTAATGATTTGAGTAAGATTGGATTTGGATTTGGCCCAAAATGCTTTTGGCTAGTGAAGATTATACTGTCTTCAGTTAGAGGGGCGGGTGTTGAAATGGGAGTGCTTTTACTGGGTGAGCAAACATAGTTTTATGGAGGTATTCCAGGAAAGACATGTCCCTAACGCAGCCTGACAGTGTTACTGTTCAGAAATTAATGGGATTTGCCAGGAGCCAGTAATACCCACTACATTTTGAGCCAGGTTCTTTTGATGTCCATTTTCTGATGTGCTGCCCTGGGGAAATCTGCCATCTATTCATCTCTTCAATCCTTTAATAACATCCCTTGTGCCAGGAGCATCAGAATGCTGAATGCCATGACTGAGACGTTACTATGAATATGCTGAAGATCTTTGCTGGGTGTGCGATGAAACGATCTTTGGGGAATAAGTGAAACAAAAGAGTGTGTAGGATATCCTTTAATTCAATGAAGAATGTGGGTGGAGAAGTAATTGAAATGAACAAAATGCTTTGGATTTTCCTTAATGCCTTGAATACTTCGGGGTGTACTTAAACCTCTGTGTGTGTGTATGTGTGAACCGTTTGCTGCTCAAAGAACTAATGAAAGCAGGAGCCCATGTTTTTTAACCTGCCCCCATCACACCTTTTCCCTGAGGTGTGGGCACTGTATTCCCTGTGGCAGTTCTGAGAGAGGAGAAATAACCCTACAAAGGAGTTTAGACTTGTGTACATCTGAGTGACAGCCACCTGCTGCTGAAAGCTACTGGAGTGGCTCCTTCCCTCTCCTTGCCCTCAGCAGTGGCGGTCCTTTGTGACCTTCTACAGCAGTCACCAGTTGCCTCTTTCAAGTGTGGTTAAATCTGAGCAACATATTCTTGAATTATTTAAGGAGAAAGGAAGATGTGCCTGCGATCTGCAGCACAGGTGTGTGAGCCTCTCTCCTTCCAAAGGCAGCTTGAAGTATTTTGTGCACAAAGGATGGTGTTTTTGATGCCCACTGCACCCACTGTCACTAAGAAGGAGTAGGGAGGAAAAGCCCAGGATGCCAGCAGCAGATAAACCAAGCCATAAGGCAACAGTGTTGCCTGCAAAAGTGATGCCTGCCAGATTCCTCCAAGAATAAAATCCCTTTTGTTGGAGTTGGACTCAGTCACGCCTTGAATGATTTAATTACAAAAAAACATTAACCAGAGCTAGAGAGTCAGGTATGTCTATGGATAGCAGCTATTCATTTATCTCCAGCACAACAAAGACGGGAAATGCTTAAGATAACAATGATCCAACTACATCTATCACTTCCTTTCAAGGAAGTTTCAGTTCCTTTCGAAAGAAAACCCTTTGAATCTAAAAAGACCTAAAGAATACACTCATACATATTAGATCAAACCCTTCTCATAAGCATTGAAAGAAAAAAAGATACTATAGATGAAGGTCTATACTTTTGTTGTCTTACATCCTCAAAAAAAAAGCCCCTCAAACAACAAAACCAACCAGACTGGAAGTATGTAACTGCATGATCATAGACATGTTGTCAACTCTACACTTGGACTGAAAACTTTTTCTGAAATGTATTTCCTACTTCAACCAGAAACTATGAGCTTCAAGCAGATTGTGTGCCCTCACTGTTCCAGCTGTCCCTCACCCTCTGCCTTCCCCTGCTCCAACACTCATGATGCAGAGAAACTTGTGATTAAAGAGAAATAGAAAATGTCACAATCTTTGCAGAGCAAAGAAGGATCAGAAGGAACGTAGTGGAAATGAACAGAATCAAGGATTGTATAGAGGAAGATTGTTCTTATCTGAGAAAAAAGGGCATTAAGTTAAATTCTGCAGTAGAGCATTTACATCTGATGAAAGAATATATTTTTGAAGTACCTCAATTAGTTCATGGAATTCACTGTTACAAGATGTCACAGATTAAAACAGGATTAAAAAGGATTAGATGTTCTTCCCTATAAACTGTGTATCCATTTATATTAGTTAAGTACAACAATGAGCTGATTTATTTCATTTGAATACTGAATCTATAAAAAAATCTGACAGCTGTTTTGGTCATGGAATATAGTTATGTTGGAAGAAACAAAAGACTTCATCAAAACATTCATAATAATGGGTTATTTAATAATACCTATGTTGATTTGATTTTTCAGCAGTAGATTTTGCACTGTATATAATTAAAATTGAGTCAAGTTTGAATTGTAGTGTTTTGATTTCTCTAAAATTGTTTTGTTCTTAGAATTTTCCTTGCATCTGAAGTGTTGACGTTCGAGGGAGTGGATTTCTGTTCACAAAAACAGTCATTGAAAAATCCTCCACAAAACATCCTCTGTGCTACTGTTTGCTTGTGGAATTCCTTTCTGCTGTGTCTGATGCAGTTTGTCCCCAGCCAACATATTGACTAAGTCTTGCCTCTAGGAGTGAGTGCACCGAGCACTGAGGATGTTCACTGAAGCCCACACAAATGCCTGAGTCTGTTATTCATGAGCTTGTAAGCTCCCTTGTAGGCTCACAGTTGGTCTGGTTTTGGAGAATCTCTGTTTTAAAATCACCTGTTCTTCTCCATTGTGTTTCCTATGGGCCATGAAGCATGAATACGTTGGTGGGATGTATGGAAAAGTGAATATGGCTTTTTAGAAAGGGTTGTCAAGAACTTAGAAACTTCCTTCTAGAAGTTGTGAGGTGTGCTGGTCCCTCCCTCCTCACCAATGTATCATGCTTAAGGCAGATTTTTTTAGACCACACTGGCACAAATTGTGACTTTTATCTAAACAATGAGAGTCACAATTCTCAATCCACCATCCTCTGGCACAGTGCCAACATTATTCCTGGAATACTATTCTCTTTGGAAGAGTTTTATATGACTGAGGAAATTAAATAATACCACGGCCCAGTGATATCCCAATAAACATGAGATAGGATGCAAAATCAGAAGGTCTACAATTCCAGTACAAACTCTGAAAGGCATTTTTTGAGCAATGTGGAGCAGGTTGCTGAATCCTCACGAGGCAACCAGCAGGTTTCAACTATTTGTAAATTACTTTTAGATCTTCAAATGCTAAAAACACATCTGTCAGCATTTTAGGAAGATGAAGTTCTGTAGATGGAGTTACTGTCTCAAACTCCCATTCATTTTTGAACCTCAAAGTTCTTTTGTTCTGTTGAACCAGAAAGCACATACTTAGGTGATGATTTCATATCTTCCAAATGATAGCTTTTCATGTAATCATCATAATAACACTTCTCATGAGAGACTCTCCAAGTGGCTTCACAGACCTTCCTAAGGTCTCATGGAACTCTTACTCATGCTGTAAATATAACTACTTCTACTACACAGAGGAGGGAGGATCAGACGGGTTAAATGTCACCCAGCAAGTCAGCAAAGAGTTGAACAAGAACCTGTTTCTCCCGATTCCAAATCCTGGCGAGTTTGTTGTTACTGAGCACAGACATGTTCATCTGGAACACTCTCACAAATACTTGAACCTCATGAGTATTCATTGAAGGCATTTCCATCTTCTGGCCAGAACAGGAATGTAATCAAAAAGGTACTTAAGCATTTCTAGGGCTTCCAAACACAGATGAATAAAAAAAAACTAATAAGAATAAAATGATCCAGTTGCTTATTGTTTTCTTGTTAACTTAATCCTGTAATTGGCCTTATTGCTTAACAGAGGCTTTCAAATTACCTGAGTATCACATCTCATTCTCAAATATCAAGTCCAAATAACAACCCCTGAAAAGTTGTCCTATGAGTATTGGAAAAATAGCTGTTGTTTGCCCATGGATTTGTGCCACCCTCTGATCCCTTCCTTGCACTCACCCCAGCCCTGCCATGTCCACAACAACCCTCTTCCCACAACAACCTCAGCTTCCTCCACATCCTCTGCAAGGCCAGAGCAGACACTGATTACCAAAGTGGCTGCTGCCACACTCAGTATGTACCAGCAGAGTTGGACTGGCTTTGGCTCGGCCCCTCTGTGTCTGACCATGGATTGACACAAAACTTGTAAGAACTAAATTTCCTTTGAGACATCAGTTTTTCATCTGTGGCAGAAATTGGCCAAGAGATCGTAAAGATATGGGAAGGAGGGAGGAGAAGAGGAAGGCAAACAATTTAATGGAATAAGTGTTATTTCTTTATTAAGCTTGGGCTAATAATTTAAAATGCGTGCCAGAGGGAGAGAAAAAGAAAAGAATCAAGATGTAATTGAAGTCCAAAGCCCTTGCCCAAGTTCCCACATAAGTTTAAAACAGATACAGACACAGATCTCTTAGACCCTCTGGGCCAGTGTCTGGCATATTGGAGAGAAAAGTGATGGATATTTCAAGATTTAGCCAGCACAGACAGTAAGGAAGTGTTGCCCCCTTTTAAACGCATAGCCTATTGAGATTACTGCTGGAAAGGATTACAATGCAATCTTTTTTTTTTACTCCTAAGAATAAGTCCTATCTGGTGGAAAATGCATCATAGATTAATTAAGTGCCCATGTATTAGTGGCTTTATCGTATGACTCACTAATACTGAGTTAACCTTAATATAGGATTCTGAGGATATTAAGCCAAGGATTTTATTGATTCACATTGTTCTGGTGCAGGTAGTACTTGAGTGTAACGGATGAAGTCTGCACAAATTTAGAAAAATCAAAGATCCAAGGCTGATGAGGTAATTAAGGTGTATTAAGACGGACGGCACAGGAGCTGGGCCAGTCTCTCAGCCACTAGAGGGCAAAGCTACAACATTGCAAACTTCATCACCGCACCTTTCTAAGGGTGTTATCAAGGAGGGGTTGTTTTTTTTACAACAAAAGCTGGTTAAATGATCACCAAGCCCTTCCCCATCAATGGCGTTAGTAATGAATCCTTACAGTACCGTTTCTGTCGGTGTGGTGTGCAGGCAGTCCTTAGCAACTGCACGGGAAAAAGAAGCCAACATTTTCTTCCATGGAACTGCTAATAAAAGCTTCAGTCATCCAAGAGGTTTGGACCCTTTAGGTTCACAGCAGAGGCCTTTCCTACTTGAGAGCTTACATATCAGTAGAAGACTGAGCACCTGTGTCAGGAACCACATCGGGAAAGTAATGAACATTTTGCTGCAAGGTTTCCTAATTGTTTGATGGTACCAAATCAAACTGGGAAACTCCTGAATGTTTCCATCACTGACAGATTTTGGAGAGGTCCAGAGCCTTATATACAATTCCCTACCCAAGTCAATCTTTGACCTTCTAATATTAAGTGTTCCAGTTCTTCTCTCCCCTGGTTCTTGCCCTCTCCTGTGCCTATGTCTATTATCAGTCATCTATTCTCTGCTCCTGCTAAAATTCCCACTCCATTGTTCTGAGATCAGGCATGGATCAGCTTTGGTGTGGACCTGAGAGACTGCTTGGCACAAGATCAGTATCCTGCATGTGAGTGGCCAGAAGCAGATGCCAGAGGAAGAGTTTAGTAGCAGGATAATCATACAGTCACATTTGTCAGGAGTAACCTCCCAGCTCTCAGCAATGTATGTCTCAGACTTCCCAAGTGTGAAAAGCTCTCTTGGCATGCAATATGCTTCAAAGGCTTTGCCTTCTGTGAACAAGTCCACCCATCCCTTCAACCAGTGTAAACATTGCCATCCCCACGGCTGCTCCCATCATGTGCTGAGGAGCACATGAGCTGTGTCAGATGATGCTGAAAGGGATGACAGGTTGTTACTTAGTGCCCAAGGAAATTGAGTTCTGCATAGATGAGCAAACAGAATCCACAGCTATGCTTACAGAGCTCTGTCTCATGGGGAGCAGACTTACAGCACTGAACTCCTGCTTCTGCTAAAATTTAGTTTTTACAGTCACCTGATTTTGACATTTCCAGTGCTGGGAAATCTAACTTGTCCCTTTCTAAAGTGTCTCAGTGATTAATTACCTTCCCTGGTAGAAGACCTCACTGAGAAGCTGAATACAGTCACTGAATTTTGGAAGTACTTAGAACCTGTGATTGAGTGACCCCTTCACCTTTTTTTTGACACTGAAATAGATTGAACATTTTCACTTTCAATCTAATTCATTCTTATTCATCTTCTCTGAACCATCTTTTTTCCCCCTTCTATTAAGGAATTAAGGAATTTGGATATCAGACTTCAGGAGCACTGGAACTAGTACCAGAAAAATAAATACAGACATCTTTCTGCATTATTCTCTTTATAAACCCAAGGACTGCATTGGCCTGTTGGCTACAGCACCACACCACCTGCTTATTTTCCTCTGATTATATGTGATGATTCTCCAGGTTTTTGAGCATTAACTGGTAAAGCACAAATTTTCTCATCCTATAATCACTGTCTTCATTTTTTGGTGCATGTTTTTACATTTGGCTGTACAGAAATGCATATTACTTGTTATCAAGCTGTCTCAGCTACTTTACAGCGTGTCTTGTTATTTATGAATCCCTACTGCTTACATCACCTACAAACTTTGTAAGTGATGATTTTATTTCCTTAGAGCCATTAATATCAATTCAATACAGCATAGAACTAATTGCCAGAGGACCCAGAAACACATTCTTTGATGATGACTTCTTATTTCCCCACTTTGTAACTGTCAGTTAGGTAGAGTCTCAGCAGTTTAATATGTGCTGTGATGAGTCTGTATCATTTTGACTTCTTAATTAAAATGCTGCAAGTTACCAGAACAAGTATTTTGCAAACCTACTTACCTTCATCAACCAAACTTGTAATGCCATTAAAAAATCAAATTATTTTGGCAAGATTTATTTTCCACATTAATTTGCATTCATTGTGTTTCCATCCTTTAATTATTTTTTAATCAAGTAATGTAGATAATGTCCCATTATATTACTGAGAATTCTTGTCAGTCTGACAGGTCCTAATTACCCTGGTCACCTTGTTTACCCTTTTAAAATATTGGGACAATATTTCATCCAGTCCTCTGGAACTTTAACAGTGTTCCAAGATTTATTGAAAATCAACATTAATGGTCTAAAGATACTCTGTGCCAGTGCTTTTAAAACTTCTGGATGCAAGTTACCTGGATCTGCTGATGCCCAACTTCATTAGCTTCTGTTTAACATCCTCCTCAGTGCTTGTAGTAATGGAATGTATTTCATCAACATCACATGGTATTTGTATATCATCTGCCTCTTTCCCAAGAAATAGTTCTTGAGTTCTTCTGCCTTTCCTACACTGTTGTTAAACATTCTACTCTTTCCACCTAGGAAGAGAGTGAAGCCTTCATTAACCTTCCTTTTCCCCCTAGTTTCTGCAACTTTCACCAAGTAGTTAAAAAATCCTCTTATTTGTCCCTAACTCTGTTGTTCAAAGATATCATTTTGAATCCCATATCAATTCCCTGGAACTCCTAGCTCCCAGTGTATGTCTTTGTATTGAGCCTGTAACTCTCTGCTGCTCCCTTTTCCTTGGTAGCTTCTCCTAAAGAGCTGTGGAAAGATGGCAAAATACTTGGGAAAAGTGGTAGGAAACTCAGTACCAAATGTCTGTGCTATCATGTGGGACACTATTGGGCGTGATTTCTTATGATGATGCTGTAAAGGATCAGGGGCATGGAAGAGCTGAAGATACTTCTTGGAGAATTTGTAACTCTGACACTAGCTTTGAATGTGCCAAGTAAAAGGTCATGGTCCATGTCTTACAACTTTGCTGGGGCTTGGGATAAAAATTATTAGTTTGGTTTGGAATAGTGTTTCTCACTATCCTTAGTGAAATGTTTCCTCTTGGGACAGTTGCAGAGGGAGCACAGCAAGAACACAGGATGGACAATCTGCCTGCATTAAGCTGAGGTGCCTGGTACCACAACTGCCTGGAGCAGCAATGTGGGTGTTGTGGAGTTTGCTGCTCCTCTAGATACATCTTCATTAGGAACAAGTCATGTGGCATCCAAGATACCCAGAAGCAATGGGGAATGAGACCATGTTCCATCACCTTAACTCACAGAGATGTTTCCCATTGCTCCTAACTCCTGTTTTGCATGCTTTCATGTGACAGCACTCTTGCAAAACAGCCAGTTACAATATCCTTCAGGAAAAACCTCTCAGTGGTTGGTGAGAAAACATTCCAGTGAATGGTTGCATCCAGAGGGATTAAAGTAGAACAAAATTATGATAGTGATGTGCCTCTGTGAGACTTTTGTAGATGGCAAACCTACGCGCTTGCACGCATTTGGCCAGAGGGTACAGAGTGTTATGTCACTCACCCTTTAATTTACTTCCTTTTTGTTTGCCAGGCATACTGTGTGTTTAGCAGTCTGAGGTGTTTCATGAGAATTGTTTTGAGGATGGTAATTGTGTACTGGACCAATCTGAAGCCCTCATCTGTGCTTCACAAGCATGACACCACTAATTGCTAAAGAGACAGCAAGTTAGGGTTAACAGGGAATGCTTTATGGGAGAAAATAAATTCCATCTCCATTAACATGCTACTCCCAGCTATGATTGATGAGCATTTTTTTATCTTCTCAGCTCTTTGCCCATGGATTGATGATTCAGTTGATTGGGAGTATCTTGCATTTTCTGCTTGAAAAGCACATAGTTCTACCAGAATCAATGAATAAACATTAAGTGCTTCCCTTTCATTTCCAGCGGGATGGGCTGATGCTCTTGGAGCAAGGAGGCTTAGATTTTATCACCGAGGCTCATTACACCGTATTCCCTGACATACGGGGGAAGTTAATGGAGAAGCCCAACTTGCTGGAAAGTGATAGCCTGGAAGTGTGAAGGCCTGAGAAGAGGGAATGGCTGTGCAACTGCATTAGCAGCCACCACACTCGCCTTTCCCTCCCTCCTGAGTTGACATGGCCCTCCCGCAGCTGGAAGGTCACAGCACTGCCCGAAGGTGAGGGGACAGCGGCTCCTTCCCATTCCCCCGGCGTAGAGTGAGCCCTTCCTGAGAGGGAGCCGGGATGAGGCGTTCCCGAGGTGAGGGTCCCAGATGCGAGGGACAGGGGTTCCTGAGGCAAGGGGGTCCTAAGGCGAGGAGTGAGGGATTCCTAAGGCTCTGAGCGCTCCTGCGGGAAGGGTGAGGCTGCCCGCGCCTGGCAGGGGCCGTCCGTGCGCGATGTGTCCGGGACGGCAGCCCAGCACTGTGAATCCCCGCGCCCGCCGGACCGAGACACGCGCGGGAAGTGACATTTCCTGGAGCTCCCGAGCGCCTGCAGCCAGGCGGGGAAGTGTCCCGCTCCCGGCAGGGGCGGCCGCCTCCTCTTGGAGAGAACGGGCGAGGCTCCGGGCGCGCAGTCACGGTTTGGCATAACCTGTCAGCTCGCCATCGTGGCTCGCGTGAGGAACGAGCGCGTTTGCTTGTTGTTGTTTGGCGTGGCGTGTTTTCTTTTATTTCTTATTTCTGGAACCCTCTTTGCTGACGGCTGGACGTGCCTGTGAGCGGATGGCCCCGTGCCTCGCACCCCTCAGGGTGTCCCTCTCCGAGGGTGAAGGTCCTCAACGCGAAATGGCGAAATAACAGGCGGACGGCTCCCAGCCGCGAGTGCTGCTGACCGGGGCGTGTACGGTCACGTTACACCCCGGCTGCAGCCGCCTGCGGGGCAGCTCCCTCGGTGTGGTGCGTGGGTGCCCCCCGGCCGGGCTAACCGGCGGTGCCGCCCCCCAGCCCTGCGTGTCTGTCTGTGTCCGTCTGTGTCTGTCTGTCTGTCTGTGTTTGTGTGGCTGCGGGTCCCGCGGGCTCGGCGGGACCCCGCGCGGGGAGGGCGGCGGTGCCGGCGCGGACCCCGCGGCGCGGGGCGGGGGCGCGGCAGCTCCGCGCCGCCTCCCCGGCGGTGCCGCAGTGCCGTGCGCTGCCGCCGGGGCCGGGCAGGGGGCGCTGCTGCCGGGCGCTGCGGCGGCCTTGGCCGCGGAGGCAGCGAGCGAGCCCGGCTGGCGGCGGCGAGGGCGCGCCGGCCCCCCGCGCTCCCGGGGCAGCACCCGGGGGATCCCCCTCGCCATGCACGCCCGGCGGCGCCTGCTGCCTCCCGAGGTGAGTGAGCGCCGCCCGGCCCGCCGCCCCCGGGCCCGGCAGGCCGGGGTACCCCGCTCCCCAGGCCCCTGCCGCCCGCAGCGAGGCCCCGCGGGCGGGGAGGGCTCCGGCGCCTCCGCGGAGCCGCCGTGTCGCCGACAGCGCCGCGGGCCCGGGGGGCTCCGGGTGCCCCCTCGCCCCGCCGCCCTTGTCCCCCGCACGCCGCCAAGGGGAAGGCAGCGGTCGCTCCCCAGCCCTCCCCGGCCGCCCCGCTCCTCCGAGCCCCCTCCCCGCCGTTCCCCCTCCGTCCCCGGGCGCGCGGGTCGGGTGACCCGCTCGCTCGGGGCACCTTTCTCCCCGCGCCGGCGATCCCGGGGATGGGGAAGGAGCTCTGGCTCCCCTCGGGACCCCGGTGTGCCGGCGCGGGGCAGGGCGAGGCTGTTCCCGGGCAGCCGCGGCCGCCGGCCCGGCGAGGGGAGGATCCCTGTTTGCATCTCGTGCCCTTTTTATGGCCTGATCTCCGCTCTCTCCCGGGCAGGGAATGTTACTTGCTCATCGCGATGTGTAACAAGTCACTCCTGCAATGGTGGTAGTGGTGAAGGGGGATGGGGAGAGCGGGCGGGATGCGTTTTATAACATCTCTAATTACGTGAAATTGTGGTCATGTCTCACTCTAAGAATAACTGGCACTCTTGGCATGTCGGACTTTTTGCAGAGGTGGGCTGGTTACTTGCTTATAAATGTTACGGCTAAATAGGTGCCTATGGCAGAGGGTGGCTCAAGAATTGTTTTTATCTCGTTAACCAGGCTGAGAAACAAGTAGCAGATGGAAATTGATAGACTTTATATTTTCGTGTTAACGGTCTTGTTTATTTATAGACAAGATATTCCTTATTATTTTATGACAGAGGTTCTTCAGAGGGTGTAATTTTTACACATATTTTCATTCAGTTCCAATATTAAAAGTTAACTGAATTCTGTGAATCTTATTTATTTAAGCGTGGTTGTCTCAGATTAGAATTTCTGAATAACGCTGCCCTCGATTTTTGGGTCCAGGCTGAATCCAAAACTAGAAGGAGCCCTGTATAAACAAGTAAAATAATAATAACAACAAAAAAGATGCTCTACTTGAATAAAAGCTTATATTTTCTTTGGGCATCATTTAGTTGACAACACAATGTCTGAAAACATTGTAATTAACTTTTATTAGCAAGTCATTTTTGATTGCGTGGAACGAATCCAAATTTTAGATATACCTTCAGTGGTTGAAACAACATCACAATCCTTTGTTACTGCCTGAACCCAGCAGTGTGCTGCTTTTTATAAAGTTACAGCATGTGATGCAAAATGAGAAGAACAGTCTCCTTGACCCAAGAGAGTCAAAATTAAAAATCTCTTCAGAGGTTTGGGGAATCTGAAATGGAAGCTGAAGAAGGGTCTAAAATTTCAAAGAAGCCTCCCTCTAATTGAAGCCCCGATCCACACTGTACAAGTTACCATGTTCTGACACACTGATTGGTTCTCTTTGCTTTATGGGGCCTCCCTTAGTGTGTGAAAAAGGAAGAAACCCACCCCAAAACTGCAGTGCTGACTCCTGATAGTGGGTGTTGTTTTTGTGTGTTAGCTCTGAGTCAGTTATGAGGCCGGGGATTAAACACTTTCAAAGACACACATTTCAGGATCTGAGGCCTGGGGCTAAGGCTGAGATGAAATACAGTTTTTTTAGTTTGGCATAAAGTCTGACTGTGGTTGTCTCAGGGAACAAAGGTAGAGACTGAACAAAGATGCAGTATTAAAACTTGTGGCCAAAGAATGATAAGCTTTTAATGTCTGTTGTAGTCTGTCCACTAGCTGTGCCAGCTTTAGCAGAAAGCAGCTTGCTGGTTTTTGGCTCTGCAGGCTATCTATAAAAAATTGCCTGGAAATTATTATGGTAAAGGATTAGAGTGAAGTTTTGCTTTTGGATAAGTTGGCCAAAAATAGATTTTTGTGTATTAATGTTTTGTTGATCAGAAAAATCTTTTTGCTGCACTAAGCCAAGAATCTTCCAAATAAAAGTGACTTTCTTGACCAAAAATCAGTTGAGGGACAATAGTTTCAGTGCAGTCAGTCCCTGTGCTGATGAATCAGTGACCTTTTCCAGAACACTGTTGTGAGGCACCAGTATATTCATAGGCTGCTTTGAAAGTTTTATATAAAGGCTGTTGTTTATTTTTTTAAGGTGATTGAGATTAAAGACTGAAGAAATCGAAAGGTGGCCTGTTTATAGTTCTATTTGTGATTCTTTAGGAGACTTGAACTTTGAAATGGACAGCAATGTGAACTGACATGTTTGGTTTTCCCTGCAGTTGTTTCTGTGAAGCATTGAGAAATGTGTCCCTGCAATGATACTGTAGGTTTAGAAAGCTTTTTGTATCGATAAGAAATAGATAGTCAAGAGTAAATGGCTGAAAGTAACTGGAAGTACCGAGTTTTAGGTGATAGAAACAGCTTTTACTTCTGTGTTGGCCATATCTTGCAACACTGGGAAAATTATATCAATTAATGTAAATGGATGGGAAGTTATAAAAGCTACATCAAGGATCCTTCGTTGACATAGTACTTTCTACTTGAATTAGAATTCAGGAAAATTAGAATTCAGCATACATATTCATAGAACTTTTTTGACTACTAACTGGAGCAGAACAGGCTATATAGTTATCAAAAGATTAGCACACTGAAAAATCAGTGTGATAAAAATAAATGACCATTATCATAATGCGCACAAATATAATTTATATATAAAGAATCATATTTGTTTTATAGAGATAAATTATTTGATTTTTTTACAGATAACTAAAGTACTTTCCTACTTACTGTTTGTTTGACTGGGTTTCACTTAATTGAAACAAAAGGACAGCACAATTTCTTTTTTTAAATTTGGCTCTGAAGATTCTTTTTAGACATTGCACATTTGTAGATTTTAAGTTGCTCAGTTAAATCTTAATGAATGTATTTGTCAGCTAGTGTTTGTGGGAAGGAATGAGTATGAGTGTCATACTTAGGTTGTTAAACTCTGTCACTCTTTTAAATGTTAGTTTCTAGAGAAAATTGCAAGACATTGCAGATCCCAGGACATTTTCGTTGGGATTGATGGAATACCACACTCAGTGCTTTTGTCTGTGACAGGTATTTGTTTTCTGAATGTGTTTTATGATGTTTTCTCCCTTTTGTATCACACACATGCAGAATTTGGGATATTTAGGAATGCTACTATTCAGATTGCCATAGCAGACAGGTGGAATACGAGAAATACTTCTAAGATGAGTTTATATTCTTTCAGTGAAAAATTCCAGTCTGGATTATTACTGGATTATTACATCAGTAATTATATTACTGTTGTACTACTAGAAGGGATGAGCAGGGATGTGTAATATTGGTATTTATTCTTCAAGAAATAACAGCCCTTCAACCTCCCCATCAAATAGGTTTAGCATGAGTGGCAGAGGAAATCCATAAAGGTCATGACTAGAGAAATCTAATTAATTTAAAAACATAGGTTGAAGACAAACAGTGTATGGCCAGGAACTTATGGGTGACAACACTGGGTAAATTGTTCCTTCCCTATTCTTTCATCCAGATCTGCTCAAGTGAGAGGTGCCTTAAAGAAGCAAGTCCAGTCAGCTGACTTTTGCACAGACATAGTTCTGTCACAGTAAAAAAAAAGGGTAAAAAAAAAGTGAGAAGCTATGTGAAAAACAGGTGTGGAGTCCCTGAAGCACAGAGAATCTACAGGTTGGAAGTGTGGAGCTGGAGTGCTCTCTGAATAGCTTGTGTGGTATCTTCAGTCTGAGTATAAACTAAGGCGAGAGTTGTGTTCCTTACGAAGGCCAGTGAGGAGAGAACTTCAGGAAACTTTACCGTTGTTTTGCTTCCATGTAAAATTTCCATGATAATTTGGAAATGTCAGTGTGTGACAGTTGGACCATATGTTGTGTTTTGAAGTTTTGGTGTCACTGTATTAAACTTTTCACATATTTTGTCCCTGGTGTACGTTGGGCAAATGAAAACATGGACTTCAGCGTCGGATTTCCACTTGCATTGTTTTTTTTTGTTTATCTCTATATTCTCAAGTAGCAATTACTAACTTTCATATGGAATTGTTTGCAGATAATGGTAGTGGCTGTACCTCTGTATTCTGTCTCTGTATTATATAGAGAGTATATATAAATATCTTGGTCTTATTGCTATACATGTTAATTATTACTTATATCTCTGATGTTTTGATGACAACTGAAGCTACACATCTACCTATGAGTCAGTGGAGTCAATTTAGTATCAGGTGTTTAAGGGAATACTCTGAAGATCTAGAAAAATTCCAGTAAGCTCTGCTAGGATCCTCCAGGTTTTTCTGTCAAGAATTGCACTCCATGCTACTTGTATAGATTTTGCTTCTGATTCTATACTTCCCCCTCCCCCCTTTTCAATATCAACAAGGAAGTTTGATTTATTTTTTTTTTTAAAGATTGATTGCTTAATGAAGTATAATCAGGCTTCACATTTGGAAATGGTATTGCCAGTTAACAATTTTTCTAAACATTTTTTCTGTTGGATTTCTGCTATGGTTTGGTTCCAAAATAGTAACAAAGGTGGAAAGCTCCCTAATGGAGGCTCGAGGCATCAACTGGTTCTTTAGACAGTGCTGCTGAGCTCTGGTCTGGGGGATGGTTTTGTTTATAAAGTAATGCAGTAATGGATCTTCACCAGTCTCTCCCTGGTTTTTGGTCCGACTGGAGCTGAACTGACATTCATAGTAGTTATAAAAAGCACTAAAGCCTAATAACAGACAAAGCTGAAAGTATTTGTTTGTTTTTTTCTGCTATTATCTGTGTTTGAAAATATTTCTATGTTGTAGAATTTAGTTTGGTAGCTATTTTAGGACTCTTCCCCAGCTATTTTTCATTAGTGACAGAGGAATTAGGCACGATCAAAGATGCTGTAAGTGTTTTCAGCCTTTCATTGTGTTGAGAAAAAAAATCCCTTGTCCATGTAAGAGTTGAAAACCAAATACTATATACCAAATTCTGACTATAATGACTGTAATCTTTCAGTGTGAATTTCACTTATTGACTTCTTGCACTTCAATTTTGCCGAAGAGCGGTTGTGGGCCTGCATAAAAAGGCAAAATGTTTAGTGCATGTCTTCAGTTCAGTGCCTTTTTGTTGTTAGTGAAGTGGTAGCTGGGAGGAATCTGTCCTTCCCTCTTCCCAGCATACAGAGAATCCAGAGGTCACTTCTTATCAGGTGATAAATTGAAATTAGGCCGTACTTAGAGCAGAGATTCATGTGAGCTCTGTCAATTACAGAAGTGCTGTAACCGCCCCAGTAGCACTTACCAGCCTTACTTCTGCATTCATGCAATTTGTAAAAATACTGTAATTGGAAAGGTTTTGTTTACTTCCGTGAGATACTGAAGCCTTTTTTATAAATAATAGAACTCAAACTTTACAAACGTGCTCTGAGTACAACATTTGTATTTTACTGTTTAAAATTCTATTTATGGAAGTAATATGGGTGAAATACATGAGCAAATTCATAACAGATTAACAGTGGATGAACATACGCTGATACATTTTCCCAAAAAGTAGTCTGATGCATTTAAAAGGAGCTGGTAAATGTTCAGTGTAAGAAGAAGATCAAAGAGCTTTCTGAATCGCAGAATAACTTCTTTATCTGGAATGACACCAACTATTAGAGGAGCTTTTCTGTTTCCACATTCAGTTTTTTTGTGTCAAAACTCTGCTTTGAACTCAGTGTACATGTTGTCTTACCTGTTTGCACTCCAAGTGAGATCTAGAAGATTGATTTAGGAACACTAAAATAAAGGCCAAGCCATTTGAAACTATGAAACTATGAATTTATAGTGGATATAGTTGTTATAAATTCAAGAATTGGCAAGTCATATGAATATGCATAAAATTTATTGCTTGATCAGTTGGCCAGTCAGATTATTGGAAGTTTGTAAGATACTACAGGACAAAAGTTGTAGATATTTTCAGATTTGTGAGGGTTTTGTTTCTTAGTTATTATTAATTGTACTTTTCTTACATTTCCTTTAACCTAATCAATGAAACTTTTCTCATCTGTTTCCTTTTCTTCTTCAACAACTTTTTGATTTTTTTTCCCTTTCTCCTTTTTTTCAATGGTCAGATTTTAAGAGCAAGGTTGAAGAATGGCATCATAAATAGTAAAATATGGGTTGGTTTCTGGTGATATGGGTTCCTCTGGTCTGTGGTGCTCAGACCTCATTGTGACCTTGGGTGTGCCTCACATCCTCTATCTCTGAGATGAGACTTCTGTGATGTGTGGGGGGGTGACAGGTAATCCCTGCTCCTGTCATCTGCCCAACGTGCCTGACAGAATTCAGTTTGTATTCCTTCATCAAGTTCTGCAGCTCTGAGCTTTGCATATCAATTTAACCAAAATGTTTCTGTCCCAGGTTGGGAAGTGCAGTGCTGAAGAGGTGCACACCTTTTCCTCCAGGTGTGCTAGAGGAGCAAAGGCAGGTGGGCCTCAGTGGTCTGTGCAGAAGAGGGGTGGATGTCTGTGCTGGGTTTGGTTAAGCTCATTCTCTGAAGTGTTCAGTGGTTCTTGGATTGAGCCAGTGCAGCGTGCTGGTCCAGGGATAAAGGACCTCCCATCACTCCAGGTGAAACTGGGGAATCTAAAGTCCAGATTCATTTCTGCTGGCTGGGACTTATTTTTCATTTGTGATTCCTTAGAGTTTGTGAAAGAGTTTGTAAGTAGCAGGGAAATTCTTAAACAATCTGGAGATGGAGAGAACTGTGTTTTGTTTCCAATTGGAAGATGAGTTGAATGAGTTTATAGTCTAAGTCATATCCTATGTTTTATGTATCAAAGGCCTTTGAGATACTTTATTAGTAAGCATTTTTTCTACCATCAGTGGACTGAAGGAATCTTGTTTTCCTGTAGATGTAAATCCTTTTTGCCCCATAGTGTCTCTTCCCTTGCTTTCCCCTCTGCATTTAATCCCATCTTTCTCATATAACACCGTAATTCTGGTTTTTTTTCCAGAGCTGTGTGGGTACTGATTGCCTAGCAGGTTGCTGCTAAAATACATATAGCAGCTTGCTTTTCCCTCAGAGGACAGTCCTTTGGATTTGTCTTTACTGTGTAAATGCTATTTTTCATGACACACATATATATATTTTAAATATGAGCATAGAGAATAGTAAGTGAACAATATGATCTCATAATCCTAATTTCTGTAGGAGATTAAAGATGCAACACTTGAGAAGTGATAGCATCTGAACACTTAACCACTGTGTAAGTCCTCTTATTTGTGTTACTGAGGCTGTGAATGCTGAGTTCTGTTAGTAGGCTGGAGGAGAAACAAAAGTTACATGGTTAAAATATACCCAGCAAACCAGTAATGTCAGTGTAATTTTTTATTCCCTATCTACACTGTAATGCAGATAAATGAACATTTAATATGAGTTGAGATAATGTAAGAGGAAAGTTCCCTCTTTGTATATTAATTTTTTTTTCATTTATCTACCAGTCTTTTGGAAATAGCACATTCTCCTGTGATACTATGGAAGTACATGCTATAGCTTGGAAATACAGGCTATAGGTTGGAAATGGCTTGCTCCTGAGACTTGGGTTTTTAGAGAAAGGTACAGGTATCCCATTTAGACCCTTTGGGGGGTTTATACTTCAGTACACAGCTACTGTTTCTGTTTGCCAGTCACACTGATAGTTTATCAGAGCACATTGGTTGTCATCATGTCACAAAGGTACATTGTGAGTGCTCTATTGGTTAATTCAAAATGAGTATTTTAATGATCCCTTATTTGGGGAACTTGAAAGTATGTGCAAGGCCCACTTCTTAGGTTATATTATTAGCAAATTACTTTAAATAACATATATATTGAAGCAGCCTCTTAGCTGAAACATGAAATTGCACTGATTGTAGTAATTTCATACTGAGTTTTTGTATAAATGATGAAGGCAGAATAAAACCCCAGTGTACTTCATGTGTTTCACAGTTCTTTTTGACTCTTATAAATGTAACTTTAAAAGGTTGTTACTTAAGCACCAGTCTGCCTTTGTGCTTTTATGCTTCCAGTAATTATACTGGTGTACTGGTTTAATAGCCTCTATATTATATTTACCTTAGTTTCACTTAACAAGTCACCCATAAAATGCATTTTAACCTGTCTCTGGAATTTGCACATAGATTTTTTTTTTTATACTCCTGTAGAGTGAACCTGGGTTTTGCTGTGGTTGGCAATTAGAAATTGCTTCTGAGACTCATGGGCAATAGAGACCTGTATGTGTGGTGGTTTTATTCCCCTATTCTTTTCCTACAGTACTCCTTTTGGCTGTATTTTAATATTTTTTGTTTGTTTGTTTACTTATTAAACTTGATTCTGTACAGATGGCTTTTAAATGCTGTTGTACCTTCTGCTGTGGGGAAATATATAGTTGTGCCTCCTATGTATTCAACAAAACATGTCTTAACTAGAGGTTTCAAGCAGAAATGCTTGAGGGAAGTGGGTAGCTGTGCTGATCCTGGATGTTGAATACTGTGTTGAATTATGTGTCAAAAATTGCATTTCACAGGCTGAAAGGCTGAGGGTTTGTGAAGGAGCCATGATGATGGTGAATAATGATGAGGATGAGCAGGAGGCAGGTTGACAGTTACAACAGTGTCTTAGGATTCAGCTGTTATTTTGACCACGTGGGGTTTTTTTTTTTCCTTTTTGATACCCATTTGGTCTAAAGACTAATTTCTGTTTGCAAAGTGGAGGCATCACCATTGCTATTGGTTTTGCTCCCACTGTTCCTAGACATGAGGAATAATATGATGTGGTTAATAAGGTTGTTTACGACTGGTATGTTTACAAACACCAGTGGTTCTGAACAGTAATGTTAACACATGGGGTTTCTCATTTTTTTTTAATCAGAGGAAGAAGGAAGCATGGGCAGGAAGAAAGAAAACAGGTGCAGGAAGAAGTGAATGAGGAGGGAATGCGAGAGGGGAAAAGAAGACAGACAGATGAAGAAAACAGGAGTATGGCACAGTCTAAGGAGGGGTAAAGAGGTAGGGAGTCATGGCTGAGCAGAATCAACCACCGCATCAGTGGACAAAAGAATCAGGGGTTTCTCAGTTTTGATCTGTGTGAGAAATGTTGCATCTGAGTTTAGGAGAATTTGGTGTTCCTAGACCTCTGTAAGATTTCTGATAACTGTGTTGATACTCATAACTCATTAATAATAAATGCCTTCAGATGTTTTTGATTTTTATCTGTTAAGCCTTTATTTCCTGTGACTGCCAGCAATGATACAGAATTATGGGCACTTAGTATTATAGCTGAAACTTCCTTGAGTCTAACATAAATTTCAGGTAAATGTCCTGATTGCTCTAGTGGTACAATATTTCAGGGAAAAGAAAAAGGCTTTGCAGTGAACCTAAATGCAAGTTACTCACGGTTTCTGTTGGTTAGTGCTCAGTCCCTTCAGCACTGCTAAAAGCGTGTTAATGGACCTCCGCGGAGATGGGAATGATGCTCAGAAGTAGCAGTTTCAGTACACAGTGTTGCCATGGATTATTGAGTTGTATGGAGTGAGTTACAAGTTACAGATGACTTGAGACACTGTGAACATCAGCAGTGATGTGAGATCATGATCACAAACCTGGGAGTGAACTTTGCTACACTGACAACAATGTTTTATAATGTGCTTGGTGGAGTATGAATAGAAGGGTCAACACAAAGTGGCAATTAAAAGTTACTTACTTTCAGATAATTTCAGGTTGAAGGGAGTATGAGACAAAACCCCATAGATCTCTGAAAACTTATTTTCAGGGATGCGTGGTAATCCAGCTCTACATAATGTAGGATTTGAGAAATAGTAACTGCTGTCTATAATTATGATATTTCTTTAAAATGTGTGTAAGATTTTAGAACTCTGTTGTCAGATGAGCAGAAATGACCACTGTGCTGTTGGAAACTGTAGTGTGCTGATAAAGGTGGCTTTAGTAGCTGACTGATGCTCTTCGGTAGAAAGGGACTGTGGACTTCCAGAGTGTTTTTCTGTTCAGCTTGTCCTTTCTCTAAAGAGCAGATGAGGGCACAAATTGTGTCACTTCTGGCAGCTTCTCTCCCCAGTGGGTACAACTGGAATTGATGGGCTGGTAAATGGTAGCAAAGCAGTTTCCCTTTTTGCCCATTGTCCTTCTCATCTGTCCCATTCTGGTTGTGTTGACAGTTCTGGTTTTATTATCAGATAGAGATTTTGTTCACAGCACCCACAGGTATCGGCTCCTTTATAAAAAGGCCAGATCCTTGGCAGTGGGAGGCTTTTAATTACTGATTCTAGGGGACCTTATTGCACAAATCTAAGGAACATCTGAAATAATGTTGAGTCTATTTGGGTTTCATTCTTGTTTCTACCCTACATTAGAAAGAAGAAAAATTCACAAAGTATTAGAGTACAGGATTGATCCACTCTGAGATACATTGTATGTGGCTTTAAATAATTTTATTCTTCAAATCTGTTAAACACTATAGTCAAACTCTTGTTTCTCAAATATAGAAACATAAAAATTCACCCCATAAACCTACTTATTATGTATGTTTCATTTGTATTTGAAAAAAGGTAAGTAACAGCTTCAGATCAGTATGTTAAATGGATTGATGTGTTTAAAAAATGTACATTGTTACATTGATGATATTACTTGGAATCCATGCACAAATTAAGAAACATGATTTCATATTAAATTTATGTTTAATGCATTAGCTTTTTGTGGTTTACAGTATTTTAAACTTGGGAGTTGTATGAAGCAAAGTGTTATGAAACTTTAGATATATAAACCAAATTTTGAAGTGACCTCTGTGAGCATATGAGTAAGCGAGGGAAAGAATTTTCTCATTTTTTTTCCAACTGTATTCCTCTGGAAAAACTTGCGTGGAAGGCAGAATTGCAGTGTAAACCTATCTGTTTGTTCTTCCCAAGAGCAGGGATGGATCCTGTTCCAGGCAGTCCCAAGCAGTTACATAAGCAGGACTTGGTTCCTGTCTCCAGGTGCTCAGGGCCCAGCTGAGGCTGCTTGGCAGGGCTGGGGTTGTATCAAGAAAACAAATCAATTGGTTTCTCCTTGAAACAGTAAAAAGGGTAGAAAATGGAATTTATTTTCTACTGTAAAGTGCTGTAAAGCAGGTGTCCTTTCCAGTTGGGCTGCTTTTACTTTCTGGAGCACGAAGGTTGAGGATGCCGCTGGAGTTTTTGTGTCCCCCTGTTACTTTTGACTGTGATGTCTCCTGCAGCACCTCCTTGAAGTTGCTGCTCTTTTGAGGGCCTTTTGAGGTGTGTGAATGTCTCCTTATGGAAACTTGGCTAGAGACAAAAGTGAAATAATGGCTTTAAAATGGCGTGGGGAAAAGTCAAGGCAAAAGATGTAAATATCAGTGAAATCGTTAGAGAGACTGTTCTGCTTTAGGCATTGTCCAGCTCTGTTTGCTCAGTTGATTGGAAAAAAAGACAATTCAATGCAACATTGAAATAGTTTATCTTTGTCAGCATTCATGGGTAGTGAGCTGGTACAAAGTGTTGTATTACACAGAAATAGCCTGTCATGCCCCAGTCTGCTCTTTGGTGCATTTACATTGGGCAGTAGGAACATCAGCAAATTATGGGAAGTAAAGCTGAAGGATACTTGGTCATCTGGAGCTTTTGGTGCAGGGAAAGGATTAGCAACAATTGTATCTTGTTTATATTTGTTACATTTTATCTCTTGCTGCTGCTGTTAGTGTTTGTTATGAAATGGGTTTGTAGTGAGTTTTGATGGGATTTTCTAATCCTGAGCTGTGGTTTAGACCACGTATTTTTAAAAAATTCTGTTGTTATTTGCTGAGTATCCTTTAATAAATTAGAATTTTGAAAACTATCATTCTCTTCTCTGGTTGCATTGCATGACTGCTGCTTTGATTATTAATAGAACACTGCATTTTGAAATGTTTCATTTGGGGCCTAATCTGAAGTCCTTGCCACTGCAGGCATTTTCATGTGTGTGACAGATATTGGTACTGCTGTGTCACAAACTCTTTATAACACTCTATAACACTTAATAACCTTTGATTTGGCACACACTAGGTAGAAAGAGCTCCACATTTTGGGACAATATTGTTGGGGGTGTGGTAAATTGCCATTATTGCAAGCATTACATCACTTGAGTGAAGAACCCCCAACTTTTCCACTTGTGAAGATGTAGCTTCCAGAGTAATTAATCAGATAAAGTGATTTATGTTGTATAACTGATGTGTGTCCTGTTTCCCCTCTTGTTTAAGGACTCTGATTTCCTGTTGATGGAACCCCTTGCTATGGGATTTTTTATTGCAGTTTGTATTCCTGCAGAGTTGGGCCCTGAGCACGTCCATGTCCAGAGTCTCTGAATCTCCCATCTGATATTTCAGGGTGTAGACAAGGGATGAAGTAAAGATATCGGCATTGAAATGTGGGTTTGCATTAGAGATAATGCCTAGTTCAACTAATCTAACCGTAATAAAGTGCCTTAAAATGGCTGCAAATGTCTCCCTGCCTACTCAAAGACATCTTCTCCCCGGTAGCACGTTATAGAGGATCTCTGGTGTAGTTAGGAGTTGGATCTTTGCCAGTAGATGGAAGCATTTTTTAGCATCTCTTCAAGCTTTGAGCATTTTCTGCATTATTTTAACATAGTATCAGAATTGCTTCTTTTTCAGTCTCTTTCCATTTATTATAAGCTATTCCAATTTGTGCTACTTCAGATTACTTCCATTTAATGTTGTAAACATTTTTTACATTCCTTTTTTTGTGGAAGATATTTCTAATTTTATACTCTCAGAGTTCTTTGCTTCTCTTCTTCATCACTTCTTTATTCTGTGCACGTCTCAGCTTGTCAAATTTCTCTTCAATTTCTGTTTTGCTTTTGCAGTAATTGGTAGTCGCCTTCTTGGAGTTCCTGAGGGAAATCAGACATGGAGGGTATAACCAGAGCAGCACCTGAGTGATGCCACTGTAGGGCAGGAGACAGAGATGTTCAGTAACCACTAGCAGAATAGATAAGACACTCAACTGCTCAAAGCAGCAAACTGGGCCAGCAGAGATACTGGGCCTCCTCCCTTTGCAATGATGTCTCAGTGGGCCCATAAATTTTAGGTGGAAATGTGTGTATTTTTTTTCAGGTGCGATGGAACCCCTTTTTTAGCAGTGTGTGTGAGATTCATGAAAAACCTAATAATCCTGTGGTTATATGTTGTTGTGAGTATTCTTGACTCTCATTTGTAGTTATTCTTTTTGTGCCAGGTTTTTATTTAAATATACGTCTCTTACATTAAATTCTTATTGAAAAAATAGTTTGTCTCTGTTGCCAACTTGTTTTGCTTTTTCATGAAACCCATACGTTATAATTTACTTTTTTTTTTTAATTGCTTTTTGTTTAAACATATTACATTCATATCTGTAAGCTTACTTTGATTTTTGCATTGATCTTTGGAAGGGAAAATGGCTGCTGAGAGTAAATGTTGAACTGTAAACAAAAAGCTTCAGGACCTCCAGGTAATAGCTCTTCCAAGCTTGCTTTGGAGACTGGGAGCCATTGATTAGATCTGTGTTCTTCTGTGCAGAATGGTTACGGACAAAAAAGTCATTACCTGAGAAGAATGGAACAAGGAGAGCGGAGCAGAATGAAAACAATGAATAATAAAGCTGCACTGTTGCCCTGAGTATCACTGCCTAGAAGGCTTGGTGGCTCTGGGCACTGGTGTCAGCACAGGTTCAGCTGGGGGTTGCCGGGTCTGATCCGTTTCTGATCGGGGGAGGTTGAACTTTGTGGTTAATGTGTGACTGGTTCGTGTGAAATGTGTCCAGTGTTCGGGACGCAGCTGACAGGCCGTGTCATAAATCCCAGGCAGAATTGTCATTAATTGATCTGTCTTTTCAAAGGGGTCATGAAAACTGAATCATTTTCCTCCACGAGAGGAGAGGCCGTGGTGGTGGTACAGAGAACCTTCCCCACTGCCACACTACATGACAGGCCTTGAAAAAACTTTATTCTGAAGCCTTTCAGTGGAATTAAATTTCCTTCACTCCATTTTTGCATGCATAGGAAGCCTGTAGAAGAATAAGATAATATCTACTATTTCTCAAATATCCAAAATTTATCTTAGTTTATAGAGGTGGAAGTATATATATAGCATCAGAAATTGTATACAGGAAGAGTTCTCTTGGCATCCAAAGCTGTGGGATTCTGAGTTTGGAAACAGTACTACTCAGAGTGTTACTGTTCAGTTCATTAGTTTCCTGGAATTATTACTGTAGCTTATTTCTGAAAAGAATAATAAACAACCCTGGGAAAATTGTAGTGTAACATTCAATATTGCTTTCATACATGGAGAACTGATTTTTTTTTTATTTTTAATTCTGTTTATTTTGCTGGAGGTTTAAGATTTTTTTTCTAACATGCTGCAGCTTCATCAGAGCACTAATAAATATTTCAACAGGTCAAAATGCCAGCACCAGCAAACCTTAACACGTGAATTTAACTTATCTTACTCCTTGTTGCACTTTTTGTTATAAGCTCAGTCTATTTTCTCTGCCCATGGCTGTGTGGGATTTTTGAGCTATGCTGACTGTTAAGATGCAGCCTGTGAAAATGAGCACCTGACCTACAGAAATGCTGTAGTTAGGAGAGCAAAACAGTTTCTTCTGAAGACCTTTTTTTTGGTCTTCCCTGCTACTGAATGTTGATGCTGTTTTTTTTTTTTTGTGAGAAGAAGCCTTTAGGAAATGAAGGGAGCCTAAGATTGTAGGGGAAATAATTTGAAGACAAAAACCAGTTGTTTAGCTCTAACAAAATCAGTGGGAAGCTGATGAATACAGTTTACAGAATTCAGAGGGCTGTGAATTTTTGTTGAGTATCAAAGCTACTAGCTCTTTATTTTTGGAAGGCCTATTGTAGTGTAATATAATTAATTTCAGAGTCTGGTTTATAAATTGTTACAGTCAAGGTCATCGGGAATGCAAGGACAGTTGGAGTTGCTGCCTTACTCTGAGGATTTACAGTTAAGTGAAGAATAATAGTAGGTAGGCAGCAATGTGGGGTTTATTAGCAACATTTTTCACCAGACTATTGGAGAGCAATAGTGGCATAGTGCACAGATCCCTGAATTTAAAGCTGCAAACCTAATCCAGATCCTTGGAAACTTGCAGCATTTGGCAAATGTGCCTGTGCTGACTGCAGTCATGTGTTGAAAAAAGCATGGTTTGTGGTGGAATTGCCAATCATAAAATACACATTTGTATTTTCTTTCTAGGATCAAGTAGAACACCCCAATTCAGCAGAGCTGGCTGGTTGTGCTGCAGTCACCATGAGGAGGCACGGGGGCATTCATTTCCTAACATATGTGTAAGAGAAAAAGGTAAGAGGCAAGTTCTGCTTTAGAATATAATGCTTCATTATGTACCTGAAATACACAGGGGATTATTGTATTCTTATGGATATATGTTTATATACATAGAATTTATGTATGGATGTGTCTCATATAGAAGATGATGGAGTATTTTTAACATTTTGTTATTTTGTTTTTTACTGAGAGTAATTGCCTTGTTTTAGTGCAAAGATTGTGTCTTCTTTTGTTTGGGAGAGGGGGGAGGTGGGCAAAGTCTTCTTGCTCAGCCTGTGCTGTAGACAGATCTCATCAGTTAAAAATACAGCTATTCCTGGACTCTGAACAAAGTGTTCTTCACAGCAAAGGTGCTTGGCTGCTTCCCTGCAAGGACAGGTAATACACAGATCACCAAAGGGAGCTGGAACAATGTTTGGACTTGACTATTGTTTCTTGGGATTGAAGGAAGTCTTCAGGAGTACCAGACCTAATAAATTAGTTTGCCCAGTTGATCTGTAGTTCCACGTGGTCATGCTGTGGGAAAATGACATTTTCTGGGTGTCTGGTTTTTATCAGGAAGAAAAAGCAATGTTTGATTTCCATTTGATCATATCCCTTGTGACTTCCATCTTATGAGCTTTTCACGTATACTGTTGGTGGGGACTGTAATAAACTATTTGAACATTTTGTTTAGTAAGAGATTACTGAAACATGTAGGTTCACAGTTTCATATTGCAAGAGTAGGCTCCACAGGACAGCATGATAGAAAATCCTGAGATCTTATTCTGCTTCTGTACATACTCCTCTGATTTTTAGACCTTTGCTGTGAGGCTCATAGTTGTATGTTGATATTATTTCCTTTGGTGCATTTTTTATTATAAAGTTTTAATGTAATTGTGTGCTGGTCGTCCACTGTTGAAGACAATTTGAAAGACTTAAGGCTGTCGGTTCCTGTGGTGAAAAAAATCCTGCGGGTAATTTAGGATGTGCAGTGTGGAACATCGTGGGTTACATAATTCCTTATCACAGAGACCAAAACAAATCTGATTCTTGCTGCTTTGCAGGTGCAACACAAGGCCAGTCTCTTGGTACAGCTCATTCCTCAAGAAGGAGCTGGCATGTGAGATATCTGAGGCAGTCTCTAAGGTCAAGCCTGTTCAGAAAAACATCTAATTTTAAGGAAGGTTTTTCTGTCCTTTATTTGTGTCTCCTTCCCTCCCCACTGTTCAGCTAAAGTTTGCCTTATGTCTGAGTGCAGTGGTGATGAGGGTGGTGATTCTGGGTACATATGACACAGACAGTCTGGGACATGCACCTTTGTACTTAGACATCAGGGGACAGTAGAGCATGTAAACTTCGTAAAACATAAATACTTAAGTTTTAGGAAAGAAGGTGGTGATAAGCCCATGCTGTTTTATGAAGAAATTGATAAGTAAAACACAGAGTTTCTGAATTATGCATGATCTGTGATCCAGCGGGAACTTGACAATAATCTGATCTGACAGGCTGCATGTTTTAATCTGCTTTTTGCCCTGGAAGACAGAAGATAATTCTGCAATGAGTAACAAGTGGTCTTGGGTTCTGAACTGACTATACCAGTATTGTATAGTCAGTTGGTACCATTGTATTAATCTTTTTTTGTACACACAGTTAAAATAAAATATATAACTTTAATATTTAATGGTTTTTTTTGCCTGTAGTTAGTCTGTTCTGCCAAATCTTTGCATGGAGGACTGTATTTTTGAAAAACCATCTTATGCTTTTCACTCATTGGTGGTTTATGTCTCCTTCTCCTTGCACTGGCACAGTATCCTCTCCTTCGTGTTGTTCATCCCAATATATACTAACTTAGGAAGTGTCTCCTTTTTGGCAGCTTGCAGCTACAATTGCCACTGAAATTTCTTCCTGATTTACTCTCAGTTTTATTCTCCCTTTGAGTTGTGTGTTTGCTCCTGAGCTTCTCTCCATGCTATGACTTAGAATAGATGAGCAATACTGAAGAGTACAACTTATACAACTATTAAGGATCTTTTAAAAATGTCATTCCAACCTTTGTACTAAGAGGAACTTTGGGACTAGAATAATTCCAGGAGTCTTTATAGTGGCACCTGTGGGTTGCAGTCAAAAGTTTCAAAAGACCTGTAAAGGAATATTTTTCTTTATGTTAGGTATTTCACAAAAATATTCAAAATAAAATTAAATTATAAACCACAGGGAAAACAGCTACCTAATTATTACAGCATGCTGTGTTAGAGCATTTTATTTTGTGTTTTGATCTTGAGTTGCTGGCTGTGGAGAGCTGAAGCATTAGATCTTCAACTGGCAAAAAAATGAGTTGCTGACAATGTATAATCAGGAAGCGTCGCTGGGATCTGTTCGAACACAAGGACTCGTCCTCCTTTTCTGTCAGACAGAGGGCATTAAGGACTTGTGTGGCTTTGGCAGTGTGTTTTGCCCTTGGACAAAAATTTCTAGAAAAGCTTCTGGGATTGTTGTGTTCTTTAATATAATGATAATAATTTTAGATGTTAGACCCGAAGATTTGCAGCTGACCTTTTCTGAGCAATACCTCCTTGTGCAGACAATGAGATCTCATTTAGTGTGGCTGTCAGCTTAGTGACTGTGAGTTTAAAAATAAAAGGTTCTCCATATATCCTGATACATCAGTAAGTGAAATAACAATGGTGATATAAAAGGTCTTTTCTCTGTTCAGCTGGAACTCACGAACACAAAAATTTTGTGTGACGTTTTTCAATCCTGCAGTGCTTCACTGACAAATACTCTTCACATCACTGACCTCAGTGGTAGGACATTGCCTAGGAATAATTATTCATGTCTTCATCAATTGTTTGCTAGGCAGGAATGTTATTATAATGTAAATGAAATACGTTATAAATTGATGTGAAATTATATGGTATTTTGTACAAAACAGTCTTTTTGAGACTTCTGAAATGCAGCCTGTGATCAAGGTGGCCAGCTTTTCCATTGCTTGTGTTATAACCTGTGCATCATGTAAATGATATGGGCATGCATCTATTTTCTCTGCAGGAGTTATCTAAAATCCCAGATCAGAGGACAAATCTGGGAGTTTGTAAGCTGAGAAATCTAGTTTATCTCTGAATTCTTTTGCAAAATGGTCTTTTTTCTGTTGGTGCTTTTTTGCAATTTTTAAGTTATTGGTTTACTTTAAAATTAACTCTTGTATATATCTTTAAAATGTGGTTTAATCTGATTATAACATGATTTAGTCTGATTATATTAAAAAGCAATATATTTATGTTGTATCATGATCACCCTTTGAAACAACCATCTATCAAATTTGAAGTCAACCATAAAAACTTGAAGTCTGCATTTTGTGATATTTTGGTGCACAACTTTGTACCAGTAACCTAATTATAGCTGTTGCCCATAACAAATACAAAACCACATTCAGTGCTGTAGTAATGCAAATACAGGTGGTTGATGTTTTCCTCAGTCCAAGTATTCTGGTGGAGATGGTAAAGTATTGTTTTAAACTGGAAACTTCTCTGCTGTGTTTGTCGTGTCTGTTGTATCTGTGCTGTAAGAGAGCAGGTTTTTAATTAAGCTGTCTGGTCTAACACTGCTCCATACTGCAAAACAAGGTTCTCACCCTCTCCCCCTCCACTGCCTTATTTCACAACAGTGAAAGCCAACTCTGAAGAGAATAAGGCTGTTTTGGGTGATGTTCAGAGAACAGATTAAATCAAGGTCTCTCTGTGGTATATAGGTTATGGCACACATTTCCCAGGGAAAATGTCTTTGCTGGTAGTGAATGTTTGGAAAAATTGAATCTGGATGTCGTCTTGTTACAAGGCTTTGGAAGAAAGAAGTCCGTATTCCTACTGTTAGGGCAAAATGTTATTTATTGTGTGAAGATAGAAAGTTATGTAATGATTTAGGGTTGAGTTTTTGATTTCGTTTTGGGGGTTTTTTTTCATTTCTCCCTTGTCATCTTCCTCTGTAGCCTGAGAGCATGATGTTTGGATGACACTATTTACTTGTGTGCATTTTTCTAGATTTCCAGTGCCTGCCTTTCAGGGAAACAAGGATTATTAAAGCAGACATTTTAAGAGCCAGCACAATTCAAGTAATACCCATTAAGTCCCTTACCAACTTTTACAACTATGAATCTTTGAAGCATCTCTGGGAATTGAGGAGTGACACAGAATACTGCTAGGCTAGTATACATTAAAAAATCAGAAGCACAGGGAGTTTAAACTACTTGTTCAAAGCCACATGAGCTAATTGGTGGTAGCACAGAACTGAAAGTCGGGTCTTCAGATTGTTGGTTGGCCTTTCTGGTTCTCTAGACTGGTTTTTTCTGACTGGTGTCAGAGCAGTTTTACTCTTACCATTATGGTGATTCCGATGGCCAGACACATTAATGTGAGAGACTGGAGGTAATAAAATCCAGAGCAAGTTTGGGGAGGTTGTTAATCTGAATCAAGCAAGTTTAAGCACACAAATAATTTTTATTCCTGGAAAATACTTTTGATTTATGTATGTAATGTATGTAAAATTTGATTTCCAAAGGACTTTTCCCCTTAAATCAGGACACTGGGTAGTGGAATGCTGCTTGACTGAAGGTTAAGTATCTGATTGTAATTTGTTCTCTGGCAGGTTCAGACAAGGATCTGGTGGTCGTTCCCTGACAAATGGAGAACTATTTCCAAGCAGAGGCATATAACCTCGATAAGGTTTTAGATGAATTTGAGCAAAATGAAGGTGAGTCATTTTGAACAAGACTGTAGATGCACATCAGATGTATTCTACAGAGAGCAGTATTGAAGAGGCACAGATCTGTGACGCTCTTTTTGGTTTTGAGTTGCAAATTAATCTCAGAACTTGCAAAAAACATCTGTTAATTTTGCATGGTATGCCTTCAGTGTTTCTTAGTATTCTCTTCTGTTTCCATTAATCTTGTTTACTTTTGTAAAATCTCTCACTCTTTTAATAGCAAATGTTCTGTACACTTTTAAAGAAAGGTTTTGTGAAGCTGAATCTCAGTAGCAATATTTAAATCATTTATTTTAAACAAATCAGGCAAAACTTATTTTAAACTTCTTTTGCAGAAGTGTTTTATTAGATCACATAAATCATATAATGAAAGTTATCCTTGAAGCATTAAATTTTTTGCTTAGTCTAATTGCTAATTCTGTGCTGTCAAGGAAGTTGAACATTTTATGGGGGTGAGAGTCTTTCTAGGCACTTCTAGTTGTCTAAAGTATATTAATCAGTACTTTAAAGTTGCAAATTCAACCTGATACTAATTGATGTAGCTCTAAATTCCTGAGTTCCGGAAACATTATGCAATTACACTGCTAATGGTTGATCCAAAAATGTTGGTCATGGCAGACGCGTTTTATTATTGTGCCCGTATTTTAACATCTGCATTTATATTTGGGGCATTCTAATGCAACAGAATTAATAGAACCTGTAGCTTCAGCAGGACAGTAAGTTCTCTTATTGCAACCCTTTTCCAGATGCCGCTGTCTCACCTACCGTGCTGGGTGCAAAGTGGAATCAGATCCTAGATCCGCCTTCTCGCCGCCTGTCGTTCAACCCAACCGTGGCCAATGTGAATGAAGCTACAACTCCTAATGAATGTCAGCAGAGAGTAAAGGCTTTCTCCTTGTCCCATTCAGCGACTACACCAACAGGAGGAGGGGATCACTGTGCTAATGGGAAGGATTTTGGCATAAGCCCAGAGACCCCAGCCATGTGGATTGATGATCAGGCAGCAGCAGACGATCAGCTGATTAAAAGAAACAGTAATCGTGATGATCAGCGTCACACTGTGGAAACAGGGGAAAAGAAATGTGGGAATACAGCTTGCTTGCCAGAGGAGAAAAATGTGCTAGTGGTGGCAGTCATGCACAACTGTGACAGAACACTACAAAGTGGAGATTTGCTGGATTGTGAAAATTACAGCAGTGAGTCCCTAATGGACACTATTGGCTTTACACTGGATAATGAGAACCGACAGAGTGACCAGTTGAGTGTTACTGTAAATGGATCCATGGAAAAGGATACAGATACTGAAAAGCAAGTGAACAGGCCATGCACTGAAGATGACTCTGCAAGTCCTTTGGTTAATGCTTCGTCTGAAAGCCTGGGTATCGCATGCCCCTCCTCTCGATTAAAGGATGATTTTAATATGAGTAAGGATTCGCTGTTTTCAGAAGCTACAACTGCAGGGATCAATGCAGTGACTCTCTTACAGAGGCCAGTTGATGGTACTGTTAAAATGCAAGAAAACTGTGTATCAGTTGAAAATTTTACTAGTAAAGCCATTCCTCAGAGAACGGATCTAGAAGCTAAAAACTCTTCTCCAGGTTCCAGTAATGGAAGCTTAATTGTAGAACAGGAAACAACCCAGCAGCTACAGTCTCGCCTGTCTGGGCTCGCTGAAACCTGTCAGCCTAATGTGGCTGGAAGTGGCAATCACAAGGAATGTGTTGCAGAGCAGTTTGGCCCTGAGGATGTTGGTGCCACTGAAAGCGAAGTCATTGAATGTGATAAAAACCTCGGCACAACGGAATTGCTCGGCATGGCAGAATGTTACCCTGAATCTCAGGAGATGACTAATTGGGAACTGACAAAGTTGAATGAGATGAACAATAAGCAAACTCTAGGAGAGAATGAAAGACTTTTGCAGACCAAACAGCCTGATGATGCATGTGGTAATAGCAAAGAAGGTGGAGATGGGGCGATGGAGGCAGGCATAGACTTAAAGGGGACTGGTATAGACGAGCTTGAAGGGCCCAGTCTCTCTGATGTGATGGCTACATCAGCAGCAAGCTCTCTGTCTAATGGTTGTGATTCCTATGGAATGCAGAACCCAGTTGTTGCTCATGTTCCAAAGACTTTACCCTCCAAGGAAGACTCGGTAACAGAGGAAAAGGAGATTGAGGAGAGCAAGTCAGAATGTTACACTAATGTTTATGAACAGAGGGGAAATGAGACCACAGAAGGGAGTGGTCTTATTTTAAACAACACTGGTGACCACATAAAGAAAAATTATTTACATAATCTTTGCAGTCAGGTTTCATCCATGCAAGGGCAAACTTCACCAAAACCAGTGACTAATCTGCAATATATCAGTGTTCCTTTTGGTGGTGCAAGACCTAAACAGCCTACAAATCTGAAACTGCAGATTCCGAAGCCATTGTCGGACCACTTACAAAATGATCTTATTCCCCCAAATTGTGGAGGTAATAGTAAAAACAAAAATGTCTTTGGTAAGACACAGTTAGGGGATACAGCAGACACGTTTCCTGGTGAAACATCTTCAAATGCCTCTGGTACTGGTACTAATGGGGAACATTTGGATGAGTATGAATCTGGAGTCTCTAATAGTTCGTGCCTTGCAGTAGCCCCAGATAGTCCAGATAATGATCTCAGAGCTGGTCAGTTTGGAGCTCCAGCCAGAAAGCCTTTTACGACTTTGGGTGAGGTGGCTCCAGTATGGGTTCCAGATTCTCAAGCACCAAACTGTATGAAATGTGAGGCCAGATTTACATTCACCAAAAGAAGGCACCATTGCAGAGCTTGTGGGAAGGTAAGTTCAGATTTTGTGAGTAGCTCAAAACACTGTTGGTTTTTTTTCCTGATACTGCACAACATCAGATCAGAGGGCTTTCTAAACCACTGGCTATAGTTACTTGTGACATCTTTTCCTAAAAATCCATGTTTGAGTGAAGGGAAAAAAAGAGTTTCTAAGCTCTGATCTATTTAGAGTTCTAATAAAGAATAACTGATTGTTATTAGCCTGTATGAGCAGTGTATTGGTTGCAATGATCATCATCATTGGGTTTATGTTGAACTCTCATAAAATGGCAAAGTGCAGGAAACTAGTTTACAGAAATTACTGCATCAATAACCCCATTAAAGATACTGAAACATCCTGCTTTGGACTGAAAGTGTGCTGTTGAATTGCAGGCATCCCTGCTGGAATGGCTGATCAACTTCGTTCTTTTCCGTCTTCTTTCCTAACTTTTCTCATATTGCTTACACTTCTTAAAATAATATTTACATGTTTTGAAACATACATTCACTCCTGGAAAAAAACCAGTAAATGATCTGTAACCAGATATGTGTGCACATGGTGAGAAAATTTGTAATTAAGACAACTAAAACACAATTTCTGTATCACCTTTTGTTGTGTAAGAAATATTTTAGTATCGAGGGGTTTTAAAACTTTTATCTGTGTGCCATCTATGTAAACACAAAATCTTATGTGATGAGTTTATGGTGAATGATTAACTTGTAAAGTATTTCCAAATATCTTTTTACTGAAATACATGTCAGTGGCATAAGTAAGAAGTTAGGGGGAAAATGATGATTCAAAAGCAGTAAACTAACACTCTTGTCAAGTAGGTATTAATTAGTATTTTAAAAAGAAATACTAAAACTAAGAACTAGAGTAAAGATAACTTTGGTTCATTTAGGCCTTACTCAGAGGTTTCTGAAGTTGATTGAAAGACCTCCTGATTGCTTTGGGTGATAATTTTTGCTACCAGAAGAGTGCAGGAAAGCAGAATGATGTGAATAAAGGACCACAAAGAAGCACATCTATGGGGAAAGCTCAAATCCTCATGCCAGCTGTTTCTGGAAGCAGAAACCCCAGGCTTGCTCCCCTGTAATGGAATATGTATATGTCCCTTCTGTCCCTGTGTAATCAAAGTGCACAGCGTTCCATCTCTCGCTGCAACACCAGCAGGTTTTCTTCAAATTTGATTTTGAGACATGCTGAACAGTCTTTCCCAGGACACTTTTAAAACCTAAGCAGACTTTCTTTATGCACTGGTCCAGGACTTCCAGGTGCTTCTGCCCATCCTGTTGCAGGTTGGTTGCTGTGAAGTCCTGATGTGGAGCCAGTCACCACAGGTGATCAATAAACATCATATAAAGCACATGTCTGCCTTTTGTGTAGAGGCCTCATTCTTCTTCTCGTTGCAGTTAAGGAGAATCTGTAAGGCAGAATGTCCATCATTTTAGCTTTGATATATTAACTTATACTGTCAGTTATTTAGGTCGTTCTTCTGGTTTTGGTTTTTTTGAGTTTAACAAATATCACTTCAATTTTCATTTACAGTAATGTTTTCTAATTATTTTTGTGTTTTAAACAAGTTCATTGCTTGGATTTAATTGCTTCTTTGTAATGACTGTAATGAAGCCCTGGATTGCACAAATGAATGTGCAGAAAATGAAAATATCTATAAAAAAATAGATAAAAACTGCAATACTAGAGCAGAGTGGTTTTTTTCTTTTTTTTTTCTCTTTTTTTTTTTTTTTTACATTATTCTGACAAACCTTGAGAAGAACAGCCAGTGTTGTTTTGGATTATATGTGGGGAATGGATAAAAGGTCCCTCTGCTCTGTTTCTGAGCTGTGAAAAGTCACATAGTGGTATCAGTGTTAGAATAATCCTCAGAATGGATTGTTTTTAGAAGCCTTGGTTAGCTAATGTTTGTCTGGGCCAAATTTGCACAAGTGCAGCCAAAAGATGTGGCAGAAAGCACTGCTTAATAAATGCTGAGAATCAGTGTGAGTCAAATAATACTTAGCACTTACTGCAAATTGCTTCACATCCTTCATTCCTGTAAGGGTTCTGGGCAGAGAGAGACCAAAGGCTTTGACAGGCAAGCACTGATGGATGTGCCTGCAGTGGCTGGAGAAATAAATACCTGTTCTCAAGTGTCTGAATCTCCCCTAAGGAGCTGGGGAGGCATTGTCTTCAACTCTTCAATTATTTGTTTCTAGGAGAAGTCACAGGTCTCAATATTTTGAACACAAGCTTTAGCACAGCAGATTCTTTTTAAGCTTTCTCAGCATTGTGGCAAATGGCTATAGTAGGGGTGAATGTACCTGTTTCATTTGGGAATGAACATTGCATTTAAAAATAGTTAAGTGGCACCTGGGAAGTCTGTCTCGATTTTTAATTTCAGGATAATAATTGCAAAGTTAATGGAAGATATGAGCCTCATGGGATTGGCAGGAAGTAATACACTTACAGTAAATTTTGAATTAAGAACCTGAAGAATGTGTGTGAACACATTCATAAATGATATGTATTTATATATAACTTTATATACAAATTATATATATTTATGTACTTTATATTGTCAGATGACATTATAATCCTTGATAGGAAAACCAGAAAATTTGTATGCAATCTTTTTTACCGGCAACCAAAACTATATTTTTCCACTAAAATATAAAAAGACCCACCAATTCCCCTAGCAACTAATGCTTTAACAACTCCCAGTGAACCTGAAAACCCTAGTAACATCAAATTTTGCTTTGACACTGCTGTTATTTTTTTATAGCATGATATACTGAGATAATGACTTGAGGATTATAACAAGTCTGACTTGTCAGTGGATTGTGTTCTCTGCATTACTGCTCTTAAAGGCTGATGCAGCCTTAGAGAGGGTGTCCTGTCACTGTTTCTATTTTCTCTTTTAATGTTTAGATCATTGCATTTGGGAGCTTTGCTGAATGCACAACATGTTGTTTGATAAAGGGTCCTAAATTAGATATTAATTTGTGTCGGTCCTTCATTTATGGTTGAAGACATTGATTTTTCCATGTTCAATACTGAATGAACTTTTGACTGGAAGTTTTGCCGATGTCAAATGTCTCTAAAATATGCTGTGATGTTGTTATTAATATTCCCTAGAATGCTTGTAAATTGGGTTAAGGTGTAAATGCAGAAATCAGATTTTCAAAGTACATTTGCTTTTTTTTAAAAAAGGTTTTTACATATGTGAAGAGGTGGGTTTATTTTTGCATGGAAATGCCAGTGTATACTTACTCATATCTTGGTTTTGAAATGTTTCACTTGACATAAGTAGGAAACATTTAAATTGGTTGTAGTTAGACAGGGTGAACTCCTTCTTCACATTGGATTTTCAGCGCTCATGGTGAGCTCAGAACTTAGATTTGCTTATTTTAAACATTTTCCACTAAAAGACTGCAAATAACAGGCTGCAAAGTAGTTGTAATTTGGTGTGATCTTTAACTTGTATGAAATTTAATTAGGCTTACACATATTTGCATATGAGAATTCTATGTAGTTTCTTGTCTGTATTACAGAAATAATGTTGCTGAAGTGATGGAGTAATTTGATTTAGAAAGCATTACAGATGATAGTAATGCACAGTGGATTGCAGAGATAATACCCACCTATAATTAAAATTTGAAATTCTCTCTTGCTGTGTGAAATCATTTGTTAGGTAACTGCTTCTGTTTCTAGATTTCCTGGGTTTGACACCACCTTCCTGCATGAAATGGATGTTCATCAGTATCTTCACGTCACCTGAACAATAACCCTGAGGAAATAGTTTCTTTTTAAATAAAGAAAATATTATTATTTCAAACAAATAAATCATTAGGGCACCTGACTTGTCAGTTCTGCAGGATTATAAGAATGCAGTTGCTGCTGTAGGATTATCTCTGCATGCAGCAGTGTGTGTTTTGGTGCACGAGCCACGCTCATGTTTTGTGGTTTTGCTTGTCTGGAGGAAGCCTCAAGCCTGTTCCCTGCCCAAGACTGAGGAGTTATTAGAGCTGGTTCAGGTGAGAAGCACCAGCTCTGCACCTGCATCTCCACAGCACGTTGTCCTCCTGGGGCATCCACTGCCTCCTGAGCAGCCAGTGTGTCTAAAATGCAGTTCCCGACTTTTCTCCAGTGTTGTGAAGTTGTAGTGTTTGTAACCATGTCAATATGAGCTTTTTTTTAGATAGATGGAGCAAAATTTTCTTGCAATACTGTCATTCAACTTTCTTAAATGTCTTGGTTTGTATGTTGAACACTTAAAACATTTTGATGCTTCACTGTTCAAAGTCTCAACTGAGGAACAGCTTGTTATATATGAAGAGATAAAACAATTAGAGTTGCTAATAGAGATGAATTGTGCTGCTGCAAAGAAAAATGATCTGTTTGAATTAACCTGTGCCATAGCAGTCTTAAATATGTGGAAAACTTGTGCATTGATGCATATTTGATTCTAGAAAGTACTCGTGCTCTATGACTGAAGTTAATTCTGTGAGGGACTGTAATGTAGGGGGTATTTTTTACCCATTGTCATTTACGCCAAACATTTTAAAAACACCCCAGTGCAGTCTCAGGACAACATGAATTTCTGTTTTCCACAAAATACTGCTGCATCAGGATTAGTGGCACAGGCACGTTGGCAAGTATTGGTCACTGTGGCTTTAGTGGGAAAATACCCATAGTTTACCTCTATATTCTGCATATATTTGCAGATATTCTGTTGTCCAAATCCATCAGTTTCTCCCTGTTTTTGCACCACACTTCAGTTGTTTCCCCTTGGTTCCAGGTGTTTTGTGCCGCCTGCTGCAGCCTGAAGTGCAAACTGCTGTACATGGACCGAAAGGAAGCCAGAGTGTGTGTGATCTGCCATTCAGTGCTCATGAATGGTAAGTGGAAAGAGAATACCAGATGTGGCACTTCACTGGCTTTGTATGGAGCTGCAGTGATGCTATTTAAAAAAAAAAAAAAATCAAAACACTTTATTTGTATGGGTAAGTATTCTCAAACATAAAGGCCCCTGGGAGGCCAGCGTGGAATCCATGTGGAGAGTGGAGATTTCTAAACTAAATATGGTTGACAAAAGGCAAAAACTGGTAAGGTTACAGTGAGTTTGAAAGCTTTTATTTGTGAATGTTCTACCAGGATTCTAAAAACTGTGATTTAGGGCTTTTTTTGTTTTGTTTTCTTAATTCAGAAGCCTACTCTGTGGCCTTTGCTGCCTGAGTAGGTAACCTATTATACTTCGGTATGGAATACCAAAGAGGAGAGTAATGCAGTTGTGCCTCTTCTAGATGATGCACTATAGGAGATGGGGAAGGTAGTATTTATCTACAAATTAATCCAGCTCTTCTTTCTCCTTAACTCCGTGGTACTGGACTGGGAGGTCTGGTCTAAAAATGGGTCCACGGATGTGGACAACTGAGTTTGGATTGTTGCTTTGGGCACATTACTGGAGAGTCTGTCAAACCCAGGGTGGTGCTGTGGCTGAAAGCCTGGTGTGAACATGGGACACAGGAGAGAGTCTGAAGTTGACATGTAGAACAAACAAAAATTTCTGTTACCTCTGCTTGGAGTAAGGAAAGACTCAGTTTGGTTTTAACCAAAGGGCTCTGGAATGTATTTTGTATGTTGTCCTTTATTGTATTAACACCATAGAGATGTGGTGTCAATATGGGCAAACACAGAGTGTTGTTCTCTCTGAGGCCTGTGAAAATTTCCAGACCTTCCTGTGCTGGCAGATACCTTTGGGTAGGTGATTATCTGTCCAGTTGACTTATGTCCATGGCACTGAGACAGCTGCTGCTGGAAGAGTCAGCATTCAGTTTTTATGGTTTGAATTGAGAAGGCTGAAAAATTGGATGAGGTTGAGAGAGGACCCATGTGAGTGTTTAAATCATGAGATAACCTGTCTCCTCGTGAGAAATTCCAGGCACTTCATCTCGGGTTTATTAATGGGAAGGTGAATGGGTGGCTTGGTCTCAAGGTATAAATATATATTGGATAACTGAGACCTGCTGACAGAAGTTAATTCAGTGGTAGATGAAGGTCTGACAGGTGCACTCTAACATGTCATAGGTAGAATAAGAAATCAGACAAATTCAGGCTCTAAATGCAAACTTTTAGCCATTAGGATAACAAACTATCCTGATAATTACTGAACAGTTTTCATGGAATCTCCTCTGCTGCAAATGATTAGTTAAACTTTGGAGACTTTTGTCAAAGATTGCTGCTGTAATTTTAACCAAAAATTAGTTAGGAAAATTCTGGTTTGTGTCAGCATTCAGACAAGGTAATTTTGACAGTATCTTTACTTATTACTGGATAGTGGATTATTTGGTCTGCAGCCTTCAGAAAGATCTGTTAATTTGTTGAACATCTAGACTAAAACACTAACCTTAGAAGCTCATAGCTTTATTTTTTCTCCAAAAAAGTTCAATGTTATGCAGGTTTGGTTGAAAGTAACTGAGTGTTTCATCTTGAGATGAAAATCCAAAATTAGTAGACAGTTTCTGTTATTAAGCAGGAATCATTTAAAAAAAAAAATTCCAAAAATACTAAATGTTTCAAACATATTAAAAATTAATCAGTGTGCAGTGGTAGGTTTTAATTATTAATAATTCTTTACTACAGGCCAAATATGTAAGATGACAGGGAATTGTAGGTTGTAATATCTAGAAATTAAAACTGAGTCCCAGTAATGACGTTGAAGGGGTGCTAAAATGTTATGTTAAATTTTGAGCTGGAGAAATGAACACATTTCAAGGTGTACAAGAACAGGGAATTACAAATACACCTGGCAGAAGACGGATGCACATTGATGGCAGGGAGCAGTGACACCCCTGCCTGGGTCATTCCAGGGACTGCTGCCTGCCTGGCTGGGCTGGGCCCAGCTGCCTCTGTTCTGTCCCTGCTGCAGGGCTTGTGGGGATGCTCTGGGTTACTGGTTAGTTAACCTGTAGCCTCATGGTCTCCAATCCCTCCTGCTCCTTGCAGGTTTTTTGTCAGTACAGGTTTTGGGGGTATTGCCCCACTCAGTGCAGCAGGTGAACATTAACGTTTGCCCAGTCTTGGCACCGGGGTGGAAATCGCCCTTTAAAAGCAATTCTTTGTTTCATTTGGTTGCTCGGTACCTGGTTTGTGTTTCACTGGGTGTGGGAGGAGGGTTCTGTGTTTTCTGGCACTTTTCCATGGCCAGGCTGTGTTCCATCAGTTTCCAGTGCTATTGTTACTCTATTTTCAATTGGTACCTATGCTGACTTGGCACTTCGCTTGATTTAAAGAAGGTTTTAAAAAAGTTCTGTTACTATGCTATGACTTTTCTAATAAAACGGTCCTACAGATGTAACTTTGTGCATTTTAACATTTTCTTCTTTCAGGACTTTTATTCTAAATGACACAGCATTGCTGTTTAAAAATCGCTTCAGTTTAATTTGTTTTCTCAAATGGAATTTCAATACCATTGACAGGCATTTCACTCTTGGTTTTGCAGGTTGATGGGGGGAAGAAGGAGAATTTGTGTTCTGTTGGGTTCTGTTTGGGTTTTTTTGGTCTTTTTATTTTCACCTTGGTTTTCTAACAATTCATAGTCCAAGGAACCCAAAGATGTACATGCTCTGAGACCTTAGGTGGCACGATATTTATGCCTGACTCGAAGAATGTGTTCACTTATAACATACTAATATGGTTGAAGGTGCAGGTACACATCTGAATTTTCTGGTACCCTGCTACAAGCATTACTTACAAGTGAAAAAAGAAGTAGTACTGTGGAGATACAGTCTGTCCCTGTTTTGGATATTTGGAGATTTCCCTGTGATGGATATTTTTGACAAAGAAGTTTTATGTGTTATTCTTTGGTCAAATTAATTAAGGCTCAAGTCAAACCTTCCAAATTAAGAGCATAAGGAGTTTTTTTACAGTTAAGGATAAACTGTGTTGATGTGCCCTGGATAAAAAGAAATGCAAGGTGCTTTTTCTCATGTACCAAAGATAGATGTGCTCAAGTGTTCTGTGGGTTATGAAACATTTGTGATAGGAATGTGTGTCTGTCCATGCAGTTTGATACACATATATATTTATGTATACATTGCATGTTTTCAGTAGAATCTTTGAAGAAGAAAGAAAATGGAGCATGAGGAACTAAGCACCACTCAAGTAAAAGTGTATTGTTATAATTTTCAGAAAATATTTCTGTATGAACTGATAGTTTTATTGCACAGGGGCAGTGCTATTTCTCCTCCTGATATGTTTTTTTTTCCTCAGTTACAGTCTCCTGGGCTTTCACATGAAGGGAAGGTGGCAGGGTCCACACCGACTGCAGCTGGGAACTTAACCCAGTGTTTTGGAGTGTTAGACACCTTCCTCTGTGTTCATGGTTCCTGTTCTCTGTTTGCTTTAGCTCAAGCCTGGGAGAACATGATGAGTGCCTCAAGCCAGAGCCCTAACCCTAACAATCCTGCTGAATACTGTTCTACTATCCCTCCTTTGCAGCAGGCTCAGGCCTCGGGCGCCCTGAGCTCTCCGCCTCCCACTGTCATGGTACCTGTGGGAGTTCTAAAGCATCCTGGAGCAGAAGGTAAGAGGACTTCTTTTTATTTTCAGTTCACCTGTAGCAAGAATTTGGAAAATATCTGCACTTCATCCATTCCAAATACTCTAGCTAATGGCAGTTGTGATATTCCTGCTGTCAGCAGAGACATCAGGTCTTTAAGGGCAAGTAAATTGGTCTCAGCAGTTGTGTTTGTACGTGGTGCTACCGTAGGGAATGCACTAGGTGATGTCTTAAGTCCCTTAAAGTCCACATTTCTATTTCTGTACTAAAATTTTCCAGCTAATATTGCTGTGAGATCTTAAATCCTGTTTCTCTTACATTCTCCCCAGTGGCTCAGCCTAGAGAACAAAGGCGTGTTTGGTTTGCTGATGGGATATTACCCAATGGAGAAGTTGCTGATGCAGCAAAACTGACAGTGGCTGGGACAACTTCCACAGGAACCTTGGCAGTGTCACATGATCCGTCAAAGCCCATGGCCAACAACTCTTTATCAGCAGAAGTAAGAGAGCCTTACACTGTTCACCACTCAAAATACCTCCTTGCCTTGGCCATGAACAGTATATGAGCAAGGAAATCTGCTGAGGCTTGTCTTAGTTTGTTGTACTGCAAGTGCCCTCCTTATTTTAATGTTTGCAGAGTGCTTAAAAGACCGTGTATTTGGAACTGAAATGAGGTTTTATGGGGCAGAGCACTGACCAGTGTTTGTTGTCTGTGTGGCTTCCAAGTGTTTGGCTAAACAGCCTGTGTGTGAAGGACATTTATGTAATACACGTTTTCAAAAAGGTGTCTCATGGTCAGTAAGGAGTTTGAAACAGTAAGATTGTCATAGCATGAATCAGAAGAACGCTATGCTTGTCATAAAATGATGTATGCAGGCAAGTGCAGATATAGTATAACAATGTGAAGTCCACCATACCACATGTGAGTGGAACTGAGACTGCACAAAAAATTCTGATAGGTACATACAGGTTTTGTGAAGAAATGGAGGTGTGTGGTGATAGAGAAGGGAGCTGCAGTCTCTGTCTAAGCAGACTTTTCAGTAGTAGTTCACATACAGGAGTCATCACACGATCATCTATTGTTAAAGAGCCAAATTACTTGGTGTTGCTGGTTCTCCAGCAGACACAGACTCCTTCACCTACATCTGTAGTAATCTAGTCAGCCAGCTCTTTCCGTTTTATCATTATTACTTTTGTAATGTTGTCCTTCCTTGTTGTTTCCTTCTTGTAGACTGATAATGCCTCTGTATTCTCGGGAAATATAACTCAGGTTGGCAGTCCTGTTGGCAGTGCAATGAATCTAATTCCTGAAGATGGGCTTCCTCCAATTCTCATCTCCACTGGAGTAAAAGGAGGTGAGGGTATCATTTGGCAGCTGGCTTTTATGCTTACCAGTTGCAATTAACCTAATGCTTACTGTGTTTGTTTTAAAAATAAGATGCTGGCAATATGCTGAGTATTTGAGGAAATTCTCACTAATTTACTCCTGGGTAAATTTTGGGACACTCATTTGCACCATTGGTCCCTGTGAGCCTCTGGGAAGAGCCTCACCTTGCAGTGAAATTCCTGTAAGAAATAAAACACAAAGCAAAAAGAATTAACTTCAGTCCAGAAATATGTGCTAATTTCTTCACTAATCGGACTGTGGGGAATGTTTCACACAGAGATAGATTTTAATTAGTCCTATGAATATTCATGTTCCCTTCTCTGAAATGCTGTTGGAACATCAGCTCTGTCTGAGGCATCCCTGAGCACTGCATCAACAACACTATTGCACATCCTGGCCCACAGTGAAGCTTTTAGTCATTGTGATGTCCCCTCCCAGAATATCCAAATGGAGGAGGCTTAAGAAAATTAAAAACTAATTTTTAAAAGATGAAAAAAATGTGTATTTGTTTATCTGAAATTGCTTTCCACAGTCTGATTCATGACATCCTTTAATACATTCCTGGAATTAACTTATTTTTTCATCTCTGGTTTTTTTTATTCCTATTAAATATTTTGCTGACACTGTGCATTTCTAATGTTAAGCTGGAAGTAACCTTTTATTGCAGAATAGTGTCAGAACCAAAATGTGAGCAGCATTTAATTTCAAAACAATCTGTTCCCTCCTGTGTTAGCTGTTCATATAGATGCCTGATTGTTCAGTCTCCTCCACAAAAAAATGAGTGAAACTGCAATATGCTTTTCAGCTTTCATATAAACACCCTCACATAAATTGTATTTTGTATACTTAGTTGCTGTTGTTTCCTATGCTGTCACATACTGAATTTTCTTAGCAGCATTTTACTTCCCATATTCTAATTCTATTAAAAACAGAAAAACAACTTTTCATATTGGAAAGCAAAATTACCTTTCTTTCTAGATAATTTTAGCTGGGAAGGTTATACATTTCTTTCAAAATCTGTTTTCATCAGTGCAGCTGTTTTTTGTTAAAGTTTAACGCTGAGTAGATTATAATCACAGGGATGAAAAATTTTAATTTGCTAATCATCTGAGTCTAATCATAGAGCACACTACAGACATCTTTGGAGTTTCACGTTGGGATCCATTTTACACTGGATTCAGACCTTCCATGATTATAAAAAATGCTGTTTCATGTAGTGTTCCCCTCTTTGTTACCTTTGTCGTAGGTAATGCACAGAAAGTGTGAGCTACCTGACAAAGGAATAGGCCATGTGTTGGTGTTTGTAGTCCAGGACTGATGCCCTTCTGCTATACTGTGCCATAAATAACAATTTTTACTTCTTTGTCATTTGGGATTTCAGTTGACACCGTGACACATTTCCCAATTTGATTTCAATTTTCTCCTTCAGTTGATACCGAAAAATATTTGATTTGTGAAACAAGCTGCACCTTTCTAAAGGGTGTACAGAGGTTGTTACATAAGTGCTATTAAAGTTTGAAAATACCAGCCTAGGAAACAATCAATCAAGCCAGCAATACTTAAATAAGTGTTTATTTAAAAGGTCAAAAGACTAAAAAGCATCAGAATTGAGGTTGTCTGATTATAATGTGGAGTCTGTACCAGTAAGTTAAGGATTTCATTGTGTGTTTTTCTTTCACAGACTATGCTGTAGAAGAGAGACCTTCTCAGATCTCTGTCATGCAGCAGCTGGAGGATGGTGGCCCTGACCCTCTCGTATTTGTTTTAAATGCTAATTTGCTGTCCATGGTAAAAATAGTAAATTGTAAGTTTTTATTATTAAATAAATTTTGGTCTATGGGAGGGGAAATGTTGTATATATTTTTAGTAGGAACAGCAGCATTTTTATTTGGTAGGATAGTCTCTGAAAATGTGTACACATTGACAAGTTTGTACTGAGCCATATGAAGTTAAATGACAAAAGGCTCTTTTCAGGTGATTTAGACATCAGTGCAGATAATTTTGTGTAGCAAATATAAACTGGACTAATAGAACCTCCAGCTTTGGAGATCTATGTCTCCTGTCCAGCTTGGTAGGGCAGGGTGTTTTATAACTTAATAAATTAAGAGGTTTACAAGCCTTTCAGCATCTCTTAGATAGCAGTACAGTGTTTTACATATGTATAAAAATGTAATACATAATAGAGGTTTTATTGAAATAACTTAATTCTCAGCAAATGAACTGTGAAGCTTAGAGCATGTGTCTTTACTGACATTCATGTGAAGCAGAACAGCACAGTGAGGTCTCATGAAAAGACCTGACATTCAGCTCTCCATCCTAAGAGAGATATCACTGTTGGAAGCCGGTGTAGCTGTCAGGATCATGGTATGCACAGCCAACAGCCTGGCCTCTTCCCAGGCCCCTTCATTCACACTTCAGTCCTGTCCTTTAATTTGAATACAGAAACTGCTAAAAGTCTGCTCTGTGCTGTTAATCCCAAGATCTCACAGGGAGCTGTAATGCTCTGGTTCTTCCTTAGCTGTGAACTGGGAATTATGGAGCTGCCTTTGTTCTGGGCGTGCTTTTCTTGCACGGTAGCAGATTTAGGATGTAATTTTATCTGTGTGACCGATAACACAACAATACTTGCCGTAAAACTGCCTCTTGCAAGAGCTGTCTTCCTGCAGTGAAATTTGGGGCTATGTTTTGAAATTCCGCTCTCCTGAGCCCTGTTTTGTCTGTGCAGATGTGAACAGGAAGTGCTGGTGTTTCACTACCAAAGGCATGCACGCGGTGGGGCAGCCGGAGATCGTCATCCTCCTGCAGTGTTTGCCTGATGAGAAGTGTTTGCCCAAGGACATCTTCAACCACTTTGTGCAGCTTTACCGGGATGCCTTAGCAGGTAGGAGTGCTCGCTGTTAAAGATGGTTTGGATTGGGTCATACTGGCTCAGGTGCATTTCTGTCACAGCAAACGGCTGGTTTTGTATAGAAGGGTGTAAAAGGAGAATAAGGATTGAAGCCGATAGGGGGGATGAGTTCTTATTGTTTGTTAGTACCCAGTGTTATCGTCATCTCACCAAACAAAGGTATTGATGAGCTGCTGGTAAGCTGGGGAGCTGCTCCAAAGGTCTTCCAGCCAGGAATAAAGTTTTGAGAATTCTCGTGGATACTATGTTCAGTATCCCCAGACTAGGTAGTTCAGAAGTTTGATTCCCACAGTACCTGTGTCTGTTGCCACATTATGGGGTTACTATTTATATTATAAAGTAATACAAATATATCTGTGTATGTGTGCCTGGAATTGTAGGGCATTGTAGACATTATCCCTGAATTTTGAATTTTTGTACCTCAATTGCAAGATTTTTATGTAAACCTTTGCACATTTTACATTTGCTAAGTAAATAGGCTTCCACTTCTAGCTGTTGTTAGACTTCAGAATTCAAAAATCATTGCATAAGGAAAAATGCAAATGTTTGGTTCCACTGACTGGAAAATAAGCTAGTTTTCCAGAGATGAAATTGGATCACATTAAGGTTATGTGCTGAAAATACCTTTACAAAGGGTTCTGCTTATAATTTGCAATGCCTTTAGAGTGACTGAATCCAGTAGTTTAATAAAATAATGAAAAAGATCTTTGTTTCCTAAAATGTCTTGATACAACAAAGGTCAGCTTGTTCAGAGAGGTTGCCAGGTTCAGAATGTATTATTATCACATGTGATAATGAATCTTGTGTACACTGCAAACAGCTACCTTTCCAAACCTCAATTCATTTGCAATTCTTTATCTTCTGATTATGTTATTCAGAGAGAGATAGATATGAAAAATTGCAAGCATGTGTATATAAATATATATATATATGTATATTGCAGATAGAAATCCAGCTTGGTGTGTATATTGCTATGAAGTTCTGTATAATTACACTACAGAAATACATAATTTATAACTCCTACATAATGTATTTGGAATTCTTCTTTTAGTACTGTAGTGGTAGTAATTTGATATTCTACAATTCTACTGGTGCAAAGAGCTGCTTAGTATTGTACAGTTCTTAATCAGAACACAAATGTCACTGTTTAAGAATTCCACTTTGTGTTTTCTTGTGGTAGGATTTGCTCTGTGTTGTATTTCAGACATGAAGTACAAGTAGACACTTTCAGTTGCAATAGAATTACCTCCAGGTTTTGTAGGTCATGGCACCTGGGTGAGCTCCCATAGCACTTTGGAATGCTCTCCCAATATCAATCCTTTTTTCTTTCCAAGGCACGGGTTGTTTGAGAGGGAGAAGTGTATGTCAACATATTTGTAACTCTGGCTTTTTTTAACTTTATCCAGGCAGAGAGACAGGATGGGATGCTACAGGGTTTCAGTTTGCTCTCTGTAATCCCTTGGAAGTGTTTAGCAGTTTTCCTGCTGTTGTATATGGAGCTGTTCATTCCAGAGGTCCTGCACCTCTCCTAGGATGAGATGATGGACATTTAGAGCAAATGAGAATTCCTATTAGAAGTTAGAGACTATTTAAAACTCTCTGCCTCACCTTTTCATTTTTCATTACATAACGGATTGGCTTACATTTGTCATGTCATCAGGAAACTTAAATAAATTCTGTGGTGTTTTTTATTTGTTCCCTTTAGTAAAAATTTTCTTTTAAAAACATTTTCTTAAAAATAAAAAAAGGCTGCACCACCCTGAGCCTTCATTAGTTTTGTTATGGGAAGTCCCCAGCATTAAGCTGTGCTCTGGGTGTAGGACTTTCTAACTGTAGAACAGAGATATTTTGAAGGAAAAATGGCATTTTTCACTACAGGTTGTGTGCATGTGAATTATAAGAAACTAAAGTTGTCAGTTAAGGCAAATATTAGTTGCTGCTCACTTTTCATCACTTTAGTTTTCCTCTGGCCCCTCTGTCATCCAGCTCCCTGCTGTGTTGCTTCTCTTGTTTTGAAATTGGAAGCTAATGATTTCTGTTGTGGCTGTAGTAGTTGTACTGTTGTGGTAGTAATCCCATGATTATCCTTGTCTGTTGGCTATAAGCCTGACAGTGAATGGAAAAATGAGAACTTCTGTCCCTCTGAATGGGTACTTTGAGGCAGTTGGATGTGTTAATACAGCGCTGCCAGATCTGCCCCAGTGCATCAGCTCTTTGGTGGAATACAATCAATGCTACTGTTACTTCTGGAGTGAAAATGTAAATCTGGCAACTGCATGAAATGGCTTTGTGGTCACCCTGGGTTTGGGAATATTCTGTGTGAGGGTGGATCTATCCCAGACACAGTTTATGTATTTTTCACCCAGCCTGGTTTTAATTAAATATGGTGGTAACTAATGCAGAGCAGAGCTATAAAAAGGCCCAAAAAGTAGATGTTCTGAACAGAGAAAAGGTTAACTGAGTGAGTAATACACCCCTGCTACTGTTATGTGAAAGGATGGATACAAAATCAAATGTCAAATAAGGTGTGTGAGTCATGTTTGGAGGACTGCCACAGACTAGCCTGAAAAAGTTTTGGATACTGGCAGCAGCTACTCACTGATAGTAAGTGAAGCATTATGGCCTTTGCCAACAGGAGTAAGTTCTTTCCGAATTACTTGCTGATGTGTTTCAATAAAAAGATGCTCAGCATGGTCAGAACTTTGAATGTGGAGTTTCACATGATTTTTTCTCAGTGCTGGCATCCACTACAGATGTGTTGTGCCGTCAAGGTACAGTCACGGTCTTGCCTCTTCTGTGGCTCTTTGTGGCTCTTGGTGTGACAGGGACTGGGTTTGTGTTCCTTCTCCAAAGAAAATGTGCTCATTTCCTCTTGAAGAAAATCCATGTGGCAGGGTTGTTCACAGGTAAATACTGCTTTGGATCTCTTGCTGCAGAACTGAGATGCTTGGGGTTTTCAGGATGCCGGCACAGTGTTGGTACTTGGCAGTTCCTGGCTGTTCCTGGTGACAGTGGAATGAGGCTGGACAGATGTGAGCTGACTTCCCTAAGCCTTCCCTGAGACTGGATGCCAATACCACCTTTGTGACCTGGCATTAACCAAGAGATAGAAGGATACATTAGGAATTTAACCTTACTATTTTTGGTAAAAGCACCTACCTGGCTTTACCACATATTGAGGACAATAAAAAAAATGCAGGATTCTTTTTTTTCCCTTCTACCTTTCCTGGTATAGACTATTTTATCTGAGTCCAGAAGAGATTGCCAAACAACTATGTAAAGTACATTGTCCATCAGAGGAAGATAACTAAGTGAAGGATTCAAACCAGCATGGATCACAGTTGAAGGGAAATCACATCAGTGGAGAAAAGCATGGTTTTTTTAAAGGACTTTGTAGAGATGCTTAAGATTTAAAGTCAAGGATAACCCAGCATAACTGAGAAGAGAGTAAGTATTGACCTCCTGCAGAACTACTTTAGATGCATCATGCACACCTAAAGCACTTCCTAAATAATGTCAGTTGTCTGATGTCAAGTGCTGGAACTTAATAAAAGGAAAGGCACCTTTCTGCTCACTCTGAGATTACCTCTTTAGAAAGGAAGTTGTGATATTTTTTAAATTAAATTACATGCTTTTGAGAAGGATAGCTATTTTTGAAAGCTTTTTCTGACACCTACACTTTCTCTACAAGCTTCTGAAACACAGTTCTGTGCTTAAAATGTGTAATGGTGCAGTGGGTTGGGTTTGACAATGTAATAGCAGCTTCTCAGGGGGGCCTTGGCTTGGAACCACCTTCAGAGATGTGGCAGGAAAGGCTGACAAACCCTGGTCAGTGCAGAAATGTTTGTGGGGCCCAAAGAGGCTTTTTGACTTGGGTTTGCTGATTGAAAAGGGCACTAGAGAAGAGAAGTGTGTAGGAAAACACTTTGATTCTTCCCATGCTGTCCACATCCAGGCTCTTGCATGCTCTTATAAATAAAAAATTGCAGCACAACTACCTAATCCCAGTAATTTGCCCTCTTAAAGCAGTGGTAGCCTCTTGGAGCTTGCACTGTGCAAGCTACTCGTGTCAGAAGGAGTCATTTATAGTGCTGTGGCTAATGGAAGGAAAGGGCTGAACAGCTGAGTTGCAGATTCCACTCTAAGGGTTTTTTTCATGTTTCCGTTGGCTGAAAAATTCTTATTAAGGCATCCCAGGCGTGTGAGCTTTGGAGCTCCATCTCCTGAAACGGAAAAAATAAGGAGTCATCCCCTTCTGCTGCAGCACTTGGCACCAGTCTCGAGTGGAAATGTCTGATTGCTTTGTCATCGCAGTGGGCAGTGCCACACGTCTGGGATCTGCATGGGGCTGTACAGCTGCACTTTGCCTGGCCTCTTCCACACAGAAAAGGTGCAGAATCCCGTTCAGGTTGGCAGTTCACATCCCTCAGACACTTCAAGGGTAGAAAGGATTATTATGGTCATGTTGGAACCGAGAACCACACCAAGGAATCTTACTATCAGGCCTGTAGCTTCTATTTGGGTAGGAACAGATGGGAAGGGGAAAAGGAAGTAGAAATGAAGAAGAGGCGATTAGTGAGGGTAGGTGGGAACTGTAAAAGCAAATGAGTGCCAGCAGCTATTTTAGATAAGTGCAAATCTTCTGTGAGCACCAGTGGATACATAGATTTGCACTAGCAGGATGCCCAAGGTGGTGCATTGGTGTATTCACTGAGCAGGCAACAGTGTCACAGCACCCCTGACAGATGTGCGTTTGGCATGGGCAGGATCAGTGACTCAGCAGCTGACAACACTGGATGTGGCTCTGTTAATCATGTTAGGTGGACCAGTAGCTACTTTTCATCAAGTATGCTCAGCTGAGCCACTCAGTGTCTCAGTTGTAGCCACTCTGGGAGTTCTGGAGTTTGATCTGGGGTGATACTGTCAGCTCTGGGTTGTGTGGGTCTGTAAAATAGAGGTTGGCTTCCAGGACTGTGACAAGCTCTGAATGACCTGTACCCTGCTATGGGATATCTGAGCTGCCAAAGCCCGTCACCTTCTAGCAGAGAACTTGAGAACTTAGTTTGTGCAGCACTTGGTGGGTACAGAAAAAAAAAGTCCGCTAAGGTGCCTTCAAATTTGAATAACGAGGAAACCCCTGAGAATATTTGTTAGTTGGAGTATGAAAGGAGCCTTTTGTTCAGAGGCCTGGCAGTAGCTCTGTTTAAAGCTGGGCAGGCCAAGGTCAGGTGAAGGAAGCAATACTCACTGGTGATTGTGCCAGGGGCATCTGGAGGGATGCAAAGTAGCGTGGCCACATCTCCAGAGGGAGAGCTGGAATAGCTGTGTTATTCTAACAGATTGTATTACTGAGGATGTCAAAGTTGCACTTCTGTGACTCACATTTTTACCTTCTTAAAACCTCATGTTTGTTTGTGTGTGTGTGTTGTGTGTAAAAGGGAGAAAGGCTCCAGTTACTTTCCAGTGATTGTGCACACCGGAGACATGCACATCACTGCCTTGAATTCAAATATACTCCATTATGAGGTGGGGGGGGAAGAGCAGAAAATCTGCTTAGCAGTCTGCAGGTGGAAAAGCCTGGGATTGCTGCAGGAGCCCAGGAGGTCTGCATGAGTACCTCAGTCCCGTGCAATTCCTCAGGAGTGGTGTGATCAAGCACACCATGCTCTCTGAAACGACTCGTGTTTTTCTTTGAGAGCAAATCAGCACTATTAATATTCACATCTTCCTATGGAGAATTGTGATCAGCTGTTCTGTACGTTATTTGCACGCTGTTGTTGTCATTTGATAAAAGGAATCACACCATGGTTCTTTGCTTCAACGTTAAATGCTGTGTTGGATGCTATAATAGCCTAATCAACATTCAGACTCAGTCAGCCATTCCAGTGTAAACATTTTTGGAAATTAAGAGCATCAAAGAGTAAAAATGTGAATAAAAATTAGTGGTGCTTCTCCCCTGTGTCTCTCAGTTGCATTTTACATTAAGTGTACTAATGAAATAAACACTCTTTTGTGTAATTCTTGAAATGACCCAGATCTCCAGTACGTGTCTGAGCAGGCACCTCAGTGGTTTGCCTAAATGGAAGGACAGCCAGTGGGCATTAATTGTTTGACCAGGTGCACAGCCCTCCTTAAATTGCAGCTGAATAGAAAAGTTTGGTTCAGTCAGCAGCAGCTTCTGCAGTGGAAACCCCTTGAGTATCTGAGAGATACTGAAAACAGGCTTTCTGTGGGTGTTTTTGTAGTGCCAGGGGGAAGTTGCAGGAACCATTTCCTTGGCAGCAATACCGGCTTGAGCTATCCTGTGATACCCTGTGCTCTCCCTGGCACAGGTTGCCCAGAGAAGCTGTGGATGTCACATCCCTGGGAGTGTTCGAGGCCAGGTTGGATGGGGTTGGAGCAACCTGGTCTGGTGGAAGGTGTTCCTGCCAACAGCAGGGGCTTGGAATGAGATGAGCTTTAAGGTCCCTTCCAACCCAGGCCATTCTATGATTCTATGAAACAGGCAGATCACAGGAAAGATTGAGGCAAATCCCTCCCCTGCTCCCCAGGAGAGGTTGGATGTCTGTGTTGTTGTTTCAGGTGTGATTAGTACACAGAAGTGCTTCAGGAAGCAAAGTGAGTTTAATATGGATTTTTTGGTTTCCCTTCTGAAAAACTCCTGACATTCTTGATACAGCTCTCAAACTAGTGAAGTAATGACCTTTTTGTTTCCATAGGTAACATTGTTGGCAACCTGGGACACTCTTTTTTCAGCCAGAGCTTCCTCGGAAGCAAAGAACACGGAGGCTTCTTGTACGTTGCAGCAACGTATCAGTCCCTGCAGGACCTGGTGCTCCCAACCCCACCGTACCTGTTTGGCATCCTCATCCAGAAATGGGAGACTCCCTGGGCTAAAGTGTTCCCCATCCGGCTGATGCTGAGACTCGGAGCCGAGTACAGGCGTAAGTACCAGGCACTGAGCTGCAGTAACTTCTGCAAGTTTGTCCACCGTGATGGGCCAAAAATTGGACGTCTTGCCCATCTGCAGTTTTAATTGGCACATGTCATAAATCTGAATTACCATGAAAAAGATCTGTTGTTAATTTTCCCCAGAGCTTTTTCCCAGAACAGTTCAACAAAATAAGTTTTAGAATGTGCTTTATAGGGATTTGTAATTTTAACTTTTGAAGTTTCGGGAACAGTGTGAATTTTTCAGAAAATACCTACATTGCCGGAGAGCAAAAAGAAAATCCTAAAATTTGCTTTCTGAGGATGAAGACTGTAGGTTAAACTTGTCCAAGGAAACATTCATGTTAAAGATGTGTAGGGTTTTTTGTGTACCCATGAGGTTTTTTTAAGTAGTGCATTTATTCCCATCAATGTTTAGAAAAACAAACAGAATGCTCATATTTTGGATGTGACATCTGCTTTTTAGCACAGAAAGAAATGTTTTCATAGTGACAAACAGAAGTACCTGCTCTGACACATTGTGAAGCCGGGCTTTGCATCGTTTCCATAGCTGTGGTTTGGATTTAGGCACATTCCCATGTGCTGGGGCAGTTGTGACTGCAGGTCACTTCCTCACTGTCTTCCTGGAAGGTGCTGCGTTTGTGTCCCAGGTTTCCTGGGTTTCCTTCCATCCTGTTTTCTGGTGGAACTGTCAGATTTCAGCCATTTGTGCAGCCCTGCTGGCTCTGCAGCAGATCAGATCAGCTCAGGAGTCCCTCTGGGCTGCTGGATTTGCAGAAAACATCTGCTGAGCATCCGCAGATCAGCCGTACAGCTCGGGCTCAGGGAATTCGGGGCATCTGGGATGTAGCTGAGCTGCTGTTCACAGACACGGGAAATTCAGCCCTTGTTGGTGCCTCAGGGCACTGAGCACGAGTTGGTCGCTGTGTGGGGGCTGTGGTGCTTTCAGACACTTCACCGGTGTGCAGAGGCTGGAGCTGATTTCCATCAGGAAATCCTCACGATGTTAATTCAAACCTGCTGAGCACTTTGCAGCCCCTTCTGAGCACACTGGGAGCTGTGGAGATGTGTGGCATTTGGGGAAATCAGACTGACTGTTTGCCTGAGGATAGTTTAGGAACCTTCCTTCAAACATGTGTTTAGGAAGCCTTGGCACTGTGTATCACTGCATGAGTCATGATCCAAGCATTGTGATGGCTCCTGCTGCAACATAACGTCAGGCAGCCAGATCCATACACTGCCCTCGGAATTGCATCACAGATGTTTTACAGGTATGGCCAAGCCAGCCAAGGAATGCAGGTATTTCACATTGCTGACATACCATAAATGGCCTTTTAATTGTTTTTGACATAGCCCTGTAGAGGTTGCAACCTTCTTATGAAATAATGAAAACAGCAAAGGAAATAATCTGGATTATCACTTGAATGTCACACCTGTCAGCTACAGAAGTGCAAGGCTTATGATGCTGTAGTGGAGAGCAGCAGGAGGGTTGTACAAAAAAAGGAAGAAACCATTTCGAAGGAGTAGTCTCAGAAAAGCATTTAGAAAGGCCATCTTTGCCATCAGGGTCCAGATCACCAGATTCAGTCCTGCAGGGTGGCACTTGTCAGCTTTCCACATAATTATTCTTGTTTCTGGGGCCATGACACACATGGAAGATTCATTATAGCCTTAAATCCTTCTGCCCTTTTGCTTTTTAAACACTGGACTCTCCAGCCTCTTCTTTAGCTGCTGCTCCCCACGTTCAACTGAGGAGGTGGTATTTGAGTCCGGTTTGCAGGATCTTGGTATGTAAATTACAATCTGACCTGTTGTGTTTTGTTTTATTCCAGTTTATCCCTGCCCACTTTTTAGTGTCAGATTCCGTAAGCCTTTGTTTGGAGAGACTGGACACACGATCATGAACCTCCTTGCAGTAAGTGCTGCCGTGGAATTCGCGTGTTCCGTCCGTGGGAGTTCCATCAGCGTGGGGAGAACTGAACTCCTGCTGCACTTGGCATCAGGTTTAGAAGATGCCAGGGGAGATAGTGGGGATTTTACTTGCTGTAAATTCACTTTACTTGTGAATTTACTTGCTGTGCTGATAGTGGGTGTGAGCTTTCATCAGCACAGTGAATTGTAACCCAAATCAACATCCTAAACCTGGCCACCGGAGGATGTTTGGATGTTGAAATAAGAGCATTATTTGCTCAGATTGCTTCCTCAGAAGTGCTGGGTCATCACAGTGTGCAGTCACAGCTCTCTGATTACACAGTGCTTCAACTGAAGGGAAGTTATTATCTCTTCCTACTTTGCAAATATTTTCAATATAGAAAATTCTCCTTGATGCATGACTTAAATCTCACTGCTGGAAAAACTAATATCTCCATCCAGTAATGTAACAGAACACAGACTCAGGTTGTGTTATGTACAGTGATGATATTCAAGGCTGGAGAAAATTAATTTGGATGTAAGAAAATGAGTGAAATGACTTACTCTGACTTACAGTCACGATTATGGTTTTCGTTTGTGTACTGCAATTACACAGGTTACAGGCCGTGGTGTCCCTGTCCCTCCCTGCCTTTCAGTCACTGATTACAATTATTTGAATGAGTTAACTAATAGTCACCAGGATAGTTATGAAACCTCCAATGTTAATGATGATCATTGTGCCTAACTTAAAAACTTGTTTTAATTACCAGGACTTCAGAAATTACCAGTACACACTGCCTGTGGTCCAAGGTTTAGTGGTTGATATGGAAGTCAGAAAAACCAGCATCAAAATTCCTAGCAACAGATATAATGAGGTAATGCTTATAATTCATACATTTCTCTACAGTTTCTTTGTGGTTGGAGTACCTGAGATCTAAAGGAATTTTTATTTTATTCACCACCACTAGGGAAAACTACCTCAAAAGCAAATAGTAAATGCAGGATGCACAGAGCTTTTGGAAGTGAATGAGGGTGGCTGCACAGGAAGGACACAGTTCCATTCAGTATTAATTAAACTCTTACACTTTTCCTTCAGGTTTTTGAACTGTTTACATATAAAGTGTAATATGTTTGATTTGAGCAAATAGATTGACAAACTTTACACTCGAGGTAAACTAGGAAGAAAAAATGCATTAGCTTTTCCCATCTATGCTGTGTCTTCCCACTCAAAGCATTTTGTAGTATTTGTTGGATTGCTGATTGTTTTATGTAAAATTTCCCTCAACATCTAAATTTTATACTTGATTTCTGGTGTGAGAAAATCAGTCAGCATCTGTAGGAGTTAGTGCTGCTGAGAAAGCTGGGGGAGGAGGTATTTGAACAGTAATGAAAGAGAACAGTGGAGAAGGTGATTGATTTTGTGTTCTGTCTGAGGAGAAGGGGGTAACTTGGTACTTTGAAACCAATCAGAGCTGGGGAGAGAGCAAACCTCCCAGGCAAATGGTATTTACAAGAGTTCTTGTAAGATCAGAGCAGAATTGCAGCTTTATCTGAAGAGGGAATTCGCCTGCAAGAAACATTTGAGTAAAATACGTGAGAATAAAGAAATTCATTGGGAAAAAAAGACAAAGTGTTCTTAGGTGAAGTTTGAAGAAGATGAAATTGATGAAGCCAGAAGATAAAGGGTCTGTTAAAAGGTGTTTTAATTTTTGATGCAGTTGTGAGAGAATGGAGGAGGTCAGGGAGGTTTGTGTGAATTCAGTCTGGATTGGCACAGCCTGCAGTTCAGTGCCAGCCCTGCCTGGCCTTGCAAGGTGTCAGCTCCACTTGTGTCACACACTGACTGAGCAGGGCTAGGAGGGACTTTCTGGGTCAGGGAACCTAATAGCAAAACCTCTGCCTCGTGCTTGGGTTTTCTTTCCAGTGTCAAGCAAGGATTCAACTTTTTAAACTGAGAAAGTGTTATTTATTTAACATTATTGCTTGTGATCCAGTTGAAAGGTTGAATTAGTAGAAATTTTTCATCTGAGTTTAGTTTAAATTAAGATGAATTAACCACAAGACTTTTTTCCCCATGTTAAGCAGTATTTAATTAGAAAAGACTGTCACTCAAACTATCTCAAAAGTTAAAAACTCATTTAAAATCTCATGCATGGATTAAATGTGGAGAATTCAGCATGTAATTAACAAATTACACATTAATATGTAGTTTTATATAAATACATATTTTTGTCTTCAAATTATTTAAATTTTCTACAACTTAGAGTGATCCTTCGTTGCGTGTTTAGTCCCTCAGCAAAGGTGACTGTCATTTCTTAATCGGTTGCCTTCTAATGAAGCACAGTTGCCATGTCCAGTTGTTGCTTGTGCTGAAGGCAACTGCTAAACTCCACAAAGATGGCTGTTCTGGAGCTAAAATCTTCTTTCTGGGGCATGACATGATAGACTGGATAATGAAATACACTGTTGTCTGATGCAAAATCGTAATTAAGTTTCCTCCCCAAACATTACACCTGTGCACATTTGTCAGTAGTGAGCATCAGCTAATGTTCCTGACACTATAATTAAAGTTTTGTGTTGGACTGAGGGAGACAGATGTGTTGTGTGTAGCCTGTATGCTTATCAGCTCCAGGAAGGAGAGGGTGGGAGTTTGAGTGCTGCTTAGAGATGTCAAATAATTCCGCATTTTCCTTCTTGCCAGGGTTCTCACTGTGGGGGAATTTGTGTAATTCAGTTTGACTTGTTTTCTTTTAAGCAAACATGTCATTTTCGAGTTTGAAACAAATTCCAGAGCTAGATGACTCTTTCTGTTTTCTTTTGGATCAAAAATTGCGTAGTCTGTGCCTGCCTGAAGACGTAGAGTGGAGAGAAGGAAAGGAACTATATAATGTACAAGAGTGTTTTGCCAAGGCGTGTAACTTGGTGTATGTCAGATGATAAGCAGCAAAACTGAAGGGCAGAGGCATCACAAATATTATTGGATGCTTTCTGGAGGCCTCCTTTGCAGAGAATTAAAATTCTTTCTGGATATCTATGATTTGGATCTTTTAGAAAAGTATTTTACCTGGAAACATTAATTCCAATTTCACCAGTTCATTCGGAGAGACACTGAAGCTTTGGTGTCTGGTCCTGGCAGAACAGGATGAAATGGCCCCAGTCTGAGTGCCCATGTGGCATTTATGATTTTATGTCCTAAGCAACTGGAGTTGTGTAAACAAGCCAGATATTTCCTCCCAGGGTTTTTCTAATGTTTTTTCTGTGTATTTTTCAAAACAGGCTAGAGAGAACAACTTTTGCAACTTACATAGCTCAGCTATCCCTTACACCATTTATCTTAACAGCACAAAAGGTGGCACTTTAAAGAATCCAGGCAGCAAAAGACCTGAACCCTCTTCTCCAAAGCAGTTTGTGGTTCCGAGTGCTGAAACCTGATGTGGGACATGAGCACTGTTGGGAAGCTTGCCCTGTCCAACTGAACAGCTCCAAGAACCACCTGTTTCTGGAAGTGCCTGCTGAACTGGGTGGGAATGCTAACCCTTTGTGTTTGCAGATGATGAAAGCCATGAACAAGTCCAACGAGCACGTGCTGGCGGGGGGCGCCTGCTTCAACGAGAAGGCCGACTCGCACCTCGTGTGTGTGCAGAACGACGATGGGAACTACCAGACACAGGCCATCAGCATCCACAACCAGCCCAGGAAGGGTGAGAGGGGCTCAGCTCTGCCTGGGTGCTGCTGTCCCAGCGCTGTGGGGCTTTGGGAATCGGTCACAGCTGGGTTTGGTTCTGTTAGAGGAAATCATTCTGAGCGCTGGCGTTACTGCTGGGCAGCTCTGCGAGTTGGACCTGCAATGTGAGGAGTAGTGACATATTGCCCCATGTGCTCTTCACCCCTTGGTGCCTTATTCCCCTTACAGAACCCATGAGCTCAGGTGTCAGGGGCACACTGCTTTGCAGGCTGTGTGCAGCCCACATCACACTTCTGTGGGTCAGTGGTGCTGTTCTGACTTTGCCCGAGATGTGCTTCAGCAACTTCAGAGGTGAAGCAAACAGAAAATAAAGCACAGAGCAGTTGCTCCCTTGTCCCTGTGGCAATGCTGCTGGCACAGGACAGCTCAGGACTTGTAGTGCTCCAGAGGTCACAGTGCTGGAACTGGCTTAGGCAACACCTCTCCATTAATAATGAGCTGGCTTTGGCATTATTGGAGGTGCAGGTGAGGTTGTGGTTGCCTGTGCTTGACCTGCACTATGTGAAAAGAAGATCAGATTTAGTATGAGAGAAAGGCAAATAGGAATAACCAACAACAGCAGCAGCAGCATTTTAATAATGCAGCTTCAGGAAACTTCTCATGTTCACCTTAATTAGACCATCTGATTTCCAGGCTATATTTTTGTTACAGTAGGTTGAAAGGCTGCAGCAGCAGTGTGCTGAGAATTTAAATGTGGGTATGGGGAACATTTCTGGCAAAGAAATTTATACAATCTCCAAATGAGAAGAAGACAGAGGCCGACGCTGGTGTTTTGCAAGTGTCCCCAGTCATTCCAGTGAGTTCACTGGCATGGGATGTCACTCAGGACTGACGGTCTTGTCTGACTTCTGTTAACTTCACGTGGGGGACAAGAAGAGGGATTCCCAGAAGGAATTTCATGATGCTTAGTAGTCATTTAAGATAATTTTACTTTGTCAGATGGCTCTGAGCTGTGGCCTTGTCAGTGGGTTGCTGTTACAGTGCAATCCATAAACAGCTCACACAATCTTTGCCAGCTGTGTGGGAACACTTAGAAGTTAATTATGTACTTGGTTACCCAAAATTAGTAATTCTGAAATTTAGAGGTGTTTAGGCAGGGAGAGTGAGAGTGATGAAAGAGAGCATTCATTAAGCTTGACAAAAACTGTTGTCCAGTTTAGAAACAAACTGAGTGATTTGCCTTTGCATATCCAAGCCTATGATGTGCAATACACTCACCATAATTCCAAGCAGCATTTGTCCTGATTTAGGTTAATCACCTCCCTGGCTGATAGAGCTGCGATACCTGATTCTTGTGTAAGGCATTGCTTTACAAAAGCCTCACTAACCCTCTCCTGTTGTTGTTACAGTGACTGGTGCCAGCTTCTTTGTGTTCAGTGGAGCTTTAAAATCCTCTTCAGGCTACCTTGCCAAATCCAGTATAGTGGAAGGTAAGAACTGAACTGCTTCTTAAAACACATTGCTTTCCTCTTACAGCTCAGCTCTGCAGCTAGCAAGGCTCTGTCCTATGCCTTGGGTCTTGGGATCATCTTGCTGCTTCAGCTTTATCCTACTTTTTAGCAAAAAAACATTTTGTTTCCTCTAATGAGGAGGAATGTGTGCAGATGCTGTAAAACAGGGTCACAAGAAAATGAGGGTAAGATATGAAATACCTGACTTGGGAGCCTGTGACTGGTTCTCTGGTTTGGGTTGAATGAGGAAATCGTGAGCCTAAGATATATGGAATGTGTAACTCACCAATCAGAAGAGGAAACCCTGCTGAACTTCCTGTGCTACCCACTGCTCTGCAGTGTGCAGGGTTATGAACGTGCATTGTTTATGTGCTTGTGTGTGGGCAGCTGAGAACATGACCAGTTGAGATTGTTGAGCTGGTACCTCTCTGATGTGGTTTGTTGTCAGATCACAGGAATAGAGGAGTAGCTGCTGATGGCATATGCTGGGCTGGGAGCTGTTAATGACAGCTGTGCAGTCACCTCCCTGTAGCTGGGACAGTGCAGACAGGAGTGGGTTAGTTCTCCTTACGGCTTGTGGTGAGGGATGGGAGGTGCCCACACGTCAGGCAGTGGGCACAGCTCCGTGGGGGAGCTGTGAGTGTGCAGCCATGGCTGGGGGTCACCAGGGCTGACAGGCAGCCAGCCCTCTGCCAGGCACTGTGTGCAGGTCATTGTGCCATTTCCTGGGTCTGAACTGGGGATTGTGTGAGACAGAGGTACAGGGGGAAATGTTTCACTTCTAAGTCATTTCTGCCCTACTTTGGTCTGGAGATGTGGTTTAGTGGTGAACATGGCTGTGCTGGGTTAACGGTTGAAGTCAATGATCCTGGAGGTCTTTTTCAAACATAATAATTCCATGAATCCAAAGTTCTGTATCTGTTGCCACTGGCAGGCAAGCCCTGATTTCTCAAATTCTGTCACTGCTTCCAGTGCCAACGGCGGTGACAGCAGAATGGAGGGGGGTCACGTGGGGCTTCTGAGGGTGGCCTAGAGCAGGTGCCAAATTTTGAGGCAAACTCCTGTGGCCATTGCTGTAGCTGACTTCACCTGGGAGCTGCCCTTGCCCTGACTGTTGTTTGCCTAGTCAGCACTCAGCAGAGCTGCATTTTGGGAATATGAGAGTTCAGAAATGGTTTTACAGAGCATTGCTGCCCATGATGCCTAAAAATGAACATTAAACCTTTGTGTTGCAAGCAGAGGAAGGATGTTTGGGGTTTTCTTCTATGTAGGCTCTGTTTGGTGTGGCTTATCTTGGCTTATGAGGATTTCTTGGTTCCCCAGATGGAGTGATGGTCCAGATAACTGCTGAGAACATGGACTCTTTGAGGCAGGCCTTGAGAGAGATGAAAGACTTCACCATCACTTGTGGCAAAGTGGATGCTGAAGACCCTCAGGAACACGTTCATATTCAGTGGGTAGAAGATGACAAAAACTTTAGTAAGGGGTAAGTAGAAGAGCAGTCACTTGACACTGGTGACCGATTCTGTTAAAATTTTTAATTGATCTTATAAGGCACATGAGTCTTCAAATCAATAGGAAGTAAAAGTCTGTGCCTCTCTTTTGAGTGATAAGATGCAATTAATTGTCATGAAAATGGAATTGAGATACCAGAGCTTTGGGGCATCAATTTAGAAAATTGCCAATGCTATGGATTTTTTGCCATTGCCAATATCCAGTTATTGGAAACCACTAATCTGTGTCCAACACTCAGTGCTGAACCCTGCACAGTGTGGTCACTTTGCTCTCTTGGTGCTTAGTCTGCATTAAGTAGAGCTGGAAATAAAATTGCTGAACATCAACAGTATCTTTGGACACTTGATACTTAAGCCAAAAGAAAGGTGGATTTGGCAGCTTAAGTATTTATGTCAGTAAAGTGCTGTTGGGATGTATTTGATATTTAAGGACTCAGCACCCAGAAAGGGTATTTCTGTAGTTTCAGGCTCTCCAGATCAGTCTTGGGTTTTGTAACCAAATCCTAGGCTGTGTTAAGTCGTGTTTCAGGTATTGCTGGCCTGAGGAGTTTACAAATGAACAGAAATCCAATCTGTATGAAACTCCTCTTTGCAGCGGTAGCACCTCAGGGAGGTACCTCCCCCAGCTCTGGAGAGCAGCTTTGTTGGAAATGAGCAGCTGGTTTGTGCACGTGACCCCGTTCAGGGGCTGCCCTGATTCCAAGGTAGTTCTCTCCTGGGCTCTGCCCAGCTCGTGTCTTCTGCTGCGTGGGAACTGACCCTTCTCCCTCCCTTTTGCAGCGTTGTGAGCCCTATTGATGGCAAATCCATGGAATCCATAACCAGCGTGAAGATATTCCACGGCTCAGAGTACAAGGCCAACGGGAAGGTCATCCGGTGGACAGAGGTGAGTCTGTCACACCCAACTGCACATGAGCCAACAGCAGCACTGGGGCTGCAACCACAGCCTCCTCTGCCTTGGACCTGATCACCCAACTCACCCAAATGAGAGCAGCAAATGCTCCAGAACAATCCTGTGTTGCCTTTCCTGCCTGTGAGGGCAGATACCATGCCAGGATACAACATCCTCCCACTGCTGTTACCCCAGCCTGTGCTGCTCTGGCCCCCTCTGCTGACAGGGGTGTGGAACAGGGGGGGACAAGAACAGCACTTGGTGACTGCATTACACAAGGGAACAGCTGCTTTCATCTGCATTTGAGTTAAAAGCTGCCTTTTTACACGGAGACAAATCTTAATATAAATTGTTTTATAAAAATGTTATTTCGAGCCACCTTCTCTGAAATGGTTCATGTTAAAATGAAAGTGCTGTGGCATCAATCACTTCAAAATGCTTGCACAGCTGATGTTACCTGTGACTCTGTCAGCACACAAATGCTGATGTCAGAAGATTTCTTCAAGTGTGTCACTCTGCAGCTTGCCACCTTTGTGTCCTTTTTTTTCCCAGGTCAGAGGGGCTCAAAAGAGACAAGTTCAGTGGCAACAGTAGCTCAGATCTTCAGGCTTGTGCTAAAAATGTAATGTTTCTGAAATTACCATCTGTTTAAAAGCAGGTTTTCATTAAAACTGGCTGCAATACATACTGAATTTCCATAGTGAGGTTTTTGACCAGATCTCAGAGGACAGGACTATTTAAATCTTCTGAAGTTTTTTATTTTTTCTCCCCTAAGGTGCCTTGTCTTCAGGGGCTTTTGCTGGCCTTCTCTGAACAGCTCTTCTTTAAGTCTTCATTTGTAAAAGTTTAAATGGCATGTCAGTAACCCAATTTTCTAGAAAAGCCAAGTGTTATGTCTTGTGTTAACTCTTCCCTTCAGGTGTTTTTTCTTGAAAACGATGAGCAACACAATGGTCTGAGTGACCCAGCTGATCACAGCAGACTGACTGAAAACGTGGCAAAGGCTTTCTGTCTGGCTCTGTGTCCTCATCTGAAACTGCTGAAAGAAGATGGAATGACTAAGCTGGGTCTGCGTGTCACACTGGACTCGGATCAAGTAAGTCTTGAATAGTTTTGGTTTAACTGGGGGGTTGTTCCCCAAAGAGGGAATACAGCACGTTAACCAGAATGTTGAAGAAGTACCCATAGCAGATGCTAATCAGGTGGTGCTGGCTGTTGTTTGGTGTTTTGGGACATCTGTTAGAGCTGGAAAGCCAGTGCCCAGCCTGAATTAGCATAGGCTTGACCCCCATATGGCATGAGCAGCACCTGCTCTGTGCTCAGAGAAGGCTCTGAAGTGGCCTTTTCACCAGCAATTCAAGATAGGAGTGTATTAAACGTGCTCCTGTGTGAGCACAAACCATTGCTCACAAGGTGGCTGCTCCTAAAAGATCCCACTCTGCATTTGAGGCTGAGGAATGGACAGAAGGTCCCCTGGAGGGCTCCACAGCCACAACTCTGAGCGGAGCTGAGTCCCAAGGGACAGCTGGGCTGGGCTGGGAGCAGCTGGACTTAGTGTCACCCAGCTCCTAAACACTGCACAGCTTAAGCTGATAATGCTGAGTGTGGGTCCTGCTGCTCTCAGTGAGCTGCTCTGGCAAAGCAGTAGAAAAAAGAGGCTTCTTTTGCCCAGGCAGCCATAGGAAACAGAAGTGCAAAAACAAGTGGAAAAGCTGCTTTAGTGCCTGCACTAAGTTCAAGCACCAATTCCTCAGGCAGAGACCACAGCTGCTCCTCTCTCCCTGCCTGCTGACTCACAGCCTCATGCCCCTCTTAAAACCTGCTCTTACTTTGTATTTTTTAGGTTGGTTACCAAGCTGGGAGCAATGGACAGCCACTGCCCTCTCAATACATGAATGACCTGGACAGTGCCTTAGTGCCAGTGATTCATGGAGGGGCCTGTCAGTTGAGTGAGGGGCCAGTCATAATGGAGCTCATCTTTTATATTCTGGAAAACATCTCATAAGAGGACTTCATTTTCTGTTCAGACCTGTTCCAGCAGCAGTTGTATCTGAATCATTTGCACTTTAAAACTGGAAAATTAAGCTTTTGTTAACACTATTGGGGAAGGGGGGGAGGGGGGAGGGACAGTTGTTCCATAATTCTAAATCTTCTATGCATTGTCAACAACCAGAGGATCAGGGCAGCTTCTATACTACAACATGGCTATGCTATCCTTGCAGCTAATCCACTTCTGTTACTGTTTAGAAAAATGTTCATGTTTAAAGACTTACAGTCCTGTACTCTCAATGCTCAAAAGGGTGCAAAGATCACTGGGGCATAAATAAAAAGTGAAACTCCAACCTTGTAGTGTTTGTAGATGGCCATGTAAGAACCAACAGCCAAGCCCTCCATTCTGACCTCATCACAACCTTTGTGGGTATTGTAGACACTGAACAGTAACGTTTACATTATTTTGACCAGATTGTTGGTTGAAATACGTTTGGAGAAGCCCTTGAGAACTATGGAAAGATTCCCCAGCCATAACTCCCTTTGTCTGTGTCCAGAGGAGCAGAAGGACAGGCAGGCATGTCTCCCAAGGTTCTGTGACCTGCAGTTGTGTGTGTGGAATAGGCTGGTTTACTTTGTTCCTCTAGTTACCATAAAGTCCCTCACCTCGGCAGGTTTCTGTAATGTCCTAGAACAACTCTGCTCTTCTGTACCTTGTTTACAAATCTGTATGAAGCAGAGGTAACATTAGCCCTAAAGTGCAGTTATATCTCGTTCCTCCCCCCCAGTAGGTCCTGCTTTCTAGAGCCAAGCACCACCCAGGGCAGCTGTGTCCCCTCCCTGCTGTTCCCGGTAGTGTAACGCCCGTGTCACGTATGCAGCTTGCACCTCATCCTGCAGCCCCTGTCAGAGCTTACCTGTGTAACAGTGTAGAGTGGCTGTTCCTGCATGTTCTGCTGAAAAAGGCTTTGTGGGCAGCTCTGAACACCTGCACTTGGCCCAGTGCTCTTAGTCTCACCTGGGAGGGCTTTGGGAAGGAAAGCAGCTGCTCATGTCTGCCAGGGCATTAAGAAGCTGAAATTGAGCATCAGCCAGAGGAAATGTGGTTCCATGTTCTTACTGTCTCCATGGAAAGCTGCTAACCAGCAGGAAGAGCTGTAAGCAGGAGAAGGGGTTTGGTTTGTTTAGCCATAGTCATGCAAAGTAGCTCTTGTGAGTCCCTCCCAGGAAGAGGGGTGAAGGTTTCTCCTCCTGTCTATAGAGATAATTTATTTGGGAAGAGAGGTGCTAATTTCTGGTGAAAATTTATGGTGAACATTTATGGTGTGTCAGACATTGCCTGGTAACTCCTTGTTGTCCCTTCTGGGGGAGGCAGCAGGGCCTGGTTTGGTTGTGCTGTGAGTGAGTAACACCAGCGTCCTTTCCGAGGGAAAGGGGAGTGCAAGGCCCCTGGGAGACTGAGGCTCTAGTTTTTAAACAAATAAATGCCATTGGCTGGGCAAGAGAAAAGGTAACTGCACATAGTGATGTGCACACAGCCCAGTGCCTGCACAGAGTGCATTTGGGAATAAATGGCTACTGCTTTTTAAAAGAAAAAGCAAAGTCTGACAAATCCAATGTTCCAAATTAGAGCTGGTACCACCCTGCCCTTGGAGAAGGCAGGCAAGGGAACTGGGGCCAACTCCACAAACAAAAGCTGGCCAGCAAGAGGTAGCCCACTCCCACACTTGAAAGGGTGTTCATCCAAGTGAAGCCTTACCTCTGGCATTTGGGAGAAGGTGGCTTAATGCAGCTCGTTTAATGGTTCCTGCTGGGCAAAGCCTAAACTGTGACCCCCCACTGCTCCTGCTGAAGTGTCTGTGCAGCCCAGCTGGGCTGAGGGCACTTGGATCCCCCTCTGCACGCTGGGCCTGCACTTTGGGTCACACAGCACTACACGGTGTAGGCACCATTCAGCACCTGGAAGAGCATTCCAGAAACTCGGAAATACTTCCTCCTAGAGCCTGCACTCCAGCTTTGCCACAGCAGCGGCTTTCCAGTCACTTTAGTTGCATTGTTATGCTCAATAATGCAGTAAAAGAGGTGAAAAATGTTTATCTTCTCTTCCTTTGCCCCAGAAGTCTTTTAGGTTCGGATTATGTTTGTGCAAAACACTATCAACTGGTGACTGACATGTTTGCTTCAACCATAGCCTTTGAAATGACCTTAATTACCATGTTGTTAAGAAATGAGTACTTGTTTAGAAAAAAATTGTACTTTTAAAATTCAGTTAGTTAACACTGCAAAAAACTGCATATTATATTTTTATTTTCAACATGTAGTTTTGTATATTAAATTTATTGAAATTAAAAACTAAACACTGTATTGTCTTCATCTGCTCAGAAGGACAGAGGCAGCACTGCCTGACCTGTCTGGACTCTGTCCTGTCTCCCACCCTGCCCTTCCAAACCCTCTGGGCAGGAGCACTCGGCTCCCAGCACAGGCACATCCTGCCCTGGGAGATCCCTGGTTTCTGTTCACTCAGAGAGATGTAAAAACACAAACAGATTTAGTACCACTTTTTGTGTGCTGATCAAAAGCATTCCTGAAAATAAGTCATGATCCAGTTTTCTACATGACAAAGAATGACTATTTTCCCCATCACCTGGAAGAATTTTAAAAGCCTATTCTTGTAAAAAGACAAGGAACATTTGGGAAGCAGCAGAGTTTAGTGTACTTTTTTTTCTTCTCTTTTTTTTAAATTAAAACCTCAACAAAACAAAGGATGAAGGCACAGTACCCTTCTGTGCTGAACAAGCAGTGCAGCAAGCACAGCAGACATCTGGTAGCCAGAACAAAAATGTGGGTCTGTAAACACCTGCTGCCAAGGAGCCCTGCAGCCTTTGGAACCTCAGGTGCCAAGGGTGTGCCCAGAGGAAGGACTCACACCGCTAAATTGCTGCCTGACATCTCTCCTGTTTTAGGAAACAAAAAAAGACCCCAACCCAAACAGGCCTGGACAGGAGAGAACAGAAAAAGCAGTAGCAGACTGTTCACTGAATCACAGCAGCTGCTTGGACACTTGAAAAAAGGAATTCTGGTGAAGGTCTTACCTGTGACTTGACCAAAAAGCTCTTGCACTGCCTCAGGGAATTCTGAAGGGGCTAAACTTCTCCCACAGCACTCTGCATAGTTAATGTAACATTCGTCCTGGTGCTACATTAGTAGTCCCACATTAAGGCAACTGTCTATTTTGTGTAGACTGGTCCCAAGCCCTGCAGCAGCACTTCCCAGAGCCTCCCATTTGCCTTGAGGGTATTAATAAGCACTATGGCTGTTACCAAAATAGACATTAGGTTCAGTAGTGCATTCTTTAACATCTTTGGTGCTTGCAGCTTAGCAGCATCTTCTACGTTCCTTCAGCCCACGGCTTCTGACATTCCAATGGATCTGGGGAAAAAAACCACACAAAACCCATCAAAATTAGTTGCTGCAGTATATAACAGATGGTCACAACTCAAGGTGACATTACATGTAAAATGCTGACATGAAGGTTCTGGATGGTCAACTAGAAAAATCAATGGAGCAAAATTATTAAGCTCCAGTGATGGAAAGTGCTTCGGCACAAGGCCAAGTTGTTACTTCAGGTAACACGTCCCTCAGCCTGACTGAGGCTCACAGGACCTTTCTGACCTCCTTGGCTGAGAGGAAACCACTAAAAGAGTTCCTTTGGTGCCCAAATTCAGACTCATGAACTGAAACAAGACCTCTCAACCTGTCCAATTCAACAGCAAAGCTGTGGCAAACAGGTGATGTCACCCTGAAGCTGATGAATATTCACTTAACTGCCATTTATAACCACAAACCAAAATGTGCTAAGGAAGAGGGAACACAGAGGCTTTGGGAGATCAAGCAAAGGAAGATGGATCACTTATCAATCTTATTTTCTAAGTATTATTCTAAGTAAAGGTGACACCAGAAGCTGTCCCTGTATTTCAAGTGATTGTGAAGCATCTTTGAGATACAAACTAATCAGAGGTTCTGTAACCTCATTTATGAAATTATGTCAACTCCCCACCACAAATACAAAGAGGAATGGCATTGAAACCAGAGCTGTGTAATTAGGTCAATGTCAACACGAGACATTATTCAAGCAGAGTTTATCTGTAGCCCTGTCAGGTCCTGCCCAGACCCCCTTTGGAGCAGCGTTCGTACCTCACACAGAACTAATGCTCCAGGACCAGCCAGTTTTCTGTAACTGTTTGAAGATCTTGACCACTGAGGGGCTCCCTGAGTCTCACTTTTACCTCCAGTTTCCCACCAGTGGGCTTCCTGCCATCAAAAATCTGGAAGAACCACAAAAAGAAGAGCAGTTAGTGCACATATGAATTACAATGTCAGAGTGCAGAGCCTCAGGCATCCTTGAATTTATCTGCCCACGATCCAAAGGTGACAGAGATCACCTGCAGGGATCAGCTGCAGTGCTGGGAGGGGTCACAGCCACGAGATTCCTCAGATTATAATTCAGCAGAGCAGGTCTCCCCCCATCCCAGGCAAGGTACCAAACTCATCTGATACAAAACTGCCCACTGTACACACACAGTTATCCAAATATTCATTTCCCCTTTGTGTTTAATGTTAAGTAGAAGAACACACCTCACCCCCAAAACATACCTCAATGATCTCTCTAACTTCACATTCTGATTCCAGCTTGTCCAGTTTCAAGTGTGCTGTCCCCACCTGCTTGTCACTCCTGAAAAAGGACCTGTTCCAAAGAAACCTTCCTTAAGCAAAGGGTAAGGATTGTCAGGACATTAAAGAGAAAACAAGCCTAAGTCATCACTATTTGCTCCATCACCACATCCAGGAGGGCTGGGCAGGACATGCTACAAACCTGGAGGCAAGAGGCAAACCCTTAACACACCAGACTACAAGGCACGAGATAAAGAAGCACTCATTTGTTAATTATTCTTGTGCAACCAAGTTAAAGATGAGGACAGCACTGAAGAAAAACAACCAACTAAACCAGCACTTGGGAGTGGCAGCAGCTTCTGTCCCTGCACAGGGAGACAGAGAAAACAAGCCCAGCAGCCAGGACAGGGCAATGCTCTGCTACAGGACAGGGCTGTTTAATGGGACAGGCTGAAGGACTTCCCAAGGAAGGGAATCTCTCAGCAAAACAAACATTTCACAGGCACCTGCTGCTTTTGGCACACTACTTTTAGGGGAAAGTCACATGAATCATTGTTTCATCTTGATAAATCAAAACATTTTCAACAAGCAGGAACATTTCAGCTATTGGTTTGATCCACCTTCATACTGGTAGTTTAACAGTCAAAAACTATCGCTACAGAGTCTGGAGGCAGGAAAGACAACTGACCATGCCTGCTGTGTTTTAGATAGGAAATCTGCCAAGAATTCAGAATGTTCCTTTTTTATCCACCCTGTTTAAGAAAAAACCAGGCAAGCAAACCAACGTACAAAAAACCTCCCAAAACACCCACCCTTCTTCCTTTATCATCAAGAGATATTAAGATATTATCAAGGAAGAATTGACATTTGCAATAGAATCTCCATAAATTTTTATATGGAGCCTCATGATCACATCACTGGTGGCAACAGAAGACTGAGACTCTCCATCGATGAGAGTTGACTCACAAAATCATTTAGGGAAGTTCAGACTTCATTAGCTCACATGCTGAATACTTCCTTTACTTCACAAGCACCTTAAAAAACGAGGGATTACATAACTGTATTGCAGTGTGTGGGGCACTTTGCTCAAAACTTAGAGGATCAGCAATTCTTGCTGAATTTTTTAAAGAATTTTTTCTTTTTAAAATTCAAGAAGCAATGAAGACTGGTTCATCCCTGATCAGTTCCAGGGGGTTTAAAGTGAAGAATGAGAACTTGCTCTAGGCTATGGCTTTAGAAACAGCTCTGGGGAAATCTCCTTTTATCTTCAGAAGCTTTTAGGAGAGGCTCAAGGAGAGACTCTTCTTTTGGAAAAATACATTGCTGGGTTTCTACTTGAAAGTGTTGTTAAACTGAAGTTTAATATATATGACCTGAAACAAGTCTCCTTTGCTCACTGAGCACAAATAATTCTTGGGAGATGGTCAAAGAGCTATCAGAGACCCCAGAGCTACAACATCTACAAAGGCCTTTCTGAAAGTATTCTTCATTTGTAGTCTCAGAGAAAGGCAGGGAGCAGAAAGTCCTTAGGAAAGAGCCTGGATCACTTCATCCTCCCAAGGAGATGGTTGGGGAAAGGTGATTAAAAAGCATTTTAAACAAATGTAAACACTTCACAGCAAAGGAGATCCTGAACAGAGAGAGTGGAGCAGTCAGGACTGACAGAAAAAAAGAGTAAGAAAATCAGCTTTTCTCTCTTCAGCAGAGATGCAAAGGGATGATCTGGAGTAAAACAATAGGACTTCAGCTCACAAATTAAAACATCTACAACTTAAAAATCATCTTGGAGAACCTACAGATGATTTCTGCATGGCCCAGAAACAAAGAACAGCACAAAAAGCCACTGAGACAAAACCAGGTTATCCAACATCCCAGTCCAGTCATGGATCACAACCAACTCAGGGATCAGGGAATACAGGCCACTCTGATTTTGAGTAACTCAGTTATGAGCCTGGACAGAGGATGATTTCCCTGACCTATCCACTGTTAACATCCACCTCACTGTCCTGCTCCCTAAGATGAGGGCAGTCTCAAGACAGTCTAACAGCCTGAGAACAGTGCTGGGGAAACACTGCAAGATCCAATGAATGAAACAGTATAACTACAAAAACAGAACACTCGTTCTGCCATCATCTGTCATCTGCTTTACTGCTGTTCATGTTTTGCTGCCACTTGTATGTCAATGTTCTGTCAGTTATCCCATGGAACATTTACATTTTCTAATCCTCATGACTAAAACCAAACTGGGTAAGAATCAAAACAATTGGAAGTAAATCGTTGCCTTCCCCATCTCATCAATTCCTCTTAACACACTAATCCTCAACTCCTCTGTCAGTTATGAATCAGCTTCACTGAACTTGTGCCTTTTTTCACCCCCACAGGGGAAGCTACAGAGCTCAGGCATGTTTTGAAAGTTCTCAGATATGAGAACCAGCCAACTCTTTATTGCCAGCTTAGAGACTGTGTTGCACAAAGTTCAGCTCCAACACTCTTTCCAGCTATTCCTAGAGCAGCAGTGAGGGGGAAGCAAACCAAGGACTTACCCTTTATGAAATACTTCGAATTTAATCCCTTTGGACCGAATTGCTCGGCGGAAGCCGCGGTGATTCCGGTTGATGTTCAACTTGAACAGCTGGTTGTATTCTGCAGTTCAGGGAAAGAGAAATGAGAGAAAGCTGGGAATGTGCAGTACTCTGTTATATGCACTCCTCAGACTCTGACTCAGTTTGGCCCATCTGTGAGAGACATTTCACACCACATGAACTCCTCCTCAGGAGGCTCTTCCAGTCATTCCCAAGGTGTGTCCCTGTGCTGCAGCTCACCTGGCACCCCCATGTTACAGCAAGTTACTGGAGAGCCAAAACTGGGAAATTTAGGTTTTTCAGCAAGTAAATAGAGTGTCTGTGGATAAAAAAAAAAGGTACCAAATAATAAGGAAAACGAACAGTAAGGTTGGAATGACTGGGAAGGGGTGTTTTGATTATATAATTAATACTGTTTCAGCACCAAATTCATTAATGAGTGTGGCAAGAATTGTGCCACCTTTTGATCAGAAAGGTTCACAAGATTGTACAACTAATGTTCCAAGACTTATCTGCTCTGCTACCCAGGAACAACCACCTGTGCCTGCCAGCCTGGAAACCCCAAACACTACCAAGGGGCTGCTCAACCAGTGCAGAGCAAGTTCATGGAAGATCTGGAACACAGCTTTCAGTGTCAGACCTTCAGGACTTCTAATCTTAACAGAAAATATATGTAAACTCAAAAGATATATATCTACATATGTATCTCTTTTGAGATAAAATCGTAACTAGTAATTTGGATGGTGAATTCAAAGTTTTTCTGATACTAAATGGCTGCTTACTGCAAGAATTGGAAAAAAATAATAGAGCAATAAAATCAACTCAAGAGTGCAAGAGGATTAATTCTAAAAGGCATGATGAGTCTAACACCTGTACTCTATGGCAAGGCCAAAGGGGGATTTTCAAAAGGTACAAAGGAAGTGTTTTTGTTGGTTTCAAGACATGCTGTCTCATAAAAAAAAAATCATCTCTTTCTGCAATGATGCTTTGTCGGGTCTAGAAACATATCAGCCAATCAGCCAAAATCATGACAGAACTGGCAATCTCACAGGACACCAAGTCTGACTGAAAAATATCTGATCCATGGAGATATTAAAATTAATAATTTAACTTATTTAATAAATAAAATTTATTTATCTGGCCCATCTGCCAGCAGAGTTGACAGCAACAGCTGGAGCACGACTGGTAACTCCATGATTTCACTAATCCAGGACACAACAACCACCACCAATGTTGGGATGAGGGCGAAAAAATTGCCAGTGCAGCTGGACTTCACCCTGCAACAAACCCTTTATAAGAAAGAAGAACACAGGTGGTGGGAGGCCCTCTGGGCTGAGTCACAGGATGAGACCAGCCTGTACTGTCCAGGAGTTCTTAAGGTGCAATGTTTTTCTCACTGTTCAAAAAAAAAAAAGTACTCACCTGGAGAATTGTTATTGTTAATTACAGGTGTTTTACTCTTTTGAGGTTGTTCCTATTAAAAAAAGAGATACACATTACATAAATCCATCAGTTATTGTTTTAAAATACAGAGTAGTGACCATTTTTATTATCAGCTCTACTTTATGCCTATACAAGAAACATGAGGTTTTAGGGGGTTATCTGAATGATAAGAAGAGACATGGTACATTCAAGACTAAAATACTTGGATTTCATTGTGATAACAAGCATAGCACTATATAAAGAATAAGCCAAAACATCACATTAAATATAAGAGCCCCAGATAAGTTAAATGATCACAGTCAATTCAGTGCAATCCCCATGAAGTCCCTGAGTGTGGCTGTTACACCCCATGACAAACTGTGCACGTTCCACGACGCCGTAATTCTGCTCTTCCTGCATTAGCTGGAATAATAAGCTACACAAGGAATTCATCACAAATCATTCAGGGAATTGCCCTACTATTATTTTGCCTGACAATCAATCTGCCACCAAAATGAATTAACTTTTAACCTAAAGCAGAGTACAAACTAAATCTCTGGGGAATGAACAAGGACAATGTGACCTAATTATGGCAGCTACTGTGCAAAACTGATTTCAGCTACGAAGGAGAAAGGTGGTGTATTTGACTTTTGGCTACGTAGCTGAGATCTGCTTTTCTTTAAGTAAAGGAAAACAGATTAAAAGCAACTATGCTGATTCTTACTTATTTCACAGAAAATTATTCACACAGACCAATTCCGTTTCCAGCCACCCTGATGAGGTGACTCCTTCGTTAAGGCCTTGAGTAACTCAAACTGAAACACAAACCTGCTCTGACCATCACCAATTCCCCACAGGTAATTGAATGTATTATAGTGGAACTACTGCAAAATTTATTAGGAGGTAAAAGTCCAGGCTTTGCACTCTCCCAGGGCTCAGCATTAGTCCTGTAAGAGCAAGGTTTGGTTTTGCACTACACAGAAAGCAGCAAAGCCCCAGCACTTCTACTGACAATAAGACTAGTCAGCCCCTCCTCAGGTGCCCTCCCAGCTCTAAGGTTTGAGTATTTTTCAGACCAGAGACTGCTTTTAAAGGTGAAGGGAAGACACTGGGGAATTCCAAGGAAAGAAGTGATATATATGTGTATAGATATTTTTATATACGTACACATACATACATGCACACACACACAAGTATTAATTAGTAAAGCCAAGAAACTTGTATGGTCCAAGACCTTTCTCCAGATACTCACATTTATATTTGATAATTAAATCACCAGGAGCCACATGCTTTTATTTGATGACAACGACTAACCCTTTCAATTAATTTCTCTAATTAGAAGAGATGCCCCAAAGCAGTGCCTTTAGAAGGGACTCAGAGGCAGATCACACCTGAGGTGGCCCCTCTCCCCTGTAACATCACCTGCAGAAACAGATTCGGTAGTTCTGTTCCTCAGAAAAACAAATCTGCTTTAAAGGTAATTCCAGGTAGGATGCCTAGGAGTGTCTTCCCTTTCCCTGGAGCCCCCAAAGGCTCCTGCAGTGGAAGGGGTGAGGAACAGCAGAGCCAGGACACACTCACCGCACTTGGGTACTGGAATTCAAACTTCACAAAGGCATCCAGATCTCTGGGGGACACACCTGAGGGAGACAAAGCCAACCCAAACAGCCAATACAGGGGTTGCCATTGCATCTGGAATGCTGGGCAGGATTTTCAAGAGCATATAACTGACTTTCAGCAAGACTCATGTCCTGTCTCTTGGCAGCTGAAAAATCCACCCATCAAACCCAAATCCATAGAAAGCTGGCATCCAAAGGAAAACACCTGCTTTTCTTTATGCTGCTGGTAGTCCTCAGACAGTCTAGCACAGAGGGCTTACAAGCTCCCAGGAACAAGGACTAAAGGCAGTAACACTGGCAGGATCCTGTCTATTGAAAGGTCAGAACACATCAAGGTGGTGCGATCTTAAGGCAGGCACTCATAACAAAACAGGAAATAACCAGGAAAAAAACTATGACCCTGTTATGAGTGAACCTGGAACAATTTAAAGTTCTCCCCTCTGTCCAGACGGAACCCAGATTCTCTGTCTGCTTTTTAAAATACTGTTTAAAGTTTTTTTGAGGGGCTTGAGCCCAAAACCTGGTTATTTTGTTTTAATGAGCGTTGGTTGCAAAGCTCTTGACTCCTAAAGTGTCTTCAAGATAGAGAAATCTCATTCCCCACTACTTTCCTCACCTACTCAGAGGAAAGAGCCCCCCTACCCTTTCGAGTACACACCTGGAGGAGCTGGTAGGTTTATCCCCCTGACAATAAGAAGGTGCATTTCTGTGCTGTTGAGCTCAGAAAATATCCTGTGAATAAACAAAAAAAGCATAATCACCCCATAGCCATCACCTGATCCACTACCAACTAGGATGCCATAGGTATTTGGCAGACCTTTTTCAACAGTGCACTCCTACAGAAATCACCTTCACAAAATACAACAGAGCAAGGAAAGAACACAAACAGAGCTAAAAATATCTCTCAGGCATGCCAGGAACAAAGCCCAAAAGGCAACAGGATTGAGAGAGAAATACAGAGGATGGAGGAGTGGCAGAAGTAACAGAATGTAAGAGATGAAGCTGGAGGTGTTTTGAAAACAACCCACAAGAGAAGTTAGAGAAAACTTCCTTGTATTAAAGTTGATGAGAGTATCCTTTCCTAACCCTGGGTGCCATCTGAGTTTGCTGAAGCCCACAATTCCCTAAACAAGAGTGAAAAATCAGAAAAGTCATTCCAGCCTGCCTGAGAAATCCTTTTGGTTTTCCACACCTTATCATTTTAAAGGTTCTTTCCTCAAAGTGATGGCTTGGAGGATCCATTCCTTGTGCTCGTGCAAGCTGGAGGATTTCCATATCCTTTTTACAGCCTTGTGCCAGTTTCTCAAACCTATAGAAAAGGAAAAAAAACAACAATAAAAAAGCTACACCCACACTGGGACATGAAACAGCATTCTGCCAGATACAGGCCCCAAAATAATCCCAGACCAGAGCTCTGAGAGCATCCTAGAAGTGCAGGAGTCATAGTTACTGACCCTTTCACACAAGGAGAAACTTTCCAACCCAATCCCCAGCATCCTTCAGGGTCAGGACTCAAGCCTGAAGTGACACTGTGGCATGACTAAAAGCAGGCACTGGGTCTTACCGAGTTGTTTCTGCTACGTTTCCCAGATGCATGAATTGCTTGGAATACTGCAAACACCTCTGAAACACAAACAGAACCAAACAAACACAGATGAGCCTCACACACATATTCATGATTGGAAGAGGGTTCTGAGGTTCATGACAATCTAATTTAAGAAAAGCCAAGAGTTCTCCCAAGTCACTCAAAAACATACACCATCTCATCCTTCAATCCCAAAGCTGAGCACAGCATTTCTCTGAGCTGTTCTCCCTATTACTTTTTAATCACTTGATTTGTAGATATGAGGCTTGCCCAAGGACTAGTCTTAATCATTCATTCAAAAAACTATTTTCAAACTTGAGCATTCATATTTAACGTTGATAATTTGATAGTCCCAAGCCTTCAAGCACACCCTCGGGCTTCAAATAATAAGAGAATCCAAGTCTGAAAATTCTCCTTTTTAGGACACACAAAACCATAAGTATTTTAAAAGAAAAACAAAAGACCCCACAGAAACAACAATGATATTATTATATTAATAAACCCCAGAGAAATGTACAAAAGAAACCCCAAAACATTTATTAAAAAAGATAAAATGGTCACCTCATGTTGATCCTTCAGCAATTTTACAAGCTGTGCATATACTTCATCTGCTTTTTGAGACAGTCTGACATCTTCATGGTGCACAAAGATAAAATCGCCCTCATCATCCGTAGGGGGTGATGGCAGCTGCAACACAAGAACACCACATTGCAGAGCTCTTACAGGGCAAAGTAAGCACTTACATGTCCAAGAATATGAAAAAAAGCAGAACATTACCAGTGCTACTAACCTTGGAAATGTCCACAGGTTTGCCACGTTTGGCTTGTTCAATCTTTAGGTCGAGGCCCTTCGCTGTTCTGAGATATGTCTTTGCCTGTTCCAGGTTATTTTCCCTCTTTGCTTTGATGGCCGCCTTCAGGTATTGTTTTTTCCTGTTCTCCAAGAATTCCAGCTGCTCCCTGACTGAAAAACAGTTGTACAGAAACCTTCATTCATCTGACACTGGCAATGCCCCTGAAACAGGTTTCCCATGTTCAGTCTGTAGCCACGAAAAGTACAGTGAAAGTACAGATATCAAAGTACACTATCAAATATCAAAGTACAGATATCCTTACAGAGTGCAATGAGGAAATATCCTTATTGCAAAGGACATTGCAATAAGGGCGTTTCCTTATTGCACTCTATTGTTTCTTGGACACTTTCAATTTCAAGCATTAGAAAAAGTAACAAACTTCCTTCTCTCATAGCATCCTTCACCAAAAACCTCATATGACTTCAAAAGTGTCACAAGTGTAATTACAGCCCCTAATGTGCAGGCAGGAGACAGACCCCAACACAGCTGATTGGTCCAAAGCAGCAGCTGAATTCAAACTCTCAGCTTGCCATGGTAACTTCTAAAAAACAGCAAATATTATGAGTATCCTCCGGACTCATTCCTTCCCTCTCCCCTGACATGTCAGGAAAAACCCTCAGATGAGCCAATGTGCAGGCACATTCAGACATACTACCTCTGCTTATTTGTAATTCCTTGCTCTCTTAGTTTCTCATTAATTCTTAAGTCTCCTATTTCCTTCCCAAAACACTAAGGACAACTACACAAGTGAGGCTGCTTTTTATTGTACCAGGTTGGTGCATCCTGCCTCTTCCTCATGGGAAATGGAGCAGCAGGAGCTGATTACAGCTGTTCCCAAAGACACTCATGATGTATTCACCACTGCACTCTACCCATGGTTACACAAGCTGAACAACCCCTGCAAGAGATGCCTGTCTCAGCAAATAAACACCCCAGTGCCTCTCACACCATGGTCACTGCTGGCAGATGATGACCAACCTACTCCCATCCTGGAAGAAGAGCCAGAAGCTGTCCTGCTGCTGGGAGCAGTCTGCCCAACCAGCTAAACCCAAACTAATTAGAAAAGGGAGCTTGCCCAAAAAGCCCTGAGACAACCCCCTCCGTGTGTTCTGTGAGGCTCAGTCAGAGCACAGGTATTTTCAAAGAAAATCTGTGGAGCATGGACCTAGCTAAGCCACTAATACAACCAATCCCAGCTCCTGGACTTTCCTGGCATAGGCCTTAGGTGCAACTGCTCCGTTCCACTCCCATACCTGCCCACACTCTGCACTTTTCAGGAAGAAAAATACAGGATTTTTACAGTGGATTTATCAGCTTCGTAATTCTGAGGGGATAAAGATAACATGAATGCACTTTGCCTAGTGAAATACACTTTTCAACAGCAAAGTACTGATATTTCGTTGGAAAAATCATGTTGGTATGGCTCTGTCCAGGTTCTTGTTGCACATACTGGTCTTATTTTAGAATACTTGAAATACCCAGGATCGATTACTGTAACACCAGAGACCAGGTATTATCAATTCCTTCACTGCATAAGTCCAGGGCAATTCACTAAGGAGATTAATATGTCAGCTAAAATTGCAAAACCCAGGAAACTCCTGAGGATTCATAGATTTTCAAAGCCAAAATGGACAACCACTACTTTAGTGGTCTTTATAAAACAAGTAATGGAGTTTTCTAGAGAGAAGATTTATGAGATAATCACAGGGGCACTGTATAAAAAAGCCTTTGCACTCTGCAGAAGAACCTGCATCAGCCAACTAGGCAGCTCTGCTTCATCCTGAGGGAATCAGCCAGGGAAGAACAGGAGGATGGGATTACAGTCAAGGCATCAGCGAGAGCCTGAGCAGTGCCTGTGTGTGCCCAAATCCCACAGTGAGGTGGTGGCTGTCCCTTACTATCTGTACAATTAATCTTGTGCAGACAACTGCTCAGTGACCTCAGCAACAGGCAGACCAGTGATTGATGAAGCACTGCCAGTGTGAGATCCCTGGATGAAGCAGCAGGCAGAAAGCAGTGTGTGATGCAGGGAGCTCCACTGGATCAATGAATAATTCACACTGGCAGCCCTTTAATGAGAGTATATGCAGAGTTCTACTTGTGAGCAAGTTAAACATTATGAATCGATACACTTGTTACATCAAAATTAATTAAAAACTCAATCACCCATATAATTACACATGCTATCTCTGTGAAATAAAGCTGCATGGTTGGTCTGGATCTGCCCTCCAGCAGATGTACATACTGGGGCTCATGTCAGAGGAAATCTATGCCACACACTCACAGGCTCATACCCAAACTATAATGAAAAAGTCTTTACCAAGGTATTAAACTGAACTACAGCAAACAACCTGCATGTGGATCACTGGGAATGGTGATCCCTTCACCTTACCAGCTGGAGGGAGATGATCCAGGGACTCTGCCTTGTCCAGGGTGGAGGGTGATGCAGCTCGTTTCAGGTGCTCAGGGGAGCTCTCCTCAGCTGCAGCAGACACTGGAATGGGCTTCACAACCTGAGTGGGCTTCCCAGGCAGCTGGGCAGGCTTCTTGGCCACTGGGGCCTGGGGCAGAGGTTCACTCTGACAAAACAAGGAGAATTTCACATTAAACACATAAAATCTATTCCAGAGCTGAGGACAGCACCCCAAGCATCAACAACCGTGGCTATCACTGTATCAGCCTTCTGGTATCCCTTTGAGGGGAGCATAGCATTTCAGAAGCAAATTTTAGCTTCTGGAGGTAGCTGACCTAAGGAAGCATCAAAACTCCACCACAGACAGAATAAAAATAATGTTGAACAACATTGGTGGTGATTTTTAAAAAAGCAGTTCCATGCAGAAAAAAAATCATCCAGGAATTCTCTCCATTAAAAGCTACTTGAGGTGAAAGCACAAACAATTGTCAACCAAATCTAGAGAGAGAAAGAAATCAAACTGAAGTCTAAAGGCTGGTGCAGCCTGACAAAAAGCAGTAAGTGTTGAACATCCTGGGGAAGAACAAACATGGGAAGCTACTGGGATGCAGGATAAAAGCACAGATTTAAGTACTTTAGAACAATGTAAAGGGGTGGAGGGGATCTGAAGTGTTTGCTTTGAAAATAAAATCCACATACAAGACAGCTGTGGAAGAGCCAAACCCTGGACTCAGACTCTGAGGGTACTGACTGTAACAACATCTCACCTCTCTTGTGTCCCCTACAATACAATGCAAACTGCAATTACTACTGAGATCCTGTACTCTTCAGACTTTTGGGAAATGTATTTCATCTCAGTACCCTTCCCTGGAAATCAAACAGCCTCGTGTCTGCTGCCACAAGAGACAGCATTTCAACTTTTACATATCCTACTAGGAAATACTGACCTCCTCCTCTTCATCATTCTCCTCCATGTTTGCCAGTTTGCTGGCACTTTCCAGAACAGCGGCTATTGTGCTGCCACCATCTGTTGCTGCAACACCAGGAAGAGGGGGAAACCCTGGATAGGAAAGGAATACAGAAGTAGAGAGTTGCATATGACCTACACTATGTCTTTCATATTTCTTGTTTTCTGTAAAACTATTTCTATCCAAATACCTATTATCTAATATATTTTGGAATTCAGTGTAACCAGACAGAGGTCAGGGCCACAAAGCCTTGCTAGACAAAGTCTGAGTGGTGGGCTTAAGATCAGATCTCTCACAGAAACCCAGGCTTAAAGGGATAAGAGTAAAATGATGCAATAACAGAGCAGTTTTCCAAGCTTAGCAGCTGGCAGCCAGCCAAGGAACCTCACAACCTCATGACTTCAGTAGTAAAGGTGTCCCCAGAACCAGCAAAGAATTAATCTCATTTTTTCCCCCCTCTCACTGCTGCCTCACCTTAGCAGGTAGAGAGTCCAGCAGAAAATTAGTGTCACCCCCGAAGTAACAAACAATCCAGTGCTGACAGATGGGTAACACAGTCTCTGCTGAAAAGCTACTGCAATGCAGAGGTTGCAAAGTAAAACAGAATCAAAGTAGTTAAATGCAAAGTGTATGAAGAATAATTATTTTCATTGTTTTATTATTCTTTTAAGGATGGGAAGAAGATAAACTCCCACTTCCACATAACCAGTTTAGTGTCAGCTTCAAACAAGAGACATTCAAAGTCCCTACAATAAAATGTCTTAAGATTTCTCTCATTTAATGTGTAGCGGATATTCTTGCTGCCAGTCTCATGAGAAGTGTTAAGAAATAATGACTAAACTGCTTCTAAACCTGGAGATGGCTGCTCTGGGGACATCAGAAGTCTGAGGTACTCAGGCAGGCAGAACACAGAACCCTGTGCTGCTGCCCCCTGTGACATTCAATCCATTACTCAGCAGCATTTCTGTCTCCAAGGATGACAGGGCTGGTACTCATCACCACCCAGATGCAATGAAAGGCACTGCCAGCCCAGGACAATTGACTTCTGGTTCAGTGGCTGCCTGAGGGTTGTCTCAGTGTAAACCCTATGGCCTCTAAATGATGGCTGAAAACATGCAGCTCATATGTAAGGAAATGGAGGAGTTCTCCATGTTTCCAGAGGTGTAAATATGGAGTATGGAGTACCTCACTCTTACAGAAACTGGTGTTTACCAAAAAAGGGATTATGTTCCAGAATAAGACATGCTAAATGCCCTTTCATGGCCAGCTCTAAGCAGGGAACCTTCAAAGCAGTCCATGACCCGACAGAGCTGGCACTGCCCACTTTCCCACCACTGCAGTGCTGCCACTGCAACATCTGACAGTGACAAAAATGCCACAAAGTCTGTGTCTGTTCTAACTTAAAAAATCCAGGCATGGCTTTGCAGGGCCAAGTGTATCTTGTAGAAGAACGCATCGGGCACAACATAAAAGCAAAGATGCTTCCTAGGGGAGAAATGGTATCATGCAAATCAGAGGCAGAGCATACACAGCTGAGCTTGCCCAAACTTGTACAGACACAGCACTCTTGTGTTCTAAAGAAGATAAACAGGACAGTGTCTCCAGAAGAAGGCTCAGTTCCTGCCTCAGTGTGACCATGGGCATGATTTGTTTCGTCTCTGTAGACTACTTTTACCTGCTATCAAACAGTCAATAGGCAGGAATATTCACCAGTGTCAGTGTTTGGGAGTACATCAGTAAGCAGTTTCACATACCATCAAACAGCAAGGCCACCCTACTCACTGAGAAAAAGAAGATGTCCCACAGGATGAGGAGGCAATATCTGCAAACCCCTTCTGAGCCCAGAAGGTATGCAAAAGTTTAGGTATTAGGGCATTTTATGTTCACACTTACCAGGAGGAACAGGTAGCTCAGAAAAATTCACTTTTCTCCCTGCCTTATGGGCTCTTATGGCATCCTGGTATTGCTGCAATCAGGAAGACATACAGTGGAGTTGATTATAAATTAGCAATCATTTGTATTTAACCAGCACAAACACTGCAAAAGACTCAGTATTTTGCTACAATACGCGCATTGTCTCTCTGTCTTTCTCCAAATGCTTTCCAGCTTCCCTACTGGACCTCTTTTCAGACAGAAGGACAATACACAAATTATTTCAGCCTTGAAAAAGTCTTCAGCAAGAGAACTAGTTCAACTGCCTTTGCTGGACACAAACAGCCACAACTCTGGCTTTACCTTGGCAATCCTGTCGTGCATCCTGCCCTTCCGCTCATCCCCGCTCGCTTTGGCCTGTGCTGCTGCTGATTTGTACTTGTCCAGCCGCTGCTGCAGCGCCTCCAGCACCGTTTTTGGCTGCTGCAGGGAATCTTGGAATGAGACAGACAATGAAATGCTATATCATGAAGATTTCAAAACATACAAGCTGCCTTTTTACTCCCCTTCCTCACTTTCTGCAGTGACAAAACCATCACTGGGAAGTTTTATTACGAACACCTTTGTTCTAAAGGAATTTCATTAACCTTTACTTCCACTACTGATCCGGAATAAAAGTACAGATGGGATCAGCAGCAAACAATACTCAGTAACATTAGGCAGGTTTACTCAATCCTGCTGCAGCTCAGTGGGACAGGGCAGACCTTAAAGTGCCTTCCCACCTGTATTACTTCCACGACTTGCTACAAAAGTCCAAAAGTCCTACCTGAAGCTTCTTTGGACTGAGGTTCAGCTGTTGCAAGATCCTGGGAACTTCCCACTCGAGACGGTACCTTTTGCTTGGATGCATCTTGTACGTTTCCTAAACTTTCAAGATCTGCAAAGCAAGGAAAGTAGGAAGTTTCACAGTGTGTTCCATGTAGAGCAAGTCAAGACATGATACTCAGAAAACCATCAATTTGATCACATCAACTTCCTGAAAGCTTTTTGGCTTCAAAACAGTATCTCCATGGCTAGTTAAGTCTAAGGTTCCCACTATTCAGAGCAAATGCTTTATAACAGAAAATCTCCAATGCTGATTTAATTTAGGTTAGGGCTGCTTGAAGAGGAAAAAAAAGTAAAAACAGTTCAAGTATTCTAAGAATTCTCTCCCCAGAATATAACTTCTTATCTTGGCAGATGGAAAGAGTGAACAAGACTGCTAATTGACTAAAATATCCTAGTAACAAAAGATGTGCTGGAAAAGGGAAGAAACTAATACCACCAATTCAAAAACTCCAGTTTCTGGCACTGTATAACAGTAGGTATTTCAGAAAACTAAATATTATTTGCTGCAAAAGTCTTGCAAGATTATGTGCTTGGTGAAGTTTCTCTGTAATGCCATTTAATGATCAGTTTATAACTTGTGTCATGAATCTCATGATTTACTGAAATAATCTGTCATTTAGTTTGTTAGAATAAAACAATCTACTAAAGGAAATTGTTTAAACACTGGGCTGCACAGACCAAGTATTAACTAGTGAGGATATGGTATCTATTTAAAAAACCCCCAAACTCTCTCTTACTAGGAGTAAGGTATCTTTAATATTGGTAACTTTCTTAAAAAAATTAGACTTTACTGCACTGCAATCTCTTCATTAATTTCTCAAATTGGATGTGATGAACTTCTGTTTAAACACATAACACTATCAAATATTACAGTAAACTTTAAGAATGTGCCATTATCCTTCTTTCCTTTCCACTTCAAATAGTGGCTATGATCTTAAGTTACAAAACCAGGAATATCAGACATCAACACTTACTTGAACCTGTAATTCACAGAGTAACTTCAATATAAGTAATCATACCTCATTTTCCATCATTGGCCTTGATTAGAATGTGGATATGCAGAAAGCCTCAGACCTAAATGATCTTCAGTTCTTTTTATAGTTGTGCAATCAAAAGCAGAATCATTCCATTACAGCACAGAGACTTCTGAAAAGGTTTCCTTAAGACAAGCCTTACCCTGAGGAGATGGGGGCATATTCTGGAGGTCTATTGGCTGTCCACTGTCCAAAGCTTCCAAGACCACATTAAATTTCTAATGCAGTAAAAAAACAAACATAAGATTTATTCAAGTATGTCCAAGACTTGTCAGCTGCCACAATTAGTATCTGCCACGTGATGCCTGGAGGTACAGCAGAGAGGATGTTCAGCATTCAGGATTTTCCGTGTGCATACCTTGCCTGCCCTCATGTATTCCTTTGCTCTCTCCAGGTCCCCTTGCTGCTTGGCTTTTAGAGCTGCTAATTTGTACTCCTTCTGCCTCCTGAGCAGCATTGCTCGTGTGCTGCTGCGCTGGAGATCTGTGAGGATGGAACAATGTTGAGACACACAGACACCCCAGATGTGCACCCCTTGCTGTGCCCATCTATGCCAACCCACATCTGAATCAGGCATTTTACAGATATTCTTCTTCCTCCAGTCAGAGGTCCTACCAGACCTAACAGTTCCACTTTTTCAACTTAAAAAAAAAAAAAAAAAGAAGGTCTTTCAGTCAATATCTCAAAACTATTCAAAGGTTGGAATTCCACATGTCAAATACTGAAGGAGAAACTGTAGCACAGGAAGTTAAGGGTACTGATACCATGCATGTAAGAGCTCTGCAATAACAACTGATTCCACTGCCAGAAATTCAGCACTCCATGGAGAGCTCTGAGACATTCAGCAGGGAAGCTCCAACACAAGCAGTGCTTTGCTACACAACACAAACATTAGGGAAGAGGTAGCATTAAAACAGCGTTGCAACTGCTTCTCCTCTCAGGTCACAGTACCTGTTTCCACAGCAGGATAAGTGGCAGTACGACCTTGTAGAGACTCTGATTCCAGCTGCTCCAGTGCCTCAGGAGAGCTCTGCTGCTCATCATCTGCAGCACACTCAGCTTTATCCTCTGGGGAATCTCCTGAATTCTCTGGTTCCGCTCCTGTGGCTTGAGATATGTAAGAACTCTTTCCTGTTGCAACAGGAGGTGGCATTTCTTCCTCATTGATTTTTTTGCCTTTCTTCACTGCAGCCAGCATGGTTTCCAGTGTCTGACAGAGATGGAACAACAATAGGCATTTCCATCAAACACATTACTAGCATAAAATGACTAAAACAAAAATTCATTCCCTTATATGTGATGGGATCTGTTACACACTACAGATTGCTGCCCTTCAGCCCCCTGTTTTTCTGCAAGGCCAACTTCAGCACCAGGGAAAGGTGTCCAGTTATATCAGAGCCACACAATGCAAAGGACTTGCTACCCAAACTACATAAATTCAAGTACTTCAATACCCAGAACTACTGGATGTGACCCAATCAAGTTTATCACAGAAAGTCATCAAGGAAGCTGTTCATACCAACTGCAGAAGGATTTTATGTCTTTAAAACAAAATGAAACATACTGTTCTGGAAGGTCACTGCCTTTGTGGATTTAAGGAAGGAAAGCCATTTAATGCAAGGAAAAAATCCATTAAATACTAACAAAGGAAATGGACCTTTGGCTGGTGACCCAGGGTAAGAAGATCTCCCCATTTGCAACTGGGGTTAACTGCTGCTCCTTTTCTGAAAACCCTTCCCCCCCAAAATATTACCTCCCACAGTATTTTTATTTTTTAAATTTAATTTAAGGTTCAGACAAAAGATCACCATGAACTTGAATCCAAAACAAAAGTTTTACTTCTTGCATGTCCACAGAAACTGAAACAGAAGCACAGAAAGACGACGACGACGAAATCCCATCAGTGCCAGAATCACTGCTATTTTTGGTCAGCCATGACATTGTTTGACCTATTAAGTAACTGGCAGAGATACTTTAAACTGACTGTGAGATTGGGGTTCAGACCAGTACAGCAACCCACACACGTGGGGGATGACAGACTGACTGGAAATGGAATTAAACATTAAGCTTAAAGTTCACGGTTCCAAGAACTACGTACAAGAGAGAACTCTACAGCATTTGATGGCATATCATTGTGCTAATTAAGGAACTCTGACCTGTGAAGTGAGATCTAGTCTATTATGCTTGGTTACAACGCTTAGGCACAGGGAAACTCCCCTTCCCTGAAAAATAAAGGAAGTGGTAAACAGCACACTAAGCTTCATTACTGGACAAAATAGCTGCCTTGCCCATTCCTCTTGCTCTCTGAAAGGTCAGGTGGTTTCGTGCACATTCCTTTCAGAGCTGGCAGGCAGGGGATACACAGGGACATTTTTCTTGGGCATTTCCTCCCCTGGGTTTGGCCTGAGTTGTTCCTCAAGACACCTGGTATCTAGTGAGCCATGACATCCTTCTCTCAGAGCACAGCTCAACAAGACAGAGCTGCTGCCTGAGGTGATGCAGGGGAGCAGATGAAAGCAAACAGGGAAATCCAGGCCCTGCACAGCAGTAATCACCAAGCACCACAACTCACTGCAAGCACGCCACCTGCCTGAAACCAGGCAAGGCTGAGGAACTGCTCTGTGCTGCAGCTTTTAATTGTCTGAATGAGAAATCCTATTCTATTCATTTTCAAGCATGGTCAAGACACTCAGGGAAAGGCACCCCTTCCCTTTGTCTCACAGAACTGAGCAGAAGGTTAGTACCCAAGGAAAGGCAACAGGGATGAACTGGAATGTGTATGTCCTAGGAAAGCTCCTGAACTTTGCTTTAAGGTAACACTGAACGGTCACCACAGGTCCAATCCAGATCCTGACTGGTGGGTTTAAATCCAGCATGTACCACAAATCCTGCCCACAGCTACCACTACCCACACTCAACAGCAACAAAGCTCATGCACAAAAGGCAGTTGAAGTTACACCTTATCTGTGTATTTGCTGTATCAGGTTGGCAGTAAGAAACAACATATGTTTTTAAAGTAACACAAGGCAGCATATCAAAATCCCTCTCCCCTTTCAACAAATTCACACCCCTGGAAAAGACCACAAATTCATGCACCTGGAAAGGCTACATTTCAGAGAACTGCTTTTGCCTCCCCCTCACACACCTGGTGAAGCCAACTCACCTTCAGGCCTCTCTCGTAGCGGCGGATTTTGGCCCCCTCACCCGACTCCCTGGCGTTGGAAATCGCTGTCCTGTAGTCAGCAATTCTCCTCTCCAGGGTCTGCTGTAGCTCACTGGTAACAGCAGGAAGTGAGGAGGTCTCAGAAAAAACAATAAAACAAGTCAAGAAAACTTATTTCATCCAGCTACACAAGTTTTCCCACAGCACTGAAATACAAATACTCCTGTTCTACACCCGCTCCCGAGAACTGGGCGCGCAAGGAAGGAATAGCCCTAAAACAGAGGAGTGTTTGTGTGGCACTAATGGACCCTGGATCCACCTCTGGGCTTTCCCTCAAAGGCATCATAGAGAAGAATGGGTGGAGACATCTGGAAAACTCACAGTCACAGGGTAATTGGAGCCATGTGGTCAGTGAGTAGGTGAAGAGAACAGTAAAGTCTCTCAAACACACACAACAGAGGGTGTGAAGGGGTATTTTGGCACAAATCCTGATTTTTTTTCCTTTCTTATTTTTAAAATAGCTAGTTTGCTCCCTTCTGGGCTTCAACCTGCTTCTGCAACAAGAGCTCTTTTTCCTCCTCCTACAGCCTGGAATTAGTTCAGTGACAAAAGCAGCCTAAGCAAAGTTATGGGTAGCCACTCTCAAACTCTCCACAGCTAGAGAGACCCTACAGATGGCTACTGATGTAATTATTGCCATTTTCTCTACAGAAACTCTCTCAGTCTCACCTACTAATGGGCCCAATGTACAGGGGCACTGGAATCTGCAGCACACAACAAAAACATGCAGTAATTGAATAAAGGATTTGACTGCATGAGGACTAACAGCATTGGTTTCCACAGAGAAGACAGCAACAGTGCAATTTTCCCTTCCTTGGAAGACAGGAGACCTGTCTAAGATCCCTCTTTGCGATCCTCATACCAGCATGACAACAGTGATTCAGCAAAACTGTGAGGAACACGAAGCTCATTCCTACCTGTGACTGCAGCTCAGGTTGTTCATCCTCTGGTTCAGCTGGGGATGGCTCTGTTGCTATCAGTTCATCCTCACAGCTTCCTGTCTCACCTTCCTCCCCCAGAACTTCTTGCAATTCTGCCTAAAGTAAAAGTAAATCCCAACAAAAGGCTTTTCCTCAAAATTTTCTATGTTCTCAAAAGACAAAAATAAAAAATCTCAAGTTCCAAAATCTTTGGCTGGATCTTGAACCCAAGTGAAGAGTCTAAAGATCTTATATTCCAGCCTTTTTTAAAATTTAATTTTATTTTTTATTTTTAAATGAAACTGGTTCCAGATGCCACTGAAAAGCCACACTGCAGCTCAAGATCATCACACAAATTTGTGGCTGGAGATCTGAAGCTGGAGAAGTTCAGAAAAGTGCTTTTACAGAGATCATGCAAACCTAAATCTGAAATTCCCAAAAAGCATCTACTAACAATGGCAGTCCAAACCACTCTGTAACATCTTTCCTCAAATCCTGCCAATTAGATTACTCACTGAAATTACCAAGAATTTCTTGGGAGACAATCTCTCAGGCCAAATACTACTTGAAGCAGCAGCAAAATTGTGACAGCAATAACTTTAAGGAGAATCTCCCTGGTTGTATTTCACCAGCTGTCACAGAGTGGGATTCCTGCTGTTCTCCCACTTCTCTAAGACCCTCACACAAAAGAATGTTAGTTAGGAAACTCTCTTGTTCTGGTGTGCAGGGGGTTGAATCCTGCAAAGACTTGTATCTAACATAATGCTTTTGCAGTATTTTAGCTTCTCACCACAAAGTTAACAAACATTTTTGCAAAATGCAGTTCTGTTAAAAAAAAATACAAAAAATACATACTAAAACTTATTGCTAAGTTATGCATACCAACAGGTCTGTATCCTTCTCCAAGTCTTCATCATCTGCATCTTCCTCCTCATCTTCATTCAGGTCCTTCATACACTCTGCAGCCATCTTTTCAATATGATCCATGGGCAGAGGAGCTGTAAAAGGAAAGCACAAGGAGCCATAAACCATAAGTAACAGTTCATGCAGTCACTGGATATAAATCCCAAAGGAGTTGTTACCAGCTAAAGAGAGCAGTGACTTCCCCTCTTGTGTCCCCTTTATCAGACAAGTTCATAGGTAAATGCAGTATATTCATGGATAAAGGTCAGACTGGGGAAGTCAGCATCCAGGAAAAGCAATAGTAGTGTTTCTGAGAGTAACAGTCAAGGCAGGCAGTAAGACACTTGCACATTTTCTGCCCTGCTGTCTCATGCCCATGAGATTTTGCCTTTTCCAAATCTTTCTTGGCTCCTTCATTTTGCAAGTTTGCTTCTGGTCTTCATCCTGAAAACTCTACTTAACTTCTCCTTGCTGAGTTCTCATCTCTGCTTCATGCTGTGCCAACCACATCTTCCTAAACTATCAACTTCCCCCACACACTCTCAAAGGTGAAGTTGTTTGCACACAAATCCCAGCTGTCCATGGAAATGCCTCTGATACAGTCATATGTCTGCATAGGGAAGTGACTCACCAGTGGCACAAAATATACATCTTCATGATAGAGCTTTACAGTCAATTTAAATAGATCCCACTCACTCCCTGCATTTGCTGTATCAGCTGAAAATTAACCCAGGTACAAAGCTGTTTCTGTTCAAATAATCTGATTTACCCTATCAGTGCTTCAGTGCTTATATCAAACATGTTGCAGAGTTTTGCTAAGGGTCAAATATACGAGCAACTCAGACACCAGGTCACATCCAAAGGAACTGGCTGTACAGAAAACCCCATTAGAGGCAAAAATCCAATCAAGCCTCCTCAGAAGGTTTGTTCAGCTCTAATCCAGTGCACAAGTTGAGGCCCCAATTTCAAACACACAAGTGGCTGCCCAGCCAGCATTTCTCAGTCTTGGGTGAGCAGGGATCTCTGTGTTGAAGATGATGCAACGGTACAGCTTTTGCTGCCTGCCTGTTCAAGCTGGAGGAGGAGATCACTTCCCCACCCCCATCAGAGCTCTAGGATGTAAATCCAGGAGGGAATTACTGCACCTTGTGCTCAGACAAGAACTGAGCACCAGTTTGTGTTGTACTGGATCCCTTTCTTCTGTCCTTTTTCAGACAGGATCTGTTTCTCCCCTGTCCCTACTGTATCCCCTCCTTTTTCCTCTCCATCCTGCCCTCACCACTACAATGTACCAGCTCTCCTGAGTCCCCAGTGCCAGCTGTCCAGTTGTCCATCTTCCACAAGCTTCTAATCTATACACTTCCCATGCTACCAGGAAAAGAGCAGCTGCCAATTATTCTGGAAAATCATTTTATGAGCCATAACACATACATTTAAAAAGCACAGTAAACATTAATTTTGCACTGTCTGAAGTTTCATTTTCCTCTTCAGAATAAAGAGACTGAAAAAACACAAGTAAGTGATATGATCAGGGTGAGAAGGAAGTCAGCACTTGAAAAGCTGACAACAATTCAAGAGCTCCTGATGCAGGTTCACCCTCAAAACATGCATGTTTCAGCCACGAGTAACCTGTGTCCAATGGTCAAAATTCTGCTATTGTGCTTTTTGTACAATTGTGCTTACTAGCTCTAAGAGTTAATCTGGAGAAGTGGAAATTATTCAGAATTTAGTTTTAGACAGAAACACCTCCTCTGTCTCTCATTAACTGAAGTGTTTATAGAGTCACTATTTCTAAATATTTTAAAATCCTTCATTTCCCTGCTGCTCCGTGTTGCATTACAGGCAAATTACTGTAGAGTTCCAAATAAGGCTGTAGGTGCCCTAACCCTCCTTTCCAGCACCTCACACACCTGGAATCCAGGCTAGGTCCCATTTTCCTTGTCCCACCTCAACCACTTGCTGCCACCCCTCCCTTGCAGCTCAAACAGGCAGGGAGCACACCAGACCCAGGACCTGATCCAGCTGAAAGGCCAGCACAACAGAAGTTTATTTTCATAGATGGGTTTCCTAAGCCAGCTCACCCATGTTTATCCACAAACACAGATCTGCTCAGAGGCAGAGCATGCTCACTAGTGTCCCTCTCAGCAGCAGCCTTGATTCACAGTAGATTCCAGCAATCCTGAGAAACACTGCATAGCTGCATGCAAACACTATCTGACAAAGTTAACAGATCCTTAAAATATTAGGAGTGGTAACAATCCATTCCAAGAGACACACTAACCTCCCGCACAACACAAGCTACAGAATTTTCCCAACACAAGGTACAGGATTCTCCCAACAATTCCATCAGTTCCAGAATTTCCCTCTTAAAAATGGGATTCAGTTTTGGTTACAGACTCCAAGTAACTAAAAATATAATGATCATTCAGTAAATTCATTCTTTAAACAAAACCAGAAGAACAACCAGATGACAAACAACCCACCCTCCAATTTCCCTTTAGAAATCATCCAGCACCTACTACTCCTTTTTAGGACTTCATATGCTAAACAAGCATGTCTTAATTTAGTCACTAAATTGGCTGGCCCTCAGAGATCTTTTTCCTATGTCTACAAGAGCATGGAAAAAAAATCCTCTTACCCTTTTTGTGGAGTAATAATTTAAATCTTTCAAAGTAAAGGAAAGGGTAGTTGCAATTTCAGCTTCTACCAGTGACAGAAAACATTTTAGATAAACCTAAAGATTCTTTAGATAAATAATAACTTTGGATAAATTTATTAAAGGTAACTTTAATAAATTATTCAGGTTGCCAATAAATAAAATATTTTAACTTACTTTTCCCCTTTGGTTTTGATTTCCCTTCTTTTACTGGTGCTCCTGTGAGAGCAGCCAGCTCTGCTTCCAGGTCCCCATCATCCCCACCTTCCTCTGCTCCCAACAGCATCTCCTCAGGATTGAACTCTACAAACAGCCCCAGCTGGAGCCAAGGGAAAAGAACAATAAAGAAGAGTAAAAAAACCTGCAGTCAGAACAAAGATGACACCCAAAAACATTACACTGCATGGATTATTTAGACATTTTCATGCATTCTGAATTCTGCTCTTTTTTTTTTTTTTTACAGTCCCCATCATACCACTTCTATAGCCAAAACAGAGCATACCAGGCACTTACAACTGATGCAAAGTACTTAAGTCTTAACAGGCCACAAATACTCTACACAAACTATGATTTCTTAAAAATCAAGCCTATTCAACAGTCTGGCAGAACAAGGTAAAATAAAATGTTGTTTGTTTTACTGAGCCTCATAAAGCAGATACCATCAGGGAAGTTCAGGGCAGTGCCTGTGACAGCGAAGCTAAAAAATATTCACTCATTGTTCACACACAACAGGTCTGACGTGTGGGCACTGCAGAGACTTCACCCTTATCTCTTGAAGAAGCTTTCTATACACAGAACTGTTCTGTACTCCTTGTTAGCTCGGTTTCTAAATCATGACCACACGGGAAGCACATGCACACACAGGGAAACACAGCCTTTAAAACCCAGCAATGCCCACACTGCACCACCCGGCCGGACAGATCATCAGCTCAGGGATAACATCTCAGGGAGTATATTAATAACAGCAAACACAACCTGACAGGGGGGGTTAGCACTCAATTGCACAAAACATGCCACAGGACATCAGAGAAACATCTTGATGTCTGAGTCTAAAAGGCATTCTGCTAAAATGTCAGTTTATCACAATTTTAGTATTGCTGGTTAAGGTACTAACTGTCCCAGAAAAAAAACATTTTAGTTGAAGTATGCTAAGCTTTTTTATAAACATGAATTAACTGAGTTAGATTCATCCTACGAGGTAGGTGGAGCAGCTTTCTTCAGACTTTTCCAAAGCACAAGCCCCTGTTGGCTTATTGATCCTCACAGGGCCAAGGAAGCAGCACTTGAGCTTCTCTCCAGCACAGAAAAAAACATCAGTTGTCATTATTACAAGAGTTAACAACCTCCTCCTGTCTCAAGGATCTGAAGTGCTGCAAGAAGCTGAACCTGCCTCAGTTTATAAACTAGTATGTGCAATAACTTTTTCTTTTAACCCTGTAGAAATTGAGGTGCTGGTGGCTACTGCCCTGAAATATTTTGTGTCCCTCCCTGAACTCTTTTATAATCCCAAAGGAGAATGTGAAGCATAGCTGAGAAACAGAGATTACAGCAACAGCACTCAAAATCATCAGCAACTTGTTTACTAGTCCCAATCCTGCCCTTGCCATTCCATAAGGCACTGGGCAGATCATCCAGGCACCCTCTGCCTTATTCATCCCCTGGCCATAGAACAAAACTAATGTATTTGCAGTCTGGGACAGAATGGAAAGAAGGTCAGGACAAGATTTAAATAGGGAATATTTATAATGGTGATCTAAAGATTCAAGTTCAACGTGCAAAATGGAGAAGGAGCACATTTGATCTGTTCGTTACCACACTGCAAGTTACAAAGTGAACCCAGTGTAGTGACAAATTAAGTCAAAAACAGAATCCAGCAGCACCAGCTCCAGGTCTCTCAATCCATTCAGTAAAGCACATTTTCCAATTAAATTAATAATGTTAAAGAAATGTTTAATACAACAGAAAAAAAAAGTTACAAAAAACTTGCAACTGATACACTACTTAGCACAAAATCAGATTAAACTGAGTTAATTTGAAAGTGAACAAGCCATTTGTTTCAAGAAAAAGTCATCATGCTGTAAGGCACACTGTGTGTATATGTATATATATATATATACACATACATATATCTCTCCAGTCATTCCACCTGTTACTTGCCTCTATTCTACCTTTGAAGGTTTCTAAAGTTCCATTCAGCTTGTAACATATTCTTTACCTCTAACTATACTCTGGTTTTCTTTACTATTCTACACAGAATTTTGTCCTGGCTGTATTTCTAATTTTGACACTGTTGCCTGACTTCTCACACCTGTCAGCCCAGACTAAATCATGTTTCTCTCCACAGGGCTTCTGAAACTATATCCAAAGGTAAACAGTATGAAAAAAACCCCAACAGACAGACACATCTAAGCTCACTTTTAGCTACAGGGAAAGGGCATAGGCTTATCAGTCTATCTACTGCAAGAAAAAAATGACCATACACAGGGAAATTAAAATTAACTGTCTCTGGTTAGCAACTTATTGTTCCCCCATGTATGCTCCTGAAGTTCTTGCTTGATATTCTGGTTTTCTTATTTCTGCTTTCTTAGAGATGTTAGGAAAGCCTTCCCAGAGCTACCAAAGTTATTATTAAACCTCAAAGTAGCTGGGCTAAGAAAATACTGTAAGCATGAGTCATGAGGTCTCATGCAAAGATTACAGCACTACAACATGTGGCTTCCCTCTGCTGCATATCAGCTATTTACTCTAAGAAGAATGCGTTAGAGGAGAAAGCAGGAAAACAGGCACCGCACAGTTTAATTTTTTTCATGGTCCTGCAGTTTGATTAAGGCATGGGAGATTCCAGCAGGAAAAGAGCAGCAAGAGCTCTGAACCAGCCTACCCTGAGGAGCAGCGGGAGCAGGAGGTTTCCCTACCTGCTCTGCAAGCACATCTCCCTGGCCCTCTGCCCTCCTTACCTGCTTCGCAACTGCAGCTCCCTGGCCCTTTGCCTGCGGGCTCTTTTTAGGTCTTCTGCCAAGCATAATGGTTCATGAATTTCACAGGGCTGTCTCTCTGAGGGACTGAGAGCACACGAAACCCAAAGTCAGTACCCCGCCTGTCCCAGCGCACCGCGGGCCGGACGAGGGCAGGCAGCGCGGACTCGCAGCTCCCACCGGCACCCCCACACAGAGAGAGGGAAGGAGCAGGGGCGGCCCCGCGGACCGCGCTCCCCAGGGCGCGGGGAGCCCGGCCCGGCCGCACCCCGCGCTCCGCCCGGCCCGGGCGGGCAGCACGCCGGGACCCCCGGCCCCAGCGGGGTGGGCTGGGAGCGCTCCCGGCCCGGCGCAGGGAGGGGCCGGCGGGGCGATGGGCTGGGGAAAGGACGGCGGAGGGGCCGCACGGGGACAGCCGGGCCCGGCTCACCTCGGCTCCGCTCCCGCCCGGCGCGGCCCCGGCGGCTCCGCGGCTGCGCCGAGGGGCGGGACCGGCTGAGGGCGGGCGGGCTCAGGCGGCTGTTCCCGAGCCTGGCGGCTGCTCTGTGTGCCAACTATCCGCATCGCCAACCTGCGCTACCCGAGGGGACGCCTTTGAGGAAATCCTTGATATTAATCAATAAAAAGAGCTGGTTACCTGAACGACACGTTTCTTGCGGTATTTTTACGTTCTTGCCAGCAAAACAGTCTCCTCCGCTCAACCATTCAGCCCGGAGGGCAGAGTGGAAGTTCCCCTCAATTATGTCAAGTAATGAAATTTTAAGGGCATTTTAACAATGTCAAGTATAAAAGTCACCGAGGAAAAGCTACAGAAACCACCAAGCCAAAGACAATGCAAGTCTTGACAAAGAAAGGGGACTCAGGCAATCCATTTCAAGAAACCCATTTCAAGCTCATACACCTCAGGTGAAAGGGGACCCAGTTACCAGCACATAAAAAAATTTTTAAAAACAAAGGAGGTTGGAGCATTTAAAATGCTTTGAAATTAATGCTTTATTATTAAAAGGAGTGCTTTATAACATCAAACATTTTGGCAAAGCATTTTAATAAAAATACATTTAGCTATTTCCATTTTATGGAATGTTTGAAAAAAAATAAAAATAGGCAATATCTAAAACCTTTACACACAGTAAAAGGGATAAAATCTCTTTTACCCTATTCCTCCCTGAGTGCATACATGACATCGTCCTGGCTGAGGTTCAGTCGCACTCGCATGTGAAGGTATTTATTGCTGGCCTCCAACAGCAGGAGCCTGGAGGCACCGAGTCTGGAGCAAATGGCCATCATTTCTGACACAGTGGGCCTCTGCATCCCTTCAATCCTGCACAGAGCCATGTGCTGGTGGTACACCTGTGAAAAAAGAGAAAAGGACACAGGTCATGTTTACATCCTGCTGCAACCGAGTACACCCAGGTGATAAAGAGGAGATATTCCTTCCCTCCACATCCATGGCAGGGGAGCAAAAACTGGCTCCAGCCTGTTCACATGAAATGTACACACTGCTGTTCCTTGACAAAGTCCTAACAGTTTGTGCTGGAAGTAACAATTCCAAGCTATGGTTTCCTTTTTAATATCGCCAAAAATCAGAACATATAGCAACATACCTTTTCTGCTATTTTTTTAATTAGATCATTTATCTGTTACTGCCTCTTCTCCCCTGGACTGTGCAGACTGAAGCTTTTTGAGCAGTAAAAACTCCAGGTGGTAGCATTAAATTACGCTCTACACCTGGCCTGGGCAGCCATGCCCCAAATTACCTTGCCATCATATTGTCTTCCATCAAATTTTAGGAATAAAACCCCAAGTATTTAAATATTTACACTTTTGTCTGATAATTTTGACACTGCCCCTCTCTTTTTAAGAGAAAAAATAAGAATACTCTGAAGCACGAACATACCTGTTGAACTGTTGCCTCTTCAACTCCTGCCCTGCGAAACTCTGCTAAAATTGCTTTCAAAAAGATTTGCTCGTGCAATGAGGCATTCCTGAATGGAAAAACCAAACAGACAAAAATCAGCTTGTGAAGTTTAGAACTTGAGAAACATCAGGAAGGGAAACTGCTTGGTAACTACATATTTAAATGCAGGTTGTTTTTCTACTCCAGTTTATTTCAGCCACTTTATTCCAGCCTGCAACTCTGGCACCACAAGAGATGTTTTCGAAAAAACAGCGCAGTGAAAGAGACACAAAGCAAAGCAGTTCCTCTGAGAATTGTACCTGATTGCATTTATATATGGTGATGAGAACATTTCATCTATGGCCTCGGTGACATGGGCCATCCCAACTATCTCAGGGCTTCTCTTTGGCTCGGCAAACTCGCAGATCTCTGTGGCCCTCCTGCAGATATCGAGGCAGCGCCGGGCGTCACCCGACAGCGCCGCGACCTGGAAGGACACAGGACAGCTTTGGAGCAAAACTTCCCTCAAGTTCACACAAGAGTTCAGCAAGAATCAGTAGACAAACAAAACCCAGCCACCCTGAGCGCCCAACAGGAGAGCAGTGTCACTCTGAGCTGCGTTACTACAATCCCAGATTCTAAACCATCTTATTGACCAAAACCAACAGCCTCATCTGGGCATCACACCCCCACCCTGATCTGGGCATCACAAATTCAAGGCTAAACTTTTTTCCTCAAACTACAGAAGTCAGAAGTTAAAGAAAAAAAAAAAAATTAAAGGTGAGAAATTCACTTCAACACCAAAAGTTTTCAGAGATACCAATTTAATTACCAATAAAGATCCTTACCACAATCCAGGTTCATGCCTGGGGGCATAACACCAAGACCTTCCCCAGTTTTTCCACATTCATTATAATATTAAGAGTACACTAATAATTTTAGTAGGTCTCAAAGAAATATCTGGGATAGTGAATTTTACATTTACGAGTGCCTGAAAATATTTAGGTGTCTGAAATTTCTGAAACTAAATACTTCCTTCCACTTGTGCTTTATAATTTAATAAAGCTATGAACATTCACTAGATATACTATTGGCCTAGTTTTCACAGTAGATGCTGGTAACAAACAGTCCTAGAACTCAGCTAGAGCCAAGAATGAGAAATCCTTTAGAAAATCTAATTGCAAGTTACATTCCTAGATTTTCTGAAGAAAAATCATACCAGAAAAACACTGTAATTATTCAGTCTATATCATTGCTATTATTCCTACAAAAAGGTGGTTCCTTCCTAACAAAACGTATTTACTTCTGACACGTTTATTATTAGGGGTTTTTTTTATCCTACCATGATGTTGGATGTTCTGACAATTTTAATAGATTAATTTAATATACAGTTGCTGACATACCACATTAACAATGCCCACATCTCAATTTGAGAAGCTACTGATCCCCAATGCATTATTTATTTTTTTGTACAACTGAGTATTAAGACTTGCAAACAGAACAGGTATTATCTATTATGAAAGGCATTAAGAATCTTGAGAAGGAAGATTAACATGGATATTTCCACTGCCACTGGCATACTATTTTTTCAAGAAGATCCAATGACTCACATTATGCCAAACACTGGAGAAACCTGACATCTTATCACTATGCATTATCACGACTCTTGCTGTCATGCCTCCAGCTCTTGGAATGTACTGCTGCCTTCACAAAGTGGGTGGGAAAAACAAGGACACTGCTTTAGCAATGTTTTCTGAGAAAGTACCCTGAATAATGTATGATCTTGTGCCCCACTTGTCTCCCATATAGGAAACAACCACAGAACCAAGCCCAACTACTGTTACAAAACTCTCTCCTCTGCCCTCCCACTCTTTACCAAGAGCAAAATGAAGAACTTGTATTTGCTCTGTGCTCACCTTTCTGGAAACCAGCTGAATTGCATCCTCTTCAAATGCCTTCACATCCTTCAATCTGGATGAAATAATGTGCTGTAACTGTTTGTAGGTGTAGGGCTGGAAGGCCATTCTGGTGAGGCCCTAAAGTAAATGACACAACACAGGGAGAAGCGTTTGCAGTGCTGGAAAACTCCCAACTGCTCAAGCATGGCCTGTATGGTTAAGTCTTACTTTCCCTGGTAAGAGCAATCAGTTTTTCACATCCTTTCCCTCCAAGTGATGTGCTTTAATCAATCATACTTGTGAAATGAACGTGCAAATCCACAAAACTGTGACTCAGTGAGGACCACTGGCTGGACATCCCTACTGAAAGGCCCGAGGAGCAAGTGCAGCTGCTATTAGAATTCAAATTTCTCTTATAAAACTTTTAAACAAATCACAGCCCCCCAGTACAAAACTATTTTGATTACAACTCTTTACACTTTATTTTTTAATACTGTAGCAGCAACAGCTGTGAAAAAATATTCATCTCTCCTTTAGCAAGTCTGTCTAAGTGTATACAGTCTCACTATTGACTTCATATTAGCAATTCTTCAGCCACGAATTAAAAATCCTCTTATGGCTCAAGCTAATAAGAACTGCTCTCAGATGAGGACAAATCTGTGTTTCAGATGGTGCACTGCCTTTCATATTCTGCAAGAGGCCTTGTATTTCTTATGCAAAATTCTTCTCCCTTGTGACTCTGTGGACTCAGCTGATCTGAAGTGGGTTTAGCAATTCACACTCCGGGGAGCTATTTTGGAGTCACAGAAGGATGGAGGCACAGAGCACTGTTTTTGCAAATCACTCCTCAGAACAGTGATGAAGAAATGACCCAGGAAAACATATTCAACACAGGTGTAGAGTGCACCCAACTTTCTGTCCAACGGGATCCAAGATCCACCAGCAGATGATGGTAAACAGAGAAGTAACTAGGTGTGTGGAATTAAAGGGGAAAGATCCAGGGAAACCAGAGCTCTAGAGTAAGCAGCTTAACCATGAAGCACAGCATTTGATTATCCAGATCTTTATATATTTAAAAAGACATCAGTATTAATTCATTCTTACACAGTGTACTTACAGAACATAACATCTCATTAAGCAAGGCTCCTAAACTTACTTTGCCAAGATTTACGTGTTCATTATCAGCCCTCTGAAGAGGGAATTATAAAAACCATTTTTCACCCTCTGATATAGCCAATCCTACCTTTGTCCTGGATTACTTTTGATTGCATCCAGTATTTAACCTGTTCTCATTTTAGGGCATAGGAACAGAACTGCTGGGACATACCAGCCTGCTGGCGACTCTGTTCATCATGATCCTCTCCGGCAGGTCCATGGTGTTGGCAATGGCCAGGATGATTAACTTGGAGTGCTTTTGGGTGGGCCAGTCAAACAAGTTGTACATCACGTTCTGTTTGCGGGTCCACAGCAGATCAAGCTGCAGAGACACAACAAGAACAATCAGACTGGAAAGGAATGGCTTTTATTTACAACACCTGATGGGGAGGGGAGGTTGAGAGAACTAACTCTGTCACTTCTCATATGATCCTGAACAAGCTGCCTCTGTTGTGCTTCCTTTCTCCTTTTACTAGTAGGGCTGCATTTTCTGAATTAGGGCTCTAATCTCTTTTGGAAAAGCACAGTCCTACAGATGCTTCAATAGCATTAACCACAGCAGAATGATTAAACAGCTGGAGTTTTTAAACACTGCTGTGACACTAATACTACATCTGACAAGATTCAAAAGACCCTGCATGTGAGAACCTGAATTAGCTTACAGCATAAATAAGAGTGCATTTGATTATTATTTGAGGCATTTCAAAACTGGATATGACTGATCACTGTAGAGTTTTCTCACTGGAAAATCAGCAGCTTCCAGACACAATACAGTAGAATTCTGTGGTATTTAGAACTACTACATAACTACTCATTCCATGTCTTGAACCGAAACAAAACATAAAACTGATGTGAAATCCAAGGCAGAGAACAATATGGCAAAAGGATACTTAGCCTTTTTAGGAAACTGAATTTCACTGGGTAAGAGGAACTTGTGTGTTCTCTCTCCTAAGTCTGTTCCTTTGAGATATGATACACTCAAAACAGTCTTTTTTCCATCCTCCAAAAACTCCTTTCTTACGATATTTCAAGGGAAGAAAACACAGGATTTTTTGTCTCACCTCATCCACTATGAGCACCGTGGTTTTCCTCTTGGGCCCAGGTGTATTGAACAGTTTTGCCAACAGTACTGCAGCATGGGTTGCTGTCACCTTCTGACCTGTCAGTAACTGGACAAGGATCAAACAGTGTTGCAGGTTAATCACACCAACATTTATTTCCTATTCAGTCTTACCTTTCTCTAACAATCAACACCAAGCATCTGGAATTTTTTTCCACTGGGGAGTAAAAAACAGAAAAAGTGGCTCATAAGACACTCAGGTCTACCAGGAACTGTCCATGAAGGAGAACAGAAAGAAAACAATACATAGCTAAAAAGAAACACCATTGGAATTTTCTGGAATTTGTCTTCAAATCATTAAGAAATCCTTCAAATCATTAAGAAAGCCTCAAAGAACTCCAAACCCAGCATATCTCAAGGGTGTCTCTGAACACACACACCTACTGAAAACCTAAGTCAGCTGACAAGAATTGCCTGACTTCAGTAATCTTGAACTCCCATTAAATTACTCATGAATCATCAGCAGGATCTAGAACTAAACTTATTCCACTCTAAGCTAAAAAAAACCCTTCAATACCTTCTGCAACAACCTATGTGCAGAACAGATGAGCTGACCTCTTCCCTTGCAGGTCCAAAGATATCCAGAAATTAAAGCATGACATTTCAAAATTACACTATATATGCTGAATCAATTATTCATCAGAGTTCAGAGTCTCCATAAAGCAAAATAGAGATTGCATTTGAAAATTGTATTTCTTTTCTAGAATCCTGTATCAACTGACCTGAGATTTCATAATTATTAAACAGGTCAGAGCATGACAATAATGTATAATCTATACTTGAATGATGTTTCCAATTCAATCAGGATGGTCTGAATCTGTCATACAAAGCAGTTGGATCCCAGAGAATCCCGATCTACAGCTCTGGAACTCTGTGTCCAGTACACCAAAAAGAGTTCTGTTTGTTGTGGTGGAACTACACACCATCTTTAACCTTATCTCTATCATCTGTCAAGGGCTTCCTGTGCCTGTACCTTCTCTCTACATTTTCATCTGACAGTGAGGCAACTGCAGGAGGGAACACTCCAGGATTTGTTTTAGTCATGCAAAGAAACATCAGCAAACTGCAGCTCAAGACTGACCTGCAGCAAGAGATGAAGCAAAAGCAGCAGCAGCCTGGCTCTTGGCCAGGGTACTTGGATAAGAGCTGAGGCAAAGGCACAGGATAAATAAGTGGTTCATATGACTATGGACTCCCCTGAGGGACATTTAACTGGGCTTGCTTAGAGTTCAGGACCCGTGGGGGGCAACAGCTTTCACTTCCAAATGCCTATTCCTTATTAATTTTAAAATCTTATGCTGAATGAGATAGGAACAAAGAATGTTAAAATACATTAACACTACTATGACATAAGGTAATTGTCAGGAAGCCTTTCACTGTGCTGAAGAAACACAGTGACCTGGCCTCAATAAATCCCTCCGCAAGACACTGTCTATGCTGGTTTGAGGAAAGGATGCAAATATGGTAATTTAACTCCCAACTATGAGAAGAGGGATATTAGAACACTGTATGCCACTACCTGCTCAGAAAGATGTCAAACTTAAATAAATGGAGCAGAAGTTTATATGAAAATGGAATAGATGCTGCAGGAAATGAATTCGTTTCCAGGTCACTTGCTTTAAGTTAGCCTAGACTTACAGAGCTCTTGAGCAGTTACTGTCTAATGCCTATTGGGTGATCTTAATCCAGGCCTCAGAAGGTTAATTCACACCCATGTAACATAAGCACAGCCAGTAGTCCCAGGTGAACACTGCAGACTAGTTTGTTTATGGATATCAGAAATACACTTTTGTTGACAGACAGTCCTTCTGCAGCTGAATTGCCATTATGACAGACCAATTAACCATAAGGACCCCCTTAGTAATTATTCTACTGCTACACTGACTTTCAGAGTTGTCATCTTAGTGGCTGTTTAAGCACACATGTGAAGAAAAAATTACCAAATGGGAAAATTTATAAAAAGAAGCTGGTTTAGATTTTTCTTAAACCTGACTGGATGTAATAAAGCAGGCTACTTCCCAGCCACTACCCTTATGCAGCAGAAAGCAAAACAGTTCAAGAAGTTGGCCAAGGCTTTAAGTCAATTATTTTCTAACCTGCTCTAAGATAAAAACAGTCTCTCAGAGGGACTTGGAAGTATTGATAAGTGCCTCGATACTGGAACACATCGAGGATCTAATGGTAAGGCATAAAATCTCTTCTTTCAAACCAGAGAGCCCCTGACAAGGCTTTACTCACCTCTAGGATCTGCACATAAGCTTGGTGAGGGTCTGTCAGCTTCATGCCGTTGATCTCCACCAACTGGAAGGGTGGCAGTTCATCATTTTCTGCAGCTTGCTGAAGGCAGCGAATCACTTCATGAACAGTTGCAGTTTTACCTGTTCCAGGCACTCCAGAAATGTACATGCACCTACAGCAGGAGAACAGCAGCCTGAGCAAAATGGTAACACTCTTGTGATGAATGAGCTGGAATTTCTGGCCTCTGACATGAGTCCTGAGTAGTCCTCTATCACTTCAGGCAATTCTCTATATTTCAGCAAACTGGAACATGTAACACACTGGAGGATCATGAGGATTTTTATTATTCCTGAAGCAATTAACGATCTAAAATACTTTATAAATGTAATTTGCCTCTTTAAAAAAAAATAAATGGTTCCCCAGACATATAAAATCGACTAATTTTATTTTGGTCTTTAATTGTGCAATAAAGAAGCCCATATTATTTCTCTTTCTTCTTAAGGAAGAAAAATACCAGGAAAATTCAATTAGGAACTTTAAACAATGATAACTTGTAGTGTGTATTGTCTGACTGCTTTTATGCCATAGGTAGGTTGGTTACAGTCTCCCAAACTCACCCTCCTGTACCATCAATGAGTTTGCTTTCCACAAAGTTATAGATATCCTGGAATTCTTCCTCACGGCAAGGCAGAGATTCTGGGACAGCAGAAACATGCAGCCTTTTGATTAAAAAAGAAAAAGATAATTAAAATGGCAGTTCCACCTGAAGGGCCCACTGACATAACAAACAGCCAGATGTGGAGTTTTTCAAATCTCTTTTACATTCTCAAGTCTGAACATCAATGTCAGGTATCTCAAAAGAAACAGCCTGGTCTCTCTATGTGCTTTTAATTTATGCAGCAGTAAGGATCTAGCTGTTTTAATTCACAAACTATTTGTAAGTCAGTGCAGAGGTAGGATAAAACAGGGCAGACTGCTTACAGAAAACTGAGTTTAAAACCTAGTTTGAAAGACATGGTCAATCCCTAATGCCTTTTTTCCCCTCCAATGTCAAGATCTACAGTGATACCTGTAAAGTTTTTTTGGACACAAAGAAGAGACAAATAGTGTACCTTTACAATCTAAAGCTGATAAGACAGGTTAAAATCATCTGAGATTGTAAAAGTAGAACTGTAAATACAACTAGTATTTGTAAATCTAATACTGTGTTGTAAATTAATAAGGGCTCTTCTCATATCATGCATTTTTACCAATCTTATTCAATATGGTAAAGATGACATCCCCTACCTCAGCATAGCTACTGCTGTGCATACCTAACACAAATAAAGATGATTTCCTCCCCTGAGCACAAGTTACCTTAATCTGGCTTCTTCTAGTACACTGGCAGGTTTCTGTGCTGCATGGCTACGCCTGGGAATTTCAGGAGTGGCATTCCGGGGAGTCTTGGGTGTTCCTGGTAAAGGCTGTAAAGGAGAATTACAACCTCAAACAGATTTCCTACATGCAGCAATTTCTGTGGGAGACTAATGATTCATACAAGTTTCCCAAACATTACTTATGCACAAACTACCCTGGGATGCCAGAGCACAAGATGGACAGAGAAACAGCCTTTACAAAGGGAATTGCCAAACATGCCTTATGGTGTTTTCTTCCTAAGAGAAAAAGGAAACTCGAAAGAGGGTGGTGACAAAGCAACTACACCTTTTAACTGTCTGAAGAATTTTCAAGTTGTTAATGCTTTTCTGAAGCACTGTGTTACAAAGTGATCTGGTTCTTAAGAGAGAGCAAGCAAATAGAAACTGATCTATCTGAACTCCACTGTTCAGACAAAAGCCATACAGTATCTTAATTATTCTTCTTTGCTGTGCTTGCAACCTAGTTACACTAGGTTTTCTGTGTTAGACATTCATTTTCATTAGACACAGAGTAAAAATGAGCCATTGACACTAATCAGTATTCAGCACCTGGCTAAGGTGCTGAATACAGCCTTAATGAGCCAGGCCTAAGATTTCTGTAGCCTGGGATCCCATCTCCATCAGTAGCCAGGACACTATGAGAAACTGCTGATCATGCTCTTTGGTGAGGCCATGATGCTGCAGAGCATCCAAGCCAATATTTTCCCTGTTTACCCAGTTTTTTAATCAACATTGTCACAACATGCAAGTGGTTTATACACTTGCATAACCCTACTTATATCAGAGATTAAATTAATCCAGATAATGCTTCATTAAAAGCTAAGGGGTTCAGAAACTTAACTGTGGTACACAGGCATCAAGCATTCAATTAACTGGCTCAGAAATAATAAAAATAGCTCTTTCAGATGGAACCTTACAGTTTTCTTTGGGGTCTTTGCAGGAGTGTGAACTGAAGACTTGCTAGAAGATTTTGGGGTGCTGAATATTCTGCTTGATTTAGTTTTCTTTTCTGGTGTACAGGGCACATCCTCCTCCTCCTCCTCTTCCTCGCTACTTGAAGAGTAAGAACTGTCAGAGCTGGACAGATCATCTTCCTGGTTCAACACGCTGTAATAAACAGAAAATAAAAAAATACATACAAATCTAAACACTACAAAGCATCACTGGTACCTTTTCAGCTTTTTCTGCAGTTCTCATAATCAGCAAACACACGTGTTTTTCACTTGAGCTGCTAATTTTCCATGGCTATTTAACAGTTTGGAGGTTTAGAGGAAGTCAGTTTTCTGAAGGACACCATGAGTCAGCTTTATGCTTCTGAAGATAAGACAGTATTTACTCACGCTGCAATTAAGCTGCACTCCTAGAACCATTTGCATTTCAGTGTTACACCAGACAAACTCTCAAGGCTTCAAGCCATCAACAGCCATCTGAACAAGGTATCGTGGATGCAAAGCTTACCTGATGTGCTGTGCAATGAGAGCACTTGTTCTCTGTGCACATGTTCTGCGAGAGCGAGGGGTCAGCACAGGGCTCTGAGTGCCCGGTTTCTGATGTCCAACTAAACTAGAAAGAAAGAACACAAAGCTGTTTTTTCTTTACACAAAGCTGATGTATTTCTTTGCATCACACTTGTAAAGACACACAGAAGGCCTTTCAAACTTCAGGCTCAATTGTTATGGCTGCCAATCCAGCATGAATTCTTATTTGTCATTTACAGATTGGCTAAGGCATGGACACTGGCAGCACAATTTCCCCCCTCTTGCACTGTCTCTTCAATCTGTCTTTGCCAAGAAAAAAAACCCCACCTACAAAATATTTGCTATACTTGGCAAATATAGCACTGCCAAACTGAAGGGACAGGGGCTCAAAACAGTTGTGGTTTTATTTGGTTTAGAGGTGGGGGTTTTGCCTATTCTTTTTTAAGAGAAAGAGAAGACAAAAACTATTTCCTTTGGGCCTCTCTTTGATCTGCCCTTATGAATATATTTTTCTCCTTGTGTTTTGATATTCCTTGGTTGTCTTCTTGGGTGCTTCTCCTCCCTACCACTGAAATATTTTACTGTTAGTACAAAACTTTCCTTCTAGTTCAAAGGACACGATGAGATGAATTCCAGATGCTTTAATTATTTGTTGATAGTTCTTGGAGATTTTTTTTAATCTGTAAATACAGCTGAAACACCATTACCTTATCAACGAAAGGTAAACATTTTTATGCTCTATTGTAACAGACAAAAAAAGAAGTGCTAATTCCATTGTCACATCAGCATCTTTGCTCTTGGAAAGGAGGAAAATTACTTATCTCTGGAAGTCTTTCATAAATGTATTTTAAAAGAACTACACGCAAATGGAAATCCCATAGACAAATAATGATAAAAGGGCCCTCACTTACGATATGATGTCATCTTCCACGTGAAGGTTCTTGGCTTTCTCACTGAAGTCTTTGGCCTTGGGGTAGGGGGACAATCGAATTGTGTCACTGAACCTCTGACAGGGCTCTGCAGTGTCAGATACTGACTTGGATTTATCATTGCTGCAAGGGATCTTTGGCGGTGAGCCTAAAATATCACTTGTGAAAGTCACTTTTCTTTTAGTAGCTGCTGATTCTAACGGTGCTATGGCATCACGGTCATCATCCAAAAGGTCCAAAACTTCACTTCCCAGGAGCCTGCCTTTAGATCTTGTGGGACCTAGAAATCAAGAGCAAAATGAACTTTTGTCAGGCTTTATTATGGCTGGTTTGGTTAACTTTCAGAAGACATGGTACAACTGGCTGTTATTTGAAGGAGATGGGCATCTCACTCCAGGAACAAGGAACTGGATCAGTAGTAGGTGTGCACTTCTATTTAGTAATTTTTTATAGGAAGACAGACACATTTGTTGTTTTCTAACTCACCTCCATCACTTACAACTTTACTGAGGTTCCAGTAAATACTGCATGTTACATAGGATCAAATGTGCTCATTCAACCAGCCCAATGGAAACATTTTAGTGCACCATTAGGCAGAAGATTAAAGAAAGGGGGACGTTCTGAGACCAAGTTGGGCACTTCAGTCAACAAGCACTTTAATTTAGAATTATCAGTTACAAATAAAACATTTGCAACAGCAGATGGATACACGCAGTAAAGTTGCCCGAAATAACAGACAAACAACTGATGTGCCCAAAAGGCTTGGGCTGATCCCAAAGACCGAACAAGGCAGCTAAAAATACTGATGTTGAATGTTACCACTGTTTAAACTACCTAAAATGGAGAGGCACAGAACATGCTACATTCAGAACTACCAAATGGACAGAATATTGCCATATACATACTGCTTAACTCCAACTTCTTCCTTGCTGTTGGGGTTTTGATGTCATTGACCGCTCTCTGTGATTGCCTCTCCTTAGCAAGGGAGGACTTGGAAACAGAATGTTTTGACTCAGCATTTTTTGGTTTTGTGGCACTCTGAACAACACTCTCTGTCTCTTTTTTCAGGGGTGTAAGGATGTCTGAAGGAATAAATGGTTCTGATGAGTCCGGGGTGCTGCCTTTTTTCTTCTTGGCTTTCAGCTTAGAGAATGTGTCTGGGGACAAAGCCTTAAAGCATTTCCCATCCCAAGACTGTTTTACGTAGAAAGTTTGTTCCTTGTTTAATGTAATAGGTAGTTCCTCCCCTGGATGTAGTGGTATTACCTGCAAAAACAGAAAATACCAAAGCACACACACATTAACATTCAGCTATTTTCTATTCACAGATCTTATTGTAACTCATGCAATCCTTCATTCTATAAAGCAACACCTTCAACCTACATTTACACCAGCATAAGTTTATTACACTACAGGACTGTTCCTGTTTCTCTCTTCCCTGTCTGTGCAGAGGGGTTGCAGTACATACCATGATGCTTTTAATGATGGTCTGTGCATCTATATCAGTGTCATAGCCAAGAACTTGGTCAAAAAACACTTCTTGGGAGGAAATCTCTCTTTTAAGCAGCTTCCTTTTATTCTGAGGTATCTCTCCAATATGACAGAACCACTGCACAACTGCACGTTTGTGCTGAGCACCTGGAACAACGAGAAGAAGTCAGTGAATGTGAAAAATTTTACTGCAAATAGTTAGGGCTAGACCTTAATGCCTTCAGCCAAAATGCCATTAAGGATAGAAACCCTCCCTGGTGAGAAAGCATCTGGTAACAGATTGCAATTCCCATTTTCTAAGCTAAATCAGTGTTTGAGTTGAGACTTTTAAGAACCAAGACAACACTTATGTAGGGTCTCAACCACAAAATACCTGGAGACCAGCTCCAGACCACCAGTTCACTATCACATATGAAGAGGTTCCTTATTTGCATAGATGTGATCTCCTCAAACCCCAGTAATTAAAAACAGTGGCATAAAAGGAGAACTGAGACATTTAAGAACGTTATTTGTAGTGCCATTGTACTTTTAGAGGCTAGACACATTTTTTTCACTGCCTAACAAACCAGTACCTTGTCAAAGATATAAAACAAAAGAAAAATCTTGTTTTCAAGGAAGTTCCATGTGTTTTGTTCCAGAATGAAAAGAATCTTCAGTTATGTTACAATAAATATCTGTTAGTAAATAAAAAAGCTGTTGTGAGATGTATTATGTTTTAAAAAAAGTAAAGAAAATTAGAAAACCTCTAAGTATTATTATGATGGCACAAAAAGAACAAAAGCTGTTCAAAGAAATCAGACATAGCTAACGAGGAGCTCCCCATTCAGACTCAGACATAGTCTTTGTATCAATCACCTCCCGTGATGTATCTCTTCATATCTAGGAATAAACAAGTAGTTCTAGAAGGGACAGACGCAACAAATCCCATTTGCTCAGCCTAGTACTTTTTTGTTAAATAGCCTGATGTCTAATAAGAGGCAACTTTCAGGGCTGCAATGCTCTTGGTCCATTTGAATTCTCCAATCTCTAAACAAAGCATGAACTCACACTGTCTTCCTCCAGGACCATTTCTTTTAAATTAAGCAACTAAACAAAAAGACTGTAAAAATATAATGTCCTTAAACTCTGCATTTATGTATCAAATTTAGCCAAAATTAGCCATCGGTGCCAAATATTTGGGGAGTATGTGAATACAGATGCAACAATTACCAAAGCTTAATTTTCCTAATAAATTAGGTCAGTGATACAGTGTTAATGCTAACTACCTCCCCATGAAAAGGTCACTTTAAAACATTTTAAGATTTCTCAGATAGAAAGTAAATTGTTATTTCTCTTACCATCTTCATATAAATCCAGGAGCTGTGCTACATAAGGCCGATCTGCATTCACCCCTTCTACTAGAATAAAGTCCCCAAGCTGTATACACGTTTCTGTTCTGCTGCTTTCGGAGGTAATAATGATCCCCCTAGAAAGGGATAGACAGGCAGATTAACAGAATTTCATACTCTTCCTAATTCACACATCATTAAACCTGATGGCCTGTCAACTTTACAGCTAGTTATAACCTTTCTTGAAAAGCTTACAATTTAGTTCCCTGATTAGCTTTCACACATATGTCAACTAGACAGCTAACACTTATTCACAGATTTAGTTAAATGCTTTCGTTTATACATTATACAATTTATAATTCAAGAGCTTTGTAACAATGTTTTTGTTATATATGTATAGTGTCACAACATAATGCTCAAAACCTTACTCATATTCTCACTGCCTGCCACTTTAACCTAAACGACGTCCGAAATTTAAGAAAACATTCATTGATTAAGTTTCCCTGAGCAAGACAGAAATAAATGTTATTTACTTGTACTGAGTAGTCCTCAGCTTTCTGTCTGAGCTCATGGGTTTCCCATACCAGGAGTAGATAAGTTTGCTTTGCTGCCGGGTGTTCATGATTCCCAAGGAAAAGCTGAAAGAAATAAGCAAACACTTTTTTAAAAATTGTTATTTGAAAGCAAAAGAAGGCAAGATGGAAAGATACATAGAAATACCACAAACTCTTTCGGTGTGTAGGAAGAACGTGGTGGTTCGCTCAGAGAAGACCACCTTCCCCAAAGCCTCCAGACACCTCTCCCCGAGGGAGAAGGAAAAATGGAAGATATTTAGCAGTGAATTTTTACTCAACTCTTAATCAATTCCCTCGCCGCCATGGCGGGGCGGGCTGCGCCCTCCGGAGACTGAAACTCGCTTGTTTTCCACACCTCACTGCGATCGGGTTGGTTTGGTTTGTTTAATTCCTGTTTTCTAAGCAAGAATTTCCCTTGGAAACTCAGGGCAAAGTCCTCGGTGCCGATCACCCCCCGCCCGCCCCAGCCCGTCGGTTCGGAGCGCGGGCAGCGCTGCCTCAGGGACTGTGCCCCGCTGGGGGCGGCGCATGGCGGCACAGGGGACAGTGTCCGCCGGCTCGGACACCGAGGGGCTTCGCCACCACCACAGAGCCGCTAACCCGCCCACCGCCCGCACAGAGCGCCAGACCCGCCAGACCCCCTCGCAGAACGGGTAAGGCTGGAAGGGACCACATTCACTCATCCGGTCCCTCCCTGCTCCAGGAGGGTCATCCCAGAGCACGTTGCAGAGGACGGCGTTCAGACCTGTTCTGGGACATCTCCAGCGAGGGAGACTCCCCACGTTTCCCAGGCAGCCCATCGCGGTGCGCGGTGACCTGCACGGGACACGAGTCCCCTCCCTGTCCCCCCTCTGTCCCCTCTCTGTCCCCTCTCTGTCCCCTCACAGCCCCAACTCACCGCCGCCCTTCCACGACTCCCGCCAGCGCCGCGATGGAACTTCGCGCCACAGGCGGGGGAAGCTCCGCCCCCCGGCCGCGCGTGCGCACGGGGCGGGCGGGGGCGCCGCCATGTTTGTGGCGGGCTGCCCGCAGGTAAGATGGCGGCTGGCGGCCGCGCCCCGGAGGCGGAAGGTGCCTGAACCCTTTAGGGGAGGGGAGTTCGGAGTTCGGAGTTCGAGGCTGAGCTCGGGGCTGGGAGCGGGGCTGTGTAGCCGCGACCATGGCCAACCGCACGGTGAAGGACGCGCACAGCATCCACGGCACCAACCCGCAGTACTTGGTGGAGAAGATCATCCGCACGCGCATCTACGAGTCCAAGTACTGGAAGGAGGAGTGTTTCGGCCTCACGGGTATGGCGGGCGGGCCGGGGCGGGCCGAGGGGCCCGGCGGGAGCTGCTACTGACGGCCTGTCCCGTCCCTGTCGCAGCCGAGCTGGTAGTGGACAAGGCCATGGAGCTGAAGTACGTGGGGGGGGTCTATGGAGGAAACATCAAGCCCACACCCTTCTTGTGCCTGACGCTGAAGATGCTGCAGATCCAGCCCGAGAAGGACATCATCGTGGAGTTCATAAAAAACGAGGACTTCAAGTAATTTGTAGCACGATTTTTCCCGTTATTTTGTGCTGTTGTAATGAGTATCTATCCAAAACAGCCGGGAATACCTCAGTGCAGGGTTTAGCTTTCATTGGGCCCTGATAAACTTGCTCAAAACCAAGTCTTTCCCCTTGCTTTTGAAACTGCTCACCTTGTCATTTGTATTTAGAGTGGCTTGCACTCGTGGTATGTGCTTCTGCCTGAAGTATTTGCAACAAGGTACATAAAGGGAGCCACGTTAATCTAATATTTTCTTCGGTATTTCTTTCATCCTTATCAGTGATGATACACCCATACAGACATTTTATTTATATATATATATATATAGATACACACACGCACTTGACTACACGTATTTTTCATAAACTTGAACGCGTGAAGGAGGAAATCCAAATGGCTGTGTATTCTATTTAGTGTACTGATTCTCCTCAGAAACTTATGGGAAAAACTCTTCTTTTACTCAAACTGCTAACTGTACAAAAGGCCCAGGTCCATGAGGAGGTTTCCTTTCCAGGTATGTCCGAATGCTTGGAGCGCTGTACATGAGGCTGACGGGCACTGCCATCGACTGCTACAAGTACCTGGAACCACTATACAACGACTATAGAAAAATAAAGAGTCAGAACAGAAATGGGGGTAAGAACTCCTACTTAGCTGTGGTTTCTTAGTAACTCTTTTGTTCAACTATCATGCTAGATAACAGTAAATATTCTGTTTAGCAATGTAAACTTAAACAATTGTGGCATAACCGGCCCACATGACATAAATTGTCCGGAGTGTTTCATCTTTACTCTAGCCACTAATCTTATCTCTTAAATGCTGTTTTCACCCCCAGAATTTGAGCTGATGCACGTGGATGAGTTCATTGACGAGCTGCTCCACGAGGAACGTGTGTGCGATATCATTCTGCCTCGATTGCAGGTTGGGGAAAGTAGATGGCTATGGAATTCTTAACTGCATCAGGTTCAGTAGCTGTATCAGTTACTGGCTTGTTGTATAAGCTATGGATGCCTCCTCAGGTGTTTGTTCTTACTTGGGTTATGTTGGATAAAGTTGCCATTTCTCCTAGAAACGGTATGTTCTGGAAGAAGCTGAGCAACTCGAGCCTCGTGTTAGTGCTCTGGAAGAAGACATGGATGATGTAGAATCTAGTGAGGAGGAAGAAGAGGAAGATGAAAAGGTTGGTGAACTATTTTGGAAAGGGATAGTTAAAGCTGAACCACTTTAGAACACTTTATGGTCTACAATAAATATTCGAGGGGAGGCATCAGGAGGCTGCTGGCAACTCTTATGTCCCCCCTTAAAATATTTTCATATAAGCAGCTTGTGAGGATTTGTTAGATCCTGAAGCAGTTCTTGAATGCTCTGTGTTTGTTAAGCTTTTCTGTCTCCTGAAGTTCACAAATCTGGATCTGTTCTGTGTTAAACATATTTCAGGTAAATTGTTTTACATATATGTGTAATGGAAAGAGCTGAAGGTGATGATGAAAGTTATTATGACCATCACAGTCACTGCTGCTGTAGTTCTTCAGAATCAACAGTATGAGAAGTGGCTGTTTTAATTTCCAGTGGGCAGGTTTAGGCAGAACCGCTCACATGAGATACCTGAGGAGGGGCAAGCTTGACTGCACGACTTTTGTAATTTATATTAATTGTTCAGAAATATTTACTGAGAGCTAAAAACCTTGATGAAACAAGACTTAGAGAACCTGCCCCCTCCTTGTTTGCAGCTGGAACGAATACCATCTCCCGACCACCGCCGCAGGGGATACAGAGACCTGGACAAACCCCGCAGATCTCCCGTTGTGCGGTACAGGCGCAGCCGGAGCAGGTCTCCAAGGAGGTGACGTGACTCTTCCTGAGCATTGTTTTTACCTGTTCTACTGCAGGTGGCTGGAGCACAGAGGTGAAGGTGGCAGTTGAGCCAGAACCTCTCACACATCCCCATTCCTTTAGCCACTTCCTAAAGTAAGGAGTTGCAGTGCACAGCCACATTCAACCCCTCTGCCTATTTCTCCAGTCCTTCAGTAACCCCTGAACTTGCTGGCCAACATTAGCTAAATTTGACAATACAGTGAGGATGTTAAGGAGACACAAGTGCTTTGTTTTCATGTATGCCAGAGGCTGCAGAGAAAATCCTGGTAACTTCTCTTACTGATAATAAGCCAGGAAAAACTCATCACTAACCTCCCTTGCTCACTGCATGGGCCAGTCCAGAAGCAGGTCCTTGTGCAGCAGGCCAAGCACACACTAACAGGGGTACGGGAGGCCCTGGTGCTGTTGCCAGAGGATGTGGGAAATAAAACAGCTGGTTCTGCTAACGATTTTTAGTAATTTTTGCTTTTCTCCCCCAATTGCAGGCGAAGTCGCTCTCCAAAGAGAAGAAGGTAGTGTTTTATTCTGTTATTTAATCTTAGAAGGTGTGCATTTTTAGCACAACTCTCTTACAAGCGTCTCTCTTTTAGCCCATCGCCGCGCAGGGAGAGGCATCGCAGCAAAAGCCCGAGACGGCACCGGAGCAGGTCCAGGGAAAGGCGCCACAGATCCAGATCTAAATCTCCAGGTATTTCTGTCACTTGCAGGTTAACTCTGGCAAGTCTTTATCAGGAGAACATTCACTGCAAGAAAAATCTGTGTCACGGTATCAAGACATGGCATCAGTGCTTAATCTGGCTGACAGAAGTGCTGGTTACATGAAAGCACAGCTGGAGAACTCCTTTAATGCACATAAAATTGCCTTGAGCAAGTTTTCACATAACTGCCAGGAGGTTAATTTGAGTGCCTAATTAAAGCTAGGGTTGTTCTGCCATTATCTAGCACACTTGGTCACTAGGAGCAGATTGCTTTGGCAAACGAAAAAGAATTCTGGGGTCTGTGGAAGTAACTGTACCTTTTTATCTCACAGGGCATCACCGAAGTCACAGACACAGAAGTCATTCCAAATCGCCTGAAAGGTAAAGGCCTGACCTATTTCTTAAGGGTATCTGTATTGCTGTAGCAGCTATTACTTGTCATTTAATCTTGGAGACTGAAGGTGGCTTTACAGTGTTGGAGATCTAGTATTTCACTGAGTACTTTTCTCAGTGTTGTAGTCAAGTCACACCATCCATATTTGACTGCAGAAACCCCCCCTTACTGCTAAGGCTCACCTTGGTCTTTCAAATGAATTACTAGTACTGTGTCAGAGAGCTTTGTTGTTCTGTTTCAGATCTAAGAAAAGTCACAAAAAGAGTCGGCGAGGGAATGAATGACAAACTAAACCCAGCACACAGTTTAAGGACCTTGAACTGCAGTCTGATGCTGTCCATCTGCTTTATGGGACAGCTGGATCTGTACTGGCTGCTTTAGCAGCCCATTTCTTCAGTCATTCTCTTGTGCGAGTCTTGTTTTCTGTTAGGATTTTTTTATTAAAAGGAAGTTAAGGATACTTTTTATGTAGTGAGTTAGTCATCCTTGTGATAGAATTTGAGGATTTTTTAAATTGTATTCCTTGAGACCCATAAAAGCTAGTGAAGAGCAATAAAAAAGGTTTGTCTTTCAAGGCTCCTGGCTGTTTCTTTCATAATACTGTGTTCAGATGTTCCCTGTTTGAAGCTGCTTCATTCTCAAATCAAGGTGTTGTGTTCAGTTGCCAAGGAAGTGTCTGTTCCAGTCCCAGACACTGCAGAGCCACCAGCGCTGAGCTATCTCAGAGCTCCAGCATAGGAGAGGAAGCAAGACTGTCAAAATCCAGTGAGTTTACAAAAAACTCACTCAGAACTGCTCTCCAACACACAGCTGTCACAAGTTCCTTTGTAAAAATCACCCTGAAGTTAATCTGCTGCTTCTCAGACAATTTAGAGGGTTCAAGTAGTACAAAGTGCTTAATTCTTTTGGCGCAAGAAGTTCAATATATATTTAAAGATAGCAAACCGCTACGTTGAGCATAGTTTGTGGCCTCCCTGAATATGACACTGATGCTCAGGTCTACCTTCTCTGAATCAAGTCAGCATTGGCAAGTGCCTGTTTTTTAAATGTAAAATAATTAAGGTCTTGCTGAAATTATAATTCTCATTTTAGTACATTTAATTCTGTATTGCAGGAACTCACTTGTTAAGCCCTTGTGTACCACATCATTATTGACAGCCTTGTTTCAGGAGGAGGGACTGACAGGTTTATCCCTGCATTTAGGGCTTAGGGATCCTCATATATTGCCAAGTGAATCCTGACAACTCAAAGAGTACGCCCAGTGAATTTATGGAAAGTCCTCTTCAAAGTTACTTCCCAGTACAGCATGAATTTTCCAGAGTATCTGCATATTATTTTGCAAAGTTAATGAACAGAAAAGCAGGTGTGTTCTTCCTTCAGGAATTTACAAGACAGGTCTACTGCTTGTATGACATGTTTTAAGATGCTCATCTTTCTAAGATCTTTAAATTTAAGCCATTTTTGTTATTCTAGTTTCTTAATTCCAGTTAAAGCAAGCATATACATACAAATAGGGAAGAGGAAGAAGTTTTATGTCCTTTTTTTGCAGTTTTATTTTTCTTTTAAAAAGTTTTTTGGCACTACATAGTTCTGTAAAGAATAGAAGTGACAAATTTTTAAACACATGAAATCCCCTTCTAATTTTATTTTTTTTTTTAGAACAATATATATAAAGTCTGAAGCAACCAAAGTATGAATACAGCTAATAGAAAATAAAGAACTTAATTTTAAAAATTCTCTCTCTTTACAGTTTATCAAGATAAAACAAAACACGATTCCCCTTAAAAATAGGGTAATAAAATAGATGAAATTTGTATCACTCGGTTTTGTGATACTAGTAAAAACTATAGTTCATATCTATGTACAAATGATACAGTTTAAAAACAGTCTTAAATAATCTTGTATCTAAACATGTTGCATTAAGATTTTAAATCAGAACCTGAATTTGTTCCTCCCCTCCCCCCACCCACCCACAATCCCATTGAATTTCACTTTTTCTGTTGAATGTAATTCAGATTCAAGTGTGGGTGTCCTTGAGACAGAAGCGGGAAACGCTGGTTACTCTGCATCAGTGGACCAGCTAAAAGAAAATGGATCACAGTTACTTCAGCAAATCCAACATTTAACAGTGCTTGGCTACATTCAGTGTACTAATCTAACCTAGAAATAAAGCCATTTACTAGACTGACACAAATGCTGTCTGTATAACTAAACCATTTAATGGGACAATGCAGTATTACTTTAATCCTATCTCCAAAATTCCCTAAGAATTATCAGTACATCATTTTGCTGCATTACATCATATATTTAAGAGAAATAACTTGAGGATTTTAGATAAATTTAGGTTTCACTTGGAAACCCTGCTACAGCCAGTAGATTAGACTTTCGAAATGGATTTGCACCAGTATCTCATTTTATACCAGGTGACCCAGCAACATGTAACTGCAAATCCTCCAAGGCAAATTTGGGCATCGTTTCTCTCGTGGTGGAGGTCTTTTTCCTAGAGCCCTTCCCAGTCCTGCCAGATGCTGAACACCTTTAACTGGCATCAGAAAGAGCTGAGATAAAGTCACTCCTTCAGAGTACCCTGACTAACTGAACCTGATCTAACTTTAACAGCAGATGGGCTGGACTAGGTAACCTCCAGAAGCCCCTTTCAACCTTAAATTATTCTGTGGTCTTGCAAGTTTCTATCTATATAAGTCATTCCCCAAAGCGAGGCACAAAAGCCAAATAAAATTAATTAGGACAAATATTTCTTCATATTTTTAACATGCTCAGGGGCCAATCATCTTAACCTCTGTTGAGGCAGAGGTGACTCTACAGTGAGATAGCAGCAAAGGAAGAAGAGGCCAGAAGTGCACCACACTGCAAACTGGCTCAGATTTCAGATTTTGATTTAACCCTTCCCTCCCACAAGGATTTCCATCCATCCCTCGAGGAAGCCGAAGCGCTGATTTGACTCTAGGATTCATTATGGTTCCAGGGAGCCTAGCAAGTGAAACATGATTCCTTGGCTTTGAAAGCCTTTGAGACAGTACAGAGACATGTTGCATGAGCTGTGGATGCACATACTAGTTCTAGTACCTTGAGGGTAGAAAGGTTTGTTCGGTGGGTAGCTGGCATTTCCCTGCTGCATGTAGTTCTGAGGCATATTGTAAGGCCACGCTCCTCGGAGGAGAGGAAAATGGGTAGGGGTCCCATGGTCCCAAGGGACAGAAGGAGGGTTCATTTTACCAAACTGTCCTTGGAAACCCTGATCTATTTTTCAATTGAAAGGGAAAAGCACATTGCAAGTTGAAATAATTAAACAGTAAGTCACAAATACAATTTACATCTTAAATAACAGTTTGCAGGGGACTTAATGTGATTAGTCTGATGTGCTACTTTTCTTTTAAATATACATCAATAAAAATTACCACCTAAATTACTTCATTATTCGCTATAATAGAATTTATTGGGGAGGAAGACAGAGGATGAATCAGTATTAAAATCAAGACCTGCGATTTCATTATTCCTATGTCATTCTCATGATGAAAATACAAGGTCTGAACAATGTCACTACTGTCTGATCCCACACAAATAAATATCCACTGACATGAAAGCTGTTATCCTACTGCAAGAAATAATTCTCAGATGTACACTGGAATTTTACTAATACCTATATGCTTAAGAAACTTGCTATCTAAATCATCAGACCAACTTAAAATTGATTTTTAAAAATATTAAAATTGATTAGAATTTATTTTTTAAAATATAATTTGTGTACTTATTTCCAAAGTTTGTAAGCTATTCCATTTAAAATTCCAGTATCACTGCAACATTAAGGATGAGAAATCAAGCATCCAAGGAGGCAGGGCACACAACATGAGGTATAGCTCTGGAGTATGCATGAAAAAAAGTTGTCTGTCTGAAACTTCTAATGATCCTACTTGTGATCAGTTGTCTACTGAAAAGAAAATTTAAGTAGCTCCTTCCAAGTCAAGGTTATGTGAGCCAAGACCAAGTTTCCAAAAACTTAGTGTTCCTAAATTGTCCCAAGACAAGTAAGAAACCAAACCAAAGAGAGAGGAGACAACTCATCTCTACTGTGCATCCACCCAGTGACCTCACCTTAGTGGCAGCTAAGCCAAAAAAGAAATAAAACTAATTAAATACAAAGAGGAGAAATACCGTGACTGGGAAGTAGTTAAAGGAGTGTGATGAGGTTGGAAATAGGTGGAAGATGAGGGATGGGGAAAAAAAATACTGTGACTGACAGCACAAGAAAACTGAAGAATGGAAGAAACTAGAATTTGTGGAGCTTGTCTGAAAGAAGGCAGCTACCTGGGCAAGGAGACCTGGATTGGAAGGAGCTGCCTGAGAAAAAGTCAAAGCTGGGGTGGATGTGCAGAAGGGGACAGACAAGCCTGGACAGAGAACTAAGATCAGAAATGGAGAGGGAGGGACACAGTACACTGGAGACACAGAAAACACATGGGTAGCAGTTTCTGTATCCTCTAAAATATATTCCCCACAAAGCTTTGAATAGAAAACCATGTATCTCCAGCACCTTAACATGTATTTGAAACTCATTGGTGAATTACTCCTCACCCAACAGTGAGCTGAAAATCTCCTGTTGCTGTTAATCACCTTATTAGTGAGAGAAGGGCTGGGGAGGAGACTCAGAATTTCCTCCTTGTGAAGAACTGCACCACTATGTTGTATGATGGATGTGGGTTTTTTTAAACATAGGAAGAGCTTACACACTCAGAATAAAATCAGGAGACCATTATCATGATCTGCAGATAACAGTTAAAATTTAGGGGCTGCCACAGTTCATGTTGCAGAGAAAACTGAATGGGCTGTAATTATTATATACTGTTTTTTCTCAGCCTCAAAAACACTTGGCTTAGCTATGAGGCGAGAGGCTGTTGCCCACTTGTTGCAGGAATATGTATTTTCAGGAATCGACATAGAGATTATGGAAGTTGAATGTGGCAGGATAAACTCTAGGAACAAAGGATGGATAAGATGATGTGATATTGTCCTAAATGCAAGGAGGCAATATTCAATTTGCACAGCTATAATCCTACCAGTCTCTGAGTTCCTGGTTGCAGTCTTGGCATTTATCTAATAAACTATGTAACAACATACTGATCCTACAGGCCTTTTCCAACCTTAACGTTTCTATGATTCTATGACACAACAAAACCATTATTTATCAGCATATTCACAGCAATGACTCAAACAACGATTAGGACATTTCTCAGTTGAATGCAGGATTTCTCACTGTTGCACAGCCATAAGGGCAGACAGGACCAATGCTTCAAAGTCACAGTTACAGAACCTGGCTAATTTTTTTTTCCTATGAAAATGTTAAGACACTGAAGGTAAAGGTTTAGTTTCTTAAGCATCATATTTTAAAAAAGTTGCAAGAGTTAGCTGTTTCTGTAACACTTAACACTGGTACACAAAGTGCGAGAGGTTTGATACAACAGAGAAGAGTTACCTGAATTCCCCACAGTGCCATTGTTCACCAGTGAGTTTGGAGTCACAGGATTGTGCCAGTGTCCCTCATGAGAAGTGCTGGGGATTCCCATGGGCCTGGCAGCAGGCTGTGCAAAGATGATACTGGGATCATTCAAGCTTACACTGCTCTGGTTATTTGTGGTGCTGCTGCTGCCAGATCTCATAGAAAATGGAACATTTGTAGAATGAGGAGGGTTACCCGGTGCAGAGTGAATAACAGGCCCATGAATGGGCCAAGAAGTGTTGGGAAGCTGAATTTGGTGATGGTGCATCTGAAGCAGTCCCAGGTTATGCAAGGTGGAATACTGACCTGGGGGAGATTGGGGAAAGTTAAACAAAGGCAGCTGGACCTGATGGGGTGGCTGTGCACCCTGCTGTGGCTGTGGAACATGCTTAGACTGGGATATTGATTGTGGTTGAGTCTGGTTAATGGAGGCTGGCTGAGAGGAGTTCTGGGTAAACTGCTGAGGTTGTGGAGAGTAAGATGATTGATGCGAATCAGACTGGAGGGGAAAAAAAAATGTATTTCTGATTAGTTCACTACTTATTTAACGGTGGTTTTCTTTAATAAGCACCCACTGTATTAGACTAGTCATAAAAAAGGCAAAGCCCTCCCCAGCAACACCCCAAACACTGCACCCAAGTTCCTGCTGGTTTCAGTAAGTGTGCAGTCCCACTGACACTGACTTTCACCAGCAGATGATTTGTTAATGTGGCACATCCCACCATGAGAAACATCATTCTGAGCAAACATTAGCCCCAAGCTTGTCATTAGACTACTCACACATCTGTTTCTGATTTTTAATTAGTGTTTTCCCCACCCTACTTATTTACTACAACCCAGAATCTCATTAACTAATTAACTTATTTCTAAATAGAGTGGTTCTTATTACTACACACAGTTTTTTAAGTAATTCCAAAGCTCCTACTATTTTTTCCAATTTTTAAAATCTGTTAAAGAAGAAATGCAAATTCCAAAAACCCAGTTTCAGCCTTCATAACCTGATGTTAGGCCATGGCTAAAGGCACAGAAATATCAATTATTACAGCCTTGGCAGAACGTTTGCAAAGCTTTTCCTTTATCAGCAAAAGAAAACAGGTACGAGGTCATTTCATCTGTTTGGAATTGCAACTAGGAAAGGAAGCACTTCAAGAACTGGAGTGGCTGAGAAAAGAGTTCCCCAATTTATCTGCCAATATTTAATACCAATATTTGGATTAACTAAATCTGTTTCTAAGCACTGAGACAAGATGCTGATGGCATAAGATAAGTGCCTCCTAAGAGGCAGTCAAATGACAGACAGATACCTAAACCAGAGAGGATTACCTGAATCTCAGATCTCATTCTCCCCCCAAGACTGAGTCTTCTCTCCATCGACTACAGCACACAGCCAAGCTCCAAGTGCCTCAGCTGCTGTCAAACACCTCAAGTTAAAGGTCTCTGCAGCTTGTCCCTATCCATGACTGCTCCCCTGTCCATTTAAATTGGCAGTCACTTCTCTCCAATGACCAGAGGTCTGCAGGACTTCCCCATGCCAGAGCATTCCTTCTAGCAGCATGCTCTGTGTCTGTGCCTGGGAAAAAGCCCAGAAGGTGGGATTGCTCCCTGCTGCTATTCCAACTGTCCCTGTGTGAGTGCCTCCTATACCTTTCTATCAAAACAGGAAGAGAAGGTAAAACTGGGATTTGAAAGATGACCCCTAGTTTAACAGTTTAAATGCTATAAAAATAAAGCACATGCACAGATTACAGCCCTCCCGAAAACATTAACCCACCACAAGCATGCACTGGACATAGCAGCAGCAGGACTGGAAGAGTGTTAAGCTCCAGCCTCTTGATCTGCTTCCTATTCTCTACCTCTTGCTTCACTAATATTCTGCCTTCCCATTCTCCTCAAACAATTCCTGCACGGCACATATTCATCAAGAAATCCTGGCCAAATGACAACCGTGCAACACACGGAGAGTCAATGACATTCAGGGGACACAAGAATGTGCACAAGCAGTAGATCCAGTGCACATGTGTCTGCCTGTATGTGCACCCACGTATCCAGCTTCAGTTTCCCAAGAAGAAATACAAGGCTCCCAAAAAAATTCTCCTGTGACATGTTCAGCCCTTCACTTAAATTAGGGCTGTATCGATCCCTCCTTAGCAGCATATTATTATAGTAAAAATAATGTCATAAGGTGTCTGTTTCTGGAGCCAACATTCCAATAAATGCTTGCTGATCAATTAGAGCATTCGAGATCAGCAGCCCTGATTACTGTTTGCTTACTTGCCTGCTTCATTAGCAGGCACATGTTTCTGAGACTAACAGCTTAAAACAAATGAATTTCTGCTGTATTCTGTACTCCAAAAATATTAAATGCCAGCAGCTGTATTTGCTCAAATACCCTCTGCTATCCATCTACACTTAGAAGTAGGTTAAATATATTTTATGTAGTTCTACAGAGACTTGAACAAATTCTAAGATGAAACTACAAAAAATTTCCCCTTTGTTCTGCTTGTGGTTCTAGTGTTCTCTGGCAGACTTTTGATTGAAGTCTGATGCATCTGAGTTCCCTGTCTGTCCATGACAGTCCTTTTAAGAGAGTCCTCTTAAACTACGGAGTCATGGTTGTCACTACCCTCAGTCTCCAGCAAGTCAACAACGAGTTATGCTTTACCTCCCTCAGTAGCTCCAGAACACTGCCAGAATAGCTAAACACAAGACTTAGAAAGGCTTCCTATCTTAAATCTGTCCTTTCAGAATCGCAAGGTATCTCACATGAATTTTGACTATGAGGTTTCCACATTGAAAAGCCATAAATGCTCTCCAAGAGACACTGTTACAAATCAAAGTTTCATGAAGTGGCAGAGTGCAATGTTGTCATTATAAAGGCCAGAATCTGAGGAAATACACACCAAGCTGTTCCCAGCATGGCTGGTTTGCTCCAGCTCACTCCAACCCCCAGCTCATTGAACTTACACATTCCGAGGACTGTCTCGTGCGCAGGGGCCGCTCCACCTGCTGCTGGCTCACGGCCACCAGCTGGGAATTCACCATGCTCCGGACCAGCTGGGTGCCTGAGCAGGGAACAAAAGTGTCAATACAAACCACAGGTTACAGGTGACACAGAATGAACAGAACTGGGAGGCAGCAATAACTCATGTGACAGAGTAAATAAATCACTTGAACCTCTCCTTTAAGCGAAAATCTGTCCCTCTACTGGCAACAGACAACACTAACAGGTACAGCAGCTAAACACAAAATCTATTTCTGAGTAAAACGATTCTAGCATGAACAAGGCTCACTTTGCTATCAGGTGGGTTTCCACACTACTACTGTAAGCAGTGGCATTTTAAATAGCAATGGCAGAAACTTTCGGATAAAGAAAGTAAAGGAAAAAAAGAGTAAAGGATAACAGAACACAGAAAAGAAGCAAGGTTCCCTTTGAAGTTCTTTTACGAATGCTTTCTCTACTTTCTCAAGTAGCACAGGCACCTAAGGGCCTAAGTTGAATGGGTTTGCAATTAGCCAATCTCTAAGTGCTATCAGGAATTGGAAAGCTGGATCTAGCCTCCTAATTCACCTGTACACTTTTTTGGTGATTTTTGGTGAAAATACATTTACTTACCTCTCACAGATGATGGAGGGTTAGCTAACATTTGAGAAAGATTTGGAAGAGGAAATTCATTTGATTATTATTATTATTATTACTACTTCTAAATGCATCCAGTGTGAGTGGCAGACAGGTAATGCCATACCCTGAAGTCCACTATACTTACTGCTGAGTACAGTTTTACCATCCATGCAAAGTAATGTCTCCTGTACTTCAGGAGACATTACTCCCCTTGAAGAAAAGCAACTCTTAGACTAAAACCAATGACTGAAAATTTTAGTTGCAAGACTTTTTTTTAGGTTAATTACCAGGTCTGTACAAAAATGTAGAGAAAATGGATCTCGGAACTTTCAAATTAGACTAACAACACAAACTAACTTACCTGGCATGCTGTTATTTCTCTGACGGGTCTGTTTGAATTCAGGACAATCTCTCCTAACATGACCCACATCCCCACAGATGAAACACCTTTTCTCTCTTGTTTCTCTGTCATCTTCTTTCACTTCTTTTTCATCATCTTTCTCATTCTCCTTTTTCTTCAATCTGAAGAATAATTTGTATTAGCAATATCACCAAACCACACACACAGACCCAAATCCCTGTGGAGTTGTTACATTGGTATGTTCAAAGGAAATGGTTACACAACCAACAGCTGTACCAGAACACAAATATCTCAGGAATCCCAGAAAAACACTTTCGGATTCTGGGCTGGTTAACAACCTGTTTGTATAAACTTAATGAACTTAGAAGCTCCTCAGACTTGTCCCAAAGCTGTCTGACTGTATTAGTGCAGAACTATGCCTGCAGTTAAGCAGGCTTAGCCTGCCAGGTAGCTTGGGAGTAGTTCTATGCAGCAATGCCACTGAGTCAGAATATACCCAAAACAAGTGACCTTGTAGATACAACCTCCCCCTGACTGGGGAGGACATATTTCTCTACAAGAGTGTCTGAGTCTAGACAGGATGTGAAAGAAAGGACCAAGGCTCTTTCAAACACTTTGTACTAATACAACAGGAGAAGAACTAGGGATCAGGAATCAAGACAAGAAGTAAAGGTCTTTTTCCACAAGGTAACTGTAGGATTGTTACATATTAATATTATTTTGTGAGCTGTATATACAATTTGACAGAGATTCTGTGTAACTGTGCTGTAATAGCAGTTTGTGTGAAGAATAGATCACAACTTCTTTTCCTGAGGCAGATGTAGGGAAAAAAGTGATGCAATTCAATGTGCTAGTGCTTGTTCAGAGAGCAGAAGAAAGAAATAGTCCACCTGTGACCTCAAGAGTTCCAGTCCAGGTTCATGTATCTTGAACTCTGATGACTGAACAAAAGGCTGGAAAATAAGGACTTTGTAGCGGGAAGAAACCAAGAATCCTTCAAAGAATTATGGAGCACACAACTGACAATAAGGAGCACATGAAAAAAGCCCAGACTGTAATCTGCATTCTAAGGGCTTAAATAGGTTTTAGAGGAGTCAGACAACCTTTGCATTAAAAATGCAAAGCTGTAAAAAATAAGAGAAGGGCACATTCTCTGTCAATTCCTGCTAAACTCTCTCTGGAGATACCAACCTGCAGGTACTGGAGACTCTTTTTGCAGGAGTTCTGGATCCAAAATTAATGAATGAAATCAATGTACAAGTGCGAGATCACCAAGTGACTGGTACCAATATGATGTTACAGAAACACACCTTAACTCTGTACATTTTAACTATTCCTAGAGTTAAATAGATGAACTTTTACCTGTCTTGCACATGTATGTTATCAGATCTACAGAACAATTCAAATTCAACACTGTCTTCTGAACATGATCACTACAGGAAATCCATTTCAATACATGACAAACTGTGCAGCCAGGTAATATGGCCTCCATCTGAATGTTTACACCATGAAAAGATAATTTAGTGATCGAAATTTTAAGTTAAGCTTGACTACATATTAACATATTATAGACTTGATTTTACTCTGTGTGTGCTTGCATAAGCACTCTAAGACTTAAAGAGATGATCAGAAACTGTCTTAAGAAAGGATGGGAAATTGAAGATCAGATACGAAGCTTTGATTTTCTCTTCAATTCAGCGATTTTTTTTTCACTTCCATTAAATCTTCAAATATCCAAATCTTTTCTGATTGAATCTCAAAGATTTTATGATAGCTTTCTATATTACTCACCTCCTCCTCTTTGGACAGTCTTTCATGTAGTGACCAATTTTTCCACAGACACGACAACACCTGTCATTGGGTGCCAATTCCCCATCTGTCAGCACTTTTGAGTCAAAAAAGTATTCCTATAAAAACACATCAGACAGATAAAATATATAAACCATTCACTTACAAGACTGGGAAATGGAAGCATAATGGACAGCTTTCATCTCCTATTGTTCCTTAAATGTTACTACTTCTTGGATTATACCTGGTTCCTTTTCTTCCCCTAGATAATGGTAGCTCTTGCAGACACGTGGAGCAGCCTGGGCTAAAAAGGGGTGTTTGGTCTCAGGGCCAGAGGCTGAATTTGTGGAACAGCTCGTTCAGGCTCCAGCTTGCTGCTTACCTTCCACTCCCCAAAGGCTCCTCAGAGGGCAAGTTTGATCTATTTTGGTGTCTGAGTCACTGCTTGAATTCTTTTCAAAGCAGCCAATGTCCCTTCCCAAATGACATGATTATATCCCCCTGGACAGAACAAAGCTCAGGTGGGGAACAGATGGAGCATCTGCAGACTGACCTGTAATCCTCCCCTCCCCTGGAATTTGCTCAGGACAGCTGCAGTTCTGATGTGTGTCAGCACAAAGGCCACAGTTTACAGCCTCTGAGCAGCATAAATATTGTGAAAGTACTGTCTTGCTTGAAAGACTGAAACAGAGGTACAAACTCAGAAAAAAAACACAGACAAAGCAAGCAAATGGAAAAGAGAAGATAGGGAAGGATGATGGGAAATAAAAGCTTTCAAAAGATTTTTAGAATTCATTACAATCATAAGCCTGGTTAAGAGTCACTGGGAGAAAATCCCCTGAACTGTTTTAGAAAACACCTATCTAAGTTGATGTTAAAAGCACTAATTCCAGCTGATTTATTTGCTCATACTAAAAAAAAAATACAGTTGCCTATTACACCTCAGTGACTGGACCCTGGAGCACAGAGGAGCACTTTCTCCAATATAAAGTTTCATGAACACATTCCTGACCTCAACTAACTGTGCAAATTTTGAAGATCAACTGTTAATAAAATGGTCAATTATCATCCTTCTCCTTCCTTAAGCAGCAACTCTTACTATCCCCCAATTGGAAAAATAAACAGTGTAACATCTCTTGAATATGTTTGCTTTAGCTACACGAACAGCTAGTAAAGTTCCTAAAGCTGTTTCTGGGTTTTATAGCCAAATTTGCAGTTTTCTGCAATACTTAACATCACACAAGAAAGTTTATTAAAAATAAAAACTCAATTAAGTCTACTGTCCCCAAAAATACCTATCACCCATCCAACTACTCTGGTGAATTTTATATTGCAGGAGCCCAATACTAAGCTGTACATTTTATGCAGTATAATTCCATATATTGTGCATACCAAATTGATAAATACACACAAGAGATTTGCCTTGGGTGCATCAATTCAGTGGACAAAGGAAAGTGAAAAAAAACCTAAAGTTTTTAAAAGCTCTGAAAACTTACAGCTTCTCTTCCAACAGCTGGGTAGAATGGGGTGCCAAATAATTTTCTGCCATTGATAAATGCCTTCATTATGAAATTGGTCACTATTGAAGAAAGACAAAGTTATTAGAAAACAACAGAAAAGGCACAACTCAGTGAAGATTAATCATTAGCAGACATTAATGGCTTACTTTTTCTAGAGACTCCAGCACCGAGATTATGATTCAAGTCAAAAGGATCTGTGCAAAGAAGGGAGAAAACCAAATCCGTGTTGGAAAATACATGCTGCAACAGATTTGTTTTTATCTGAATGCAGAGAATTCCATTCTGAATGCATTCACAGAGTAGACTATAGCAAAGCAATGCTGAGTGTTTTGAAACATAATACAGTAAGAAGAGTGATTTACCGACATTTAGTAAAAGTTATGAGTCTAATCTAATTTTGGGAGCTGTAGGACTTTTTTTAAAACACTGCTGGTAGTTTCCTCACACAAAGATCCTGTGCAAAGAGAACAGAGTCTCCAGCACCAGAGTACATTACTCCCTCGTTAATGGCAAGGCAACCCAGCAGAGCAGCACCTTCGATGGCAATGCATTTGGACGTCCACTGCTTCTCAAACGTCGTCAGCAGCTTCTTCTGCCGGATGCTGATCACGTATTCCTTGAAGTCAAATTCCTCAGTGTAGAATCTCAGCAAGCCCAGCCAGAGCTCTCCAAGGGATTCAGTGTTCTTCCCAAGGGAAGGCAGACGCTTCTTCTGCAATTGGAGACAACCTTATGCAGCTATAGTTACTGAAGTACTTCTTCTCCTGCAATGTCTCTCTAATTACGAGTCCGTCTACCATGAATGGTCTGGTTTCATTTAGTTAAAGTAAGGTTAAATCACTACAGTTAAGACTAATTCTGGACTGTTTTTGAGAATAAAAAGTATTTTTCCTGCTTTATGTTATTTAGAAATGACTTAAACCAAGATAAAGCAGACACCCATTTCAGTAAAACGGGACTCATTTGTGAAGTTCTAATTATGGATATGAAAGTTTAATAGTCATATATTACACTGCTAGAAATTTATTACTTTCCCATAAAAACAAGGTTTAAGTTTTAGTGACTCTTCTGGAAATAGAATATTACCAATTCTTCCATGTCATCAAAGAAAAAAGCATTCCATCCATCCACCATTCTCTGTGGAATCTGTTTGCCATCAAATATCTGCCAAAATAGAGAGGGCACAGTCACTACTCTTAAGTCCAAGTCACCATAAAACACTTAGAGTTTTGCTGTTAAAAATAATACAAAAATAAAAATATTTTAACCATTACTTCTTATACAGACAGAATTTCCCATTGGTAAAAAGTTTGAAAGTCTTTTTGCATTATTGCTGTACCTCTCTCAAATTATTTGGATATTTAATTTTTACTTGTTCGTTGCAACTAAGAAAACATGACTGAATTACCTTGTCAAGATTCCAACATCCCTCTTGACCACAGAGTCTCTAAGGAGACTTTATATGATTTCTATTACATTTTGACTTTAGCACAGCCAAGGGGAAATTCCACTGTTATTTAAATGCACTCTCAGGGTAGCAATAAAATAACAACTCCCAACCACTACTAAAGAATCAGCAAGAAACTCTATGAGTCTCAGCTGCAATGCTTAAGCCAATTTTCCTCTTGCACAGAAAGTAAAAAAGTCAGAAAGGGATAATTTTCAGACATGCTTGGGAGTTCCAGAATGTCTCCAGGAAGAGGCAGAGAGCTGTCTAATTTTAATTTTCCCCACCCATACAATGGAGGTACAGAACATTATTTTCTTTATGAAGTTTCCTGGCACACATGAAATATTACCTCTAAAGTTGTACCAAAGGTCAATTATATTTTTTTTACCCCTTACCAAATAACAAAACAAACTTTTTCTCTTACAGATAAAGTGTTGAGCAATAAATAATGCTTCTGACAATAATTGGTTGAAGAGCTGGACTCACATTTCAAGAGCATCTGGTGCAGTCTCACAATTACAATTCCCTTCTCTCCTTACCACCTGCCAATTTTTTTCTATCCTGTTTAGCATATAAATATCATCATAAGACTAAAATCCCAGAGTAAATGTAACAGCAGAACTTAGGCCCAACAGATCTCCAAATTTGATCTAATTTTCTCAGTAAGTTTTACCAACTAAAACCAAGTGGGAGTTAAGAAGCTGCTAATTTGAAGGGCCCCATATTTCCTTCAACCCCCCTGATCCTAAAAGCCCAGACTTCTCATATTTGGCTTGAAGAAAAGGTGCATCTATTTTCACAGCTTCATACTCTGCAAACCTACCTCCTGAAGAACTGGAATAACTGGTGGGTTTCTCTGCTGTAGGAAGTACAAAACCATAAGGATGTAGGCATAGGAGGACAGACTCCCACGGGATGCATCACCAATATCGCAGCGCTGCGAAAACACATTGCAAACAAAACACTGAACTCACATTTTATTATTCCAGACTAACAACTATGTCAGAGAGCAAACAGAAACCCCACCAGTAACAGCAAATACATTCACCTCATAACTAAAAATTGGTTTATGAAGCCTGAAAAATAAATGCTCTCTAGAGTCAACTGCCATCTGGCAAATCCACAGCATAACTGACTAACATAACAACAGAAAAGCTTCTCTTAGCCAGAATAATTTTTTTTAATTATAATGTGCCAAATTGAAAAAAAACCAAATCAAAACCCCCAAAACAGAAATCCCAGGTTTCGACACTGTAAAATTTAATTTTGCTAAACTCATGTTACTCAAGCTGTTTCTGTGATTCCTTACTTTGGTTCCCCTTTCCCTTTTTTAAAAAAAATAATCAACTAATAGGCAAGTATTTCCATGTTGTGCTGGCAACCTAGGCAATAGGTGGCATTTTGGAAGCATATAAACACATCCCTAATGAACCACAGTCCAGCCTGCACAACACTGTGGAACAAACAGTCCTGCCCATGGCAGGGGTTGAAACTAGAGGAGCTTTAAGGTCCCTTCCAACCCAAACCACTCTATGACCCTCTGATCATGGAATTACCTTACTATGCTTGAGGATCTTATTACAGTATAACCTTTCCACAGCACCTGCCTTTAAGATATCCTTTGTTTCATGCCTGTGTCATAACAAACAACACATTTTTAACCTCCTAGGTCTGGAAAAAACAGGGATTCACAAATTACTTTCACATTAACAGCAGCAGTGACAGCTGTTCCTGGTTTTTCTGCCAGTGCAAGCAGAGGAGGAAGCATTTTGCATATACATTCAGGAGTGTAAATCCCACAAGTTGGAAATTCGATCTTCACAGTAAAATTTTTAGAATGTACACAACAGTATGCAAGGTTACTAAAAAAGGTAAGATTTATTATTATCAACACAAGGCATTTTTAATCTGGACACAGAAGAGACATGGCAATATTGTGCACTACTGTGACCACACCAAGACAACAATCACTCCTTGTCTTGGTGACAGAACAATGAACATGTCCATTGCATTCTGCCACAAAGTTATTTTATTCATCTTGAGGTATTTTATTACATGAACTTCTGGTAGCATGATGCACTCTCCATAAGCCATTTTAGATTTGCCCCAGTTCACTAAGCTTTCTTTGGATGTATCTGGGGAGTGTATTTAATAGTGCAGCTTGAATAAAAAGCAACACCAAGTTTCAACTAGAACATCATAACAAAAGATGCAGCAGATTTGGTATTAGGTATTTCCAAACTCTTAAAGTCAGGTGTATGTCCTAGGCATATCTAGTAGAGATTCAGGCATTCATCCAGCACCCCTTACCTATCTACTCTTGACTTTTACATCAAGTAAAACAAGGCAAGTACACCAGAAGAAAGCGGCAGTAATCCCTGGGCTTGTCCCAGATATGGACACAGCATTCTACTGTCTCCTTTTCAGTTGGTATTAGTAAAAGGCAAACTCAGTAGCAGAAAAACCTGTGTTACACAAATAAGTACTTTCTTTTTCTATTACCTTTGCAAAAACTTTCATTGTGTAGCCCAGATATTGCACTCTAGGGTCAATAGCTGCATATGTAGCCAGCATCCTTGTGTTATGCTGTGCCTGGAAGAAAGAAAAGTAAAATCAAACAGGTGGGAATGTGAGCCATTACAGAAGAAACTGTGCAATTTTGCTGTGCTGGGTGAAAGCTGGAAGGAGCTGTACTGTTCCTGCTGGCAGACAGGTCATAGGGGATGTGGCACTAACAGCTTTCAGAAGCATCCACAGAAGAAGGCTTTCTGTGCCATGACCTGCTCTGCCATCAGGTCATACTTGGTTGGGCTGAGGGTGTGGGCCACTGAATTTAAATAATGCAGGAAAAAAACCCAAACGCACAAAATCATTTTCATTCTGATTTCAAAATTATTCCCTTGAATGACTGTTTGAGGGAGGTAGAAAGAATGAAAAAGCTTTATTTGAACACAAAAGCCAAGCAGATGCTCACCAGTGTATTGTACAAACTGATATCTCCTTCTAAGCCACTCCGTCTGTGTTCAAACTTTACTATAGGCACTTTGGCTGTTGTTATAGGCAAGATGTTCCTCAGACCTGGGGAAGCAACACTTTAGTACATAAAACATTTCCATTAACTACATTTATAGTAAATCTAACTACAAAACAAGTAATATTTTAAAGCACCTACCTGGATGCTTCTTAAGAACTTTTGCCAAACCTTCTATTATTTCTTTACAGTTTAATTTCTAGGAAAAAGAAATATCACAGCTTCAGATATTAAAACATGGATCCTATTCCAACAAGCACATTTACTATCACATATATTTCAAAGAGGAGAATTCTATGTTCTGGCAATAAGCAAGCACATGGATTTAAGTAAACTGGTGACTCTATGTTCTATGTGGAGATCTTCAGTACACCAGCTGTGTGTCTATAGGACATTAAAGTAAAATAGGCTATATCTCGCTTCAATTGTGCAGAGTGCAACAAGCTAATGTGCTACTAGCAAATCCTACCTTTTCTGTGGACAGAAATCTAAACTGAATTAAAAAATCTTAAAGAATTCTTGAATTTAAAATAGCAGAGTTCATCAATTTCAAAACTCTTACCTCTGCATTTTCATGGCCTTCCAGTGTCATGCAGATATCGAGATCACTGTCCCGAAATCCAAATCCATTCTTTGAGGAGCCAAATAAGCAAAGCCTGGCTTTGTCTAATCAAAAGTATACACAAAGAAAGGTAAATTCTATTACAGCTTAATGGTTAAGTGCTTACTATGCAATATTTCTTAACTGCAATGTGCAGGTGCCCCTAAAAATGAGCATTAAGAGAGAGCTTCCAATGTCACTTCAAAGACCTCAGCTTTGATAAAGGAGGAAGCATAATACTTCAAAAATTATTTACAGAAAGTAAGGCAGGATAAAGCCCACGTAATTTTTTATGACTGAGGTGTATTACAGAGTTACTATAATCCTTAAATGATACCTCTAAACGTGGTGCAATGTATGTGACAGCACTTTGCTGTTTTAAACAAATCAAAATAATGTGCAAACCCAGTCACCAGTACAGCTTCATTCCATAGATAAAACAGAACTACTCTTAAGGCAGCCCAAGCAAAATTTCCAGTTCCACTCATACTCTTTCTAGATTGTATATTTTTCCTGTGCCAAGGTAAATTTGGTCAACCAGTAAGTTTTTGTAATCATAACATACTCTTAAAGAAGATACAAGCAGTAAGATTACTATACTTTATGGAACATTCTTTCCCAATTTCTTTGTTTACAACACAGTATTACAGTGTCTTTTCAGTCTTGTAAAGGAAAGGAAAATTATGTAGTTAAGAGGAATTCCTTCCTAACAGCAAAGAATACATTTTTCTGTTCAACTGAAATCAATGCTAGGAAAATATATCTAACACCTATTCAAAGCTTTTTTCCTAACCTTTAATAGAATTGGAAACCTTAAGTCTTTCAAGGTTTTGTACGAGGTCTCAATCCTCAGCTGCTGCCAGTAAGTGGAGGCACAGCCAGTGGATGGAAGTGGAATTCACAATTCCTTGACGACAGGCCAAATACACAGAATAGATGGCCTTCCCCAGACTGGAATTCAGGACACATGGGTTTGGTACCTGGCTCTAGCACTGTTTTACACCACCTACAAAAAAATCACTTGGCATCTCTGTGCTCTGACCGCCATCACTGTAGCAAGACACCTTTGCCTGTTTTATAGAAGGGATGTGAAGATAAACTCATTAAGAGTTCTAAGACACTTAAACACTGGTGACTAAGCAACAACAGCCCTTGGCCCACGACCAAAGGTAGCACTAAACCCAACCAAACTTTCTTTTTGTCCTGACTGCAACAGTCCTGTGTCTGCATTACTACTCTGGCAGCTCTTCCTCCACTCTGGGGACATTTCCACGGAACAGCATGAAGGGATGTTCAGTGTCAAGTCTGCAAGATAGCTTTCCATACAGAGGGAAAAGAGATGCCACTGCTTAAAGCAAGGAAAATAAAATGATACAATCATATCTTCATGCTCTGGACACCATGACTGAAGAAAGCATTACCAAGAATCACTACCTACTGTTACATACCGTTGTACTCTTTTCGAATGAATCTTTCCAAACTTGCCAGTATTTGTTCTCTGTTCTGTTGCTCAGATAAAGGAGGGGATAATTCATCTAAATAAAAATAAGTTAAAACACAGTCAGATGTGAAACTCAGCTACCTCTAAAGTCTCTTTCAGCTAATTAAAAGATTGGGATTTTTTTCTGTTATGTTTACTTTGCTTAAATATGTGTTTTTCTTTTTATATCATTAGAGTCTTCAGGGTTTTATTTCAAGATATTGGATTTCACTGCAGCTATTCAAACACAGAGTGGCCTGGTGGGCACCTGGTATCCAGCCAAGGTTAACCACCACAGCATCCAAAAGGGCCTTTTCCCAAAAGACACCACAGAATTTGAACGAGCACCAATAACTTTCACAGATCCTGTGAAAAATCTCACATAACATTAGTTTTTCAAATCTGTTACAAGGTATCACAGCCAGGAATTATATGAAAATTAAAATACTGATCAATTTGCAGACTAGGGCACCTGGAAGAGCTTCTCCCTACTGAATTATAAATAATTGTAAATAAGTAATTTAGTCATACAGTTTTTATCTTTTCCAGGTTTCAGATCACAGCATACAGTGGAGTAGAAACACTTTCTGAACTTACCAAAACACCTTTTACACACTATATCAAGTATTTCCCGAAATCTGTCTGTCATTGGTGGTAGTGGTTTTAGATCGATTTTCTTGAAATCCTCTGGGCAGTCATTTTTGGAATGTCCATCCCGTTTGCAGATGCTGCATACTATAGTTGGTGGCTTTTGGGGAAAAAAGCACACAAATGCATCTTTTTACTTCTAAGATAGTTCAGCAGACCTAACAATTCCAAGCAACCAAGAACATTTAACACATGAACAACAACAAAGCCTCTGGAAAGAACAGAAGACCTCTCAGTAGGCTGCATTAAGATCTCACAGTGCCTAAAAGCACCTCGAAATTCTATAAGTAAGCAGGAGAGGAAAGGGGAAAATAACCCACAAAACAACCAAAAAATAAAACCCAGGATCTGTGTGTGTGTAAACCAAAAAGCTTTGCATAAGATGGGGGCAACAGACCATCTGGTCCAAATGGGGCACAGGTTGGTGTTTTGCAGTCCTGAAGAACAGGTTCTCTACAAGGGCCATTCCCAACACAGACTGAAACAACCCTCCCGCCACCCACCCACCCACAGTCTGAGTGATTTAAAAGTCACAGCCCCCTGCCCCACGGCCAGCACTGCTTACCTTTCCTGAAGTAAAAATAAACTTATCAAACACATAATGCATTTCTTCTGTGGAGAGTCTGCCTTCATCTTTGAGATCCTGGGGTTCCCCCCCTGCTGTGCAGAGGGGCGAGGTAGCTGGTGTGCCAGTGCACTTCGCCTGCGGAGACGCCTCCGGGCCCGAGCTCTGCCTGCTCTCGGCGTCAGAGAAGTCATTGCTCGAGTTGGTGTCCTCAGGCTGATGTTCACTGCAGTTACAGTGGGGGCTGAGCTCACCTTCAGTTACACAAACTGAGATTTCTAAATCATCCCTCTCTTCTGGTGATTTTTGCTTTAATTCACAGCATTCGTTAGAAATAAGGGATAAAGCTTCTTCTTTGTCTTCATCGTAACTAGAGTCCAATGTTGGAAGGAGCAAAGAGTCCATGTCCTTGGAAGTACAACTTTTGGCTACAGCTTCTACCACTTGATTACATTCAACTTCATTCTCTGGTATGTTACATCCACTTCCTATATTTTGTTTATCTACAACATTTTCCTCTTGTGGAAGGCAACAGTTTGCTACAGGCTCTTCAGATCTTGTGGATTTCTTATTATTAATTTTCCCTTTTTCTTTTTTCTTGGTATCTGGCTTGGATTTAATCCCATCTTTACCTTGTGGACATGCAAAATATTTATATGCTGTCCTAAATCTCTCCAGGATGTACTCAAATACCATCTGGCTATTTAGACTTCGTGCAACATTCCTCTTAAGTGCAAAAGGATCTAGGAAGAAAAGAAAAAAGAAAAATTTCACTAGTAATCTTTAACTTTTACATTTCACAAAGTAGCTGAAATCCCTAAATTATTATATAGCAGTTAAAAAGAACAAAACTGCATACAAAGAACAAAACAGAACTGTTTTGGATATACTTAAGAGAATGTGAGGCCCACAAGTTTTTTTTTAGAATCCTTCCATAAAAAACACACTCATGTGCAGCCATGAATGGCTGACTATCATAAACCATTCTAAATAATGTTATTTTAAAAGAAAACCAAGAGTATATTGTACCATTATAGTATGAGCAATTTCTAAACCAGAAATTAAAATGAACATATGAAGACAAAATAAAAACAGGTCTGCTAGAATCTTTCTTTGTGCACTGAAGAAGGATTTGCATTTCCCTTAAGAAATTAATTTGTCTAAGAGTAACATTAAAGTTATAAGGATTACATGAACCAACCTCACCAGGTTTCATTCCTAGTCCTTCCTAGAGATTTCTAGATCAAACTTGTTTTCCAAGCAAAAAGAGTACCTGCATAGTTGCTATAAGTTTGCCTGGGAAGACAGCACCAAACTGAGATTCTGTTACTTCATAACTTCAGCTACAAACTTAACATTAAAAAGTCAAAAATGAAAAATTAAAAACCATAAAGCAAACAAAAACAACACAAAGAGACCAACAACAGCAGGTGTGAGAACCAGAATGTAATCTGGGTTTTTTTGAAATTATTTCCTGTTTCTTCCTCAATTTGTCCTGTCATTTCCATCCCACATGTTGAACAAACACTACTCTAATTTCACTAAACTCTAACTAAAAGTGATTGAGGAAAAGAATTAGGAGAGGAAATTAAAGTCACAGGAGCGATCTCAAGACCCACTACTCAACACACGCCTCAACAATTCCTTGCTTGTTTTTCTCTGTTTTAGTTTTCCTTCTCACTCTTCTTGTACCTTATTGACTCATCCTTCAATGCACCTTTAGTACCTCATTCTCTGTCTGTATGATTCTCTTTGTCCTCTCCATCGCCTCAAGTGTTACAGATAAGCCACTTCAGCAACATCTCTAGAAAGTGTTCAAAAGTTGTTATTTATGCTTTTATAAAAGTATCACCTTACATGGTTTCTTAACCTTCCTCAAATATCCAATTTCTCTGTTCTTAAGGCCAATTCAGAATGCCATGCATTGCTCTGTGACTTGCCCCGTTTTTTTAACAGGGAAAACTTGTCTTTAAACAGACTAAGTAGCTGACAAAATATATATTAAAAAAAAAACTTATTGTCCAGACTTCTTGAAACAGACTGATAAGTGCTAGGTAAATACAGAAGATAATGCAGGATGAATACAGAAGCAGAAAGGATGATCCTACCTTCAATGGCTATTCGCCTTTTAGGCCAGTTTTTATTCTCTCTGGTTAAGAGCTCCTGTACCCGTATGCTGATGACATATTCCTCCAAAGCAAATTCCAGTGTGTAAAACTTCAAAAGTTCCAACCACAGTTGCCCCAGCGAAACTTGGTGAGGGGTTTTGAGTGCTAAGAGAGACTGAAAAACATGGACAAGAATGCTCAGCTTCAATAAGAAATTAATATTCCCCTTTTTTCCCCTGGTTCCACCCAATATCAATGTTTAAAGATGAAAAAACAGGGATAAGAGGTAGCAAATGTTTTTCAATGAAATAAAGCCATGACTTACAATCCCTTGTTTCTCCTTTCCATTACTTTGGTTGTCCACTTCTGAGCTTGTTGCCTTCTTGCCACCACCTTTTTGTTGTTCAACTTTAGCTTTACTTTCTGCTCCAACTGAGTTTTTTGCTGCACCGTTTGTTGGGGGTTTGTACTCCCACCTTACAAACTCGTCATCTTCTACACCCTTCAGCTGGTGGTCATCTGGCCTCTTGGAATCAAAGCCTTCAATCTAACAACAATTAAAGTGGCTCTGAAACAAGACTGTATGTAATACATACCACCAAACATTTTCACCAAAGGTAACACTGACAAATGTGGTATTTATACCCCTCAAGAGTAACTGGCATCAGAGGAATAAATTCAGAAATCTAAAGAAGAAAATAATTGCCTTTTGTCTAAAATACAGAATGACACAATTGCAGAGGCTACAGCAATTGCCTTTTTAGAAAAGTCTTAAGAATCATCAAACATCATCTTTGAGAGGATTAATTACCAATGCATTTTATTTACAATTTTTTTAGCAATCAAATTCTGTACATTTTATGAGCTTGCAGAACACAGAGATGTTGTCAACAACTTAACAATAAGGTCACTATATCACCAAATCACTTACCCAATTGCCCAAATAGGATGGTAAAATACGTGGTTTTCTTTGTTGAAGAAAAAATATCACCATTAAGGCAAAGGAATATGAGGGAATGCCACCTTCAGCCTGACAGTCAATGTGGCAGAGCTGTAAGAGAATAAATAATTACATCTCTGATGTAAAACCAGCATTTTAATTTCTGATCTATTATAAAAGGACAAATACTAAAGAAATGTGAGAAACAGAGTGAAACAGAAAATCCTGTCTCTCAGGAACTGCAGTCGCCATGCCACGCCACAAAATAAAAACTACATTCATACAGTGTATTCATACAGTGCCTTAAGTTATACTATTTTATTATACATTATTTTCTTCAGATACACCACATTTTGTGATTGTGGGACATATTTATGCTTCTAATTTCTGTCATGCTTCTAATTCCAGCTGTGTTGCTGTGAGGTGGCACCTCTCGTAGGGAGATGGGGTGAACTACTGTCATCAAGTATTTCCTACAGACATATTCATGTGACTTATACATTATACTTACACATATTCATCTGGTTTATACATTGCATTGTATGCAGTACTTAAAGAGAAGAAATGACCATTATAAGCACTGAGGATAATTAAATAACTTACTCTAGCCCAGTAGCGGAAAGCCAAAACCAAAGGAATAAGGACAGGCTCCAGTTTTCCAAGTGCAGCCAGCAGGTCAGTTGTAAGGCAAGCCACATCATTCCTAGCACTTACTTTACATGTCAAACCACTGGAATGACAAACATAAAACAGATAAAGGGTTATCACTCTGTGGATACAGATGATGCCTGGGGCACAGGGGGAGGTGGGGCATCACACCCACCATAACAAAAACATGAGTCAGTGTCTCCCTATGCAAGAACCCGAATTTTTGAAACAAAAGCTACAGAACATAGTTACATTTTCTTTACTACTAACTCATTTAGAACTTACAGAAGTTAATTATAGCTAAAAATATAAAACAGCATTAAGAATTTGCTCTAAGTTCTGCCATTACTTAACTGTGCTATCTTCCACGATTCAACCTTCAAGTATATTGTCTACATTCCAAACACTGAAACAAATAAATAAATACTCCAGACTTGCTGCATATTAAAGAGTTGGTTAAGTCCACAAAACAGCTCTCTAAAAACTTTCTTTTTGCTTCTCAGAATAATTATTTCTATCCTCTTACAAACACAGGAAAAGATATGTCCATCCTTGTTGCCTTTACTTCCCCAGAGTTTCAACCAGTACCTCCAGCCAGTCAAGCAATCCTGTTTCATTTTGGAGGTTGCTGCTTCTTAGGAATTTACTGAAACTATCAGATGATGTGTCCTTTCTGGCAACGTGGATCTTATAAAATGTTTTTAAAGCCTTGGCTTAAACTGCTGGCAGCAATTTTAAATAACAACTGAAAACCATTCCACTTTTCCCCTAGTTAACTCAAAGTAGAACACTATCTTCAGACTTCTACAACTGAGTTTTATGGAGCACAAAAACAAAGGTAGCTTTCTTTCTAGATTACATTTTCAGGTATGAGCAATTCCCTTTTAACAGCAATGTCAGCTCAATGTTACAGCAACAGTTCTTGTTAGCAGTGCAGGCAACAGCTGCTGTGAGGAGCAGAGTAGAAACTGGTATCTCCTTAACACTCCTTTTCAGTGACACATACCTTTTAACATCTTTGCAAAAGACAACAGGAACTTTGGCATGAAAATCTGACTCCACATCTGAGTAGACAGCTAAGCAAGGAGAAAAAACAACATTTTGCTTCAAAGTTTTTCACAATTTTCCCAATTCTGTTTTTAAAACTATTCTATTTATACCACAATTTTTCAGAAGTGCTGCACAGCTAACCAGTAAGCAATATTTTCTGGTTACTTTTGATGCTCACCACCAGTATCAAACAGCCAGGCTGTGTTCCTGACAGAACAATGAGGTTACAAGTTCCAAAAGGCTTGTAAAAATTCTCACTCATGTTCACATGCAAGTGGAAAGCAGCTTTTGAGTTTACTGCTGAAAATTTCTTCTACAAAAAGTTAAACACTACAAAAAGTTTTTTATCTGGCATCTAACACTATTGCCTATTGCCATAACTTCTGGCAATCTGAACTGGACTAACTGGGCTGCCATTCTCTTGCTGCAGCTTCTCATCTCAGTCACACAAGCACTGGTATTAATAAAAATCACATTCATAAGAACAGCTCAGACACTTTGCTTGAAAAATAATCCATCTTTTTAAGTTTACAGAAAAATTAAGCATAAAAACATCCAAGCAGCAGATGGAATGTTAAATAGAAATGAGATGCAACTAAAAACTCACCACTGTTCTTCAAGATCTCAAGCACCTGGATCAGAACATCTGGCTGACTCATCTACAAAATCAGAGCAGGTTCCATTATTCAGACTAACCTATTTTATTTTACACTTTATTTAAACCTACTTGGGTGGCACAATTAGTAACTCTACGTTCTTTCATAAAAGTGAAATCAGGTGTCAGTATTAATGAAAAAACTGATTGTATCTGTCTGCACCATGAAAACAGATACTAATAAACATATCAGCCAGCTTTTTACCAGCCTACATCTTTTCTAGTCAACACTTCTGTTCCAGTTTGTATTAACAGACTCCATAAAGTTAAAACAAAACACTTGCCATATATTCAACTATTTCAATGTCAACATATGCCACTAGAAATGCACAACTACACAGAATTTAATGTCAGTTCTTTCCCAAGGGTTTTTAAAGGTTATGATTTTTAAGCGTGTTTTCTTTTCTCCCCAGAAATCAACTTAAGTGGCGTTTCAAAGATAAGCATAAATAGATCAAAGAAAGGCTAAAAAATTAGCACCACCTTTGAGCTTTTGTGAAAAAGTGACATGGCACACTCCACATGCAACTGTTTGAAAAAGGGCTCAGTTCTGCTTCCTGACTGCAGGATCATTTCAACACGCCCTAAGTATGACCCCAAACAGGTACCTGGAATTTCACTGTAACATGTACAGTCAAAAAAAGGGCAAGTTCAGCAGCTGTGCCTCTAACAAGAACATGCTGCTAATATCATATACTAAACATGAACCAACAGCTTCAATATTTAAAGGTAAATTATGTTGGTCTGCAGGAATTTTAACCTGTACTTTAACCTGTAAATTGGGATGTGGTATTTAATTGCAAGTGACTAAACCGTAAAAGGAAAAAATGTCATTTCTAGCCCCAACTTTAAAAGGGGGGGGAAATCAATGCCTACAAGATTTTACAGTCTGAATCATGAGCACATGAAAGCACATTTATCCAGAGTCAACTATTTTCATATTGCTTCAATGCTTATTCAAAAATTTAGAAAAAGGCTAGCATAAGATTGTCCAGAAAAAAACAACCCAAGAATTATCCATAGCACAGCTGACACCAAATCAAAGATTAGATGCTTTATGATGCCCCCAAGAAGATAAAGGCAATGGAGTTGAAATAAATGTTGATGACCTCGATCTAAAAAACAGTCTTAGTTAATACAAGATAATATCTACACACCTTAGGGGGGAATTTGATATCGATGTTCACATCGCTGGTCTTAAAAGCAAATCTGGTTAAACAGGAGCCATACATCCTCAGGGAGCAGTCTGCAGAGAGAGAAACAATTATTTAACAGCTAGTAAATACATTTTTCTTTAGTGGATGATGCATACTCTGCTTTCGATACTGCAGCTCACAAGTGGCACTCCCAGATTAATGAACACTGAGCCCCTTTCCCTGCCCTGGGAAGGTCAGTCATTTCCATGACACGGCATCACAGGAGAACAAATCATTCAAACATTCAATTACACATCCAACAGTTTCCAAGCTGTTTTAAAGGTTTTTTTGCAATAGTTCCGTTTGTTTTTAATATAAAACTACATATGAAATAGTAATAACTGTCCCTGTCTCAGTGCAGGATTTTTTGTAAAAGCTTCTGTTAACTCTAGCTCGATTCTTCTGCAGCACTCGGCCAATTCTAAAATTCTGTCCATCTCATCAGCAAGTTCCTATGCACAACTCATTATGTACCATGCACATAAAACATAACTTCAGTATAATCCCAGGCAGAATCCAGGATCCACTCAGTGAGTTTGGAGTTAATACAATTATCTACAAAGGTGCAGAACAAATCTGAACCAATTAGGAAGTATCGATTCAGGAATAATATAAGCAATGTCATTCCACCCCATAAACAATAACTTATCCCACTTCATGATACAATTTTTGGAGATGAAAACTTTCCTGTAATATCTATTAGGGTCTCACATATTTAAAACAGCTGAAAATTGAGACTGTTCTCAATCTCTCCCAAATCCAACACCTGTTCAAGCAGGGTCACCTAGAGCAGGTTGCCCACAAATGTGTCCAGTTGGGTTTTGAAAATCTTCAAGGATGGGGAGTCTGCAATCTCTCCAGGCATCCTGTGCCAGTGTTCAATCAGCCTCACAGCAGAAAGGGTTTCTTGTATTTTTTCTTAGGACCTTTATGTGTGTTTTGACTAAACTCTCTCAATCAGAAAATTATTCTTAACAGAGAAAATAAATCTTACACATACATAGCTTCAAACAAACCTATTTTTCACTACTTAGAAACCAGTCCTCTCAAAATCAATGTCTGTATGATTAATAATAGTGATTTGAAATTATTTACAAAAGCTTTTCATAGTAGTAACAATTTTTGCATAGTTTTAATGTGAGCTCAAGAGAAAATCATGCCAGAGCATTCCGTGTTTTCTACACTGTTTATTTATTCAGTTTTTCCCAATTTACAACTTAGGAAAACACATTCAACTAAAATATAGCTGGCTCTGTAAAGGAGAAAAACAAACTGTCATTTACTATTACAGACTCCCCTTCCACTACTCCTACACCTCCACAGAAGCTCATCAGTCCAAACAAGTCAGCCAGACAAGCAACAATAAAATAATAGTTTTTCCTTAGTACTTATGTTAAAATGTTACGTAAAAAAAGCTTTGTCTTATCCTAATATACTATCAGTGGGAAACTCAACAGTATGTTGGAACAGAAGTTTGCACCAGAAGCCACATTTACAGAGCAAACAGATCAGCAAAGCTCCACCCTACAACCCCCTGTTCTATTCAGCACTTTATATTCAAGAAAATCTATTTAACAGAGCGCCTAAAATTAAAGCTGATTATCCTGCAGCTAATAAAATCTTTCTTACTGCTGTGTTTTTATAGAGCAAGGGAAAAAAGAAGGTATTTATAAAATAAAAGGACAGTATAGAACAACATCCAGTTTCAATATAAATGAAATAAGAAGTCTGAAAACTTTTTTTGGCAATGAGATTAATATTTTCTTCTGTTCAGATGAACTAAACACCAAACTGTTACCATAATGTCAACATCACCACAGCTCCAAAAATCTGCTCTAAAAGTCCCAGTCTGTTAACAGGAGATGATGGGAAATCAATGCAAAGAAGTAAATGTCAAATATTATCTTCTTTTTGTATGATCTCACCACTCTAAAGAGGATCAATAGCTTCAATGAATACATATCAGAGAAAAGGACAAATAAGCACAATCGTATTTTCCTCTTTTTGTATGTTTTTTAATTCCTTTAAAATCAACTGCATACATTAATAGTATATAATATCAAGATAATTTAACCCCAAATTCATTGATTCACCATTAATGAAGGCATCAAAATCTATGTAAAAATAAAGAAAAATTGTCAGCTAAAGGAAAGGAAGAACACTGAATACCTGGTAAGGGCTGTTGAATAATTTTCTCCATCTCATTTACAATCTCTTGACGAATTCTGAAGTCCTCATCTGAGATGCCTTGTTCATGTGCTGCCTCGATGAGGGTAAAACTCAGAGCAGCCAACTGTGCAGAAGAGGGGGGTGGGAGGGCCCGCAGCTCATTTTCCTCTTGCTTTTCCTGTATAATTATTGGATGATAAAAGTAATAACTAATATTTGAAGGAAAAAAGGTTATCTCATGCTATTGTATGATATCAGAACATAGTGTTGCCTTCTTGTGTTCTCCTATTTACATGGTGTCCTGACCAAAGGCAGGAGCTCTGCCCAGCCTAACAAATCCGACAGTGTGGCTCACAGGAATGGCAGCAGATGCTCAGGGTCTAAAATAGAGAGTGGTGTTTCACAGCTGGCAAGTGGGAAGGAAATCTGCTGTATTCCATTCCTGAGCCACGTTTTCTGACAGTTCTGAAACAGGATTCATCCAAGAAAATAAAAAGCTGTAATTGTTCCCATATAATAAAAGTAACTGAGCTGCAGAAGTCATACTGATTTCTTGAGAGTGGATTATACTTGAAGGAAAGGTATCAGAGGCAGGAAAAGTATTCCTAGCTCCAAGGAATTTTTATAAGTTCAGTCCCATTGCTGCTTAAACAGCTGGTGCCAGAAAGCACTGGGTTTAGTGCATCTAATCCAACAGCAAGAACAAGTCAGATATATCAAGTCATTTGGGACTAAGTACAACAACCTCTTGTTTCATAAATTCACCAACTAAATGAAATGTGACTGACAAGAGAAATAAATAATAACCATAACATAAAGCACTAGGAAAACACAGTATAGTATGAAAATGTGTGCTTAGTTCTAAGGCTGCATCTCTCAACTCTTCTGTTCTTATTTGAACAGATTTAGCATAAGAAAGAATATGGGCATTTTTAAAGGGGTTTTTTACATCACTACTTTAGGATTTTTCCTGAGTTGGGAAACCAGAGCTGCTGCTGAGCTTATTTGATAGTCTTGTATCTCCTAGAGCTGTACACAGTGTATTTTATGAAGTAACATTCAGACAGTTACATATGTATCACTATAATGTGGCAGGGACATAAAGCCATTTGGAGACAAGTGTTAAACACAGAAACTGCTCCCTGTGCCCCAGCATTCCATTCAGCAGCACAGAAACCTCATTCCTCAATTCTTATCTCCATGTCCAGATGAAAAGCATGGTAAGAAAGTGTTTTTATAACAAACATGAGGCTGGTTCATTCTTTTTTCCATGACAGTAAGAGAACCAGAATCCTTTACCAGTGTCACTGAATACAAAAAGGTTACTTTCTGAGATGTAATGGATTTATGGCATCCAGAGTTTTCCAGGTTATGACTTGCACAAATTATGGAATTAGAGCATTAATAGCAAACAGAAATATGGTAAGAAATACACAGAAACAAGAGAAAGTAATTTGACTGAAATTTGGGGAATGGTTGTAGGAAGATTAATTTTAACCATTTAAATCACAAAACCCAACACACTGGGGAATTTGTAGCTCTTCATCAGCACTTACAAAAACAGGCTGGCAGGAAAATCTGGGCACCTTTTACTGGATTTCATGCATGTAACAGTTCTTTTGAGTAAACCACACCACCATGGTATCTGATAAAGAAATTGCTTTTCTCTTTGTAAACCTTTTCATATTAAACATATTTATAAACCCAAGCAGATGATGAGTGACTCAGGAACTGTCTCCCTCCATCCTGTAACTACTAAACTTCACAAGTCAGACTATGTAAAAAAAAAAAACCAAAAAAAACAACATTCCCAACCCACCTCTAGTCCCTGGAGATCCTATGACCAATGACATTATTTTTGGAAAAAAACAGAAAAACTAATTCTATTTCTATATAGTACATATATGTCTCACTTAAGTTACCTTGCATTCTGCTACTAAAAGTATGATGAACTGCCCACTACTCAGAGACACTAATTCAGAAGCAATGACCAAAAATGTTCTTTCCTCTCTGCCTGGACAGATCATCAAGCCCTTCCTCTCAAACAGAAAACAGAAATTTGTGCATCTCTGCTCAGCACACAAACTTTCATCTAAATGAACATGACCAAAGAAAACAAACCATATAACAAAAAATCTGTTTTTAAAGAAAAAAAAAAAAAAGAAAAAAGAAAAAATAGCCCAAATTTTATTTAACTTACCATTATATTTTTCTTATGCCGTTTTTCTTTAATATGCTTGTGAGCTCCCTGGATGTTTTCAATGTGAACTAAGCAGAGCTTGCATAGATACTGACAGTTGGTGTATTCTGGGGAGCGCTGAGGAAAAAGGGCCAGAGATTAAAAGAAAATGTTTCTGCCAACAGTGCCTGAAAAACTCAATACTTTGAATAATAAACTGCATGTAATACTTTTAAAGTCAAGGTGCTTTGCAAACATTCAGTAATCTTAAAGAAAAAAAACGGCAGAAATGGGATTTTTACCTGTATGGCAAGTGGGGAAAGAAAGGAAAGCAAGTGAGATGACTAAAATATGACACTTCTCAGGACATTTTAGTGAGGGATGATTAAGATTGAAGACTTTATGCTTTCTAAGGCTGACCTAAAGGCCAGTAAACCATTCCCTTGACAGCTCAGGCTGACAATAACAGGATTTAATAAACCCCAGCATTCACCCTCCTTTCTGTGATGAGAGAACAGCAAGTATTCCTCATGTTACCCACTCTTTGTGTGCTGACAGCTGGTGGTGGGCTTTGGCAGCACATCCCCAGCACTCTGTGCAAGGGCTGCAGTCCCATGAAAAAGGGAGCGAGGAGGAACATGACCACTCACTAATGACACTGAAGAAGGTGTGATCTGATGCTGTTGCATTTTGATGAATAATCTGGGATGCCCAGAATTGGAGAAACATGCAGAACAAACACCTTTTTGTACAGACAGGCTGGGAGAGGTGGAGTACAAACGGAGAGTGGCCACTGGGGAGACCTGAGTCTGCCAGAAGCTGCCAAACTCTGGAGATGATGGGGAAGAAGGGAAATCATTGTTCTCAGAGAGTCCAAGAGAGGATGCTGTGTGAGTTTATTCAACCAGGAAACCATTAAGATCTACTAGACTAAAAGGCAGAAAAGGGGAGGTGTTGTTTGCAAATACCTCACTGCACCTGTCTCATCCCGCACTTGTATTTTCTAACCCTACTTCACATTTTCATCTGAATTCTAATACATCTGTATTTACCAAAACCAAAAAGTACACTGAAAACAACAGATGTTTAAGCAGTGACATAACAATGAATGAACAGAGAACACCACTTTAAGACACTAAAGTGGACCACAGGTCACTTAAACAAATTTTGACTTACCATAAGGAAACCTAAACCACTGTTAAATTTGGGCAGGTTTTTTCACTTAATGAGTTTGACCTTTTGCTTTTGGGGAAAAAAAGAAGTCTGATGCTCTCCAAATGCAGAGTAAATATCAATGTAAAATAATAGTGTCATTATGCTTCACTTAGTAAGTCTCTTCATCCTTATTTTCTATGAGACAGATACCCAGTACGATGAAATTAAATATCCATTCAGAAAACAACCAATAGACAGTTACACTTGACTAGCTGGGAAGATTCACATATTTGATACCTGATGACTGAAGTAGTTCAGTAATATTTTACCACTCTTCTATAATAAAATGAGTATCAGCAATGAAAGTATCTTAAAAATCTGTGTATTTCTTTACAATATTGATCTGCTGTATTATGTCAATAGATGTTGCCAGAAAGGCTGAATCATGTAACAACTTTTATTTTGCCTTTATTGTAAAGACTTTTTTAATCCTCTAGTTATGCTTAACTGCTATGAAAGGGGCAAGAACTCAAAACAGCAAGACAAAAAAGTTACAGACTAGTACCTGTGTAAGATAGATGCATCCAAATAAGCCAGGCCTCATGAAATTTGTCCTTGGATTTTCAAGGAGCTAATCTATAACAGAGCCAGTTGTATTTTAAAGAACTCACAGAGAATGGGAAGGTTCCAGATCACAAGCAAAGAGAAACTTATGAACATCTTTAAAAGGCTAAAGAAGATGAGCCAAGAAATCAGAGACCAGTCAGAATTAGCATTCAGAAAAATACTGCAATAAATTATTAAAAAGCACACAGGGACAAAGGTGACAACCTGACCTGCTCCAAACAAATTGCATTAACTCAAACTTAGGGTTGCTTTTTTAAAAGTGCTTGAAGAAGCAGCAGCAGATGTTGTATCTAGAATTTTACAAAGTTTTTGTCACTTGTCACAGTATCAGTCTCCAAAGGAGACCATAAATACTACCTAAATAAAGAACAGTAAGGTGGCAGCAAAACTGCTCAGAGAACTGTCCTCAGAGCACACACACCCAAAAGCATGTGCCAAGAATTTTTCAGCAGGGGTCCTTGTGGGGTCAGAAATATCCACACCTTTTTGAAGACTTGGGAAATGCAAGGGAGAGTGTGCTGACTACAAATCTGAAAGCCACAAACTTGGGAGGGGATACAGAAGATGTAAAATAAGAAAAAAAATCAATAATTACAATAAATTAGAGGAATGGAATAAATAAGCTGCCACTAAATAATACCACAGCAAAGTATCATTCCTCCTTAGGTATTGCCAACTGCAAATATCCAGGGCTGGGAACACCTGATGGAGCATTTCTGAAGCAAAGGCTATGGGGACCATTGCTAGTCAAACTACAAGCCAACATCCTACTGCTGCTAAAAAAATCAAAGATGGTAAACAAAAATGCTGTATTTCAGACAGATGCAGCCAGCTTTCCTCTCTATATGTAAGACTTCAGCTGAAATGGCATGTCCAGTTTAGACACCAGTTACACAATGGGTGTCTGCAGAAAAGCAACAAGAATGAACCACTAAAAACCCCCAAGACCAGTGAAAAAAGACAGTCTAAAGAAGGGAAGACTGGAAGAATGGTAAGGATCTTCCAAAGTGCAGGTGATGTGAAAAAGAAGTAATAAACTTATGGTTATTTTCCTAGGACAACATAAGAAGGATTAAAACACTAAAAGACACACTTGAATTAGACATTTAGAAAAACTTCTGGGTTGCTCACACTGACTTGGACATTGTTTCACTGAGGATACTATTAAGAGTATCAAATCTTCAGATGAAGATTTGTAAGCACCCATCCCCAATATGGGCCTGGGGAGAGGCTGATATACCAAAGAGAGCACAAAGTTCTTCTCAATCCTGCATTCTGAATTTCCAGGGAACCAGACTTTCCAGAAAATCTTATGTAGACAATGGAACTGGACACCTTTAGGTCTGCAGAGTTAAAAAATCCTGTTCTACAAAGGCTACATGTACCACAAAAGGAGCCAGAAGTTTCCAATCCATATCATCAGCCACAATGACTGACCAGTCAACTACCAGGGACAAATCCTAGTCCATAAAGTGATTCATTATTAAGAAGAAAAGGAGACTGAAGTAGAAATACCACCCAACCAAAACATGGTGATGATAATGAGAGAGGACACACATTTTCTTCTTTATCTGATAAACAACCCAACCTACTTTTTCAAGTCGGGAGATATAATCTCTTTCCAGCCGTTCCTCGGCTTGTTTCAATCCCAGTTGCTGTTCCACTGTCAGATTGGATTCATCAAGAACAGCAGTGGTTTCTAAATAATCTGCTTCCAAAGTATGTTCTTTTGTTGATTCAGAATTCTTGATTTTACCTACAGAAAGAAACAGTTACTTTTTTCAGAATAACTCACAGAGAGGAAAAGTAAAAATTAGATAAGAGCCAAACACAAATTAGAGCTACATTCCAGGGTTTTTTTCCCAAAGGCTGGCCAAAATCACCTTAAATGTTAGAATCTTTCCAGTATATTAACCAGTATTTTAGAGAGACTTCAGAGACTAGTCTGCTACTGAGAGTGCTATCAAAAAGAGCTTAAAAAATGGTAGTTTAATTTTGTGTTTCAGTCATAACTTCACATTCTCTTATTAGGGCAAGAAAGGGGCTTTTTTTTGTCATGCAGAACAGAGTATGCAAGACCTTGATGCCCTACTGTAACAGATATAAGAAATATTAGGCATAAAATTATTTTACACAGCACATTTTAAGGGAATAAGTCATAGAACTGCCCTAAAGCCATTCACCCATATGACCTTACAGAGTCAGTCATCAGGCATTTCAGGCCCTCAATTTGGAAGCTGCTGGAGCTGCACCTGAACACACTGTGACACTTCACCACCCACAGTTTTGGAACGCTGCTGCTCCCAAACACAGGTCAGCTCCCAGGGGCCAGTTCCTCCAGATGCCTATGCATTGGTCATAGGCCACTAATCTGCACAAACATCTACATCAAATTACTCCTGTCATTTTTACATAAGCAAAAGTGAGGGCTACTTGTGCTTTGTTCTTTTTTCTTTCCTTTCACGTGAGATCTGTGCCCCCAGACCAGAGAGGAATCAAAACTGAACAAGTTTCCAAGTCCTGGTTTCTCAGTGACAGATGGTCCCCACAGTATATGATGGTGGTGGTCTACAAACAGCTGACTGACCACAGGATGCTGCCACTTCAACCTGTTTTGCCTATTCAATTTTATTAAGACAGCTAAAAAAATACACACTTTACTATTTTCCTACTATTTCCATACAAGCAACTGCTGTACAGGCAATATTTACAAAATTGCCTGTAGTTGTGGGAAATACTTCAAACAGAAGGTCTGTACTGGTATGGCATATTAGAGACGAAAAATGCATTCTAAAAGGGTGTGACAAATCCTGAACTATGGAATTAACCTGATGAGACAAAGCCTGATCAATATATTTAATTTTGACATTAAAAAATACGTATAAGAATTGCACGCTCATAAGGGTAACTGCTGATAGATGATACATATTCCAGAGCTTCTTAAATCAAAAAGCCATCTGCCAAAACCTATTTTCAACATTTTTAGTAACCAAAAGAGCACAACAGTCACAGAAAAAATAAGGTTTTTTCCCCTACTTATGATAAAGAATTTTTCTTACTGATTTTTCCCCTCTGAAAAGCAGTAATAACTGGCATTTCCCTACGTAGCAATGATATTATGAAGGGTTCCCCCTTCATAAGGCACTACGTTCACAAAATTGCCTGAAACCCACACACACTAAGTAGCTTACAGAGATGTTTAGGTCTCAGGCATAAGAAAAAAGGACAGCTATTATCATAATCTCTTGTTCTCCCAGCAAAATGCTTGTATTAACAGTATGTTCTCTCTAAATGCAACCAGCAACTTTCTCTGTGTGAAGAAAATATTCCAACAGAAATATTTCAAAGTCCTTTTCAGCCTGTTCACAAACGCACCAGAAGAAAATGGAATAAAGCAGTGTTAAATAATACTCACTGAAGTCATCAGGCTTATGTTCCATTTTCCTCTGATCTGCAGCAGCCTTACCAGGATCACCAGTCTGATCAACACCAGCCTTCAAAGTAGGAACTCCCAGTGGATTTTCCAGCACCAGTTTCCCTTTCTGTGTAGCTGTTAAGCTTTCCATTCCGACCCCATTCCCTGAAACATGGGAGCCTGGAGCGTTTTCTCCCACTGGTTGGGCTTTTGTCTGTTTCAGGTTTTCCATTGCTGATGATAAATTAGAAAATTTTTTTGCTTTTCCATGACTCCGATCCTGAACGTTTGATCCCATATCTTTAGTTCCAGGAATACAACTATTTACTTTGCATGATTTATTTTCCCCTTGTTTTTCAGAACAAACATCATTTTGTTTACTTTTTTTGCTGCTATTCCCACTTGGAGAACTTCTCCCAACATCCTTCACAGATTTGTCATTCCTATTATGTTTGTAATTTTGATTAGTTGTAACTTTGACAGGTTTGCCTTCCTCACAGACAAGACGGACAGACTTCCTTGGGTCATGATTTCCATTCTTTGAGCTCTTGGCCTCTTCCATTATAGTGAAGACCTGCTTCTCCTGTCTCTTGAGACCACTTGAAGTGCAATTCTTCAGCAATTTGCAGTTGATTTTAAATCCTCTGTGCAGGCAAGGATTGTAGCTGATTGTCTACTGAGGAAATAATGAGAAGGCATTTTTAAATTGAAGGAAGAAATTAAAGCTCTATGTAGACAGCACATTAAATAAACTTCTCTAAGGGAAAGTGTAACTACAAATTATTATAGGAAGCATATTCCCCCCCAGGCATAAGTGAATTTTCATAATACATTCGGTACTACAGTAAAACTCACGAAAATGTTGATCATCTTGATTTGTATTTAAAAAAGGAGGGGATATTAAGAAATGAAAGATGGCAGAACACTGCAAAAAACACTGTGATAAACGTGCCAACAGCTTGCTTTTTTCTTTCCTTCCTATTTCTGGCTTTCTGAACAAAAATAAGAACCAAGATGTCTGCAACTACACTGGAAAAAATGAAAAAAAAATTAACACATCTAAAAAATCCCACTCAATAAATACGCAGCTCAAATTAGCCACTAGAGAAAACTAATTCTGTTTCCAGCAACCAAGCTCCATTTTATTAACTGATTTCAAAAAGCATTTAGAGATATAATGCAAAGCATTAATAATAAACCTGACTGACCACCTTCCCCCACAGATATTCAGCAAACCTTTGACACATACAGCTCTCATATAAGTTCACTGCCAACAATTAAATGAGATTTTGCTTAGCAAAGATACCCCACAAATAGTAAATATTTTGTTTAGCTGCAGATTAACTTTACTCATGTAAACCTCAGAGCTTTAGGTGGTGTATAATCATCTGAGCTTTATGTTGGCTGCAGCTCAAAGGCTGTGTTTCCAGTGGGAAGTTATGAGTAAGTAGGTCTGTTTGTAAGGAATTACTCTTATTAATACAGAAAACAAAGGGGGAGAATCTGTAACAAGAAATTAGATTTTGTTATAAATAACCTTGACATAGCAATTAAAAAATTATGAGAATGAAGTATTAGACATAAAAGAAAATAAATTTTGTAAAACTATAGCAAGTGCAGAGTTTCTTTCCTATCCAGCTCATATCTGGGAAGTAAATGAATGATCCATGGAAACATCCAGGTTTTAGAGAACCCATCAAAACAAGTAGCTCATAATTTAGTGAAGAAAAGGAATAATAGAAAAGTCTATGAAATACAACTATTAAAAGTATCACAGCGTACTTTTGTACTTTAATAATAAGAACCAGAAGGAAGGATCAGACTAAAAAAAACCACAAAACCACCTTTCTGAATATTATCAGTATAAAAGAGAGTAACTTTTTTTCAGGCTATATAATATAGTTACTACCTCTCACTTTAAAGAGACACAAATCAGAAAATACTTCAGGACACAAAGCACATACTAAAATGGTTATCTAAAGTCTCTACTGAGATAATTGAAAATACATATTATCTTTCAAAAATGAAAAGCAAAGAAACGAACAAAACCCACAAGAATTTTCCTGAAGCTGATATGAGCACCACAGTCTTTAGCAAAATAAAAAACCTGAAAAAGAAAAAAAAAAATCTGTATTCCTAGATTTGTTCCAATGGCTAAGTATTTTATCTCAGAAACACATTCAGTTACTATCACAACTATTTCCTATTAAACACTGACTGCACCTGGCTCGTACTTCTGGATCAAAAAATCAAGAAGATTAACCAGTATTTGCCTCTGGACTGTACTCTGTCTTTCCCACAGTAATTCCTGTCAAACAGCAGCAGGATCCTGCCCACCTGCCCCAGCGCTGCTCAAGGCCCAGGGTGTGAGGAGAGCCCAGAGCCCGCCAGGTTGGCTAAACTTGGATGACTCCAGTGCCAGCTGATTCCTCCAGCTCCAAGGAAAGCTCTGCTCTATAGATGGCCAGTGTTACACCTCTGGACAGGACGGCACCGTCTTCACACTCTACTGTGCGTTTGGGTTTTTTAACGTAACCAAAGAGAAAGCTGAGTAGGACTTTTCAAATGCTAAACTATTTCTTCTGTTTCACTTGTTCAGCCTCAAGAGGAGGAAAAAACACCCAAACCAACAAAAAATCCCCCCCCTCCATCAATTCCGCTTCATTTCTGGTTCGTTTCTGACCCCACATCCCCCTCACACACCGACCCGACCGGAGCAGTGACACCCTTTCTCCAACCCGGCTACTCACTCCCGGCTCCTCGGGCTGCTCCTTCCCCGTGCCTTCTGCAGGGAACCAAACCGGAACCCCAATCCAGCCTAACATAAAGCTGGCACCGGGAGGAGGAGGAGGAGCACGGCCGGTAATAACAAACAATTGGCAGGGTGGGGACAACTCCTGTTGGCACCACTTCCACATCAAAGCTGCCACGGAACTCCAGCACTGCAGGAGAAGTGGGGCCTCGGTTTGCTCTGCTTTTTGTATGTGTCAAGTTGTTGGAGTCATATTTGGAAAGAAGGTTTTTTAAAAAAAATCCACAAAAATTATTCAAATTATTTGATCTCATTCATTCAATAAAATACACAGTTATATATTCAAAGGGAATATATAATCTTTAATCAAATGTACAAATGTGATGGGAAAAAACAACTGAGGAAACTTAGTAAAAACTAGAATCCAGCTAATAAACTGAGTACTGTGATAATATTACATATCAAGAGAGTGAGTGTAATCAAATGTAAGTAGCTAATGTTAAAAAAACCCACAGATATATTCCTTATTCCTGAGAAATATGAATAAAGAGAGGCCATGACATCTCATAAGACAAGAATATTTTGTATCCCCCAAAAAAAGGTAAGAGTTCCACAATGAAACGCTGAATCTGAAATGCAAGTGCAATAACAATGTTGTTGAATTTGGGGATTTTTTTTTTGCTTTTCCGTTTTTTTTTCTTTTACTCTTTAATGCTGAAATGATTTAGCAAACAAAAAATAATTTAAACTGCTGCAACATACTCAATAGTGCCAAATTACCATCTCACAAAGAACTGCAAAGTAAACCAACTAATAAAACTTAACACGAGAAACAAAACAGAAACCACTCCTAAACCCAAGAGGGTCTCAAAAAGATTCCTCTGTCAGATATTGGCCATCTACATATGAGAGAGGGGAGAGAGGGAAATAGGGAGAGGGAAAGGAGTGCCTCTGAAAAAAATAACACAGTTGGAAACAAAACACTGGAGTGGAGTGAATCAGTGCTGAGGTGGCATCTTTCTAGAAACCTGGATGGCACATCTTGTTCACAGGCTCAGGCTCATACCAAACTGCCAGATCTGGAATCAAAGAAGAATTTTATTCCCAGACGGGCTGGCAACAAAAACAGAGCTTTTCACTTGGGTCTGCAAAGTGAGGTGTGATTAACCTGTTGAAAGCATCTCAGAATATTTCATTTATTCACTACCCCGGAGTTACAGGGGACTTGGTTTCCTTTGCTTTCTGAAAGTACAGTGCCAGGTACTCCTCTGAACTCTAGCCCAGCCCTTGGCTCTTTTTGAAAAATAATCTGGCTGAAATACAACAGTTTGAGGTCAGACAAGATACTATCTGACCTCAAGCTCTAGAAAACTATTAAATCTCTACATACCTACAGCAACCGAATTAAAAATGTTTAAGATTAGCTTCACTTAGAAATAATTTTAAGCTCACGAAACAAAGGAGTGAGAGTGTTTCACTTTCATTTCTGCAAGTTTCAATTCTTTCCTCCACCTCTCAGACTAGCATTAGAAAATTCTACATTTGAATTGCAAAAACTCAGCGTGAGGCTTACTTTCAAATAGGGGGGAAAGAAAGCCAAAAAACTTTGGAGAAGCTATTTCTACCCATTTACCTTTCCACTTCTTCCTCTCAAAGTTGTTCCACTAGACTTAACTCCCTCAAGCACACACATTTTGGGTCAAACTTTGACATAACAGGGCCTCTTCAAAAATATAGGCCAAGTTAAACTGTGAGCTCTTGCATTCTGAGCTGCTCTTCTGCAAAGCATTTCTTCTTAATCATTTCATTAGGAGCAGAACTGACTGTACCTGGTTTTTTGTGCTCCCCAGTCACAGTCTCACTCACAGCCCTTTGGGCAAACAGAGGAGACGTGCTGGGGCTGGGGGAACATAACCATGGACTGGTTTGCAGCTACTCCCTATGAGAAATGTAACTTCCTCTCCTTTACCGAGCCAGGATTGTTCCAGAAAACACTCACAAACTCGATGATCTTCTGACATTACTTCGAATATGCTCTAAAACACGGTCCCAACTGGCTGAAGGTCCAAAAGTAACCAGAAGAGTAACTGAAGGGAAAGCGAACGGGCTTGCAAGTTTTGTTTCCGCAGGGAGTACTCGATTAAATATAAACAGTGAAAGTACTACAAACATAAGTGTTATCACTCTCCTTCTATAAAACATTCCCTCCTTTGAGATAGGGAGATGTGTATTTTATCCAAGGCCTGCTTTTATCTGCCCCATTATGATTGTCCTTAAGCTCAAATCTCCCAGTCAGCCCTCCCACAGTAAGTGGGGTGATTAACCTCAGTGCCCCCCTCGCCTCTTTACCAATATAGCCCAGCTGAACTTCCTCCACAAAAATAAAAGGAAATTCTGCAAACAAAAGTTACAGCCAGTCAGGAACAACAGGAAAAGTTGTCTTCTGCACTCTGTTCATACTGCAGCACAGATAATGTCCACAGACACCCCTAATATGCTGGGGAAGATGGGCTTTTCTGGACTGTTTACAGCCTTAGGCCTGTTTTTCTGTCTGAGAACTTCCACAAACCATTCAAGCCTCTCCCATGTTCTGTGTCAATAATTTAAAAAAAGTTATCACACATTTATGTTTGTTTTATGATGAACAAGACATAACTTAGTACAAACTATTATGGATTCTTGATATTTTTCCAAAGCACTTAAAACTAAAACTACCAGAGATTACCGGGCACTAAAGCGCCTCAGGCTCCACCAGCACTAAACCCATCGGTATTCTTAGTAACAAACACAAGTGCTACACAGTGTTTCAGATCTCCCTGTTACTACAAACTATAGAATTTATCTTAGTAAGTATAATACTCCCAAAATCTATCTAGAAGAAAGCCAGTACAGTGCACACAAAATTTATCACACAAATCAGGGATGCAACAAAACACACTCTGGGCTCAGTGAAAATAAAGAACTCTGTAGGAAACCGATGCTGTGTTTACAGTGTGGAAGACCGAAAACTTCCAAGGAGTGATCACAAGGAGTGATCACTAGATTAACAACTGTGTATATATAAGTAAAAATATATACAATTGTAACAGCATGATATCTGAATTACAAAAGTACTGCTGAGTAACTGAAGTAACAAGAAAGGCTTTGCTTGATACAAAACTTAGTAACTATATCGGTGCAAATATCTTACAACTGAATTATGAAATGAGCAAAATCTGTTGGATGTGAGATCTGTAAGGGATGTGCTTGTTACACATCACTCTCTGCATTGACACTGTTTTTCCTACAGCACAGGGTGACTCACAGAGAAGGTGAGAGAGAGGCACGTCACCATCACCCAATGCCAAGAACACACTTTCTGACCCTACTTACTGCTGCTGACTCCCATTCCAAACTGGGGAAAGCCATCCTCTGTCACACTAGCCATGTAACTAAGCTACAACAGCTTCCTTACCTCTCCATTTCATACAGGCTTCTCATGCTTTAGTCCATTTTGGTTCTGATACTGGGTTTTACTGTCATAGTCTACTTCACAACTGACTGCAGCAAGCACTGGAGCCAGAGGAGGGGCAGCACCTGCCTCAAATCTCACGTATGCTGTGACACACATGCTGTGCTCAGAGCAGAAACTGCTCCAAGGTAGCTCCAACTTTAAAAACAAACACACACAACACTTGCACCAATGCCTCTGAGGAGGCTGGAAAAACAGCACAGCAATGCACAGGTTTAAAGCCTTTCAGAGGCTAAACTGGCTTCCGGAGACCTGAACGGATCATGAAACTGGCTTAAAGAGCGGCCACACACTGAACTCAATTTATCCAACTTGCTCTTAACCTCCCTTTATGCGGTGCTTATGCTACATAAACATACAGCAGTAAGTATTTGTGGCACCTGGATCTCGTATTTAAACAATAATGATCCCTTCACCCCAACTGGAATCCTTGAGGAAGGGATGGCCTTTGAACTACTTCATACCAGTCGCAAACTTCTTGCTGAAAAAAGTATTTCATACATCAACAGAAATAAAAAAAATAAAATCTAAGAACGTCTCACAAATTGTTTTTTCCCAAAGATTTGCTGAAACCTTCAAATCAAAATTATGAACCAAGGATACAGTATGAGTACATCTGCATGTATGCATGCATTTCTGACGAAAAGAAAAAAAAGTAAAAATTAGATTCGTGTGCATTGTTACAAAATTTAGGTAATTAGTTTTTAGGACTTCTAAGTTAAACAATTTATCAAACAATACACAAAATCTTCCTAATGTGCCAAAAGCACTAGAAATGTTGACTTTCACTAGATTGCTTCCATTGTGTGAATTAATCCACTAAGAAATTGCAGGATCCTCCTTTCTGTGAGTTCTCAATAAAAGTCAGTACCGGTACAACATTATTTCATTAAGCTAGCGACAAAAATAAAGTTAATTTAGTAGAAATGCTTTGTAAAATTTCAAAAGCCAGTATTACAAGTAGAAAACAGGATATACTCTCAGCTGGGCAAAATTCTGAATTGCCTTACAGCATCACTATGAACACACAATCCAAAGCCATCACTCTGACAAGCAGATCCACACGACATTTTACAGGAGCTCCCCAGGAATATCTTGCTTTCAAGTAGGACACAGGGAAATCCCGCTCCCCTTTCTTTCTCCCCACAGCAGCAATTGCCTCCAGAGGAAGAAGCAGGTAAATGCCCTGCACTGTGCAGGTGTTCCACAGCATCCAGCAGTTTCTTTTCCCCTGCAAGCTTAGGTAGGAGAGAAAAGCCCCAGCTGTCCTCTGTGCAAGAAGAGAACACAGAAGGAACTTTCTGATCCCTTCGTGTTTATCTTCTGGGAACATATCTCAACATGTATGTTCTGGGAAATTGCAATTTTATCCCAAAATTAATTTTATGAAGGTATTTTCACTAAAGTTAAGTAGAAAAATGATTAAAAAAAGCTCAGTGCAAAATTGGCGTTTGCAAAAGAGACCTCTTACTCCTAATATAGCACCTTCTGCCAAATACTGTAATTAAGTCATACTTCCATGGCTGGCTTACTTTTCTTGTCACGGAAATAATTATGTCATAACTATCTGGGGTCAGACTAGCCAAAGAGCACCTACTGAAACTGGAAGCACAACTCAAACCCATAAAAAAACACATATCCTCTATTTTCAAGCAAATGCAATGACCCTTGAATCCAGGACACGTTTCAGGAAGCCAAGTGACATGGAGGTGGCAGGGATACAAAAAAAATTATTAGATCCATACTTAGATACAACTATGTTTTTAATGTACTAATCTCTACCTTAGCCTAAATCCGATTATATTTTTTCTCTGCATGTTACGAGCTCACCCTCCTCCTCCCAGAAACAACCTTAAAAGAGAGGAGGCCTCAGGTAACATGTCACATTCAGCCAGCTGGCAAATCGCAACCTATTGCAAAAGCGGCAAAGTCGTTCAGCTGTATTTGTACATAAAATAAGCCAACAAAAGAGCACGACCACGTCGGCGAAGAGATGCCTGAGTGTCACATCATAACTCACGGAGAGCGGAGGGGGCACAGCCGGCCAGGGCAGCCCCGACACGGGGCATTTCCCCGCGGGCCCCGGGGGTCTCTCCCCCCGCCGTATTTAATCGCACAGGGCGTGCGAACAACAACCCGCACGCAGCAGCCCCAGCCCGGATGCGCCCCGGGGGCGGCCCCGGCCCCCGCTGACCTTGGGGCGGCCCCCGCGCCGCGACCCCCGGCGGCCCCCCTGCCCAGGCGCGGGGCCCGAGGCCGCCACGGGCCGTCGAGGCGGGGCAGGGCTGGGCGGGGGGCGCCGGCGCGGACAGGCCCCCCCCACCCGAGCGCGGCCCCTGCCGCCCCCGCCCCGGGCAGCCCCCGACCCCGGTACCTGCGTGCGGCGCTAGCGGAGCGGACGCGGCGCCCCCGCCATGCCCGGCCGCGGCTGCTGCAGGCCCCGACGGCAGCGCCTCAGTCCGGCCCGGCCGCCATGTCAGCCGCGCCGCGCGGTGCATTGTGGGGCGAGGGCGGGGGGAGCGCCCCGGGGGCGGTGGCGCTGAGGGCGGCGGCTGACAACGACCCGGCCCGGCCCGGGGGGACCCCCGGCCGCCAGGGGAGCCTCCTGCTGCCTTAGAACTCCCCCTTGGCTGAGGGGCCGACGCGCCCCGCTCCCCAACACTCCCGGCGCTCAGGGCCTCCCTCCCCCAGTGCCACAGCAGCAAGCGGGGATGAGGGAATACGCGGAATAAGCAGCACGGTTTTTTCTTAATCCCCCCCAACAGCCATCCTAATTTCCCCCCTCCTTTTCTCAGCCCAGGCCTCTCCTTACGCATAAAATCATCAAGGTTGGAAGAGACCTTTAAGATCACCCAGTCCAACCATCCACCCAGCGCTACCACTGTAACCCTTAAAGCTCTGAACCACATCATCCAGCGCCACATCCAGGCGCCTCCTAAACACCTCCAGGGACGGTGACTCCACCACCTCCCTGGGCAACCATTCCAATGCCTGATCATCCTAACAGTGACATTTGTTTTCCTAATAACTAATCTGAATCTGCCGTCTCAGTTTAAGGCCATTTCCTCTCATCCTCTCACTGCAGGCACGGTAGAAGAGACCGGCCCCTCACCACAACCTCCTGTCAGGTGGTTGTAGAGAGCGATGAGGCACCTGCACCCCCAGGCCCCGTGGAGCTGGGTTAGGGCTCCACGGAGCCCCACGCCACAGCCCCGGCCTTGCTGCCCCCTTCCCCAGGGCTTCCCCTCCTCTTCCCCTCCTCTCCAGTCGATGGAGAAGGGCAGGTATGCCCCGGGGACACTGGGGAAGTGGCTCCAGGCTCCCTGACCTTGGCTACGGAGCTGGCCCCGGCAGCAGCCCGGGACAGCAGCTTGGCCAGCACGTCTGCTGGCAGTCTGCAGGTCTCCAGAGAGAAGAGCCAGCCTGCCAGCTCTTAGCAGTGCTGGACGGTGACCTAAAGGCACTGGCAAGTGCTTGTCTGAAGCAAATCCCTCTGTGAGCCACTACTACCCCTTTTTGGCACTGAAATGCCATGTTGGCACTTGAGGCTAAGGAGGCCTTTCCAGAAAAACAAGGCATGTAAAAGATTAGTCTTGAACTACTATAGGGGTTCAAAGGAAAGTATTAAAAATAACAAGAACAGGAGTGCTGGAAACACTGCCTCAGGGAGTATGTGCAGGTAAACAAAAGTTGCAAAATCTGTAATACTGGATTCTATAAATACTGACGATTCATACTTCTGAATGTATTGTGAAGTCAGCACAATCCTGACTAGGGGTAATGTGCTATTTTTTTGGTTCACTTGAAGTTCACACTTTACAAAATCAGGACTGGATAATTCAGGGATGTACTACAGAGGTTTCACCTTCAGGAACGTGAGCCAGGTCAGTCCAGGGCAGCAATGACAGAAACAGCAGTGCTGCCCTGGGGCCAGCTCAGGTTAACTGGGTGGTGGTTTCAGCCAGTCCTGTTTGACAAAGATTTTTATTAGGTTTCATAGGTCAAAGAGTAAATTGCAAAAGTAACCTAATTATACTTGCTGCTGGATACAGTCCTCCTAGATCAACATTTAGACATGCTAGTGAGCAAACACACACCAGTTTGCAAACCTGACTAGCATATTTCCTTCAAATAGTTGGATAGACTTTAATATGAAATGTTAGTGCAGTTTGGCTCTGAAAACTTGAACCATTTATAAAGCCGGGAGTTTTTGACATAGTTCCTCTCTGTGTTCAGGAACAATGCTTCCTTCTTTGCTGATGTTAAAGAATGTTTTATTGCAGGGAGCAGTATAGAAACATGGCAGTAAAAGAGGAAGCTGAGTTCTACTGCCAGTTGGCAGTAGAATTTAAAGAATTATTTAAAGAATTCCCAATTCAGTGCCAGTGATCAAAACCTTTTAGTTTCTGGGCTCATTTTGTAGGACAAAATAGAATCCCGAAAGCCACTAAATTTTATCTAGAAATCAGAGACAATAGACATAAAGCTGTAGGAAGCAGATTTTATAAAGTCCCTTTCCAGAGCACAACTTGCTTATCTCCTGTTGCAGTATGACACCTCATTTTCAGTCCCATCCCCAAAGTACTATAACATTATGCCTAAAAAATGTAGAAGTGTATTGTAGATTTCTTTTTCATTTTCTGGCCAAAAAATGCTGTTGATCACCATCGGAATGATTTTTAAAAATTACTTTTAGGATTTACTAGGTTTTTAACATCTATTTAAATGTATCTACTGCATTAAGGCCCTGTTCTCTGTCTCTAGCTGTGTTGGAAGAAACTCTAAAACTTCTTAGATAATTTACTTATCAAATGAGGAAATCATACTTGACTGTCATCTCAAGGATAGGTTCCTGGTCAATACTACAGCCAGAAAACTTTACAGAAAGATAGAACTTGTCTGTGAAGAACTTCAGGTTCTTACAACTGTATCTTCCCAGCATAGTACAAGATTTTCTATCTATATATTTTTGTAGCATATTACATTGTTTCTTGATGTTGGATGTCTACTTAAGCTGAAATACATAACAAAGATGTGAAAATCTGAAATGCTTAAAAACTATAATTAAATTTGTCAACTAGCTATACATGTCTTCTTCACTTACAGTAATGCCAGTCATGCTTGAATTACCTAAGCAAATTTAATCAAAATGTCAAAGATCTACCAAAACTCAGTTAAAAAAAGAAAATAAATCACCAAGTGAGATGACAAAATGTAATTTGCTCTTCAAAAGATAAATTTCCAATATGCCTTGGAGGTTCTACTTAATTGTTTTCTGTAAATCGCTGCATTTTGCTTTTCTTTGCCAAGAACTATCAGAATCCCAGCCATGGGTGACCAGTTTCTTGGGCCAAGAAAAAAATCAATGACCATTTAATGCTTTCTATTGTTGATACTTTATATGTCCAAATCCTTTTCTTCCAGCAGGCGTAGGAGCAAAATTGTACAGATGGCAGGTTTTTGTTGCAGGCAACCCAAGAATGACATCAGTGCACTGAAGCAGTGGTTTGGTTCTGCATGTCTGAAAACTTTGGTACCAAATTCAGTTCCTGATCCTTAATGCCTCTTTCTTGCTTAAAAACTCTTTGGTAATGTCGTTTCCCCCATACCACACTGTAGGACCAGTATTGTGGTCACTCACTCCTCCTTAAACAGGAGCTTGTAAAGACGAATTTCCTGCAGGCCTGGTTCATGTGGTGGTGTCCCATGTGATGTTCTGCACAGTGTTTGTAGTTCTGGGTTTGCTGACTGTAAGCTGGGACTCTTGTTCAGAGCACTCACGTCAGTAACCAATAGCAACCAAGCCATTGGTATCCTTTGACATTACACCGTAGTTACCAGATGCTATACTTAGTACACTAAAAAAAGGCACTTGCCAATCTGTCAAAAATCATAACAACTCTATCCCTTATTTTCCCAGGACGCAGTTAAAGCAGGAACTTTAAATCTGACTGGATTCCACAGACTGTTCTCGAGCCGACCAGTACTTTAAAACCACGTACAGTACTCAATGCACCACTGCCACCATGAAATGCTCCATGTCAGAGTGCGTGGATCCTCCATAAATCCATCCTGCTGAGGTTTGGTGTGGACAGAGCTTGAGGAGTGCTGCAAAAGGCCGATTTGCAGCAGCCGGTCCTTTGCGGCGGCGCTGTGCCGGGCCGGGCAGAGCGGCGGCGGCCGTGCAGCATGCTGGATCCGGAGGGCAGTGTGGAGCATCAGCCTTCCCCTTCCTTCCCCAAACTCCTGCTCATCCCTCTAGCCATGCTCCTCGCAATTGCAGCGCTCCTGCTCTTAGCCTTTTCCGCCACGCGGCAAAAAGAGCCTGATTTTTACACTTTCAAAGTTGTAAACATCAGGGGCAAGTTAGTCTCCCTGGAGAAGTACAGGGGCTCGGTAAGTCCCGCGGTGCTGGGCTCTGGCCCAGGCTCACTAACAGCCAGTCCTTGCATGTCTGCGGGGCGAGAGGGGGGGGGGAGAGCACAGAAACTTGGGGCACAGTCTCGTGTAGGTCTGGGTTTATCACTCTTTATCTCACCACTCTAACTGAGGGCAGTGCTGCCTGCATGCTGCCTGGGTGCCGCTCCCCACATCTCTGCACTCCTGTTTAGCGATGATATCTAGTTAATACAGGCTCCTTCTCAATAAATGTTTGCAGTCTAACCCCTGTGTGTGTCTGCGTCTTCTCCCGGGGCAGGCGGCTGCTGCCTGTAGACGTGGCAGGCAGGGAATGCTCCCCGCCTGCCGTTCCTGCAGCAGGATGGATTGCACTGGATCGTGGCTGTTCACTTGGAAGCTCAGGAAGTTTGTGTCTTTGTGTAACTTACTTTTGGAGCTTATTTCTGCCTTTTAACCGCATGACTTCTTGTATATTATTTTTACTTAAATCCCATTCCTTTTTAATGTTCTACATTGAAAAGAAAGGGATTTAGTCAATGGCTAATGGAGTAAACAGATTTCACCGTAGTTAGTGAAAACGTGAGAGACATTATAAAGTAGTTATTGTAATATCAGAGTATAATGAAATTGTAACATCATGCTATTCCTCTTTCACTTTTTAGTGCGTGAAGAAGGGCATGTAGACACACATATACTTTATGATGTCTTTTAAATTTTATTTACATATTACTTTAGGGAGTTTTAGACAGAGCTTTCCATGCCATTTTAAAACAGTGTCCTTGACTATACTGTGATTTTATTTTAGTTTAGGTAATTTAGTTTTTCAGTGGTTTGATCATCTAGAAAAGATGGTCAGTACCTATGAAAGAGTGATAAGGGAATTTGGCACACTGAAGGCTTAATACTATAAGCTCTTATGGCCCCACTCACAAGTTACAGAAGCTAAAATCAACATAAATCCCACAAGTGCCCCCTTTAGCACTCAAGTGACACATCTGTGACACTTGCAGGCAGTCCGACAGCTTACCTGCTGCTCAGAAAGGCACCACCTCTTCTCGCTTTTAATGTCCAGTATTGTGTTTTCACCTTCCTTTTCCCCTCCTCAGGTGCTTCACTGAGGTGTCTGAGCTCACTAGTGCACAGCAGCAGGTCACTGAAACATTGGCAGATAGACAGAGAAGGCATATGGGGAGATGCACATTTTCCTGAGCTCAGCAGAAAGGGATACTGGTGGAGTTGGAACAAATGATGGGACTGAATCTTACCTGGTCAAAGTTCTCATCTCCCTCCATGCACAATTCAGATACAGCAGAACTGGTCCCATGCCCACTCCAATATCTCTAGTGGAAAAAAACATGGAAGCTGTTTAATATTGAGCAATATTTGTGCTTTTTTAATCAGTTCCTTCCAAAGGCTCTGTCAATAAATCCTGCTACTGGGGCATGTTTTGTCTGCAGGTCATTGCAAATCTGAATAAGCAAGTACCACCTGTAGCTTCTCTACCTCGGGGCCAGAATCCACATAGAAAGGAGTTAAGGGGGAACTCAGAATTCCTTACAGAGAGCTGTGGGTGTTCATCCCCCCTGGAACAAGCTGCAGAGCCTAATTTGGAATCTTATGAACAGGAAGTTGGGGGGGTGTGCCTGTATCCCAGTGCTATGATTCCAGGCCATCCTTGAGGCGTGACTGGTTTCGTAAGGGAGAGTTCTAGATCTGTACCTTGGGAGAGGGAACAGCATTGATGAATGGTATTCCTTGATCTCTGCTAGGCCACATGGAATAGTTGATTCCAAAAAGGTGATGACCAGCTTCTGTGTGGATAAAAAGATTTACATTCAGAAATCCTATTGATGTTCAGGCCAGCTGCTCTTTGATAATGCACGAGCACCATTTTAAAGAAAATTGCAGCAATAAAACACATCCCTTTCTGTCATTATGTTGTCAGAACTCAGTATCAAGATAGAAAAAGGTTAATTAAAACTCCCATTTATTTCTTAAAATAAACTTGCTTAAATCTGCAGTTAAATAAGTAGTGTTAAGGCGTAGGTTTATCATAATATTTTAAAGCTATTAAAAGCAAATAATATTAAAGTACTACGTGTGTGCTGGTGGTGTTCTAAAGAAAGTGAGTCACTAGTTACCTCCTGGAACAATTGTCTGCTAATTGCCAAACCAGCTTTTAACAGCCTTAAGCTTTCTGGCAGATGTAGAGAAGACATTTTCTTCAATTCAGTCACTCAGCTAATTTATTTAAATAGCTACCTAATTGGTAGTCAAGAAAATAACCGGGAATTGAAAAAATCCAAAAGCTTCCAGACTACAAAAAAAAAAAAAAAAAGTGTGCTAATTCTAAAAACACAAAAGCTGTGCTAAGTATAAACAATCAGTGCAATTAATGACTTGCAGAATCTTTCTTCAATAACTCATTATTAATATAGATTTTTGCACATTCAGATCACTGAAACAATTTTTTCCTAGTACCGATTGATATTATATCAATTTCTATTTGAGTTCATCTTCATAAAAAAGTACCCTCTGTTATATAGTATAGAAGAAATAGACTAACAATTATGCAATAACAAAAATTAAATATATCAGAGAACAGTTTGTTGTTTTTCTCTGAAATAAATGTGCACAGACATAATCTCCCCTTTAATAAAAATACTGAAAATATGTAAGGGAGTACTCCCTTTCTATGGGGGTATTACATTGCCAGAATGCTAAAAATTTGGCATATGTGCTACAAAATCAGGTATTGTGTGACATGTACCTGGAAGCAAAGACAGGAATGACTATGACAACTGAGAAAAAAGTATCATGAGTGGAACAGACCCCAAAACTGTCTGGTTTACTGTGTTATGGGAGAAGGCCATGGTTTTTCCAGGCTTCTATACTGATGCTGACCCCTCTACATTAAAAATGAGGGGCAGTGATACGTGGCTGGACAAGAATCAAGAGGATCCAGACAAGCTCAGTTTTCTATCTAACCTATCTCCCTACCTAATTCAAGAATCTTATCTTTCATTTTATGATTTGAATCAGATATGCTGTAAGATATATTCTTACCAAAAATAGCGCCTATTTGGGAGTCAGAACTCCCAAGCATCAACTGTTCTCTGCTGTTTTTGTGCCTGTCTTTGATATAATAGTCCCAAGCTACCCCAGAGCTGAGTACAGTGTGCTGGGGTGGAATCAAGCAGCATCAGTGCAGTGCCTTTGGAAATCCTGAACCAAAGGTACTATAATCACGTAAAAGCATCAGGCACTATAACTACCTAAGTATTATTTTACTATTGGAAGTAATGCCAGGCACTTTGGATCAGAGCTCCCTGCAGTCTGAGTGTGTGTATTACTGAGTGTGGGTAAATGCAGAGAACAGCATTTAATTACTGCACAAATACTGCTCTTTTTTCCCTGGAGGTAACAGCTCTGTGAGTTGGTGTAAGCTGACTCTTATGGCTCAGATGGAGCCAGTTAAGAATCTCCAGGTCTGAAAACCCTGCTGAAAGATCCACAAAGGGTTACTTGAAGATGAGACCAGACTCATAAATCTGTTCAGGGACCATTCCCTCACGGAGGCACCTTGGTGTAAACATCAAGTAAACCAGGAAGTCTTTTTGCAGTGTTAAATAAACGAGTTCACTACTAGAATGCCTGGGTTTTCTAAGCAAAGGGAAAGACAGGATAGTGTGAAGAGGTCAGACAAGAGCTAATAGAGAATTCAGCTTAAATGAAATGATTTTTGTGAGGTCCATGATGAACTGTTTGCACTGCACACTAGGTGGTGTGCTTGACCTGCACTCTCAAGAACCTAAAGTCAAGCATATTGAACTTAATTTAAAGCATTAATAGTTGTAAGAAGTCAAAGTACAGCCTCTACATGAGAACAAAAAGAGTTACTGTTATTTATTAAAAATAAAATATAGACAAAAAAAAATCATCACATTTAATCGCTTCTAGTACCAGACACTTGAAAGATTACTTGGTAAAGGTTTTTAAAGAATAATTTTAAATGTTCCTTATGAAATATCAATAAATCCTGCAAGTGTTGATTATATGTGTTAGTTACACTTTTAGGAGGTTTGCACTATTAAATTATGGAGTTCAGTAGTGGAGAATTCAGTTACAGGGAGAGCATTTTTCTAAGGAAAAAGAAGCATAATGTGTTTGCTATACAAAAAAATGCTGTGTGTAGTTCCCTTCTATTTTGTGGGAAGTTGTCTGGAAGTTTGCACTATTTGCGCCGTGAGCTCTCAAGCCTTTCACCACCATGCCAAATAATCACTGATTTTAAACAGCTGTAAATTAAAATTGATTCTTTTTGAGTGAATTCTTTCAAGCCCTCTTTTTGCTTAAAATCAAGCAAAAGTTATAAAAGCTTGATTGTTTTCATCTTTCATATCTGTTTTAATATGAACACAATGCCTACTCAAGCTTATTCCCCTAAACCTCCAATGAAAAATTCTTACATTTCCACACTATTTGGGATAAAGTACCAATAGATGTGAATACAATAAGGTATGTGAATACTCCTGCATCATGAAAATGCCAAGCCTTAAACTATATTTTAAAAAGCTTCTAAAATTTCATATGAAAGAGCTACATGTGACTTCAACTCTTAGTGGTACAATTTATCTTTACTTCGTACTAAACTACAGTTATCACTATGCTTGGTAAATCAGATTATTTGAAAGGAACAGAACTGCCAATAGTTATTTTTTGTGACCAATATATAAGTTCTATTTGAAATGCTGACAGTCTGCAACAGGAATTCATCATAAAATTATTATATCCTCTCTCAAAAAAAATCTACTTATGTGCCACATCTTCGAGTGTTTTAGGAAACTGAATTTAAAATTTCAGGCAGAGCTTTTAAATGCCTGAATGAAAGTGATGCTTTGGGGGTTGGCTGGGTGGCTGCAGGTCATATTTCATATGCAAGTGTCCAGGGAGTGCTTGGATTGTGTTCTGTTGACACCACACCACAAAGATTACACCAACTTGTGTTTTGTGAGATTACCTGTCTTCCAGGGAGAACAGTGCCATTCCCAAACCACTTTAAATTCAGGAGTTGGACCTTGTGAGTCCCTTCCAACTCAGGATATTCTGTGATTTGCTATAGTGATATACCTACACAAGGTAGAAAACACAAAGTAAGTGTTAATGTAAGAAATTATAAACACCAACACCCCGTTACCTTTTTCTTTACTCATTCCTACCCCTTCCAGGCCTTTCATTTTATGAGCCCATACCTTTCTCAGCTAAAGGCTTTTATAAGCCAGTTTGTTTTCTGGCCTTAAAACTCCTATTTACATGTAGTTATTTATTTTTTGTATACTATAATTTCTTTGACACGCCTCATTTCCCTAAATACTTTTATATTCTATATGAAAGTATTAGAATGGACTCAATTTATGTAGGATGAGCAGCAACTCACACTTACAAAATTTGTGAGAGTAATAAGAACTATGTCTAATAATAAATCCCAAAAGTTATTTAAGGATAAAATATCTCAAAAAACAATGGAAAATTCCTCAAAGCTTTGAGAAACTGTAATATGTGTCAGTTCAGGGTGAGGTCACTTATTTTCTCCAACAAATTCTTGGTGGAACCTGTTCCACACGTGCCTTTATTTTCCTGTGGTGCTCACCTGTGTGTGATACCTTCCTCCAGCTGGATCTGCCTGTTGGTAATATCTGAATGACACCATGTGCACAGGTTGGACATGATCCAGCACAGGAAAGATCTTAAAGGATAGTGGGCAGTCTTCGCTTCTTGGAATCTCTAATTGAGGCAGTAAATTTTTGTGAAAAAAACTGTTGTCATTTTGTCTCAACTGAGTAGATTTACTCTAGAAATGGCAGAAGATTTTGCAGCCCATTCTGCACAGACCAACCCAAAATCCTGTAATTGCTTCTATTAACTTCCAGGTCAAGACATTTAACCAGCAATGATAAATGGATCAGCCAGTTCTGTATGGGTACTAAATTCTGCACAGGGAAAGATGATGCAGAGCAGATGTTTCACAACAGATAAATAAAAAACAAAAAATACATTGGTTTGCAAGTTTCTTTCATGCAACTTGGTCTATCGTAGCTGAATGGGCACTTCTTGAATATGCTTAGAAACTATCCAAAGGGCAGAATGGAGAAATATAGGTTCTCTGAAAACTAAGATTGCTTAGAAGTTTATTGATTATTTTCATCATTGCCAAGTAGGAATACATGAAAGAAATATTAAATGTTCCTATTGTGAACAGAACTCGATGTAGTTTCAAATATGTATTCAGTCACAGTTCTCTAGACATTCTTTCTTTTTTTAAATAATCTGCATCCCAGCCTACCTGTTGGAAAGCTGACGTGTCTAACACATTTTTCAATCTCTTTTCAGGTATCACTGGTTGTCAACGTTGCAAGTGAGTGTGGGTACACAGACAGCCACTACAAGGCCTTACAGCAGCTGCAGAGGGACCTGGGCCCCTACCATTTCAATGTGCTGGCCTTCCCCTGCAACCAGTTTGGGCAGCAAGAACCAGACAGCAACAGAGAAATCGAGAGTTTTGCGCGAAAGACTTACGGTGCCTCCTTTCCCATGTTCAGCAAAATCACAGTCAGCGGGGCTGGAGCAATTCCTGCCTTCAAGTACTTAATTGGTGAGTAATCCGGAACACTGGAGGGTTGTTTCTCCAGTGTAGAATTCCTCTGATACAAAATAACATCTGACAGAAAAAAGATCCCTATGATTGTGTTCACAGAGTTGGCAGGCTCAAAGAGGTCAGAAGTCACGTAGCCCTTCTTGCACAAGGCAGGATTTCTCTCTCTGTCACCTCTGACAGCTTTGTCTTACCTTCTAAAAAGATCTCCGGAGGTGAGGACAGCTTTTACAGTTGTCCTGTAAAAGCTCATCTAATAAACCTCTACATAGGATATAGATTTTGAAATATTCCCCTGTATACATCCAACACCTGACCTTCCGTTTTCTACTTTGCAGCCTCGTAAGTGCTCCTCCTGTGACAGGAGTGCTGCAGGCTGGATTTATAAGATTCATCTCAAGAGATGTAGCATAAGTGGAAGCAAAGCACCTCATAATTTACTTCAGCAATCAGAAAGTGAAACTGGGCACTAAAGGATGTCCTTGAATACTCCCTTCCTCATTCCTCCCCAAGCGTTGGAATAGCCATGTCCAGTTCTGCCAGTTCCAGTCTGCTTTATAGCACTGAGACATGAAGAGCTTTGCAGGTCCTTAGCACCAGCTGACAAAATACATTGTAAGGCAGGATATTCTTTATCAAGGCACTATTTTTCTTGCACTGAACAAACGCTCTAAATACCATTTAAATGCTAAATTAAAATGTCAGTCTTAACCCAACGTGAAGGAAATGTCTTCCAACAATGAAATAAAGCTCAGTGAGACACAGAATTCCTTGAGCTCCATCCTGCAAGGACTGTGTCGCTGCTGCTTCTCTGCAGTGTTTGCCCACATACCACTGAATTTAAATGAGTAGTGATAATATTTGTGACTGTCCCAAGCACACCTCCTTCCAGGTGTCTGTGATGGATCTCTCTGCTAGGCAAACTTCCCTTTAATCTTCTTCAGGTCCTTCCGTTTCTGTTTTCCCCAGCAGGGTTGTTCCTGCAGACATCTCACATGAAACTTGCCAAACTTGTGTTTCCCTGTTGTCCCACAGGAAGCAGGAGGCTGCTGGAGGCAGCATTTAAGCAGCACAGTATAGTCTGGCTCTGTCTTGGTGGTACTTTGAAATATCTTCTAATTCCTCCTGAGGTTTTGCTCAATGTATAATCAGTGGAAAAAAGATGCTAATTTGTCTGTAGCATCTGTACTTGTGCTTTTAGTGGGATGAGGTTCCTGTGCTAATTGAAAATCCTGAAAATTTTATTAGTCACGTTGCAGAACAGTGAAGGATAAGAATTCGACTTGTGTAAAATGAGTACGTGGCCAGGGAGGGAAAAAGTAGACGAGGAGTAGGAGGAAACCTGGAACAATTACTTTGTTACTTCATGTAACATTTGTTGAAACAATCTTCTGAAGCACCTGACACTGGGTGCTTTCGGAGGGAAAATTCTGGGTAAGCAAGTAATCAGTCCTGGTACAGCTACACTGTGATGCCAAATACCATTTTCCTATCAAAGTCCACTGTTTCAGGTTTATCTGGGTGGCACAGACACACACATGCCCTCACACACTTTAACAACCATTCTAGTGCTTTCTCCTGTCTGTCTGAAGCTTCCCTGTTCCCATTAGTCTCCGGGGGGTTCCTGTCTAATTAAAGCTCCCTATCTGTCAGAAAATTAATCTTATTCAGTCTGAACTCCCTATTTTACGTTCCTCCTTCCTCTGAGAGGGTAATCATCAAATTGATAGGAACAAATGTCAGGAATTGCCTCATGTGTTTTTCTAATATTTCACTTTTTCGCCTGTAGATTCTACAGGAGAAGAACCAACCTGGAACTTTTGGAAATACCTGGTGGACCCCAATGGGAAAGTAGTAAAGGCCTGGGACTCTACTGTCTCTGTGGAAGAAATAAGACCTCATGTTACAGAACTTGTAAGAAAAATCATCCTGAAGAAGAAAGATGAATTATGACTTTCAAAAATACCAGCATGCCAATTACATCTCTGTTGAGAATTAGGACGGGCCTTTGTCTTTTCACATTCCAAAAGAGAGAATATGGGGAAGGGAAATTAGGACCAGTTGAATCTATAGTCACCATTCTAAGAATGTAGAAAACAGCAAGTTAGCATGGTCTAAGTAATTTAGATTTTTTTCTCCAACTGAATTCAGTTTGACCTTTCTGGGAAAAAAGAAATTCTCAGTAATTGTTTCTTCCCCAATTCAAGTTATTCATTGTGGGTAACACTATAGGAAGTCAGTTAATGTATTTGTAGGAAGAAGACTCAGAATAATGAGAATTTCCTAACTGGGTTCTCACTGATATCTACATTTTTGTTATGTTTTGACACAAACTGAATAAAATAAAGAGTAAAAAGTGCATGTGCTAAGGAGAGAGACAAACCAGGTACCTTCAGCCCAGGCAGACTTGCATGGATATATGCCTTTCCAATTACCACAGCCAAACATATTTCATTTCATCTGTCTAGAAAGTCAGTTTAGAAGGGCATTGGGGAAATACATCTATTAAATAGAAATGGAAGAAATATGAAGACAAAGTCTCTTTAAAAATTCTCCACAAACTATGGGAAGAATTTCTATATTTTTTCACCAAGTAAAGATTACCAGATGATATTTAAATAGTCATTTGAACATCTGTAGGACCAGAGCCTATAAGAAATGGCTGTTTCTTTCTTCTGAGAGCATTTTGTCTTAGAATTACTCTCACTCATAAAACTCTCATAAAACTGATGTTAAATTTCTTTTACAATTTATGACACCATCCAATTTTGCTGCATGTACAAACATTAGACAATCGACATCTTTTCCATGGAGTTAATTTTTGCAAATATTTAATTCTTACATAATGTTACCTAGTTTAATACCACATTTATGTTACAAATTATTAATGTCACCTTTTCAGGCATCTGCTCAGCTCTCAGCCTGCAGAACTCCTTAGCTCACACTAAAATAATAACACCAACAATTGCAGCCTCATTGTTCCTTGACAGAAACCTTTTGAAAATCTTGTCAGATGAACTCTTTGTGTCTTGACAAAAACACAATGTTCCCATGCTCTTAACCCCAGGATGCTTTAAGAAGACTCTAGTCTTGTCCAATTGCAGTATTATTGACAAGTGAAAGCTTTTTTCTGCTTTTTAATGTTTTTTCAGGTAGCACAAACAATGTTTGTCCATATAGTTGTCAGGGCCCAAGTGTACAAATAAGCCCTAATTGACCTGACCACAGTAAGGACTTTTTCCAAGTCATCACTGCCATTAAAGCTCTTCAGTGTCCAAACAGGCTCTAGGGGAAATCAAAGGCAAGCATTGTGGCCTGCACTGATTTGCAGAACAAGAGGGGAAAGAAGAGACGTTCTGTGGAGCTGTCTAAGGAAGTAAGAGCTTGAGGTACTTTAGGATTTCCAGAAAGACTGTGAAGGGCAGAGATTGTACTGGACAAAACAATCTCAAATTGCCTGAAAGAAGCTGAGAGTGAGGTTTTTTAGTTTTAGTGAAAAAAAAAAAGGGAGGCATGTGGAAGAGAGAATAAAAGGAAGAAGTAACAGAAGAACAAAAGAAAAAAGATATCAAGTAAAAAGGAAGAAATGAGAAGGAAATGAAAAGACAGTTTGCAGCCAAAGAATCTTTGGGACAAATGGGGCATAGAAATGTTCCAGTCTGAACATTGATACTAATGAGTATGTTCCAAGCTATATCAGCTACTTCTCACTTGAACTGTAACTTAAGAGTGCAGGAAATTGGTGCTTGTGGCAGTGAATGTCTGTATTTTCCTCTTCTGGTGGTGAGGAAAGTGAACTCTATGGTTGATTCAGTCATTTAGTCTATTCTTACAGGGATCACTCTAAGACAATGGTTGCTAAGGATATCACATAGAGAGGAAAATCAGATTCAGCTGATACTGTGCTGGGATAGAGAACCCAGCTGCTACAAAAGAAACTCTTTATTATCCATAGACTGTTTTTCTCTGTCCCTTGATATTGATACAGAGCCCCAGCATTCTGTTAGCAAGTGCTGCAGGGCTCAAAGTTTTCCCCTTAAGAAGTATGGTTCTGTTTTATAGCTGAAGCCTGGATGAGCCCAGACCAGGCTTTTAAAAACTTTTTAGGCCCTTTCTATTTCAATTTTGTGTGTCCAACTTCAAACAGAACTCTGGATTTACATAGAAACAATCTCCCATTCTCCACCAGACAAATTCTACTAGTCTAAAGAGATGCAATGGCAAGAATCAGTTGGAAAGGTTTTATACTATATGGACAAATATTGTTTGTGCTGCTTTTAAAGGCATTACAAAGCACAAAAAAGCTTTCACTTGTCAATAATACTGCAATTGGACAAGACTAGAGTCTTCTTAAAGTATCCTGGGGTTAAGAGCATGGGAACATTGTGTTTTTGTCAAGACACAAAGAGTTCTTCTGACAAGATTTTCAAAGGGTTTCTGTCAAGGAACAATGAGGCTGCAATTGTTGGTGTTCTTACTTCAGCAGGAGCTAAGGAGTTGTGCAGTCTGAGCAGGTGCCTGAGTGCAAGGAATAACTCCAGACTGGTGACTGTTAGAACTGAGGCTCTTACCAGTTTGGCCATTTAAAGAGAACTAAGGTAAGTATTACATATGCAAGCCACGAACAACAGCAAATGTGAACAGGCACATAATTTTAAGCACATACCTACTCTTTCAGAGGTTAAAAGAGTTGTTTTCATGATTAAATTAAGCACACGGCACATATTCCATCCTTTGTTGCACTAAATCAGTTTGTAGAACAAAGGCTTTGGTCTTTTAATCAAAGTTATGGAGTAGAAGTAAATCTTCTCAGTTGTAGATTAATTCGTCTCTAGTCGTGCTCCAAGTCCTTTAGGACTTCCTGCTCAGAAGACTTGCAAATTACACTGCACTGGGTTAGATTTGTCTGTTGAGATTGGATAGAGAGCATGCAGAGATCAGAAATGACTTTCTTTGCCTCATGAGTTCCAACACTGTTTTAATCTGACAGGGAGATCCCCTACAGCAAGTCCTGAAACCTGTAAACCAGCTCTGAATATTTAGCATGAAACATTTTTCCTTGCCACTTATCTATTTTGTAGAGACAATATCAGTGTGCATTAACAGCTGAGCACATTGATGTTTGGAAAGCAATTACCTTGATCACCTAAGACTTGGTCTCCTGCAATTTGCAACTTTGAAGGTGTAAATTCTTGGCATGTTGATTTAAAACATAAACTAAGCACCCTGACATGATTGTGTGCAGCCATGTGCCCCCTGTGACAATGCCACAGGGAGAAGAAATAACTTTAAAGCCTGACTATAAGTTTAAAGTTAGACTGGGCTCTTTTGATCTTTCAAAACTTTGTCTCATAAAGAAGGTAAAATCAGCCCTACATGTATTCAAAGCTCTGTTTGAAATGGAGTGTGCTCCATTGATATAGAGCAATTGAATGAAGTGATAGAGAGGGGTTTAACCCCCTCTTTTTTGGCATTATAAGGAGAACAAAACCAAATATCTTCATTATCCTTACAGCCACATCTGGTATTTCAGTTATATACCAGGGACATTTCACTTGAATTTCTATTGTGATCTTAGTCAGAAATCCCAGTGGCAAATCAGACACAATTTTTCAGTTTATCCCATCCAACACATCAGCAACTCATTCAATAAGTTGCTGACCATAGTCAGGACTTTCAGAAGACTGTACATCCCTTTGGTTAAGCAAACACATTTGATGCTGTCTTCAATTATTAGATCAACCAAATACATTCTCTACACATGGAAATCTATACTGCACCTTCCCATAGCACCAGATGAAATTTTACAAGCTTCCTTCTGACTCATTCACAGAAAGAATCAAATAAGCAGAGAAATTAGGTGTTCTCTGTGACAATTAACAGATTCTGCAGTAAAAACATCACTGACAAAACACAAAGGTGTTTACAAACCTTTTGATGGATGAGATACTGAAAGCACCAAATTTGAGAACTAGTTCTTAACCATATTAAAGCTCCACAGCACAGAGCAGAAGGAAATCACTGAGCTGTACCCAGCCATCATCTCAAAGGTGATCTAATGCTGTGATCTAATGCTGCACAGCTCATTCATCTGCCCAGGCAGCTCACTGACACAGTGATGGCCACGGCAGAGGAGGAGAAACAGCAAAACTCAGCTACATCTTTTAAGCCAGCCCTTGGCACAGATGAGAGTGGGGCCTGTCCAGTGACAAGGGCTGCCCTTGGCCAGCTGTCTCTGCACAGGAGCTGAATCAGCCCCAAGGAACTTTCCATCCTTAGCCTAGAAAACCTGATCCCAGCTGTCAGTCTACCTAAGAGATAAGACAGGCTGTTTTACCACAGCACTGCAAGATACCTGCTCCAAAGAAGATCTCCTAAAGTAATTCCAGAAAATGAGAACAGTTGAAGGATCATTTGAGTTTTCAGTAGGCAGACCTGTATTCTGGAAGGTGAGCAGAGGCAGGGGAGTTTTTAAGACGGTTCTGCTGATGGAGAACAATAGAAAGACTGAAATACGATTGGTTGGAGAACAAACTTTGGTGACACCTGATTTATAAATGCAGTTCTGGGGAACACTTCCCCATCAGACAGGAATTACAGAAATTCCACCTTTAGGGAGCTGTAGTTTCAGCTTCCTTAAGCGAAAGATGCAGTAAGAAAGTTGTTACTGTATTATATAAAATAATCCTCTGGCTTTTTTGTCCCTCTTGCCCCAAAGGCATTGCTCTTTCATAGTTAGTGCTTTAACCTGATTTATATGATAAATCATTATATTTTTATTTATCAAGCAAGTAAATCTGACAATGATGAATAAAGAATAGCTGGCAAGGAAAATATCCATGACCCACAAATTGTTCATCCATCCTTTAAAAAAGGGCACAACATTCAAATTGTTCTTGTAATGAAAGAGCTTGCTGAATTCCCTACATAAGTTATAAATCAACTTCTCTAACCCTTAATTAGAGTCACACCACTCATTCTGATTTGTCATTACTTCTATGTTCAAAATACTGTTTATTTTCTTACTGGTATTTTACTGTCCTCTGGAGAGACCACTAACCACTAGAGATATATAGGGAAATGTTTTTCTGCCTTAAGAACATTTTGCATTTGAAAACTCCTCTTCCAAATCCAGACACAGTATTTTAAGTTTTCAAGGAAAAATAACCCCCAAACCATCAGTTTGGTTAAGCTGAAACATTTAGTTGGACACAATTGATGAGAAACATTTCAAAGGTGATATTCATGTTTTCAAACTTTGTAAATAAAATATTAAAAACTAAAATAATTTCAAACCAAGAAACAGAATCTAAATGGCAATATAAAGAGCTTTGATGATCTTAAAACGTAGAAAATTGATTTTGTGAATTTTGTCAAAACATTTTTCTGCAGGTTTCAGCTTAGGGAACAGTTTGGTTAAAAAAAGTTGACAATTCCTGATATCGAAATGTTCTTTTGAAAAAGTCTTGCTTGCTTCAGAGGCTGCCAATCTATTCTGCCTTTAGCTACACTGAAGTGGACAGGAATATATCGAGTAAAATTGCAATCTCTGAATCATTCAGTTTTATTGAACACTGGGAATTGCAAGACACCATTTCTAGTTGTTAACTGCATGCACAGTAAATGTGCTTGTCAAGCCATTAAGAAACTGGGAAGAAAGAATTTGGTGAAACAGCCTCAAAAACACAAAACATTTCAAAGACCTGACTTAAAAAATAATATCATGTAAATAATCCATGCAGTAAACATGTAATCAACATAATTTTAGTAATTTAAATAGAAGAAAGGACATAACACAGGGGGTTTTTTTTAAGATTTAAAAAGTTAAGAGAACACTAATAGACAGCCAACTGGCAAGGAATAAACTTCTCCTAACCTTCATGTGGGAAGTCATGTGCAATAGAAAGGTGTCATTTATGTCCACATGGGAAATTCAGGGGAAATTGTTTCAATGCTGGAGGAAGATCATAGAGCAGAGGGATTCTTTTGTTATCAAGCACTACTAAAAAGCTGTGTTACTGCAGGTATGGCAAGTGCATGTATTTTGTCATCTGTCAGGAAATTTCTCTGCCCTGTGAATATTTACTCTGGTCTGATTTAGTTCTCTGTCAATTCTACTTGTCATTTTAAAGTTCACTGCTTTTCTAGCCTTTCACCTCTGACCATTTCTTCTGATTCTTTTCCTGATGTCTCTTTCTGACATAATTAAAGTTGAAAGCCTCATTCCACGAAGTATCACCATACCTATGAAAGAGTATTCTTAAAACATCTGTTAGTAGGTCAAAACACAATAGATGAAAAGAGGAAAAGGAGCTCAGTGGAAGGTGCAATAATTTGAAGTCATTTTATTTTCTCTTTCTTCTGGTTTAGTTCATAATCAGTGTTGATTTTCTCCCTTTCTCTATTAACAGCAGGACAACAAAGGATAAAAGAGATATTTAGGGTCCCTTTGTTGGCAATGTTTTGAAAGGGGAATCTTGTCAGGATGGAAGAGGATCATTTGGTGCCAGGATTAGATTAGATTTTAGCACAATGGACTACTTTTATGTGGTGGAATAATTCTGGCCATACTTTTGTGCTGTAAAACTCAAAAGATGAGCCTCACCCTCCTGTGCTTCTGCTAGAAAAAGCATTCCACCAACATAGCAGAAATTCAGTAGCCTAGTATCAAGGACAACTGAATATCTCTGAAAATCTCTCTGAAAAAAATCTTTCTTGAGTCTGTCCTAAGATATGCTCCTCCTTAAGTTCTGTACCCAATACACAAACTCAGTAACTGCTACAGATGGCAAAATCAGTGAACAAACATACCCAAGTCCACTGTGCATCCCAGTCTCACAGGGAATACTTGTCTGTGTTTATTTTATATTCTGCAAAACATAATATCTAAGCACTTCAATATTTATTGAAAGTCCTCCTGAAGAATTCTTGTTCAAAATCCCATCTACTGGGCTGAAATGCACCTGGTCCTTCCAAAAAAGCTGTACTCTGAACTCCCTTTTGGAGACCCAGTGCTTTGTCAAAGGCAACATCATTTTATTCCTCCTTCCAAAAGCATTTTGTGTGCACTAAAGCACTGCATGGGAAAAACCTGCTGCAGATGTCTGCATCATTTGGTGTTCACACTGAGTGCTATCAGTGTTGGACTTGGCTCCCTGCACTGTAAATGCCTCTTTTCTGATACTAAGCATATGAATTAATCAGTCTATAATCCTATTTTCCTCTCATTTAATGGAGTTGAGAATACTACGCAAAATATTTGTGAGTGGACTAATGAGTGAATAAAATAACATCCTATGTGGAGACTGGTTCTTAAAATATAGCATATAATATGAACAGAAGTCATAAATCAAGAAACAAACCATGCTGTGTACCAGCAACAGCTACACAGATGTGCTGGAAGGACCAGAGGTTTAGCATCTATAGAGATCTGGCTTTTTTGTGTGTATTACATTACTAACAGCCAGTTATAAACTCGATTTCTTGTACATCTCTGTTGGCTTGAATGTCAGAAATGCAGGAAATCAGCTGTTCTCAGGAACCAAACTCATCTTGAGCCACAGTAACCAGGGAATAATGAAGTAAAAACCACTTGAAAAAAGTCTCTTGTGCTTCTAGCACGTCACTGTCGATGCAGTTTGGTTACCAGTCTTTGTTCATGTACTTTAGGAGCTTCCAAAATAAGTTAACCCCCCCTCAATATATACACCAACTCTCATAATTACATATTCCATTTACTGGTCCCCTTTCCTGCTTGCATTAATTACCTGTTGGGAAGAGCAGGATGACGTCTCTGGGACTCGATGGTGACTCATCAAAAAGTGACCTCATGGCAGGGGACTGATTTGGTTACCACTGCTCTAAATACATTTCAGCTCCTGATTTATGAGCTGAATGGTTTGTTTTCTAAAAGGAACAGACAGTAACACATTCATTTTTCCCAGAAAAGCAAGGAATGCTCAGCACTCTCCCCCCTGTCAGGCCAGGTTTGCTTTTGCATAGGCTGTAGCAGGGAACCAGCACCCTTGGTATTTGTCTTCCTTTTCCATTCTCGTGTGGGAGATGACTACTTTTAAAATTGTTATTATAATAATTGGTGCAAGACTTAAATACAAGCACTGAGATGAGATGACGCTGCATTATTTTGAAAGAAAGCCCTCAGATTTCTTGACACTTAATATCATAAAACCACAGAATATCTCTAGTTGGAAGGGACCCATAAAATCATGGAGTCCAACTCCCTGCTCCTCACAGAACCATCTCATTCACACTCTGCCCAAAACCGTGGAGAATTTCCAGATATAAGGGCTACTTTTGTAGTATAGTTAGGCTTTCAAAATTTCTACACCCAAGAAATGATGTGGAAAGCCTTAAAGGTCAGGAGGATTACCATTTGTGTTTGGCTTTATATAGGATGTTGGCTGTAATTGTTTATACAACCACAGTTCTTGCATCTTTTTCTTCCTTTTTTTTTTAAACAAGATCTCAGATCTCCTGAGAACAAATTACAGTAATATAAAACCCTTACAGATTTCCTATAGGCATTCTTCTGAAACAGAAAAGAGATTAGAATTTAGAGTGGGAGTTTCTAATGTAAAAATGTCTAGTGTGATAAGAATTCTGAATTTTAGATCTATAATGAGATAAAAATTCAAATTTCCATTGGAATAGGCAGTGTAGTGCCTGTGTCTCAGCCTGAACATTTTGAATGTGAAATTTAAAATGCAATGCAATTATAAAATAGCAACCAGTGTAGCAAATAAAAGAATTATTGAAATTCCACCTTCTTTCATTCTTGTCTTTCTTTACTTTGGTACAAATGCTGATTTAAAGTCAAATAATAAAAAGAAGCATGTAGAATCACATTCATATGTGTGCACTCACAGCTCAGAGTTATGGCACTGGTGCTGAAGCAAAGTGGTTTCATGCCACATATATATGTTTACAAAGCTGTGTGTGTGTAAGATGGAAGCATTCTGTACCTTATTCTAAATTTAATCTGTACTGAATGTAATGAGGTTCAAAACAAAACATGAAAATTTTCAGTGAGATGAAAACAGGAATGTTTGTTACTGATGGAGGAACTAAAGTAATAATAAGGATGGTAAAAGTGGAACATTTTTAGTCAAATACAGTAATAATTATATTCTTTTACTGTAACTTACAGAAACCTCAGAGCATCATGAAAAAGGGCTTGATATTGATCCTATAGATGAAGCAATTAAGCATGTCAGTGACACCATTTTCCCAAAAGCATGAAAGAAGTTAATGAAAAGCAAAGGACAGAATTTAATCTTCTCCTTCCAAGTCTGTACAGATGTGTCTATCACCTTCAGCTAATCCAACAGGAGAAAGGAAGCTACCAGGTAAATCTGAATAATTTGGCAGCAGTTAAAGTGAGAAACAGACAGCAACAAATGAAGTAATTACATTCCCTTCCATAAGACAAACAGCAATGCTACTGTAAATTAGGCTAATTTAGCTTGATTCTGCTTTGACTGCTTCTGTTGAGATGTTCATCATGTCTGACAGTGAGCTGCACTGATACATTCCACTTCAGTAGCAACACAGAAACAATTTCTGTCAAAATCCTGGTGTGAATTCCAGGTAGAATGGTGAGAAGATACAATATAGCTACAGCTTCATTCAATTCCTGAGAGAATATTTGATTATAAGAGATCAAATGAACCATTCATCTGAGATGTGACTGGTGAGCATTTCACCGAAGCAGGACTGATGAGGTGGAGACCTGACCAACAGCTCACCTGGCCCAGCTTCAAAAGGCCTAGTGTGGCACTGAGAGTGATTCCATTAATTACAGAGTGCATGGGAATCAGGGGCTCTGATACTGAGGGATGGATAAGGTTAAGAAGTACCAATCATGTGCCTCAGTTGCATTTTAATAACTATTGTGCAAACGTAGTTGAGTTGAAAGACCTGTGGTGTCTCAAAGACACACAAACCATGTAACCATCAGATATTGTTTGGAGTCTATATTCATTTCATGTTCTGAACCATCTGATCAAAGAATAGGCTATGCAAGGTGTTCTTAATAAGAATATAACTTTTATTTTTCCTTTGGCTTAGTTGTTTGTGTTGGACAGCTGGTCCTCCTTTCCACCACTGAAGTAAAAATGATTTTGAAAAGGAATAAGGCTTTCTAATTTCAGCCAAAGAAACTGATTTTCTTTACAGTATCCCCAAATCTAGTAGTGCTCCAAAGGTGGAAAACAAACTCACTTTCAGCACCTAAAAAGAGGAATAAAATTGATCTTTTGCAGCTAGAAAATAAAACTGAAACTCTGTCAAGAAAACAATTGCTCAGAAAGGCATGTCCTTGCTTGTGACTAACACAACAATATCAGGAATGAAAAGTCCTCATATCACAGGGGACTGGACAAATGAATTAGTATCTGTGAAGCAATCAGAAGTATTACCAAATACCATGGCTGAAACAATTCTGTATTCCCAGTAGGTATGGTTAACATGCAGTTGATAAGCTTTTGACCAGGCATTTAAAAAGAGTAACAAAATAAAATCCTTAAAAACTCCATTGCCGAAGGAGATGAAATCTCTCAAAAAATAGAGTATGATCATGTTATTAGCTCCAAGTCTGGCAAGTGTAAATTCTAAGTAACCTAATATTCTTTCAATGTGATTTTGTACATTTGAAAACAAATGGAGGAAACGAGCAAAATTTCATATTTGCAACAACATGAGTCATCCGAAATATTTCAGACCATCACATGGAATTTTGCCACATGAATTGATGAAATAAATAGGTCACTGTCATCATATATGTGAGAGAGAACTCACTGAATCATACATTTTCCCATAGGAATTAAAGATACTTGCTGATAGCAAAGGAAGAGGGACAAGCAGGAAACTTGGGTTGTGTTCCAAGCTTCCCAGGCAGAGCAGGGATTCCCTGTTACCCCAAAGACTGATCCTCTTTGCCTTGTCCTTTCAGTTTGCCTCTTTCCTACTCCCATCTCTTCATCCCAGCCCTGTTCTCTTCAACTACCAAATCCCAGCCCCTGATTCTTATGTTTATCATGCCAGTTCTAGTTCCTTACCCCAAATCTTTGGCCTTAACATCTTCCTTCACACAGGACAGGAAACTTCAGTCCCAAAATAAAGCTTGGTAAGACAAGAAGCTGTTGTAAACAGGCTCCTGTAAAAGTTTCTCTCCCGCTGCAGAACTTTAACAATAGATGATGTTACCCTTACACACAAAATATGAAGATAGTTGCGTGGGAGAATTAAAGAGGAACAGTTACTGATATCTGAATCTCTTTGAATTATAAATTAGAATGAAAGTTCTCTATGATGGCCAAGTGAGAGAAGGGATTCTGAGACAAGGCACACAAAAATTTGTAAAAACTATTTATATAATAGCATAAAAAAATCAGCTTTTGATATTTTAAAAATAGTCTTAGTAGGACTAAATCTAAATTATTGGCCTAAGAGCTTGAACAAAATGAAGAAAATTAATAAGCTTCAGTTTGAGTTTACAGCAAAAATGGTGGGAAGAAGTTTTATTGTAATACTTTTTCACTGATATATTGAAGTCAATGCTTCAAACCTGTTTTCTTAAGTCTTTTCCTTAAATCTTAAGTTTCAGACAAGGTAAATTAAAACTGTGATAGAAAGTGAAAATTCATTATGAGCCTATGAATCTATAACTTCTTATTTTGTCTATTAATATAGAATAAATGCTGAAAAGATCAAACAACTTACATGTTTTACAAGTGATGTCTCTGATGGATATCTTGCTTAAATAGTATGAAATAATAGGCCCATCATTTCTAACTGTCTTGTAATTGAGTAACTCAGTTTCAGAATTACCCCCATAATTATCCCCTACATACAGAACTGCATACTTGCTGGAATCCTTTAAAATTTGAATCCTCCTATTCAAGTAGAAGTTGCACTACAACATATAATTAGTTCCTAAAATTACAAATAATTGTATTTTACAAGTAGAATAAATAAAAGCAAAGTCAAATGATTGAGGCAGTGTCACATTGTTATTTTTTTGTAAGTAAGGACCATAAAATTTCTACGCCTTTTACTCAGAAGAGTAAAATGAATATTCCTCTCTGAAAAGGAAAAAGAAATGAAAACCAGTCCACAAAGACAAACTGCAATCAAGAGTGTTTGGTCAGGTTCATTGTTGAAAACTGTATTATCCATCTGATTATTTTATTTCTAGATAAAAGAGTAAGTGTTAAAGGGTAAGAACTGCTTAAGTGAGTCATTATTCTGAAATATTTGCCAATTACAGAACATAAAACACTGTAGATACTGAGGGCCACTACACATATAAAAACAAACTGCTTATCAGAGCTCCATCCTCACCTCAAAATTACTGGTGCCAACTTCCTACTTCACTGTGTTTCACTGGTTTTTCCTCTTCCTTAAAATTTTGACTGAAGCCTCTTCTTACTTCTTGATGCTTAAAATCACTTTCTTCTTCTTCGTTATTTAGTTCTGTGAAGCAGAGACAGTACAAAGGCAAAATCTATACTATGTATTGACTGGAGGAATCAACTAAAGAATAATGTGTATGAAGGACAGCTAAAATGACCAGAAAAATTGGTAGGCTCTAGAGTGACCTGAAAAACTCATGATGATACTTCATACGTGTGTCCACTTGCACAGAGAGGATCTCAAACTACAAACTCTTCTGCCCAGAGGTGTCACACAGCTCCATCGCTGCCACAAATGGACAGAGTTCAAGTGGGGCACACACCGGGGAAGCAACTCGCTTACAGCTGTGCACTGGCTGAGTTGAGAGCAGAACCTAAGGTGCATCATGACCCCTTGAGAGACTTCAGTCCTTCCCTAATGCACAGGAGTGCCAAAGCAGACGGTCCTCTTTATGATGCTTCTCACATCGGTCCTTCTTTTTTAGTCCTCTGAGTGACAGCATCTCACTGTACTCCAAGTATGCACCACTTCAAACTTCTGTTCCCTTTTCTGTTCTGAACCTTATGCTGTCATCTGCCTTTCTCAATTGCCTACTACTCATGTGGGATAAAACATGTTGCCTGCACTAACTCTGCTGTCAGTTTAAGTTTCTAGTCCTAATCAGAGCTAGTTATACCATCTTGGCACGGCAATTTTGTTTAATTGCATAATTTGCCACCAGATTACTTTTGAGAGTAATTTATGCAGCTCTTTGCCTATTAATAATTAGATTATGCTCTTAAGGAAAAACTTGCCATGTAGGTCTGAGGATTGATGCTGATCTGACAGCTCTATTGGTAATTCATAATGGATTTTCTGTTTATTAGAAGGTTGGCTGGTAGAAATGTGTCCCATAGCTGTTAATGAAAATGCCTGTTGTCAGCTTTTCTCAGTGGTCAGCACAGAGGCAAAATTCACTATGAGTTGTGTCTAAAGGGAATGGGTAAATCGAAGTTTAGCTTCTCCCTCAAGCCCCCTTTGCTCTAAGCTGTATCGGCCAGAGGAACTCTTGTAATTTGCTGCAAAATGAAAGCACCCCCGTTCTGCTGGCCAGTATAGTGTGGAGTAAATAAGTAAATAAGAGGCTGTATGCTTTTCACATGAATTGTAGTTTAGATGAAGACTACAAAAATGCTGCTGTTTGAATTATTGCATAGACAACATACATGTATTTTTATTTATTAGTTAATTGGGAAGGCTGGAAAACAGTTATAAGAAAGAGAAAGCCAAAGGTGCAGTTCCATGGCACCAAGTATTTTGGAAAAGGGCTTTAAGCACAGCCAAAACAACCTCTTGGAAGCCAGTATGAGTGCCAGTGAATCAGTTACAGATTTGCAGGAGAGTCTGGGTTGCAAGCATCTGAGAAAGTTGGCACATTTTATCAGAATTAGAGCTGGAGCTTCACTGCAGAAGAGACTCATATTCACAAGGATGATAATTCAGCACTCAGGGAATAGAAGTATCTTGTTGTGGATACAGTTCTGAAAGCTGCTCCTGAATTACCTAGATAATTTGTCTGTTACTGACACATATCCTGCAAAGGTCTTTGATCTGTGTTTTTCTGAAAGCTGGATGATCTCACTGTTAGGTTGAAACACGCTCCTCACTCAGCAGAGAGAAGTGCTGTAGGGATCTGTGTAGTAACTTAAACTGATATTGGTAATAGTGAAGAGAGAGCAAGGACAGCATATTTTATGAGTTTCAAACCACTGGCTCTTGCTGGAAGAGGTCTGTATTTTGTAGTTGGAATGAGAAAAGAAGTTGATGTGGTTTTCTTCTGACATAAAAGATGATGCACATCATCCACTGGTCAGTGAAGAGCTTCCCACTCCTACTTCAAACCCTGAATGTCATCAAAAGAGAATGTTTTTTTATTTCAATCCTCCAGCACTTACATAGTTAACTCAGTCACTGAGGTAGATTAAGTCAGTTCTAATGTTTCAAATAAATCTTTCCAAATAATTGGAACAACAGAGCATGCTAATTATTGTCACCCAATAATCACAGCAAGTATAAACTTACTGCATGATATAAATGAGTACACTGATTGCTAAAAAAAAAGATTTTGCCACTTCAGAACATTTTAGCTTTCTTTGAAACAAAATTTCATGAAGTTTGGAGAAAAAAATCCACCCTTACTCCAACTCTGTCTTATTAAGTACGAGTGGAAATCTGCGTAAGACTGAGCATAAAACTGTGATAGCTCACTTTATTTGTTTGAAATCACTGCAGTAATAATTCTGAGAGGAAAATAGTTAGCTGAGTTCTGAATAATAGGAGAAAAATCTCCAAAAGTAAAATAACAATGTGAAATACAAAAATAACCAAGAATGTTCTATATCTCTTGACCATTTGATTTGGGAATACTCAGTTGAAAAGGTGAATTGAATGACTCCTGGAATCAATTCTCTTTGCCTTGGTTGTTGAATTTTGGTATGAACAGAACCTTGGTGGAAACAAACCAAGGATGAGTTAAAAAAAAACAACAGAGGGATAAAGAGAATCAGAGAGAAAAACAAAGACAGGAATTCAGGTTTTGGAAGAAAATAGTTATTAGCAACTGAACAAGGTACATGAAGATATTTCAAAAGACTAATACCTATTAGACTGGAATTAGATGTTTCTCCATCCTGGGAAGTTGTAGGACTTATTTAGGTCTGTGTTTTGGACACAGTATTGACAACATCTCAGAAGTGTTGAACCAGTCTCCAAAACCCTGACATTTACCACTCTACTTCTTGGTTTCAACCACACCACATGTTGTTTAACTGACTGGTGCGTACACACTATCAGGCCAACCAACTGATAGCTTTTGAGCTGAGATTCACCCATCCTTCCCTCCTTAGAGACTCTCCTCAATCACAGAAAAACAGTCCCCATGTCACTGTGAATCAAATGACCAGGAGATTGGTCTCTTAAAAAAAAATCTCAGGTAACACAAGAGCCACAATTAAATCCTAACATGTACTGACACTATTGACATAACTGAGGTAAAAAGGCTGCTTTCTGGCCTTTGGTAGATCATTTTCCTGTACACATTTCAAATAAGTCAATCATAAAAATAATTGATCTGATTGTATCTGATTTCACCTGAACAACACAAGTGTTCAGGTGAAGTTACAACTCTTACAAAATCTCATAGTTATCCAGCCTTTTTCTTTGTTGATGTTCAATATGCATTGATCCCTCCCAGACTCCCCTTTTCTGGAGTCTTTGCACCAGCCACATCACTGTCATTAATCCTCTCACTGTGTGCAGTGCATCATTAAGTGTTGAGCCTGTTTTTGAGGTACCTAAAGTCAAATTCTCAAATTGTTCAAGCTTAACAGTTTGATAATTTGAATCTTCCCTGACTCTTCATGTATATATTTAATACTAGCAAGGCAAATCTGTAATTCAGCAGAAAGAGTCAGACTGAATTTCTGACTTCATTTCACTTGATGCCAAGTCAGGGTTGATTTCACAAAATAGAACCAACCAAGCAACCGAAGAATATTTATACTTTTTAGCAAGTACAGTCTAATACAGGGGGACTGCACGTAGTATTGGAAGGATTCAGTGTCAGGGCTCTAGGTAGACACCAACAGGCCCCGACCAGCGTCGTCTGGCTCCTCACAACATCCACACCCTCTGCCCGTTGGTCCAGGAGCCACATTTAAGCTCAGCTGGGGCAGCCTGACCTTTCCTAAGCTCAGTGTTGTCTCCTGCTATCCTGGATTGCTTGTTAGTCCTCCTGAATGAACTTTAGACCTATGCTGTACGTAACTTGCCTCCTGCCCTGTCTCCTGGATGGACTCAGTATCTTACCTTGCCTGGCGCTGCTGATGGTGCCCATCCACCAGCCTGTCCACCTTCAGATCCTGCAGGGCTGCACCTCCCTGAGCTGCCATCACTCCTGGCTCTTACTTTTGCCCGACAGCTGGAAGACGACACTCCACTTGCCTGGAGTTCATGTCAAGGCAAGACCTGAAATCAAAGTGTAAAGTGCTAGCTGACTTAATGCGGTCTTACTAGTTCAAGTCAAGCTCTATTAATATTGCACGACTTCCCTTTCTCTCTAAAACCTGAACTTTTCCTTGAGGAGGTCGCTTGTGTGGTAAAGCACTTGATCCAGGCTCTCCTGGATCTAGAGGAGACGGTAAGCATCCCATTGCTCTCCCAGAGGCTTCTTATTACCCTTTTTTCCATGAGCCAAATCACATGCAGAGAGTGCACTACAGGCAGATGTGTCGTCTGGAGCTGAGATCTGCTTACCCTTCCCTCAGGAGAGGCTCTTTCATACAGGTAACGGTGACTGCTTGAGCCCCATTTTTTTAAGAAAAGTACCCTGAAATGCCCTCTGGAAAGAGTAGGAGATTGATCTCTCAGAAACATTAAGTTTTACGTGAAGCTTTTCCCCCAAGGGCTTCTGAGTATAACAGAGGTGGGATCCCTCTCCATGACCTCCCTGCTTTGGCTGCCCTGAGACCCCACCGAGGCGACGGGTGAGGGCGGACCCCCTAAACCTCTGCTCGACGTGTGACCCAGCCCCGAGGTAACATCAAGCCCCAGGCTCTGACGGGAGCAGCCCCCGCACACAGCCCCTTCCCGCTATTCCCTCCCCTCAGGGCGCGGGCGGCTCCCGCCGCTCCCGCCTTGTGGCGACCCCGGGGGGGAGTGGGCGCGGCGGTTCCCGCCGCCAGCGCAGCCCCCTGCCCGCCCAGCTCCGCCCGCCACGGCCGCCTCTCTCCTCTGCTCTCCTCTCCTCGCCTCCCCTCCCGCCCGGGCGCCGCCGAGCCGAGTCGCCGGGCGGGCACGGGCACCATGAGCGCCGAGTGCAGCAGTTACCTCAACGCCGACAAGGTGCTGGTGAGCGGGTTCAGCTGCCCGCGGGCGGGCGGCGACGCCCGCGCCGTGTTCTGCTGCGGCTTCCAGGACGTCAAGTACTGCTGCGATGACCCCCACAGCTTCTTCCCCTACGAGCACAGCTACATGTGGTGGCTCAGGTAGGGGCGCGGCGGTGCCTGCCCGGGGGGGAGGCTCCGGGCGGGCCGGTGAGGTATTTGTAGCCGGGCGCTTTCAGGCTGCCCTTGTCCCGCCGAGAGTAGCGGGAGAGCGGCATCTTCAGCTCGGAGAGACTTTTGCTTGTGCCAGGGTGGTTTCTGAAGGGAACAACTCGTGGTCTTCGTAAAGGAAGCGCTGGGAAACGCTCGGTGGCTCTGGATGGAGCATCTCGAATGTCTCCCGCCCTTCGGGTGTGAGGGGAACAGCAGTCTCGGGGCCCGAGCGTGTAAGGTGCTGCGGACATAAAGTTCCCAATGACTTTAGCTACTTTTCCATGTGTGGTAAAGTCAAGCACTGCGTAACTTTCCACTTGAAAGATGACAGATAATCAGCCTGGTGCTCTCCCGGGGCAGTGCGAAGGTCCGCCTGGCTCCGGGAGTATCTCCAGCAGAGAGGAGAGCTGCACACAGCCAGCCCGGCTGCTCCCTGATTCCCCTCGGGCTCCTCAGCATCCACGCCGGCAGTGTCAGGCTGTTGGTACACCTCTGCATGATGCTCTCACTATGTTTCTTATGGACTTGATATCCTTGATTTTGCCAAATCCCTTTCTGGGCTTGCTTATAGCATCTGCTTCTGCAGCCCTGGTGGCAGCCTGCTGTTTAAAGATACGGACTTTTATCTGTTTTATATTATTCCCCACCAGTTTTCTGAAGTGCTCTCTACTATTAGTATTGTGAGATTTGGTGAAAAGCAATCGCATGTTCAGTTTATGCTTGATGTTTAAAATTTTATTTGCGTTTGGTGCATCGGTTCTCAGCTTTCACCTCTCTGAGCTGAACAGCCTTAGTCCTTTTGGATTATCATTGGGGCAGGTGCTGTGCCCCACTGATGGTTTTAGTTGCGTCTCGTCCATACTGTTTTTCACTCCACAGTGCTGGAGTTGCATGCTCAAGATGTGGGTATGGCAAGGTTCTACAGAGTGGCAAAATGCTGCCTCCAGCCTTGCTCTGAAAATTCTTCCTCTTGGCCAACTTTTTGTTGATGTCTTTGACTGCTGGTTCACATTGATTCTGATTTCAGTGAGCTGTCACTGATGACTGTAAAACTTTCTTTGAGTTCAGAACTGCCAATTCTGAGTTCATTGCCCTGTAGGCTTGGTTTTGTTTATACATTGTAATGTTTATACATTATGTTATGTACACTGAAACTCATCTACAACACTTTTGCCTGCTCACTCAGTTTTCCTCAAGTCTTCTAGCATTCCTTGCCCTCATAGCATTTGATCACTTCTAGGGACTTAGGATCATCAGAAACTCAGATTTCATTCTTCACTAGGTTATAGATGAAGATACTGAAGAAAAGTCAGTCTCAGTGACTTTTCTTTACACTGAAAAGAGCCCACCTAGCCTCCTGCTTTGCTCCTTATTCTTTTAAGCAGCCTTAAATCTGTAACAAAACCTTTCCCTAAGCCTGTGTCAGTTCAGTCTTTTTAGCCACACCTTCAGTGTGGGGCTTCATCAAAAGGTTTTTTGAGACATCTAACTGTGTCCACTGGGTTCCTCTGTCCATCTGTCTATTGACACCTCATAGACTCCAGCAGGTTAACAAGGCAATGTTTTCCCCTCGTAGAAATGCTGACTCTTTTATTAAAGATTTTATGTCAGAAAGCTGCAAGTGCCAGCAGCTTCCTCTGGGCTGAGCGTGGTAAGGAGGGGGATGGGAGTAGTGGCTTTGCCATCAAAGGACCTGTCCCTCATATTCAGGCAGGGTGAGGGGAGGCATCATGGCCTGGGAATAATAGCCAGGCTCAGATTCAGCACTCAGCACCCTGACATTGTGTTTACCTCTTGACTTGATGATATTATTTTTTTTCTCACCTTTCTATCTTGCAAGGGGTGGAATTCAGGTCTGTAGTTCCTGGGTTCCCCTCTAGAGCCCTGTTTCGGGTTGGAGTTATACTCCCAGGCTGCCAGACCTCTGTTAGGGTGGCCTTGTGTGATGATGGGGTGCACACCTTGGCCAGCAGTTTTGCAGTTTCACATGTGAATGCCTTCAGGGCTCATGAATGAATGCTATCCAGTACTGTGGGCTTATTCATTTAATTTGTCTAATATTTAACATGTTATTATTTCAAATCTACTTTCTCTGCTACAAGGAGTGGGTTGAATATGGGGATCCCCCAGCCATTCACCCCTGTGACTGACACAGAATTACTCAGCTTCTCTGATGTGAGAAGATGTCTCCAAGTGTCCTTTTTTACACTTATCAAATACTGTTTTAATGTTATATGATATTTTTGCATAGTCTGATGTTTTGATCACAGTAAACCTTCTCAAGTACTGAAAGATTAAGTTTAAAAGGTTTTGCTTTTGCATGTGGATGATATGCTGCAGTGAAGACTGATAAAGCTTGATCTTTTCTGAAAGTACCTCCAAGAACTGAATTCCATCAGAGGCTTTAATGAAGCACCTCTCTGAAGGGTCTTTCTTTACAAAGATTTTCTAGAGTCTGAGAAGTGACTTCTTAGCCTCCACCTAGGTCAGAAATTTGGGCCCAAACTTTGAAACCTAAGGACTTTTTTTTCTTCTTCTTCTTTTCACAGTGGCCCTAAACTGCTAAAAGGACTGAAGGAGGTTGCCATTGGTGGGGTTTTGGTTGTGCTTAACTTCTGCCATAACTATCTATATCCATTGCAGAAAAGAGGTGAATAAATACAATTTACCTCTCTAAGCAAAGTTACTGAGTGGTGAGAATTGAAATTTCTGTTTTCATTAGAGTTTTCAGGAACAAATCAGATAACTTTTAGTTACTAACACTGATAATGCTACAATATCACAGCACTTTGAAAACTGTATACATTTGCACATGATAGTTCCATTAGGAGTTTGAGGAAAACATAACAATAACATTTTTTGGCTTCTCAGAATGTTTTGGTGATCACTGCCTTGCTTGTCTTTGTCTTAGGCAGTTACTTATATCGGTTTGTAACAACAATATGTTAAAATAATTCTTATAATGCTTCTTGCAACCTTTGAAGACACACTTTTAAGACTTAAAACCCTTAAAACTATACAAGAGTTAGCCAAACTAGCCAAGGTAAGTCTGGAGATGGAATGTACTGAGAAAGGGAATGGAAGCTCTGATGGGGTAATTGTTTCAGGTTTTGCTTTACTCCAGAGCTTTAGGTTCCTTTTTCTAAACCTTTGCTTGATTCCCCCCATGAGTTTGAAAGCAGTGACTGAGTGCACCACAAATGGTTGGTGATATTTCAGGGATTGTTTCAGTTTGGTGACACACCAGGTGGAATTTCAGGAAACTATGCATATTCCTTTTGTGTTTTTCCTGCTGTGGGAGAGGCATTGCCAGAGCACTCTGTAGCCAGCTCTGACGGCAGCAGGTCATGGAGAAGCCAGCAGCCTGGGCAACCTAAAGCAATAGTCACTTGCAGGCCTATGCTATTCCTTTTATTTTCTTGCCAAATCTCTACTGCCTGTACTATGTTTAGAACCAGACACTGCCCTATCCCTTAGCAACATGGAACCTTCTTTTCCCATTCCACTCCTGCAAAAACTGTGGTATTTGACAAGTGCATCCTAACACTCGCTGTACTGGGAGCTGTTGGACAATCATAAATAACAGACCTTTGAGCAACTCTGACACATTTCCTATTTTCACCAGAATTTATTATATGTAATTAATATTATTCTTTCTTGTGGTTTGTTTTTTTTTTTTTTTGCTGGTATTTAAAATGAAATAGTACGGTATCTTTTTTTTCTCTTTGTTAGAACGTATTTCTTGAAAAGCTGACCTCAGCAAAGAAGAGTGAAGGGTGCAGGAACCCATGGAACAGAGAAGGCAACATTAGGAAAAGGCAGGGGTATGCAGATTTCTCCAGAAGGTTATGCAGCACTGGAAACAACAGAACACAGATGCTAAAAAAGTCTAGTGAGCAAAACACTGAGCAGCTCAGCCTCCAGAGCTGTGTGCTGTGCACGTACATGCAGTCATCACATCTGCTTTGCCTCCCAAGCTGAGTGGAAGGGAAGAAATGCTGAACATGTAGTATTTGTACTGAACTGCTGCAGTTAAATTCAGCCTTTTTGTTTCTCATTGTTTTAAAAGATTTTTAGAATTTTTTTTGGCACTCTTCAGTTAAGTTTTATTTTGCAAATTTAATGGCATCTGTCAGTATCAAATAGAATTATAGCTCCATTCCAAAGCTGTATCTTTTTAGTTTCATATAATAACATATATTTGATTAAAATTTTGTCAGGCCACATATAGATGTTGTTCAAAATGCTTTATTAATTAATACTCTTGACCTAATGCTGAGGCCAAGCTTTGCTTGGCTGTACAGATCTCCAGGAGTCCGTTTTGGCTTTCCAAAATAGCCAGTCTTTTGTTCCTCTATGTCCACTCTTTCAGTCTCTTGAGTATATTTATCTGTTTGCTTTGCAAATACTACAGACAACACGTCACTGCAACAATGGCATTAGGAACATTTGATTCACTGGGATCAGATGACTCATGAGCTTCCTTTTAGTGTACCAGTGGGCAACACTGCATCTGCTTAGCCAATATTTAAAGTTTCCCTGGCTGTTCTTGGCGTGGATGGACTAATTTTATCAACTAAAAGTAACAGTGGGTGTGTGGTGCTGAGCATCCACCGACAGAAATGTCAATGACCCACTGAGCAGCTCCCTGGACAGCAGCCTGGGGAGCCCTGGGGAGGCTGCTGGCAAGTGGAGCCTCTGCTGAGCAAAGCCTTTGGCTGTGCTGCAGGCCTGGATGTGGCACTTGGTGTGCCATTGAAATGTGTGGTGTGGCTGTATCTTTATTGTATGTGGAAAGTAACTTGGGAGAGTTCTGTTTGGATCTTCTAGCAAACCTAACATTGCTCACATTCAAAGCATTGAGTGAATACTGCCAGGCCTTCAACGCCATTTTTATGCTTGATCATTGCTTTCAGGTTGGGTGGGTTGTCAGTGCAGAGGTTTTCACTTGCTAATGGGGCCACAGCTGTGGGCAAGAAGGACTTTTTAAATTGCTTGTTGAGTGTCTCTGCTGTCAGAAGACTGATCTTGAAGATACACCCAGAAACCTGTAGATGGTTACCATGTGGACTGCTGAGGGCTTCAGACAGCTCATGTTTAAAGTAAAGGCTGGAAAATGGCAAAATGCTTTTAGTGAGGGCTAGGTTTGTTTTCGATAACAGCTTTAACTGCAAAAATAGAAAGAAAAGATCCTGGTTAAGAAACATCAGTGTTTAGAACTATGGAAAACACTAAATTCTTCTGAATTAAATAAATTAAGAAATAACCACCCATTCCCAAACTTTAACCCAAAATTAATCTTAAAGAACTTAACCACACCTTCTAAGTGGGTTGATGGCTTCAGCACTTTGACAACAGTTTGGTATTGAAATATTGTATGTTTAAAAAGAGTAAGTACAAATTGAATTCTGATTTCTGATTCATTTAGGAAGTGGAATCCAGAGTGTCTGTTTGGTTTTGTGCTGCTGATCTCCATGTTTTGGGTGAGATCTTTTCATGTTGCTGCTGGAGCACGACAAACACTTTTGGTGGCACGTACACTGTGATGTCTTTAACCTGGAGAGTTCTTCAGGAACTGTTTTTCTTTGTCATTTGTAACTCCCAAAGCATCTTACCCAAGTTGTGCAGTGATGCTGAGGGTGCACTGTGCTGTACATTGCACAACTGTGCTGTTAATGTCATCTTCTACAACTGCATGGAGGAGAGCTACAGCTGAGAGGTAACAGATGCCTGAAGAGAAAAACCTGTAATCACTAATATGTGCTTGATCTCTTCAGCTTTAGGACAGCTGAGTCTGCTGAGTGTTTGGACAGTGGTGAGCAACCTCCTTAGTACTTCAGTGCAGACTGTCAGTGCAGACTGTAATTTAAATGGAATCTTACAACATAGCTTGTATTTTCGCAACAAAAAAGCACAGATAGGTGTTTCTGAAGAGCTTGTTTGTATTACTTGGTTCAGATGGCTATTCAGCCTCCTGTAGTGGTGTATATTTCTTCTGTTTTGTCTATTTGGGTCAAGGTGTTCCAAGTGAAAATGCAAAAATGAGGCCGGAACCCAGCTGAGATCTCTGACTGTAGGGTCATACTCGGATTCCAGATTGCCTGCTTGCCTGCAGATTTTGTTTGAGCCAAAAACAAGAAGGAAAAATTTGCTTGATATGTGCATATATGCACAAACACATAACGACACCCTTGTTCATGCAGATGATGAACACCATGACAAATCTTCACAAGAGTAAAGCTGTTCTTTCCAGAACTGGTCATTTTGCTGATAACAAATTATTTTATTTATGCTAAAGTGGAGCTAAATGTTGCACAAACCTCATTAATGAACCTGACCAATAACTCATGATAAAGTCATTCTGATATCTGCTGTTCTCATGCTGATGGTTTTAAGAGTTTCTCCTGTGGACAAAACTGTCTGCTGGTGCTATGGGAGCTCGTGGAGAAGCTTTGTAGTAGCTTGAATTTAAAATTCATAAAAACGTCCCAAGGCACAGTTCTTCCTATATCTCTGCAAGGCCACAGTAGAGCTGACTTCTCACTGATAGCAGTGATATATAAAGGCATATTTATGACTAGAGGATGGAGCTGGTAGAATTAAGAACATTCATTTATCTTCTCTCCTTTTGACGTCTGTCCAAATCGTAAATAGAGCAGCAATAGAAGGATTCTCAATCCTCAGACCCTTCATCTGTGACCAAAAGGCTGCTGTTTAATTTCACCAGAAATCAGCACTTTGACATGGACTGTAGAATAGAGGACTGGAACACTGAAGGCATCAAAAGGCCCAGGAGGGGATAGGAAATGACAGCTAGACTGTGCTGTATTGAGGCCTTTATTTCATCATGAGCATTTTATATTAGGAAAAGACTTGAAAAGAAGGGTTGGAAATAAGGAGAGGTTTCTGTATATACATACACTGTATCACTGTGTGCCTGTGGGAGATGTATAAAGTAACTTTTATCCTGCAGGAGTAGTATCTTGATTAAACCTACATATTACTGTATGTTTGGCCTGAGAAATTAAGTTCCTGCTTCTTTGGTGCCTTTGAAATTGTGTGTAAACTAATTCAGCTTTAGTTTTCCTTTTACCATGACAAAGATCATGGGAGAATTTCACTGGTCTTAACTGGAGATTTATTGCATTAACACAAAGACACACCAGTGATCACAGTACTCTGTCCTGCTCTCCAGAGCTGCTCACAGAATTGAATAACATGGCTTGCATGGGTTTTATACAGTAAAAATGGCTTTTCAGACTGAAAATACAGCTTGAGTAGTCATGTTGTTTGAGCTGCCTGGAGCCCTAGAATCCCTCTCTGTGTGTGCATGTGATATTATGCTTTTCTAGGAATATGCACTGCACTGAAGAACTTTTTATTTCTGATGTCAGTTACTGCATGACATTACTTCTGATTTTCATAAACACACTTTCAATCAGACTCAGCAGTAGCATGCATAGGGAACAGGAAATGTCACCAAGGGCCAGATGTTCAACTCCTGTATAATGACATTGACCCTTCTGAGGACAATGAAATAACTGCAGTTTGTGCAGTTTAAGTATTGAGCTCTAAACTTTTGTTTACAGGAAAATACACAGTCAGTCCCATGCCTGAGTACAAGTAAACTCCAGACATCATCCTGACCACTGTTTTAATGGTTATCCCAGGCTGTTTGTACACTTAATTTCTTTGTTTTTCTCTCCTAGTGTTGGAGCACTCGTGGGCCTGTCCATAGCAGCAGTGGTCCTCTTCGCTTTTATCATCACTGTGTGTGTTCTCTGTTATTTGTTTATCAGCACCAAGCCACGCAGCAAACTGGATACTGGTTTAAGCTTGCAGATGGCAGGTAAGACCTGTTGTTTTTGATGTACATAATCACCTGCAGAGGAAAAGTCTTATTCTGTTTTTAAATGAATGTGGAGAAGTCCAACAGTGTGTATTTTCTTTCTGATGGGGACCTCAAGATGTAATGGAGCTGTCCTGCTGTTTTACCTTCTGTGTGAAATCCGGACCAAACTCAAAACATTTAACATGAGCTCAGTATATTTTACTTAGTTAGGCACTGGAAGTTGAACAAGTTGAAAAAGGGGAATAATTCTTGGGAAAAAAGTACCCTCATCTCCAGTTTTTTTTAATTTGTTATTTTAAAATGCTTCTCTACCTCCATGGCAGTAAATGACAAATGAGTTACTGTAATTTAGCCTATTATAGAGAGAAAACCCCCTCCTGAGTGTCTAGTTAACACAGTCCACTTCATGCCAAGCTTCCTGTGTTTTATTTTTTTCTCCAGAGGATGCAGGTTTTGGTCTAAAAGTAGTTCTTTGGGCCATCAGGAACTGCAAAGCCTCCCTTTGGAGCTGTGTAAGCTGAGCAAGCTGCTGAAATGAGTGTCGCACATTCAGCAAACTGCTACTAATCTGCAAATTGAAAACTTCACACTTGTCCTGGAGAGAGAGTGAAAATAAGACCTGCTACCTAGAACAGCCTAAATAAACTCTTGGGTGGGATGAACAAAATGCTCTGGTGCTCCAAGATGGTTGTGTTCTAATTATAGACTGCCATTATGCTTTTCAATGTGTCGCAGTTCAACTTCTTCCCTCAAGTTTTCCTGCTATGACATCAGCTCTTAATCCATTGCCAGGACAGCAGTGCTGTTCTCCTCATGCCTTGCCTTTTTGTGCCAGACGTGTTTGGCACATGGGGAGCTGGGAAGGAGGCAGGTGCTGTTGCAGCGCTGCTGCCACGCGATTCCATCTTTCTATACCGAGTTGGACCCCGCTGCAAACCCACATCCTGCTTGGGCATTAGAGGTATTCCTCTTTTCCTGTCATGAAGTGAACAACATCCCAAGCTCCCCCACTGATGACCCAGCATTCCTGCAGGCATGCCATCTCACGATTCCAAATGTTATGAGCCCAGGAAGCTGGGAGATCTTTGCCTCTTCCCAGCCATCTCCTGCGTGCTTTGGGGCTTTGTTCAGGCTCTGTTGCTTTGCATTTAAACACTGCTTTGGCTTTGCTCTCATCCTGTGTTTTTCACTTTTATTATTCTGCTTCTTTGGCTGCTCTGAATGACAATTATTTCACATCTAAGCCCTGGTAGCTTTAGCTGTTCATGAGATGGGCTGCTGGAAATTGAAAGCCAGTTGCTTTGCCTGTGAAATGCTGAAGGATTTCACTGACAAGCCTGAGTGCTTGTTTTCATCATCCTTGGGTTTCTTTTGCATGGGAGTCATGCAAGGTCTGAGTGTCTGAGGACATGACTGGTTAGCTGCTTTCAGGCCTGGGGAACAATGAAAACAGCCTCTCTCCTCCTCTTCCAGTTCTTCTGAGATCTGAGTATAATCATATCTAGACAATAAAAACGAATTAAAAAATTAAAACAGTTTTTAGAAGCTTCAGGAAACTGCAGGCCTGGGGACCAAGAGTTTTATCTGAACTCAGTTCAACCCAGCTTTTTCTAAACTAGCATAATCTTACCTTTAGGTGAAGGCTGTGTGGCACATTAGGTGTTGTGCAACATCTGTATCCCTGGAGCATTCAGAGACCATTCATTTCTGAAGGCAGTATTTTTTATTGTGTTCAATTTCATGCATAATACATCAGCTCAGTTAGAGTTTTGTACTTCATTAAACATACAATTGATTATTGTATGCCTTTCCTACCTCATGGAATAGTTAAAGTTGGTCATGGTTCTGTGGGCTCATCCAAGATCCCCCAAAGAAAGAAGTGGAATAGTTGAATTTTTACAGAAATAGTTTCAAGATTGATCATAAATTTAGCAGTAAAGTGGATGTGAAGCCTTTATTAAAGTTTCTGATTCTGCAAAAGGCAGATCAACTGGAATTTGCCTCTGTTTAGTCTTGGACAAATGGTCTTCAATAACACCAGCCTCTGCTGGTGCTATTACAGACTGGGTTCCTGAGTTAACTAAGGATGTTTTAGCCCTAGCAAAAATTAACATTTTAATCTGAACACTGAATTTCAAGAAAAATGAGCTCAGTCACTGGTATAGAGAAGGAAGAACCCCTTAAATGTTACTGGAGTTACACAGTTCTATTTGTAGTATCATAGTGTAGAGTGCAGAGTTGATCCCTAATATGCAAGAACAGTCTGAACAGGCAAATGAGAAGACCCTGCATTTCAAGGAATTGACAGCCTAGTGTCTTGTCAGATCAAGTATTTCTCAGTAAAAAGCAGCAATGTACTTTATTACTCTTTCAGTGAAATCCTCTCCTTTTACAGACAGTCTCAGCTCTTTACACCTTGCTTTTCCATCGTTTGCACTCTGCTTACAATGTGAGGTTCACACAGGCTTTGGCTTGAGAGCTGATGTTCTGCCTTGCCCAAGTGTCAAAGGGCTTCTCAGCTGCTCCTCTCTATCCTCAAAGCTGCCTTACTGAAGTAGGGAGATGCTATAACCCATCTCCCAAGAGACAGAACTGTCATGTTTTTAATGCTTTGTGTCAGTTTAGACATTGATGTCCAGTGGAATTTTGAAGGGACATCACTAACCAGAAGACCTTTGTCCTTTTGGTTACATTACCTCTAAAAACCAGCTCTAAGACTGGCTTGACAGAGGAATTGAGCCATGCTTTTTGAGACCAAGACTACTCAAATCCTTGGAGCATACTTCCTCTTAGCATAGTGAACTTGCTTTTTAATTATACAAGTTGCTCTTTAAGCTCTTTCTTTGCTCTTTAAGCTCTTTCTGAGAGAAAGGATTTTTCATTTAACTCATTTTTTGATGTTTCTGTTTCTCCCACTTGAAGGCTGGAAAACTATAATGCTGGTAAAAAAAAGGTGCCAAAGAAATCCATGCCCTGAGCATTCAAATATGGATTTATCCAAGGTAGAAGGGAATTTGGCCATATGCTTTGTTCTTCTAACCAAAAGCTTCTCTTTGTTCAAAAGGTTTATCCCCTTCAGAATGCAGGGAACTAAGAAGTCAAAAGATTGCAAGTGTTTCATTAAGGCCGAGTGAATAATGCTGGAACATCCCCCAGTGCTGGAGACAAGGAGGGCTGAGGAAACATTGCCTAATTGTCAGGAGAGGAGGTAAACAGGCAGAACAGGAGGAATCTAAAGGCACATCTGCTCAGCTCTGGGGAAAGATGCACACATACTTCCCTTGGGCAGGCAGCTGATGGGAGAGGAGGGACCATGTCTGCTGGCTCCTTAGGATGGGCTTTGCCATCAGAGGTATGAAAGGTAGATAGAGACTCTCCACTTTGGTGACTTGAAAGTTTTTAAACACATTTTCTGAGTTGCCCCTGTATTTCTTCCAGATCTGGGAAGACCTTTGAGGTGAGGTGTTCCATATCACTGCAAAGCAAGAATAGCAAATTGTATTTTATGATGGTAACTGGCATTTTCCCCTAAAACTTAGCACAGGAGGACCTCTGTAATGCATTCAGAGTCAGACAGCAGGGACCTTTGGGTTGGAGTGTGAAGAGAACTGTGACCTTGTAAATTAATCAGAAGTGCTGGGAAAAATGTGCTTTAATAGAAGTTATTAATTTCTTGTTCTTGCAAAGCAATGACATCATAGTATGCAAAAGTTCATGGTTTCATTTAATTAAAAGGAAAAACTCAGCTTGAAAAATAGCCAGATGACCTTCCTGTCCCTATTTCTCTCCTTAATTAAAGATTCCTCATGGGGCATGATGCAAATACTTGAGATATTCAGATATTTTGATGAAAAGGTACCGAAGTCTCACACATTCCCCTTCTTAGTTCAGTAGAATTATCTGACTCTTGGTTCTGAAAGCAGGTAGCTGCTGTCTGAATTCAGACACACTGCTTGGCTTTTGGAGTGTGCACTGATAACTTTGCTTTCCAGGTTTATCAATAATGGCAACTCTATGCTCTTCTGGTAGCTGGCCTTAAATTTTCCCCAGTCAAGTTACTTTTGTCTTCACCAATAATCTGCCTCAGATTTGTATATGGGGAAAAATCAGCCAAATGGGCTCAACTGTTCAAAAAAAAAAAAAAAAAAAAAGAAGAAGAAATTTTCTGGTTTGGACCCGGGAATTCAAATTTAGTGGAGGGTACATCACTAGGAAAGATTAAATTTGGAAATGTTTTTGTTGGACTCCTTAGATTTTAAATTTCTGAAACCTTCTTGTAGCAGTGAGATTTTTGCAGCTCATTAAATCAGGTTTTTTACTGCAAAAATACCTATAGCTGGTGTAGGCTTCAAAAATAAGGTGCCTTCCTCTATAACTGAGTAGAATTTTTTTTTTCTTTTTTTACTTTTTCTGTTTGTTTTTTATCACAGCTGAAATAACTCATGTAGTTGGTTTCAACTGAGATCTTGGCTTAAATCCCATTTTGACATCTTTGAAACCAAACTGCAGCTTGTTCAATTCAAACAAAATAAAGTGCAACTTTCAATACACCTCAAAACCAAATAATTCCTTTGCCCAATTTGCTTTGTGTCAGATGTTTGTTTTTTTTAATTAAAATACTAGAATTCTCAACTTTTCTTCTGTTTTGGATTCAGGGAACCTGTTTTTTAATCCCTTCCCTATACACTTTCTCCTACAGAAGTACCCTGCCCTGTTAAGCTTATCTTTTCAATTCTCTTTGTTCTTTGTGTTGGCCCAAGCAGTGGAAAAGTGGAAGATGAGGTCCAAGACGGTGTTGGGCTGGAGGGTGTTGGGAAATATAAGGAAACTTGGCTTGCAAGGAAGATTGATGAGCTCCATGAGGAGACTTAGATGAGAGGAGGGAGCAGGGAGAGGTTTGGAGCTGGTAGATAAAGGAGAAAACTGCAAGCACCTGAATGTGCCAGGAGCATGTGGAAAAGGCTTGGGAGTGGTGGAGTTGAGAGCAGCAGAGCAGGGAGGCAACAATTCCAGAGGGGATGGAGAAAGCCTTGGAGGGCCAGGGAGTGGAGCAGTGACTGGGGGGGGGCTGGAGAGCAGGGTCAGGCTGCTTGGGGACATGGAGAGGGAGCCTGGAGGGTGGGAAGCAAGTGGAGATTTAGGGCAGTGAAAAGTGAGAGGAGGGACTCAAAGTATGAGCTGTTGTTCATGGATACGGGGAATAGCACGGGAAGCACAGTAGCAGGAAATTAGGGTGGGAAACAGAACGAGGAAAATGGGAAAGGAATGAAAGAATGAATATCAGGTAAGAAAGAAAATAAATTGAGTTTAAAGTGTGGTCAGGAAAGTCCTTCTAGAGCTTTGCTTTCCCAGCTGTCAGCAGGTATCAGTGATGCTGGCAGAGCATCTCTTGTCCCTCCCTGCAGGGCTGCCTTTGCTTTAGTTATTCTGAGCAGTTGGGCAAACTCGAGTTGTCTGCACTGAATCCAAAGATTCCAGCCATTCTGCTCCAAGCAGGTGTCTGGATCAGTTAGCCAGTGGAATTGTAATAAACTATTACTTACTTTAACCTGTGAAGTTGTGCTCTGGAAAACATTTGAATGCTACTAAGTGTAAAAAGCAAAGGCTCAAAAGATGGGAGCTGCCAGAACTACAGATTTTCTGGGCAACTGGTGAAATGCCTAACTAAAAATGGCTTTATTTGCTCATGTCATCACTTTAATCTTTCTGTCAAACATGGGTAACATTTCTTTCATGCAGAGAAACCTCCTCACACACACACACAGTGCTTTGGGCTCACTGGGTGGAAGGTGCAGGCAGTAGTGATCCAAACTGATCATGTTTGGAGAGGAATGAAAGTTTGAGATTTCTGACTTACTTTCTTGAATATGAGATTTTTTTCCCTTGCAATTTCTTGTAGCAGACACTCTGATTCCCTGCTATAAGTCCTACTTATACCACAGTGCTGCTACATTAAACTGCTCTTCCCTTTGATGTTTATTCCTTTTTAACACAAGTATGCTAATAATTGTAGCCTCCTGGAGGCTCAGAAATGGAAAGTGGAATGGTTTTGATCTACCCTCTAAAAATTGTAGAAGATTCCAGTAACTGTGTTTTTTCTAGTGCAGTGGGCACATCTGTATATTACTACTTGGAACTAAAAGAAGAAGAATGCTGTTAGTTCTACTAAAAATGCTTTTGTTTTACAGACAGTGAAACCAGAGGGAGTTCAGTATGTTAAAAAACAGAGGCACTGGATGGATTCTACCAATGCTGTAAAGAAAATAGGTACTGTGAGAACACTTATTTTCATCTTACTCTATTGTATTTGTATATTCTTTACTCTGTTTTATATGGATTCCATAAAATGCCATGATTCTTTCTTTTTAACTTTCTGAAAAGCAGTGGCAACTGTCTCTGATTTATTTATACACTGCCCTGATGCTGCCCTTGCACAGGGATGTATCTGCAGAGACTTGGACAGAGTCCTTCCACAGACAAATCTCTTCCTGATTTACTGGTACATGAATACTCCATCATGGTTATGTGCCAGAGAAGATTATATTCCCCTTATGCTGTCTTTGTCCTTTCCCTGATGCTGTCCTGGATGCACCAGAGCTTATACTAAGGAGGCAAACACTGTAACTTATTCAGAAGAATTTCTTTAGTGATGAACTGCTAGAAAGTCTCCTGTGTGACAAAGGGTGAGAGCAGTGAGGTGTCTGCTGGGCAGTTTAGTCATACTTTGCTTTCGGGGGGGATGCCACCTGTGAGTGCTGAGTCAAGTCTGACAGAGAACTGGAGGGGGTTACCTTGGCAGAAACTTGATAAAAACCAATGCTGAAATCCTGTTTAAAGGTCATACTGCCTATGACACAGACCATGCAAAATAGTATTTAAAATGTGTGCCAGGAGAGATGAGTTGTACTTCAGGCTTAAGAGGAATTTATCAATAATGCAAAGGACTTCAGGTGGCATGAAACACACATTTTACTTTCTGCAGGGGGTGAAAGCTCATGGCTAGGCAGGCACAGAATGTGAGAACAGCTGCGGATCAGCAGTGTCTGTCACAGGAAAAATAAGAGGTCCTCCTTGCTCAGCAGGTTGTTCTCAGATAAGCAGGAAAGAGAATGTGTCAGGAGTTCCCTACTTCATGTATTTTCTCTTGTACCCTTGAAAAAAGGCACCCTGTGCATCCCAAGTGCCAATGCACCTTTCTCAGTGCTCTTTATGGGCACAACGGGTTGGTTTGGGCTGCTGGTCCTCATAAAAATACTTCAGCGTAACAAAATTCATTTCAAAACTCCCAACCACCTCCACACATTTTTTTCTGCTGTTGCAAATGAAATGGCTTGTGGGAGAAAAATGCCATGGGAAGACTAAAATGGATCCTGCAGTCAGAAAACCGTCTGTAGTGAGAAAATCCGAAAATATCTGAGGCAGGTGCCAAGTACTGAGACGAGCTGAGGTCTGGGAATGTGGCATTGCTTTCTGAGGGCCATGAGACTCATTTCCTCATGCTTCTGCTTGCCTGCCTTGCACTGTGGCAGAGAAGCTCCTGTTTCTGGGGTGCCCTGAAGTGCAGCCTGCAGACCACTATTGCTTCCAGGGAGAGAGAAACAGGGAGAGAACGAAAGGCCAGCTGCAAAGGACTTCTCTAGTGTTTGAATGCGTGCATTATATAAAGACAAAAAAATTTAGAGCCTTTTTTTGTGCATGAATTACCCAACTCTTTGTGTTGGCAAAATGAGGCTGGCATTATCATGAAGACTCAAAATACCTGAGACCTCTTTTGGAGCTAAATCCAGGAAAACGACGTCCTTAGCCTGTGAGCCTTTTTCTTCCTGATCCACAGTGGAAGAGCTGGAAACTACGTGAAAAGGAAAAAGGAGGCAAGGATCTTCTCTGAACCTCAACAGATAATATGGTTAAGTGTTGGTAGAAATTCCAGGTCTCAAGTTGCTTTTTGTCCTCTGCTTTTCACCTCTGCTGGTTGCAGATTCCGTGCCCACACCTGTCATGGGGAGCCACTCCACACTGCAGTGTTAAGCCAGACTCCATCACTTTCTACTGCTGTGAGAAAGCTACAGGTGCCAATTAGATTTGATTTAGCATGCAGAATTCCTCTGCCAAATTCATTGGGTTTTAATTAGGAACAGGACCCCTGTTACAACTGGTGTGGTTCAACACACAGTTCAAGTTTGTTTGTGTGCTTTTCCAGCAAAAGGGCAAACACAGCTTTTAGCTTTAAAAAGGGAAAGGAGAGGAACTAGGCAGCTGGAGGCATTGCTTCTAACTTAGATTGATAACATATTGCATTATTAAACAATTGAGTTACGCACAAGAAAAATGTGACACAGATTTCATGAAGACAAATCACGACAAACCAGTGTAATTTCTCTCTTTGTCAAGGTAATTTTGCCTATCAGATAAGTGAGAACAAGTGGCTATGACTACAGATCTTTATGAAAATGCAATCAAAGAGAAGTTTTCAGTGACTCATTCTCAAACACATTTTTGGAGGGAAGAAGGATGTCTCGGTGCTCTATCCCACTTCAATAGTAAGAGCTTGGCTGAAGGACTAAGGAGGATATGTATAAAACTTATGAATGACACCACCCTGGGAAGGGTTGCAAGACTCTGGGGCAAAACTACCTTTCAGAATTATCTCAGTACCCTGGAGAAGTGTTCTGAAATAAAAAAGGTGAGATGCAATAAAAAAGGAGAAACCAAATCCTCAAATATACCTAAGGGAGAATATTTGACTAAGTAATAAAGAAATGCTTCCTAATGTCCAGTCTAAACCTCTCCTGATACAGCTTTGAACCATTCCCATGCACCCTATCACTGGATACTAGGGAGAAGAGATCACAGAATCACAGCACGATTTGGGTTGGAAGGGACTTTAAGCTCATTTCATTCCAACCCCCTGCCATGGGCAGGGACACCTTCCACTGGACCAGGTTGCTCAAAGTCCCATCCAACCTGGCCTTGAACACTTTAGGGATGGGGCAGCCAGTTTCTCTGGGCAATCTGTGCCAGGGCCTCACCAGTCTCTGCCACATTCCCCTCCTCAGGAAGCTGGAGAGAGGTCACCTCTCAGCCTCCTTGTCCCCAAACTAGACAAGTCCAAAGTCCTCAGGCACTGCTCATAGGACGTCCTTCCAGCCATCCTTCCAGCCCTTTCTCCAGCTTTGTTGCCCTCCACTGGATGCTTTTGAGTACCTTAACATTCTTCTTAACTTGTAGAGCCCAGAACTGCCTCCTGTATTCAGTGTGAGCCTCACCAAGGCTAAATACAGTGGGATAATCCCCTCTCCTGACCAGCTGGTTAGTTGGTGTTTATCATGCCCAGGCTGGGGTTTGCCCTCTTGGCTCATCCTGAGCCTGCAGTCAGCCAGATGGCAGTCCTGAGGAGGAGACAAGTCTATGTTTATGTGTACGTCTCATGTTTTCATTTAAGTTGGTCAGGAATGGATAACCATCTTCAGAGCTTTAAGGAGAAAAAAAATCCAGAATCTACAAAAGGCATCACTGATAATTCAGATAAGCATCATTCCTCTTAATGAACGAGTACTGAAGTGATGTTCTTTGCTGGTTAGGATGCTCTTTGCTGCCAGTTGCCATCTGCCTTGAATCCAAAATTTCATGCTTCAGAACTTCTGTCAGTAGCTGAATTAGCTGAGGTTTTCCAGCCAGACTTCAGTGCATGTCCATTTTTTTGCATATCCAGAAGAGCATTTGCTTCTAAACCCATCTGTACCAACAGCTGTTGTGCTTCACCTCGGAATCAATCCTCCTTTAATGAGCAGTAGAGTAATTTATTTGTAAAGAAATTTCTCAAGTGTAGTTTGGAATATATTCTGGTGTCTTTCAGGATTAAAGGCACACATTGTGAGTATGTCTATAATTAAAAAGAAATTAAATGTGTGGTTTAATGTAGGTATTAGTGATGCATTTTCCACAAGGCACTGCACAGAAATGTTGGATGAATGACTCTGTCTGCTAAGCCTTTTTTTTTTTTTGTTTTAGCCTCATTTTGCCTTGAGCCTTTGCCACAGGCAAGGGGAAATCCTCACTTTCACAGCATAGGAGCATCAGCAGAGCTACCCATCCACATACACCCCCAGAGGAGGCATTTAGTGTTCCGTAGCTGTAGTAATGCCCTTCAGAGGTGTTCTTCCATCATAAAAGTTAGGAATAGAAAGACATACTTGGAAAGAAGTAATGCCAGTGAAATGGATTGAGCTCTGTGGTTTGCTCTGGTTTTTTTGTAGGATCTTCTTATCAACTCTGCTAAGCAGCAGAGTTAAAAACGCTTCCCCTCTTCAGTCTGGTTCTGAACTCTGATTGGTATTTTGCAGATACAGAGCTGCATCCTTCACAAGGCCCCCACCAGAACAAGCTGCTGACAAAGCCAAGTGGCTTCAAGAGATTTCCTAAGCTGCAAGGATGGACTGTGACTGAGAACCTGACTCACTCTTCCAGAGGTGTTTCCTGGCTATTACAACCACTGTGGATAACCAGAGGCCAATCTGAAGCTGTGCCTGCATATGTTTGTGTATGGTTCTGTACTGAGAAATAGTATGTTTTGATTTACACATTCCAGCTACTGCTGTCAGTCGTTTTCATGCAAGTAGTTGTCTTTACCCTGTGCAATCCCAGTGAGATGACACAGTTGTCAAGCAGAGCAGAATTTGGCACACCATGTTGACCAAGCTTTATTTGAAGCTTTCCCTGTGTGCCCTCTTAATGTGGTGTCTTCATGTCATGAACATGGTTGTCTTTAGTCCAATGTGACTGTTGGGTGCACAGACCAATGTGAAAGCAGTACCTCAATAAAATCTGGCACTTGTGTTGTATTTTTATTAATTGATCATTTCCCCCCACCTTTTCTTCCTCAGAAGATCCTCACGAATCTGGAAATTATTTTGACAGGAGAATTCCAACAAAAGGTGAAGTTAGTAAAGAGTGAATTTTTGCAGGGAAGTTCTGGTTTTAACTGGAAGCAGTATACACTGAAATGACTTGAAATAAATATCCACAATTGTTTTGCAGATTCTGCATCAAAATACGTTGGAATATTTCTTGTGAAGCAAACATAAAAATTCTCAAGTAGTATTTCAGCTTGGAGCACTAATTTGTGAAGTGTTGCATTCCTTCAGGTAATCAAAGAGCTCTAATTGCACATTTTATTTCCCCAGAAGTCTCAGAACAACCAACACAGCCTTAACTGTCATATTTGAGTTTTCAAGTCTTTCAAGCTCTCAGTCCTGAAATTATGAACGTTAATGATAATGATTTCTTTTTATCTTGTGAGAATTCTTTACGGTGAGTGATGAAAAGAATTTCAAAAATATTTAACCATGCTATTGATGTTAAGGCAGTAGACAGATTATATCTTCCATTTGCAGGTGAAGCCTGAAATATTTACTTACCATGTCAGTTTTTTCTCTGGTTATACTTCAACTTTTTAAGATAAAATCCTTGTCTACTCTTTGGGAGGGACAGCTTTTTGTGTGATAGTCCTTGAAAATTAAACTGTAGCCATCTGGTATTATGCATCAAAACCCCAAAGTGCTTCTGATCTAATCTACTCTTGTGTGAAATAATACACCAGTGCCTGCAAAAAAAGTAGAGAATATGGTGAATGTTCTTTCAATAGCTGTTTGCATATAATATCTCACTAAACTGGCATTTGCCACTGCAGCCTTCTAGAAAATTGAAACCACATTGGATGCACAAAGAAAGTATTTTTATAACAACTGAACATAAACCTCCAGCCTCATAAGTTTCTTGATTTGGGCTGTCAAAGAGCAGAAGGGAAAAGGATTTATGATTTTTGCCATGTGGTTTCCTTTGAGGATCCCAGCCCTGAGATACACATTCTAGAAGCATTTGCTTCCTTTTGAGCCATCAATAAAAGGCTTGTGGAAGATGAGAAAAAAGAGGATTTAAGTTATTTTAACTGCATACAAACCTGAGCTAGCACTTTAATTTTTAGATTTTAAAGTATTAAAGATATTTAAAGTAACAAAATATACTCTATTTTGAATGTTGCAGATCCAAATAGCTTTGATTCTTTTTTTCTCTCAGGCAATTTCTAAATCTTTAATTCCTCAGATGAGAAGATTGTTTTCCCCTCAAATATTGGGCTTTTTATTCATTTTGAATATCTTAAGATACCGAGGTAACAGAATAAAAACCAGAATGCAAAAAAAAAAAATGCTTTCAATCTAATGCCTATGTCTAATGCCTGTTTTTGTTTTGTGTTAGGAAAATCCATTTCTTTGCCCTTTTAGGTAGTTATTTTGTAATTGAGGTATTCTAAATGTCACCAAAAAGTACCTCCCACGCTGGTTTGATTAGGGACTCAGTACACTGCCCATAACAGCTTTCAATGTGCAGTCACAACAAGGGTGACTCCCTGTGCTTAATAGGCATAATAAGGCTTAATGTACTTGTTAGGCATAGCCCTAATTTTTGCCCTGGGAACATTTTAAGCTTAAATAGCTTAGATTACTATAGTAAAGCAAATTCAGGGCTGTTGTGCTGCCATCAGCTGTACAGAAGCTACTAAAGCTCACAGAAGTTTCTATGAGTATTTTTTATTGTTTGTCAAAGTTGGGGAATTTTTCTAATCCTAGGGTCAAAATAAAAATGGGAGAATTGTGGAATAGTATGGAATAGGCCTCTTGGACTGTGAGGTGTAGAAAGTGTGTCTGTCTCTGCACTTACAGATGCCAGCGGAGGAGCACAAGCTGCAGCTCCTGATGGGTTTCCCTGGGACCAGCCTGATTCCCACTGGCACTCCTAGGGCTGGCTGCATCTTTCTTTGGAGTTCTGCTGGCAGAAGTGGCAGCTCACTCCAAAGGGATCTGCCTTTGTCATCCCTACCATTCTAGATGTTGCAATATTAACATCTGGCTGTTCACTCGTATTATTTCATCTGACTTTGGGTCTAAGCAGAAAATGCCTAATCAGTAGTCCCACACAATCAATGAAGTATTTAATGTCTTCAATAATTAATCACTTTCTTTAAGTGTAATTCCTAAGGGCCCTATCTTTTTCAACCTCTAAATTAGGGAAGAAAGACCAGCAAAAAGTCACAGTTTTACCGAATGAAAATAATGTCTGTTTTAATTATTTTAATTATTTTCCTAACATGACAAATGCTAGAGATCCTCATGACTGTTCCATGGCTCAAGTTGTGGAAAACATTAAGCAGGAAGAGCATAAAAATTCAGCTACTTCCTAGGAATACAAATGAGAAAGTTTTAAGGGTTTTTTTCTGTTAGCCTGAAGCTCACAGAAATCCTGTCTCTTAATTTGAGGTAAGGAATTTAAAAGTTTTTCGAATAGATTTAGAAGTGATTATAGTTATAAGGTCAGAAGAATAGTCAATTAGGAGGTGTTTGTGGAAGATGTACTTGTTCTTTTCATATCCATTTGTCTGGAAGTTTAGAAAGATAAGAAAAAGTATAAGTAGAGTTCATATTTCGACAGACACTGAACAGTGGAATAAAGATCCATTATATATTGCAATAAAAGAAGGGGATGAGAGAATTTTGCAATGGACCAGTTTTTGGAGAGTCAGCTCTTAGCCATATGAAGCTATTTCTGGTTCAAAAAAAGACATCTCTGCTACACTGAGAAATTGAAAAAAATGAAAAGCTGATCTGAACAACCACCACCAGGATCTGTCCGAGTTCCCAACATCATTTATTTCTGGAGTAGGTCTTTCAAAACACATGCTGGTTTCTAGTGCTCAGTGGGATTAGTGCCCTCAGCATCCCCCTTCTGTCACTCTGTTGTTCCTTAGTGACCACAAGAGTGTGATCTACAGGTAGAGATAATTGATTTATATGTGTGTGTGTGTGTGTGTGTGTGTGTGTGTGTAGAGCACATTTGTTTGAGATGCCTTTGTGTGGGAAGAATCTATCCAGCCATCTCTGAAATCCCTAAGTCTATAACCAATATACTGAAATTTAGATTCTACATATTCTTTATACTTGCTGCTTAAAAACGTCTTTTCAGCCCTCTCCTGTATTCCTATACTTTTTCCAATCCATCTCCTTTAGAAAAACTGCTGAAGAGCCGTGTTTTGTACACAGAGTACATTTTATGGCAACAGCAACACAGAGTGGTGAAATCCATTAGTGGAAGCAGCGTAAGTACAAAGAAGTGCATATAAGCACCTTTTTTGCAGTTGATGTTTCAGGATGCTTTAGCTGAAGAGTATCTTATGAAACCACAGCTTCACTTTCCCCTTGGTTAAAAAGAAAAGCTACTGGCAAGAAGGTGTTCAGGCCCGTGATGTTTTTAATCTGCTCCATCAGCTGTGCTGAGCATTTTACCGGCTGGGTCATACAGCGTGACCTAGAGATTTAAAGGGAAAATGGGTTGTTCAGGCTTTGGATGGCTGTGGATGAACTTCTGCAGAGGGACTTGGGGTTGATGGGACAGCATCCTGAACTTCCTGAGCCCCCATCCAGGCAAAATCTCTATCAGTTCCAAGTGGGTGGGCAGAAGCAAGAGCCGGGGTTTGTCCCCAGAATCAGAGGAGCACGAGCAGATGGTTTATGAAAATTTTGTGTTGTCAATTCCACCAGAAAATCCTTGTGGAAACCAAACCTCACATCAGAACCATCCCTGCCCAAAGCTGTGACTTCCTGCAGGGAGAGCAAGATATTCGTCTTGTTCCTGATGAATAACTACTTAGTTCTGCAAACGAATGTAATGAAAGTGCGTTTTCCTTAATGAATGAACTGCAAAATTAAATCAGTATTTTTCAGTCAACTATAGCTATTTCAGTAAGTTGTGTCTGCTTCTTCCACAATGCTGAATCACAATGTCAAACCAGCACAACTGAATTATAGGAGAGGAAATAAAGTAACATGCTGAACACCAGCAAGTTACTTCAAATTGCCAGTGCCATAACTACCTATGGGGAATGAGAACAGTCAAGGCATAGATTCAGCTGGGGGAAAATTGACTCAGAGTGACTGATTTGCAAAGTTTCAAGGCTCAATTTTTCATCCCATCTGAGCTTTATAGACTGGTTGCACCCTTCAGTCTGTTACTGGTTTTGCTACAGGGATTTTTTTAGCTGTGAAGAAGTGAGGGAAAGTAATTGAAGAACCAGTATTTGTACATTTGGCTTTTAAAAAGGTAAAGGAACTTGTTGATTTTCAGTGCAATGTTAGTTTGCATTTTGTTGTTCTTAAAAATAGATCCCAAAATCCTTTCTACAGAAGAGAAAATATTGCAGCCAAATAATTTTTCTTTGCATTTTTAAGCAGAGATGAGTACCTTATTCCTTATTTTAATGTGCTGAGAAACATGGTGCAGTGACTTTATTGTCATATGAGGTTGTAATGGAGTGTTTTATATGGAATGAAAAGCCAGAAATTTCAAGTGAAATATATGGCTTTGTTTGTGATGAAGGCAACAAAGGCAGAATCTCTCCACAGTTAACAGGTAACTCCAAGAAATAGATTATATATTGATGCAATACATTGTTTTTTAAAAGTAGTAATGAATTGAGCCATAGTTGAGAAATCAAGTACTAAAGTTGTTGGCTCTGGTGACTACATGTACAGATCACCTCTGACTAATATGTTTCGTCATATTAGTCAGGACAATTTATTAAGTCCTGTAATTTGTGAATATTTCATATTTATTTTCTCCATTGCCATGGGAAGGCGGGAGCTGGGAAAGCAAAGGTCGTATCTAAGCTGTATTTGTGCTGGTAAAATGAAGAGGTAAATGCACCTAAGTCAATATATTAGGGATGTGCATTTTGGTTTAGAGATAAAAATTGCATTTTTCATCTCATTTCTTTCCAGATAAGAAATCTGAGAGTTCAATCTGAGAATGTGCAAACTTCATTCCTAAGAATCCCCACCATATTTAATTGTCTAAGATATAATTTACTCTATCTGACGCAGAGTCATTGCTCCTAATGCAGATCAAAATATGTCTGTCCCTTTCAGTAGAAGCAAAACTGGGACAAGAAGAAATTCTCATTGTAAACACAATCTTCTCTCTCAAAGCTTAGCCTTCCAGCCCTGAGGAGTTAAGCTCCCACCTCAGACATGGAAGCCTTTCCCTCGCAGAAGTGAGTATGAATCCCAATCCTGCAGCACAGCCCCACCTCCACTGTTAAGGTGAAATGTAGGAGGGTTGAGACAATAAGGAAAATAAGTAGCTGTGAACCTACGAGTGACCAGGAGTCTGTGGAGTGACCTAGTGTTTGGCCAACTCAGATACACAGGCTGCCTTGGCAGAACTTGGAAGCAGGAAGATGTTTGGGAATGCATCCAGCTGCAAAGGGCCCATAGAGAAGGATGATGCTGGCACAGTCTGTGTGGCAGGTGATCATGGGTTGTTTTCAAGTGTTTACTGCATTTTTTGATTAAGAAGTGGTCAGATCATTTGGGGGTGAGGAGGAGGGAGTCTGGGTCACTCATGGATGAAAGTTTGGGTTAATTATTAGCAGCAAATTGGCAGGGGAGGGAAGGGAAAGGGAGGTAGAAGAGGAGGGGGCTGGCATTCTGGGACTGTAAGAGAAACCTCTAATTCTTACCCCCCCTTCCCCTCTGACTCTACTTTTCATTCATGAGTGGTGATTCACCTTTGTCTCTTATTATTCTCTCTTCTGTGTACACATTTAAAGCACCCAGTCAGCATGGAAACTACCTCTCATATAAATGTCATCTGTTCCATGGAGACAGAACCAGAAAGATCATAAAGTTACAGCAAATCCGTGCCAGCCTCACCGGTGAGTTACATGCAAGAGATTTCCTTGAAACTTTGATGAGTTTTTGGGTCTGTAGTTTTGGCTCTGCTCTTCCCTGTGCTCCCTATTAGCATGTTAATGGGTGACCGTTGGTGTAAAGATCCCTCTAATACGTCACAACTGGAGAGCTTGTTCCACTTGAGGAAAATAATGTTCCTTGTGGGTTATCAACAGGCAGTGTTTCATATTTATCAGCTTGGCAACAGCAGGTAGTATGAGGAGCTGAAGAGTCCTCAGTGGTAGCACGTAATAAAGTAAAATAAAGTAATTTTCTAAGTTATTTAGAATATCACAATATCTTAAATGATAATAATAACAATAATAAAAAAAAGAAGTTGTAAAGTGGTTGCACTGAGCAGTCAGTCTCTAGTGTTAGATCAGGGATGTGGAAAAATTCTTTAACTCACCAGCTAATGGTTAATTATGAACCAGCCGAAAATGAAACCATGACAAAACATAACGCTTTGTGCAGCTGCTTACATGTCTTGATGGAATAACATGAGGATGCATAAGACATCCCAGGACAGAGAAAAATGCAGGTGCAGAATTCTGTTTTGGGGATATAATGGGACTAAATTAAATCTAGAAGTTACACTTGGGGAATTCAAACACCCACAGAAGGAATTCACTGGCAGATCATCGAGCTGTATCTGAACAGTGCTCAGCATCCATTGCTTATCCCACATGGTCACATACAGAGAAAGGGAAATAGAGAGGAGCAACCAGCTTGCACAGTAGGAAAGGGTGGAGTTAGGAAGGACTCTATGACGTATCAGATAACAGCCTATGGAAGGCATCTGGTCATTTACACCAGAGATAAAATCTTGGAAATCGTGTGGATACACCCTGTGGAGGACACTGGCCAATACACAGCCAGGTCCAGCTTCATCATAATCTGCAGAAAGTTCTGTGGCCCGGGCTTGTTTTGGACAAAGTTGTGAGTTGCAATGCCAGATATACACTATCTGTTTTCTCATGCTGTTTGAAAAGCACACAAAGAAAGAGGAAAAGAAGGACCAGGTAAGACAAAACGCTTCTCCACCCAGGGCTTATTGCTCCAGAGGGGATGCAGGTGTACTGCTGCAGCCAAAGAATTCAGGGCAGGTCGCTTTCATGTTTCCTTCTGCACATGGCAAAGCTCACCCTGTCGTGCCCAGCAATGCCTGCAGCACAGTCACCCTGTGATTGCTCTTCATGGCAGCTCACACAACAGATGATATTGTCAAGTGCCCACATCCAAACCTTCACACACTTCTGTACTTTTTCTAATGTCTAACGTGGCAGCAGAAATGTGAGAGAAAGATATTTGGGAAAGTTATTTTCAGCCTTACAGATTTCAAATTCTTCCTGTTTCTGCCTCAGGAGGAAACAGTATTTGTGCAGGTTTCAAGTCTCACAGCATAAGATGATTCAGGGAAAATTATTTGGAGTTTTGGATTCTGGCTCATACCTCCCCTAACATTTACACTTTTCCGATTTGTTCTTCTCTTTCAGGAACACAATGTTCAGTTCAGTACCTAAAACTCTGGGGTTTGGCTGGAAAATATTAGACTAATCCCTGATAACTTTCAGAATATAAGATCATCTGAACATTTTAAAGGTATGTCTTGAAACCAGTTTGGAATGTGATTGTTTGAACAAATGTTTGGGTAACACACAGGCTTTCCAGTCTAATGAAGGAAGAATAGGATCCGCCAGTACTAAAGACACATAAGAGCCTTTTATAGAACAAATTTTTAGGAGGCAGGAATGCTGCACATGCTTAAGAAATGAACTGAAGGAAACACCCAGGAGCCCATTCTCTGGCAGTTAAGGAGCAGACTTAACGTATCATTAAGCATAAATTGAGCCTGAGAATTATATCCATGGTTACCCATTTTTTGGTGCTAATGAGAAGCATAAGTTAAAAAAGAATAGTATTTCTTAATAAAGCAGAAATATCATCACAATCATTGTTTCTTATTTTAGCAGAAGGAAATATAGTAGTTTCATGGTGCAATTACATTATTAGAAGCAATTTAAATGTCATTGGATTTCTCTGTAGACCATAGTTAATACACGTCTAATATACCAAGAATGTTGGATCTTGTACTAATTCTGTCCTCAGAACACAAAAACTTTAGACATAGAAATCTTGAACCCCTAAGTAGCCACTAGCTCTCAGAGTTGGGAGTTTTGCAGAATATTGCTTGTTTTCATTGCAATGGTCACTTCTCACCTCACTGCTGCTGCTGTGACTGGGGTTCCCAGGAGCTCTGATCGTATTCTGAAGCCTAAGAGTGCCATTAGACAGGACTAAGCATTCCTTAGACTTTTGCTGTGTATATTGATTCTCTGCTTCTTCCCACACTTCAAAATCCTTTGCTCCATCAGGAGATACTGAGCTTCATGGCTGATGGAAGTGCCCAGGGCTCTCTGCGTGGAGAAGGATCCCCAACGGCACAGGGCAGCTTGGTACAATAGCTGTGAGTGGGTAGGAAAGAAGAAAAATACGCACAAGCTGCACGTAGCTGGTACATAACCAGCACTGGGCTGGGCAGGGGGTTAGAGGTGTGCAGTGAGGGACTCAGGTGAGTGTACACTTCTGTGACACTGCTATCCCAAGAGCTGCTCCGAGGGCAAGCAGTTGCTTTTCAGCTGCCGAAGGCCCAGAGCTGCAAGTTCCACTTTGCATCTGTTGACTCCCTTTCTGCTGCGTACCTGCATCCCTGCAGATGATGTCTGTAAGATGTCTCCCTGGAATGGTCAGTGAATAGGTCACTAGCACCAGGGATTAGACAATGTGGCAAGAGAGGAGGCTGCTCTCCCCCAAACAGCAGCAGCACTCTCCAGCCAGTCACAGACTTGCTGCCAAGTGCGGCGAGCGGAGAACCCTCAATAAATATGTTCAGACATTTTTATTTTCTGTGTACTGAGGCTGAGCAAAATACTTAAGGACTACCAGGCAAGCGTAGCATGCCCCAGCCAAAATCATTTCCTCCATTATCCGTAGCATTTTCAGCAGCAAAAAGTAATGAGAAATACTTGGCTATTGGCATTTTCAGCTGCATCTATTCAGTCTTCTAGAACTGAATGATTTAGCTGGATGCTGGCATATCAGAGTAAAAGTCTCTTCATCCCTTAGTGCTCTGAGACCAGTCATGCTGAGCTTCTACTTCCATTGGGAGCTCCTATAATATCCATCAAACATTTTTCAAGTCTGTATTTAAACTCCTAGGAAAATACACTCTTGACTCTCTCCTGGATGATGCTGTATGGCCCTGAGTGCTGCATCTGTGAGTCAGGAGTGCATTTCTGTAAGCAGAAGGGGCCTGATGCTGCCCTTGTATGTAGGGCCTTTCAGAACCCCTGCTCTGATTGGCTCCAAACAAAATCAGAATTTGGTCTTGAGCCTTAACTACATATTGTGATCCTCCTAAATTCGCCACTTTTCTGTCTTCTGTGCTTTATTTTCTCAAATAACTCTAAGCATATATTTAATTAATTGTACTGTGGGTGTGCATCAAGGTCTGGGCCAGATTGTCTGCTTGATTGTTCTTGGTAGTATCTAGTCCCTTTCCCCACACTCCTTTTCCCAGCTCTTCCATCGTGTTACAAGAGTAGACAAAGTGTGAGGTTTTTATAAATCCACTGAATTAAGATCTTTTGGGGAGAGGGAAAATAGAGTTAATTTAAGTATTTTTATACAAAAGAATAATATTTTTGTCATCAATGTTTGATGCAACTACCACTATTGATGTACCCAAGTCCCATAATGTACAGGGAATGTAAAATTATAGTAATATCTCATTATTTCATTGTATTTTCATTCAAAACTTCCTATTCATCCAGGGGCATCCTAAGTACCTACTTGAAACTCAAAAGCACCTAAGTGATGCAAGTGAACATGTAGAAGGAGAGATCCACTGGGACATTCGTGGTGTGTAGGTGTTTCACTGCAGTTGACTTGGTGGCATTAGCACTTCATGCCTGGAGGCAGCCTCAGATGCTTACCTGTGTCCTTCCTATCTCAAGCATTTCTTCAAAAACTCATCTGTGTGGGTGATGGGATGGCAGGAAATCAGGGGAAGATAAAGTTTCTCTAGCAGTTCAAATGGAATGTGAAAGTTCTTTTAAAGGCTACCTTGATTGCTTTTCTGTGCCCCAGTCTGCCCAGGTGTGAGCAGCAGTGAGAGGCTGGAGGTGTGCTGCAGTGGTAGTGTTTAGCAGTCAAGTATTGTCTGCTCCAAATTACTTTGCTCCTGAACCCAGTTATGGTTGCTAAGTGACAAAAACCTAATTGTCTCTCATGACTTTGACTAAGCCAAGCATTTAAAACCAAGAAAGTGCAGTGCTAAGGACGATGCACCTCTCCTGCTGTCCATATAACAAACCAGCTTTGGTACTAATCTGTTTTCTAGAGCAGGCAAAGGTGTTTGTTTGCTGTTCTTCTCCAGTAACTTTATTATTCCTGAGAGTATTATAGAGAATTGCATTAATTGCTATGGTAATCATGACAGGAAGCAATTACTTTCAGCAAATAACAATTACTTCAGCTTCCCAAATTTGTTTGTGACCACATCTGGCCTTAATCCTAGATTTATAACAAACATTTTTTCTGGAAATTGAAAAAGAAAAGACATTGCTGCTCTGTGGTGGGGAGGGTGAGCAAATCTGCATGTTAGGGATCTTATCCATGGCAAAAACCCAAGGACATAAGCAGATACTTCAAAATCTCTTGACTTTTGTAAGCATCTCATCTTATTGTCAGGGGCAGCTCAGGGCTGCTTTTGGTGACTGGTAGCTTGGTGTAGACAAAAATGCAAAATACCTGGGAAAAGGATTGTATCCATGTAAAAACTGGGACTAGCTTGGTTTCACTTAAATAATCCCTAATGTTGTTCTTACTTTCCTATCTAAGGACTTTAAAGAAGGCACCTATGTGAATACAGATTTATGAGAAGAAATGAGAATAAAAAAACATTGCAGGGCATGTGTTTGCTCTGTTAACATATGACTGTAGTGATGAAATAGCATAGCATTAACAGTACTAGAACATTACAGAATGCCTCACAAATTAAATTCTGTCTAGAGATCAAATTCCTTAAGTTAATAATGTGCATAATAGTTTTCCCTTGTGTTTCTTTTGCAATGTTTCTTTAAGCAATGTATTTTACCCAGTAGTACTTCATAAACTGTTTTGGGTTTTTTTAATCCACTGGGCCTCACCTTGATTGAAAACTTGTTGACAAACAGCTCCAGCAGTGTTTGGCTGTTCACAGCAGCCTCCCTGAACATCAATAATATTCATTTAACCCGCCAGAATGAGAACCCCCCAAACTGCTCATTACCAAGGTGCTGCACTGTTCACACAAGTAAACTGAAAAATGTTTAGTCCTTGCTTTTCCTTGGAAAGATGGATGGCGTTTTCTGCTCTATTTGTGCTCTCCAGTGCAAGACCAGCCCTGGAAAATACCCGGGGGCATGTTAGGAAGGGATGTTTTTGTCCAGCCAGGATAAAGGTGGAGCTGGAGGATCGACAAGAATCGATGCCCTGTTTCTCACCTCCCTTCCACGTTCAGAACTGTTCTTCAGGGATTCCAGAGCAGTACAATCCATAGCTGGAGGCTGGAGTCAGCACAGCAGGCTAAGGAAAACAGCAGGAAGCTCCCATTAAGTTGGCTTTACTAAAATCTTCCATATGTGCTTGGTGGCCCAGGCTCAGTTTGCCGTGACACAAGTAGACCCCAAATCCCTCAGCTGTGGTTCATCCTTGTAGCAACTGTATTTTCATTGGAGAAAGAGCTCTACAGTGTTAAATAATGTTGATGTTTTTCACTGCTCCTTATTTCTAGTATAATAATTTATGGGCCTGGGCCTGATGGGCAGAGTAAGTGGATTCCCTGGGGGTTTGCTGGCTGAGAACATTTGCTGAGCCCTGAACAGCACAACTCATAAACAGTATGTTAAGGCCATGTTTGCTTTTAATCTCTGCTTCTCTCTGTGTGCCAGCAATTTGAAGGAATAATTGACATTGCCTGGATACCTGAGGGTCTGCTTACACTTTTTATAAGCAGACATGATCTCACCCTGTGCTTGCTAGGAAAATACCATCTCCCAACAATGGGTTAGCAAACCCTGACTCTGTGCTGATAGCAGCATGTGCTGAGCTTCAGGACTGTGCCCTATGGCTCACAGCCAGCCTGGAACACAGGCTGAGAGAACTGAGGAGAAAAGAAAGATGGACTAGTCTTAAGGAAGTTGAAGTGAGGTTTATAAAAAACAGACTGTAGCCTATTTCTCCATCAAACCATGTGAATTAAGCACTTTGCTGCATCTCCAGATCTCTGAATGTAATTAAAAATCATGCTTGGTGTGAATTAATGTGATTGGAGTCAGAACTCATCTTGCTAGGTGCTTTCTTTAAATGAAATATAACCTAATTATACAGGCCAATTATCAAAGAAACTGTATCATAACTCCCTTGGCACAATTCCAGAATCTGATCCCAATGGTTTGTTGTTTGAATAGTGCAAGGCTGCAAGTTTGGACACCATGTGATTTTTTAAGTGTGAGAAATAGAAACCCAATCGGGTAATTTCCAATCAGAATTTATTATATGATAAAAGCAAATTCAGCGCTGGGTGATCAGGGAAGGGGTTCAACAACTCCCAACGCCTGTCACACCCAAAGAAGACATTTGTTCTACATTTATTTCCAGCTACTACATGAATATTCATTATACATAAGTATAAACATTACACATTGTTAGGTACATGAGTATAAACATTACACATTGTTAGGTATATGAGTATAAACATTACACATTGTTAGGTCAGACATTCCACAGATATTTCTTAACAAGAATGTTATCTATAAGCATCCATAATATATTGTTAAATCAGACTTTCAGCAGATGTATCTATACAAAGTTATAAATTTTAAGAAAGGTGCTATTATCTAGCTAACTAAACAAAATTCTCTCACTATAAATCCTACACAAGGTAAAAGGGAGGTAACTTGTTTTATCTCTTTATAGGGGCCCAATTAAGTTTTACGACTTGTTTTTCTTTTCTCTTCAAGTCATATTGACCTTACACTGTTTTCTCTTAATCAGCTCGAATCATTTTCTCAGTTTATCACATTAAGTGATGCAAAAAGTATGTGAACTGCCATTGTACACATGTTGTCTTCCAACACCCAGTTTTCAAATAGCACTTCAGTTTTCCAGCTTTATTTATGTGGCTCAGAAGGGTAAAGGACTGAAATAAAATAGCTTTTCCAACAAAGGCATGTAACTAGAACCTCACATTCAGCCACTAAAGAATTCCCCGATGGCCAAATGAAAACTGAAGAGTGTTGAGGGATATCAGTGATGTGCTAAGCCAGATCTGCCTTTGCCTTCCAAATTAGAAACAATCAGAACTAACTGAGAAAAAGGTTGCTTCGGTCAAGTTGAATTTTAAAAGGTACTGAATTATTAGAGTGAGGTAAATTCACTGGCATTGTGAATTAATCAGCAATATGGATATATAGATCATGAAAACTGAACTGTTCAACAAAATTGTAGCAATGTGGGGGTTTTTTCTGCTCTCCAGTTGCCTCCCTGAATACACCAGGCTCTTGGTACCTAAACTCTCTGTGTTTGCTTGGACTTTTGATCAATGTTGTGATTTTAACCAACAAGACCAAATAAAGAACTTGAAGCACAAATAATTGGTGAGATACTGTACCTGGTATTGCAGGACAAGTCAGACAGTAAGCTATCCTATCCCTGAATTTATAAAAGCTGCTCTAATTAGCAGGATTTTAATGGAGCTGCCAGATTCTGTGCAGACCATGTGGTGTCCTCCTATGGAACTGACCCAGCACCCTCCAAACATAAAGACTGAGCTGTTGTAAGTTATGTGGCCATCTTTAATGTTGGGCATAAAATTCTTATCCAAAGGCACAAGAAGGCTCATGATATAGGATGACTACATCCACAGAACTAACATCTGACTGTGATCCTTCCAGATAACCCAGAATCTTACTGGAAGAAGAAAGTATATCATTTCAGTAGCCAAACAGTATAAATTATAATGAATTATCCTTTGAACAAGCTACTGATCCTCAATGTGTATATGTACGTTTTGGGAATATGGGAATTTTAAAAGTGCTTCCTAAGTGTATATCAAGACTTCACTGAAGTGCTTTCATCTTTATGTTATGCAATGCAAATGTAATTCATTTTTTGCTATTCCTATTGCATGTTTAAGTGAATAAAAAAAACAACTCAGACTTTTAAAAATCATAGTATTAGCATGAAGAACAATAGACATCTTTCTTTTGGCACCATGGGAAAGCTGCAACAACCATTTCTTTAAAGAAAAGACATAAATGCCATTAATCTAAATTACCGGGGAGCAGATGTGGAGGCTAGCTAACAAATCATTTGCTGTTACAAAATAAAAGCATCCTTTTATGCATATAAGCATCAGTGATAAGGGGATAGTTAAGAATACATTAAGAAGCTTAGGATGCCAGTTCACTATTCCGGTTTCTTTACCATGATCTCTGTGACTTTTAGTTATTTCGTCATATCCATGTGGTAACTTCATTGTACAATCCTGGAAGACTGTAAATACAAGTGAGAAAATAAGGTGGAATCATACAGTGTTTAAGATTTTAAAAAAAAAATGAACTAGGCAAACTTTAAATTTACATTAGCCATAACCCCCAACCCAAACCCTGCTGGACAACCCAAGAAATCTGTGTAAAGGGCAGTGTCTCTCCCAGCATCAGGTGTGGCTGTAACATATGGCTTTCCATTATGGATTCTTCTGACAGTCCTGCCAGGTAACTGCAGTTAACTATTACTATAATTAATCTCTCATTTTTAAAAGACCTCATATTGGTAGTGATGATGTTGATTGACAGGACCCCCTTGCAGTCTGCAGTCCTAGTTAAGGATTGCTGTGGATTGTGACATGAAGGGAGCACTGGATGGGAGTGGGGCTCTGCATATGTTTCCCTTGTTAAAAGCCAAAGCCAGTCAAGGGGAAGTAACAGCTCAACAGGAGTTTTATACAGTGTGGACTTCTGGAACAGATGTTCTTTCAAACTAGTGAGTGAGGAAAGGCAAAGACAAATATAAACTTCTCAGCAGCCTGGCTGTGCATGATTCAGTATTCATTTCAAACATCAGGATTGCTGAATTCAGGATTGCTGACTTTCCATCCTGAACCCATGCAAAGGTTCATTTCGACCCAGCATCTGCCCCAGGTGCTTTGAGGGAAGGAGCTTAAACAAAACACCAGTACATGGCTAAGGAGGAGTAACAATGTGCCACTGGGGGAAGGAAGTTCCTTTAATCTTCCTGCAGTTGTCCTGAAAGCAAGAATTCTTGCTTATGTGTTGTAAAACCAAGCAGATCTTTTAAAAGCAAAGCAAAACAGATACAGCTGCGAAGGGTACATTTGTCTCACCTTATTTTAACGATCTAAAAACTAGCTGGTTTCAGCTATTTGTCCACACTTCTCCTTTAGCCAGTGAAAATAATAGACAGCAACCAGCACTTGGCAATTCATCCCAGCCCCCTGGCCCAGGAGAGAGATTTCACCCTGTAGCAACATGTGTTCCTGCATTTGCTGTTGGAAGGGACCCAGGTTGCTGTCTTGGAGCAGAAAGCATCCTTTCAGATATTTATAGGCAGGTGAGATGAATCCCAAAGGCAAGACTGTGTGATGTGCTTGCAATCAACAATAGGTAAGCTCTGAAAAGCAGAGACATCCTTAAAGAGCTTTGTCCATCTCTCACAGTTCCCACAAATGTTTATGGAAAATATCAAATGCAGATCAACTCATACTTGGATTAAACAGACAAGCAAACATCAGTTGATACCAAAACAAGTAAGCAAGGATCTAAAGCTGCTGGTAACTTTGCCTCAGGATTCTCCCTTTGCTCCTGCTGTTCTCCAGCAAAGCCATCAAACGTTTGCAGAGTAGCAGAAGGGAGGTGACTCTGGTGCATGGGTGACCCTCTGAGAGTAGCAGGGGGGAGGCATTTAACATTCAGTCACAACTGATGTGTGATATCCCAGCAGAGCTGTGGGATGGCACCCCTGCATAGAATCACAGAATCATTTAGTTTGGAAAAGACTTTTATGGCCATTGAGTTCAACTGTTAACCCAGGACTGCCAAGCCCACCACTAAACCATATCCTTAAGTGCCACATCTACATGTCTTTAGTGAAAATCTGTTGTATAAGGAGGTGCCTCAGGCTCAGAAATGTTGAAATTGCACGGATTAATTTTTTTTTTTTTGCCTAGTCTGAATGGAAGAAATGCACTAAACCATTTATTAATTTCTGAAACACGTACTAAAAAAACCAACAAAAACTTACTTTTTGAGAATCGCTAATATCCTTTACCTGTGAAGTGTTTCTCTTCTTATCTGGAAATATTTTGAGCATGTCAGAAGTTTAGGCTGCTTTAAGGAGCGGTTATGAAATGCAGAGAGCATGTAATAAGCAATGTAATGGTCTGCTCAAAGAACATTTTGTCTTCTGACAGTCAGGTTCTGACCACATTGATCACAGCAAGGCTGTCCTGCTTCACTGAGTTTCTTTTACTAGCTCTTGTTCATGGCAAATAGACTTTTTATTTTATAACTGCACATTGCACTTATTCTCACACACCATCTGCAGTTTTCACTGCTTCTCCTTGGTGATTATTCCTCTTGAAAGGAAACAATCAAGAAAATTATGGGGCAGCATTCACCATTAATCCTTCTTCCTTTTCCTTTAGGACATTCCTGAAATGCAAATGTTGAGAACAAGAAATGGTTCAATACTCTTTAAGAGGGTCAATTAGATTCCATCAGGTAGCCAGATATTCCTAGAGAGAAAATCTTTGTTAATAATAAAGACATCTGGCTTGGATTTTGTAGCACACGGTCCAGTAACATCATGGAATGAAAGACTGGGAGCTGACGTGGCCTTTCTTCCCTGCCAGATTTGACTCCGGCATTTAAAATGCATTAACTGAGTTTGTCTTTTCTGCCAGCTGAATTCTGACTTGAAGACCTGTGAGCCAGATTCCCTTAGGAGAGAGACTGAATTTGAATGAGTTGGAGGGGATCAGCATCCACTGTATAGTTTATGGCCCCTTACTGGAACTATCAGTTTGTCTTCAATAATTCAAAATTTGAAGCATGCAAATTACCTTCCAAAGCCCAGAATGAAAATGGGTCATGGATTTAGCATAAAGCCTAATCTCAAACAGCAGCATTGTAACAAGGGTGATCCTGTTGCGATGAAATCTGAGCCAAGGGAGCAGACTACTGCTCCGAAGGGCATGTCCACTTTGGCTTTGCAGTCCAGCATCTCTTCCTCTCAAATGATGCAATTCCATCATAATCCTAAATCCTGACATTGTGTAAGAGGAGGAAGCAGTGGGAGTGTCAATTTTAGGCAAAGTGCTTAATGCAGTGCTGCCCCAAGGAACTCAGGCAAGAGCAGACCTGGGAAGGCACCTTGGCTGCTCTCAGCCCTTCTCAGCCTCTCCACTGTGGGAGAAGAAGGTCCATTTTCTGTGTAGGAGAGGAGATAAATCAGTGAAAGGAATCATATCCACGGGTGGTTTGGGTTGGAAAGGACCTTAAGGATCATCTCGTTCCAACCCCCTGCCATGGGCAGGACATCTTCCACTAGCCCAGGTTGCTCAGAGCTCCATCCAATCTGGCCTTGAGCACTTCCAGGGATGGGGCAGCCACAGCTTCTCACCAGGGCCTCACCACCCTCACAGGGAAGAGTTTCTTCCTAATGTCTAATCTAAATTTGCCTATTATTTAAAGCTTCCTGGAGAATTGGTGTGTCCATGTATAGGCTCATTACGTTTCAACAATTCTCTTTCTGACACGTCCTTCCTTAGCATTGAGATATCCCACCCTGGCATGCCCAAAGGGCAAAGGTTTTATGCAGGATGAGCTCTTCACTGAGTTTCTGCATTTCCCAGAACCACAGGCTCAAGGTGGGTGAGAAGGAGTCTTAGGCTTTACTACAGTAATAAGTAAAATACCGTAACTTAATCAAATAGGGCCTCAGTCTGGCCAACTGGAAGGCCAAATCCACAAATTCCAGGTGCTGTGAGAAGTTGGTTATTTCTTCCATAATGTTTATTCCTTCCCTGGTTGCACAATTTTAATCAGTGTATTAGGAAGATGCTCCTTGATCAACAAAACACCGGAGAACTGTCATTTTGCAAGTCATCCACTGTGGATTCATGCTGGGAGGAGCAGCTTTAGCTGGAGGTTGGAAGTGCAGGAGTCTGTTGTGATATAGAGAGATACAGGGAAGAGTGGCTTGTGCAGAGGACTCAGCCACTCCAGCCAGCAGTTATGGGGGAATTAGTCTCTCAAGTAAACCCACCCTTAAATGGCTGTGGGGTTTCAATGGAAGGGTACTTCAACTTCTCTGCATAAGTAGGAATAAAGTCACCTCCTCTTGAAGCTCATGTCCAGCAGAATGCTATTATCGAGTTGTTATTTCTGGAAAAGAAAAGCAAATTGGGTTTCACAGCCTGATTTTATTCTCATATGTGTTTTCAATTTCCCAAACGGGGGATTTCTATTTGCAAAAACCTCTGCCCAAAATTCTCATTTTCCCCTTGCACCTTTGCTGCCGTGCCCAGCTGGATGCTGGTGCATCCTTCAGACAGTGTCTGTGATTATGATCCTGCAACATTTTGAAGAGAATTGTGGCAATTTTCTGTGTCAGACCGATGCAGTAATAAAAAGGCCGTTTCTGTTGGACTATTTCAGCTGAAGTACTTGAGCACTGCTCATGCCAGCATCCTCAGCTACAAAATAACACTGTGCCACATCATGAAAAGTCTCCAAGAGAAGGCAAACTGTTCTGAAAGCAAACACCAAGCTGTTCTGGGCAGGTGTAACAGCACAACCACCAGCTGTGCTTTGAGATGGACCAGACGGAAAGACTTCGAGGTTGACAAATGAGAAGTCCTGATGGTATTGGGACTAATCTAAATTCCTGCATCAAAAACCCGTGGAAATGGGGGTTAGTTGCTACAGCAGTTGCAGAGACGGAGCCAGTTGCAGACTGAGGTGCTGTGCAGCCCCTGCCACTGCTGCAAGACGCTCCAGAATAGCTGGAGCAGGGAGCACGGCTCTCCCTCAGCTGCTGCAGGGAGCAGGGGCTTCTGCTGGCAAACTGGGCTCAGAGCTTTGCAGCTCCGGACAGAAACTCCCCCAAGGCATGTCTTTAAGCTGAGAGAGATACTTGGCACTGCATCAGCTTTGTGTTCTCCAATGTAAAAAACATTGGCAGCTCAGGATTTTACAGATCCGTAGTGGAGAAGTAAATGATCACACAGTGGGTAGAGCTTGGGGCAGTGAAGGGTTGTTTCTTGGTAACAAAAAAAAAAGAGGGAAAGTTGGAAGCCAGCATTTAAATGAAGGTGGAAGAGAGGTAGCAGAGAGTGGCTTTCCCAGTGCAGGGGATCCATGTGCTGTGGATGCCGAGTGCCATGGGCACTGCACACCCCTGACCTGTGCTGGCAGGAGCCTGGGAGCTGGAGAGCCCACCTACCTGAAAAGGGTGTGTCACTGCTCACCTCTGCTCTCCAGCCACAGCCTCGCTGCGACCCCCCGGGCTTCTTTCCTGGAATTTGTCTTTGTTCTGGTTTTAGTTTTTCTTTCTGTCTTTCCCCTTTCATAGTGCAGAGCTCCTGAGCAGAGCTGTCCTTCCACTTCTCATGGATGTCCCTCCCACAGCAGCTGCATCTTAAACAGGAATCCAGCTGAAGCAGCAAGTAGGTTTTGCATTCTAAAATCCAGAAACCTCCTCAGTAATTCTTCCCAGATCTCCTTTTTCCCTGTGTTTATTGCTATATGTGTGTTTTCCGAAGCACAACCCACATGGAAACATGCAGCATATTTAATTTGGACATAGTCTCAGAGCTTCTTTGCTGCAGACAGAACTTGTTCAAACGAGTAAAGAAATACATTTGATTCTTTGAATTGCGCAGGGTTGTTTTGTTAGCCACAGACATCACCCACAGCAAACATTTTTAATTAGTGTCTCTCTAGCAGTCATGTTATCTGTCTCACTTGCCTTACTTTGAGGACAGCTAATTTCTGTGTTTATCTGGGCTTCTTGGCAAGTCCATGATGAGCTAATGAAGAGAGAGAACAGTAATGATGCTCAGCACTTACACAGCACTTATTCCATTTTGCTGCATAAATATTAGTTGATGAATCTTCACAAAAGCTCCAAGGAATAGATTAATACTATTATCTTTCTGTTTAGGGAAATAGAAGCAGAGGTGAAAGACTATGAAAAGGAAACAGAAGTGCACAGATGTACTTTTCTAAGCTGTTTATGGCTTATGAAAGAGGCCTGTAGATACTGCTTATAAATTTGATTACAGTTTATATTTAGGTGTTACAGCAAGATTAAATCTTGCCTTCCTCTGGCTTTACTGGGAACCTGACAAACAAGGAGCAGAAACATCCTTAGTATTTAACCAAATGATGAGGAAGTTAAACCATCAGGGAGGACTTTTCTTCCAAATGGTTTTATTTCAACAGGCATTAAAGATAATAAAGACTTGGAAACAATTAATAAAACCCACTTATTGCAGTTAGACACTGCTCCCCTGCCAGGCTACTTTCTTCAGCAATAATCATCCTGCTCCCCCATGCACTGCCCTGCTGCAATCCTGGCTGGGTTGCTTTTGGGTCAAGTGCAGGTCCCCACACCACAGTCCTTGCACCTGGTTTTTGAACAAAATGAACAAAAAAAAAGACACCTGGTTCTGGAGAGATGATAATCACTGGCTGTTCTATCATCCAGCCTTTGAAAAGCTCCCCAGTACTTTTTTAGTAACATTGAATGTATTTAGTTCCAAAGAGTAGAAATTAATCTCTCTAGGAATTAAGACACTTCATTCTATGATAACATTACTGTCCTTGAAGAAACACAATACACAAATTATTTTTATAGCTCATATTCCTTGAGAGATGCATTTGTCCTTTCAAAACAGAGACATTATGCTCTCAAAATCCATTTTTAATTGAAAAGCCTCCCACTGCCTCCATGCAGGTGTGGATGTTTTCTGATTACCACTAATCAAACTTCAGGGTTGATGCATTTCCCGTTCGAGGGAGGGCAGGATATACTCATGTTAATAGAAGAGAGGAAGCAGTGTTAGTCTCGGGGATTGAAACAGATGGGTTTACTTTGACTTCCATTGAGTTTGCAGAAAGGGAGCAAGAATTTATTTTAGATAGAGCACATTCAATTAGACACAATGCTTTTATATATACATTATACAATGAAAAATATGTTTATGTCCTTTGTGATGGATATCACAACTCTGCGGGTTGAGCTGTGAGTGTCACCATGTCAGTTTGTCACCTCTCTGTCTGAAGGGTGGTGCTGCAGCATTTTGTGGTTTAGCTTGTGAACAGCACAGCTGCACCTGGGGCAAAATATGCAGCACAGATCCTAGAACGGCCAGAAGAGGAGACAGGAGAGCCTGGTGAGTCCTGGCCTTGCCCGCCGAGGCAGCGCACACCTCGCAGCTCTGTCAGCACACCCGTGTGAGGGTGAGCCTGGGGGGTTTGGTCAGAGCACAGGGTTAAAAATGTCATTGGTGTACAGGAACCAGAGCTAAAGACAGATTAAAGAAAACGAAGCACCTAATCTTTAGTTAGTTATCCCTGGTTTTAGCAAGTTTTTCAGGATTTTCTGCCATAGTACCAGTAACTATAAGGTAACTTAGAATTTCCAGAGCTAAAAGTGGTGCTGCCCACTGCTCTGATCCATGTTTGTACTCCAGGTCCTTTGCAGTAGCCTCCTGAGTATAGAAGATTTTTCTCCCCAGAGTCTTTTCTCTGAGATACCAACAAATGTACAAGTATTACTTTGACATCATAGGTAAACCTGAATTCTTCAAATCTTCCCTTAATATACACCTTGTGTTCCTTAGCTAACATTTTTTACTTGTTTTCTCTCAGGGCTGCCGTGGTACTTTACAGGTCATGTATCATGAGAAGCAGTGTTGTGCTCACACCTTTGTAGAGTTGTGGCTTCCAGCTCATTGTGAACCTGGCACTGAATCTCTGCTGGTGGTTTTGCTGCCTGTATTAGGTAAGGGCCTTTTCTCAGTTCATGTTCCTCCCTCCACCTCACTTACTATTAGTCCTGTAGTCCTACCGCCACAGACATTTAAGGTGCATAATGACCAAAATCATTTTAAGAGTTCTTTATTTTCAGTAAGAAAATGTACCATTTTCTCACGTAGCTGTTGCAGCAAATGTTGCAGGTAATTTCTTTTGCCACTCTGTGACGAACAACTGTTTGGGGGAAACTGCCACAATGCAAATCTGCACTCACTGGCCTGGAGCCAGGGTAGTGTGTGCCACTTGTGGACTCCTGTCATGTCTGCTGCCTTCTTTGACATTCCTCTAGCCAGCTTAATGCTTTGCACTTTTGGTTCCCGAAGGAAAACAGTGAAATTACTTGCAGTGACGTCCCAATAAATTTTCATTTCAGGAAATTAAACCACAAGTGATTGCAGCACAAAGAGGCTGTTAGTGACTCATGCTGTTTCTTTTGTTTTGTTTTGTTTTATTTTTTTTTCCCAAGGACACCTGCACAAAGCAATGCACTTAAAATGGTTCATTTGACCAAACTGGCCCCATTCAATCTCCTGGCAAGCACAGGAACCACAAACCCCATCAACGTAATTTTGTTTTTTTAAGTGAGAAAATGCAGATGTGTACTGTGTCAGTATGGACAAATTGAACCTCTCTGCATCTTCTAGTCACTCCAGACCATTCATAGGCAAAAATCTTTTTAAACATCCCTATTCTTTGCAGACCTCCAAGTACTTTTGGGAAGAGTGCCTTCCCAGAAGGGCCTGGGAGTTGGCTGTGGGTCAGTAAGGGCAGGTGGGTAGGGCTGATCTCTTGTATGAGCCCACCAGCTTTTGAGAGACAGGATTAAGGCAGAGACTAAACTATAGTAAAAAACCATGGGATTCTAGAAAGTATGAAAAACATAATTGTCTCATCCCTTTGCTTTTTAATGGAGATTGCTCCCACTAATATATGCAAACAGATTGACTTCTCTTTTGAGTCCCTGATAAAATGTGTTTCTGCAGCTTTGCCTTTCCTTAGGCTGCATTTGTTACTGGTGTCACTGAATCATGATGTTGAGCTAACTGGAAACACTGCCCTGTTACCCCTGGTGCTCCAACTGGTCTGTTCCATCTCCATTGGTCTGTTCCATCCACAGGGATCAACCCGTGGTCAGAGATGCTCCCTGAGGGCACTGCTGTACTTGGGAGGCCCATGGCAAGGCAGGGCAGGAGCTACAGAGATTCTGGCAATCCTTGCTAGTGTTTGCTGGAGCTCCCAAACCAGCACTTGGGATTTTAAATTGGGAGCTCTGAGACACGAGGAATGCACTGAATATTAATTCCATTATACGTATGACTGAAGCTTTTCTGGGGAAGGTGATAAGGCAGCACTGACCTGATAAGGGCAGCTCAGAGTTTTAATGCAAAAAGGAAATGGCAGAGTGTGCAAATGGGATCTGGTGTTTTATTCCTTGGAAATCTAAGAGAATTGTGTCAGTGAAAGTGGTTTGAGGCCTTCTGCTAAATGAGGTGCTTGAAAGGAAATGATCTGAGTTGTCAGGTCACGCCAGGAGCCTTTTTACTGAGCTGGGGGGGTGGGTGAGTTCTGTTTGCACATGTTCCTCACTGGGCTTCCTCTGATTTCCTTTGTCTGAAATGGGAGGTTTTGGCTGAAAAAATGATCTATGAAGCCATCTTTCAAAGGACAATGTATTCTTCTCTATTCCATCTCATCAAACAAACCTTCAGATGTCGTTTAACAGATTAGGGCTGGAAAACCATCTCGGGCTGCTTAGTCACATCAGCAGCTTTGGCTTTTTAGCTTTGCTTGCCGGGGCGGTGACAGAGCAGGGCTCTCTGTGCCAGCAATGGACATGCTACCACAGATCCTCTTTTCGGGGGAACTGGACCACAGCCTTTGGAGAGCTTTCACTTTCCAATAAAAGTATTTTAAATAAAATCAGGATTTAGTGCACTTTATAGCCCCTCTAATGGAACAGAAACTGGGAGCAGCAGGTTTCCACTATTTTCCTTTCCTCTAATTCCAGGTATTATTCAGTTATCTGGGACGTCTGATAAAATCTTTGTACTGGCTTGAAAATATCAGCGTATCACATGGCAGGTAAATCTCTTTTCTTATCAATAAAGAAATAAAGCAGTTAATTTCTAGCATATCATTGCAATGACAGCACTAACAATAAAAATTGAAGAGCAGTTACACTTTACAATTGAAAGATAAATCTGGGATGATCCTTACCACTAGTGTAAGAAGCTACCCTCATTTGTTCTGCCTCTCTCTCTCATTGCAATGAACTGCATTTTTACCCTGACCCTTTGCTAGTTATCTTTTCTGATGCTGAAGAATCATATCTTGTCTGCACCTCCCAGAATGCTGAAAGGACTGTTGTGCTTCACCTGATTGCAGACAATACCCTACTGTAGTCAACTTGAACTAAACAAATGTTCAAATCAAGTAAGGCTTCCCCTAGACTGCCAGGGCTCCTGCATCTGTGCTTCTGGGTTCTTCTTGCTTGTTTGCATGTTGTTCTTTTACTAGTTATTCATTGTATTTGTGGTGGTTAAGGAAAATATGAGTTTTCTGCTGGGCAGATCAGTAAACACAGGAAGAAATTGCCTGCAGAGACTTTGAAGCCTCTGGCAGAGGTTAAGCAGGGCAGATAGCTCCAGGGATGATAAATACAGATAATTCTGGCTTGGGGCAGAGAAATAGACTGCATAATCACAAGACTGTGCCCTTCTAGCTCAATTTGCCCAGGTTTCTATCTAACACATACATTATTAATCTGTGTATTCGTGTCCCATGGCGATACATTTAAATATCACTCATCCTGCAATAAAATTTGATTTCGCCAGGAGAACGTTCATACAAAATTACCTTGTGCTATCTGCAAGAATGAAAAGAGTATGACTTATGCATCTAAATACAATGATGTTTCCATCACAGAAAGCCAGGGAGCAGTGGCTGATGTTCTGGAGAGCAATCCTGGGGTGAGGGTGCATTGCTGTGCCCTGGGCAAGGTTGGGGTGGCCTTCAAGTGATGCCTCTTGAACAAACCAGGAAAAGCAGAGCCCCAGGTTAATGACAAAGGATTGGATCACTGGGAATCAGCTACATTTGCAAAACAGACAGAGAGAGGCTTTGTAGAAATAAAATTGAGAATTCAGTTTGTTTCATAGGAAGACAAAAGCTGTCATGGGCTGAGCTGGTTGCCTGACTTGATGGAACCACTCAGTGGACCCCCAGCACTTCCATGCTCTTGGATTCTGGGCAGTTCTTTGGTTACAGCTACTGGATGCCAAAGTGAAGGAGAACTCCAACACTTACTGTGCAGTGAGACCCTGCAGTTTAACCTCTTTGGCCTCTGAAAAGAGAGGTTTCAGCCCTCACATCTTCTCAACAAAAATGCAAAGCAGGTCACGCAGGCTCAGCAAACCAAGCTGCTAATCACCTTCTCTCTGTTGCTGAGCTAGGCAAGAACGCTGCAAATTCCTGTAAAACAATTAAACCCTGAGTACAGCTCCTGCACCAATGTCCCATGTTCCTCCTCCCCTTCTCTGAACATTTCTGGTGGGCAAAGCCAGCAATCCCACTGACAAAGATAGGATCCATCAGCCTGAGCACCAGGCATGTCCCTGAATTCTCAGATTTGTTCATATTTGTATCTGGTATGGCCACCCCAGAACACATGGGGAAAAATAATAAAAGCAGCAGAGCCTTTCTGTATTTGTGACTTTTCCTCTTTTTCTCTCAGTACAGGTTAGTGGTGTCCTTATTTACTTCTGTTATGCCTCAGGATTTGGTGCTTATAAATCACAAGTCCTTACCACATTCCCAGCTACCTACTGTACAACTCTTCATCCATTCACCACATTTATTGCCTTGGCTTCTCAATTTTCGTCTGAGATATGAAGGTTTCTGTTCATCTCTTGGACCTGTGTTCTTGCTTTCCTCTTCTGCTCCTGCCATTACGTTGGTTTCCAGTTTCCATAGAAATTGGAAGCCTTACCTTGCTCTCTGAATCAGATGCCCTTTGTTACATTTCATGGCTGCAGACATTAGTTTGCTCCAGGCACTTAAGTAAAGAAAAAGATGTATTTGATTCCCTTCACATAAGAGTAATTTAAATGAGGGCAGCCTCAGACTATGGAGGGACTACAGAGGGCAGGTTGTTGTGCAAAGGTCACTGTGTTGAGGCTTTAATGAAATGGAGTTTCACAGAGCACTTAATGGCAAATGAAGGCAGGACCTTGAGGTCTCAAGAGGAGACAAGACTATTCTAATTCCTCTAATGCAAAAGCAACAACGTCCTTAATACAGAAAGCCAGAAAGATTAAGAGACACTGATTACAGCTCCCAGGCATTAGCTGTGTCTGCTGTGACCTGCCCCTCCTGTCAGCATGAGGCTGCCTGTGCTGGTTGTGCCTCATGATGTGCTGCTGCTGTTGCTGCTGCTGCATGTGGCTGTAAATGCATACCTGTGGCTGGGGCAGCAAAGGGAGTGTGTGCTGTCTCCTGTGCAGAGAAACAAGCCCCAAAGCTCACGTCCTGTTAGCACTTCTCTGACAAGGCAGTGGCCAACAGAAATCCAGAGATGACCTGGAGCAGCACCTGGAAGGGAAGGGTGCAGCAGGGCAAAAAATCACATAACTTGATTCAGTGGTATCATATGGAGCTGTTGCCTACCAGAAATCTGTCCAGTTGTGCTCCCTGTGCTCCTGCAGGAATGAAAGAAAAACATCCTTTGCCCAAATGCTAACTATTACAGGCCAGCACTGGTAGCCAAGGGAACAGTCCTCTCACAGGAAAATAAGAAAAGCACTGCTGAGCAGCATGTGGAGAGGACAGCACACAAAAGGCTCATCCTATCCTGAGAACATCTGGGTTTTGTTGTGGGGCTGAGGTTGGGGTATTTTTAAATATAGATGTCTAGTTCTAATCTTTTATCCATTCGGAGCACTTAGACTGCCTCCACTCTTCAGCCTTTAATGGATTCTGGAGATGATTCAAACATCTCTTGCAAACCCATCAAGTAAATGCACAGCTGGGTCTGAACTCAAAAACTTGCTCAGTTTCCAAAACTCAGACCTCTGTGTGTGTGTGTGTGTGTGTGTGTGTGTGTGTGTGTGTGTGTGCCCCTACCCACTGGTTCAGGCCTGGCTGCAGATGACAAGTGAAGAAGCCTGTGAAGAAAGACTACATTTTTGTCCCAGCCCTCGCCTCCTCTGCCCCACGGGGGTTTAAACCTGGCCCTTATTTGATAAATGCACATCAACAGCCATGTGTTGGTGCCATAGGTGCATATTCCTGCTGGGAGTTTCACTCCTTATGGATTGTAGAGGAATTAACAGAGAAGACCATGAATTGTGAAAGATTTCCGTTTCAGGTTGCCCAGACACCTTGCAGATATCTGAGAGCTAATTTGATCTGATTTGGGATTATATTCCAGCAAACATCTGAATAAGCCATAATCTGGATCTAGTTCCTTTGTCGAACAGCAAAATAGTCTTTGGATTGCGATGGTTTCCTTTAGGAACACACATAGCTGGGACCAAGCTCTGGAAGTCGTTATCTCTTTATCTCCAGCATTGACAAGGTAGTCCAGCATCTCTAAGGACTCGTAGCTGCCTCCCTGTTGCACACAGTGTTACTGTAGCTCTTGCTACACTCTGTTCGCGTCTGGGAAGAAAGCAGTTTGATATGGGCCTTTCCTGGGATCAAGAGGTACTTCAGTGGCCACATTGAGTTACTTGTCCTTTTCTTTTACTGACTGAGCAGTGAGAAAAAATAGAATTCACTTTGAATTAATTAATCAGATGATCTTATTTTGTGTAAGGACGAGTAAGTTCTAGCTAGAAATAATTTCTCTGCTATGCAGTTTATTCCAGATCATTTTTGTTGTGAAGATGCCTTTCTTTTCAGACTCTCAGGTATTTTGATCCTGTTTTTCTTCACCAGCTCTGCTATGAACTGACTTCTTGGAGTGCTTGGGTCAAGCTGAGTTACACTCCAGCAGTCCTTTAAAGCAATCACACAGGGCCCAGGTGAGGGAAGCTGACGCTTGATGTGCTGCAGAAAGTGTGCGGAGTCCCCTTGGTTTTAACTGGATTCATGGGCTGAGCAGTGTTGCACAAAGCAAGTTCTAACAAGAAACAGCGTTGATGTTTGGCACTTACTCGTTCAAGCCTCCAGGCACAGAGAGTACTCGATCAATTCCTCTCCACACATTGATCTGATCAATGTGCAGTGGCAGGACAAAAGCAGAGAAACAGCCCATAGCCCCGATTGCACAAGGACCTTTCTGAAAGCAAATTTTCAAGCATTAAGCTTCAATGTAATTAGGTTTCAAGGTTGTGTCTGCCTCCCAGCCTCACAATATCTCTGGTTCAGCCTAGTGAGCAGGAACTGAATCAAAAAGGTTTGTTTTTTTCATACTCACACATCAAAAGATGTTTACTGACTTTCTTTTTGTCACCCTATGTATGCCCTCAGCAACATTAATGCCCTTTGAGTGCACTAAGAAGCTTGAGAAATGTGTTTTCTTGAGCACCAGGTGCCTTGGCTTGCTTCTCTATGCCATTTTCCCAGACTGTGTGTGTGATTCTGGCATTGCACTCTGGCAGAGGACCTTGCCTTTGGCTCTCCAGAGGGCAACAATTCCACTGGTGCTTCTAAGATATAAAACTTTTCCACAATTTGGCTCAAAGCTCTCATTGATTGGTGCAATGTATCTGCCTGTGGGATGACAGCAAGTGTCCTCGGTCAGAACTGCAAAATACTGAGGAGAGACAGTAATTGAAATCAAGTGGAGGTTATTTATTTATTCAAATCATGGGTCAAAACCCTTTCTTGAAATTGTTCCCCGAAGATTGTAATGGGGAAAGTAGTATATATATAATATTTCCAGGGCTCTGCTATGGTATAAATATAGCCTTAGGCTGCAACTTGTAACTGCACAGTGTCTAAGGCAAAATCATACTGCATTTGAAAGGATTGAATGCTTTACATTCTTACCTAAAGATCACTAGGGTACAGCTACAGCGTAAGAAAATGCTCTCTGACCATAGGCTTTAGTTTAACACACATATTAGAATGGCATTAAATTAGGAAAGAAAGTTCACAGAGAATTAGAAGCAATCACTAGACATCACCTATCTCCTATCATTTATAGAACTATATTAACTAGCTGTTAATTTTTGTTGCAGTTTAAGCCATCAATGGATCAGCACTGTCACTATGGTGTGATAGTGTGATCTGGAAATGTCCATAGCCTGCTGTGGGAGCAATGAACACAACAGTCAGCAAACATCACACTTGAGCATTTCCTGCTGCAGTACACAGCAAACAGAAATTACCCAGTCAAGTACACTGCAGAGATGTTTTGCTTAACTCTTAAAGGGTGTGGGAAGTTTTTACTGTTTGCTGTAACAAAGCCTTTGTGCTGCTCCTATGGAACCATCACTTGTATTGAATTTGTTCACAGATTCTGTGGCTTTTATAACTGTGTCAGTCCCTGGCATTCTCTAGTGTCAACCCCTGGGTTCTTAGGAATGTGTAAAACTCACAAAACCCAGCAGAAAAGAACTTAAAATAAGCTCAGGGTTTCAAATTATATCTGATCTCTCTGAGGGCTTGGACCAACTGCAGAACAAATAAGTAAAATAATGCTGTAGAGAAAACTCTTCACTCAAGAAGGTACAGAAAATAACTTCCCTGAAGGTAACTAAGCAAGGCTGCTTGTGGTGTTGACAGTGCCACAGCTTCTTATTTTCTGTTCAACAGTTATTGATAACACTTTTGCTGAGGTGGCTATCACATCTTTCTGGAATAATACTCCCTAAATATTATCTGAATAACATTCAAAGGCCAGTTTCCCATCTCAGTGTTTCTTGGCTTGCAAAGAATTGACAAGTCCTTGCCATGATAAATATGATTTGGAGAATAATCAGTTTGGGCCCCTACTGGCACCGTGTGACCTGCCATGAGCCAATAGTCATTCAGTGCTTTGTCCTCCTTTCCTCAACTACAGAGATAATCCAGGTTTCCTTCTCAGGATTTTGCAGGAAAGATTGTTGCAAAGCAAAGAGAGTTTGCTTTCCTGGGCAGGAAGCTCTATAGGAACATGGCATGCTTCCAGTGGCAGGAGAGCTGGAAGGAAACCAGCCCATTTCTTTTCACTTTTTCTTGTGAGACAATGAAATGCTCAGACCAGGCCATTACGTGTCAAACAAGGACTATCAGAATAAGGAACTTCTAACACAAATTCAGGTTAGTTCAAGTCATGAAATTACATCATGGCCAAACAATGAACATTTTCTTTGATGTCTTTCTTACCCCAACTCCATATGGAATGGCTCTGCAAGCTGAAAAGGACTCTGTGCCTTGTGGTTCACTGGGTGAAGTGCACTAGAATGCTGTGGATAACAACTGTGGTATTAACACGGAGGAATTTCATCTTCTTTCTTTCTTCTCTTCCATCAGAAGCCTCTCAGTTGCTAAGAAAAACTCTCTAGGGTTGCTTAAAGCACCGTACTTCAGTCTTGCATAGACAGAATGAGATCCTACAGAGAACTTCCACCATACTCATGAATGGGAGTGTATGCATGTATTACAATTATGCTATTCACAAATCCCCATCTGAAATCACCACTCCAAAGTGGCCTAAATTTTGTAATTCCATAGCACACAAATTTCCTACTAGTTGATTAGGGAGAAAAAGGATTACAAAAATACTTTATAAAATATTAAACAAATGTATTATGGTATTACAAACAAGACTGAAAAGGTGTGTCTGTAAGAAACATAAAACATATTCGGAATGAATATAGCAATAGTAATTGTAAGTAGTGTTAGGAGTAGAAGGCAATAACATCAAATCAGAAATATATGATATAATCTGAAATTAGTGTAATTCGTGGTTATTGTGCTTGCTTCAAGTGTGGATACTGAAAAATGAAAGCACTGGGAGGCTACAGACATGGCAAACTAATTCAGACGTTGAAAATTTGGCACAGAATTGATCCTTCTGAGTCTTGGAGAATCTGTTTTGTGAGGATTCTAGGCCATATTGCTGATACAGTGTCTGGAAAATCAGAGCAGGACACCAGTGTTTACTGCTGCAATATGTAGTAGGGACTTTGTACAATCCTGACTCTTAGCCTGTGCATCTCTGGATCAGGGGTGGCATTATGGGGGCACACAATTGGCCCAATAGCAGGGTCTGAACTGGACACCTGGGTGTTACCCCAGCACAGATTATTGCAATGATGACACAACTGATATTGCTTGTTTTCTAATGCGTTTCTTGCTGTGTCATGACTCCTTTTCCTCTCTCTCTTTTTGCTTCCCCCCTCAAAAAGGCCAACCTGAGAAGAACTGTGTCATTCTGAGGTCTAGTGGATGAGATGCTGGGAAGCACAAGGGAAGGAGGAATTCTTCCTTCGCCATCTACCAAAGGAGAAGAAAAGCTACTTGAGAGTTCTTCTCTCTCACATGGTGAGTGAAAAATTGCTGACAGAGTATTTCTTTCTGTACAGCACAATAAAAAGGTTGTGCTGTAACAAGGAACACTCTCATTCTGGTTTCTTGGTGTGGCAATGACACAAACACAGTCCCCCAGACTGTCCCTCTAGGTGGGTATGTACAGCCACAAGAAGTCCCTTCACACACACACTGCAGAGAGGAGTTGCCACTGACGGCTGAATAAACAGTAAGAAAGATGCAAAACTGCTTTTATTACAATATAACACAGAAACAGAACCACCAGAACAAGTCTGTTTTTCTGTTTCTGCAATGTCATGTGGCTCCTTTACCCAACTGCATCTTTTGTCCAGAATTAACCCAAATGACACTTAATGACACAACATGATGTGGCGCCAGTGTTTCTAATCTTGGTACAAAGCCAGCACTCCACTGGTGATCTTTCCAGAGCTGCAGGAAGCATCCTGCAGAGAATGCTTTCATCATTTACAGCCAGGTATCCACAAGTCTATTTAATTAATTAGAGCTGGTCACCATTCCTTCTGAAGTGTATTGCTGCTTTATTAACAGAGGTCGGTGTGAGCTTAGATCAATGCAAAAAAATGAAAGGGAAAGGTTTAGGAGCTGTGAAACCGAGACAAATTCTTTTATTTCTTAGAAAACCCACTGATCCTGAAGAGATTAACAGGTTCTTCAACATTTCCAAGCATGCTATTATGATCACATATCTGTCACTCTTTCTTTACGACCTCAGAGGCTTTGAAGAAAGTTTTCTTCCCAGGAGAAAATAAAATTTAGCCTTTGTAACATCAGGTAAAAAGAAACAGCAGGAAATATGAGCCTTTTCGTAATACCCTCATAATACTAGAGCAAGATGGTTATAAGCCAAGATTTGCAGGACAATTTTCACCTCTTAACAGATTTTGATTATGTCTCCTGAATATAATCTTGAGGCTGAGAATAGACTGCTATTCATAGAGGCTATATGCTGCTACAGATTGCATTAACCACATAGAATTTGTAATACACTGAAATGAGACTCATCTTTTTTTTTTTTTAGTGCCATGTCACTTTGGAGGGAAAAGAGTCTTACAGAAGGGGACCATACTCATCAGCATCATCAGTATCTGTGTAAAAAAGGTATAGGTGTGTGCAGAACAGGCAGCAAACTGTTCAGAGACAGACTGGAAACACAGTCTTAAGAGCCTTCCTTAATTTGGGTTTGCCTTTTCAACCGGTGGTACAAAATTGGATGATACTTCATAAACTTATCTTACCAACACACTTAACAGCTTTTATGAAAATGCTTCTTTTTGTAATATTTAAACTCTGCAAGTCTGTGAGTTCTCAAGTGCTATGCAAAGGTCTCCCACAGCATGCACTTTATATGTGGCTTTAATTGTCTGAAACACGTGTTGCTTTTACTGAGGATGTTCCCAGGTGCCTGTGTTGATTGGAGGTTCCTGGGAGGGTTCACTAAAAATCATTAGTCCTGGTGGAAGAAAGCTTGCTCTGGTGCCTGGACTGAGGATCTGAACAGGCCACTCTGAGGCAGTGAGTATTGCAAGCTCAAAAAACAGATCAGGGCTTAAAATGTCACCCAATTCTCCAGTGCCCTGACCCGACAGTAATTGCTTACTTCTGAACACACACAGTCTGTTTTATTACTAGTGTTACACTGCACAGAGGTAGCATTTACTTACCTTTCCCAAGTTAAACAAATGTCCAGAATCGCAAAGAATTGGGCAAAGTGTGTTCCTCCAAGAGCTTTACCTTTCTGAACTGTCATAAAATATTAACTGTTAACAGAAGAATTACTTTCACTTTTGTCACCACTATTTGTTTTTCCAGGCTGCTGAATACACAAGCCAGAGGCCCTGTGAGCCTTTGCAATAATGTTTTCATACACTGCCATCTGTTGTTACGGTGTGTCCCTGTCGCTGCTGTGCTGTCCCGCCGGGGGTTCTATTCCAGCAGGAAGCAGTTCCTTTCCAGGAAGTATGTTCAAAGCATAGTCAAGCTTTAATTCATACATGTAGATTCTAACAATTCTGCTTTCAGTTATGGCAACGGCCAAATTAGTGTTGCTTTTAATCCCACTTCACTTATTTCAATAGTAAGTTTGTACCTTTATTCACACCAGAGCATTCATGTTCTAAATCAGCAGTGAATTTACAGCAAAACATACACACACATATCACAAACTTCCCATGTATTTATACATACCAAAATTAGAAAGGATCCTGTCAGTGCATGAATACATTTACACTCACGGACCTGCTTATTTAGAGAGCTGTTCCAGAATCTGCATGTTTACTTAACATTTTGGATATAATTAAGCTATGGATTTGAATCCAAGATCTGATCAGTTAGCACCTTATTCCCTAAATCTGTATTATAAAAAAATAGAACATAATGTTACAGAAGCTGTCAGAAAAGTAAAATAACTTGTGTGTGATTGAATAAGGGGTGATCATGTGTGTTGGAGAGCAAACCTAAAGCACCCAGGCACACAGTCACAAACCAGCTGGCAAGTGAAGGAGATAAGTGAAGGAGCTAGGAATTGGTCTAAGCCTATGGAATTACAGCTGAGTACCCCTGCCTTAGAGCAGCTCACCTAAGTGTGCAGCTATCCTAGTTCCACAAGTGCTTGTGTGGGAGATGGCACAGTTCTGACTGCCCAGGAGGTCAGAACTGCAACTGTGATTTTTGTGTGTGTTACAACTCGTCTGAGCACAAGCCTCGGATCTGAAGCACTGGACACAGGAGAGAGCCTTTGTACTTGACACCATGGGGACAAACTTCCAAAAGGCCAGTTTTCAACTTCTTTAAAAAAGAGAATGTATCTGATCAATACACTTAAAGAACTCGCGTATTCAAAAATGTAGAAAGGCACAGGAGAGTTAGTCATTTATCGCATTCACAAAAATATAAGTTTATTTGCATATCCAAATACAGGATATTTATTTAAGTGAAAACTGTATGCTCCAGTTTAAATAATTTCACTTGCCATTTAATAAAACTGCAGTCTTAATAACTGCAACTAACATTACTGCCCAAACACTAAAGAACTCGAAGCTTCTTTCTGTTCTTTATGCAGCTGTTTTGCCCTGTTTTTCAGATCCTCTGCCTTAGCATCATTCTTTTCCACGCCATCTCCCAGTTTGTACATGCGGCTGGCATTGGCACAGGCCCACATGTGCCCCAGCTCACACCCTTTCAGTGAGTACTTCAGGGCACGGCCCATGTCCTTGGGGACCCCAGGTGCCCCCTGCAGGTATATCACACCCAGGTTGAAGCAGCTGGCAGCAAAATTGCCATCACAGGCTTTTGTGTAATAGTCTCTAGCGACCACGAGGTCAGGTTTGTCATTGTTCACTCTCCCATCGTGGGCCAACAGCCCGACGTTGTGACAGGCATTCACTGACTTCTTCCCACCTTTCTCACATGACTTCAGGAAAGACTTGTAGGCAGCTTTCAAATCTGGTTCAAGTCCACCTGTCAGCCAAGAACCCAAAACATTTCAGTAAGGACATGATAAAACAGATAGGAGGTCTCTCTGCTTTGCAGCATGCTTCCCTTCCCACTGGAAATACAGCATCCCTCTCTCTAGATACCACAGTCAACATTTAGGACTTCAGAGACACCACCATTGTCTCAGTGACAAAGGTTTTGCAATGTCTTTGACTTAGGAAACTCTCCTCCACTCATAAGTAATCACAACAGCACCTGTAACCAAAAAATAAGCCAAACCAACAAAACACTCTTTCCACTACTATATCCATGGATTTCTTACTTACACGAGGCAAATATTTTGCCAGTATACCTACACATGCACTGAAACTGTTACTAGTTTTCAGCTACAGTACAAATATTTTTCCTTACTAGTATTGTCATCTGGAAGATGTTCCACTCATTTAACTGCTTCCCATTACTGTACCAGCAAATACATTTTGGGCAGACTCGGGGGCTACCTAGGTAAGCAGGGTTACCAGTCAGTGACTTTCTTACTTTCTCTAAAAGAGAAGAAATCCTAATCTTAAGAACTGAACACACTGCAACATTGAGCCCTGTCTATACTTACCACTTATACAGATGTAATTATAAAAAAATAATACACGTGGTTAACCTACAGCTGATACTTCAGAAGGAAGCAATTTACAGGTTTCCACCCTTCCCCTGCTTTTATGAGGTGACCATGAAAGGGGCGGGACAGGGGCTCCTTCAAGGTCAGGATGACACGCAGGTATTCGGGGGAGGGGGTCAGGTATTGGAACAGGTGGTCAGGTATTGATACAGGGAGGTGGAGGAGTCACCATCCCTGGTTTAAGAGGTGTCTGGATGCGGCGCCGGGTGATGTGGATTAGGGGTTACAGTGGCAGTGCTGGATGAACGGTTGGACTTGATGATCCTAAAGGCCTCTTCCAACCTTGGTGATTCAATTCTCTGACTCCAGGTGCTAGGCACCTTTACAAAAGCAAGAGCCCCCCGGCCCACCTTTGCCGAGGGCCTGGTAGGCCCCCAGCTTGTAGCAGCTCTCGCTGTGCCCGTGCTCCTCGCAGTTGTCGCGCATCACCCGCGCCGCGGCCGCGAAGTCCTTCTTGATGGTGTCCAGGTAGTCCGCGAAGCGCTGGCAGCCTGCGGGGCACGGCACAGGGGATAAGCTCCCGCCGGGCCCGCCGGGAGCGGGGGGCGGCGGGGCCCTTACCGTCCGGGTCCTTCTCCTTGAAGCACTGGTAGCTGTACTCCACGTGCAGGTTCTCCAGGTACGCCCGCACCTCCTCCTCGTCCGCGAAGTTGATGAACCCCGCCATGACCGCGCCGGGGCACGGGCAGATCGCGGGGCCGCTCCCGCGAGGAACGAGCGTTCCGTGCGGCACCGGGACCGCCCCTTCCCCGGCCACTCCTTCTGCTCCTTCTCCTCCCGCCCCTTCCCCGGCCACTCCCCCTGCTCCTTCGTCGGCCGGCCATTCCCCCACCGCTCCTCCCATCGCCGCTCCCTCCCGCTCTCACCGGGAACTCTGACAGTTCAGCAGCTTTAAGCGATAGCACGCTGTTAGTATTTTACTCTCAGTTTTGCACCACTGGATGTGTATTCTCGGTCTGATTCGGAACACTCCAGTCCACAAGTTGAGACATGTCTGAGACTGAGACAATCGAGACTATGTACATTAATGCGCTCTGCATGGCTTACGAGTCACGGTTGCTTCCCCCATTCCCCCATCTGCCTCCCGCATGCTTTTGTCTGGATTAACAGCTCCATAATTTCCAACTCAGAACGGAGGAGTTGCGGCGAGAGACTGTTCTCAGCCACCGCCCCTTTCTGTGGTGCCACAAAAGCTTGGAGGTGCTCTTGGAAGAGCTGGAACCTGACACCGAGTGTCTCTGAGCTGGCAGTGTCAGGGGCGCTAAAAACACTCAGGGACTGGTAAGCGCTTAACACACATCAAACCTTGGTTCTCCAGTGATCTGAGAATCACGAAATGGTTTGGGTGGGAAGGGACCTTAAAGCTCGTTCCACCCCCTGCCATGAGCAGGGACATCTTCCACTGGGCCAGGTTGCTCCAAGCCCCATCAAACCTGGCCTTTAACACTTCCGGAGATGGGCACTGACAACGCTATGGATGAACTTAACCCGAATGTGATATTAGAATACTTACACAAAACATGGCACACTATCCAATTCCAGCAGTTTTGAGCACAAACCGAATTTTCTGTAAAGCAGCACATTAGAAATTTATGTGATGAATTGCTTAGAGTTAAAATTAATGTGAAAGTACGCTTGAGTTAAAATGAATTACAGAGAATATTTGCAAAGGCTTTGTCCCAAATTATTTCAGTAGGATAAGACCGGCTTGCCAAGTTTTTGGGATAAATAAAACTCAGTTAAATCCTGTGTAGAGAGTCCCATAGGAAAAAGCCCAATCGTTTATTAAGGGCTGGAGCTAATTGTGACCAACCATCATCAGCCAGACTGGCAGCAAACTCAGCTGGGCACATGGCTGAAACACCATTTACAGCTTCTAAAGTATTTCCCTAAAAGTTTTCAGACTGCTCTAAATTTGGATTGCAGTTAAAACACATTTTTCATAGGAAGCTAAAATCTTGTGTTCAAAATGTATTGACCCAAACCCACTAGAGAACACAAGCAAGAAGATACACATCATTTGGTCCATGCTGGCTGCGATTGGAGACTGTGGGAAGCTTGTGTTCGGGAGAGGGCTTTTGGAAAATTAACTGATTTTGTACCAGAAATATTGTTTCTTTGAAAAAACATCTTTGAAAAACATTCCAGTTTGCACAGAGTCACTAGAAATTCCTTGAGTTTGTTGGTTTAAGTCTTTGAAGAGTGTGCTCCTGCTGGGATTTTGCCTTTGCAGTTTCTGATGCCGATGTTGAGCCGGTGCCAACTCAGCCATACGGCCTCTCCAAACTAGGAATGGAGTGACAGAGAGGATTCCCAAGTACAGCGGGGCAGGCCAAGAACTGGCACTGGGAGCAGGGGATCAGTCTGTCACTTCAAAGTTTTCACTGTCTGAGCCCAGACAGGAGAAAGGAAGATAGTTTCTATCATAAATCCATAAGGAATGAGAAAGAGAAGGTGACATCTGTACAGAAGTTGGGAGTGAATCAGTGAATTTGTTATACAGGTATCAAAAGAACAGCCTGGAAGTTTGTAAAGGCATTAGGAAGTGGATGAAACTCATAATGGACCAAGAATAATAAGACCAGCTCCTTCCTAATCTAAGCTAATTTCTGTGTTCATAATAATATAAATTATTTCTTCTAAGGAGATTAGATTTTTAAGTTAAATTCAGAACATGAAGACTCTTAATTCTGTTCTTGTCAGATCCAGAGTACATAATTTATTTTCTCTACATCAGCACCCTAATCTAAAGAATTGGGACTATAACTGACCCTTGTTATGTAGTCCTTAAACAGGCAAAACTGTGCTTCATAGTATTTGTAGAATATTTTGTCAGCTTGTAATGGCAGAAATGTAAGTTATTGTAGCAATTATACCTTAATATGTATTTATGTGCCTTGCTGGTTTACAAACAACAGTTATCCAAAGCTTCTGTATGTAGAATCAGCATTTCTTCAAGAGTAAACTCTATAAATTCATTTTATTTGGTCGGGGTACTTGTATTACTCTTTACTTTGTATTCTGAAACAAAAAATAACTCTATTCCCTTTACAAGCAATACATTGTAGTACGTATTAGTTGGGAGACAGGTTTTCCTCACTACTACTATATCTGAATCCTGAAATTACTTTATTTGTAATAGTTTATTCCTTATGGCAAAGCTCCTCTCCAAAGTAAATGGCAAAAGCGACTGTAGTGGTGCAGGCTACTATTCATATTACCAGAATAAACTAGTTCGTTCAGGAAACAAATTTCAGAGGCTTGTGAGCACGAAGCAAGAAGTGACACCGGTTCATGGCTGTGAGAGGTCCAGACACAGGGAGCTGCAGCTCACCTGCTCCAGCCCGGGCACTCCTGGTGCCTCGGTGTTCCCGAATCCTGGCTCCAAACCCAGAGCAACCAGGCGGCAGGAAGGTTCCCCGCACACAAGTAACCAGCGAGGCCGATGGGTTTTGCTGAGCAATGGCCCCTTCTCCTCACACTTTGAGCCCTGGAGAAGCTCCGCTCTCCCGGCACCCCACAAAGCTGTGCCGGCGCAGCCCCTTTAAGGGAGGCGGGCTTGGCGTCGCGTCCCGGCCGGCTCAGGCACATTCACTTCCAGGTCGGGGAGATAAACACCGGGGAGGGGAGGGAGGAGAGAAGAAAAAAAAAAAAAGGAAAGAGCAGGAGCCCAGCGTCGGGACCGGCTGGCTGGGCGCTCGCCGGCGGCACCCAGCGCCGCGATGGTGAGGGGGCGATGAGGGGCTGGCGGTGGCGGGCAGGGAGGGAAGGAGGGAGGAAGGCAAGGAGGTAGGGAAAGAGGAAAAGAGGTGGGGAGGCTGCTCGTCCGCAGCCTCGGGGTGCCGGACCCGGCGGAGGGAGCAGAGGTGACCCGGGGGGAAGGGGCTGCCATGGCGGCGGCGCTGAGGGGCTGAGGTGAGCCTGGGGGACCCCTTGCCGTCCCTCACGCCGGCACCGCGAGCCGGGCCGGGGCAGCCCCGCCGTTGTGTAACCGCGGCGCCGCCACCCGTTATGTAAAAGGGCGGTCGGACCCGGCGGACGGGAGGGAGGTCCGAACCCTGCCCGGTGCGCCCCGGTGTCCCCGCGGCGCCGTGAGCGCGGGGATGGCCGGGCCGGGCTCGCCGCCCTGACCGCCCCTCACGGCGGAGCGCGGGCAGGGCCCCTCGGCGTGCGGGCACCACTGCCCGGCCCGGCCTCTGTGCCTCCTCCAGCCCTCCGACAGCACCTCGGGAATTGCTTTGTCCAGACAGGAGGAAACGTGGGCCTTGCTGGGCTCTTCCAGCTCGGAGCTGCCAAAGGAACAGCCTTTCCCTGCTCCAGACAGGCCGGAGCAGAACATATGGGAGCTGTTCGAATTGCTTCTCTGCTCCAGACATGAGTGTGCATATTTACTTCTAAAGGACTAGCAGGACCTTCCTGGGCGATCTGGTCTCATCCTTTGTCGTTAAAAGCCTAATTTCAGGCAATCCCCTAATAAATTTATTTATCGTTATTTTTAAAGTAGGTACTTTTTGTGCCTGCTGTTCTAATCAGTGAACTAGGGCAGAACTTAACTGTTTAACTATGTACTGACTGTTTTAATGCACCTTTGTTGCTGTGCTGGCACTGTGCTTCTCCTTAATGACTTTTCCCCCTCTTATAGTTTGTATTCACTGTGGTGTATTTATAGGCAGCATTCGTATCTCTCACCTTTTGATCTGCTAGGCTAAGGAAAGCTGGGTTTATTTCCTATTCCCAACATGCTTTTTTCCCTCCAGAGCATTCTAGGAGCTGTTATGTTTAAACTCGAATGATTCAGGTATCACTTAACCCAGATAGCCCCGTGAGATACTCAAGTGTCTTGAAAATGATCTAATCCTTCCCTATTTTTTTTGAGGCTTCTCCTGACACCTTCTTTGGCTGCTTCGTGTTGTTTTCTTGTGCTTCAGCAAACCACTCAGGTTCTTCTCTCCAGTCATTTCTAACTGAGCTTGTATTTGAAGTTCTTCATACTAATCTTGAAATACATGGCCTTATTATGTCGTTCTGATGTGGCAGTATTTAATTTTAGACCTCTCGTGGTCTCTGCTGACTTTATATCGCTAGCAACTTCAATTGCACTTGTTGTACCAGAATTGTTTATGTTAAATTTGAGTTTTGAGCATAATCCTTCCTTGAGTCTGGTTAACAAATTGCCTGCATCTGTTTTATTTCATTTAATTCAATTTAAATAGGATAATCATAAAGCTTTCTTAGTAACATAAATCACGGAACTGTTTATTTTTCACTGCCTTTCCTTTATTAGCACTCAGAAGAACTTTGATGGCTGTTGCCTGAGTTGCTATTTCTTAATCATTTTAAGAATGCTCATTTTAAGAAAGTAAGTAAAATTTTGGGACTGTGGAGAGGTGGAAAAGAGAAACATGGTACCTCCAACACCAAAGGCTGAGGCTCTAAATTATCTCTTATTTCCCTGCTAATATTTTGAGAGAAGGAACTGCCACAAACATAACAGAGACCTTACACATTTGAGGTTTGCCATACTGAGTTGGGTATAAAAATCAGGGAGCGCATCATAGACATGGTACTGCTAGAGCTGCATTTGCTGTTTCTCTTCCAGTGTTATATGCTGGTTTGCTGAGGGGGAAAAAGAACCAACCAAACCAAAAAACTACTTATGAAAAGAAAAACCCCTTTGGTTTGTAATGAGTCTGGCACACAGAGCCATTAGGAACTGCATCTTTCAGGCTGGAGTCGGAAGGATCACAACACAAAGGCCCACGCAACAGCGGAATATACTTTTTTTGAAAAGTTAGATTGTAATTACTGACAGAAAACATCAGTTAAACCTGTTTCTTATTTTTTTTAGGTACTGTATAAGCAGGTGCTTGCTTGGTGGTGCTTCCCCAAAGGAACAGGATTTTGTTTTGACACACTCAGCCAGTTAATCTAGGCATAATGTTGGGCTTAAGATTCTCTAACTTATTCCAGGTACTCTAATATGTCCCCTCAAGCTCTTTTTTCCTCTTTAACTGCATTTTGAAATATATGTTGAATATATTTTAGTGGTATTTAAAGTCGATTCAAGGGGTTTTGAGGAGAAAGTGTTGGAGGATAATGTTCTTTGTGAAAACCTTTCCAGCTGCCCTGGTGTGAGCTCAAAGCTGAGCTGGTAACATCACGTTGAAGTGGGTTTTGCATTTCAGTTCCCCAGGATTGGATTACTGTCGAAGGCCAGTAGCCAGGCAGTTTACTGTCCCCCTGGACACTTGGTTTGTCTTGGTTATATTAAGCACTTAAAATGTTTTTTGGGGTTTTTTTTAAATAATTTTAATAAGCCTTAAAAAGCCCATTTAAATGCAGTTGTTCTCCTTTTTGTGCTATTCCATAAGATAGCTGGATTTAGATGTGTCACATTACTCCTACAGTGTAATATATGTTTTAGCTAATGAAGGCACCCAGGCTTGCATAATTTTGTGTTTTGTGGAATTTAATTTTATATTTGTTTCCTACCTACTTAATTAATATCATAGGATGAAAGAAACTGTGAGTTTTAATGAAAGAATCAGAAAATTAAGAGGGCTATGAAAAAGTAAAATAGCATAATGAAAGGTCTACTCAAATACCGCTGGATTCTTTATTAAATTTAAAAAAATATTAAATTTAAATGCTATGCTATGGTTGACACACATTTATGGTCTCTCATTAGAGTATTAGAACCAGAATGTGAAGTGAGCTAAAAACAAATGGCAGGTTTCTTTTCAAGCTGACATTAAAAAGCACAGCTAAAGGAAGGAACCACTTAAATTCTGACCTTCTGAGAGCCTAAATACAACTTTAACTGGGCAATATTCTCTTTAGGTAAAGAGAAGCTGAGCCACCAGCTCACATAAAATGTTTACAGGCTGAGTTCAAGCTGCAATTGCAGTAGCAAACAGTCTAGGAAATTGTTTTTATGGTGCTTGTCAAAGTACTTTATTAGATACAGATAAAAACATTGTACCTCTGCCCAGGTTACCTCATGAGCCTTTGCTGGGGTTGTTTCTTCAACCTTTGGGCAGCACTTTGAAGAAACATTACAAATGACTCCTACAACTGGGACAAGTGGAGTTAATAAAAATGGTACTATGTTGTTTGCAAGGGTAATTGATCCCTCCTTCTGGGGTTTGTTCCTTTATTGTCTGGAGATGCCCTGTATGAACTTCTAAAGTGATTATATAAAAATCCAAACATTATTTTTAAATGACAGATTGGCCACTTAGAGGTACTGGTTGAAAAAAATAGTTTTCTGAGTCATCTGCTAGTGGCCTATCTGCAGGGCTAAAAATTCTCTTTGGAGTTTGCTCACTGATAGATAAAAGTGTTTCAGCTTTTCTGGCAGAAACGGTGGAACGGTGCCAGAAGGAATGAGGAGAGCCAGGATTCTGGGTTTGTCACATCTGAGCATCCAAGTAGAAATACAAGAGCTGATGGGAGACGAGGATGTCTTTGCTTTAGTGGGAATGATTTTCATGTACCTCTGAGTAAGGGTTCTGATTTTGGTTTGAATCGTCAGCTGTCATACCAATCCTGGGTGTATGTATGGATTTCAAGTTAAGAAGAAAATTTTCCCATTTCCTTTAAAAATGTACTTTTAAAATAACCAGTTGTTTTTTTTCTCTTTAGAAGTATCTCAGGTGTTGTTGCACATTACAAAGAAACAGAAGGCATTCACAGTTCCAAATTTTGTCCTTCCTTTCCTTACCAACTTAGGATTGGAGGCAGCCAGAAGTGCTGTTTTCTGGTAATGTGAGCAAGCTGCATCACAAAGGAACTCCTGTTTCTGTAACAAAAAAATGTAATAATTATCTTAAAAAAATTTAAATACCTAGCAAAATTGAGACAAAGGAGTTGGAAGTTGAATGTCAAAAGCTGCAGAAAGAGCTTACATTTGAATAATTAGTTCCCAAGCCTGTACTTAAGTCTTCAGGAGCTATTAAATTGCAGTCTCTCATTGTTGTCAATAAATGATTCATTAAAGATAAGTTCCATTCCATCTTTGCTCTAATGTGGTACCTCCCAGTCTTCAAATATGTGCACCTTATCTCTGTAAACTTACTTATATTTCTTCTAGGTAACCTTTTATATATTTCTGTACCTCTGTGATGAGCATATTAGGCAAATGAAGCAAGAGAAGTTAAATGAGCTGGGAAAGAAAGGTGACATTATCCAGAACTTTCAGTATAAAAGGGAAGCTCCAGTTTTTGCTGCAGATGAGATCTGGCACCGGTTGATGCTGTTATTTTCAATATTGTCTGGGGGAGTATGTACCAGTCACTCGGCCTCCTTTTGTGTGGTGCTGGGGATGATTCACAGTGCTGCAAGTCACTCTTTATGTTGATTATCTGTGTGCCTGAAAACAGTGGGTTATTATTAGACATGGAATAGAAGAACCTTTTGAGACTTTCATGTATCAGTGTACAACCTCAAACTCTGAAGGAGAAGGTCAGGTTTATATTCTGCCTTGTCCTTTGTACCCAGGGTTTTGCTAGAGGTGATTTCCAGGCACAGTGTGAAAAGGAGGAACAGAACTACTGTAATAGATATTACTTTATTGCTGCGCAAAATTTGGAATTAAACCGGTTCTTTTTGAGTTTCCTTTTTTGATCTGAAGCTCTAGCTGCCCTTTTCAGTATGAAAAATGGCTCTTATATATAGGAAATTTATCTGCAATATATGAAATTTATCTGCATTTCTAATGTAGGTTGGTAGTAGACTTCTAATATGGGTTGACTTAAATGAGAGATTAAAGGAAATAACTTAAATCCAGAAGTAAAATTTGATTTTAAAATCTTCTTTTAGTCTGTCTCGAATGATCAATTTCCAGTAGACTTAATAAATTAGAATTATTTTTCAGCAATTACTTTTCTTCCTGTGGGAACACAGGCAGGGTTCAAGCTCAGCAGACCTGACTGGATGTGGTTCTGGGATGACTGGAGAAGGAGGCTCCCAGCAGTTGGGCCAGTTGTTTATTGTGTGACCTGCCTTTGCCTGGCTCTATTGGACACATCTCCTTTTGTAATATTTACCAGACACGAAAAAGAACACTGTAGAGTAATGGGAGATTCATAGACAAGACAGAATGATTTGACTAAATCTCCTTTGTTTCATTGTGTTTTGTGTATGACAGGAGGAAGCTTCTCCTTATTCTTTACTTGATATCTGTTTGAATTTCCTGACTGCCAACCTAGAGAAGTTCTGCACAGAAAGGCAAGATGGGACACTGTGCTTGCAGGAGCCAGGGATGTTTCCTCAAGAAGTGGCTGATCGACTGCTGCAGACGATGGCATTTCATGGTAAAAACAGTTATTTGTGGGGCAGCAGTGAAAATATTCTACTGGAATGTGACACTGCAGTTCTGGTGTATTTTCTAGTAGAATCTGCTGTTGCAGCTGTTTAAACTGTGTTCATTAATCTCTTAATAGAGAATTTTTGTTATTTTTTGGTTTTCCACAGTTTCAGCAGAATTCTGCGTTGCCGTGTAGATAGTTCTAAATAGGTCCTTTGTCTTGCCTTTATGATTTTAATGTTCCTTTAATTGAACATTCTTTAATCTTCTTTAGTCACTTCAGAAAAAAAAACAAATATTTGATTCTACTACTTCTCACAACACTCAATTATTCCAGTATCTCTCACAGAGCAATGCAATTTTCTCTGCTGTGTGCCCTTACGATTAAACTAGAAAATAACCTTGTGATTTTTAAAAATAGTTTCTCATCTCTTTGGTCACTTTTATTGAAGTGGAATTGTTTGCTCAAAAGCAGACAGTGTCAAGAGTGGTATAAGCACCTTGTGGTGTTCTAACACGTGGTGTACTGGCCTGTCATGTTCCCTGTCAGCACACCTCTCAGGAGAGAGCTGCCCTTGTTCGCTTACTTTAGGCATGGTAAAGGAAAATTTGTACCAATAAAGCTTCTTACTATGAAAAATTGAATGTGTAGATTACACTAGAGAAGAGGCAGGAGGACCCATTCCTGGAGATCCTGGAGACTTTTGGTAAAAGATGAGACATGACACTACAAAAATTCCTGTACACACATCAAGTGCCCTATCCTATAGATGCAGATTTGATTGGGTCTTACTGTGCATATACTGGTGTTCTGGTCAGAAATAACAGAAGGAATGGTCCTAAAAAAAGACAAGCTCAAAAAAAAATTAATCTTTAATATGCTTTGCTTTCTGATAAGTAATTCTTTAGAGTAGTCCCAAGAAATCAGATTCAAGAAAACTGAATTACCAGAAACTTATTACCAGTGAGGAAGACAGTTCCAGATACCAAAATGTCACAAACACACAGAGGGCAGGATGGAAAAACGTGCATGGCAGAATGAACAGGTCAAGGCTGAGGAGGGCCAGTGAGAGAGCCTCAATCCTTAGATGAAAAGATGAGCAGAAATGGAGAAGTAATTTGGTGATGCTTGAACCAAACTATTATTATATTTATTGCTTTTACTTTTTCTGCTTGGTACCTGTTATTTCACCCCATGTTTTTGCTTTGCCAGCAAAAGAGGAATGCCCTGACTACTACGTCAGAAATGCCCAAACAGTTTGCTTTTTAGAAAGGTCTGCAAATCTTAACATTAATTTGACTTTTCACAGAGGCAATTACTAGCTCATGACTTAAATCCAGACTGTAGTGGCAATTATGTTATTTTTCATATATAATGCATTTTTATTTTGCTTTCCGTGTGAAATATGTGTGAAGATAGGAGGTTAAAGACCAGGAGTGCTGACATTTATAACCCTGTAGAGTGAAACCAGAAGGACATGTTCTTCCTACTCCTTTTGTGTGCAGGGTTGTGCAACTGTACTCTTCTAGTGGCTTTTTATAAAGCAGTAAACCTGCTGTTGATAAGATACCATGGTATATTCAGTGCATTTTGGGTAGTTCCATGCAGGGAACTCAATGTATTGTTTCAGTTAGGATGTTGTCTGCATGTTGCAAGAAAAGGCTCCTTATGCATTCTCCTTTCTACAGAGTAAAAAGATAATGATTTCAAAAAAGGATTGTTGCATCTTCCTTTTTACATCTCTGTCTCCTTCTCACCCTTTCTTTGCCCTCCTCTTTCTCCTCTTTGAATCACTTCTTAGGTTTCTTTCTCACATTCAGCTCGTTTCTGAGCAACACTCCTACCTTCTTCCTGAGGGATGTATAGAACTTGATTAGCTTAATTTAGTGTATTGATCCTACTTATGAGTTCAGTCAAATGCTAAATTATTCAGTTAAAGCAAGATGAGATCAGGTCATTGATAGGTGGTGAAATCTTGAGGTTAATAGACCTATGGCCAGGGAAGAATTATACTCAGAAATTTTGAAATTCTGTTTTTAGCACAACTTCTAACAAGTTCAAGGAGAAAATCCAAAAGATGCAGGCAGCAGTGGGATTTTTTTTGAATCATATCCATGTTTTATTTATTGCATGTTCCATGTTCTAAACCAAACAGGTAATGTGTACATACTACTCCTTCATATATCTATCCTATTCTTAAACCTGGAATTTTCCAAAAGTGAGGTGATAATCTTAAAAATGGAATCTCAAATACAAGATTTTTGGGATCGGTAGCGTAACGATCCAAGATAAACTCCCTCGTAACTAATTTTCTTTGCTAACCCTTTGACTTCTTAAAATAACAGTGGTGTTCTGTGACACTGGAGCCAAACACTGATGCTGTTTTCCAACAGGGCTTCTGAATGATGGGACTGTGGGGATCTTCCGAGGGAACCAGATGCGTTTGAAACGGGCTTGTATCCGGAAAGCCAAAATCTCGGCCGTGGCCTTCCGGAAAGCGTTCTGCCATCACAAGCTGGTGGAACTGGATGCCACGGGGGTGAACGCAGACATAACAATCACAGACATTATAAGTGGACTGGGCAGCAACAAATGGATCCAGCAGAACCTGCAATGCCTTGTGCTGAACTCACTGACTCTTTCCCTGGAAGACCCGTACGAGAGGTGTTTCAGCCAGCTCTCCGGGCTGCGCGCGTTGAGCATCACCAACGTGCTGTTCTACAACGAGGACTTGGCAGATGTCGCGTCGCTCCCGAGGCTGGAAAGCCTGGATATATCCAACACCTCCGTCACTGACATCACAGCACTCCTCACCTGCAAGGACCGGCTCAAGTCTTTGACCATGCACCACCTGAAATGCTTGAAAATGACCACGACCCAGATCCTGGACGTTATTAGAGAACTGAAATACCTGAACCACCTCGATATCTCCGATGACAAACAGTTCACATCGGACATAGCCCTTCGTTTGCTGGAACAGAAGGATATCCTGCCTAACCTTGTGTCATTGGACATTTCTGGCAGAAAGCACGTGACAGACAAAGCTGTGGAAGCGTTCATCCAGCAGAGACCCACCATGCAGTTTGTGGGACTGCTTGCCACCGACGCCGGCTACTCGGAATTCCTGACAGGAGAAGGGAACCTAAAGGTTAAGTGGGGGGATTAATTTCACTGAAAAATTGTGATGTACAGGAAAAAGAGAACTAATCATGTGTAACAAATGTAGGTGGGTGTTTCAGGAGGAGACTGTAGGTTCACTTTTTTAACTGTTAATTGTAATTACTGACTTTATGTCAAATTCCTACTTAATTCTGACACAAACTGCTAAATTTGCGTAATACTATTATTGGAAGAAGTACCTGTTTTCTTTTCAGTGATCCTGATTTAACATACCTAAGAGAGCTGAACTTTGTCTAGTCTGAAGTCATTTAGTGGAATAATATTCTCTGGATTCCAGCACAGTGTCTCTTATAACTCAGAGTGTGTAAGAGGTGGAGGTACAATTTGCATAAGCTTTGAGCAGTTCATGATTAACACAGCAGATACAATAAAACTGAATAACTCTGCTCTGACCACCACCACTATTTCCTGTTACAATATTTCTACCCACCTTGAAAGGTCTTTTGGTGATGAACATGTAAGAAGCAATTACTAAGGATGAACAACTTCCTCTTCTTGAACAAATCCTAAATTCCTTAGTCCCTTAGGGTGAGACAGTGTTTGCTGAAGTGCATTTATTTATCTTTTAGTGCCAGGCAACAAGACATCATTCCCTGTTCTGTAGAATATGGATGCACTTATTGGAGAATGAGCCTGTCCTGTCCCTACTATGAAGGGGTCAGAATTAATGAAGAAAGAAAGAGATGTTTTAGGCAAGTCAGTGGTATATCATCTTTAACTCTGAGTTTTGTTTGCTGCTGTGCCATGAGGATGGAAACTGCAGAGGGAATGAGGAAGAGTGCATAATGTGTCCATAGTTTAGTCTGTCTCCTCTGCAAGCTGTGTTTTGCACTTCGGTTTTAAAATTCAGAATGCTCTTGTTATAGGCAAGTGGAACAACAGCTACACAATTTAATTTTTTTTCCCCTGAAACTTTTGAAATTTGTTACTGGTTGGGTCACTTGAGTACTTAGTTGTCACAGTGAGAGCAAAGCGTGTGAACGTTGAAATGACTGGTCAGAGAAAGCAAGTTCCCCTTTGGTGTGATGAGGTACAGCATCAGGGGGTTATACCTCATGTTTGTTATAAAATAATTCAGTGTAATCCTCCTGTTTAAAATACATGCTTCAGAGAATTGTCTGTGCTGTGAAAACACAGGAAAGGAGAAGGTTCTAGTAATGTGAAAATCCCAATGGACTTGTGGCAGTGTAGTTAACAAAAAGCAGTTTGCATTTTATTTTTCTTTTTTTAAGACATAGTTGTCAAGAAGAGACTGTAGGCTGTGATTGTTTTTATTTCCTTTTTTCCTTTTTTTTTTTTTTTTGGTGACCTAAATTCATTAGTAACTCTACTGAAATATTCAACTGCTTAGTCTAGATACTGCTAAAGGAATAAACAGGACACAGCACTCATGGAAACAGCAGAGGTAAAATATTACTGCCTTTACAGCAGTCCAGTGAAATTTGATTATGAACACCAGGCAGATATTATAGTTAAAACATGAAGCCAAATGGAAATACTTCATGTAGGGTATAATTGGCTGCAGAACATGTCAGTAAATATGATTGCCCTGTTCTAATCAGCAGAGAATATAAAACAAAATCCAAGATGTTTTCAGTTCTCTCTAGGCTGTAATATATTTCTGATCTCACAAGTTTAAAAAAATATGTCTCTATTCAATACAGGATGTACAGAATGTGACACTTTAATCTATGAACATTTGCTTTCCTGTGTGTGATGTGTTAAGGAAAACAAGTTCTGCATGCTGCCCTAGGAATTTTAAAAAACAGTGATTGCAGCAAAGATTCATTAAATAGTAGGACTGAGGAACAAACCATCCACAGTTATACAACTTACAGTTATAAATAGATAAAATATAGTTAAATAGAGAATATAGCAGACTGGGCAGTGAAAAAAATTGCAGCCAGTTGCTGATTTAATATTCTGAACTTAAAGCTCATGTTAGTCAACAGCTCAGCTTCTAATGCAGTCTTTGCCCAACTTAGTTTGTTGTTTGGTTTTCACATGTATTTCAAGTCTGGTTTTAAGAATTACTTCTTTTGCAGGGAGCATGAGTTAATTCTCTACTATGGTGCTGGAAAGCCTTTGCTGCAGATACAGTTTATAAGAAACTTGATGCAGATAAAGAATGGATTTTTTTTTTTTTTTTTTATTTTTGCTGGAACTAGAACCAGGGCGAAAAAATTACAGCTAAAACACCATCAGTTTATCAGCTGCTGTGACAGAGCATTCAGTTACAAACAGTGCTTGTAGGCATTTGGGGCATCATACACAGCTTTTGGTAGGTGTGAAGTGCTGCTTTTACTTAATGGTTTCATACAGTTCTGCTTTAAAGACATGACTGAGGCCTAATTTTGGCTTACAACGTGACTTCTTTATGGAGAAAGTTTGCAGATTGTATAGTTCTGAATTTTCCAAAGTTAAAGCAATCCAAAATATCATTGCCTTTGAAACTGCATCTTTGCACTTCTTGCCAACAAAGTTTTTAAAGTGAAATGATGGCATCTTGAACTAAAGATTATTTCTGTGCTCACAGGTGTCAGGAGAAGCAAATGAAACTCAGATTTCTGAAGCACTGAAGCGTTACAGTGAACGGGCCTTCTTTGTGAGGGAAGCGCTTTTTCATTTATTCAGCCTGACACACGTCATGGAAAAAACAAAACCTGAAATTTTAAAGGTAAAATAATATAGTTTTGATGATTGTCCCGCATTGTTTCTTAAACTGAGCTCACCCCAGAATCTTGGTATAAATTATTTTATAGGCTTTTACATTTTTGGTTGTGTTTGTTGAGATTAAAATTGTAATGTTAGATAAAAATTAAAGAACTATTTAAACAATAGTGATGTAGAAGATGCCCTGTAGCATTTTATGTTAGGTAAAGTGGATCTGGACTAATGTATCTAAATTAATTTTTTCACATAACTTTTAATATGATATGAAGTTTTCTTTATATGCTGAATTCTGTCAGTAGAACATAATTGGATCAAATCAAAGGTCTGTCTAGTCTCATTCACCAGACAGAACTGTGCCTCCTTCTGATGCTCATAAACAGTAATAATAAGTAATAATAAGTGACAGTTTTCTCTACTGTCACCTTCCAGTATGACAGCAAGTGAGTAAATATCGTTGGTGTTCTATATTGGGCTCTATTTTGGAGCCTAGAAACTTCCTTAGAAATCCATTCTAGGCATTGGCTTTCTGTGTCTGGAACACCAGAAATGGTTAATTTTTGCTGTGGTAAAAAGAGGTATCAGTAGGACACATGATTTTTGTTTTTCCTGTCCTCTTTGGTGTTGAACAGGTGGCCTTGAACTTGCTGGCCTCAATATCAAAAAGACTTTGTCCATAAATAATCAACAAGAAAAGTATTCCTAGGTGGGATCACAGTCAACATACCTAGCCAAAAACAATTCAGGAAGGAGCTGCAAGTAATCTGTTCTGACCTAGTAGCTGAGGATGTGATTTGAAATTGCTCATCACCAAACAAGCCACCACATTGTTACCATTGCACTGCAGAGATTCTGTCCTACCTCATTCACCTCTGAAAGGGTTTGGTGATTTCAGCCCAGGGTATAAAGCAAACCCTGGATCTTTCTAGGAATTTTTTCCATTCCATGCAGCCTCTCTTTTGAGAGCTTGCTGCAAGCTGTGCAAAAGGACTTGGAGCACTAGAAGTTGTCAGCTTTGAATCACTGAACAGAAGGAAATGTTCCTCCTGAGAATTTAAATCCCACCAGATGGATTTCTCACTGAAGTGACAGGGAGGCAAAAATTGGGTGCTGGGAGTCAGTGCTGTGGCCTTGAGCAGCAGCAGGTTGTTCTTGGGATCTGTGTGTAAGTAACTAAGGTGGGCAAAACTCTTGTATTTCAGCTGGTGGTGATTGGGATGAGGAATCACCCCCTGAACTTGCCCGTGCAGTTGGCAGCCAGTGCGTGTGTGTTTAACCTGACCAAGCAGGACTTGGCAGCGGGAATGCCCGTGCGGCTTCTGGCCGACGTCACTCACTTGCTCCTGAAGGCCATGGAGCACTTCCCAAACCATCAACAGGTAAAACACAAAATTCCTTTGTTTCCTGTGGGATTCTCTGTCTCGTGGATCTTAACAAAAGGCTCATGACCTCATGGAAATATGTTTAATGATTCATAGTAAGAAAATATTCTGAAATTATGTATGTTTCTGATGAAGGAATTCTGTTTCATTTCTCAGCTGCAGAAGAATTGCCTTCTTTCACTATGCAGTGACAGAATCCTTCAGGATGTTCCATTTAACAGGCAAGTTTTATGTGTTGGCTAAATTATGTTAAATGTAGGATTGCAGAATATTTTTCTTTGTCTGTTCCTTCAGAAGCTTTGTTTCTGGTCTCAGTTTTGGTCAGCTTAAATCATTCCATTGTGCTGAATTTACCTGGCCTGTGTTATTTTAGGCCTCTGGACCCAAACATATACCATTGAATATAGGTCTGAAAAAATCCTTTGGTATACAGGTATTTTTTACTCCAGCTGGATAGGTCTGTCATTGATGGCATGTAACAGAAGTCAGGATTTTTCTGGGCATTTCTGTGGGATTGCTTTTTGCAGTCATTTTTCTACTTAAATATTTTGTCCAGATGCTTTCAAGTGTGTTGACCTGATGTTTCAGAAGATTGTGCCAAATTTTTCCTCCTTCTTTGGAAGCAATTCCTCTATACTTTAATATATAATTAGAAATAAGAGAGGCTAAGCAAACAGCTCAAAGCTGGCAGAGGCTCATGCAATACCTGCAATTTGACTGTATTTCTACTTTTTTTGGTATGGGACATACTTCTTCCAGTTTCTGTTGTCTATACACATCTTTCTTTTACTAAGACTTCTGAAAATTAATTCTATTTTTAACTTCCAGGTTTGAAGCAGCCAAACTTGTTATGCAGTGGCTGTGTAATCATGAAGATCAAAACATGCAAAGGATGGCTGTAGCCATAATTTCCATTCTTGCTGCAAAGGTATGAAATTTAAGCTTTGAGATGATAGGATTTATGCTTTGAGATGATAGGATAGTATTTCTAGAGTCTAAAAAATTGTTGATATGGTTTTGTTTGTTTACAGCTTTCAACAGAGCAAACAGCTCAACTTGGTGCAGAACTCTTCATTGTTAGGGTAAGTCAGATACTTCCCTGACATCCCATCCTCTCCAGCTATTCCTGCTACCAGTATTCCTGAGATACAAAGTAAACATAAGGAGATAATCTGTTCTTAGAGTTCTAACTTGTGTTCTTGTGAAAGTTCTTTAGAAGGGAAAAGCCTAGAGATTTTGTTAGAGGTGATAGCAGAGCCAGTGGCAAGGAGATGTATTAGCAGAGATGAAAAGGAACTAATGTGGAAAAACTTGACACAATTAATACAAAGTGAAATAGCAAGACTTCTCTTGATTTGAAATCCATTGTGTCAGGTGAAATATGCTCAGAGAGAGAATATTTGAAGCAAATGCTTTGTGCAGTCAATGTTTATGTGGGGTGCAGAGTTCCGTGGATGGCTTTGTGTCATCCATAGTGGTGCTACACATGTAATTACTGTGAAAACAAAGGAATTCCTTTAGAAGGCAAACATGTTCAGAGGGGAAAATTTAATAGTTGTTTTATTTTGTATAGTTTGACCCTAAACACGTAGATCTTTACTCTGCATGTAAATGCCAGCTGTGGATTACCCTGGTTGGTGCAGCAGAAGCAGAGGAGCCAGTATGTATTTCAGTACGCAGTCATAACTGGGATTTTTTGATTTTTATTTTTCCAGCAACTTCTACAAATAGTTAAACAGAAAACAAATCAGAATCTTGTAGATACCACCCTCAAGTTCACACTGAGTGCACTTTGGAACCTCACTGACGAATCTCCAACAACGTGTCGGCACTTTATTGAAAATCAAGGGCTAGAACTTTTCATGAGAGTCTTAGAGGTGAGGAGTGCAGTGGTGGTGGTGGATTGACAACACAGTGTTCTAATTAATATGATTTCAATAATAACATAAATGATTACCTGTCGTTTGTCTCTTTTTTCTACAGTCTTTTCCATCTGAATCATCCATCCAACAGAAAGTTCTTGGACTTCTGGTGAGACAAAAAAGAAAAATCTGAAATACGTACTTCTAAATATTAATTTTGAAAGGGTTTTTTTTTAACCCTATGTTAATTTGAAAATTCTCTTATATTTTTATGTTCTTCTTTATTTTTTGTAGTGTGTATTATTCACAACTGACACATTTTTGGACTGTTTTATACATTCTTCAAAAGTTTTATTGAAATTTGATGTTTACAGTAAATAAAAGGAGCTTTTAAGAAAGTACAGTGAGTGAGGCTTCGTGTGAGTCCAAATGCAAAAAGTAGATTGATAGTCAGTGGAATTCAAAACTGTGCACTGCTGAAGTTTCCTGAAATTGTTTTTTAGAATGTTAAAATCAGCCTTTAATTTAGTGTAATCTGCATGTTAATGGCCTAAGATTATTTTATGAGAAAACCTGTTTGTTTTAAGACGTATTCCTGCATTAGGCTGGAAAAATTTTCAACAGCAAAAGTAGTATTTTGGCATGTGGTAATCACCTGGATGTATGAAGATCTCATCCAGGTGTTTACTGACACAGTGTAGCTGAAGTTTATGTTTATCTCCTCACACTATATTCTTTCTGTTGATATTCTCTCTTTTTTTTTTGTTTTTCCCCCCTTCCAGAACAACATAGCTGAAGTTAAAGAACTCCATTCTGAATTGATGTGGAAGGACTTTATAGACCACATCAGTAAATTGTTGCACAGTGTGGAGGTGGAAGTCAGCTACTTTGCAGCAGGGATTATTGCTCACTTGATATCTCGGGGAGAGCAGGCCTGGACGTTGAGTCGCAGCCAGAGGACATCTCTCCTTGAGCAGCTGGTACAGAAATGACGGTGAATTTTGTCATACTCTCTTAGATTTGTTTCAATGTTTGTATTTAACAGTCAGTGTTCTCGGTTCTGTGTTTTGCAGCATTCTGCCATTTTGAATTGGCCAACCCCAGAATGTGAGATGGTGGCTTACAGGTAACTACTGTCTTGATCTAGAGTTTGGAAAATAAACTCAACTAGATTTAAAACTTGTTCCCAAAGCAGAGTGAGCTGCCAGTCAGACATGGTTTCATCCAGTGGAAAAACACCTATTGGCTAAAAATATGCAGTGGGCTAATTTTCCTTTTGTGACCAAAGAAGGTTAAGGACTCCTGTAAAATAAAAATATGCTGCTTTTCTGTTAAAGGTATTCAGCTGCAGGCCTAAAAAACTTAGACACAAAGATTAACTAGTAAGGTTATCTTGGCTCACACCAGATCAGCGCTGTCTGTCCTAGGTAAAAAACTTAAGGCCAAAAAGTACAATTAGATAATTGCTGGAGATCTAATACTTACATTTTCCACTGCTTTTACTCCTATTTTTAAGGAGCAGGAGGCATCCAGATCTTATGGTAAACACATAACATATTCACTATATCTGATTTTTGCTAATAACTGCCTTCAACTAGAGTTTTAGATGCAGCAGGCCAGTGTCTTAATCTGTGTCTCTCCCAGTTAACCTATAGCTGAATGAGCAGACAACATGTCACCTCTGAAGTAATGATATCTAATAGCAAAGCAAGTAGCTGTTTCTCTCCTCTTTGTTTTAATAGGTCTTTCAATCCGTTTTTTCCACTACTTGGCTGTTTCATGACACCTGGTGTCCAGTTATGGGCAGTGTGGGCCATGCAGCACGTCTGCAGCAAAAATCGTATGTATTGAGATCATATTACCCTTCAAATTCTTCTTTCTTAACATATTCATTAGCATGAAGTGGGAAAAAATAAGAATTCCTCAGATATTTGCTCCTAGTCCTCTGGAGAAGATACATTTGGGCCTTGACTAAAAGGGGCAGAAAAAGAAAGTAGTAAAAGTTCCTTACATCCTTTTTATTTACTAGAATTTTACTGTTAGGTGCCTAATATTAATTCCAAAATGTGGATGTATTAAGATTAACTACATTTTTTGCTTGCACAGGTGTTTTTATTCAGAAATGTAACTATTAGTAATGGGCAACAGATTTCTTTTAAGTTAAGAACAATGACCATAGCAGGTGTCAGTGTCTCACTGTGGGAACAGAAATGCTGGGTAATCCTGCCCTAATCGCCTTTTGCAGTAACTTGCTGGGACAGAAAGGTCAGTTCCTTAATCCTTCCTTCCCATCTGCAAAATGGGAACACCAATGTCTAGTTTGTAAAATGATTTGAGAGCATTTGATAAAAGTGTTGGGAAAGGAAATAAATCTCCCAACCATATCTAAATGTAAGAGTGGACAAACGTTCCTGGCTTTTAATGCTGGGTTTTTTGGTTGGTTTTTTGATTTAAATTTTTGACATGAATGTGTATATATAAAGCAGCTTTCCTCTAAAGTATTAAAAGTGTTTTCTGTGCCAGTTTCTAATCTTCTTGACAGCAATATATCTAGGCTTGTTTATCGCTGTCGCATAAATCACTATTTCTGCAGTGATAAGGCATCTATTCAGGACTAACCAATAAGATGGCAAAATATATAACTGCACACAGAATACTGTTTGCTGCTCTTTATATATAATGAGCTACTGCTCCTAGGGTGCTGCCCAGAAATCTGAGAGGGCTCTTCATGTTGAAGTAGGACTGTTCTGACAGAGCTGTTTTACTGGTCAGACTCTAGATAAAAGATTTTGATGAAGACCCTGTCATTTCTCTCTGTCCTTTAGTCCTGTTAACTTGGTACTGTCCTATTTGTTCTATTTATTTGTAGCATTTCTTTTGTGCTGCCCTAACCTCTGAGCTTTCAACATGCCACAGGGGTTTGTATTGGCATACTCCTGATTTGAGATCAAGGCAGTTCCTGAAGTTTAGTTCCGATGGTAGTTGATGCCAGAAGCTTCTGCACAAAGTTGCAGAGAAACCAAACGTTTGGTAGCAAATGTAATAACCTACTCTGAGGGAAAATGTGTTTAATTCTGAAATATGTAGATTTATTTTGAGGGAAAATCTTCAGCTGTTGGTGCTTGGCTCCAAGGAGGCTTTTTCTCCTGGAGAGGAGATGCGTTTTATTTTGACCCGCTCTTAGAGATGAGGCTGGGAAGTAATCTGGAATTAATGTGGTTTTTTTAATTTTTTCTTGTTTATTTTTTCTCCTTTTGCTGTTTGCCTATATCATATTCCCCTCAATGAGCTAACTTCACTAAAATATTAGTAACACTGCAGTAAATGTGATCCCCAGTGAAATGCTGAACGTCAGCACTTAACTCTGGTGTTGCATCATGGAGATGAATGGGGAAGTTGGGCCTGGCTGAGGCCTGTGGATTGCATTACAGTCATCCTGACCTTTCCATAACAACCCCTGGAGCCTGCACATTACATTCACCACACAGCTCTTTTTATAGTTCTTCCCTGCTCTCAGTGACACCAGAGCTGCTGGAGGTGCAATTTCAACTTTTTGAAATCAACAGTGAAAATGGAAGAAACCCTGGAAAGGCATTTGTAGCAACTTGTTGCTAGTTAAAGGCCACCATCAATACTATTTGGCAAAGTGTATTTGAAGGAACTAGTTAGTATTCATTCCACAAGCCTGTACAAATGGTGTGGTATATCTGAGACCATTTTTTGGTAACTGTTCTGTACTGAGGTTTTTGGCAAAGGTACTACTTTTACCTGGATACTCATAGACACTACACTATTTCTTATTCCCATTTCTTATAGTTTGTATGTGTGCACTTAAAATGCCTGCAGAGGAGGTGGGGGAAAGAGAGAATCCTGTGCACATTACAGGGCACTTTCCAGTCAGTTGAGACAGGCTTGGTAACAGACCCCATTACAATCTGAGTTCTGTCCAAATAACTCTTGTTGTGTTGTCACTTGCTTAAGTACCAGTGCACTTCTGTGGACACTTTAGGGAGTGTCCTAAATGTTGCCTGGAGACAAAAATGGATTTGAATCAGTGTTTACAGTATCTGCTACCTTTACCCTAGATAATTCTGTTTTTAATTCCCTTTCTATAATCTCGTTACAGCTGCCAGATACTGCAGCATGTTAATTGAAGAAGGTGGTTTACAGCATTTGTACAACATCAAGGAAAACGTCCAGACTGATCCCCATGTCCAAAGGATTGCCATTGCCATCCTGGACAGTTTAGAAAAACACATTATGCGTCACGGGAGACCCCCACCGTGTAGGAAACAGCAACAGAGCAAACCAAACTGAAAGCTGCAGGTAGAGGAGTGTAAAGTATTGTCTCTGTAATAATCCCTTCTGATGTGTGTGTAGTTGGAGTAATTTGTAATATATTGGTCACCATTAAAGTGATTTGCCAGTAACTGTGGTACCCAAAACCATGTGTGGAAACCTTTGCTGAACGTCAGCTTTGATGGCAACCACGTGTGTGACTTGTCAAGGGTCAGGCTTGAGCTGGTCATAAGGTGGGGTTAGTGCTGCCTGCCAGGAGATGGGACTTGTACAGATCAATATGCACATCTGAAAACAAGACTTGAAGGAATATCCTGTTTTGTGACTCCTGGGAGAAAAAGTTATTCCATCCCTGTGATTGCTCTTCATAACACTGTTCACCAGTTTGGTGTTTGAATAGAACTGTGTGTGGTTGTGAGATCCAACACTCCTACAGACTAAACCACAAGTCCGTGCATGCAGGTTACAGTGAGACTTGTAACTAAGGCGACCAAAATGTCCATTGTCTCATAACCCTTCTAGACACAAATGAGGGCTTCAGCTTCCTTTTCCTTTTGCCTCCAAGCCATGTTCTTTTGTTTTCCTTACTGCTGGAACACTGCCTTTTTGCAGTTCATTTCTCCAGAGTCCTCCCTGCTCTTAGCAAGGTGGGGACCACATCATGTTCAGGGAAAGGGGAAACCCACTCAAGTAAAGCAGTAGAAACAGGACTAAAATGAAACAGTACTAAAAGGATGAACTAAGTTTGAGATTTTAAACTTTATAACAAGAAGGGAGTTTTGTTGTTGTGTGACTACTTTTAGTTGTGTGTGATACCTTTTGTTTTTAGAATACTTGGGAATAGGGAAAGGAGAAGGCTCATTAGAGCAAAATACTGACTTGACTTCATCATGAAGGGGATTGCATGTACTCATCAGAGGCCCAGGATATTTGGTCACCTTATTTATAAGAGACTAATGATTGCTCTCGTTTTCTGTAAATATTCAGTCAGTATTGTGCAGTGAATTATATTTCCAAGTCATGGCAGTGAGTGTAAAATACACCCAGTGTTCTATGTAAACCCTGTGTCAATGGCATTGTCTTGTGGAGTGTGAAATTTTACATGAAGATGCTAATTGTAACAACTTGTTCCTTTCTTGGTTACCTATGGGTTACAAATGATGTGTCCAATGAAACATATTGCACAGCAGATGCCTGATACAATGCAAGTGATGGAAGCAAACTGCATGTCCATTCAAATTCAATTTAATTTCAGGTATTGTTTTTGTTTATCTGCTTAGTCTCTGTATTTCCATGGCCACTGATTGATATTCAGAGCTACTTCTGTAAATACTTGGGAACTGAGTTTAAAAAGAAAACTTAGGTTTGGTAGCTCATGAGCAGGGATGGCTCCTTCATGATGACCATATTTTACTATTTTTAACTCCTTCCTTCTCCCAGCTCCCATCCTTCAAATAAAAATATCACCTCTAATCTTTAATAACATTGTGTATTTCAGCAACTTCAAAAGGTGCTCATCCAGTAATTTAATCAGTGTTTTCTCATTGTTTTTTGTACAAAAGTATAATTTGGCTATAATTTCATGTGTGTATCTGGCTATGTACAGTTTTCTCAATTCAGACAGAAATTCAACTGGCTGTAGCTTTGAATTATGAAGGTGGTTTAAAAATTAAAAACAAGCTTTTACCCCCCACCCTTCTGAGATGTCTGCTATAGGACTTGTATAGAGTTTCCATTACATGAAGTGGAACACAAAACTTGTCAAAATTGGTGTTAATAGAATAAATATAAATCAATTGCTATAAGATTTTAAAATAAAGATGACAACTCTCCTTACAGTACTGTTTTTTCCTAATAATAGGAGAACTTGCTGAAAAGCATCTTAACTGAAACTGTGCAGAAAAAAAAGTACTACTCCCTGCAGCACAAAATGCAGGTGATAATGGCATCAGGCCACAGGTCTGGAAGACGTGTCACTTCATGAAGTTCTGCAACCAGCAAGCAGAGAGATTCTGAATGATTTTTCATACCCTTTTTCTTTTGCTCCCACAGACTTCAGGCAAACTGTGAGCAGAATTCTTTCAAGCTGAAAAATATAAATTACTACAATCCACTAAATTTACTTGTATGTGCCACTTACAGAAAGGTCTCTTCACACTCCTGTGCAGCTTCAGGAGTTTCTGCCAGGGTACAATAATTCTGGAAGCAACTTTTAAACTCTCGTATCCCACCTCCAGCATCTTTTGTGAAGGCTGAAGATCCTGACTCTGCTTTATCTTTTCAGATCTTTACATAGAAAACTTGCAGGTGTGTAATTTGTTAAGGTGACCTCACCCACAGAATTGTTTGGGTAACTTCTGGCACAAGTGAAACTGTGGTTTGCTTTGAGACAATCATAGCATGAAGTGACAGCCAGTTCCAATGTGGTAAGCCATACTTAGTAAGTATATTTTGATAACCTATAAAGTGTTTACTAAAACCACACTTGCTTCCTAATTTACTTTTGCTTGAAATCTCCGGTCTAGGGAAGTAAGCACTTTCTAAGTTGTCTTTCTCTTCGGTGTTTGTTTTTCCTAACAGTGTTTAGGTGCAGCATGTTTTCTGCCTTTTTTTTTTTTAATTTCTTTATGGTGAGCCAAAGCTTCTCCATATTCCTTACTTGCCATCTGTGTGAGAGCAACACTGGCTCAAGATGTACGTGCTTTAAGGATCAGGTGTACAAAGTTAAATCTTTATTGGAAGATTCGTACAGAAAAATGATCCAGTGGAGTATTCAGAAATGCAGTCCAAGGCAAGGGGTTAAGTGCACAGAATGGTGTCATAAAAATTATCCCCAAGAAATCAGTGAGTGCTCTTCAGTCCTACTTTACTTTCCAAAAATCAAGGGGAAGCTAGAAAGTGTTATTTGCCGATAAAGCGCGGTGGTCGTTTCTCCCTGAAGGCAGCCATCCCTTCCTGACGGTCTCTTGTGGGAATATTCTATATAAAAAAGAAAAGCAAAGCAAATGGTATGTTTTCCATCGACAAGTAGATGTGGTTTTAAGTCCTGGCTAATTTGGCAGTAGTGGTGTAAAACTAAGGTTGCTTTTCTTTCAATACTTTAAGTCCCAACTTCCACATTTTGCCATTAGGAAAATAGAGACTGGGTTCTAGAGTAACTCACAAGCAAAGCATCTCAGACAAAGACCGTAGAACTACATAGGAAAACAGTTTTCCCTAAACTTAATGCTTTACCATCTTAAAATACACTGAGAGGCACATTATATTGTAATAAAATAATGTACTGTATTGTTTCATTAGCTAAGACAGGTGCGTGCTCTCAAAACTTGGCACAAAGAAGATTCCTCACAGGAGGAATCATTTTTAATTTGTCAAAACCAAAACCACTTGTAAAGCTCATCCTATAATTAAAATACAGTTGTTCCTTTCAGGAATGAATTCTGAAGGTGACCTACCTGGGCATAGCACATCCCCTCAATAGCCATCCCTGATGCAATGTCGACCTGGGGATGAGAGGGAAGGGTGAGATTTGTCTGAAGTACAGCCCTCAAAGCTCTTCATAGTTCTCAAATCAATAAACATTCACTTGTAGTACAGAGTGACCTTCACTCCTGTATTAGAACTGCAGTGTTAGTGACTAGAAGAGAAATTCTGCCCTATTAATTTTATCTTTAAAGAAAATCTTTAAAACCTCTGCAATGGCTTTAAATGCCTGGTCTAAACATGGATTATAACTCATCTGTTCTGAACATTTTTACTGTAGTAATTTGTAAGAGCTGCTCGTTTGCTTCATTCACCTCGATATTTATAAAAAAAAATTTATTACCTCCATTCCTCTGTTTATTGCCAGTTTTCCCATTTTCACAGCAAATGGAGCCTTTATTAAAAAACAAACAGAAACCAAACTACAACAAACATTTAAATAATTAAAGCCACATTCATTCATAATAGAGGAATTGTTATGTCATTGTCCTAGCTCCAAATGACCTTCTAGTCTACAAAAATTTGCAGCAAGTTAGTAAGTATTTTTAAAAAAATTAAAAAATTGGTGTTTTCTGTAGTTCACATATGTACATGATGAAAGGTTTCAATGTGTCCTGCAGGGCTGCATGACTGCAGCTGGGGGTAAAACTGTCCTGTAGGTTAATCAGCTGGATGTTAATGCTTGTTCCTACAGAAATTGCATTCAGAAAGGACAGTTAAGAGACTTTAACGTGAGGAACCAAGACTTCAGTATTTCACAGGAAGGAATTTCAGTTGTTGTTTGCTGTCTTTACGTTGCCCACATGAACACCACACTTACCTGGGGAAGGATTTCTTTAGCCAAAGCTAGTGCTCTCTGGTAAGCTGCATCTCCCTCGCTGTTCTGTGGCACTGAGTGATTTACCAAGCCCATGGAGAAGGCCTGTTGTCCATCAATCTGTCTGCCAGTGAAAATGAGTTCCTTTGCAAGACCTATTCCAACACATCTGGGCAGGCGCTGGGTTCCACCTTAGGATAACAGTGAAAACACCTTTTCTCATTTCTGAGAAATGCCCCACTAGTATTTTGGCTCCTTATGAAACCAGGAGGTTTAAAAAATAAAGGCATCGTATAACCACTAGCTGATTATGTCAACATTTTTAAAGGCACCTGAAAAGCTTCAGCATCCCTTTTGAGTATTTCGATAAACAAGAAAAGGTGTAAAGGGACTTTCCTAAATTCAGAGCAAGTCAGAGACAGGGTTTGGGACAGAACTCTTGATTCACAGATCTCCTGCATCACTGTAAGATGCTACTTCTAATTTACATCCAAAACACTTAAAGTGCTCTAATGGCAAAATATTTACTGTACAGCTGAGAAAGTGTGACTGAAGATTGAGTGCAGGTCACCTGCTCCAGGAAGAAGTCCTCGTGTGGTCTCAATAAGGCCCATTTTAGCTGATGAAGCTATTAAAAAAATAAATGCAGGGTTAGTTACTTTTTGATTTGTATAACTGAACTGATTGATAAAACTACAAACTGGCAATACTGAACTGGAACTCCATTTCTCCAAGTAGCCAGAAAGTGAGTACTACAGTGTTTCACCACTGTCCATCTCAAGTGCCATGGGGGATGTGTGGTATGGCTGCTTAGCCCAATGTAGCAGTTTTATCTAGAACAATGAATCTTGTGTCCATACTAGATAAAATGTAATGGAAAATGAAAATGTGATGGAAGCACAGAAACAGAAAAAGGAAATCTTCCAGTCCAAACTGATTTAAATTGGGAAGGTTAGATATAGCCAGAGTGCTGATCCAGAATTACATTCCAATAACCGTTTAATTCTACTAATAAAGTTTTCTAAAGGAATCCTAATCTTACCTAAAAATAGGCTTTACTTTTTAAGCATGGAAACTGCTTTTCCAGTAGTAACGAAATGTCACAATTTCTGAACAAATGCTTCCTCATTTCCTGAACTGTTTTAAGTCCCTCTCAAGCTTCTGGATTCCATTAACAGTCCATTCTCAAGCATGTAAGTTCTCTTTAAAATATAGTCACTGATTGCAGGACGATTCCTACATGGAGCAACACCAACCTGCCACTCGAAGGTCACAGGCCAAGGCCAGTTCTAGTCCCCCTCCCAGCGCGTAGCCATCGATGGCAGCGATCGTGGGCACAGGCAGGGCAGCTGCAGAACACAGCACAGGTTACACACTTGTGTTCCAGAAGTTCTCTTCTGGAATTTGAATCCTTCAACTCTAAAGCTTTTAGTCCAAAATTGCCCAAGAACTCATTTTCTACTGCAACACAAAACAGGGTGAACTGTGTCCTTGCAAACTGATCACATCAATGTCCAGCTGGTGCAGTTCAACAGTCAGAGCAAAGATGCCATCCCAAGTCACTGTCACGAGGATCAGTTTTTCTGGTGTTTTTGTCAGCCAAGGCTCCTGAACTTGGTAAACACTGTTGTTACCTCACAGTTGAGCAACGTGATGTATCTGGAGATTATCTGCTTGATACCCTTCCAAATATTTTGGGAGCTGGATGCAAACTTCAGACGTGTGCTACTTCTGTGCTGTAACCACCCCTCCCTGACTGCTTCTGTGGGGTTTTTAATTACTGCAACTCTGATTGGTATTTTAGTCAGCTTTCACTTTGTTTTTTCTCTCTAGTAAGAGCAGAATAATTCATAAATAGGGGAAGAAAATCAATTGCATGAGTCCATATTCCTTTCGGAAAAAAAGAAAAGAAAAAGAAAAAAAGAAGAGGGAGTGGAGGAGTTGTAGATACAAACCCAAACATTCCACAAATCCATTTAGCAAATCCATTCAGAGATTCAAATCCATGTTGTTAGGGCATTGCCATATCATGAGAGTTTCAGAGCATGTACTGGAAGTGAGACAACCAGCACAGCTCATGTTGTCTAGCACTGCCTCCCTAGAATTCCACAGAACTGGATATAAATGCTTTGCCATAGCAGGTATTTTATTTATTACACCCATGTGTGTGCACTGCTCCTGTTGTGGGTAAGGCAGGACTGAAATGCATCTTGTCCTGGGAGTGGCAGCAGGAGAGTTAATATTTTACCAGATTTTTGTTTCAAGCATAAGCTGGAGTCATTTGGGAAGCAACTCCTACATGGATAACCTGCTGGTTGTCCCCTCCTACAGCATGTTTCACTACAGGTAGTCTGGGATAACTTTTCCAACTGAAATAATCCTTTACCTATTTCATCCATGAGATTTCTCAGCCTTCTAACAAACAGTCCAACTTCTGCATCATCCATCTTTGCACGTTCCTTTAAGTCTGCTCCTAAATAACGGAGAGAAAGGTTAGAATCCAGGAAAAGACATCCAAACTGTGTTCCCTCCTGTCCCTCTTAGAGGACAGACCATTTCATTTCAGAAGTTTTGAACTACAGCATTCTGTAGAGGTTAAGTAAGGTCAGAGGAGGTCAGTGTGGACACTTGGGCTGCAGCAATGGGGGGTGCTCCTCTGTGCCCTATCCACAGATTCCACAGAGGAACACCAACCACTGTATGTAAGGATGACAATCCATAAAACTGGAAACAAGAACTCCAATACCAGAGCACCTGTGCTTGAAGAAATGGAAAACAAACAGTGGCACCATGCAGCCTGTGTGGCTCACTGTGTCACACACATCTTCATCATGGAAGCCAAGAGACAGACAGCTGAGAGAACAATGTGGTTGTTATTTGCCACACAAAAAATTGCCTATTTTTCTTTTAGCACACATTTTCTGCTTGATCTGATCACAGTCCCAAGAGCCATCATGTTTTTTGACCACAGTTTGCAGAGCCTTTGTTACTCACCTGCACAAAACACACCTTTCACCTGGCTCTTGAACACCACCACACGCACCTTCTCATCGAAGCGGAGCTGCTCCAGGGCACTGAACAGCTACGAGGGAGGGAGGGCAGACAAGGGGGGAAAAACTTCAGGCATAAATTAGAGCAAGCTCCTAATAATATATGATACAAGGGTTTTCTTTTTGCCCTGCAGGTGCCAGGATATTTCTGGAAATCATGTAAGTGGAACCAGCAGGATCTTTCCGTGACAGCCTCAGAATGATGTGTTTCCCCATCTCTTTTTTCCTTCCACTCAGAGATGAACCTTTGCTGTACCTTAAACTCATTCCCCTTCCTGTCAAGGCATGAGCTGGACTTTCTCTAGGATGTAGTATCCTTGAACAGATCACCTGCTAAGGTGTGACAATGAGTATGTTTTTGTTGTAATTACACAAGTGAGGACATTAACTTGCATCTGAGTTAAATTAAATTAAATTAGCTAACTTCAATAACTCCAGTATCTCTGTCCAGTCCACATCTGAGATACTGCAGTAACTATCACAATCCCTTTTTCTCCAGGCTAACCTGCCTTGCCCTGGTGCCATCTCCCACTGACCTTCAGCAAGGGATAAGATTTTGTTTTACATTTCCTACAACTATTCTTACTGCAGTGGGTTATTGATCACAATTCCAAACACACTTACAGGCCAGGTCCATACTCACTTCGTTTACAAATACTTTTCCCAGTGAATTTCTCGCGTGGGGTCGGTTCATTAGGATTTCAGCAATACCTTGGTAATAGGAGACAATTTCAGTTATACTTCATTTAGTTCTCTGACACAGTAATTCAACTGGGAACAATATCTGCATGTGCTGCATCTTCTCTTCCCTGAAAATGCATGTGAAGTATTTTCTAAACCAATCAGTTATTTGAAAAGTAGAGGTGGCACACCATGTCTACAAAACCCAGTTATGCGGAAAAACTGTGAAATTCAGCAGCACTGTAAATACTATAAGACTTAGAAAAATCAACACAACATCCAAGAACATATGTCTTAGAATCACTGCAGAAACGGGGGAAAAAACCAACAAACCAAAACCCAAATGATCCATCTTAGATTTCTCTTTTGAATGTTACTTAATTTAGTTTTTATTGTACAGTCTTACTACGTTAAAGTATATTTCTTTAATGAAGAAAATTCTCTTGGGATTGCTGTTGGCATGAGAACAGCACAGACTGGTCACTCTCAGTTCATGTTCCAGAACTGCTCGGAAATTGCAGCTCCATTTTATTTAAACTTAATAAGCTCATCGGTGGAAAAGACTCCACTAAAAGTTCCTAAGTCCAGGCAGAAAAATAAGGCCAAAATATGTATCTACTTCTCCCTTGCACTTGTGACTTGTAAATTATTATCCAATGGCTTCTGTGTGCTTTGGAAAGAAAAAAATATCCCCTTTCCTTGGCTGCACTTCTGCTCACTTCCCAGGCACGCATGTTCTAAGATGCTGTTGCTGCTGCTGTAGGTGCACAGCTGTACTTTGCACGTGTGTATTCCTTTGTCTGTGCCAGGGGCCAGCTACTGAACCAGACACAGGTGACAGCAGCACCAGCAAAAGACACAGCTGTGGGAACTGTTCACGGGTATGTAACTAGCAAAACTACCAAGAGGTGTTTAGGAGCTCTTGCAATAGTTACACAAAAAGTAAATCCATTGGCAATCTGAACCAAAACTCAAACTGTTTACTGGCTCTCATGCATAAATGTGCACAGACATGCCCAGGTCCTGTCCTACCTTTAGCGCTGTACATTGCTGATATCAGAAAAATCTAAGGTATGCAAACCAGAACTTCCTGTGTTGAGCTCTCCTGCACGCATAACTTAAGAATATGCATCTAGCCGTTCATTTGGCAGGAGCGTTCTCGGAAACAAGTATCAAGACATAACTGAAAGCTAAGATACGACGGACGACCTGGCTTCAGCCTGCGCCCTCCCTGCAGCACCGGGTCACCGCGCCGGTCCCCGGGCACTCACCGCCGCTGTCGCCGCCGGCCGAGCCCACCAGCACCTCCGCGCCCCGGCGCGGTTGGGCCGCGGGGGTCCCTCGGCGGGCCCCGCGCAGCGCGGCGGGCACGGCCCGGCCCAGCCGCAGCATGGCCGCTCTGGGGCCGCGGGGTCGCGGGGCACGGGACGGGCCGCGCCGCCTTTAAGGAGGACCTAGAGGAGTCAGTGACACACTGACAGCCCGCTGGAGCGGAAGGGTTACTGACAAGTGAGGACCCGTGCGGTGGAAAACAAGGTAGATGCCGCCTGGATATCTGTGGAAGGCAAGAGGTGACCTCCTTTCTGTCCCGTGAGGGAGCCGTGGAGATCCTCAAGGATGGCACCGAGAGGGAAGGGGAAGGACTCTTGGAAGAGTGGGTTGATGAAGGTCAGACGTTCAGTTTTCACCGTGAACCCATCCAGCATTTCAGGAAAAGAGGATGATCCCTTCAAGTGACGGACCTGAAGATATCTCTGAAGGAAAAGAATCACAGAATCAATTGGATTGCAAAAGATCTCTGGGATCATCGAGTCCATCACGAATCATCACTGAGTACCATGTCCAGTCTTCCCTTAAACACCTCCAGGGACGGTGACTCCACCACCTCCCTGGGCAGCCCACTCCAATGTCTAATCACCCTTTCTGGGAAGAAATTCTTCCTGATGTCCAACCTAAACCTCCCCTGGCACAGCTTAAGACTATGTCCTCCCGTCTTATTGCTTGTTACAAGGGAGAAGAGACCGACCCACACCTGGCTCCACCCTCCTGTCAGGGAGTTGTAGGGAGAGAGAAGGTCCCTCCTGAGCCTCCTTTTCTCCAGGCTGAGCTCCCCCAGCTCCCTCAGCCGCTCCTCATAGAACACGCGCTGCAGACCCTTCCCCAGCTTCGTTGCCTTTCTCTGGACACGAAGAGACTTGCGTCATTCCAGCTCCACTTTGGAAAAACGTCTGATGAGTCAACAAGATAGGGCGATTCGGGGGAATAGGCCAGGATGGCTGTAGGGATGGCCATGGCTGTGCTATGGACGGGTTCAACCCGTCCGGGGCCGCACCGGGTCCTCCGCTCCTTTAAGGGGCGTGGCGGTGCTGGCCCGCCTCCGTCGCTCTTCCCGTCCCTCGGTGTCGCTGAGGGCCCGCGGGTCGCGGCGACAGCGGCAGGACAAGGAGGAGCAGGAGCAGGAGGAGGTCACACTGCCATCATGCAGCGCCGGGTGTTCGTGGTGGGCGTCGGGATGACCAAGGTACCGCCCCCCGCCCTCCCCGACACCGCGTGTGTGAGGGGGAACGGCCCGGGCCAGGCTGGGCTCGGCGGGTGTCCCTTGTGTGCGCTGAGGGGACGCAGGGGGAGTCGTCCGCTCCCTCCCTCCCCGGTGGGGTGAAGCCCCTCACCGCGCCCGGCGCCGCCTCAGCGGGCCCTGGCGGGGCAGAGCCGTGCGGTGCCGGCCCGGGAGGCAGCGGCGCCGCGCAAAGTCCGCCCGCGCCCGGCGTGAGGGGGAGGCCGGAGCGCGGCCAAGGGGAACGTGGTGAACCCGCAGGGCGGGTCGATACCACAGACCTGCAGTGGGCACAGTGTCCCCAGAGTGTCACCGCAGCCGCTGGCCCGCGGCTTGGCCTTGCCCGAGGGGCTCAGGGCAGTTCTGTACCCGGTCACTCAGCGGCCAGCACAGTTTCCTCCACAGCTCCCTGAGAGCGGGTTGCAGGCAGGTGCGTGTGGGGCGCTTGTCCCCAGTAACAAGTGACAGGGCAAAAGGAAATGGCTTCAAGTTTCCACAGGAGAGGCTTAGGAGTAGGATTAGGATTAAGTAAAATTTCTTCACCCGTAAAAATTACCAAGCCCAGGAAGAGGCAGCCCAGGGCAGTGGTGGAGTCACCTGAGGCCATCATTTAGTGGTGGATTTGGCAGTTCTGGGGTAATGGTGGGACTTGATCTTAAAGGTCTTTTCCAACCTAAATGATTTGATGATTTTCAAAGAGGAGCAAAAGCTAAAGGAACAGACTTTTACAAAATCACTGACTGATTTTTCTTATGACCTTCAGTATGAAGGTTCTCAGACTAAATTAATGGAAGGAGGCACTACAGAAAGTACAGCAGTGTTGCAAAACACTGGAGTTGGGGAGGAAAGCACAAGGAGGCAGAAAATTAACTTTTGTACACTCACAGGGAATGTCAGATAATTTGTAGAATGAAGACTTTTTTTTTAGCAGCCACACTTTTTGTTAGTGATGTAAAAACGCAAAGCACATGTGTTTGTGGTGGACTCTAATGAATCACTGCAAAGAAAATAGAAATGCCAACTCTACTCCAGTGCTGAGGGGTGAGGTATGATAAATTCTGTACAAAAAGCAAGCATTTTCTTGTTACAAATAGGAGTAGAACAAAATAAAGGGGAAGGGAAGTATTTATCAAAGTCTTAGTGAAGATTATGATATCATATATTATGATGAATCAGTGACAATGACAGTTCTTCTCTGTCCCACCTACAGGCTTTGCACAGGGTTATTGTCCATATCCACAGCCATGGATCTTCTTTAAGACTGAGCAAAAATGGCCCTCAGCTTCCATAAAGTGCCCCTACTTTATCTGGATTTGGCAGTAGCACTTGGAAATTGTAAAGGTTTTGTGCACACACTTTTGGATCAATTAAATTATACTGTTTGCATTATTTAAAGCTGACTTCCAAATTAAATACAAAGCTTTTAAATATACCAGTTTGAGCAAAAAAGGTATTAAATCTCACTGTGATTTGTTTTTTGTTTTTGTTTTGTTTCCTCTTGTCAGTTTTCAAAGCCTAATGAGAATAGTGCTGATTATCCTGAAATGGCTAAGGAAGCAGGTAATTTAATAATAAAGCATTTTGTTTGATTGCTGATGCTTATTTTAAGTCTTACAGTTAATATTTTTATTATATATATGAAGGAACAACTGCTGTTCAGTAAGTAGATACATATAAAAAGAAAAGACCACTCTCAAAAAATCCATAAATGGCCTGTCCAACTCGCTGTCTCCAATGCTGAAGTCAGCAGGATGGCTTAAAAATGGATTGGGACCTTAAATAATTTAATATTTAGTTATAGTATTCAAAATATACTTTCATTGGGATGAACAACCTTTGTGCAGGAACACGATTGGATGAAATTTGCTGAAAAAGAAACTTGTTCAGAACTCAAAACAGTGTGAAATTGTCCTTGTGAGTATTAAGGTACAAGACTATATTAACCATTTGCATCATATAACAATGAATTTGTAGGACTCTCTTTTTCTAGTTTGAATGCAGGAATTGTACATATTACTACATACTGCAGCAACTAGGGTTGCTTGTTATGGTTGTGAGAGCTGCTTTTTTTTTTTCCCTTCAATTTTAATTTTTTTTTTCAACTTGTAACTGTTTTTTAGGCCAGGCAGCTTTAGCTGATGCTGGGATTCCTTACTCAGCAGTGAAGCAGGCGTGTGTGGGTTATGTTTATGGTAAGTAATGTTTGATTGGGATGTGACATCCGTGGCAGTTGCAGGCATCTGTGTGGATAAAATTTATCCACATCTGTGTGGATAAAGTATGGGGGAATCCCATCCATAAGCTTTCTATTATTGGAAAACCTATGTAGAGAGAGTTTTGCATTTACTTTCTTCCTGCTTCTCTCTTAATGGCTGTATTATGGCAACTGGAGTAGGGTCAGTCAGCTGTGATACCTAGAGCAGCTTTCAAGCTGCACCTCTAAGTCCTTTCTGCCCCTTTATCACAGAAGCAGGACAAACTTCTGTCTTTAAAATCTGTTGAGTTTCACCTTTTTTCTGAGGTTCTTTGCTGTGGATACCTGGCAGACACACTCAAGGGGGACAGTTCAGAAGTTCAAGTTTACAGTTTAAGTGGTAGCATTGCACATACACAGCAGGATTTCTTTTTGTGAGTGGAGTTGGAGTTTGTACCTTACTTTAATGCTGTGTTTCTCTCTAAAGGTGATTCTACCTGTGGACAGAGGGCCATCTACCACGGCTTGGGTCTGACTGGCATTCCCATCGTTAATGTCAACAACAACTGTGCCACTGGATCCACTGCTCTGTTCATGGCCAGACAATTAGTAGAAGGAGGTGAGTTGTTTTGCTCTGGAGCTGGGTAACACATAGTCTCTATTTCTATCAAAGGAAAAGGAGAGAAAAATCTGCTAAAAAGCCTAGCTTTTAAATTATTTTTTTTAACTTGAAGTTAACACAAGTGTTTGACTAATGCATTTTTGGAAGGGAGGGGAAGAGCAATGCCTTGTGACAGACTGCTTTGAACTGATAGATGAGCGTTTCCTTCTGTTTCTGCAGTTCCTTTATGGACTTTGATACTTTCTTGCACTTAAATGCTGATGTTTCTGTAGTGAAAACTAGAGTAACGCTGTATGATTATTCTAGTATTTGTAGTGGAGACATAAGTGCTTGCTTGTCTAAGATAATTGCTGGCAAATGGTTAAAATAAACCCAAATCCTGTAGCGATCTCTCATTCCTGAGTATCAATATGTTTGTATCAATACAATTTCCACTTTAATTTGACTCCCTTTCAAAAATGAAGGAAGGAGGAAGGGCGGCTGGTAGGTGCTTATGTACATATCTTATAATTGAATAGTTGTTAGTACATTGTGTCATTTGTAATCACATTGTGCTTTAAATGGCCACAAATTTTATTTTAAGGTTTGGCAGACTGTGTTCTGGCACTTGGCTTTGAGAGGATGGCAAAAGGATCTCTTGCTACAGGTGTAAGTGTCTGAAACACTTCATATGTTCTGTGTTTGTAGCGAGTTACACCTCCTCACTCTCTGAGACATATTCTCATTTATCCCAGTTGCTTCATGATGTTGGTGTAGGTGATTACAAAATAAACCATTATTTTGATCCACAGAAACTTTTAATGAGTTTTATCATTCTGATGACAGCTGACGTGCAAATTTTGCATGGAATGTTTTAGAGTTAATTTTGTGTAATATGTCCTGCTTCTAGTATTTTGTCAAGACTGTGTTAAAGGTTGGGTTAATAGGGAACAATGAAAATACCAGATGGAATACTGAAGCTTTGAGTAATTGAAGTGTCTTCCTCAAAATGACACAGCAAATCAAAGAAATAATCTGAGTCTTCTGGCTTGATGCTTACTCAGTTGACCTGTTAACACACTTTCCCAAAACCTGAGGGCTTCTTGACTCTTCTTTGTTTTTACTGGAGCAGTCTGTGGGAGTTTGTTTATATTTTGCCTTATGGCAAACCGTATTAGAGACCATGTGTCATGTAACTACAGAACTGCCAAATTTGGTAATATGTGCAAGAGGTTTGGGTGAGAAATGTTACATTTAACAAGTGATAAAAATGAGCAAGGGTTATCTTTTAACATGCTCTACAATATTTCATCTAAGCTTCATTGAAAATACTACTATAGAATTAATTTTGTAACTTGAAACTATATTAACTGTAGGGTTTTAAGTGAGGGGAAAAACACCCAATGTCCTCTGCTGAAAATAGTGACTGTGGTAGAAATCACATAGCAATGATCCTTGCCTTGAATCAGTGCAGTGGTTATAATGTTAAGCATTTTCTGCTTATTTACTCTTTTTCCTAGTTGGGAAATTACGAATGCTTAAAAACAGGTCACTGAAGTGTAACCTACTGTCCAGTGGAATTGTTAAATGATCAGAAAAACCTTTATTTTCCTTGAAATCCATGGCACTTTTGTGGTGATGTTGTAGAGAAAAAGAAATTATGACTTTCTTCGTAGCTATTTCTCTTTGTAACTATTTCTGTTCTCTTTAGTTTTCAGACAGAACTAATCCAATGGACAAACACGTGGAAATTATGATAAATAAATACGGCTTAGCAAGTGCTCCAGTGGCACCTCAGTTGTTTGCAAGCGCTGGCAAAGAACATATGGAGAAATACGGTATGTTAAAATACATTTTTTCATTGTCTTCTTTTAATGAATTGATTTAAAATAATATATTAGGATTTCGTTTTTAAAAAATGGTAGCATTCAGTATCCTTTCTTTTACCCAAGTGCTGCAACTGCAGCATCTACAGCTCACACACGAGGGAGTACATTTGGATAAAGAGTTCCCTACAGAACAGCTGGTGATGTGTAGGCAAACAAAACCATCAGGAGACAGAATTAATACAGAGTGTCTGGTGACTGTGCTCATGGTATGGTCTGTGTCTGTGTAAGGTGTGAACAATCAGGCTGCATAACTTCCTGCATTTTTAGCTTGTGCCTTAGGACGGGTGGATGGGCTTGGGACTGGATTCCTTGGCAAATCTGTTGGGTGTTTGATTTAATACCTTGAACTAGGCTGCTGACACTGCTGTTTCTTACCCCCTCAGCAGATAAGAGAATTGGTCCCAAGGTAACTGGATGGACTGTTGTGTATCTTTTACTTGCACTTATTTTTAGACTATTATAGGGAAAAATGTTAGACTCTAATATTTCACTGCAGCTGTTTTGCACTGGTAGGAAAATGAGCATTCAAGTTTCAGTTGTATGGTAATACATCAAATAAAATGCACTTATTTTCTGTATTTTTATGTAACTGTTAGATATTCAAGTGGCTTGTTCTGTTAGCTAAAACTCAACCATGTTGAGTAGTCTTTATGTAATTTTGAGACCTAAGTTGAGCTCTAAGGAAAGCCTTGATAATAATGAGTCTCTTGTAAAGATGCTTGTAAAGGTCAGATGCTTATGACACAATATTTAAACTGTTACATTACCACTGTTTGGGTAAACAGAATATTTCAACACAGCTTTCTTTCCCCCTCCAGGGACAAATCCAGAGTACTTTGCAAAAATTGCATGGAAGAATCACAGCCATTCAACTAACAACCCGTGAGTTGTGTGCTCTGCTCCTGTACTGAACATCCCTTGTTAAAAAATTCATGCACCACCAAGTACTAATTTTAGAAATGCTTTATGGAGTATATTCTTTACTATGGAATGAGAATTTTCCCCAGCATAAATTCTACGTCCAGTGCCTTATACGTTGTAAGAACAGCTCTATAGCTGCCTAATAGTGTGATCTGAGTATGTCTAGTGCTGAAACTGAGATGGCATCTGTGTGTTGTCCTCAGGTATTCCCAGTTCCAGAAGGAGTACACATTAGATGAAGTTCTGCAATCTCGCAAAATTTTTGATTACCTGACTGTCTTACAGTGTTGGTAAGGAGAGGACTTCATATAGTGAAATAAATCTTGATGTTCAGACAAATATGGTGGGACATCTATTTAAATAAAAGTCTGTTTGCGTGTAAATTAAAATTTACAGATGACTTTAAGGAAAACTTTTTATAGATAAAACAAATGTGGAAACTCTGTCATGACCAAGCACTGGATACTTGTTCACAGTGCAATACAATGAGCTGAAATATGTTTTATACTTTGGGGTTCTCACATAATTCTGCATCTTTTACTCATGTGCAGCCATTGCTGTTAAGTGTTGATTTTTCTCTTCAGTGTTTCCTATACACTCTTGATCTGTTTATAGCCAAGTAGAAGCTTTGATTTTTCCTAAATTGAAAAACCTTTATGATATGTTTCTATTTTGATGTCATGATTTTCAAATGTCTGGTATAAATATTACTGCAAGTGCCCAGTAAACACTGTTGGAATTTATAGTTTCAGCCAAAGAAAATGTCTTTTCATTTGACCTCTTTGGTTTTTTTTGGTTTGTCTTAAAAGATAAATCTATGGAAGATCTACACTACTAATTTAGAATAATGACATCATTATTTTTCTTTCAATCAGTCCAACATCAAATGGTGCTGCAGCTGCAATTCTGGCTAATGAGGAGTTTGTGAAAAGGCACAAGTTGCAGCCAAAAGCTGTGGAAATTCTAGCCCAGGTGATGGCTACTGATTATCCAAGCACATTCGAAGAAAACAGTTGTATGAAGATGGTGGGTTTACAATTCCCTGTTCTCTGGTACTTGTTGGGATGGTTCTTCTGGGGTTTTTGGTTTATGGTTTCTTGTTGTTTGGTTTTTTTTCTGCTGCAGTCATGTTCTGTTTAGGTTTAAAATACAGTCCTAGTCAGTGGCTGATAGAAAAAGGGAACAAGACAGTTCGAGGATTTGTTGCAAGGCTGTTGGTCTGACTCACACAAAGGAGCAATGTGGCTGGTGAGCAAGGTCCAGAAAATAGAGGATATTCCCTGGAAAGTATTTGCATACCAGCAATAAGACTTAGAATGTATCATTTCTTTCTATGCAATTCATATTGTAGAAATATTAAACTCTGATATGTGATGCATTAAAATAAATCAGAATACCACCTCCTCTGGGTTACTTTCACTGACAGGATATATAGAAGCATGTTTAAAATTAAGTGTAGACATGAAATGGCTGGCTGTACTTCTTTAATGCTACTTTAACATACAATTCCTTCTTTTGGCAGGTTGGCTATGACATGACTAAAAAAGCTGCACAGAAATGTTTTGAACAAGCAGGCCTAAAGCCCACAGATGTTGATGTGATTGAACTTCATGATTGCTTCTCAGTTAATGAGTTCCTTACCTACGAAGCTCTGGGACTGTGTCCAGAAGGTAACAGCATCAATGGACATCACTGTTTTATTAAAGTGGAAAGCACTAAAAATACCCAAATTAAGGACTCCTGTGATCTCAGTATTACGCCCTTTTTTCAGGGCTACGTACTTACCTACCCCAAGATCTCCATCCAGGTATTTCCTTTTAAGAGGATAAAAACTGGACAAGAATTGCCAATAGAGGGCCTTAGCAAGTCACTGATCTTTGGAACATCTTTGCCTCAGCGATGTTGGCAAGTAGTGACCATGCCTCTAAAGTCAGCTGGGTAACAATGCACAATCTGCCCAGATTAGTGTAATGTCATTGAAGTGGGTGGATTTACAACAGGTTAAGTGGCAGTGGAGTTTAGTTCTGTGTATGTAAGTCAAACCATTAAAATTTTCTACTGAAGAGGTTTTCAAACTGCTACTTCAGCTTGTGATATATTTAAATTTTAAAGATATTCTTGCTTTGCATAAATTACCATCTAACATAATCTTTCTCTAATATGTTTTTAACTGATTTTGAGAAAATACCATATTCTGGCACTAGGTGGTATATTGAGTTTGAGCTTTCTTACCAAAACAGAGACATTCGTGGAACTCCAAGACGACTTTTTATGTGTTTGTAGGTCTTCAAGTATTTGCCTTTGAATGGTTGCTTTTGACTGTCATTTTTGCTATATTTTTATGGTATCTGCAGCAAAAATGGTACATTTTTGACATTATTTAAATAGATACATTAAGCTCTTTAGCTTCATTTCTTTGACTGATACAGAAGAATCCTGATGGTAGTTGCTTATTCGCCTGATAAGTCTTGTGCATGGTAATTTAACAGTGCAGGTCTCACAGTCTTTAGTCAGTCTGACCTTAATAGTATATGGAACTCATCTTGCAACAGTAGATTAATTAGGCATAGAGATTAATGAAAGGGCATAAACCACACTGTGGGTTCAGATCTGCAAGACTACTCTGGTGTTCTCACTTAGTGGCAGAAGTAAGTTATAAGTACAGGAACCATGGCAGATTCTTTTCAGATTTCAAAGGAATAATGTGGGCCCAAGAAGCTCATACAAGAATAAAGGAATAAGAGCTTGGTTAAAAGGGAGAACTGTCTGTAGTCTGGAAAGCTGTGTAATTCTAAGACCACTGCTCTTAAGAGTGGTTTTATTTACTGTCTTAATGCAGCCTTTGTGGCAAAGGCTCGTGTCCAACTTGGTGTTGACCTCCCATGTACTGGGGGTCACAAATTACAACTCTTTTACAAAAGACATAGTTATCACTGCAGTTTCATGAGCAAAGTAATAAATAGCTGCATTATATTGGTTATATCAAAATACTGTATATCAACAAAACAATTCAACAGCAAATTAAAAACCACTTTTGTATCAAATACTTCTCTTCCCTGTTCCACTTTCTCCAGTGATATAAGCAATTCTCACTAAGGTAGTTGGGCTAATTCCAGTTGGCTCTTTGTGAAATATGAGCTGTAGTATTCCCTGGGCTTTGCCTGACATGCAGCATCTCTGGTAAGTGACAGCAGAATTGACAAATCACTTACAAAGACCATTTTTCTTCCATTAATACTGTTTTCATAGGAAGAGCATGTGACCTGATCGACAGAGGAGACAATACTTACGGAGGAAAATGGGTGATTAATCCCAGTGGTGGCTTGATTTCAAAGGGACACCCTCTTGGTGCCACAGGTAAGCAAGGACACTTCACTGAGTCACACCCCTTAAATAGGAGATGCAGCCCTTGAGCAGGCAGGGGCTTCCCACTGGTGCTTGACACATGAGAGCCTCACCATCAGCTCCAGAGCTTCTTTCCAGTTTCTCATTTCCAAATAATGCAAGTGTTAAGGCAGGTTCACCACACAGGATTGCTCAAACCTATTGAATTTGACCATTAGCACTGACTTAATTTTTGGTTCTTATTTTTTTTTTTTTGGTGTTACTAAAGCAATGTGCAAACAGTTAAACTTGTTTTTTTCCTAAATAATTGCTCAATAGTACAGTTTCTGATTAATGTGGTTTGAATAACTGTTTTTATATTATGTCATCCTTTAAATTTGAGATCTTGGAGGCTTTTACTGCCTCTGAATAGCCTGTTCCATTGTTAGCTGTACTAGAAGCCATATCTGTTAAGTCTTGCATGTCAAAATATTTATCTGATGTTTACAACAGAAGCTCACTTAGTCACCATTTACCAGCAGCATGGCTTTTCCTTTTTGTTTGTTGGTTTTGGTTTTTTTTGGTTTCTGTAAAATGCTGTGCTTGTTACCAAATGAGTTGGCTCTTGGATAAAATGTGATTGGATTTGTGAAGATAATTCACCTTCCTTGTTTGGAAATGAGAAGTTGTCAGAAAACTGGAGAAGAAGAAACCTTGTAAAACAGCAAACCTTAATCTAAACAGCTGTAACAGTGAGATAATACACAGTTGGTGTCGGGGGGCAGGAGGAATTTTTAGGAAACTTTGTGGAAAAAAGGTTGCAGATAAATGAGCCTGTGGGTGTCTAACAGGATGAGAGTGTTGCATTGCCAGGTTTGAGTCATTTTTTTGTCAGTTCCAGTGACAGATGTAGAGGCAGTTACTGGTATTTTTGCCTCTCTATTGCCATGAGATGGAGGAAGAGTCATTAAATTTCCAAACCATTCCAGGGCAGGCTGCACCACTGTGCACACTCACTCCTTGAGGCTGAGAGAGTGTCAATGAAACCTATTCCGTGGCTGGAATGATAAAATTCCTTGACTTGAGTCATGTTCTTCATAATGTTTCAGTTGGCAATGTGTTAAATTCAGATGCAGATTCCTTGTCTGCCTTGCCCAATGGGCTGTGCAGTTGTCCAGGGCATGGGATGGAGGGAAGGAGAAATATGTGAGAAATGTCTGGAGAAGGGCAGTGGGGCTGGGAAAGGGTCTGGAGCACCAGGAGGGGCTGAGGGAGCTGGGGGGGCTCAGCCTGGAGGACAGGAGGCTCAGGGGGCCTTCTGGCTCTCTGCAACTCCCTGACAGGAGGCTGGGGCCGGGGGGGTCGGGCTCTGCTCCCAGGGAACAAGGGACGGGACAGGGGGAAGTGGCCTCAAGCTGTGCCAGGAGAGGCTCAGGTTGGAATCAGGAAGAAGTTCTTCCCAGAAAGGGTGATGGGCTTCGGAATGGGCTGCCCAGGGAGGTGATGGAGTCACCGTCCCTGGAGGTGTTCAAGGAAAGAGTGGACGCGGCATTAGTGCCATGGTCTAATTGCCACGGTGGTGTTGGGTCTTAGGTTGGACTCGATGATCCCAGAGGTCTTTTCCAACCTAATTGATCCTGTGATTCTGCGTGTGGTGGAATCGGTCTCTAACTACAGAAAGAGCTGATGGAACAATAGGGTAAACGTAATCCCAGAGTCAGGGCTGCGATGAAAAGGGGTTCTCCTCCCTTTGTGCCTCCCAAGGAGATCTGTCTCTAGATCCCCGCGCTGGCAGGAAAGTAGTTTTCCCAGTGCCCTGACGGCTCTGCGCTCGATGTTTCAGGGCTGGCGCAGGTCGCGGAGCTCTGCTGGCAGCTGCGCGGCCTGGCGGGGCGGCGGCAGGTGCCGGGGGCGAAGGTCGCGCTGCAGCACAACCTGGGGCTCGGCGGGGCCGTCGTGGTGACCCTGTTCGGCATGGGCTTCCCGCGGGGACACAGGTGAGACGGGGCTTCCCGCGGGGACACAGGTGAGACGGGGCCGCCACGGCACGGGGCACCGCGGGGCGCGCACAGGCCTGGCCCTGCTCCTCTGGGCTGCGCACGGTGAGAGAGGGCGAACTGCTGCGGGAACATTCCTGCCCCTCACCCTGTGCCCCCGTGGCTTTGTGCCTCAGAACTCGGTTATGTTAGAGTTGTGGGTGCTGCTGCGCGAATAAGAGAGTGCGCTGTTAACTAAACTTGCTCTCGCTGGAAACTTGCTCAGTAACTCTTCTGTAGCCGCAGCCGTGTTGCTGAGGCTGTAACTCACACACTGCCCTGAGTCTGGGAAATAATGCGAGTTGAGAGGTAAACAACGTGCACTCGGAGTTGGGAGTCATGGAAAAGAGGAAACTGGCCCCTAAAAATGGGTCGTGCGACTGTTTCTAAGGAAATGTCCAATGTTTGGAGGAGAAAAAAGTCAGCAAAACAAAACAAACCCTTCCAAGAACAAAACAGGCCACATCAAAATGAATTAATTGAAAGTAGGCATCTGCTAAAAACAGCAAGACATCCATGGGAATAGAGGTACCCACTGCTAAAATTGTTACTAGTTTGGCTTCCTGAAGAATTGCTCTTAGCTGTGTTCCATGTGGTATTGTGAGTACTCAGAAGAGTTCAGGTGTGTTACTGGTCTAGTCCTGGCTACAGAATTTGCAGTTGTAGCCTTTTTCAGAGTGAGAGGAGAACAGTGGTACAAAGGTGTCTGCACTCTGCTACAGTTCTGTGCTGAGGTGGACAGGAATGGAGAGAAAACAAAATTTGTATTATACTAGAGTTTCAGGAGAGACTTTTTATACACAATTCCCTTTACATTTTCACTTTCAACTTTGGAGATGTGAGCTGCTCTTTGTGGGACTTAAAGGCTTTTAAAGGTTGATGCCAATACTTTATATTTGCTCTGAAAACCTGTGAAGAGCAAAATTTATCAACTGGCCTTACAGTAATAAATATTCTCCTAACTCGTATTTCTGATGTCTATTTTAGCTAAACCTGAGCAGATCCTGGGAGGTGATGATATAATCTGGAAGAGGTGACAAGAGAAGCTTGGAAGGGCTGCAGCAGTAATTTTTGTAGTACAGAGTCAGGAGTGATAATCCAATCACTTCTGTGATCTCTAAGAGGTTGTCCCATGTGAGAAAATAGGTGTGATAGAGAAAGAATGTTTTCTCACAGCTTCTCTTCAGACTTGCTCACAGAACTGGGCAGTGGGTGTTGGGGCAGTTTTAAATCAGAGGGGGAAGGACTGTTACAGGAATGTACTATTTTCCACTGCTTTGAGCTTTGTCTTTTAAAATACTGTAACTTTATGGAACAGAAAAACTGTTGCTATTTTTATATCCTTAACCTTGAGGTACTGCTAGAAGTGTAGTACCTTCCTGTCAGGAAGAGCTTTGCATGTAGATATAATGTTTCTCCTGAAGAAATGAAGTCTAATCAGGAATGATAAGATTAATGATTTACTTCCATTATAAAATTAATATTCTGTTCATGCAGTCTAATTTACTACAGCTCAGGTCACTCTCATTGGTGTTGAAAATTTTTAAAATACTTTGTTAGGTACAACTCAAAGCAGAGAAACCTTAGCAGTGCTTATTTCATCTTACACTGGAGAGACTTAAAATCCTTTAGTTCCCCAAAGGCTCTGTGTGGGAGATCCCTGACATGGAGTTGCACTAATGTATATCAAACTTTGGAATGAAAGAGCCTGATCTCTTCAGACACCTCTTACGTAACTGATTTATGATGTGCATTGTGTAATTAAGGGAAAGGTGGTGAAATTCCATGTTTATGGGGATATTTCACACCAGTTTGCTACAGCAATGTATGTAGAACTAACCATGATTCCAGATCTGGCCTGTGGCTTTAGCAAGAGCTGACAGGAATGTGCATCCAGGTGAATGGCAGCAGCACTTGATCCATTTGGATTTTTGAAACAGTTCTGCTTTTTATTTGTTTTTTTTTTTTTTTTTTAATACCTTACAAATTTCGCATCCTGTTAGTACAGCCCTGGTTTATTAATAAATTGGATGTGTCTCCTTCAGATGACAGTGCCCCCCTGTCACACTCGTGGGGCAGTATCAGCACCACACCAGTAAGCTCCAGTAACATTTCTTAGGCAATTCTGTCACTTCAGTAATACCAGACCTGACCACAGTTTTGGACTCTGCTGCCAAGAGATGGTAATAACTGTAAACTTGTTTTTCCTGCTGCTTGAATTGCCATTTCTTTGGACATCTCCATGCTTGGCTCTGTGTGCCCCTGCAGAAATGAAGGTTTTCATGCTGCTGTCAGGCCATGCAGGATGATTGCTCCAGAGAATCAGGAATAATAAGATTAATGATTTACTTCCATTATAAAATTAATATTCTGTTCATGCACGAACTTGATACTTGATGTGAATGTAATTCAAGCTGTCAAGCCCATGAGAGAGCAAGCTTCACTTTGATAGCAGAGTTGCTCTGTGTTGCTGAAATGTTTCTTGCTGGTGTTAGGCCTGTTCATGATGATTTGGGGATGCTGAAGATGTGATTAAAGGTTCATAAATCAATGGTTTTTGTTGCAGCAGCGGCCGCATCGCGGCTGTGCCGCTCAGCGCAGCTCTGGACGGATTTAAGTCACAACTGGTCTTCAAAGAGATTGAAAAGAAGCTCCAAGAGGTATTTGACTTATTCTCTTACCTACAACAGGATTTTAATTGGTAATAATGTGTGTAAAACCTGATGGGAATGAAGTAACCTCCCTCACTTCCTCAGCACTGCTCATTGAAACAAATGGTACAAATCTGGTTCTGCTGGGCCAGAAACCTTTCTACCTGTGCCATGATTTTAAATTACTTTTTTTCACATAGTTCCTACCTGCATAAGGCTATTTCAGTGAAGGCAAGTTTAGATTGTACGTGAAGAGCTTGCTAACTAACACAAGAGACTTTGTGTCTGCTGTTGGGTGCTTCCTTTGTAAGTGTGATTAGAGAAATCACATTTTGTCAGACTTCCATCAGGACAAGGCTGTTAGGACTGTGGTAATTTTTCTTAGTTTAATAGATTTTAATATAGATAGTCATAGTTTGAAGTTTTTGTTTGTTTAGATTTTTTGGATGGTTGTTTAAATGATGACTAACGGGGGATACTTTTATATTAGTACAAATGGTAAAGGTTTTTAAATCACTTTCTGTTAAATTCAAACTATCTGAAAATTATGTTGAAGTAAATTACTAACTTTCACATTACCCGGTCATTACAGGAAGGAGAGCAGTTTGTCAAGAAAATTGGTGGAATTTTTGCCTTCAAAATAAAAGATGGTCCTGGTGGGAAAGAAGCAACTTGGGTAGTAGATGTGAAAAATGGTAAAGGCTCTGTGGCAGTTAATTCAGGTCAGTGCTCCTGTATTTCATCAACTGTAGAAAACACATAAAACTAATGGAGATAAACTCATATTCTTTTTAAGCTTTAATGAGCAAAAGTTATGTAGAGCTACCTTAATTAATTTTAAACTTTTCTTATTGCTGACACTTTTCATCCAGGATGTTTTGGACCAAGAGTTAAATGTCTTCTACTCTGAATCTATCTAGAGATATTGTGTATTTTCTTAGAGGCTCCAGGCAGATCTGTCATGGACTTCACAGGAGTCAGAATAAAAAATAAAAAAGTAAAATTCAAACCTTGGGGATTTTGTTGTTCTCACCTCTTAAAATTTGGGCCAGAAATGTAATTTGCACCTGTTTTATTTCTCAGTTTATTGGAGACATTGGTAGGTGGTGAGCTGGTCTGTCTTGTCAAGTTACTTCTCTGCAGGTAGTTAAGCAACAAAACTTCACTGATTTCAGTGCTGTACCAACTGACAGAAACTGCAAGTTCCATTTTAAAAAAGACAGAAATAAATGAGACACAGACTGAGGGGTGGTGAGGAACCCCATAAAGTATCAGAAACACAGGATTTGTACCCTTGTCATGAAGGTGTCTTGGCTCATGTCAGAAGTCACACACCCCAGTAAGGCAAATAAAAAAAACAAAGACAAGAGTGTGTCCTCAGAGTCTCATCTATCCATGAACCTGCATCACAAACCCTTTAGTTAAAAACAGGAAAAGATGTGTGCAGGTTTTAGCCCTTTGGGATATCTATACCACTTTATATTGGAGCTTATTAAAATAATTTTTCAGCCTATTTTTAGTGAGAAGATCCTAAAAATGTCTGCATTTTAATTAATTCAAATGGGTACTTTTAGAATGCACATGTTGTTCCCATTGGAGGAGAGGACAGGAAATGCCTGGAATGTCAGTAATGAATATCTTCAGAGTGTCACAGGGGAAAACTCATCTATTCTGATTTATCTTAATACTAGCAAATTTAAACTTGGTAAAACTGAAAGGCAACTATCAATGCTTGCAATCAACATTCTGTCTGATATTATTATTTCTTTTCAAGGAATAAATTTGCTTTCACAAAGGTCCATCTTCCTTCAGTGTTGGTCTCTTGCTGTTATTTTATAATGGCTCTTGGATGTACTTAGGTACCATTTTGCTAACCTGTAGTATCAACAGATTCTTCATGGGGTTGCAACTTCTATTACTGTTTTATTTCTGATTTTGAATCTTCACAGTCAACTCTTCCCTTGCAGATAAGAAGGCAGATTGTACAATCACAATGGCTGACACGGATCTGTTGGCACTCATGACTGGCAAAATGAATCCTCAGACAGTAAGTGCAGCAAACACGGGATGATAAGAGGACTGACTTGTTAGTTCTGAATGTGTTTACATTGAAATTATTTAAATAAATCCCCTGCTCCAAAACTGCTGTGTCTGATCTGAAAAATGACAATTCTTGACCTTGTCTAAACAAATTGGCCAATGTAGGATTAATCAAGAAAGACAGTTTCTGCTCTTCTGAAACAGGTACACACTATCTCAGACATCCTGTAGGTAATCCAGAAGGGGATGTAATAGTTCTTGCTTTGCAGAGAACAGGGGGAATTCAGTGTTTGCAGTGTGCCATAAGAAAGGAGGAATGTGGACCCTCTGTTTGGAGGGCTTTATGCTCAGAGCTGGCGTTAGTGTAAGGAGTGGTCTTGATGCCGAAAAACCAGAAACTGAGATTAATCCACTGAATGCCTGTGATTAGTTGGGGTTTTTTGTTTGGTTTTGTTTTTTTTTTATTCCTCATGTCTGCCAAAAGCAGTTGTAGTGTATGAGTAAAGCAGATGTGTAACTTTATGTGCTGTCCTTCTAAATTTGAAATGCTCTGGGTAACATTCTTTCAAGTTTTTGGTCTGCTAATCACAGGGTAAATAAGAATTTTCACAAACTGAAGTGTGTCTAGGAGAAGTTTAAAGGTAAAATACATTACAGAAATGTTGTAATGTACACGTAGAAAATTCAGAAGCAATTGCAGTTTTACACCTACAGTTTGGATATTTTAGTGCATATGCTTCACCTTTTTACAAGGTCTGGAGGAGAAAAATCAAAATCTTCTGTATATCTGCTTCACAAACTAAATTTGCAAAATTGAATTGATCAGTAACAAAACCAGTTAAGGATTTGAGTTGAGAAATAAGTTGTGGCATCTGCTGTACACTGTGACTTTATGATCTGCAAATGAATTAATCGTCTTATATGAACACTCAGCACCAAAACATGGCGTGTTGTGCCCTGCTCTGTGTGCAGATCCAGGGTTGGGATAATCCAAGAAACAAGCAATACCAAGTTTAGGTGTCACAAATACAAGAATACAACTTCCTCAGTTTACTGTTCTACCATCCAGTGCCAGCAAATGCATTTATCCCTGGATGTGAGGTGTCTGCCAGAACTGTTGGAATTATCAAACCACGCATCCGTAACTCTCTGGGGGGGTGCATTTGGGGTAATATGCTGCATTGCATTTCACAGACTCTTTCTTTCTTTCCAGGCATTCTTTCAAGGCAAATTGAAGATTTCTGGGAACATGGGCATGGCAATGAAACTTCAGAATCTACAGCTTCAGCCAGGCAAAGCTAAACTTTGAGCTCAGTAGAGCAAATAGTCAGTATTTGATGTTCTTGACAAAAATGTAGAATGAGATTAGACATTATCAATAATATGGAGCAGGCTGGGTTTGATTGGACCTCTCTCACCTAAATTCTGTGGTTAGAGACCTTAATTCTCTTCATAAATTCCATCAGTTTCTCTATGGCTAAGCTTGAGGCACTAACTCTTACAAATGATATATGGTGGGGTTTTGTGACAGTTTTTGTTCTAATCAATATGAAAAATTTTATAAAACTTAGGGTTGAATGAGGCTGCTTTCTGTTGTTCAGGTTAGTTGGGAAGGAAGTGAGGAAAATTATAAATAGTTTGGCATATCAGTTGAGTGAGTTGCATTTTTTAAAAGCTGTAATAGCAGGTCATACAAATGCTTTCAGACTTCCACTCTAACGAATTTGCTGCTGCTTACATTAAAATAGTCTTGTAAAGGGGATCTCTAGCAACATTTTTTTAGAATAACTGTTAGGAATTTGCTATAAAATACTTTTCTTATTACTACTTTGGAATTAAAAAAGAAATAAAGTATCCAGAAGTAAGCAGGAACTAGAATGTTGAAAACAGATTACGTGTGCCAGGAGAGCAGAGAGGGAATACAACCAACATGTCACCTGTTTTCTCCTGACAAAATCTGGTGTTGATCATGACAAAATTCTTGTCAGTAACATAAAAGCTTTAAGTTCTGTTTTGGGCAAATGTTTTCTGGTTGGAAGTTTAATAGAAAATTAAATATACTTTTCCTGTTCTTCTGTGTGTCTCTTGCTCAGATTTATAAAAATGGATTTCATGTTAATGTGCTGAACTGACTGTTTTGTTCAGGTTGTCACAAGGGGCACCTGCAGATGTCCATTGTTTCCTCCTCAGGCATTGTCAGTAGATAGTCCATAAACTACATCTTAGCCCAGCAGATACATCTCACATCCTCACATGTGGGCTATGACTGAGGAACTTCTGAAACTTCCACTTCCCTGGTTTAACTAAAATCGTAGTTGGACTCGATGATCCTTGTGGGTCCCTTGCAACTCAGCATATTCTGTGATTCTGTGATAATAAAAATGAGCCAATTCAAGCCAATCGTTCTGCTTCTCTATAGTGAATGGTGACATGTTGCTGAGCAGTAAGAATGGCTCTACTGAATGAGACCAAAAACCTTTGTAGCCCACTAGATTTCTGACAGTTGATAGCTTAGAAGGAATATTAAGATGGCCCAAACATCTGTTTACTTGGAGTACTTTCCTAACTGCCAGTGATTGTAATTTTGTACTTTTTTTTTTCCCAGCTCATAAATTTGAGCCAAAACTGATAGGTCTGGATTGCCTTTCAGGAGTTTATCCAGTCCCTTTTTGAATCCTTGGACAGCTTTTTTCACATGGGTCATGAGTTTCTGTACCTACACATCACGTGGAATTAAACTTTATCTTCTACATTGCAGTTTTATACCTCTTAGGTTTTTGTTCATGGGGTTTTTTCATGTTTGATGGTGTTGGTTTGTTGGTTTTTGATTTTTTTTTTAACTGGAAGAAACCATGAACAGCTTCAGAGGGCTCCTGGTGTTTATAATAAAGTCTTGCCCTGTCACCGTCGGGCTTCACAGCTCAAAGAGGACATTCTCCTTAACTGTGTCACAGGGAGACACCCTTGTGACCTTTTGGCCCTCCTGGTATCCTTCCTGTATGCTGCATTCCCATTGTCCTGTTAAAAAGTTTTCTAGATACAAGAGCATTTTCTGCTTTTATTTTTCTTTCCCCAGTTGCTTTTCTGACCACTCCTAGTTTTCAGATTATGTTTTCTTAGATCCCTTAAAACTGGGGGCTCATTTCTTTCCTGCTGACTCAGTGCTTGTTTCTGCCCTGTGAAACTGAAATATTCTTAATTATTGCTCCATATGCTTAATTTATACTGAATTTCTACTGTCTTTTATGGTCCAGGCACTGGGTTTTCAGACCTGCCTGCAGCTCTTGTGCTCAGCCCGGGGCTTTAATATGTAGATGAATCAACATTTGTCACCCCACTGTTCATCTTCTTTTGCAAGGCATTAGTTTTCTGTTAAATAGGACAGAGATGGCTTTGGTCCACTGTAAACTTCTTAAAATACAGTCTGTTCATATGAATCAGGTTTCCTCTTGGGTATTGTTTGTTGACTTATCCAAAGGACTGGAGTAGACAGTGATGTCTCCAATTAAAGCAGTGTTAGCTCTCAATAAAATAACATTTGTCAATGCACCCACTGCTTTTTTTCTAAGTTCTTGCCATTTGGCTTTGGGTTCAAATAAAGGGGAATTATGGGATTGCAGCAGTAATTTTGTACTGAAAACAGTTTGTTCCTGCTTTTGAATCACTGATACTACCAAAGAGCTCTGAGTAGATGTCTGTTATGCAAGCTCAGAACTTGCCTTTTTTAAGAATTTTGAACACAAACGTATTTTTGGCCTCTAATTAAAGAAGCAAATGAATTTTGAAGTATAAATAAGCTAACATAGATAATAAGAGTCCATGCCAATAATGGTTTAAGTGATGTGCTCAATTGCAGATTGAGGTAGTTTTTTTAGAGGGGTGGGGGGAAAGTTGCACAGAAATACTAAGAGAAAAAAAATGTGCAAAAATAACTTTCTTTGCTGCCAAGCGAGAGAATATACAAGTTTGGCCGTCAGAGAAATCTCTGGGTTTGTACAGGCCCGGGGCTTTCAGGCTTGAACCCTTGCAAATGTGACTGTAACAGAAAGAATCCCAGATGAAATGCTCAGTTCCCAGCAGCAGTAGCTAGAGGGAGCAGTGCAGGGTTAGCACAGTCTGCGACAGAGAGAATCAATCAGTCCTGTGTTTCTCCTGCAGGATTTAAGAAGATGGAGTAAAGGACAAAGTTGCATATTTACCACGTCTACCAATTAATGTCTTATTTAGGCATTTGTCTTGCATTACTTCTTCACTTTCAGCACCTTCTTTGTGTTGTAAGTTGCTGAGTAATTTTTAAATATAATATGTTCTCTGATTTTTCTGGGAGTGAGGGGGGTGTGTGGTCTTTTCTAAAAACACCAGATCCTCCATTAACATTCTGCAGGCTTAGAATATGATAACTTTGAAAAAATACATCTCACAGTGCATAAAATAATTTACCCAGTTCATAATGACGAAATAGGCAAAGCTCTGTGGTGCAGAGCAGTCTTTGCCATTATTAAATTCTGTTACTCATTTTTTGCATAAGTCAAAGCATTACCTAAGTTTGTACCATTTTAGAAATCTTGTTACAAAAGTTTTCTTTCTTGCTCCCTAATGCTCTGCTGACCAGGCAGCATCAAGCCCCTCTTCTCCATCTAAAATCCTCTGCTGAATACCCTTCGCAGCTCTTGGTTTGGGGTTTTCTCAGACATGATGAACGTGATCATCATTTGACAGCCAGAGGTGCTCTCAGGTTGGCAGGTGTATCTTACCTCTACTTTCTTCTGTAAAATTTGTGCTAATTCTCGCAGATAGGAATGTTCATTGTAAAGAAAAAAGTAAAATGTGTTTCATTGCTGCAGGAGAAGCAAATGGTTTGTCAGGGTTGGAGCCAGTGAGCACAGTGATGCCTGACTCAGCAAATCTGGCTTGCAGGAATTTGACTGGATGTTTTGGTTTTGGAGCACAGATTTTATTTTTAAACTTGAGTTTTGTTTTCCAGCCCTCCTGCTTTGCCTGATCACACATAGGTTCAATGCAGAGCAGTACACTTTTGAAAATAGGTATGGTGTCAAGAGAGTGATTGCTGCTTTTCTTATATTAGAGTCATTAGGAGAAAGTCCTTTTCAAAAGAAAATGTACCACTTCAAGAAATCTCAGTTTCTGTGTTGATCAGGATAACAAATAGGAATTCATTGCAAAATTCTGAATTTGGGATATTTGCAAGAGAGCTCTCTGGATAAATGAGGCACATCCATGGGCAGCTGAGGCAGCCTGGGGGGAGCAGGGACTGCAGCTGTAGGTTGGTGTGTGGGGCTGTCCAGAGCCCTGGAAATAACTCCCTGGGGAGTGTGATCCATGTCTAGTACAGGTGGTCAGAGCTGCAGGTGTCAGAGGGGGAATGGACAGTCTGGCAAAGGGCACCATCCTGGCTTTCCCTGTGGAAAGCAAGTCCTGGTTCATGGTATTGTGGGATCCCTTTGGTGAGGAGCAGAGGGATGAGCTGCTCGGAGTGAGGAGGTTGTGACCAGCTGAGCATGGCTGGTGACAGCTGGGCTAAAGAGCTGGTTTTTTGGGCAGTAGATCATTTCAGGCTGCAAAAGGATGGGATAAAGAGACTTGACTACATCTTCCCTCTCACGACAGAAGAAAATTCCGATAATCACGAGGCTGGTTTTGTCCATTTCCCATATGTCCAATTCATCTGAGGTCAGATTAAACTCTTACCTCCTTGGAACAGGAAATACAGGGCTTCCTGTTGCACAGAGCTCTGAGCTGCATGTCAGCTCTCGTTAGACAGAAAAGAGTAAGAATGCAATTAGCCTGCTGGATAAAAGGCAGGGAAAAGTCCCTTAACTACGAAAAATCAACACTTGAGGAAGCAAACCACATGTGGAGAACAAATGCTGGAAAAAGCCCCGACTGTTTGGAACAAATGCCTTTATTACTTAAATAAACAGCAGCGTAATTTGTTGGAGTGACAGTGTGAGCTGTTCTGTGCCCTGTATCTGTAAGAAGAATTCACTGCTAACTTGAAAGCAGATGGTTTTATATGGCCCTGGGTGGGTTTTCTGGGAAATATTAGTTCTATACTGCCATACAGGAACAGAAATATCCTACTAATGCTGCAGCAGGCTAAAAGGAACAGGGATAGTGTAAAACAACTATGAAATATGCTGTGTCTGTAGCCCATATTTCAGGTAGATTAAAAGCAGTCATGGATTTTTCATTTTTTTTTAAACATCCTCTGGGAGAACAGACATCTTAAAGTTCATTGGGATCAGGACACAGATGCCAATAGGCTCATAGCCAGGCTCTGTTGTGCATTCTTAGGTTTGAAAAGTACTCCCCTTCCTGCTTTGGAGACAAAACCGCTTTTATTCCATGTGTTTTGATTATTCATTTTTTGAAGCAAATGACGGCAAGTTACTTAAAAGAATTTTAAATGGTCTTTTTTCTCTCCTTTCAAGTAGAGGCACGATATCAGCACATAGCAGTGGTCACCTCAGCAACCCCAGTATTTCTGTAGAGTTTTAAGTAGATAAATAAGGATGAGAGTAGAGACCATTTTGTAACTTCCACCTCCTAAATGCCTCCTGCCTCACTCCATGCTGATCACAGGTGAGCTGGTGCCTGTAGAACCACTCTTTTACATAGAGCTGCTTGTACCTTTTGTTCTCTGCCATGCTGTTGTTTGACTGTATGTCTGTTACCTGAGTTAATCATATCACATCTAAATTTAGCCTGTAATCTCTTTAGGACAGTGGCAGTAGTTGCAAAGTCAGAGCTGAGCAGGTCTCACGTATGTTGCCTACTGCAGCTTGGCCCTGTGGCTGATGCTGAGGTCTGCAGGAGTATCTTTGAAATCTAAGAGCTTGGGTTGGCAAAGCTTGTCCTTGACCTCCGCTGGGGCAGTGCAGGAGGTTGGGCCCTGCACAGAGCCCTGTGTGCCAGGCCCATTGCAAAAGCACTGGCTGTGTTGTGGCACACCCTGTCACAGCTGCCTCAGCAGTTGGGTGCCCCAGGACCTGGTTCTCTGCCATCCGTGATCTGCAGAAGTAACTGTACCAAAGTTTAAACTGAGTCTTCAGTTTTTAAACCTGCAAATGTTTCTTCATGCAGGCTGCAGGCACCACTCACAGCCAGCAGCAGGGAACATGCTAGAATGCAAAGACTCAAGTTGACTGGAGATGTTTCCTGCAGCTGATTCTGTGCTGGGGGTCTTGCAGTGGGAATCCTTTGCTCTGGAAGCTCCAGAAAGCTGCAGTGAATGAACAGAGACAGTGGCTGCTGAGCCCATGTACCATGGCAGGGCATAGCCTTTGGCTCAGGGGTGGGTCAGAATGCCTTTAGATAGATTGGACTCCAGCTGGATGATGGAAATGCAGCACTGGGCCTGGAGATGGGAGATTGTGAGTCTGGGATACGTTGATGTAGGAGGATGTGAAAGCTTTGAAAAAATGCCCATATAGGTAATTTGTAGCACAGTGTGTGTGTTACCTTTGCGTGTGAGATAATACCTGGTGTCTAGTCCTGGCTCTGTGCTGATGGATAATCCTGGGCTGGCTCTGACACTTGGGTGCCTCTGTTCCCCCACTAAAGGAAGCACAATGCCCCTCTTCACAATGTCCTGTACTACCTCTATATGCTACCTGACAGCTAATTACTACACTTAAACAACAAAAACCCAGATAAAAATGCCCTTCTGGGGAAGGCTGATGCTGCTCTCTTCCTCTCCCTTGTGGGCTGCTCTGGCATCAGTAGTGAGCAAGATGATCCCCCTCCTCCTCCTTTCTCTCTGCAGACTGGGATGAGGTGGGGTGGGCCCCCAACATAAGCAGAGTTTTTCTCCTCCCTGCAAAAACTATTTACATTTTGTTGTATGGACTCAGGGTACTGTAATACAGAAAGGGTAGCAGGAAAAGGTGTCCTGCATCTCTGAATCACTAAGGAAAAGCAGTCAGCTTTGTTTTGTTTTTATTTTTGTTTTAGTAAAAACACACTTCCCACTCTTAACTTTTGAAACTTCCACGTGGCACAGAGGGGGATCGGTTCCAGTTGATATAAGCCTGGATGAAGAGAGGGAGGAAATAACTTAATTGCTTTAGTTCAGCTGGAGTGGAGAGGAAAGAATCAGTGTCCCTTTTTTTGGAATTCAGCAAGAAGATTGTGTTGTTGGTGAGGACAGATCCCCTGCAGGTTCTGTGGAGGTACTGTATGGATTCTGGGGGCATTCGCAAAACAGGTGGCTATATATTTAAAATAGGAACTCTGCTGTCAGGGACAAAAAGCTGTGTTGCTTTCTTGGAAGTATTGCTGCACTTGGAGCATACTGTGTTATCAACAGGGTGTTTCTGTGCTTTCACCAAGAGGGGAGAAAATAAGGAATGGGATATTTCTGGGCTGAATAGGGGTGTGTGTGTGTGTGATGGAAGGTTCTGATGTTAGTGCTGTAATGTGGGGCTTAGAAGATAAAAAAGAGATTGGGTAGATGGGATGTTACAACAAATTTGGGGACTTTGCCTCTTAAACATCTGTAGTTTCAGCCCGTTGATCCCTGGTCCCTGAAGATCAGTTGATAGGTTGAAAACCAGGGAGAGTTAAAGGGGAGGGAGATGAAATGCAGGAAAAACTGCTGATCTGTCACTCGTAGCTAATTTGAACCAGACCCCCAGAGAATGGGAGGACATTCCCACCTGGGATTCAGATTTTGGGTTGAATGCAGCTAAAATCAAAGATCTAGTCCCAGTGCAGCTCCAGTCTCCTGCAAGGAAATGCAGAAGCACAACCGTCTCTGTTCTCCTCTGCCAATTCCAGCACGCTGGCTTTTGGCATCCTCACGGAGCCTGCAAACTGTGTTGACAAAAAGTAATGGGAGATTGTTTATTTCCCAAGTCTTTATATTCAGTCAATAGCTGCTTCCTCTTTCCTACTCACATTTTCCCATATGGTGACTTTGGAAAATTCCTCTCCGATTTCGTTGGGAAGTGCAGGAGGCTCTCGTTGGTAGAGGGTTGCCTGTTGCTCTCTAATTCTGCTGCTCACATCTGGAAAGGATCTGGCTTGGAAAGGGGAGACTCGCTGTGAGCTCAGTGCATGTCACTGACATGGCATGAGTGAGGGAGCCTGTGGGGGCAACAGAAATGTTCTTCTCCATTCAGCTGAGTTCTGACAGCAAAGGTGAGTTTTTCAGCACTTTATTTGTTTCAAAAGCTGGATTGTCAGAACCTGCAGCAGCAGCAGTCTGCCTTTCAGCTGCAGCTTTTAGCAAGGATATTCAGTGTAACAAACTCAGTTAACCTGTTGATTTTGAAGGAGGATCTTCCCGTTTGGTGGATGTTTTTCCTATCTCTGTGTGTGTGTGTCCTGTGAGAATGTGTGGACGATAACAGATAACAGAGATGAGATACTTTGAAAGAGATTCCGTTGTTTATTGAGGTAACTGTGATCACTGAGAAGCATTCGGTAACTCCTAAAACTTCAGTTTATCTCTGGAGACTGTGTCTTTTGTAGCACCCTGTCTCTGGTGCTGTGGGGCACCAAAGGGCAGGTGCCGGTTCTGTCTGGACTCAGAAAGATGCAGTGCAGAAGCCCCTGAGCTGGTTTCAGGGTCCCTTCAGTCTCTGGGGGGCAGGACCTGATCCAAAGCCCACCTACAGCCAGGGAAGAGGACTGTTTCTAGTGGGTTTTGAGCTACTCCTTTAGAAAAGTTTCTTAATAAGGCTTTGGATCAGGCCCATGGGAATGAGTTGAAATGGAGTGAGTTACCTCAGACTTTCTTTGAACTAAAAATCACAATCATGCCTGGTTTTGCTGCCTGCACTCCAGATGTACACAGATGTTCCTGTATCCAAAGTGTCTCCCTGTGCTAGAGCAGCATTCACTCCAAAGGCGTTGTAGCAGACAATAGTGCTGACAAGGGGGTGAGATTGCCTCTGAAATTTTATTGTGCAATAGATAGAATATTTCATGTTATTTTTTTAACATCCTTTCAGCTGCATATGTGGAAAAGTCAGCATGTTGCAAATCTGTAGAGCTCAGTACCAACCACAATGTAATTTGTGTTGCTACAGCAGGGCTGGTTGGGACCTGCATATAAAAGATTTTTTTCTTTAGTTTCTTTTGTAAGTATCTGTAAGGGTAAGCTGATATATAGGGAAAATACTTTGTTAGAGACCTGAGATACCTTCTGAGATTATTTTCTCTAAGATTTCTGAAATATTTTCTGAGATTAGGTCACCAAATACTAAAGATTTTACTAATCCACTGTTGGCATACTCATATGGCCAGTTTTGATCTCACTGTTAATATTTAGCTGCCATACAAGGAATGTTTTATAAAAGAGATTAATTTCATTATATTCAGCTATTCAGCTATATGGAAGCTGTGAAATAGTGGAGTAGGGGGAAGAGGGATCGATGCTAAATGCTTAAAATCACCCAGCACGTTTGTAGCAAAGACAGGGACCAAAGCAAAACCATCTATGTCTTGGGATGCCCTGCCCTGTAGTCCCACCTGCTCCCATTTCTTCAAGTATAAGTCAATGTTTAAAGAAATTATTTACAATTTTCATGACTGTGACTGAGAGCAGGATCTGTCCAATGCTCCCCAAGCACCCAAAGTCTGTGAGAGCCCCTGGTGCAAAGCAGCAAAGCCCAGTGGGTGTAAATGGAGATGTGCAGTTCTGACAGCTGCCAGTGTGGCTCTGGGAGGCTCTTGTTTCTGATGCAAAGAAGGCATGTGGGCTGGCAGAGGTGAACAGAGTACTTATTTCATGTCATGAATCCACTGTGCCTTTTCACCTTAAAAGATCAGCCTAAGTAAGTCTCATCACTGTTGAATGCTTCTGATTAGAATAGCCAAGAGGATAAAAGACAGGCCATAACCAGCCCTGACTGAAAACCTTTATGTATGAAATCTGAGAAGGGCAACAAATGGGACCGAGGGGGCTGGGTTAGGGCCAGCTGGCTGCTCCAGTCCATATCCAACTTCTGTTTGGATTATTTTAACCTGCTGCCAGAAAGATAAAAGCTGAACGTGAGCCAGGCCACTTAGTTCAGATCAGCACTGTCCAAAATCCATAGGAAGCCCGTTTTGTTTTCAGTAGCCATGAGGTTTTGTTGTTGCTCCATGCACGTGTAGCAGCCCCTCCGAGGGTCACTCTTGTCCAGCCTCTGTGTTGTTTAAATAACGAGAAGAGTTTCTCCCTAAGCAAAACTGCGAGGAGCAGTGCGACCGACAGCCACACTGAACTAACATTTTATGAATCTCCGGGGATCACCTGGCGTTTCTCAATATGAAAAAAGCAATAACTAACCGGAGGAATTTGGGCCGGTGTGGGGGATGCTGTGCCCGGGGCCCGCATCCCGGTGCCCAAACCGCGCTCAGAGGGCGTGAAGGCGCCCCGAGAGAGCGGGGCCGGCGCCGGGCTCTGGTCCGGGCCGTGCCCCGGGGTTGACCCGCCGTGCCGGGGCTGACCCGCTGTCCCGGCCCGTGCCCCGGGGCTGACCCGCTGTCCCGGCCCGTGCCCCGGGGCTGACCCACTGTCCCGGCCCGCAGGGGCGATGCCGGCCGGCGGCCGGGCGCTGCTGGCGCTGCTGGGGCTCCCGGCGCTGCTGGCGCTGGGCTGCGCCGCCCACACCGACACCGAGCCCGAGCCCGAGGGCGGCCCGGCCCCGCGGCCCGGCCCCGCCTGCCCCCGCGACTGCGGCTGCACCCAGGAGGGCGTCGTGGACTGCGGTGGCATCGACCTCAAGGAGTTCCCGCTGCTGCTGCCCGAGCTCACCAACCACCTGTCCCTGCAGGTAAGGGCGCGCCGTGCCCACATCCCGCCCTCCTCCCGCTCCTCCCCGCTCCCCTCAGCCCCGACCCGGCTGCCCGCAGGGAGCAGCAGGTGCAGCGGGCCTTAAGCTCGACGGATGTGCCTGGTTATCGGCACTAATTCTCTCCCCGCAGATCCAGGGAGGGCAAAAGATACGAAATTTCTACCTTTAGTCTCTCACAGCTTCATGGAAAGAATTTTTGTCCGAACTAACAGTTACTGTTTCTGGTGAAGGCCTTTCATTTTGAGGTGTCTTTGAGAAGGATGGGCTAAGTTTCTGGGCAGCACTGCCTGTTAGTCCAGATGTTGAAGACACAGTGAACCTGTGCAGACACAGGGCCAGCCTGTGTTTCCTCATGTCCCATCTCTCCCTCAGCACACAAACTCAGCAAGAAGCAGGGGTGACACAGCCAGTGCCATCCCTCACTCCCAGTGGCACTGCCTGTGGCAGGGACACTGATGTCATGCCTGCAGCAAATGGTTCCGATAAGGACACGTAAGGTTGTGAGATTCCAGCTTAAGGTAGAAGAAGCAGGATGTCCTGGACTGTCAACAGGTTTCCATGCTCTGCTGTTAGTTAATTGATCTCTATGACCAGCATTTGGGCAGGTGTCCTTTCCATGGCAGTGCTCTGACACCTGCAGGTGTGGCAGGGCCAGAGCATGGCAACCTTGTGGCCGTGCCTCCTCTGAGCAGTGGCAGCAGTTCCAGGATTTCCAATGCCTTGCTTTTGGTTTATTGCTCCTATCTGCCAGTTCTGTGCAATGGATGAAATGCAGATTTTGTTCAGAGCTTTCCAGTTAGAAAAACTGTAATGTAAGCTGGCACCTTCCTCAGCAGATCTGTCCCAGGCGAGTGCTAGCCATGGCTCCTGCCTCTGCTGCCAAAAGAAAAGCAGCTTTTTGGAGCAGCAGCTGTCATTTTCTGTGCACTGGCCTGGCTTCCAGCACAGCAGGACCTTAACTGGTCCCTTAGATGCTAAAATAGAATCACTCATTAATGGTCAAAATGTTAGTCAGCACATTAATGAAAATCTGACGGCAGTCACCCCTGACAGTGGTACTAGTGAAAGTGAGCCCAGTTTGACGCTCCCTTTCTGTGACAAGTGGCTTCTAAAACAACCCAGGAATAACAGAAGTGATAAACTTGGAAATCCACCATGCCAACCTTGTAGCAGCTGCTCTGCTGCAGCCACAAGGTTTGGCTTTGGCAGATGGGTTATTGGGCCTTGCCAGGCATAATCTCACTCTGTGTGCTACCAGTGCATAAAACAGGTATTCCTGGGGATGAACAGAAGTTCAGGTCTTCTAATGCTGCTAGGTTTGGATGTCTTGTTTTTGATATTTGAGTTTGGCTCATTACAGAGAGAAGTCTTGACAGTGATTTGGCATGGTGGGGTCACTTCCAGATTTTATTGGAGTTCACAGTCTGGGTTTACTGGGATCCTTCTTGGATTACTTTGCTGATGATTAATACTCTCCATTTTCTTAGAATAACCAAATAGAAGAAATCTTTCCAGAAGAACTTGCTCGTCTTTACAGACTGGAAACTCTCAATCTGCAAAACAACAGGCTGACTTCAAAAGGTGAGCTGGCAGAGCCATGGGGTGGACAGAGCCTGTGCCTCCAGAACACCAGTGACACCTGATAAAGAAAGCCACAGAGTGATGGATTGACTTGGTTGGAGTGGTTCTCTGCAAGCCTCACTCCTTTGGCCATCACACACATCATGGAGACACTTTATCATCTGAAACACAAGACTCAGTGTACAAGAATGCAGCCCTGCTGAACCAGGAGGAGACCTGGCAGCAGCTCCGTGTGCTGTGGCGTGAGATCTCCTCATCCAGGAAACTCCCTCTGGTCCCACAGGCTCTTCCATGCAATGCACTGGGGAACCAGAAACCTCCACATGCTCAATGATTTCCTCCTGACTGACCTTGTTCAGTTCAGTCTAGGCAGTCAGTTCGTGTAGTTCAGTCCAGTTCTGTCCTCATTGAATTTGGCATAAATACAAATATACATTGCAAATAAGGACATTTCTACGCTTCCAAAACCATTTTGATTTTAGTAGGCAGGTTTTCCTTGCTTGGTCATATGCTTATGTGGGAAACTTGATAAGGAGCTAATAAGGAAAGCAAAAGAAACTCAGGAACTGGAGTAAATAGTAAGAAAGCATGATATGGGATACAAAAGATGTAATTGTTGTGCATCACATTAACTTGTGATCCAAATGCTCTTGCTTTCCTTATTGCAATGGCAGAGGACAGCCTTTATTGAGAATGTGGGAATATTATCCCTGGGCCCCAAGGCACAGCACTCCTACACAGCATGGGGAAGGCTGTGCCTAATAGGTTCAGCCTTTGACATTATTACCTTTGGGCCTTCTTGTTCCTTTCACAAGCTGCAGTGCAGCCCTGAGTTTCCAACATGTTTTGACATGGGAAATGGCTTCACCTTTGACTCCTGGTTATCTCAGTGCCAGGCGAAAGTGTTACTTGCAGTGTTTCCATTGTGACAGCAATTGTGGTTGTGTGATCAGCTGGATGTGGAGTGACTCAGCTGAAAATGAATAATTACTGGGGGAGGATAAGCTCTGAGCTGGTTACTGTGTCGATGGATATCTCTGCTGTGGGGAGCAGGACAAGGGAAGGGTTGTGGCACGCAGATACTGGTGTGATTTTGGCAATGTAGTCCTACATCAGATCCATTCATTGAGCAACCTCAGATTATGCCCTTGCAAGAAAAAAGATTTGCAGAATCATAAGCAAATTACAAAAGAAACTGCTCAGACAGTGTGGTTGCTGCAAGGGGGGTCTGCCCAGCTCTGCCCCTGACTCCTGCCAGGGGGGTTGGCCACAAGCCTTGTATGCTCAACGTTCCTAATAGTCTTCCATTGCTCTTAACAGCCAGTATTGTTTTGTGGCATTTTGAATTAAAAAAAATTAACAACAATAGGTGTGACCCAGATTGTTTCATTGGCCATAAAAAATAGTTCAATCTCACATGAACAATACCTGAGAGAGAAAGCTGCCCCCTGGTGTTTTCTCTCAGAGAGGCAGTAAGGTGCCAGTGTCACTGATTAGTTATTCCTTTTTTTAAGGGTTGCCAGAAGAAGCATTTGAACATCTGGAGAACCTGAATTACCTGTACCTGGCAAACAATAAGGTAAGTGGCTCTGAAGCCTTTCAGAGTTCTTTTCTAAATTGATTCTGGAAGTTAAATGAGCAAGTTGTCAATTCTTTTAAAATGTACATACTAAATAAGCAAAATGTGCTAAAGTGATATTCTAATGCAGGGTCATCTAAGGTCAAGACAATCAGTATGTGAAAAATTTAGAGGCTACACATGCAGGTATATTTTGAACACTTATTTATTTGTGCAACTGCTGAAAGGTTTCCCTTGTATAGGGAGGTACAGAGAGCCCCTGCATGCATAAGTTACCACTGTCTTCAGTAGGCTTTGGATCAGCTGCATGGAGATTTGTTTTCTGCCTGTATGCAAATAAACTGGGAGGGAATGGTGTGAAACGCTGCCTGTCTCATCAGATGAGGCTGGTTGAAAAATTTATGAACAAACAGGACTTAGTACCTGTGTTTGAGGCATCAAGATCTGTCAAAGGCTATCCAGTTTTCCCTGACTCCCATTCTTATTAGGTTTGATATGGGGAGGATACCCACACACAGTGAAATGTGCCAGTCAATAATTTATTCTTTTAGCTGCAGTGATAGGAGCTGAATTTCTTTTTCTAATGGAGAGGATCCTGAGTGCTTTCCTATTACTGACTCAAGTTGGATGTCTTGATCTTTCCTGCCAAGGCTACGAAATGAAATAGCTTCTCACATACCCTTACATCTGGGTGGTTACCATTATAACTTTCTTTATCCCCAGTGATTGTCCACAAATATTTGTTACAGAAGAAACTGGGCTACCACAGAAAAATATACGTTAAAACATCAGACAGAGCTTCTTTGTCTACAAAAATCCTGCCCTTCCATCTCACCCTCCCTCTCTCTATATATATATTTATGCCTGTATATATATATTATTATCCTCTTAAAATCTGGGACCATTTGATGTTTTTATTAAATACATGTGGCCCCATTTAGGTTTCGGTCAGGCCAAGACACATCCAGAATCACTCCATACAGAAATATATGGAGTGATTGAGAATAGAACCCATTCCTTAGTACAGTAACATTGTGTTCTTTTCTCTCTTTCAAGCACCATTTCCATGTAACAATCTTGGCAGTTAATAACCCCATAAAAGGGAACAAGCCAGGCTGTGAGTAATATTCCAGAACCTTGCACTCCGATTTTCCCTGTGCGACAAAACAAAGTGTTTGGTTTTTCTGGCTCTGTGGCAGAGAAAAAAAGAGTCCCAAAAGAAATTGCCCACATCAGCGAATGTCAGAAGCAGTTATAGTGAGAAGTTGTGGACCCACAAAAATAACACATTTCTATATAAATCCCAAGCCAGGACAAACCAGATTGGCTTCAAACTGCAGGAAACACTGTGGATCAAGTTACTGCGGTGTCTGGAGGAGAGCAGGGATTTGCTGGTAGTTTGCTCCTTGTTTTATGGATTATCTTAATGCATGTTTATCTTCCATTGTGATCCCATCAGATGTAGCTAAATCAACTTTCATTAAACTGGCACAGATGGTCAGAGAAAAGAAATGTAATAGACTGAAAGCCTTCTGTGGGTTATGAGTGCCAAGTACTTCAAGGAAAGAAGGGATGTTGTAGTTTCCTTTCTAATTTTTCACCCCATTCTCATATTTTGTATCTCTCATATAGTATGCACAGTGAAGAAATTATTTCACCAAACTGTAGACCAGGTCCTGAGCTGTCATGATTTACTGTAAGTTGGTGACAGAAGGTTTTGCATTTCCTCGTATCCCCAAAGTGATATGGGATTCACCTGGATCCAGTACTTCTGTTTATATCAAAGCTTGATCTAAGCAAGAAAACCTGTTTCAAAACTTTTGTATTAACCTTCTGAATTCATTAGTTAACAGTGGATAAAACACTCTGCCATATGGAAAGGAAGGTCCAGCAGTAAAGCTGCAAGGAAATTGCAGCTGGAGAAAGTCAGATTGTTAGGCAATAAACTGGACAAAGCTATTCAGTCAACCTCATTGTTGCTAATACTTATAACAATCCAGCATTAATCCTTCAAGCAGTCAACCAGTGGAATCAGTCTCATGACCAAATGCTGAAATGCCAAAGCAAAGTCCTGAGCAAGTGAAAACTCTTTCTGGATGAAAGTTCTCTTTCCTCTTTCTTGTGGTTCTGATGTCTCTCATTCCACATGTCTGAGCCATGCCCTTTGTTCTGTATAAAAGTTATGACCTAACTGACCATGTTTCTGGAGAAAAGCTTTAATGTGCCACCCTGTATGAAAATGATTAAGTCTTGTTTCCTGTGTCTGAATTCTCAATATTATTATGTCACAGTAGAGACTTATTTGAGGCACTGTCAGACCTTCCTAGTCAGAGATGAGTGCCTTTATCCAGTTCCCTGGTACCACATCTCCCACATCAGGAGACAAGAGATTGCCATAAAGCCAAGAGCAGTACTGTGGCAATTGCAGTAATATGCAGAATGCCTAATTCCACTGCTTACATACATCTGGGAATACTGACAGGAGTGTGATTTGTGGGAAAGGTCTTTTCTGTGTTTGTGACCATTAAACAATTAAGACAGGCTAAGGATGGAGATTTCAGGACAGCTGAAAATGAAGAACAGTAAATAACATGCTTTCATCTTTTTTAAAGAAAGGACTGTTTTATGAGTCCAGTAAATTGGAAGTTCATGGCTGTAGTTCATCAATGCACACTTGACACACTAGATGGGTGTAGACACCCTTTAGATAAATACATAGTTTAAGGCTTGGGTTAGGCAGTTCTCCAATGAAGTGTCTATTCTCTCACACAATGTTCATATTTTAAATGTTTTTGGTTTTACACTATCATTCATAACCAATTGAAGTTTTATGGTAATAAAAATTTGAAAAATATGTTTTCTCCTCGTATAAGTCTTGCTGTGCCTTGCTGGCTGAAAGGACCAGGCTCTGTTTCACACAACAGAGCTGTGAGGACGAAGCTTTACAGATCCCACGAACCTCAAGCTAGAAGGCAGATTTCATCATCCCAGTTTCCTGTCCTGATCTCAAAGCTGTAGATGGCAATGAATTCAGTATCTCACCAGAAAAGTTCTCTCCATAGCCCTCCAGAGTGTACATAAAATACTGGGTGGTCTCAGCAATGAACACCTGTAACCACAGGGACTGCACCTGCCCACTGCAACTCAGTGCCTTCTGCTTCTGTGCTCAAGGACTCTCTGTTACACCACTGTATTACTAATTTGTCTCCCAAGGGCTTAATCTTCATGCAAAAATCTATGGGTTCACGCTTCCCAGAAAACTTTCCTCCAGCCTGGATTGTAACCTGTATTCCTGGTTTTCTGGTGAATAACTTTGCTTTTAACAGCCACTCAGTGAACCTGGCTGTTGCTCTGTAAAACTGAGCTTATTTTGATCAGTGCTCTTCACTCCACCAGTTTGTTCAGGTGCACGTGTTTCTAGTGTTATTTTTCAAAATCCCTGATAAAAACAGCAAGAGACCAAGAGCAAACAGATTCAGTCCTATACCTGTTGTCAACTATTAAGTTTTGGAGACAGAACCTTTCTGTATTTTCTGATACATCACTTTTTTATTGAACAAAGTATAACTGTACAGTAGGTTTTTGCTTTGAAATCCCTTTTGATAACCCAGCATTCCTGTTCTTTGGAAACCTGGATCCTAAATTGCAGAGATCCCTGTAAATGGATGCAATGGCACAGATACACAAAATGACAGTCACCCTCCATAACATCCTTTCAGAAGAGAGTAAGCAGTAGGTCACTGTGAGGTGGGCTGGAGTTTCTTGGCACAGCAAACTGAGGAATTAGGAACAATAATAAGCAAAGTGTTTGCTCTCTGAATAACAATCTCTTGATTTCTTCCACCAAAAAGAGACAGGACTCTTCCAACCAAAACAAACATTCTCATATCTTAGAGCAAAAGTCTGTCTCCTTCCTGGAGAGATTAGTGAGTGGGGACAATTTGTTTTCATTCATGCAATCCACATTCAGTTTAATTTATTTTTGCCCATTTAGAGAAGATAAATTTGCAAATGTTTTACTGCTTGTCTAGTACTTGGTTAAAACTTGTTGCATTTAATTTGAATTCCCCTGTATATTTCTTTTCCAGCTAACAGTGGCTCCGAAATTCCTACCAAATGCCTTGATCAGTGCAGATTTTGCAGCCAATTATCTCACTAAGATATATGGGCTCACATTTGGACAGAAACCAAAATTGAGGTAAGGGACAGGGAAGTAAAACAACAGTGTTCTGCCACTGCTTGGATACAACTGGTGGGTGATAAGAAACTATCTGGCTAAACCATGTTATTGCTTACTTGTGTTTTTTGGAGAGAAGTTGATTGTTTATTATTCTCAGCATGAAAGATCAAATAATCTCTTAAACAAACACATTCCAAGGGCTTTTACTGGCTGCCAGACACTTTTGCATATATAAAATTAAATTGTCCCCTTTTCATTTGTGTGTCAGTTAAGAATTGAAAAGAACAGCTTCAGTTTCTCAAAATGGAGATTAATGTTTAGAAATCTCTGGTTTTATTAGACCCCATTCATTTTTTAGAATAAAATGGGGTAGAGAGTGCAGTACTCAGTGCAGGTGAGTATAACTCAATTCCAGGAAAGCTTAGCCCTTCAGCACCTTCAGAAGTGGCTCATTCCCTCAGACCTGATGTCAAAGTCTCTGCTGGTTTCAGGTTGGGATTTGCTCAGCTGGATCCAATGCAGCACATTGGCCCATCCCAAACTCAGATGCACACAGACCACCTCCTGGGAGACAGGGGCTTTTCCAAAGGGGTTCTGAGTAATCTGTATGGACACTGCAGCATCCAAATCCTGCAAAGACCTTCCAGACTCTGTTGGGAGCAATTTATGCAGCCAAGTTTGGAAGCAGTTAATAGCAGCTGACCCAGCTGAGCCCCTGCAGTCCAATCTTGTGATGAACTGAAGAACTCTCCATTCCCACTGAACTCTTTGGGAGCTGAAGCTCCTCTGCACTTACTGGGCCTTTTGTCTCCTGGGCTCTTGGAACCTGAAAAGGCTGAGTCACCCACAGATTTCTGGCAATATCTCATGATGAAAGAAGCTACATTTATACATGTTTTCTTCCTTAATCTGAGGTGCAGAAGCTGCTGTGTTTTGATTTCATATTGAAATTACTGACTCTTCTGAAGTGATTTTCACACTCTCCTATACCAACACTAATTTTAATCAGAATAGGAACTCACTGATTTCCAAGATTGCTGATATAAAATCCTAACACGGTTGCTTCAGTTGTTTTATTTGCCCCCAGCAGAGTTCATGGTCTCAGAGTGACGATTTGGAAAGCAAGGTTTTCAGAAAGGCAAATATTTGTGAGCTAAAAGTACAGCTGACCATGCAGGGTAAACAATATTTCCAATGTGGCTCTGAACTCCCTGGAGTGTGTGATCACACAATTGTATTTCCATACTGAGCCTTTCCTTCCTTCCAACAGGATGTTGCCAAGTTTTCTGCAACTGGTGGAGAATCCAAGAACAAGTTGAAAAAGCCCACTTTGTGCTCTTTTGCAGTTTTAACCTGTCTCTACAAATTTAGCTGCCTGCTGCATCTTGGGGTAAACACAGGAAAGGGAGAGGGAATCAAAGTCAGTAAAAAGAAGTCAAATGAATTAATTTAGTTGAGCCAGTGAAAAGCAGGAATAACTTCATAGGGGTCCATTGTTTTGTACAGAATTGAAAGCTGTATAAGAAACAATGAATCAATTTTTGAAAACCTGATTGGAAAAACTCTTCTGTGAATATTAAAGATTTAAAGTAAGAAGAGCAAAGGGAAATAAGAAACCCTGTTTCTCTCAATCCCAAAGGCTTATTAAAAACCAAAATTCTTCCAGACTAAATCTGCTGTCTTTCTGTCAGTATCTTTTCCCTTTCTGAGTTCTAGGAGTAGGAGAGAAACCGAAAATTGTATTCATGTGCAGGTTTGGATTTTGAATAGACCTAAATTTCAGAGAGTGTTGGGACCAACCATTTGGTGTTGCATCTATCCTTGCTAAATTAAAGGGCACATTTTAAAAACAAATCCAATTAACTCAAAGAAAGAAGCAAAGATTGAAATTTAGTTTTAAACAGCTTTGTTGCGGAAAAAAAACCAACTCCAGCTCTCACTATCTGTTGAACTTCATCTTTTATCTCCTTCCAATAGATCTGTGTATCTTCATAACAACAAACTTTCAGATGCTGGGTTACCTGATAACATGTTCAATGGCTCTGCTAATGTGGAGATACTCATCATGTCCAGCAATTTCTTGAAGTATGTTCCAAAGAATCTCCCTCCAGCACTGTATAAATTACACTTACAGGTAATGACAACAAAGTTTTATATTCCTTTAGGGTTGTGACAAAGTGCTGTGTTGTGTAGGATTCAGCCCACACAGCCAAGCCATTCCAGTGCACTTGGAAACATCCCCAGGCCCATTTTCAGTCTCCTCTGCTGTATCCTCAACAGTTGCTGTCTCCCATGTCCTTGCTTTGTTGTCCATGAGTAACAGTGTTTTTGCAAAACACCAGGATGCTCACAGGGGACAGAAATGCTTTTCTGTGTTTTCAGGGTAATGTATTGCAAATGCCTGTGTGGTTGCATTGCTGGTCTCTTCCCTGCATATAATGATATTAATACGTAGTAGAGCAAGAAGGTGGGTCATTCTCCATGGCCATCCAGAGACTGGCCTCCCTGTTAAGTTTGCCACCAGTGCTGTTTTTCCTGAAGCTGCTTACCCCCCATGTCCTGGCTTTGCTCACTAACTCCTTTCACACAGACACTGTTTCCCATCAGTGACTCCTGTTTGCTACTGACCTGGCAATTCCGACAACACAGTTTGGATCAGTGATTCTCTACTGCTACAACTTCTCCAGCAACAGTGCAATAGCAGAAGTTGTGGTATTAACTACTCTCCAGCATTTTTAATTCCATGTCATCTGATTTTGATAAAAAGGCTTCATCCTGTCTGTGCTGGAGATCCCAGCCCTGTAACAATGGCAGAGCTGCTGCAGTGGGGAGCCCTGGATCCGCCTGCTCCGAGTGCTGACAGCTCCTTGGACATGGTTAGGCTGGAGTCTGTTATCAGCCCCTGCACTTAGGCAGTTCTCTGCTGCCTCCCAACTCTCTTTTCCCTTGAAGGTTTCACCACTAATTCCCGTTAAAGTCTTCTAGAGAATAGGCTTCTTCAGCTTGAAGAGCAGTAAAGGCAACCAGTCTGATCCTTTAAATCACTGGAATTTCTAAGTGGCATTTAGTTTTATATTTCATTTGTTTCTGCCTGCTGGCTACTCCAAAGCCACACTAAGGCCATGGGAGTAATTAAACACAGGAATGTACCTCTGGGTATGACATTAATGCTGGAAGGATGGCTGATTCCCAGCTTCCAGCCTAATTCTTCTTTATGGTGAAATCTGTCTTACAAGACTTAGAAATTCTGAGCAAACTCCAGAGGCGGTTGCCTAAATTGCAGTGTACATTGCACATAGGTAGAAGACTATGAATGCAAAATAAAACTGTCTGGGAGGCACAGGGCAAATTCTGCCTTCTTAGCCCAAAGTTTCCATGGGGAATCAATAAAAATAGTTTGTATTATTGCAGCCTAGTATTTGTATTTATTTCTTCAGTGGGATTATAACACCCCCTGAAATATCTTATGTCTAGCCCTTTTGAAGGTTAATTGCCTGTGTTAGCTGAACAGAACCTGAATGTCCTGAGTTGATTCATGCCAAGTAATGTGCTTTGTGCTCTAGAGCAACAAGCTGGAGAAGATTCCCAAAGGAGCCTTCAGTGAACTCACAGGTCTGCGGGAGCTGTACTTACAGAACAACTACTTGTCTAATGAAGGAATGGACAACGAAACTTTCTGGTGAGACTGAGCTGTGCAGTTTGTACCTCTGTGTCTGTGCCTCCTGTGGTACAGTTGAACACCTACTGAACAAAGGACATCATAAAAATCAAATTTATTAAAAGCTGTATGACGTGCATTTCACTGCTAAATCTTAGATGCTGCCATCAAAAGCAGAGGTCTGAGCGAGTGGTTGCAGAATAGTTTTATACAAAAGACACAACACTGAAATCAGCCTGTGCCACCCCCTGACTGCTACAGTGCCAGTCACACCAGGTACTAAGTGCCCTCTGGGTAAAGTCACCTAGAACAATGTTGGCAACCAGTCTCCGTTCTTCCAAACCAGTCAAAACTGAGGTTGCTTTGGACTTTTCAGTTTCTAGGGCAGTTCACTGGAAGTTAAGGCCAGACCTTCATCTTTGCTAAAGCCACTTCTGAGTTTCTGTGAAGGTGACTTGAAAGCAGCCAGAGACACAGAGCTGTGAATTCACCTGGCCCAGCTGCACCCCAGTGCAGGGGACTGGAGCAGGCAGGGGTGCAGTGGTGCTGCTCAATAGCCAGATGGCTGCAAAAGCTTTGCTACAAACTGGTGTAACAGAAATAGCCTTTGGATGTCCTAAATTTAGCCTGGGACTTAGCACTCGAAAATTTAACAGTTATTTCTCTGCTTGTTTTACCTGAAAATCCAGACCACATAATTGGTCCTGCCCATAACTTAGTTCTGTAAACTTTCCTGATCTCCAGACATGAAAATGTATCAAACTGTGCTTTCCCTTTCCATTTCCCATTCCCAGAAACCTCCCTTAGTAGTTCACTATATCTGTTTTGAGTCCACCTCCAGGTCATGTTGGACATATAATCTCTGTTAAGAAGTTCCCAAGCTGGGGAAACCTTACAAATTGCAGCAATGAAGTTCTTTACCCAAAGAGTCTATTTGTTCATTCAGAGAATGCTTGGCTAGCTGAATAGCAGTGTAGTAAGCAGTAAGTGATTTCTGTAATGCATTAGTTCTCACATTTCCTGAACACTTCCTAGTCCCCTGCAGTGGGTTATGTGGTGCCATGCAGATTGAATCTTTGAACTGAGACAGTGACTTGAAATACAGGGAATCCAGGATTCCTCAGTCCTGGCATATAACACCATTGATCCACATCCAGTTGGTATAAGTGGTTGAACTGAGGATTTAATTTAGCTTCAACTGAGACCATGGAATCCAGATTCAGTAGCTTACACAAAGCAGCTCTAGTCCTAACTCACTTCCATAATGCTGGAGGGTCAGGAGAAGTTCACTACCTTAGCCCAGGACACTGAGTTAGCATTTCTGCTTTTCATAAGAGGAACATTTCATCATCTAAAAAGCAGACTTGCTTTTCAGTTTCAGTATATCCTTTCAGAGAGACAGAAATTACTCCTGCTCAGGCTTTGTTTCTGTGAAACCAAGACCTAAATTCTGTGCTCTGATGGCACTCCTGTGGTACCTTCCTCATGGTCTTTCTTCACTGAACTTGCTCATGTGTTGCTATCTGTGGTGTCAAATGAGAGAACAGTGACTGCAAAACTCAGCCCAGTGGCAGTTTGGATGTCTGTGGACTGTGGCAGGTCCTCTGGCTGGTGTGGCTGGGGAGCAATGGCAGTGCCTAGTCTGAATCCCTAATGGCAATACAGGAGCTCCCTGTTTTGCTGTGCACATCAGTCACACCATGAGACAAAAAGGGCAGTCAGTAGTGGGAGCTGTCCTGGGTAAAAAGACTCTAAAGCAAAGATTGTAAAATCCTAGGGGACGTTGGTTATCATTTCACCTTGCCAAATCTAAATGGAAAATGTTTTCTTTCCTTCTTTCCCAAGGAAATTGTCCAGTCTTGAATACCTGGATTTGTCCAGCAATAACCTCTCACAAATCCCAAGTGGTTTACCTCGAAACATCGTCCTCCTCCACCTGGAGAAGAATGCAATTAAGGTGATTGACAGAGATGTGTTAACCCAAATTAAGAACCTGGAGTACCTTCTGCTCCACAATAACAAATTAAAAGCCCGAGGGATTCACCCATTAGCCTTCCAGGGCTTAAAAAAGCTGCACACTGTCCACCTGTACAACAACATGCTGGAAAGGATTCCCAGTGGGCTGCCCCGGCGTGTGAAAACACTTATGATCCTTCATAACCAGATCTCTGAGATCAACAGGAATGACTTTGCTACCACTTACTTCCTTGAGGAGCTGAACCTGAGCTACAACAAGCTCAAAAGTCCCCAGATCCATCGGGAGGCCTTCCGAAAGCTGAGGCAACTAAAGTCCTTGGATCTTTCTGGAAACAATCTCCACACAGTCCCCTTTGGCTTTCCAAAGAACTTGCAGGTCCTGAAGCTGAAGGAAAACGAGATAAGCATCATCCCAAAAGGGACTTTGTCTGGCATGACAAAACTGCGGGAACTGTATTTGAGCAACAATAAACTGAAAGTAAATTCAATTTATTCAAGAGCTTGGAGAGAACTCAGCAGTCTCCAGGTAGAAACACCACCTTCTCTAATTGTTGTAGTGATGCTGATGTCCTTGTCTGTCTGCCTAAGCCAAACTGCATAACACCAGTACTAGATGTGCTTGGTCCTCATGTTCTGGGCTTGCATTGTAAGAGCTACACACTCTGTTTCCAGATAGAAGTGATGTGCTGTTGTGCCAGAGGTGGGTACCTCCCACTGCTGGCCAGGGCATTGGCCCACCATGTACTGCTAATTCTGGGAAATGTAAAGATAGCTTTGTTTCTGAACCCTAGCAGTGTCCTATATTTTCAGATAAACATTAGTGAATGTTGTCATTAAGACTGAAATTAGGCCTTTCAAATAGCTTGTCTCCCAAAAGATTTAAAATCAGCTCTGAATGGAGACAGCAGGAGGAAGGAATGCATAAACAAAAACACTCTTAATTCTCAAAGCCCCCACATCAGCTTATGGTCAGACAGGCCAAGCTGTAGGATTTAGCAGCTCAGCTGGCTAAGGCACCTGGATAGCAGCTAGGAGGTCTGGATTCAATCAGCAGTCTTCTCATTTGCTTAATTGTTGGAGAAAGTTAAACACAAACCATAAGGCAGGCTGGAACAATCAGATTTGTGCTGTGCAAGATGACCTTTCACAATTGTTATGCTGGCTGAAGGATTTGTCTGCCTTTCCTTTTAGGCAACAGCCCCTTTCCTGCAGTGAAAGGTATTACCTTTGTCATACGGCAGCCACTGCGGGTTCGTATGGTCACTGTGCAGGCAGAGTGCACATCTCAGAGCAGATCAGGGATAAGGGACATGGAACATATGTCACACTGGCCCCAGTGTGTGTTCAGACAATCCAAACGTTAATCTGTGTGAACATTTCCCTTTCTGTTGTTTCTGGAACTAAACAATAGCTTGTTTTTCAGTTAATATGAATCAGCAATGCAGCAGCAGTATCTGCAGAGCTGTTGGTTTGCATCAGCTGCAGATTTGATCCATGGTTTAATAATACACTTTGCCTTTGTTTGATGCCTCACTTATGTATGTGTGTGTGTGTGCATGCAAATACACCTAACATGAAAAGTAGTCTGGAAGGAAGATGCTGTTGAGAATTACAGCTGCTTGGATTGTTTTTCTGCAGTCCCTTAATAAAAATGTAGGTTGTTTTATTTTCAAACAAAATTGGGTCATGAGACCTGTTAGGCAGCTTGACTTGGCTGGAATAAGCTTTCATTCTTGTAGGGCCCATTCCAGCTACTTCGTGGCACTTTTATTCTACTGTCACTCCCTTGTCACTCCTCAGTGTCAAGCCAAAGTAACATGTTGGAGAATCAAACACTGGCCCTGCAGTTGGACCTACCCCACAGCAAACCCCATTCACATCAAACAAGGTTCAGATAATAGCACACACTTAAAATTCTGTGGGGCTCATGGTGCATTTTTGGCTGGTGCTTTTCTTTGGAATAGTATTACTGTTGGTTAGTTGTTTCCATTATAGTTATAGTTGAATATTTTTTATCATTAAGGGCTTAACTGTGCAAGTGGTTTCTGAGTTGGTGCACTGGAGTGCATTTGACTGATAACCAGTACATAAGATCCTGATGGTGCAGGTACTTAGTAAAGGCTTTAGTCCTCACTGTTTCCATGGAAATCACTGGAGACTTTCTGCAACTGCAAAGCAAGACTTTTACATAATGCACTTGGCAGTGCTGGGCTAACAGTTGGACTCAATGATCTTAAAGCTTTTTTCCAACCTAAAGGATTCTATGATTCCATGATAATTGTTTGCCAGACTGGCATTATGTGGGGAATAAAAACACTGGAATCATGTTGTTTGCAGAAGTGTAGCTTTGAATAGTGTGTTACTAGTGTGTGTCAGCTTGGTGCTATGAAAATGCTGCAATACAGGATAACAAAACACTGCTATTGATCCATTCTCTTGCATAAAATTAAACAGAGGAGTGATAACGACCTTTAGTCCTGATGTCTCCCTCCATGTTAGAACATTTCCAGATGTTTTTATGTGTAGCTGTACCTAGTCCCTAACCTTAGCCAGGGAAGTGTTTGCAGTAGCAGCTTCCAAGGAATTCTCAGGCATATCTCAAACCCAGCCTGTTCTTAATTTACTTAAAGCCTGGGGACAGAGATAAATAAATGTTGGAGCTCCAAAACAAACCAGCATGATGTCTGATGTGAAATCAGGATGCTAAATAGCAGTGTAAGAGAGTAGAATTGTCTTGGCCACACTTACTTAGATGCAAATTAGAGGCAGATTAAATTAGTTTATGCTATAATAAATACCAATTCAAACTTAAATATCTTCTGGATTGTTTCTAATATTTAAATTCAGTTATTTATTTGACCCCTGGTTGTCTCTTCCTTGCAGTCACTAGACATGGCTGGCAACCAGCTGACATCCATCCCATTGGGCCTGCCTGAATCTCTGGAATATCTGTATCTCCAGAACAACAAGATCACCACGGTTTCAGAGCATGCTTTTGAATCCACACCCAAAATAAAGGGGATTTACCTCAGGTAAGGTCAAGTTTCCACTTAAGCACACAAGATTAGTTTTCTTCCTTGTCCACTTTATAATTGCTTACATTTTAGGAAGTGTTTAAAATGCTAACTTTCTAAATGAGCAACTTTGTTTTATAGTAACATGTGAGGAAACTATGTTCATCTGCTCAGGAAAGACATGGATACACATAATAAGCTCTTTCTGTTCAGAGAGCTTGTCTTTTCTGTGCTTATTAGAATGGATTGGCATGTTAGTAATTCTGGGAAATTAATGCTTAATATTGTGTCATATTCCAATATTCAACTGTGACCCAGAAGTTTACAGTCCACTTCTAGGAGCGCAGCTTTGCCTGTGCCTGTTGGCCCTGGATTTTGACAAAATCCCCCTCCGGTGAGGGTGTGTGACTAATGTTGAAGTTGTGCACGTTCCCTTGATAGTTTTGTCAGAAACAAGTGGCCAGTTGCAACTCTGACAGTTACGTAACTAAGATTAGAAGCTTTGCTGGTTTTTTTCTCACTCTGTCGGTTGGATGAGGATTTTTTTTTTATAGGTGACAGATACTGACCTTTTTTACATGTAATGTAAACTCACAGTAATGTAACTGGTTTAAGCAGAGCTTTATACCACAAGAAGTGCAGCAAGAATCTGTCCCAGTAATATATTCAGTTTTAAACTGATGGCATATTATTGAAAATATTTATTAGAAGTAACTTATGAATCCCTATAGAATATTTGATTAAGCTGATCCAGTAGATGTGTTCAAAAAGCTCAGTCTGCACAAGACTAAATATGGTCTTATTTTGTCTGTATGCAACTAAACTGCCCTGTAGTTCTGAATAACTCTGGAGCATACCTTTTTGGATGAATGATTCCATACCAGGCAAATAAAATTACAAAGTCTGGTGTAAATTAGAGCAGTCTGTCTATTCAGCTGCTCACATTTATGAGATTTTAGTGAATGCTTGGATGCGAACCAGAAACCACATACCACATTCTATATTTCTATATAAAGAAGAAAGGAATTTGCAAAACAGTTTTGCTAACATATTTAGGAGGCAACTCCACCCAAGCTAAGTTGTATTTTTTAATGGGAGACTATTAATCACTGGGAAACAATAACATACATATGGAATATTAGACAGAATATGATTTTAAGCGTGTTCACAAGTCACAGACCAAGCAGTAAATGTGAGAGGTTCTTAAACTGCAGATTATTCCTGGAAACACAAATAACAGCTGAAAAATTACTGCATGTTGCTTTTTTTCTAAGGAATACTTGGTACCAGTATTTTGAGTTTTGTGGGTGAAGAATTAAGGTATCAAGGAGTGACAGAGAATCTCATGAAAAATCAAGCTACACTTTGAAATGTGGGCTATGGAGCAGATGACTTTCCTCTTTGGGAAGGAGGAAGCAGAATAGCAAGAGAAAGAATTTGTGGGGGAGGAATATATAATGATTTTGTTTCCTTCCCCCATCCAGAGGAGCCAGCACTTCTAGAGCACTGTTGTGGATCAGTGTAAAGACAGAGTAACTTGGATCAGTGGAAAGTTAGAGGAACTCTGCAGAATGGCTTCCTCCAAGTCTCCTCATTTCTGTGTTGGATATAAAAAATGGGTTTAACAGAAGGGCATTTTTGTTTGTTTACAGGTTTAATAAGATTGCAGTTGGAGCACTGAAAGAAAGTACCTTCCAAAACCTAAAGTACTTACAGGTACTGGATATTGAAGGGAACCTTGAATTCAGCAACAGTTCAAAGAATAAGGATGATTCAGAAGAGGAAATGGAAGATGAGGAAGAGGAAGAAGAACTGAGATAAAATGTGAACTCACACAATCACACCATGTGAGAGGTAACAGCTGTAGTTCAAGGATCCAATTCTCAGACTTTCGTGCAAATAATTCCAATTTACACATATGATTAAAGCATAACAAGGGTGATTGAGCCCTGGACTCAAAGACTTCCACTAAAACATGACTGTGAATTGCAAATCAAGAAGGTTTGAAAATACATTATTTTGTAAAATGAAACAGTCAGTATATATCTGTGTTTTAGCAGAGGCAGTGGACTGTTCCTAGTGGCTTCTGCTTATAGCCACAGCAGGCACAACAGTTAAATATGAACATCCTTGTTTACTAATTCGGATAACAAAAAAATGAAAAGGTATTTCATGATAACTTTTAAGCAGGTAGCTCAAAAGGAAAACAAAGAACAAACTAGAAAGCTTACTGATGCAGAAGACCATGTGAGCTGAAAATGGATTTAAAAAATTATGCAAATTAAAGTAAGATTAGACCCACTGTCTGTTGAACACGGCATTAAGATTACAACCTGTCTCAAGCAGTACTTAAATCACGGACCACTTGGAGTGGGAAAATAATGCTATACTTGGTATATTTCTTATGGAAAGAATAGTCTTTCTAGTTGAATCTCTTATATTCAACTGCAGAAGAAAAGATGAAGGGAGAATAACGTTTGAAGAATATGCATTTTTTCATAAGAATAACGATCTGCCTAATGTATCTCTTAAGCATCTTATATTCAAAGACAATGAGATTCAGGACTACTCTTTACTTCTGGAGATTTAACCTTTAAGAGTGGAAAAAGAGAATTAGCTTTCTCCCTAATCAACATTTTGTCACGGAGAGTGACACAAGGAATTGCTAGGAATAGTGCTAATACGCTTAAAAGATGATGGGGCTTGGAAAGGGCAGAAGCTACTTGGAAAGTCAAACACCAGACCTCGAGGCTGGGCTGTATGAAAACTTTGTGAGGGAAGAAATAATTTATATCTGCAGACTTAGAGTACATATAACTTCAAAATCAGTGTATCTCTGGTTTAGTTTAGGACACGTGTGACATGTTAGCAGGTACTAAGTTTATCTTACTCCGAATTCTGTATTGCATTATGTAATTTATTTTATTTTTCTGTTTTGCAGGAAAACATATGGAAACTTACATATATGTCTATGTGTATATATCTATATAGATATACAGAGAACACTTAGCAGAACGTGCAATGAATTACGCAGAAACTGTCGTGGCACTGAGCCAGGCTCATGGAAGACAGTGTGTTACAGTGCCTTATTCAGGGAAAGACCCTGAATGCCTTTCCAAAGCTTCCAAATCATCTTATACAAGACCCAGGATCATAAGGGATTGCTTGGGAACTCACAAAAGCTGGCTTTTGTTTCTTCTGTTTCTCTTCCTTCACTGTTTCCATCTGTAATATGGGGCTGTTTTCAACACATGCCTTCAAATGCCATTTTTGTCGCTGCATTTTAAGTGAACCATGCATAAGCTTCTTTTCCTCCACCCCAAAGAAGCTGTTGCTGATCAGGCAAGATGAATATTTTCAGTAGTTTCATGTGTGGAGCAGTGTATGAGGCATTTTGGTCATCAAGCAACACTAATAATTCTGGATGCAACTACTCCTCTGTTATAAAAATGTGTATATTTGGATGAGAAAAACAAAATAAGGCTGGATCCCAAAATATTTTATCTCTACTGCCAAAGCCTGCAGTATATTCCTGTTTTAGAAAGGTTTTAAGATAAAACTATTGCTCTTGTGAATATATATATATATATATATATATAAAATCTGTATGTCTGCCTTCCAGAGCTTTGCTAAAGTCTCTGTTTGCTCTTGTATGCCCGTGTGGCAGTTGTGTGAATGTCTCTAAAGGTATGGAGTGACAGTGTGAAGTGTAATATATGTGGTTGAATTTTTTACATAGTGTATCTTATTCTCATTGAGAGTCAGGAGTGAGACTAGTGATGTAAAAGAGATAAGTGAGCGTGGGCTGTCTTAGGAGAAAACTGTTAAGTGTCAAGAGAAATTTGTTTAGTTCAAGTCTTGAGACAGTGCCTGGTGTTGTACTCAAAGCCTCACCTATTTTATGATGTCAAGTACTTTCAGCTCCTGTTGGAGTCATGGAAAATAAGGAAACCAAGGAAAAGAAGACCCACGGAGGTACAAGTTTTTTAGTTGATTATAATGTCCTTCATCTGAGGCAGTTAATCTGCATGAGGAAATGGTCTTTTCTTTTGAGGATTTCTGATTGAACACATGTTGTTTTGTACACTGCATTCCAGGATTTACTTGGAAACACAGTTGGCTTAATTTTTTACCAGCTGTTTTCCTGCTGGAGATCTAGTTCCACACTCTCCCTTTGGTTCCCATAGCACATGACAGTAATTTCAAGCTGTTTCCTACCTTAGACAATTCAACACAATCATCAATCATAGAAGGAAAGATTTCTTCCTGAAAAAAATAAGAACTTGGCCCTAAAAACTGCAAACCCCCATATTTTTGAACAGCAGCTATACAGCTGAGCAATAAAACGGCCTTCTTGACTGCTGGGATAGATTTCTACATAAAATGTTTACAGAAGTAGCTCAAGTCAACTAGCTATCTCCAGCAAACACCAGTGGAGGTTTTGTTAGTCTTTGGTGAAACAGAGCAATTGATTAAACTCCTGAACAAGCTGAGAATATGCAGATTTATACAGTTTTATGGAGAACTGTTCTATTATCTTTAAACTTCTGTCCCTTACACTGTGCTCCTGTGAAGAGTCAGTTGCCTCGGACTTCCTTTGAATCCCTTGAGAGTCTGATGCACTGAATGCAGGGTGAAGGTGCATTTTAGCACCTGTAGGTCAGGCCCAAAATGTCAGAATGATACATACACTGTTAAGCTTCTTTAGCAAGCAGCAGCCTTTGCCAAAGGAGACCCACCTACAGCTGAAGGAATGTATCATGTAGACCAGGCAGAGGCAGGAAACCCTTATCCAAGTTTATTTCAAAAAAAAAAATGCATGCTGTCCTTTAAATAGGACAATGTTTTCCAGCAGAAAAAAAAAAAAAAGACACCCTTCTTTCCCAGTAAAAGCCTAAAACCCCACAAGAGGAATGTATTTTGATTGCTTTGTAAGAGATTGATGAGGGAGAACCACAGGCCTGATTCCTCACTTACCTGGTATCATCAGCACCTATGACATTGGACATAATACTGTCAAACCAAAATGGTAGTTTATGTCTTTTAAAGGAGTAAGAAGCTTGATGAGAGATGTTGAGAAATAGTCAGAACTCCGTGGGACTAAGCCCACATAATTTTTTGGCTGTGGGTGGTAGCCTTAATCCAAAGATCCAGCCTTGGGTAGAGCAGGACCCATGAACAGGCTCTAATTTTATTATTTTCTTTAGTGAAAATGAGAGTTGGGAAACTGGAATTTTCTTAGGCCACAAAGAGGTAACACAAATGTTGTTCTCATGTAACTTTCTTCCTGTGAATTGCTTGGATTTGGGAAAAGAAAAATAGAAAGATTTTAAAGCTGAGATAGATGTATAAATAGTGAAAACTTGAAGTCTAAAACATTCAGTTGGCAACTTTATCCCTAAGTATGCATTTGCACAGGCCACATGGTCTGTATGGAGGAGTTTATTTGCTTTTTTGCTTTTAAAAGCCATGTTTCCTCATTACAGAGGATACTGCACAAAACAGGGGGAAATGGGATTTTTTCAAGCTACAATTTTTCACAGCAACAGGAGTACAAATGCAGCATGTGAGCTAGAAAGAACTAATCGGGTGCCAAAAATAGCCCCTGGATAATGAGCTTTTATTTCAGACGGTGGGCACGTAGCCCATCTGTGTCTCCATGTGGATGGGCCATTCTGCAGCCATCCTGCCCCTCATCCCTGTTCCTCTGGGATCCTCACCCCATGGCCAGCCATCCTGCCCCTCATCCCTTGCTTTGGGATCCTCACCCCATGGCCAGCCATCCTCCCCCTCATCCCTTGCTTTGGGATCCTCACCCCATGGCCAGCCATCCTCCCCCTCATCCCTTGCTTTGGGATCCTCACCCCATGGCCAGCCATCCTCCCCCTCATCCCCTTCCTTGGGGGTCCTTGCCCCATGGCCATTCCCTCACGAGGAATGGGGCACCCAGCACCTGCTCCCTGCCCACTCCTGCCCTCTCCTCACTCCTGCCCCACACGGCTCCCCTCGGGGAACCCCATGGCTTGTTATTTGGGTGTTTCTGGGAAGAAAGGCCCAGGAGAGCTGTTTCTTCCCCAGAGGTATTATCTCCCCATACAGCGTTATGCCCTTTGCCTCCCCTGGGTGCTGTGAGGGGCTGGGGGTCAGACTGGATCCTGGGAGCCCATTTTCCTCTGCTTTCCACGTTCACACTACTGGAGGGCTCCTCCTGCTGTCCCAAAGGGGCAAAAAAGTCCCCTAGAGGAGCGGGCGCCATCCCGCCGGCTGTGAGGGAGGAGCGGCCCCGGCCACGGCCGTTCCTCTCTGGGGAGGGAGGTGGCACAAGGCCGCGGCTCTCCCGATGCCAGGGTGGCGTCCCTGTGAGCCCCTCTGGAAGGAACACCCTGATCCCGCTTGTCTCCAGCCTCGGCTGGCAGGAGGGGTGAGTTGTGGGGACACCAGCGGCCATGTGGGCAGGGCGGGAGGCAGGTGAGGGGCGGGGGCTCAAGCGACTCTGTGGTGTGGTAAGGGGGGGTCCTGCTCTGCCTCGAGGGCCTCACACACCGTGCTGTGGTGGTTGGGGTCTAAGTGTTATATTTAATGAAAAAGAAGTGCTTTATGCAGTATGTATATATTTTTCTGAGGAGAAAATTAGTTAATTTTTTTTTTTTTTTTAATTAGGGAAGATGGGGCAAGACTAAAAGAGTGTATAATGACAGGACAAGGTGGGGTGGGTTCATATTGAAAGAGAGTAGGTTTAGATTAGGTATTAGGAAGTAATTCTTTACTGTGAGGCACTGGCCCAGGTTGCCCAGAGAAGTTGTGGATGCCCCGTCCCTGGAAGTGTTCAAGGGAACAATGGGGCTTGGAACAACTTGGTCTAGTGGAAGGTGTCTCTGCCCATGGCAGGTAGGTTGGAACTGGATGATCTTCAAGTTCCCCTTCCAACCCAAACCATTCCATGAATCTGTGATTCTGTGAAAAAAAAAATAAAAATTAAAGAAACCTCCAAAGGAAAACCTTGGATGAAATATGAATGGGGATGTGGTGGGGCAGAGCAAGGCTACAAAGGCCTCCCTTGTGGGAGTGGCAGCAGCTCCTGAGGAACTGACTGCAGCCCTGGCAGCAGGACAGAGTCCCTGGCAGTGGGACAGTGTCCTGAAGTGGGACAGTGTCTCTGGCAGCAGGACAGAGTCCCTGCCAGTGGGATAGTGTCCCTGCAGTGGGACAGTGTCCCTGTGGGTCTGCTCCCCGGGGCTGGCAGCTGCATCCCTCACTAGGGGCTCTTGGCCATCAGAGCTCTTGGCTCATAAATCCTGCAGGATTGTACATTAAAAGGGCAGGTGGGGAAAGGATCCTCCAATTCCTGCAGGTGCTGAGGAGCTGGGCTGGCAGGGTTGCTCCTGAGACCTCTGTGCTACAAACCCCCTGTTCTGCTGCTGTGCTAGATGGATAGAGGGGACTTTTCCTGAGCAGGCTGAGGACCTGAGTAGCAGGTGTTAGGTACATCCAGGAGGAAGGCTATGGACCTGCATTAACAACGTGGATGAGAATGGGAAGTATCCTCCTTCCAGAGACCCCACTGCCATTTTTTCTGCTTCCCAGTGATCCACACAGAGCTGGGAGGCAGGAGGGGGCCGACCAAAACTTTTTGATTGTTCTCGCTTGACTGTGTTTCCTAATGATCAGTAAGAGTTTAGCTTGTTAGGCTGCTTGTCACCATGTTGACTGAGCACACTAACTTTTTTACAGATTCTGCTTACAAAAAAACTAAGCAAATTTATTCTTATTTAATAATAAAATACTTTACAAATAGTCTTTTTTGATGGGAAGCCATCTCTTGGAAAGCTTCTATGCTATAGTCCAATATCCTGTAATTGATTTCATTTTACTCTAATATTGGTGAGTTTTGCTTCCCAGGTTTGGGAATAGATGTCCCCAAAACTTAAACATATATAGAGTTTTATATAATATGAATTTAGCCTTGTTTTTTCAAGATATTTCTTTTTCTGATGGGATTAATTTATGGAGGTCATTGTAATTGGTTTATTATGTTGCTAATACAAGAACAGTGAGTAAATTCCCTGAAGAACTCCATTTCCTTAAGTAAGGAAAATATTGGTGTGCCCTGTAGCTCTGATTCATGCTGCTATTGTGAAGTCAGCCAGCTGTGAGATATATGTGTAGGCAATGGATGATAAATGTGTTCTAATAATCCAGTATACAAAGTATTTCCATAAAAATTCTTCAGTAGTATCCAAGGACATTAAACAGTCCATCAGTAAAGTCCCTCTTCAAATGGTTTTGAATCAGGCAAAGACTGTTTTAATGCACAGTTGTACAGGCTATCTCAAGTTTTCCCCATGAAAGTTCCAGAATCTGTTTTTAGCATATGATTATGATACTGCTGAGAATGTTGCTTCTGATAAAAATTCATGTTGATTTTCAGTATTCTCATTTCTAGTTGCATACAAGAAATTAATGATACTTATGCTTTTATTACTTGGGATATAATTGTGTATTTGTCGACAGTCATCACAGAAGTTAGCTTTAAAAAAATGCTAAGATATATCTTTTATACAGGATTAAAATTAACTTTGATAACTTACGGAGCACTCTACATCTCTCCTCTTCTTTGTGGCAGACTTGGGGCTGTTTAATTCCAATGCAGCAGTGGGATGAAACTCAAAGCCCTTCCTGCTAGAGCTTGATCCAACCACAGTGGTGGACTGACACCCTCCTGTCCATCCTGATTCCTCCTTCCCCAGATATTTGGTTAGGAAGGATTTCATGTCAGAGAAATGCTTTCTTCTATTAAAAAAAAAAATCAGGAAGACTGGATGATTTATTCTAAAGCAAAGATAATGTATTTGCTGATTAAACTAGCAGTGTAGACTACCCAAATCTCTGTGCTTTAAGTTTGTTTTCAAGAAATCTCATTAAATATTAAAGAAATATTTAAAGTATTTCAATGGAAAAAAAGATGGAAGATTATGATTAAAAATGCTCAGTTTGACTTAGTTCTGTATACTTTCCACATGTTTTTAATAGCCTAGTGGTAAAACCCAATAAAACCACTAGAAGCAATGAAATCATAATGAAACATCTCAAGGTCAGTCTCATTTTTCTTTTGGTTTTGCCATTTAGCCCATACAGTATTTGTTGCAGATGTAATGTGAGATATCTGTGAACATAAAACACTTCTTGTTTTGCTTCCCCTTCTTTTTCCATCTTATTAAAATACCTGGGTTGTTTTTTTTGGGGGGGAGGTGGGAGCTGGAGATGTTAAATCCTTATTAGGAAAGTTCAAAAGCAACAGTTAATTACAGTGAGTTTCATGTGGTGGGTCGAATCCTGGCTTTCAGCTGTTGCTGTGTGCAGAAACACAGCAGCAGGCATTTGCTTCCCAAATGAAATGCAGAGACCTCTTTGTGCTGAAAGGTGACTGCTTTCAGAGCAACAGATGCAGAACTCTGTGCCTTGCAGAACAAAAACTCCTATGATGGAGCCTGGAAAGCACAGCTGTGACCTACCTGAGCACATCTGTAATTCCCAGTGGAATGGGAAGTCCAGAGTTTTGTAATTACTTCAGGAGCAACGTTTGCTTGTTCTCCCCCTGGACTGAATGTTCTGTGCTGGTTTGGAAGGAAGGAAGCTGGGAAGGGATACCTGTGGATACCTGCAGACTTGCCTTTAGTGGCTGTCCAGAGGCAGGAGCTTTGGGAGGAGAGGGATGCCCTGCTCCCCCCTACATCTCCAGCTGTTGGTACCTTCTCATTTTGGAGCCAGCAAGGAAAGGAGGTTTGATTCTATTGCAGGAGAAGAGGTTGGACATTCTCCATCTTCCCCTAGCAATACTCCCCATCTTGTCTTTCTGAAGCCTTCTGTGCTCGTTCCCCAAAATACCACTGTCTCAGTAACAGACTGCTGTGATTTTATGCTGACAGCCTGTAAAATCTCTAAAATATCCTGTGATACAAATCTGCCAGAAATCTCAGCTGTGCCAAATCCATTCCTGTATATCATCTTCCAGGCAACGGGGATGCAACTGTTGCTACTTTATAAATGATGGAATCTGAGGTTTTGTCACTTAAAACAGAAGCCTGGCAATTCCGTGAATACTGTGAGTACTGATCCTGTGCTTCCAGAGAGATAGAAGTGGCTGATCCAAGGTAATCATATGAGTCCTCTTTAATGTGTTACATAACTGTCTCAGTCTTCAGCTCATTTATCCTTGCCATGCATCACCCTGTTGAAGCAGAAAAGGACTTTTTCTCTGTTTATAGATGGGCAGCAAACCCTGCATTCCTGTGGTCACTTGACCATGAGATCACATGAGAAGTCTGAGTGAATAACGGACTGACCTTAAGCAGTGACCACCCTTCCTGTTCTATTGATCTCATCCATTTGGGGTTTTGTGGGACAAACCCTCTTATAAATTCCAGAAGTATCAATCAGTATGCTCCAAAGCACTTAGTGAGGAATGAAATTTTGAGCATCTATCACCTCCTTAGTTTTAGGTGAAATCACAGGCTAAAGTGAGAATTTCATTTGCAGCTCAGCCCTTAGTGAATGGATGCATTAAATTTGTCTTTTCCAAATGCAGCAAAGTCAGATATTTTCCAGCCATTATTATTGCAAGAGGATATGCTCTCCCCCTGCAAGATAAACAACAGTAGCACCCCTGTAGTAAAACCTTCATTGCTTTGTCTCCTCACTGAGTACTCAGTCCTCAGCTGGAGGGCTGTACTGGGGCCAGCTCAGTGCCTGGAGGGGAGCAGCAGCAATTCCTCCGTGCCCCCGTGTCTGTAATGAAAGAGCTGCCTTGCTGTAAAAACACACCTGGGCCTTCAGCAGAGCCACAGATATGGGAGTACTTAGTGTTGGGCAAGATCAAAGGCATCTGGAGTTTTCCAAATTCAATTCCCAGGTGACACATTTTGCTTGCACGCATCAACCACCTTCTGCTGGTAGTTACCTCTTTTTTATGGAAAGCACAGAAAGGACTGAGATCATTTCCAAGACTGTCCATCTGGCTGGAAGATGAAGCTTTCCATCTGCTTTGAAAGTATTACAAATCAGTTCTCTGTTGTTACAAAGGGACTAAAATTAATGTGTGTTGTGAATTGAAAAGCAAGAGCTCATCAGGTGGGGACGTTACACAGTTACTGTGTTTTCTAAGTGATTTAGAATTCCTGGTAGAGCAAGGAGGGCATCTACAATTTAATGTTTTGGCTAATTATTTAGATCATCTGATTTGTGTGTTGGGATGCACATTCAGGTGGCACAAATAAGCTTAGCTGCAATTAAGTCATTTAAGTGGAATCAATTAAGACTAGCTGAGAAAATGAGTAACTATTAGTTCCATAAACTTCCCTGTTTGGGTAGACAGCCAAAAACTCTTGGGGGTTAGTGGGATATGTAAATGCTCTGGTTGTGTCTCTTTCTCCCAGTTCTAATTCTTGCACAAGTATTTATTACAGCAATTCGACACTTCAAAACTTCCTTGGCATTGGCAAAATCCTCAGAAACCTGTTTAAATATGTGTTTAATGATGTTTCATGCCACAGCAATCTGGAGTGGCTTCTTTCCTCTCAGTAGTATCATCAGAGCAATGCAGCTGCAAATTAACAAGCATAAAACAACTGCCTCTGATAAGTATGTGTTAATTTGGGTTGCTTCCCAAATTATTTCTTCCATAGCTGTATACAATGCACCACTCTTCTTAATTATCTTCTCTCCCTCCTCGAGACTCTTCCCTTGTGTATAATTTAATTGGCTCAGTTCCCTTTCTTTTTAGCAGGAGGAGGCAACTTCAAACTAAGATTGAATGTTGCCAGTTAAGAAATATGTTCTTCCCACATATGCTTGAAAGTATTCCATGCAAACTCTTGTAATTAGTGATTGATTGGTTGGTTGATTGATTTTTTTAATATAAAAGTTTTGAGACTATAAAGGTCACGTTTGTTTTTGTGCTCTGAAGAAAGTAGGAGAAACATATTTACCAACAGAAAGCTTGCACTCTAACTCGATAATCAACAGCTTTGTTATTTTTGTTGAAAGGAAATGCCATTATAGCAGGAAAATGTGAACAGATCCATGCATACAAATATGCTGTGGAACCTACTGCTCTCCTAATTGCACTGTTGTCAAGCTGCTTGACAACACACACCAGGAGGCACAGAAAATAGCTAAATGGAGGAAAACTTACCATAAAAATTCTCATAACTTCAGTGTTTGCCTCTCCCCAGCTCACAGTGGTGCCTTGTGTTCAGTGCAGTGACTGCAGGAGCAGTCAGATGCTCTGGTCAAGGTCACAATACACTGACCAACATACACCAGAACAAAGAACCCAAGTGTCTTAGGCCTCCACTTAGCAGTATTTCATACCACAAATTATAAAGATCAGGGGAGAAACTGGACCACTGCCTTCCTCCCAATGGAATGGGAGGCACATATTGGTGTAACCCCCGAGTTTTAAAGATCCAAACACTGTAATGTAAAAACCACAATGCATTTCAAATTTGCAAAGCAGAACTGGACACTCCTTGAATAGCATTTGAATGCAGAAAGCTATTAAACAGCCTGTTGATGCCATACAAATATGCTCTCACACATTAGACTTCCACATTGCCTGCTTGCCAGAGAGTAATGGGCAAAATTGTGGTTTCTTTTGCTGTGTAGGACTTGTGCAGCACAACTGACTGAGTCTTCTGGTCTCTGATGCTTTATCTCACCCAGAGTTCTCCTTGTAGAAGTCACAGCTTCTTAAGCTCTGGAGTTGACTTAGACCTCTTGAGACATGACTGTGCTGAAGAGTGGCAGACCAAGTGAGCTGCCTCAGGCAAGCAGGCAGAAGGATTGCACTTTGCAGTCAGCCAAAGGCTGTAGGTGGCTGGGGCAGAGTGTGGTGGTAAGGCCAGCAGCACTTTTTGCCTGGCAGACCACGGCCTGTTGGCATGGTGAGTGGCCATACTCTCCAAAAACACTTAGCTTGGAACTACTTACTTCAAATCTTGGATCTCCTTAGCCTTTCTTCATCATTTTATCTATGCAAAGTGACTGTAAACTGATGGATGACTGGCAGGATTATACTATCACTTCATGTAGCTGTAATTGACTGTGTGAAGTTGAAACTTTGTGTTTTCCTTGTGGGCACAGTTGGCAGGCAGAGATTCTGCCCTCTCCACGTGCCCTTCCCCTGCTTCATCCCTGGCTGCTTGATCTTGTCCCTGCATCACCCTTTCACTTGTGTTGACACAACTGTCTGTTTGGACTGTGCTAAAAAACATATGTGAACTGGTTTGAATTAAAAATACTTCTCATCTGATTCTTTGTCTGGCTTCATAAATAATGGGGTCTGAACAGCTGGGAGAGGAGGGGAGGCAGTGCAGGTTGGAATGGACAGCTGGGGAAGGATGAAGGGGACCTCCTGGAGCTGCCAGTGCTGCTGAGGTGAGAAGTGTCAGATGTTGTGTTTGTCAGTCAGTGTTTCTGCCTGTTCAGAGAGGCCCAGAGCAGCCTCTGCTCTCCCAAATCACTCATTTTAATGACACTCCATAGCGCAGGTCCATTACAGGACTTGTTCTGGAGCAAATTCCTCTGAATCATTTCAGTTCTTCCCTATTCTTCGTGTTCTCTGTTTGTTGTTTTTACTCTAGGGTCAAATCAGGAAAATAGTTACCAACTGTACCTGTTTTCAAATTAAGACATAATTTCTGAGGAATTATAGACAAAGGAGACTGACTGTGTGTGTTCTTTCAGGCTTTACTATTTGATAATTAAACTACCTATACTACAGTGCTCTCAGGCAAGTAATTAGTGCATGACATAAGAAATAGTCTGAACAGGAGCCCTCAGAGAAGAGGTGACTATGCACATCCCAGGAAAAGCACTAATCATATGCATGAAGCACTTCTGCTTCTTGTGAATGCAGAAATTGTCCTTTTGGACTGGGTTATTTTTTCTCTTCATATGAGAGGAGCATATGAGAATACCAGACACGTTATCTGAAACTGCCGTGCCACAAGTAACTAAATATAATATGTCACGTGTATTGGTATGAACTGGTATGTCATCTCTGGATCAAATCCCAACTTTTCAGAAGGTGTCCTCACTTCCACTCTCCATTTTGGCAGAGAAATAAGAAGACACTAATAGTGCAAGTGCACAGACAGCCTGTTTTTAAATGGCAGGTTTATTAAAAATGTCCTATATCACAAACATTGGAAACATACTCGGCAGATTTTACTGTAACTGAAAGATCCAGTAGATCGTGGAAAGGGAGTAACTGTCAGTGTAAATCAACCACTGGATTATGAGAAATAATGAGGCATTTTCCACAGCAAACTCCTCGCCAAAGCCCATCGTCACTCAGCATCCTGGGGTTCCAGTTTGAGTTCAGTTGCCCTTAGGATGCAGCACACGGTTCATGAGTTGAGCTTTGAGTTTGTACATATTTACAGTAGAACAGCCTACAGGTTCCAGGAGAGGACACGTTAGCACCAGTGCTTATGGATTAGGGCTCACCTCGCCTCTGCCACTGCATGTGCATGGGACTGACTTTACTGAAGAGTTAGGTTAAAAAAAGGTTCATAAATCTGGCACTTGGAAGGCAAACTGTGCTCTGCAGTGACCTAGGAATTCTTTGTGTATCACACTTGAATGCCTGGCTCTGGAGGCTGCCCATCAGAATTACCTTAATGCCCTTTCTTGCACAAATGCACACTTGGCTTCCCCTCTGCTTGGACTGTTATTTAGTAATAGATGTAACCCCTTGCGACAAGGAAATCAGTGTGATTTTCTTACTGCTGTTCTAAAGCTAAGCACAAACTCTATATTTAGTGAATGTTAGACAAAATTGGTATCTTTAGTAATTTTGGTGAAACATTTTCACATAGCAAAAATTCTACATAAATACAGTGTTCATAATTACTGAGATTCACAAAAAAAAAAAAAAAAAAGGCTTTGGTTAGAAAATCCAGAAGGGTCAAATAGAAAAAGCTTTTTTAAAAAAAGGAGCCAAAGGAGTCAAATACTCTAATGAAGTCAAATGAGTGCAGAATAAAACAGCAGTCATCCATGAGTTAATTTTTCAGTATTAAAATCTTCCACCTAGAGAAGCCCATGTCTCTTGCAAGCTGTGTGCCTTTCCTGACGTTCACAGCTGGTCTCTTAGCTCCAGTACAAGCAGGGTGGCGATAATTCCACGTATTCCTGTTCAAGGCAAAGAGTCCCTCTTCCAGCTGTGAAGTAGAGATTGGGTATCAAGTCACTGGGGCATGAGATACCACTGAGTGCAGCAGTTACACATTTGTTTCTAGTTCATTTATTTCAATAGTGCAGTGGTCTTTACTGTTGGATTTCTTAGTGTGATTCTCCACTGGAGTTTCTTCTTGCTCCACTTGTACGGGTGTATGGTGCTGAAACCCTTTCACTGTTTCTGGTCCACGAGATTCATTCATGGTCTTCACACAGCCATTTCTCTGGTAAGCCACAATCTGATGGATGTTAACAGGCTTAGTTTCGCAGATCAGTGGCACCTATGTGAAAAGCATTAAGATCTGGAATACTGCCACTGATTGCTGTATACAACAGGATACAATTTTTACTGGAAATCCTGTGGGCTGCTTTACATTCACCAGAATTATCTAGAGCCTCCATAGACTTCCAGGACCTGTTTCTCATATACACTAAGGCATCTTTGCAACATCTGCACAAAATGAAGGTGTCTCTGTGTAAAAGCACAAATTCTGTCATTACAAATTATGGTAATAACTGCTCGCCATTGGTAAAGCAACAGAAGCAGGGCAAATACAGACTAGAATTTCAGGGCTGAGTTCTAAAGGTACAGACTCTCAGTGCTGAGCTTTGGGCAGTGCTTGCTCTTAAGTGCAGTTACTTAGATCAGTAAGTCATTTGTTGTTGCCTTCTGCCTTTTTTCTAACCCAATAAACTAGCACCTGTCTCTGCACTGTTTCAAAAGAAATAAAAAGGATTTTATTAACTGATTCATAAGTTAAATATTGAAGTGTTCTTTAAATCAAACCAGATTCTGATGGGGAAAGTAAGACGTAAATACTGGCAGAGAAGAGAGGTGGGCTTGCAGCTGAGAAAATATGGCCTTTGGGTATTCATTACTAACTGCACAAATTATGCAGCCAAAATGTATGGCAGACCAGCAGTATATTTTAGTACAGTTATAGAGCATGATTCAAAGAAAAAATCTCATCACAGATGACTAAATAATCCCTTAGGAGGGATTTCATATTATTGAAACATCTCTTCTTAAGTTCTGCCTGAGTTCCAAGTACAGCAATGAAATGTCAGAGGCCTGTGTTGTGCAGGAGCTCAGGCTACACTCCTGGCTTTGTAAGGGGTGACATGCCTTAACATTAGGCTGTATGTTTAGGTTTTTTTGCAGCTAGCTGTATGTGTAGCCCATATATTCAGGCCTAATCCTGTCATCAGTAATTACTTCAGGAGGACACAGCCTGTCTTTCTATACACAACTTGAAAGAGCAGGAATTTTAAATGAACATTGCTGGAAGGCATGAGAATGGGATTGAGTAGAATGATTGTAGAATGGGAGAGACAATGATAGAAATAAAACTTTGTTATTTGTCTGGAATACTACAAATGATGCACAGAAATTAAACACACCTTGTGAAAATTAGTCCTGATAAAGAAACTTTCCTGCATGAACTATTCTGTCTTTATGGAAGAAAGGTAGTGAGAGTCTGCCATGAGCTGAAATGGTTGGAGATTAGCACCTCCAAACATCATGGGCTCATGGAATTAGGAGTTTCCTCTGTCAAGGATTTGGAGGGCCATGAGAAGGAGTTCCAAAGGAAGGGGAAAATGCATAGGAGTGGAAGGAGGTGGGGGCTTCAGAATGCACAGGTATGTGTGGTGTATGAAATAAGGTACAGAGAAGGAAGAACAAAAAGACGTAGTGAGGGACTTGTATTAAGTGTAGAAGGCATGAAGATGCCTGAGAATGAAGTCTAGAATGGAGTAATGTGCTTGTGCTAGACTGGAAAGAAAATGATTGCAGTGGTGGCTTCAGGTGATGCTGACACAGAATGTTGGAAACACCCAGGGGAGTTGCTTTTGATGTGAGCTTATTGATTATGGATATACACACTCATAGGTACCTTCACCTCCCCCTACACACAAGCAGTCAAGAACATTTGTCACCCTGCTCTGTTACTGGTCACAGTTTTAGGAGAAGGACAATTACTGTCCAGTCAGGACTGGGGTCCTGAGTGGGAGACTGGCAGCTCCAGCACCTTGTGCAATGGCAGGGCAATGCAGCTGCTTCCCTGCTCCCAGCCCCGGTGTGCCAGGCACAGCTGGCTGGCCAGCCTGGAACTCCAGTGGCTTTTCACATGACCTCATGGAAAAGCATCCCTCCACCCCACCTGCTAAGCAGCACGTGCCCAATTCTGTCCTGTCTCTGACACACCCTTTCTAAACTAGATGACCCAAATGTGGGCGCTGGCAGGTTCTTTGCCACAGCGTGGCACTTGCTGGCACGCCCTGGCTTATGGCAGAGTTACCTCGTCACCATCCTTGACAAACTCCTTCCGGCAGATGTGGGCCATGATCCCGGCAGCCAGCGCATCTCCCAGGACGTTGATCATTGTTCTGAACCTGTCTCTGGAAAATGGAATAGTCATAGTAAGTCGTTGGCTCTTTGGGTACATTCCTGTGCCTTCATCACTGCAGTAATTGTAGCTAAAGCCCAGTTTTGCTGCTTTTATGAGCTAAAAGGTTTAGAGATGGTAGTGATGAGTTTGGCACGGGGCAGCCTCCAGCTATGATGCAGCTCAGCTGGGTTTTCCAGCCTTTTCTGAGCTCAGTGTGCTGTGCTGCCACACACTTTATTTTGTAACTGAGTTAACTGGAACAGTGATGCCTCCCTACACAGGCCAGCTGATTGGCACTAAAAAGGTGTAACACAGCAGACCACGACTGCTTTTTTGTCTGAGTGTACATGATAAGGTCCAGTAACATGCCTGATTTGGAGACTGGTGCTGCAAATGTCTTAATTCAATAAAAGTAGAGGTCAGTCAGTACAACCAGTGATCAAGGTCTCAATCTCAGCAACCAAAATGCTACTTAAGGTTATTGAAGGTTATACCCACAAACCAAACAGGCACTGACCATATTTAAATCATGTTCATTCCTGAAAAAGCTATGGTGGCTTTGGCTCTTATGGTGGCTGTGCAATGGCTCCTAAAGATTCTTCATTTACAGTTACCTTTTCCAATTTAAATTTGTCTGCTTGACAGTACTTTGTATATATACAGTTTAACTACTTTTCATTTATTCATGTATGGAGTTTCTTCCTTTCTTTCTTTACCTTCTGCCCACTGTCTAAAAGATAAATTTATTAAAATACAGACTGTAAATCCACAAAAGTAAGTGGCTGTCATAGACAAGTGTTACACTTGAGTCATCCTGGAATCTATTAGTTAAAACTGATGAGATTTCAAATAGACGATACAGCTTTTAAGTCTGAAATATATCACGTCTTTTCCAAGAAAAATATATACATTTGAAGACTGTGTCATATTAGTAACTTAATTTATAAATGTAGGTTATAAAATGGAGGTTCAGAAATCTCCAGATGTTTGGCTTATTGAAGTCAGTGACGGTCCAATATCAACACTACCTAGATTTCTGATCCTGTATATTAATATAGAAAAGAATTGAAACTCTGTACTGATTTTTTTTCAGCTGTTTCAGGCAGGTACTTGGTGAATATAAATGTTTATCTAGTTGCCTGCTTAATTATCAGGAAAGTTCCTGCATGAAAGCTTATTTGTGTGTGCAGTTACCCAAGCTGTACGTGCAACTGCAAGTAACTTCAGCAATAATATTCCACAGCCTCCACCAGGACGTGGTTGTTGACTCCAGGACCCAGCCCTACACTTGTTTGCTCAATCCATTTTTCTAATTCCTGCTGTTCCGATTTTGGGTTTTGCCGTAAAGAAAATTCCCATAAGAATATGTTAAGCAGGGAAAAACACTGTTACAGCACATATTGATAAATATTCCTGTTAAACATTGACTTTTTTTCCCCTTGGTTAATCATCAAATTGTGATTCTTGGAAAGATACTCCGCGTTGTGAATGTTGGATTGTGCAGAGAGTCAGCCGTGGTGGAGGAGAAGCTGTGTGAGAGAGCTCGAGAGTTTGCACTCCCTCTTGAGCTCTGATGAGCATCTTTTCTGAAGACAGGATTTTTCTGAGGAAACAGTGCACCACACTGAAACTCTTAAGAAAATGAATTGCCTGGCGCATTGATGACCAGTTGTATTCCCTGTTCCTGTGTGTGTGGGGCAGTCTGCACTACCTCTGAGTAGAACCCCACTGCACACACTGGCATTTCTCTGCTAAGAGCTCAACCTGCTGCTGGGGCATTTCTTTCAGTGCAAACATGTTTGCGGTGGTACTTTGGCTTTAGATGATTTATTAAAGGTGCAAAGCTTTTACATCATGTTTAATGCCTTAGCTGAGAAACATTTTGATTCTTTTCTTTATGTCTCTAAGCACTACCTAGAGGTATGAAGGTCACATACATGTTATGGCTACCTAAAGGAGTTGTAATATCTGCAGTGCATTGTAATGGGTATTTCAGTCTCGTGAGATCATCTAACCAGCCTTCTTTAAGCATTCTTCATACTCCAGTACGTCCAAAACTAATACTGAAAATATTCATCATATCAACCATGTTGACACTTTGCATCTGCAGGCTCTTGAAACCACCAAGTGCCGAAATACAGAAAAATACTTTTTGTTTGAAAGGTCATCTGCAAAAGACAGAAAATTGGGTCTGTTCCTTGCTCACTTTTTAATACCGTCTGGAACTATAGCCTGAAAAGTTTTTTCTCTGTTGTTTTGAAAAGTTGTGTAAGACAAAAAGAAGCATAATTCCCATATATGCTGGAAGACCTACTGGAAAAACAATGAAATGTCGATGTTGCAAGAGCTGGGCAAAAACTGAGCAATATAGAGGGAAAAGGCTATTGTAATACAGTCTTAAAATATTCATAAAACACAAGACTCATGACTCCTATTAATGATAATAATAGTAATATTCTATTACATTGAACAGGAAATAGTTCTTCTCACAGTTCTTTGTACAAAAAATTGGTGGCTAGAAGTTTAATAAAATGGGATATATAACAGAATGGACTTGTAACGCATTTTTACCCAAACCTTCATGTGATCAAAGTCCACTGTATTAAAGGAGATATATTTTATATGGACTAAATAAAAAAATAATTTGAAATCAGAAAGAACAGAATTGTATCGGGATCTGTGATAAAAGGAGGACATTATTAGTCCTCTTGCAGTACGTGGTAAGTATTACATTCAGGCTGAGTCTGTCATAGTTCCATTGCCTGACTGTCCTTCTAGATAAAAATTAAGTTTTCCTGGATCTGACTTAAGATAGGTACTTCATTCTACTTCATCCTCCCTCCCTGTAAATGTGAAAGTTGATCACTGTCCTCTTCAGGACAATCTCATCTATGTAAGAAGCTGCTGTGGTGACCTCTTCAGCCTGCTCTGCTTTTAGACCGAATAAACTCCACTTCTTCAGCCTTTCCATGCAGGTCATGTTTCCAAGTCTCATCGAGACTCTCTCTCATTTGTCTGTGTCTTTTTCCATATAATGTCCACATCAACAGAGTAAATAATGAGGCCGCATTAACACCATTTCAAACAACATAATCACTTGCTATGCCTTTTATATATATCTGTATATATAAATATATACACCCTGGAGACCATCTGCCTTTTTAGCCAAGTTGCCACAATGGAAACCTCAAAAGCTGAATGTTACTTACAGTGCCCAGTCCACAGCAATTATCAACGTGATGTCGTCTGTTGGGAGCCCGACCGAGGTGAGAACAATGACCATTGTCACCAGCCCAGCCTGGGGGATGCCTGCAGCACCTATGCTGGCAGCTGTTGCTGTGATACTTCAACAAAGAAAGAAAGGAAGAAGCTTTACCAGTGATGGGTTGCTCTGCAAGATGCCACATCATGTTCCTACAGGAGCTTTCCTAAACCATACTCCTTCTCACACAGGCCACTGCAAGGAAGTGCCAGTGTTTTATGGACACAAACCAGGTGAGAGCAAGAACAGGCCAAACTGTCTGCCCAGGGCTAAATTCTCCCTCTCAACCTTCGCAGCCTTGGCACTGGTGGGGCAGTTCTGTTACCTGTTAATGCCAGAGGTGCAGAGCAAAGGGCCCAGCCAGGCTGTGGGTTGTGTCAGCTCCTTGTGGGCCATGGCACCACAGAGCACTGCGTGCCATGAATCTGCCAGCACTGCTCATCTCTGCTTCCCCCTTGGCAGCAGAGCTCCCAGCAGACATTCCTGAGTCACCATGGCCAGTCCCTGTGCCAGGCAAATCCCAGCAGACACCTCTGAGTCACCATGGGCAGTCCCTGTGCCAGGCAAATCCGTGCCTGGCTGAGCCTGGGCCTTTGATGTCAGTCCCTCCCAGAGAGGTGAGGCCAAGGGAAAAGAGGCTGGGTCAAGGTGAAGACCTTGCACAGCACATGGCTTTGCATACTTGGATCTTAATATTCAGCAAGCATGAATGTGACTGTACATCACCAGCTTCTGGAAAGTATTTTTACTTGACCTTCACACCATTTTTTCAACCAGGCAAGCAGAACTGAATGGGAGACCAGGGCAAGAGCGGACCGGGCAGGCTTAATGTTTTTTTCATAATGTTACTTTTAGGGGAGGGATTTCATTCCTTTTTCCAGGAGCAAAAGTGACTGGATGTACTAATTTCCACCAATCCAGCCACTTCCAAGAGCTAGGCCATTCAGCAGAAAGACAAAACCCAGAGGCTGACAGTTGTAAAAGGATGACAGAAAGTGTATACACTGCAAATCCACTGCATTCATCGGTCCAGAATGTCAGAGCTTTTGGCAATCAGTTAAGTGTCATCACCCTCCTGTGGAAAATGAGGGTAACAGTAATTACCCACATGGAAACTGAAACACAGAGAGATCCAGTCTTGCTTACAGCTGTACAATGGACCAGTACAGCAGCAGCAGGATTTCTAACTAGAGCCCTTTTCTGCAATGAAAAGCCCCAAACATTTGCATGTGGGTGTGATGGGGAACAAGAAAGACTTAAAACTACATTTTGAAAAAGTTAACTTGCTTAGCATCCTGATAGCATTGTAACAGAATGTAGGTGGAAAGGAAGGGACAGCTCAATAGCTGAGTAAGAGATAACTCTAATAAACCTTAAAAGGCTCTTGTTTGTGATATGAACTGACTGGCTGATCAGAACTGCTGCTGCCTCTTAGGGCAGTTCAGGCCAGAAAGTCTCATGACTTAATTGGGAGCAAACCCAGGAATGTTTGTCTAGGATTGTTCCATTCCATTTTTACCTTCATGTAGATGTTTCTTTCTATAATATGCTCAATTGATGAAAACAGAATCTTTACTCTCTTTCTCTGCTACATCTTTGTTTGCAAAATCACATTGATAGAAACTGTTAGCCTGGATTTTACAAACTATGAGCAAAGTAGACTGATTTTTTTTTTCTAACATTTTTCCCCTCTGGAAAAAATACCCTAGAACTCAGAATATTTGAATTTTAAATCTCGAGGTCCCAAAGTCCCAAGATCTAGGGCAGAATTTGGATTAAGATATTGAAGGTACTGGGTCCACTGTGATTTCCTGTTTGCCTTCTTCTTTTGTGAGTCTTTTTATTTCTTTTCCTTTCCTAGATTTTTCCAATCTTTATTTGTATTTTCATTCCACTGTTTTACTTCTGTCTGGTCCTTGTGTACCAGCACTTGATGTGGGGGGTGAAAATAAGAGATAAAATAGAGTTCTGCTTAGAGAAAACTAGAATTTACCTTCTTTCCATTTACCATCCTCCTCCTTCTCCTTAATTTTTAAAATTACCATTCTTTACTTCAAAGTGTATGTAGTGTCTGCTCATGCTCTGGGCCGTATTTTGGGATTACATGCTAAAAAAAATCTCCAAATTCCAAATCAGAAAAGACTAAATTTTAGCACAGGGTCGTTCCAACAGTTTTCAAAGAGAACGCGAGCCTGAAGCAAGAGCTCATATGGGCACAATTTGTTTCTTTTTCATCTGGTCTACCCAGATCTTGCCAGGAGCCCATTAGCAAACCTCAGCTGTCATGTGGGGTTTGTTTCAGGACTCTCCTCTTCTTGTCATGAAGGTTTTCAGGTCCAGCAGAAGACAGACAAGGCCCAGCAGTGTGAACGGGGCAGCGGTGAGGTCAGTGAGTGGGTAGATAAGCACATCTCAAATATGTTGCACAAGGCTCTGACTATGAGGAATGTTTTTATAATCATTTGTTCCCTGCTGGAAACCTGCAGGTTTCAGTCCCTGAGGGATTCTTTGGCAGTCACTGGAGTTATTCTGGCAGTAATTGTTCAGCTGGATCTTCTAGTCTTTTGGATCCATTACAGGCTTTTCAAGGATGGAGTACACAGCCATAGCACTCTCTGCCCACTGAGAGCATGGTTGTTTATGAAATTTTCTGCTTTAACAAGCAGCAGAGAAGACATTTTAAAAATATCTGAGGGATATGACATATTCATGAAAACCTGCCCTGATAGTAGCATCTGTCCTCCTTCCCTCTTCCCCCTGATTCTCCAAGAGCTTCCTAACAGACTGTTCCCCATTATCTGAAATACGACTTCTAGTTTTGCATTTTTTAACCTTCTCCTCTCGTGTAAAGATGCAAATCATGCTTGAAGTTGAAAACTTCCCTGAAGTTTAAAATAGTGTTTGAAACAGCAATAACAGTAAAATGTCCCAGTCCTAAAGTGATCAGTGTAAAAATGAGACAGTTATCCTCCAACAGGAGCACATTTGAGGTCCTGGAGCAGGTCCAGAGGAGGGCAATAAAGCTGGTGAAGGGACTCAAGCACAAATCCTATGAGGAGAGGCTGAGGGAGCTGGGGCTGTTCAGCCTGGAGAAGAGGAGGCTCAGAGGTGACCTCATCACTCTCTACAGCTCCCTGAAAAGAGGTTGTAGCCAGGTGGGGGTTGGTCTCTTTTCCCAGGCAACTATCAGCAAGACAAGAGGGCATGGTCTCAAGTTGTGCCAGGGGAGGTCTAGGTTAGATATTAGAAAGAATTTCTTTACAGAGAGGGTGATCAGACATTGGAACGGGCTGCCCAGGGAAGTGGTGGATTCTCCGTCCCTGGAGATTTTTAAAAAGAGACTGGATGTGGCACTTAGTGCCATGGCTTATTAACCACAGTGGTAGTGGATCAAGGGTTGGACTTGATGATCTCGGAGGTCCGTTCCAACCCAGCTGATTCTATGATTCTATGATTCTATGATTTCCTGGTGTCCACGTGCATGTATTGAACAGGAGCAGTGCAATTTCTCTTCGTGCAGTCCCTGAGCTCTGCATTAGTTAAAGACAACCGTTCTGTGAGGAATGCATCTTTGGATTACCTTATGGTGATGATCTGCCCGAAGTCCAGCTCGTAGTTGTTGACCTGTGCGATGAAGATGGCGGCCACGGCCTCGTACAGCGCCGTGCCGTCCATGTTGATGGTGGCCCCCACGGGCAGCACGAACCGCGCGATCCTCCTGTCCACGTGGTTGTTCTCCAGCAAGCACTTGAATGTGATAGGCAGGGTGGCTGAGCTGCAGAACACCAGAGAAACACACGCTGATTTATTTTTATTTCTGGGGAATGGATGAGTTGTAGCAAACCTTCTCCAGGCAGGGGGGATTTTACACTGTCCGGGCACTGCTCTGCACTTGTGCTCACTTGCCAGGTAACTTGCTCCTCTGCTTGAGGGAGGATAAAGACAGTTACATCTAAAAAAGGCATAAACGAATGTATAATAGTGTAAAATTTGCTTCCCCAAAGTTAAAAATATTGTTCTGTCTTTCCCTCTTTTGGAAAAAAAAGGACAGAAACCCCACAGAGGCAATGTTGTACACTCAAATGAAAGAAAGACGAACACACTGTGCAGCTTGATAGTAGAATCTCTGAAAACTGTTGTGCACTCATGGATTCTAAAAGTGTTTCCTTCCAGGCCTGCCTCATATGCAAACAATTTCTTATTTCTGCAAAGGGTTAGGCAAAGATCTGATCAACAGCATGCCTGAAAATAAAAGTTACAGACCAAACTTCAGTACTCGGGAATGTAAAATCCCATTTCCTCTCTGGGACAGGTCTGCCCACGTCCCTTGTGTGATCATATAACAACCACATAATTGCAGGTTCCATAATGATGTGTGCATATGTAAATTAGATGTATGTGTGTGGAATAGAATGGAATGGTATAAGACTGTTTGACAGGTATTTATTTTACAACCAGCTTGATCCCTTCAAAACTTTAACCCTGAATTTCATACCCTGAAATCTGATTTTTGTTTTCGTAAACTGAGACAATTAATAAAATATTACATGGTCATAAATTTTCTCATTTTCAATAGGATGCACACATTTTTAAATTGTAACACTTTGATACATGTTTATTTGTATATTTTATAGGTCTTTTTGTAACATTCTACATTTTACCATGTGCTGTCACATTCACTATACAATGAGTAATTAAACTGCATTCAAGTAAGTGAGTAATTTTTATGGCACATCAGTTTGTATGGAAAGTAAGTAACACCACTAAAGAAAATATACAAATGGCAAGATATTTTCCTTGTTGTGATACCAATTTTAATATACTGCTCAGTATCTGAGACTGTTTAAATACATGTAATACAGCAAACTCCTTCAATACTATTCCAAAGTTACCTCTTTAAAAAGATAGTTATAGGGGAAATGTTGGTGTCATGATACTAAGGGTCTTTAATGTCCTGTTCTCATGTGATTTTCGTGCCCTGAGCCATGAAATGGAGGTGTCTTTCCATTGTTTTGGGCACTTCAGGTGGATATGTCACCGTGGGTTGGGACCTTCACATCAGCAATGGAGCTCTGATACCTAATCTTACAATGGCCAGGCTGTTCTGAATTGAAGATAACACATTTGATCTACAAAGTGTTTCTCAGTCATTACAAATGACCTACAGAGGATTCCAAAAACTCCGAAATCCTAACTCCAAGTTTGCAGGAATGTGTAAGAAAAATGTTTCCGTGAGTAGGAGTTGTCATTTGGTATTTGTGCAAGCTGTTGTTTGAGGAAAGTAACAGTGCTTGGAAAGGAAAAGAAACTTCCTGCAATAGAAACACAAAAGAAAAAAGATATTTTCATTATGATACCTCTGTTTTCTATAACTTTTATAAAGCCTGACTGGTGAATGATTTACTACAAACTGGCAGCCATTGCCTGAAAATCTGGACAAAAGTCTTTCTCTAAGTATGGAAATAAACTGAAAGGGTGAGGAAGCAATGGAAATCTGATTGCCTCGAATAACTGGGGTGTATTAAACTTTTCCATTCAGGCAGTCCTAATATTTAATCAATATCTAGTTTGAAAAACAAACCCAGCAAAGCTTAACCCCATAACCCCCCTAACTGCACATGAGATGTCCTTTCTCTCTGGGCATGCCTATGATTTTACACACAGTCTTTTGTGAATGACTGAAATTCTCTGTGTCTTGTTTACCATAAAATAAGAGGATGAAGGTGGAGCTCACAGATAATGTAGAACTGAACACCCTGGTGGAGCTGCAACTGGGAGCAGACCAGGAGCACTTCTAGGTGTTCTAACCATAGGCATGACCAAGAAATAATTACTTAATTTACTATTCATTGTCTTCCTTCCCTGCAGCTACTTCAGTTGTGGAGGGTTTCTTGTTTTTAAAGACAGTCTTTCCTCTGCCATTTGGCTTTTTTATAAGAAAACCCTGTCTGATTTCTTTGTGGGACAAAGAAGAGGAAAAGGTAATCTTACAGGGCCTCTCCACCTTGCCCACACTCCGACATACCAGAATATTAAACCTCAGTGTCTGCCTGTTCTGAGAGCTGAGCTGTGAGATGTGCAAATTTTAGCTGATTGACATGTTCCAGTTTGGTTGAGGTGTGACAAAGATTGTGCAAAACAATCCCATAATACCAATGGCACAGACAGCAAAATCTGTATCTGTTTCCAGTGCTGTTAAACCAAATGTGTGACACTGTTTGTACAAGAATTCAACTTGTAAACTTGTGCTCTATCTCAGAGTCAGGTGTGTCATCCCTTTGAATTTTGTGCTGGATGAAGTCAAATTTCTAGGGCACATGACAAGGCAATGGGTTTGTTGTTTGTTAAGTATATTATAATAAAGAAGAAAATGGACAGAATATAAGTGCAGTGATGATGAGAAACACTGTGCAAGATATTGAAAGGAAACAAATTCCTGGGTCAAGGACTCTTGTACCTTCCTAGCACAGGCAGCTACTACAGAATTTCACTCAAATTTATGACACTGCATCCTTAGAGCCAGTAAACTGTCTGTCCTGACTACTCCTACTGAAAGGCTTTCCAGAACTCACTGCTCAGATTAGAAATTTAATTTACAATCTAGTTGTACTCTTCTCAATTTACACTAACTTTGCTTTCATGTGCTTTATGTATTTCTCCTTGCATAATCAAATGTGTTACAACACATAATGTTAGAAATCAACTTTGTCCTCTCTCAGCCTGGATTGACCCAATCAGATTTCCAAGTCTTCTCTTACCAGATTGCTGCTTTACATCCCTGGTTACCCTTTTAGCACCTGTTTCATCTCAGTGAACTTTCCCTGAATACAGGTGACAAAAATGATTCAGAGCATCCCAGGAGAGATTGTCTTGTTCAATGATGGTTCATTTTTATTTATAATGTATCATCTGCCACATACCAGAAAAACATATGTCTTATTCAAGACTTTGGCTGTTGGTGACTTACAGGTGGCAGTGAAAAAAAAAAAGAGTTCCTACTGCAATTTTTGAGTTATATGAATATATAATTTCAATATTATAAAAAAGTTACCAAATTAATACTTTAATTTGCCTCTCCAGTTAAATTAGGTGAAGTTTGTTTTCTTGAAAGCTATTTTATTTATTGATATTTATTTAGTGTTAAGCAGTGGAGCAGTAACATGAAAGCCTGACATTTAACATTTATTAGGAGGAAAAAATACTCTGAAGTGCTGATCTTAATCTCTTAAGTCTTTTAAAAACTGTCCTAAAGCTTTCAGCTGAGAGGTATCTTTTCCCAGCACTAACTCCAACAATTAAAAATACATTTTCAGAGTCTTATCTCAATTTTGGGATAAAATGCTGCAGCTGCAGAGACTGAGCATAAGCTAATGCTGGATCAGGCCCAGCTCTTACTAGTGTGAGCCACAAAGACAGCTAGTCACTGTGGAAGAGCAGCTGTTCAGCTGCTCTGTTTATCTTATCATTCAAATGCATTTTGGTATTTGCTCCAAAAAATCAACAAACTGATCTCATCTCCCGTTTCCAAATCTGCCTTCAATTTACACTCTGCAATAGCCAAGATCTCAGTGTTTCATAAGCAGCAAAACCTTGAAAAAGTTGTGGTTTATAACTTGTCTTCAGAGAAGATGAAAATTGCTTCTTTTGATGGGATGTACCACTGAAAAGATGCTGCTTTAATTCATTAATGGTATGGAGAGATGACCTAGAAAAACAAAATTCCCTCTTGCCGTTGGAACGAGGAAAGCTAAAATCAAGATGAATTTTGCCTGTAGGCCAGATATTGCTTTTTGAGAGTGGTAAGAGGTGACAAGATCAGGGGGGATGTGGGGGGACAAAAGCAGCCAGTGAGAGATGTGCAACTGTGCAGCCTGAACCCCCCGGGGCAGGGCAGGGTGGGCAGTGGCAGCAGGTGCTGCACTCCCCTCACTGAGGCAGTGAGGACAAACCAGGAAAATCGGGAGAAATACAAGGAGACCGAGAATGGGCTACAGAACCTTTCACTAAGGGACGTGAGCTGAAATGTTGTTCAGATTCAGTAAAATCATTGCCATGAGGTGGCTGCCTACAGGCTTTCAGCTTCCCCTGGGTTACATTCTTGGGTTTTGTAAATGGGATTGTTTTTGCTGCTTGTAGTTTGATTTTTAGCTTTGAAAATAAGCTTTCCACAGGTGAAATGAGTATCAGCCCACTGATCTGGGGTTTTCTATCTTTAGATGTAGGCATCAACTGACACAGAATTATCTCCAAGAAACACATCAGTATTCTCAAAACCAGCTCTTTGTTCTCCTCCAAGATGATTTGAAAATCCAATACCCACATGATGAGTGTTATATAATGCCCCTGTGGCAAGTCTGATTTAACCAAACACACATGTGCTGACTGTCAGGAGAAGCAGCTCTCCTGTCCAGCCCCAATTATTTGTGCATGTTCTTTTGGCAGCAGCTCAGTTATGTGCAGTATCCATTCCTTTCAGAGCAACCAAGGTGAAAAGTTCAGCTCTCTCTAGACAAGGCACTGCTATTTGAGCAGGAAAACATTAGAAACCATGTTGGGCCTTGTTGGATTTGCAAAATATACACACTCTTAAGAAGGGACAGACAGAGCTAAATCCATCAAACATGTCCAAGCCTCAAATCCGTATGCTCAGAGCCTTTCCTCAGGATTCACCTTAACTTTAGTAGTACATTAACTTCTGTCAGTAAAGATACTAAATCTCGTAGCAAGTCCTGCTGGTGGTTCTTGACAGGCTGAGCTGCCAGCTGGTGCCAGAGCTCTGTTCCCAAATTACTCCCTCTCTGGGCCTATAAATATGTCATTATTCCTTGCACTGCTGTCTCCAAGCCCTTGAAGTCCCTGGACCTGTTGGAGCTCAGGGGGAGTCAAAGCCAGCAGAAGTTTATGAGAAATCTGGACTTCCCTGCTGTCAGTGGACACTCTCATGTCAGCTTGGGATAACGAAATGGGGCTGAAAAAACCTTCAAGTAAGTATTGGTTCATCTTAAGGTGGCTCAGCAGAGACAGACCCCTCTCTCTCATCACTTCTGTAGGTTGAGATTTTGGCTTTATAGCTGTGCCTGATCAGCCTGTCTGCCTCTCCTTCCCATGATGGCTTTTGGGGCTCCTTCCTAGGAGTTCAGCTCTCCCAAGGAGGAGCTGAGTTCCAAGATGAACCACAGGCATCCTACATGGTTGGAAGTTGGCTGCAAGTTAAACTGTGCAGTGACAGTCCCTGTGATGTGCAGGTCTGTGAAAAGAGCTTGCTCACATTTTATAAGTCTTATTAAACCCTCCTTGTTAAAGGTACCCATACTCATGAAAAAGTTGGATATTTTTGTTGCTTTTTAACAGAAAAGGAGAAGGAAAGGACAAATTTTTCTATGGATGCTAAAGATAAAACAAGAACAAAAATATTTCCTCTTTTCTTTTTTTCCTAAAAAGAGAAATATTCAGGTTAGATTTTTAGGAAAAATTATCTCTTTCTAGACTAAAAAAAAAAAAAAAGAGAGAGAGAGTGAATGGAATAACACAGCTTAAAAAAGCTGAGTTGTCAGCAATAGAGTTCTTCAGAAACAGAATTCCTAGAGGAGCAGGGCAGATAGTCAAGTGTGTCAAATGTGAGCCTGATGAGCCTTTTCCAACACTAACATCTTGGAGTGCAGAATTAGCATCCTACTTGAATCTGGGGATGTGACAATATCCCAAGCTGCAAACTTTTTATGTTCTAATAAAAAAGCTTCGTTTAATTATTTAGGCCTAATTGGAGTTTAAACATCACCCAGCATGTAATTTTTCTTGATTTTGTATTTCACAGTATGTTGCTCTTTATAGGTCATCTTGGAGCAAGCTGTTATATATGCAAACACCTTGTAAAATGTAACACATTCAATACCTTCTGTAGTGAAATAGTAACTCCTCCCTCTCCTTTCTTTTAATCTTATATATTCCTCCTGGCACAGATGCCCTGAAACCGTGTTGTCCTATCAGCTACACAGAAATGCTATTTTGTTATTCCTGTCTCCACTCCATGCAAGGCAATTCCAGCCCTTTCAACCACATCTCATGCACCAGTTAATCCCTGTTGGGAGTCATTTTTCAAAAGCTGTTTCCCATTTTCATTGTACCTTTGTTCAGCTACAGTTAAAACTCATTGTACATCCTCCCTAAAAGGGATGCAAAAAATACTATTCCTTGAGCAGAACAGCTGAATACTTTTCCAGTGCTGGACAATAGCTTGCAACCACAGTCTTTTCTTAATGTACCAAGAAACAAAGACTAAGATGAGTAGAAAGGGTAAAATGTTTCCACATGACTGAAAGAGGAGATTCCCAGCTAATACCAAAAATGCAGTCTGGACAAACTGTGTGTCCCTCATATATATTAACTTTGTAGAAGCACAATATTTTTTTTTTAATGGAAAAAATCTTATTTCCTTTTAAGTCCTCTAAGAAAACACATTTTTGTCCAATATTTTTTAAACCAAGGGAAAACTGCGACAAACACTATTGTCAAATGGCTCCCACAGAACTTCCAAATGTTGAGAGACATGCCTTTAAAAATTATAGCAGTGAATCGGACCGTTGCTCACATACAGGTGTATCTGCTCCACTACAGGGATGCTGTTCCCAATAGCAAATATTTCATTTCATCTGTCTAGAAACTCTGTAATACCTGGAGGATGTGGCCAGAGCGATGAGCAAGGCTTGAAGAATCCCTCTGATGAAGACAATGGGATTCTTCTTGGTGATGAAGAAGTACATCATTGGCAGAATAAAGAGCCCGTGCACCACCAGGCCACACACCACTGTGATGGCATAGAAACCCAGCTTCTTCCCAATGGCTGAGGGGTCATCCATTTCTAGGATTTTGCCAGCAATTAGGAACACAATTCCAAAGGGAAAATACCTGAGCAAAAAGAAAGTCATTATTAGGAGGCAGCTTCTTCCTATCAAACAATATGAGCTGGGAAATCCCTCCTGGAGCAGAGCTCACAGCAGCCTGTCTGGGTTCTGTTGTTTTGTCAGACTAAGCCCCTCTTTCACACGTGAGGAGTGTGACCAAAGCACAGCTGAGGTTGTGGTGCTGGTCAGGAACCACTTGGAAATGTTTTGGTTCAGAAGGCAGCTCTAACTTCTTAGCTTAAGGCATGTAAGCTACTGGGAAGGAGGGGGATGAATCCTAAGCTCCGTTCATGGTTGTTGGAAGCTGTTAAGTAAATGTTTATGTTACCTTTGGAAGACAGAGGAGAAACACCAACATACATTAGACATGCTCTTGGACTGCCTGGGAGTTTGATTTGGGGCAGATAAATAGGCAGAAGAATAGTTTCTGAACCCTCTCTGGACAGATGTTCTGTGAAAACTTATGTTTCTGTGCACAGCTACATACAAAGCCGTGGGTGCCAAAAGAGCTTGAGATTAAAAGGTAGCTGGAAACAAAGGCTGAGTGCTGGCAGTGGTTCCCCCCCCATGTCAGGTTAGGCCACACTGGGGAACCTTCTGAAGGGTGGGGAAGGTGCTGAGCTGATAGTTTGTGTTGTTGGCAGTCACCTGCTGTTCCTCTGATCTTTGGGACAGGTGGGTTGGCAGGTCTGGCTGGGTCTACAGCAGTGCTGTAAGGGATGGAAGTACCAGCTGGAGCATCCCCTCCTGCTTCTCCCTTGTGTGGGCTGGGTGTACTATAATCCCTCTTGGCATGCCCAAGGATTGGCAGTGCCCTTAGGGCATACAGCACACCCCCACCCAGCCATGCCATATTTCATTGTTTGGGAGTAACATAGAGGGTGCCCCTGTCAAAGTGACAGCACAAGCCAGGCACAGGATGTGTGTGCATCTTCAGATGCTGAGGCCCTGCAAAACTAAGGATCATTCACCCTCATTTATTTCCCTGGAAATAAGTTTGTGAAATTTCTGTACATTCTCTTCTGTTGACATTTTCTTACTCTTTAAAAAAAATGCTGATTTTCTTACAAAAACAGTTACTTACCAAACAGCAACTGCCACAATCTTCATGACAGATTCGTTCAAGCACTGGCAAAAGCTGACCAAAGGAACTCCACTGTTCCCCATTCTCCCCAGCATTATACCTGCAGTCAAAGGCATCAAGGTTCAGTTTCTCAGGTGCCTTCACACAAAGCCCCAGTGCTTTCCCTCTGAAAAACATTTTCTAGGGAAGGATCTGTCTCTGCCTCACCCCTGTGTGCTGTGTACAACCTGACAGCACCCATGGGACACCTGGGAGGCAAAGCCAGGCTTTGAGGTTTGCTCTGGTAATGGAGTTAATGATGAAGTCTCCATCTTATTTTTAGTAGTTGTCTGTCTACATAATTACAACCAACCCTCATAATCAGTCAGGCTTTGCAAATTTAGGGGAGGTAAGGAAATGCAAATTTATGGGAAGAAAAGCCAAGTTGCTATAAAGACTAACCAGTAAAGAAGAAAGCAAGTAAAACTCCTTTATGTGTGCCCAGGGCCCAGAAAGGAAATGAACAGAGCTCTGGGATGTGTCATCTAACCATGTATTCTCCAGACAGTGGTAGTTTCCATTAATGCATATAAATAGATGACATTTTCCTACAGTTAATTATCTGCCATCCCTCCCTGAAAGGATTATAAGTGATGGAGTTAATTGCTCAAGGAAGCACTTCAAAACCAAGCTGCACCCGGCGAGGCAGCCTTTGAAGGAGCTGTGTGGGGACACGGGGCTGGGAGGGGGGTGTTGCTGCCACTTGCTCTGGATGTGCCATGTCCCTGCTTTGAACAGGAGCCTGGGCTCTGGCCCGTGGAGCCCACAGCTGCACTTGGGAGCCACGTCTCACATCCAGGGCAATTCCCTGCTGGGGCAGGGAGGGAGGCTGTCAGCTGGCTTATCCAGGGATTTCACAATAACAGTGCATTCAAGATGTTTGTAAGCCCATTAATATTCATCTAAGCTCTAAAGTTTAGGTCAGAAAACGACACTCTTTCATTAAGCATGTTGCTCCTATTGTAATAGGACATTAAATATAATTCAGCTCTTCTAGTTGGTGGCAGTTTTACAGGAGTCTTATCTTCTCAATCGCTATAATGCCAAAAAAAAAAGAAATGTCTTCTTTTTAATTTTACAGGAATGACTGTGATTTGCTCTTTAAAACACTATCCTACCTAGGCATGTGGGTATGGGGGGACAGAGAAGTTGGAAGGACTGAGGCCTCCTGTCTGCATCACTGATGTCCCAGGGTACTTTTCAGTGCAAACATTTTCCTTGTCATGAATTAATAATATGTGCTCCACCAAGAAAAAAAAGATCAGATGTCTCAGTGCTTGGCTACTGTCATCATCTCTGACAGCAATCCCTGCACACTGTGTGAGGAGAGGTAGTGTAGCTAATCACAGCTGAGTCAGCAGCAGGGCTTTACACTCTGCCTGTCAAATATTGCCCATTTTAATGCATGCCCAGCAAAGAAGTCCAGTCATTCACACACAAGATTTACTCCTGGACTGAGATTACTAAGCAATTCACCTCCTGTTTCAGGAAAAGACAGTTAGCTCAAGTCTAAATTCTTGTCTCTTTATGCTGTCCTTGAACAGCATAAAGGAAGCTGTAATAAGAACTCATACCCAGCCTAGTGCTGTTTTTCTCTGGTATAAAAAACCCTTTGTGCAAATAAGACTCAGCCAAAATGGGCAAAACTGCTGCAAAGCACCAAGGCCTGTATAATTTTTTTGCAATAACTAAAAGCTTTGGAAGGATGCTCTTCTTTCATAGAGATTGAAGCCACATGTCTTCTGTCTTATTGCTTCCATTTTGGGGAGGGGTCCAGAAAGCTGAGGACAGTGATAAATGCTTGGCTGCGTCCTTTGTTCAAGATGACAGACTGAAATAGTCCCAGGGTTTGAGGGTTTGGTGTCTCAGGTTTGTTGGTGGCTGTCACAGTCCCAAGTGACCCAGCAGGACCATGATGTAGGTGACAGAAGTGGTACTATAGTTTTTGAACATCAGCCAGGAAGAAACCAGATCTCAGCTTCCATCTCTGGTGCCCCAGGCCAGCAAGACTGGGGGACATGGTAAAAGTCACACATTCAGTTCTGGGAAGACAATGAATGATCTTCTGTGCTCAGAAGTATAAAATTGCCCTTGATCCTAATAAGTACATGTAATTAATTCATTCATATCCAACACATTCGGACTGGAATAGTGTTTGTGGTGCCATTGCACTTTGGGAATTCACTAAAAAATACTGCAAACTGGGAGACAGCCAGTTTCCAGCAGGGTTGTGTATGGAATACCACCCACGGGGGAAACTGTAAAAACAGAGACAAATCTGCTAATCAGAGGCTTGAATCTTGACCCCTTGTGCTGGTCTGAGCCATAATATAATAAATCCAGGCAAAGATGTTTTATGGAACTACCTCTGCTGACCAGATTAACTTCCAAGAATAAATTTATGTAAGGAAAATCTGATCAGCATTTTCTTATAAAAATCATCAGAACTTTATGATTAACTAGGACATGTTTGTTTAAATTTCTTCTTCCAAATCCACAAACATAATATAACACATATGGCACCAATGAGTTCCTCCAGAAAGTTGAACTGAATAAATAAGCCACACAGAAGCTCTTACAGTCCACTGTGACAAGCTACTAGATGGTATATAACCCTCAACATTGCAGGAGAGCAAAAATAAAATGAAGTTTTAATCAAAAAAAAAAAAAGAAGATCCACAGATTTAAAACTCATAAAATATCCAGCCAGGAGAGGGGAGCCAGGGGTGTCTCAGCCTGATGCCCCCCCTAACCAACAGCAGTGTGGGAAGTTCTTTATTCTTGTAAAACAACACTCTGGGCTTTAGAACTTCTCAGGCTTTGGAAAGAAAGTCTGCTGTAGACTTGTTTAGTGCAGAATTTCTTGAAACTCTGGGATTTTTCTACTGTCCAGAGAGTGGAACAGAATGCTGGCAAAGGGGCCATGGCTCTGACCCGGTGTAGTCCTGCCTCCTGTATTAGTGCTTCTTACAGTCAGCAAAAAATGGTTCATAAATAAAAGCTCAAAATAATGGAGAAAAAAATAAACCAAAAAGAATGGAAGTGTATGCACAGAAAACAGAACTGCATGGATTTTGAAAATTTATCTTGGAAAGGTTGGGGAAACAGCTCTGTAACAGTCTTGCCCTTTTCCCTCACAAAGTTTAGCTAGAAACAGTTAAAAAGCTGAATCAATAAACCAAGCAACCCAACCCCAATGCTTTTCTCTTAAATGGATACTTGGATTATTACAAACCAAACGTATCTCAAACCTACCCATGGTGGCAGAGAATATCACAATGCCCAGCACATTCATGCCGTCACTCGTGCCTGGCTCTGATTTGTAAATCACTTCAGGAGGGGGAGTGATATCCAAGGCAAAGTTCTGGATGTTGGATCCATTCTCGTCCTGGACTCCATATATTATAATGCGACGAGTGGTGCTTTCAGATGAGGCTTTGTTGGATTTAACGATGGGAATACTCCTGGTGCGATACTGAAACAAAACAAAGGCGTTTTTACTCTAATATCCCAGCAGGAATTAATAGTTTAGTGAGATCTCCTAAGTGCTCTGATTCAACAAGGCTGCATGTTAGAGGGACGAGCATGAAAAGAATGACAGCTCCTGTCCCTGTGCTGCTAAAATCTGTAAAAGTTATGCTTTTTTTGGAAAAGCATAACAAAATCATAGTTTCCTCTAATCAGACCCTTGTGCAGCAAACACATTGCCTCCTGACAGAGCTACATTCCTATAAGACAGAATTGGGAATGACTCCCTAGAGTGCCCCCCTCTCTGTCTCCCCAGAGGTAAGGTTCCCATGAAATATTCCCCCCGTGAAATAACTACAGCCATGCCTCTTGCTCACTCAGAACTTTTAGATGAGGTTCTCTGGCCAAATTCCAGTGAGTAATTAGATTATGCACAAACACATTATTTTGTTGCTTTAATTGAACATGGTATCCCGTTCTTCCTTTGTGTGGTGTTACTGGGGGCTCTTAAAGAGGCTCCAGCTCTCCTCAGGCAGAGGTGGAGATGACACAGCTGTGCATGTCGCCTCTCTGGTCACACTAGGGACAGTTTGATGCTTCTTTGTTTTGCCTTGGGACACCATGGCTGCTGAGGCTATGGAAAGGGACCCATTAACTGCTGAAAGTGCTAACAGTGTCTGAAGCAATGTGCCATGTCTGTATCTGGATCGTGTTCACAAAGATACATGTTCCATATGATGATGGCTCATCGTTCATCAGGAAAAGGAATATAACTACTTACCTGCTTGAATGTGGCCTCAACCAGATTGGCTGGAAACATGTTCCTAAAAATGAACAAATAGAAGAATAATTTCTATAGAACTGAAACCAACTTCTGTTTCCTGTGTCTTGGGTGTCCCACAATAGATCAGTTCTTTACCCTCCCAGAGAGCCAGGGTGGAGAGCCCTGCCCCTCTCTTCCCCTCAGAGTGCCATCCAGCTGTGCCTGACTGAGCGAGGCTCAACAGAGGCAGTTCCTCAGAACTGAAGTTTTGGGACTTGCTTCTGAATACCTGCACAGAGACCCAGGAGCTCCAGCTTCAGTTTCTGACTCTGCCATAATCTCCATTTTGTAATCGGGGCAACATAATCGCTATCATTCCCTCCTCCCTCTACTAAGTGGGGCATGGAATATTTCTTTATTCCATAGTTTGTCTTCCCTAGTTACATAATGAGCTGTTCAAGACACAGTCAGTGTTCAGGGATGTATTCCTGAGACCCCTGGGTGCTATAATCTACTTTAGGACTTCTGAGCACTCCTGTGAGTTAATTCATAAAGTGTAGTACCCCTGATACATTTTCATCACTGGAATTGTAAGTTCTGTAAACTTTGCAGTGGTTTGGTCAAGAACAGTTTGCTTTTCAAAAAGAGGATCTCATTCCTTATTGAAAGAGTTGAGATTAGAGCTGCACAGTCTCTGCTACATTTTACTTTAATATGGTTCTGAGGCTTCAGAACAAGAGCCTGAATGAGGCCAACAGCTCATTTCTGCTGAGCTACAGAGGAAGACAATGAGCAAATGCTGTGAGATCTGCAGAGAGACTGATGGACTTTTAATTCCAAAAGGGACTCTTTTTGTCACCTTTTCTGACTGTATCTTAGTCTGTAACATTTCACCCAATAATATCTGGAGCTAGTTTATAACTTCAGTGTGATCCAGATTACTACTTTGCAGAAAGACATTTGATCCTAATTTGAAATGGAGAGCACACCCTCTACAGGCTTCAAAGAGGAATCAAAATATAATTGGGCAAAAAATGTAAAAAGTCATATATTTCCATACAGCATTTGGGAATCAAGATTTGTGTGATGATTCTAATAGGATCATTTTCAGGACTGATTTATATCCAACCCTAAGCTTCTGAGCCTGGGGGCAGAAGACAGTGACAGCCTATGACCTAATTATCTGCTTTCATATATATATGACAGGAGAAACTCCTGAATTCTCCAACAAAATTACTTTTAATTCAAAGTCCTGCTCAAGCCTCAAAACAGGGTAACACTTAAATATATGTGAAAAGCCTATTCTTATTCCAAAGAGAGTTGCTATGTACATATCCAGCTAAATGCAGGCTGGATGGAGACATTTCCCAGAGCTGCTTTCCTCTTTCCATACTAATACTTTGTGTTAATGGAGTCACTGTGCAACCCCGGCTTAGAAAAAACAAATTTTTTTGCTATTTTAAGTGATCATCATATGACATTATGGTCGCACTTAAAAGTATGAGGTAGATGCTGCATCAGTAGCATCAGGCACTGAGAGCAATTGCTACAAAGAGATAATTAATTATCCTTTTTAGGTTAAATTAGAGGGAGAAGAATTTTAATTGAAGAGTAGTAGTACTGTCTAATGATTGAAACAGAAGACTGAAATGAGGTGGTTTTGTTGGCCTGTTGTGTGAGAGTAGATGAGCCACAAAAAGGCATCGTGTGTCATTTTGGTAAGGCCGGTGCTTTGGGTGCACTGGTGTTACACAGACGAGTTACTGACAGGCAAGAGAGGAGGTTGATGAGCAGCATTTTAGTAAATCTTCTTTAACTGTCCTGACCTTTCCTCACCTGAGGCAGGTGAGGCAAGTCAGATTAGCAGCCCCTGGCAGGCAGACCTGGCATTCCTGGGGGATAATATTCACAGCTTCCACCCTGGAAACAACCGCACAAAGCGTGAGGTTGGCTCTGCAAACCCTCCAAAAAGCTGGTGATTCTCTGGTTCAGATGTTGAATCTGCAGCCAAAGCAGGACACAGACAACAATCAGCTGTGCTTCACTTTCCTATCAGGGCAGAACCTTCTGCCTGAGCCCTGGGGGCTTGGCTGACACAGGGGGCTGAGTGAGGAACAGCTGGATGGAGCTGGACCGGGAGGATGGAGGGGATGTTTGTAGGCAGGGGAAGCACTGGAGAGAAAAGATGCATACTGCTTTAGTATGCTGCATAAGGGAATTCTGCTTCCAGACTGTTAAAGGCTTCATTAATATTAGATCATCTTTGTTTTGTGATTTGAGATGATGGGTGGAAAGGTGCTACAGGAGTGCACAGTGTGGTGGTTGTGCCCTGAGCTGCTTGTGAATGTGAAATATTCTGAAAGAACAGATCCACCCTGAGGAGTCCTGCACAACTCTGAACATGCACCTCACGTAGGAGCCCTGGCTTTACACAGAAACATGAATTTAATTGCTGATGATTTCCACTTTCTCCCTCACAGTCCTAATTAGTAGAATTAAGAACAATTAAGACTGCTCAAGAAAGGAAATATCATATGGTTAGTAGCTAGATTAAATGTTAGACAAATTTGTAGAGGATTAAAGCATTTTGTTTCTTTATCATTCTTTATCCTGCAGGAATTACAACTACCCACTTAATACTAGATACTGGAATTCTCCCAATATTTTTTAATATATTATGCACTGTGATCCAGTCTTTGATTCCAGCCTTACCAAAATTACACAATTTATCCAGTGAAAGGCTGACCTGAATGTTTTTGCCAGAGCCTCGGCTTATTTTTTATTTTAAGCTGGTTTACTTGGATTGAGAAAATCTAGTATTAGCCAAAATTAAGTTTTGTTAATTAAAAACATTTAAGAGAGCAATTGGTAGATGAGAACTTTAATGGACTACAATAATGAGAAGAAAGTATCAAACTGTCACCTAGAGCTGGGGGATGATTTGGCCCATTTGGGCCAAGATTGGCAGTTTTGCTGCTACTCTGGATAAGGTAAAGATCTACCCACATGGGTCTGGTACCAGGATCATGAAGTGAGACCGTGTCTGTACTCAGAACAGGCCCTGTGTTTATCACTGACCTGCACTGAATTAAAGACATTGCCAGCACTTATAAAGCAATAATTCAAGCTGAGCTAATCACTGCTGTCATCACCTATAAATGCTGTTGTGTTTATTCAATTAGGAAAGCCAAGCAGATAAAACACTTCTAAAGTTCCAGCATTACTTTCAGATTGCTTACACAGAACACAAAGTAATAGTGCAGGATACTTAGAGTGATCTGGGATTCATTTCTCTACTACAGGCAACATTGTCTCTAACCTCAGTGGCACAGTTCAGCATTCCTAGCAGAAATAATTTCACATAATAGTAGGGAATTAAATCTAGTGCATAACAGTGAGTGAAGATGATTTAAAACATAGATAAATTTAGGTCTGAGACAAGGATATGGTTGTAAAACAGAAACTGAGACATAAGCTTTCTGGTTATATAAAAAATTAACAGCTAAATAGTGCCTGCCCTGAGGAATAACATTTCCCAGAGCATCTTCTGCTTCAGGAGCTCTGCCAGGCAGAGCAGAAGCATTCAACGCAGGCTGAAGGGTGAATGTGCACGAAACTTCAGTATCAGGTCAGTGAACCTTCTCCAGAGCTGAGCTGCTGAGCCCCAGCTGGCACGGGGTGGGTGCCTGCCCTGCATCTGCTGTGGCAGCAGCACACGCGGGCAGTGACCTACTAATCACTGTCTTTGAGCACAGCCTGCCAGTGGGCACAGCCTCCTCCTTCCACCAGCAAATCTTGGAGGCCTTCCCTAGTATGGGATAAGAGGATTCAGATGGAGATGTATCCAGTCAGAAACGTGTATGTGTATGGAATATGGAACTGCTATGGCAATGTGCGTTCTGCAGTTTGGAGCCGTGGATTTTGAGAAAATCCTGAAGACTCGTATCAAGTACAGACAGCACCTGGTCTGAGCAGCAGGTCTGAGGGTGCAGCTTCCCATTAGACACAGGACTACCTAGTACCTCACACTGCCAAAAACAGGAGGTCCTCTTTCCCATGGTCTGCCACAACTAACCTATGAATTAACACAATCGACCATTTTTACTCCTCTAAAGTTCAGCTGCTTTAGGAAGCTGAATGGTGCTAGGAAGTCACTTCTCAGCTCAGGCCGTGCCTTGGTACTGCCCCCAGGATGTGGGAGCCCTCTTGCTCTCTTCACAAGGTGGCTGGCTCTGAGAACTACAGTAGAGATAGAAACACCAGCACTGTTAACCTGTGTTCCTGGGACACTGTTGACTGAATTGTCCACAGAACATTAGCCTGCAGCTACTGGTACTACAGTGGTGTCTGTTTGACATCTCCTGGATAACTTCTGTTAGAAATAACAGACCGAATTCTGGTTGCAGTAATACTACTGAGTATCTGAAACATTCATTGAGTCCTGACTACAACATCTGTTATCTCAGAGCATTCAGCTTTAGCAGATCTTTTCAGTGAGAAATTAGGCCAGTGGCTCTAAGAGCAGCCCCAGGTACAGCAGATGTTGTTTCCTTGCCTCAAAACACCCCTTTCCTCTGGCATACTCTGTGCTCTGCAGAGCAATCTGGTTTTGCTCTCAGACTCTGATGTTATCAGCACCTAATCCCTGGCACACCAGACAGTCTGGCTGCAGTCTCTCACGCTGTGGAATTAAAGCCACCAGACTGGCTCTTTGCTACATACGTGTCCTCATAATATTTATTGGCCTATATTTGCACTGGGCATAAAGCAGCTTTGGACACTGCTCTCAAATTTGAACGAGCGTAGCTGAGCTTGCAGGAACATTGTTTTAAGGTTGAGAATTTGACAGTATCCTAATATCTAAGCTTTTGAGACCTTACCCCATCACTCTGTACAGCAAGGGTACAGGGAGAGTAAAAATGGAGTCTGAAGAGTGACATGACAACTGTAAAGTTTTGAGGTTTTTCCACAAATGAACAGCACTGTGGTTCCTATTTACTATAGGCTGAGGTCCTCCTCAGTGGCAGTATCCTCATCTCAAAAATTCATTTACTTTTGATGTCCTCTACATGATTTCATGATCAACTGTGTAGAACCCTGACTACTGTTACACAGGAGCCCCAAATCCTGTCCTTAGTCATACAGATATACATCTGAAATACCTTCCTGCTGCTGTCAGGGGGCTCTAGCAGGGTTTGCACTCCTGAAAGAGAGGGTAACATTTAATGCAGCAGGACTGAACAAATGACCTGTCACAGGGCCATGGGAGAAAGCATCTTGCACATCAGAAGTCACCTCCAGTGCCTCAACTCATTTCACAGTATCAATCACGCTACCTCCTGCTAAAAGAACTAAAGAAGGCTTTTGCAGAATCAATGAGGCATTTAAATCCTCATTATGGTGATAAAAAGTATTAATAGAATGCAAAAAAATCACTAATCAGGTCTAAGCCATTTTGTCTTGCTCGTCTTTTTTGAAGATCAGAGCAGAACTCAAATTGGGGAATAATTTGCCAAACACATGAAATTTTTATCTGTCCTGAGGGCTGCATGGCATTGTAGTCCAGTAAGAGAGAGTGAACCTCCTTACCCTGCTTCCTCTGGAAGAAAAGGTCCTGACACAGCCCCAGCAGGGCTATGGCTTTCTAAGAAAATCATTCTTTGGACTGGAAGCACAAATACCTCACATCTTCAGGAATGTTGAAAAGGCTGAGTCACATCAAAGGTAACATGACAGGCCCACGCGTTTCCACCATGGTTTCAGCAAGGCAAAGTTATCTCATAAAAAGTGTATGTTTAACACTGGAAGATGTCCAGACCAATTGTCAGGAGGATGGATGATTTATTCCCCTTCAAGGCTGAAGCTTTCCTAATGGAGTTTTAACTCCTGGCCCTGTGCAATCCCCCTCTGGGTCAGACCTCCTGACCAGAGAGCAGAATCTGCTTTGTAGTCCATCTCCCAGTATTGTTTTTATCATGAAATGATCTTTTTTCCACGTTGGTTTCCTTTTGTGCCAAATAGGAACCACACATTTAGAGGCTTCAGAGTCGTTTTGTAAATACTTGAGGTTCAGGCTCTTGTGCAAATTGAACTCTTAAAAAATTAACCAGAAGTGAACACCTGGTCACAGTGCAGAGCAGTGCTGGCACCAGCCTGGTTTGGGGAGACAAGAGAAAACTGGCAATCTGAAATGAGTAAAAAATGGTAATTTGCCATAAGGGACAGATAAATATTTCTGTCATAGCACACAGTGGCTTTTGGCAAAAGACACATTGATGTACAGCATAGTTATTTCAAAAAGTATAGGTCATTTAATGCACTTTTAAATATCTTATTATGTGTACATACAATGCAGTCTTCAGTTGTAAACATTTAAAAATGTGATTTTTTTGTACTGCACAGCCTGGACTTTTTCCAAACTACAGCAGATATTGGTTTTCTCCTGCCCCGTTTTCAAGAAACACAATTTCAATAAAATAGAATATAGCCCCTAGCTTGAAAAAAGGGAAAGGAAGTGATTTTAAAGAGTGCTCAGGATTCCCATGAAAGCATAAATCCTCTACAGTGTTTATATCCTCTTCTTACTCTTAATGGTATAAAAATAAAACCTCTCTTGGTTAAGCCAGATTGAGTTTCTGGGTACCTGCTATTAAATTGGATGCAATCCTGAATATTCAGTGATAAAAGGCTCTGACTTCTCCTTCCAGTGAATTTCAGCAATGTACAAATATATTTGTCGTGGGTTAAGGTGGGATTTGATCCTGACTGAATTCACTGAATTGTTCTATTTGGAGCTTTTGAACTGAATAAGCTTGTGAGGTCATGCTGTTAGACTGGAATAAAAACTAAAGATGTGTGTTAACCTTGCACCTGTTGGTGCCCAGATTTGCAGCCAGCCCTATATAAAACAGCAGGGCTGGGAACCCCAGTTTTCCTGGGATCTCTTTCCTCACGTGAGTGTTTATGGTGTTTGCTTGCTTGTTTTATCTCATGAGCCCAATTTTGCTTCCCTTGGTGACAAATGCAGGTGGCCTGATTTCAGTTGCAGCAGGACTTGCCCTTCTAAATCAAAGGTAACAGATGTTATGGAAGTATTAACTGCTAATGTAAACAGTGTGGCCCTGACTCATAGATCTAGTTTTACAAATGTTTGTCCCCAAATGATAGGCATTTTCTATTCTCCTAGTCAGGTGACTATATGCTACAGAACCAGACAAACCTTTAAATTGAATGCTATTCCTGTTAGTATATCCCTTTTTGTCCTATTCAATAAAACACTCAAAGTTTGAATTACTAAAAAAAAAAAAGGTATCTTGCCTTTCTTAATTTCTTAACTTACAAGTGGCTACTAAAATTTCACTCTTCTATTTTGGGGGACATAGTACAGAGTTAATGTCAATAATTCACCCATGAGAAAGAAGGTAAAGATGTGTGTTGATTCATTGCTATTGCTGTGGAGGTGCCCCAAAAGCCACAGTCCTAGAACAAGACCCCTAACTAGATCCTGAATGAGCTGGGAATATTTCCTCTGGCTTCACAGGTTTCTCTGAACAATCCTCAGTGAGGTAATTTCTTTTCCATATGTTTTTTTTTCTCTAGCTAGGAAAGGAAAATGGCCCTTGCCTACCTCACAGAAGTATTGCACATCAGGAGAATAAATCCATAAAAATTCATAAAGCACCAGGTGCCTAAAGAGAACAAGATGATCCTTAGCCTGAGGACTTATAGCTTTAAATATGGACGAAAATATACTTTCATAGGCCTTGCAGTGCTCGCACCTGGAGCCTTGAATAAAATTAGGGAAGTTTTTGACATCTGGCTCAGCGTAGGAATAAAGTGGCAGCTAAAGAGAAGCATCCTCAGAGCACAGGTACAAGGGTGAACCATCTTCCACAGCCAGCAGAACGTGTGTTTGGCTTAAAGGTGGGTCGAATTAGAGCAAGAATTCAGACATTTAAGGCCAAAGCAGTGGTAAAGATTTTAGGTATCAATACTAATTGAATGTTGAGAACACTTGTGCTGCAGTCAGTGGCCTCTGTGTCCAGGATGAATCAAGAGGGAAATCAGTAGGGGCAGGGGCACATCCGTAGGTCTTGTCCCCAGTCTCCGGGGGTTCCCTTTAGACAGGAAGTTTTTCAAGTGCTGCTGTTCAGAGTGGAAAAAAAATGGTTGACCTGTGGATACAATTTTTGAGGCATGAAATTCAGAATGCTGATGAGATTCTGTATTTCCTGGTTGGTGTGAGGTTTAGAGCCATTTCAGAGTTATGCAGCACAGTGTCACTGTGATCTCCTCCTCAAGTTATATACACTTCAGGGTTTATTGATGGTTTGTGGTTTTTTTAACATAATGGACAAATATACAGGGGAAGCACCATCTGCAAAGTAATGCATAATAGTAATAATGTGGTTCTTGATTAGTGTTACAGGTGCTGAGGATAACCATGAGGGTCTGCCTTAGTTTGCTGTTGTTGTTGTTGTCGTATTTATTGCTGAGTTAGTAGATTCTTTAATTTCTGATTAAAACCATGTCTAAAAGCAAAATCCTCACTCAAAAATTCAAGAAATTCAATTTCTAGCAACATCATTCCTGCCAAAAGTTCCAGACCTGACAATGTCATATATAACATCACAGGAAATAATAATGTATTTCATCATTTCAAAGTGGCTTAAAACCTGAAATCAATGAGGATGAATAAATGTATCCCTGTGCCAAGATCCCTGCTTTTGAAGTAAACCTCACAATTATGTCACATATATCATCTCTCCACTTGTACACTTAGCGTTCTTAATTTGCAGAATAGCAGATGTTTCCTGTGTAAACTTCTGGGCACATGTGCAATTGATAAATCGAGAGGAAATTACTGAATTGAGAAGATAAGCCAATCTGGGCCGAATGAGATGGTCTCCAGCTGTGAATGGAAGTGATTTACCATTGAGCTAAAGGATCAGCTTTTCCAGCTCAAACCAGCAGATACATCACTACATTTAATCCAGACTTCCACAGAGATATTTAGGAGTTTTGCAACTGACTTCAGCAGAGCCAGAATTTCACCCCTAGTGTTTGCCTAGGCTGAAAGCCCATTCCCCACATTTGTGTTGTTATTATTTTTTTATTTAGTAAATGTGGTTATTTCTGTCGTGGAGGAATGAAAACCATCCGTTTGTGCACTGGGGGTGGAAGGATTGCAGCTGTGACAGCTGCTGAGCACGGCAAAAGGAGAGTGAGCTTTATTCTGTCTTTTTAAAAACCTTTGCTGATGACAGGGGCTTGTTGACCTGTCACTGTTGACACCTGCCCAAACCAGGGAAGAATTTAAGGTTTTGCAGGCTAAAAAGCACATGCCTGGTTGGACACTTGAATACCTGAAATGTGTATGCAAGCTGTTATCATTTGCTCGAGTAAATGTTGTAGGAAGTGAAATTATAGATGATGATTGGAAATGTTTAGATCAGGACATGGTGTGTTACCTGCAGTGAGGCTCAGTGGAATAAAGTGTTCCCAGATCTCACCACCACACCCCTGATGTACAGGGAGGAGCCAGACAGATGTGAGAGATGAGATTATAACTCAGATCCTGGGTTCCAGTCACAGATTTGGTTGTTTTACACAAATACAATACTATAGAATTTAATTTAGATTTTAAAAACCCAAATTACTTTCTGTCTGACTCATCTCCATGACAAGCTTACTCTGACTCTCCAAAGGCAACTGGGCTGGTGTGAGAAAGGGAATGGGAACCTGTGGTGAGGGAGACCCTTCCCAGACAGAGCTGTAAGGTCAGTTTGGATGTGACATTGCAACATATGTCCCACTGTGCCTTTACTTGTCCAGGACCAAGGACTTAGCTCAGCACACCAGAAATGGTCTCCAAACACTGCCACTATGAAGACAATCATTAAGGTTACATTTTTCTTAGATTCTCTTTTACTTATGCTACTCTGTCATACTAAGGGATTCAAAGCTCCAGTAACTTGCTCAGGGCCTTCCTCTTGGTGCAGGAATTACAGTCCCGTATGGAGCAGAAACAGAATAATGTGACTTAACATGATGTCACAGACAGACATGTGTGACTTCCACTGCACATTTCCATCATGGCAAAGTCACTGGGGAGACACAGATGCCATGAAGGGGCAACTTCCCATTGCAGATGAAAATGGTGGTTTTTTGGAAAGCTACAAAAGAGGGTGCTCTCAGCTGCTGCTTCATGGTCAAAATCATTTGGCCCATTCACAGTTAGACATTGATAAAATACAGGTGGCCTGGCTAAATGCAACTTGGAGGAGAAAAAAACCCCATTGTTATAAGTGTTTTCTCACAGTTCCTTCTAATTTGAAGTCCTAGTAAATCGAATTAAAGTATTTGTGTGCTGACATGCCATCAGGGCCAGGAATTTGGGCTTTTGAAAGACAAACTGTGCAATATTTTTAATTTCAGTAAGTTGAGCTCCAAAGAGAATTCTTTGTGGTTCAGACACACCCTTGGCCTAGAAGCCCTTGCCCACTGTAGTATGAGATCACTGACTTGAGGAACTACCAAACAAAGGCAAACTTGGTCTTTCTGCACGAGCAAAATAAATCTGAGGCACATACTGTGTTCAGTCAGGAAATTAATCACACTAGCACCTGGAATGTTGGGACAAAGAGGGATATTCTGCCAAAATCCAGCAGTGCCCTCATGCCACTCTAAAAGAACAACCATCCCTTTTGCCAAAGTAAAACAAATAAGAAAAAGCCACAAAGCAAAACAAGCAGGGTCTTTCTAATCATGTCCTTTATCTGGGAGTTGCTACGAGCAGTTGTAAAAGCACTTTTAAGAATTATTTTCTGAAAAATATGGATTTCAGCCCTTATATTTAAGGTTTTGTCTATTATAACCTTCTGGCCTTATTTAAATTAACCATTCTTCTGATGTTAATAATAGATTTGATGGGGAGGTCCACAGGCTACATGGAATTCTGTGGAGTATAAAAGACCTGCTCCAGTGTTGTTAGTTGGTGGCCGTTTATTTAAATTTTACTAGAAACAGCCAGTATAAATATCTGATAACCTGAAAATCATCTTCTGAAATTTACTAAATTTACTGAATTTTCTAAATTTAAGCAAAATGTTCATCCTTAAATTCAGATCTTATTCTCAGGCCATCCTCATGCAGTTATGTACAAAATGTGCTGTTCAGAAAGCGGAAAGAACGAGTGTCGTTACCGGATTAAGTCCAGCAGAGCATCTGCAGAGCTCATGATGGGCTTCCCGCCCTCCTCAGTGCTCTCCTTCTGTGCTGCTCCACCAGGATGGATAATGGACACCATAATTATTCCCACAATCACAGCCACAAACGTTGTCCACAGGTAGTAAGTGACGGTTATGATCCCTAATCGACTGGAAGTCTTGGCATCCAGGGCTGCCAGCCCAGACATCAAGCTGTGGAAAGGGAACACAACACAAATTGTATCTTGTGCATCACATTAGTGCAGCTGAAAGCCTAATTTCCTAATTATTCCAGTCTACCTGCTTCTCTTAGGATTGCCTACACATCAGTGCTTTTAGAAGCTTGCCAGGAACACTGAACTCTATCCTCTGCATCTAAAGGAGCGTTTCCCAGTTGCCATATGTGAATTCCGGGTTACTTGAAGGCAGTTGCAAGCTCAGGCTGCACATGTGGGGATTAAATCCTGTTGGTTGTTCCCTGAAATTCAAGGAACAGTTTTATATGAGCTACGTATGTAACGGCTCAGTTCACAGGAGCAGTGGCAACAGTCAGTCAGGAAAACCTAGGTATGAAACTCTACATATAATTTTATAGAATCATACAATAATTCAGGTTTGAAGGGACGTCCGAGGGAAATCTGATCAACCTCCTCACTCCTTCGTGTGTGAGTGAGGTAGGACCGCAACTTCGAAATTAAAAACACCAAGGAGCAGTTTTGTCACATAGTCCTTTCTTTACCTAAAAGAATACTTTTTTTTTTCTTTCTAAATCAATTCAAAGCACAATTTATTTTTGCTTTACCAGGGGGCTTTAAATTGAGATTTAACTTGGAACAATTCTCTGTGAACTCTCCAAAGCATGCATCTCAGGAAAAGTGCAGGTGAAGTAAAATCCTGCATTTACTATTTGGTGTGCCCCACTGTCCAGTTTTCTCATCAAAACAGACCCATTTATCAGGCCTTTTCTCATAAACATTTACTAAGCTGCACCTCCTTGAATGAGATCTCCTTGACCTCACTCTGCTGAGGGAGGTTGTCTGGAGCCAATGCTAAAGTGCAGCTTAACCTTTATAGTAGATTTAATGAAATCAAATGGGTGGATTTAGTGTTCAGGTTCCTGCTATCCACTAGATTAATTAAGAAAATGTATTGCTTTTCTGCACTGCCAATCTCTCATCCAGCATGGGTTTTGTTAACGCTGTAGGAACAGGGGTGCACTGTAGTTTGGATCATTCAGAAAATGGATCATTGAGAAAGTGAGCATCTCAATAACTCTCACTCTTGTGACCTTGTTGTTTTGCTCTCATTTGTCATTGTATTTGATAAAAATCGTGCATTTCTGTGTGTCTGTAAAGCACTGTGTACAAACACAGGACTATGTACTAAAAATACAGTAGTAGGAACGCTACTTAGTTCCTTGGAATTTCCCCTGATCAGTCCATACAGAAGAGTAAATATTCTAAAACACTTTCTTTTGATAAAAAAGTTGAGTGAAATACATTTATCTCAAAATAATGTATCAGTTCCCTGTTAAAAAGCCTCTGTGTTGTTATTAGATTTCTAGGACTGATCTGTTCTTGCAGGCTGAGGTTTTACAGGCCATTGAGCCAATTCGTTGCTGCCCAGACTAGATACCTATATTGTACTGGATTTTAGCACTGTTCTACCTCCACCCTAACCTTCCCAGGAGAAAAAAAAAAAATAAATTAAAATCAGGTTGATTTTCAACTAGTTGGCTGTTTTTCATGGTAATAATTTTCAGTGTTCTTTATAGATCCATTATTCAGGGCAGTGACGCCGGCGGTACAAAGGCCTCAGTGTTGACCAGCAGATCTGTGACTTGTGGACAGGACACCAAGCAGAGTGATCCCTTGGAGAGGGTACTGCTGAGGGGACAGACAGCTCACTTCCCTTTTTGGTACTGCCCTGAAGCCACTTAATTAAATATGCCCAGTGGTTCATGTGCCTTTAGGGTTGCTACCTCAGCCACAAGATTTGGGAGGATGCTGTGCAGCTAAAATTTAATCACACCTTGGCTCTTAGGTGACAAATCCTGAGGGAGCTAATAATGAGATTGCTCTGTCTTGGGGATATTCATTAACAAGATCATCATCTGTAATGAGATTATCCTGTCACCAGATAAAGTCATGCTCAGTCCATGCTGTGATGAGAAAGTCCTCAAAAGTAATTAACTATGGAGGTGCAGTGGGGTAACTGGTGTGACAGAAGCATGAGAAAAGGGCTGGGGTCAGACAAAGGCCTGGGTTTTCCAAGGCCTGCAATGCTCAGGTTTAGGAAGGGACCACTGGAACCAGTTCTCCAAAGGCTGGGCAGTAACACTGGTCGGGTCATTTCAGGCAACTGCTCAGAATCATTTCAGAAAGAAATGCCTGTAACCAGAATGAGACAATAATCACTCCTTAACTCTTCTTCATTTGACTTCATATATTTGATATTCGAAGGAACAGGGCAACAGACATAAAGATTAGGAAGCATATTGATTATCACAGTTATTGTATGAGGCAAGTGATACACAATTACATCCCAGGAATTTCTCACTGTTGATCCTGAGCTCTAACATTCACACAATGGAGCCAAAGAATGACAAGAAAAATTACTTTTCTTTTTTCCTAGGGAATAGGGAAGTCAGGAGGAATAAGCTTCCAGATGGTTTAAATCAAGATCACTGTATCCTGTTCAGGTTTTCCCTTTAATTTTCATCAAACACTCTTGGCTACATAAAAGCTTCCCAAAAATTTCCCAAGCTTCTTCTAAGACAGAAAAAAGATATTCCTATGGATTCCACTACTAGACTCTCATGAAACACACTGGAATGAAAACCAGCCTACCTTTAATTCTTGTCAAGCCTCAGAATTTGGTTAGGCTTGAAATAACAGGACAGATATTTGATTCATAGAGTAAAATCATTTGACCTACTATGTAGCTAAGTAGCTTCCACACATATGATTCATGTGTAGCTTCCATAACATGTTTTAATGATTGCCAAATGGACAAAACAGGATTAGGACAATAAAAACCAATCTGCAGCTTTTCTGAATAATTACAGTATATCTCACTCATTTAATTAGTCTAGCAAAAAAAAAAAAGTCCCCAAAATTGGAATTTCATGTTCAGAGACCATTTCTTAGCTTATATAGAAAAGAAACTGTCAAGTCTAAAGGAAAGGGGAAGACCTGATCAATTCCAGGACTAATTAAAAATGTAATTTAGTTACTACATTATTTAAAACATTGGTAATTTTTGACATAAAGAGGAATGGAATTCTTTCCAATATCTTGGAAATCTAATTAGTCCCAGGCAAACAAGTAGCTAAACCCTGTTGAGCACCTCTAGGCTTGTTCTGGCTGTCACAGTTAAACATCAGAGTACCAATGAGGTACTTTATTTACAAATAAAATTAGAACTGTCTATCTTCTCTGCAATTCTCTAGCTTTTTCTCTTACTCTCTGCTAAAAGCACAGGTTTTGGCCTGTCTCAAGATCAAAACCTATATCCCCAAAAAGAGAAAATACAAGAAGCTGCTGTTAAGACCCCCTTCTGCATGTTTATTTTGTCTTCCTCTCCACCAGAAGCCATCTGGATGTTGCTTTGAAATAGATGGATTATGGATAAAGTTATCAGAAGGGATTAGTGTGATTAGAAAGACATTAATCCTGTCAAGAAGTAATGGTCAAGTATTAACCACCAACAGTTGTTCCTAGAATGATGTTTGTTTTCATTCATCCCGTCCCCTCCCTCCCATTCTCATTTGGTAATTGCATCCGTGGAAAAGACCTTCCTAAGCAAGTTCTCCCAGTGAGGCTGGGAAGTGCCTCCAACAGCCACATTAGAGATGATTATATGACAGTTGAGCATCATGAAAGTGAAGTGCTGCTTCCCTAATGCTGTTGATCAGGCAGGCAGGCTGGGGCTCACCTTTCTGTCAAGGTCAGTGCCTGCAAGTCTCAATATGATAATAATGTGCATTTCCACAGCACAAGCCATTTAATCATCTTAAAATGCTTGACTAATGCAACCTCCTCTCACGCAGGAAGGCAGTATCTCCATTTTACAGATAAGGAAGCAGAGAAATTAAGGCATTTTCTTTAAGGACAAACCATTTACAGTGAAGAAAAATATGCCTGAGGTGATCTCTGTATTGCAGTGGACTATCTCACTTTTCCTTATCTGTGCTATCTGCTTTCAAAATGGGCTGCTTCACTTCCATGGAGCCACCATTTATGGAGTTACAGTTTGCAACAGAGAAAATAACACTCTCTACAGTAATAAAGAGATAAGAAACTTTCTCTGGCTCTTTCTGTAGCTTCATGCTTGATTTTCCTCTTAGTCTCTAGTGTAACTAAAATTATTTCACCAGTGAGAAAGAGGGATCTGAATGACTTTTTCTTACCACAATATCCTTTTGCTTTCTTCTAACATGCAAAACACCTGCAGAGCAAGCCCCCCTGCCGTGGCTGCAGTAGAGAAGTGATGGTGGTGGTGGTGGCAAGACCAGACCCATCCCTGTCTCTGCTTCACCCTATGACATGGTCTGCCCTGACTTACAGGGATATGTTACAGCTCTGGTTTTCATGCTCACACCCTGAACTAAGCTGGATTGGGTGTGTGAGATACACATGGGGCATCCCATTTAGAGAGATGAACCCCCTTCCCAAGTATATTTGTGTGCAGTCCAGACAGGCAATAAAATGACACCTGGGGCTCTCTGTGGATTTTACTCAGACTCCAATACTTTAGCAGACTCCTGATGTACCAACAGGCTGCTGCTGATCTGAACACAGCTAAGGAACTGTCATGGTCCCTTGTAGTCAGTGGAGTGATCACCAATGTCATGTATTATTAAAAGTTTCATAGTATTACAGCATTGTTTTCAAAGGAGTTGAGAGGTCTAGAATCCTCCTGAAGATCCAAGGGGCTGCTAAGGCTCATCTCCTTTGCAAATCAAGTAATAGCAAACAGCTTTTTTAAAGTTTAGTTATCTTGATATGAATGAAATGGTGTCTAAGATCTAAAAATCCCTAAATACAAAATCATACAGGACTGTTGCAGCTGTTTCTGTGTGCTTAGATTATCAGTCATAAACAGCACTGGAAATGTGAATTAACTTTTAAGGCCTCAGTATAAAGCTATTTTACTGAGCACAGTGGAAGCTCAAAGGTGTCAGGTGTGATGGAAAATCTGGATCTTGATCTTCAAGCAACAAAAATATATTAAGATCTCACTGTCTGCAATACACTTCTTGCAGTGACTGTGTTTAAGGAAAGAAACCAAACTACATTTCTAATACATCATAAAATGCAACATTTTGAGATTTGTTTTTTAAATTGCTGTATAAAATAACAAGAGTTTTATTTTTCACCCAAAACATTGAGATATTTTCCTTCTCATCTAACACTTGTAACTATTAATGACAAACTGACATATATAGGAAAAATCCTGCCAGGATTTTTCAGGTACAATAGGAAATCTGGTTTTATGGACTAATGTAAACAAGGCAGGACTTTGTACAGCACACAGTGAGGGCTGATGTCCACTGGCTGTTCTGTCACCTGCATGTGAGGATGCTGTGATATATCTCTGAGTGCTGGAAGGGATGAACAGTGACCTTTGAGCACTGACTGATAAAGGAATGGTGGTATAGTTCGTGCAAAACCCAGGCTGGCTTGTTGACTTTGGCTGTTCTGATAAAAAAAAAAGAAGAAGGTATTTCCTGGCTTGTTGACTTTGGCTGTTCTGATAAAAAAAAAAGAAGAAGGTATTTCCTAAATTCAAAGGTCAGGATGCAAACAAAACTAAATTATCTATTAAATATGCATGTGCAGCTTCACATGGTGGAAAGAGCCAAGAATCTTAATAATACTTGATTTTCTCTTTTGTCAGTTCTTTGAAGTGTTTCTAGATTAAGAAAGGAGCAAAGGGATTTGAAACACAAATTTGGATTATAAACAAATGTCAGAGTTATTCAACTGGTTTTCTCCTAAGGAAACAGAGGGAATCCAGCCAGCCCCTCAAGCTCCACATGTCATTCCCATTCCTTTGTGAGACACTAAGTATTTTAGAGCTCTCAGAGGACTACAGAAAAATTCTGTCAAGTCACAAACAGTTCATACCCATTAGTAATCACTTCAGTGCTTTCCACACCCGTTCACTCTGTGACCATAGATTTCTGTTGCACATCACTACATCCCTACTGACACTCCCTAAATAATTTGTGCTGAGCTGGCCCACTTTTGTCATTACAACGTGCACAACTGCAACATGTCATTTTTCACTGGAGCGGTTTGGACCTCTGGGTTGCTCAAGCAAAAGAAAACACCCGAAAACAGTATCTGACCTGACCATTAGACTCAATATTCCTAAACACAGCTAAGAACATTGATAATGTTCCAGATGATAATGTGGAGAAACTTCTGAAGATGTCTGAGGCATGGAGGAGGGATTCTTAATAAGGTTTAAATAAGAAGCTGAAGCAATCTGAAAAGAGGACTTTTGGGGTAATCTGACATCAGTTCTGCAATACAATAGCAATATGGAGAATTTAAAGTAGTATAATGGTGTCAAGTGAGATTGCTTTCTGTCCAGTTCCTCTTCCCTTTCAGTAATCCTTCTCTTCCAGTTTCATCCAAGTACAGTTTTGCTTTTCACTCTGAAAGTAAATATATTTATCCCCTCTCACATCTCTAGAATGACTTTCTCCACAATAAAGACTGCAGATTATATATCCTAGAAAAGGGCTTAACAGCTTGTTCTCACTGAGGTGAAATGTATTTTTATTATTGTCTGTATTACAGAGATAGACATTGCAGGTAGTTCAGAAATGGAATAGTAAACACACTTAATGTTATCATTCAGGTATTCCACGGGTTTTCCATATTTTCCTGTACTAACCCAGCATATTTCCTCTGTTGAGAGAAAGGCCTGTTTCCAACTTCCAATATTTTTCTATCACAGGTGAAATAGAGGGAAAGGTCACATTATCTCCAATAATGTGAAGAAAAAAGCCCTGTGTTCCCAAAGCAATTTAATTCTATGAGAAATGCATCTGCTTTAGTACATTATAAAACACTGTCCTGAGCAGGCCCTTCAGAGACTCAGAGGCAGCATTTTGCAGCTGCTCCTCAACACCTCACTAGATAATACAGTGCATAAATTTGGTTGCCCTTGATTATAGAATCTTAGAAGTGTTTAGATTTAAAAAGACCTCTAAGATCATCAAGCCCAACTGTTCCGCCAGCGCTGCCAAGTCTCACTAAACCATGTCCCCAAGTGCCACATCTACTTGTCTTTTAAATAGGCCCCAGTTTGGCAGCTGCACAAGGATAAGAAAAGAGTGACTAGTATTTAGGAAATAATGACCAGAGGGAATAGTTTAACTTACACATAGCAGAAAAAACCAAGCCAAACCTAACCAGAAGCTTCTATCATCTATCCTTTCCCATTCAGCCTCCAGGTAAATTATGTGAATTTGTCAAGACAACACAGAAAGTACCTTTTAGTACCAAGGACGTATAAGAAGAAATAGTACTGCACATATTGTCATTCTTGTAAAACCAGTATTATTGAATGAATTAATTTTGGATGTCATCTTCATTTAAATGTAATGATAAATCAGGAAAAAAGAGAGATTTCATAGCCCTTTGGATATCTCTGTTTTCCTTCTGAATGGATATTATACTGACCATACCAGGCACTGTTTTATAATCATGACAGAAGTTTCAGATTGCAAATTTCAGTACTGGTCTCTGAGGGTTTGGGTCAACCTTTTCATCCCTAACAAACAATAAGCTTAAGTAATAAAACAGACAGACAATCTCCAGTCTGTGGTGTATTACCAGTTTCACCTACAGCTGACAACAAACAAAACAACACAAACCACAATCTAACCAAGTCTATTTCACAGTGTTATTTTAACCCAACCCTGGACTCCCAAAGAATATACAGCTGCTGTGAAGTTATTTAGGGTATGTCTGCACAGACAGCTGCATGAACTCGCTGTGCTTTTGCTCTGAGCTCCAAGGCAGGTCTGGGAGCTGTGTGGCCACATTAGTCCTTGGCAGGAGAGCCTGGACACAAAGCCCTGCTTATGTGGCAGCACCAATTCTGGCACGGATCGGCACCAGCATCACCAGCTTGGCTCCCAGGATGAGGGGCTTCACAGCTGCCTGCACCCACAGCATCCCCAGCCTGCACCCACAGCACCTGCAGCCTGCACCCACAGCATCCCCAGCCTGCACCCACAGCATCCCCAGCCTGCACCCACAGCACCTGCAGCCTGCACCCACAGCATCCCCAGCCTGCACCCACAGCATCCCCAGCCTGCACCCACATCTTCACGTCCTCTTGCACAGTTCACAGAATTATCAACTCTCCAGATGAACTTCAGATGAGTTCTGAGAGGCAAAGTTTGGGATGGCCCAGTGAGGCCGAACAGTGGCAGAATTCCATCAGAACACAATGAGCAATATTTGTCATTAGTGGGATGTAAAAATGCTACTGTGTTCCCCAAAGCAGAGAGCTGTGGAAAAAAATATATGGGGAAAAGAGTACTATAACAGAGTAGTTTCTAATTAAATACCAGGCTTTAACAGCATGAATAAGAATTGCCAACTTGGGAATCTGAGCAGAAGGACGAAGGATTACCAGAACTGATGGCATTATGGACAGGAATCCCCTTAAAGAAACACAGTTCTATATTTAGCATATCGTATTTAATTCATCAACAAAACTACAATAGTAACCAATGTTTATTACTACCCCCCAAGTGAGCCTTTGAATAAATATAATATTTTATTAGTATACACTTGCTTGTATCAGGCACAACATACTCAGAGGAACAAGCTTTATGATTTAAAAAATACAGGTCAAGTCAGTTGTTTAGCTTTAAAGGGAACAATAGTTCCTTAACAAGGTCTGCACATGGAAAAGGATCAAGTCTTTGCTTCTGATTACTTCTTAAATATCTAGAAAATGGTTGGTGGTAAATAAATACGAAATTTAATAATCATCATAATCTTAGGAAAACAAGCAAATATTCCCTGGGGTAACCAGCTGAACAGTGCAAGTCTGCCCTGACAATTCTTTCCCACAAGCACTCTCACTGCTTACTGCTAATCATAGCTATAGAAAACTCAGCCCTGTATCTATTACCAGATAAAAACTTAATCATATAAACAAGGAGGGTGCTGAAATAAAAGGATATAAAGGATATAACTTCATACAGGACAAAGAGAAGTCAGTAGGTTCAGCTAGTGTAAACCTGTGTAAGTCTGGCTTCAGCCTGCTTTTCTGGAGAAGCAAGACTTGTTCAGTCAAACACTGTGTCTGTGAGAGCCCTTACTGATAACATTGTAATTAATTTTTCTCTGAAATTATGCAGAGGGGATGGAAGGCTCCAAAAGAGAGAGTTAAGTTCCTGTAAGGTCTGTGAAAGTGTATGTTGAATGCAGGAGAGAAATCATGTGTGGGCTTCTGGTGTTAGCTTGCAAAAGAACCAGGGGCTGCAAGCCCTGCCTCTTCTCCAACCTTCCTCCCAGCTCTGCAGCACACACGGTTTGCACTTGGGTCTGGTGCCCGTGGTGGTTCTGCCTGGGGTCTGGTGCCCGTGGTGGTTCTGCCTGCCCTGAGCTCTGCCGTGCTGGGAGCCAGACCTGGCCTGCCCTGTGGGCTCACCGGCACCTCCAAACAGAAAGGGAGAGGGGAATTTCTTTTTGGGGTAAGTGCCACAGTGTGGCCTCTCTGCCTGCCACAAGGAATCCATGCCAAACAGCAGCATTATAAATGCCTCAGCAATGCTAAATTTTTCAGTCAAAGTTTGCAACTTCTTCAAAACATCACTCAAAACAAGATACAAAGTTGTAGCAGACCAGGTTTCAGTACCTGCTTCCCCAAAGTACTGAAGTCAATGCAGTTTTTCAGCTTACTGAAAATCAAGTGTCCAGCCTGGTGGACACTGCTCAATACAAAGCTGGTAAAGTGAGATGAGGACGGTGGGGCAGGGAATGGGCACAAGGATGAAGATGCTCTGAAGGGAGGTGACAGCCCATGAGTTGTGTCACAGTACATGGTTGGCCTGTACCCGAGCCAGTGCTGTGCCTGGCACTGCTGGCACAGACAGGAGGGGGGCAGAGGGTTTGTACCATCTTTAGCAAGAGTGAGAAGGTATTAGTGGCAAAGTTGAGTGCTTGTTCCTCTCCAAGTTTTTTGCATCATGCAGACGCCTGAAGATCAGATTGGATTACTTCAAGCATTTAAGAAGTTGAGAAAGTAAAGTGATGAATAGGTATCCATGGCAATCAACTTGTCCTGGAAGCAGGTGAAGGCATCACATGTGTGTGTGTGTCTGTGTAAGTTTATAATTAACCATAGTGAAAGAGAGTGGAGGGTACCGGCAATCCCTGGGATGCAGGACCCCAGGCCGTGGTACCAGCAATCCCTGGGATGCAGGATCCCATCAGTGGTCCCGGCAATCCCCGGGATGCAGGATCCCATCAGTGGTCCCGGCAATCCCCGGGATGCAGGATCCCATCAGTGGTCCCGGCAGTCCCCGGGATGCAGGATCCCATCAGTGGTCCCGGCAATCCCCGGGATGCAGGATCCCATCAGTGGTCCCGGCGATCCCCGGGATGCAGGATCCCATCAGTGGTCCCGGCAGTCCCCGGGATGCAGGATCCCATCAGTGGTCCCGGCGATCCCCGGGATGCAGGATCCCATCAGTGGTCCCGGCAATCCCCGGGATGCAGGATCCCATCAGTGGTCCCGGCAGTCCCCGGGATGCAGGATCCCATCAGTGGTCCCGGCGATCCCCGGGATGCGGTCCCTCGGTGTCCCAGCGGAGCCGCCTGGTGGCCGCGGGCGGTATCGCAGCCCGGGCCTCTGCCCGCGCCGGGAAGTGCAGGAGGTGCCGGGAAAGGTTTAACAAACCTGAGCAGCGGTAACTGTCTGCAGACTCGGCCCCGCGGTTTTTTTAACATCTCCGAATTCTCGGGGCAGGATGCACAGGGAGACACCTCTGCCACACTTGATAAAAACCTGAGATACGTGTTGAAACCTTTTGCATGTAAGGAAGAAAATATCCTATTTGCACTTCAGCTGTCAGATGAGGATTGAAGACACTGTCTCAGAGAGAATCAGGGAACTTCAGATCCCCTGCAGCTGATATTTCAGGCTTGTTGAGGACACCTCTCTGTCCAACTGCAGCAGGAGCTCAGGCAGTGCCTAAATGTGTAACTATGAATTCAGATCCGGCTCCTCTTCTCTCTCATCTCTCTTAATATTCCCATTCCCAGGCTTAAGAATAGTATCCTATGTTTATACATATGGTAAGCATTGTACATCTGGTAACTACAGGGTCTAAAATTTTGTAACAGCCACCACTGAGTGTCCCCAGGGCAGACACAATCTGTCGGACTGTTTGTCTGATTTTTAAATTTCCATTGCTAACAGAAGTGGCATCCTCTGTTGTGTGGGTACTTGTCATCATCACCGAGAAAAGCAAACTCTATAAATGAGACACAGAGGATACTAATAGGTATGAGCAGGGCTAGAGCTCAGGCAGAGGATGGGGGCAATAAATATATAGTTATTCCAGAGTTGTTCTCTGATGCTGTGAAGCTTTTTTATGTAACCAGGTAATTGAAATAATATCAACCTCCATCCTTAATGAAGGTCCAGGCCATAAAAAAACCAAAAGCTCAAATTGGCAGGCTAGTGGGTGGTGATTGCTTTTCCAAGATTTTTCTGTCTGTGAGAAAAGAAGAAGACCATGGGTGACAGGAGACATCAGAACAGGTATGGGAGCTGTGGGATAGAGCACTTCCAGGTGCTGGGACAGAGTTGGGTAAAACAAGAAACTGTCCATTGAAGAAACAGTCTCAAGTTGTTCAACTGATTTCTTCTGCTTCCAGGGAACTTTTAAAATAAACACCATTCAGAGATACCTGACTATATCATAATTTCCTCATTCCTAATGGATACAATCTGCAGAGTTCCTATTTTACTCTCTAACTATCAGGTCAAGAGGGAAAGTACACATTTTCAGGCATTTCTGTAAAAGGCTGGATCTGTGCTAATGGCCTGTAAGTACAATATTTTCTAGTCTATTGTCAGTCTTCTGACACAGTTACCATATTTTACTTCTGCTACAACCCTTCAAAATAAACTCTAGACTTGGAGATGGAGTATTTTGCACTCAGTCCTTTTAATCTTCCTTTCTTAGATTAGAAAGCTATTTCTATTTCTTTACAAGTAATTTTTTTCTTTGTGTATATAAGGAAAAACTTGCATTAATTTCAACTAGGAGAGCAATATTTAGAGCTCTTTTCATGGTGCTGTACCTCTGGCTTTTGTAAACAATAATAGAGAGTAATTTAAAAGATAATTTAAATGCCTTTGCTCTGGCAGGACAGGCTGAGAATATTCCAGATCCACAAAGAAATGTAGTTTAAATGTGCATGCAGATTGGTAAAAGTACAGAGCATAGGTTTACTGATTTTATGAAATGGATGTGTGGAAAATTTAATTGCATCGAGTAGTTTTTACTTGCAAACCCCTGACATTTCAGTTTGCAATAGGAAGTGATAGTTTGTTACACACAGAGATGGACTCATACTGTCGTGCAAGGGGAGTTAATCCATTTGAAGTTCTGCAAAGTTTCTTGTCAGGCTCAGAGGTTCACTCCTGACACACCTGTAGGTAACCTGAGCCATCACAGGTTGTGTCAGAGCAGCTCTCCCCTGTGTGCTGTTGCTCTTCCTGACATCTCTAAAAAAATACAAGAGGATCTAAAGAACTACACATTTTAGGGAAGGGCATGTGAATCTGCTCCAACCCTTTTCTGTCCTCCTTACTCCATCACTTCCTCCTGTGAGACTCTTGTTTTCACTGGAAAACTCTCCTTCTACCTCTCAAAAAAAATAATCTCTTGACATGTTTTGTCTTGATGTTGTCTTGCTGCCCGGGACAGAACCGGAGTGAGTCTGTGGCCACGTGAACAGTTTCATGCACAGAGCACCATGACTCAGCTTCGTTCTGTGAAAGACCATGAGAAGGCAGATCTAAAGGCAGATAATTTAAAACTAAAATTAGTGCTCAGTTGTGTTAATTTGCAGCAACTCTCTTCAGTCTGAAGACTACAAACTTATTCTTTCTTAAAGTGGAAGATGAGGTCTTGGTGTATGTATTAGGTTTCAGAAACTGAGGCTTCAAGGAAAGGCACCAAATATTGCAATAATTTTTTCTCAGGTCTGGTAAAGTTAGCTTTGTTACTCTTCTTATATCTTCCCTAAGCACTGGGCACACAGTTTAGCATTGGCCATTTGTAACTGGTGTGTGGTTGGGACTGTAGTCAGTTGGAAGACAGTCAAGCTCAGAGGAGAGAAAAACCTCTCCTAAGTCATGCCCTCCCACTGCAAAGGCAGCTCCCATGCACTGTCCATCAGAACAGGATCTAGATCATTAATTCTGCTACCAATAAAGTGGCACCATTAAAGGTTCTGCCTTTAATGTACTGAGAAATCACTTTCACTTCCAGCTGAAGCCAGGTATATACTATTAGTTCACTGGAGACACAGGGTTTTTTCAATATTCATCATATTACAGCACATCTCTCAAAATACTGCGGGACAAGATAAATAACTGGGCTTTTTCATCTTATTTGAACAGTGTATTGTTTCAATAATTTAGACTTAAGGTGGGTTTTTTGATAAGGTGGGTTATTTATTCCATATATTTAACTTCTAGTTAGCTTGAAAGAAAAAGTCCTCCCATTACAAGGGGAAAAGAAAACAATAAAACCCCCTGCACGTTAATTTTAAAGCCAATAATAGCTGTACGAGATATTGCAGAAATGATCCTATTGATTAAAAAACATGTTCATGGCTCCACTATAAATACAAATGCACAGCAGTCAGTGATGCCTCTGGCACTGTCACTTAATTCAGTCACAAGTAAAACAGTGGCCATGACAAGTCTCATTTAGGAAACGTGAAAACTTATTGGAACTATTGTTGTCCTCACTTACCTTGAGACAACCAGTGGGAGAATCAGCATTTTCAGCATCCTCATCAGTAACTCACCAGGAAACTGGAAGTAACTAATTTCCTAGAAATACATGAAGAGATGTTTATTGTTTTGAGCTAAAGACTGTCTGCCTTCACAAGTGCTGCCAGAGCTGGGGATCAGATAACACGGGTAAAATCTGCAGCTTTGGCATGAAAGGTGGCAAAGATAGCAGGCTTCAAAAGATCATTTTAAAATTAATTAGATTACATAATATGTTGCTATTCAATAAACACTCTACATGGCTTGTTCCTTTACAAAGGAAGACAGAAATAAAATATGTCATCACTTGAGGACTGTTGTTAATAGGTTGCTCTGAACAATCTCTTCATTCTGTATTTTGTGTGTTTTCCTAAGTATGTGTGAAGCTACTGCTTGGTCACAAACGATGCTCAGACAGTGGTTTGCCATAGCAGAAAACAGAATTGGTATAGTTTGGTTGCATTTACTAAATGCCATATTTTTTAACCGAGATTTATATTTTGTGCTCAAACAACACATTCAGCAATGCATGTTGTCGTCTGGTCTGTCTGACTAATGCAGCAGAAATCAGCACCCCCAAGGGCTTGGTTGAAGTGTGCTGTGGGAGAAAGCCCCAAGTGACTTCAGTAACATGGTCTGCTAATGATGGGAAATCTTAAATTCGTTAACATGGAATGCCATTGCTGTGATATAAACATCTGCACCTCCGTGCATCTGATGCTGAAAAATATTCCCAGTGTTTTCTTTACACATACATATTCCAAAATAATGTAAAATCCAATATATTGCAGTACCAGTTTTTCCAGGTCTACATTAGATGCTACATCTCTTCTAGCTTAAATGTCCACTATTATTATCCATACTTGCAACATTCTGTGTTTATGCTACACTTACCAGGTGTCTTAGAGACCAGAACCCTTTGCTGATGTATTGTTTGAGAACGTGTGAAAGGACCCAAAGATCAACTTAGATTAACAAACAGATGGAATTAAACTAATTTAACAAATATATATACACAATTTTTGTGTTCCAAAGCCCGTGCTGAAGTTGCACAAGTTCCATATGTCTTCTGTTACGTAAGTGTGGTATTTTCTCTGCAGTGTTGCTGCCGTGCCCACTCTTACCTGCTGGGAGAGTCGTCTCGTCCTCAGGAAGAATCCAAGGAGACAGCCGATGGTGACGGACAACACGGAGAGGATGAGCAAACCATTCCTTTTACAAACATCCTTGATCCGAGCGAGGATTGCATCCAAAGCCACCGCCATGCTGTGCTCCGTGCTCTGCGGGGAAGAATCAGCATCCCATGAGGAGAGAATTCCCTCACTCCTCTTGTTCGAGTGGACAGATCTGGCTCTGTATAGATCAGATCAAAGCACTTCCAGTTCTGCTTAGCTGACCTGCAAGGTCACCCCTCTGCCAATAGCCACCAAGCAAGCAGCTGGCGTTATTGTTCCAAATTAATACCAACAATCCTATTATCAACTACATCATTAAGAGCCTGGAAGAAGATTAGGGGGCTCTGGAAAATTAGAACAGAATGCAGTAGTATTTCTAAAACAAGACTAGTTCAAAACAAAGTGACACTCCTGGGAGAAAGACGGTGCATTCCTCAGTCTCTGAATTTGGGGTCTGGACACCCAAACCTGGAAAGGGAACTCTACAAGTCAGCACTCACACAGGGAACAGGAACATTACTGCCGTTCTCCTAAAGGGTAGGGCAGGTAACATTTGGAACAGGACTATCACAACAGGGCAAGCTAGGTGAAACTGGACTTCATTAATTAAAGCAGGCTGGGGTTTTTCGTTATCATGGCCAAAAAAAGGCTGAATGAGCAGCGTAAGAGACACACATTGAACAGGAAACAGCCACAGACTGGAACATGCAAGGACATCTTCTGGCATTTGGCATTTATTGTCTGGGAAGTGAAATGATTTCACTTTTCTTCCAACCACTATGTTGATTAGGGTAGGGCCAATTTACTTTCAGAGGATTATGAGACTAAGCCACAGGGATTGCTTTCCTTTCCTTTGCTGTGTCCGCATTCAATCCCAACGCTGATTTTTATGCTGGTGAGTATCTGATAAAAATACACTCCTCATCACCATTTGCTGTGCCACGCTTTCTTACGAGAGCATTTCCGGAGCTTCTGGGATATTCTAATATTATTCAATGTTTTTATGGAAAATATTGGACACAATACAACAAAAATACAATGTGCGTTTACAATTTTACACTTTATACTGTGATACAGAACTGTTGTTACACGCTCACATGTGAGTAAAAAAGCTCAAGAGGGATTAAACTGCTCTCTTGGAGGCAGGATCTGAATCCTGTATAAAGACAGGACATATGGATACACACACACAAAAAAAAAAGAGAGAGGAAAAATAAGTGGAGTCTGTATGTTGAACAAGAGTGCTGTCAAAACAAGAGGATAGCAGGAAACTTTATTAATGCATTAATAGTTTTATTATTTAATATCGTGTTTCTGATTTAACTTCTCAATGCAAATTTTATTACTGCAAACTTTATTAATGCTATGGCGTTACCGCGCCACTCCAGACATTTTCCAATACCCTGATAACCTTGCTGCCTTGACGGCGCGCAACGAATCTACTTTCTTAATGGAATAATAACAGGGAAAAGGCTTCGTTTTCCTCCCTCCTTGCCGGGGGGCAGGGGCGGGCGGTGCCGGGGATGGTGGGCGGTGCCGGCAGGGGCGGGCGGTGCCAGGAATGGCGGGCGGTGCCAGGAATGGCGGGCGGTGCCGAGAATGGCGGGCGGTGCCAGGAATGGCGGGCGGTGCCGAGAATGGCGGGCGGTGCCAGGAATGGCGGGCGGTGCCGAGAACGGCGGGCGGTGCCAGGAATGGCGGGCGGTGCCGGGGATGGTGGGTGGTGCCGGCGGGGGCGGGCGGTGCCGAGCGTGGCGGGCGGTGCCAGGAATGGCGGGCGGTGCCGAGCGTGGCGGGCGGTGCCGAGCGTGGCGGGCGGTGCCAGGAATGGCGGGCGGTGCCGAGCGTGGCGGGCGGTGCCGGCGGGGGCGGGCGGTGCCGAGCGTGGCGGGCGGCGCTGACGCGCTGCTATCATGGCGGCGCGGCAGCTGCTGAGGGCGGCCCCGGGCCGCGGGCGGCGCGGGTACAGCAGCGCGGGCGCTGCCGAGTTCCTGCACCGCAGCATCGTGCCCACCATGCACTACCAGAGGAGCCTGCCCAGGTACGGCGGGTCCCGGGACACCCGCGGGGAGTGCCCCGGGCTGCGCTCCGAGGGCGCGGGGCGGGGGCCGTGTGGGGTGTCCGCGCTGAGGCGGGGGCTGAGGGAATGTCCTCCCTCGGCTCCGAGCTGTGCGCTTCCCGCTCTCCCTGCGGAGGGATGAAGTGTAAATATGGTTGTAAGCCTGCTTCTGAAACATCCCTTTGGGTCGCAGAGGAACCCCGGGAGTGTATCGGGATTGTTTTATAGTAAGGAAAATGTTTTTTTTTTTGTTCTGAGAGGAAGTTGGCAAAGATATACTCGATAGGAAATTTGTAAGAAAGTAGATGTCCGGCACCCCGCAGTGAGGGGAAGGGCTGAAGCAGGGCTGGTAACCTTCTGCGGAGCTGCTTCTCCGGGCAGTGGTTCCTGTCACTGTGTTCTCTGTGAGGGGTTAACACCCATCACCGCAGTACCTTTGTAACACCGGTCAGGTTCCTTCTCTGCCTTGTTTCCCAAGTATCGTAGGCTGTGCTGACCCGTATCTGTCTATTCCCCTAGTTCTCTTATTCCACAAGAAACTTATGAGGCATTTGGAGAATATGTATTATATTATCCATATATATATAGTGCAGTATATATAATAGTATTAGGAAGGATAGGGAAGAAGGGAGGCTACTCTGTAAGAAACTCAAGCTTCATTTGTACCCTTGCTCATAAAGTGCATTGTGTCTGTGTTCCACTTCCTTCAGACTACCTGTTCCCAAACTGGAAGATACAGTTGTGAGATACCTGAATGCCCAGAAACCGCTTTTAAATGATGACCAATTCAGGTATAGACAAACACGTATTGCACTGTCATGTGCTGCTTCAGAGCCAAGTGATACAGATAAAAAATAGGACTGTGACAGCATTTTGACTATTCTCTTGATTGCTGCAGGAAAACTGAAGAACTCGCTCATGCCTTTGAAAAGGGAATTGGAAGAGAGCTACATGAGCAACTGGTTGCTCAAGACAATCAGAACAAGCATACTAGTTACATCACAGGTACGCTGGCCTGCTGGGTTTTGGAGGAGTCTGTTGGTCATCATGCTTGGTAACATCTCATTGTGGTACAAATATAATAGGCTGAAGCTTAAGTAATCCATAAACTTGGAATAACATGCTGTGAACACTGTGGCTGTCTGTTTAGGTTGAGGTTAAAGAGCAGCTTATCTAGTAGCTCCCTTAAGGAAACTAAAACAATCATTTCCAAATAATTCCATGTTATTTAGTAAGAAAACTAAACTCTAAGGGAGGGAAGGGGTCAGAGAGTATAACTAAGTTTGAGAGGCAGAAGTGGTCAGTGCTCTGGACTTAAAAACCCCTAAAACTACAAACCATAATCTTCTCAAGACACAAACAAAAGAAGCAACAGAAAGAGGAAAATGAGAATAAAGGAAAAACACATTAGGAGAGGGAGAGGATGTGTATAGATTTTTGATTATACTGTTTCCACTGACTTCCACGTAGAAGTGTCTGCTTATGGAAGTACTGGATAGATAACAGCAGAGGTGGAAATATTCAAATACCTATGGAAGTAGAAGTTGCCATGTTGCCCAGTGAATGCACTTCTGTCCTTGCTCTCTTTTGAGGGTGTTAGCTACGATAAATTCTGTGGAGAATACCAGATTATTTTACAAAAAAATACTGCTGTTTGGTTTGTTGTATTTAACTTTCCATTCACTTTGAACAGCATCTAAGGGTTTAACTGGTGGCTTTATGTTGTTCATCAGTGCTTTTTGTCTGTGAGTTGTGGGGTGTCTGTATTACTTTTTGTTTAGTTATTATTCTTCTTTAGGCCTCATAAAAGACCTGTTCTACTTCAAATTGGTTTCTGAAAGTATGTATATTTGCCTCCACCTTAGACTTTCAAGTCCAGGGTTAAAAGGCTGCGTGATGATGACAGATGTGGTTTTCAAACTGTAGATGAATTCTGGTTACTCACCTGTGAGAAACTGTAATTAAAATTGTAACTTAGGTCCTTGAGCTACCCGTTGCCCTTCTTACAGCCCAACTAGAAGGTTCAACCTCAGTGACAGAGAGTTGCAGAAATTAATAGTTTAAGAGTAGGTAAAGGGATGTACCACTCCAAATGTGAGGTGTTGGGTGAATTACTGCACGTTTGTTGTGTTTGTAGGCACTTCAGTGTGTGTTTATTCATGATCACTGTTGGACTACACAAACCTCTGGTCTGACTCAGTGAGCTGTTTTTATGTTCTGACCTATTTCTCAACTCTCAATTTTCAGGTCCCTGGTTTGACATGTACCTAAAAGCACGTGAGCCTGTTGTTTTGAATTTTAATGCATTTATGTCTTTTAATCCTGATCCCAAACCGGAATACAACGATCAGCTCACACGAGCTACGAACATGACTGTTTCTGCCATACGTTTTATGAAGACCTTCAGGGCTGGTTATCTGGAACCAGAGGTTTTTCACCTCAATCCAGAAAAAAGTGACACTGAGCTCTTTAAAAAAATTATCCGATTTGTGCCTTCTTCGGTGTCCTGGTTTGGTGCCTACATGGTCAATGCTTACCCCCTGGATATGTCTCAGTACTTCAGGCTTTTCAATTCCACACGGGTGCCTAAGCTCGAGAAAGATGAGCTTTATACAGACGAAAAGGCAAAGCATTTACTAGTACTGAGAAATGGAAATTTTTATGTGTTTGACGTTATCGATAGAGATGGAAACATGCTGAAACCCTCAGAGATACAAGCACACTTGAAATACATCCTTAGTGACAACAGTCCAGCCCCAGCCTTCCCTCTTGGCTACCTCTCCAGTGAAAACCGAGACACGTGGGCATTGCTGAGAAAGAACCTACTGGAAAATGGCAATGAGGAAGCTCTTCAGAAAGTAGACTCTGCTGTGTTTTGTTTAAGTTTAGATGATTTTCCCATTAAAGACTTTGTGCACTTGTCCCACACTATGTTGCATGGGGATGGTGCTAACCGCTGGTATGACAAATCCTTTAACCTCATCATAACCAAGGATGGCACTGCAGGAATCAATTTTGAACATTCTTGGGGAGATGGTGTGGCTGTGCTCAGGTTCCAGAATGAGGTTTTTAAAGACAGCACCAACTCACCAGCCATCAGCCCCCAGTCCCAGCCTGCTTCAGTAGACTCCTCTAAAGCAGTGCAAAAACTTGACTTTAAGCTGAATGATGCCTTAAAAGCAGGGATTACCAAAGCCAAACAGAAATTCGATGCCACTGTAGAATCACTGTCTATTAACATGATTCAGTTCCAAAAAGGGGGCAAGGAGCTTCTAAAGCAGAAGAAGGTGAGCCCAGATGGTGTGGCTCAGCTGGCCTTCCAGATGGCTTTCCTTCGCCAGTACAACCAGACCGTCGCTACGTACGAGTCTTGCAGCACTGCAGCTTTCAAACACGGCCGTACAGAAACGATCCGTCCTGCCTCTGTCCACACCAAGAAATGCTCAGAAGCTTTTGTCAAGGAACTGTCCAAACACAGCACAGAAGAGCTGCAGAAGTTGATAGTGGAGTGCTCCAAGTACCACGGCCGCTTGACAAGAGAAGCTGCTATGGGTGAGTAGGAACAGATCATACACTTCTGCTTTTGCATGAAAAGGTCTGTAAATATTTAATTTACAACCAAATAATTTAATTTTGCTGGCGGTCTGATGCTAATGTAAACTTGACAAAAACAGTAGCCAAAGGCTGCAGTTTAAAATGCCTTCTGTAACACTCATTTCTTGATGGAGAGGAATGCCTCTGTGATTTCCACATCACTGTTAATGTGTTGAGAATTTTTTATACTTTTTTTTGTCCCCAGGGCAGCTGGGGTATTGGAAGATTTGATAAATACTTAGTGCATGTTGTACTCCCCAGGGCAACCAAGAACTTTGGCTTTAAGTCTGTATGTGTGCAGGGGATAAAGGCTGTAACAACTTCCAAATCAAACTGATATTTTTGGCTAGTCTATTCCTAGCATTATTTCAGTAAAATAGACTGTAGAACATTACCCCATAGAGTCTAAAATTGGCCTCTTTCTGTTGATGCAAGATCCTCTTCCTCTTTAGATTAATAAGTTTTAGGAAAGCTTTTTTTCTGCTTTAAACAACTTGGTATGTTCGGATAAATAGTTAATCAAAGAATGTGATGTATTATTAAAATTGTCTGTTAACATTGCACTTTAGTGTACTCTCATAATCCTGGTTGATTCTTGCAGTAAAACAGCCCCTCTTCCCTTGGGATGTGTGCATGAGAAGGGCAGAATGTCTGGCTTCTGAAAAATAATTCCCGCTAATACAAAAATGAACCTCACTTCACAGACCTCTTTTGTGGCTGAAAAACAATGTGATGTCAAAATAAATGAGTTTACTTCCCACAAAAATGAGCCATCTCTCTAATACATGTTATTTGATTTGAACAGGGCAGGGATTTGACCGCCATCTCTTCGGCCTGCGCTATTTGGCCTTATCCAAAGGGCTTGCTCTGCCTGATTTCTATCAAGACCCGGCCTATGCTCGGCTCAATCACAACATCATTTCCACAAGCACGTTGGTCAGCCCAGCTGTGCAGCTGGGAGGGTTTGGCCCCGTGGTGTCCGATGGCTTTGGATTAGGGTATCAGGTCCATGACGACTGGATAGGTTGTAATGTTTCCTCTTACCCAACTAGGAATGGTGAAGAATTCCTTCGGTGTATATACAAGTCACTAGAAGATATCTTTAATGTTTTAACGGGCAAGAAGATTGGTACTTAGACATAAAGACATTAGAAGACTTTACAATTGCAGTACAAAATGCAGACTATGTCTAATTGACATACTAATCAGTGTTCAGCATGGCTGAGACTGCCCAACTTAATTGGCTTCATGTATCTTCACTGAACTTGAATACTGTTAGATTCACTATGAAATTTGTATTTATTTTAAAGAAATCAATTACAGACCTTGAGTGGATGCTTCAGGAAGCATCCTCACAATGTAAAATTAAGTAACTCACTTAATTGTGAGTAACTTACATTACTCACAGTGTAAAATTAAGTAACACATCCATCTGTTCCAACTGATCCATGTGTTCTTAAAACACATCTTCTAAAATAAAAAGTTTATGAACTTGGAACTGTGTTCCATGAGTGTTCAGACACTCAAATCAATACTGTGATACTACTCTTAAACTGCAAAGATTTAAAAAAAAAAAATACATGCAATAATTTTAGACATGAAAGAGTAGTTCCATTTGCACTTGCAGTAAGCTTTCTTACTAACTGCTCACACTTACTTTTCTCTTTAAACTTGAATTTATATCAGAACTGATGGTGCCTCAACTGCTTGAAGTCTTTCCACTCTTAACTTCCAGAGAAACAAAAAGAAGTGGGAGGCCTTAAGTGATATGCAATCATCAAGTGGATTGTTAAACTGATTGGAAAAGACTGTATTTTAATAAAGCTGTCTACTATTAACCACAGAGTTCTTTTATTGCCAGATCTAATTCATACAGTATGGGTAGTCCCTTTATCCATAGCTCATGATTCTTATAAAAGTTGGAAAGAATACTGCTGAAAGCATTCTGCACTTACATGGTATGTGTAACTTGAACTCCCGCCTTTTAAACCCTCTTGACTTCCACTCTTTTTCTTCTGGAAGGATGAATCTTTCTCTAGAGCTGAGTAGAACTTGCTTTTGTGATCTATGTCAAGCTAATGCAGCTCCTGTCTTTCAGCACAGCCCCCTGTCCTGGACAACCAAATCTTTTAGCAGAACAGAGAAGTCTGAGCACATCTGATGTGACAGATCAGGTTCAGAGGCTCAGAAACCTACTTGCCTTTTCTCTTCCTTTGGATTTCTCAGCTTCCAGGCTCTCCCAGTGTCTTTTTTCTTTATCACAGTGAATGTAAGCGATACCATATCTTGGAAGTATGAACTGCAAGTGCTGGAAGGGGAGAGGCATGCTTTTAATGGGTAAGCCTGAAGGCTTATGAACTTTTCCTAGTCAGGGCTGTTTGCACCTTGTAATTCGCTGTTCTAGTTTTCACCTGAAAAGCCTTATTTTAAAACTCCTTTTAAAACTTAGCATGATTGTTCTTGCTCATTTAAACAAAGAAAGGAAAGGTGATCATTTGGGAAGATGAAGGAAATAATGTATCAGGAAACAATAATCAGACCGAAAGTCTGAATAAAGTTCACTTAAAAAGTGGGTTTTGTTTTTTTTTTTTCCTTTGTGGGTTTTTTTTGGTGGGTTGGTTTTTTTGTTTGTTTTTAAACATGAGAACAGCTGGCAAGATTGTGAGTGCATCCACCAAGGAGCACAATGTCTGTCTTCAACTAAAAGTGATGTTTATTTAATGACACACTTGGAAAGATAACTTGATTTTCAGAAGATTGTAACTGTGTAAATGTCAACAGCAGTCAAGCTTGGTAAGTGTTCTCAGTACACTCAGCTCAGTGTCTTTACTTGAAGTGGCAGAAAGCTACTAAAGGTGTAGCTGTTCCCTGGAACAGTTAACACAAACCTTACTAATCCTCATAGCCATTTCTTCATGATAGACTTTAGGGCTGTAAGTTGTCTGAGCAGTCACTGTGTGCAGTAGTTAAGCTACAGTCCACCACAACCGTATATATTTCAAAAAAAAGCATTAAGAAAATGGCACAGTTCAGTCAGGTGTATGTACTATTTTCAGTTTGTACTGAGGCCATCTCCAAGTGCTCTGTGGAAAATATTTTATTAGAGAATGCTGGGGACAGTAAGTACAACTTAGTGATGTTGGCCAAAGGTCAGACTCGGTGATCTGGGAGGCCTTTTCCAACCTTAATGATTCTGTGAACTTAGGTTTCCATTTCTGAAGTGCAGCCAGATAAAAAAAGGAACTCCAAGGAAACTTTGTATCTGATGGATACAGCTCCTCCATCAATAAGCATGTCAAGATTTATTAGGGCTGTGAACTTCAGCATTTTACAAATTTGTGGGTAACTTCATAGATCCCAACAGATTCCTTTGTTTTTTCATCATAGTCATTCCAATCCTGCAGGAAATAAGATTTCACAGAGTTAGTCACAGAGGACAGAATGCACACAGACTGGAATTCAAACTGAAACCAAATGTCACTCAAAATTTGGGTCTTAGACTTCTGTGGAAAGCACTGTGCAGTCACCAAGTTAAGTTTTGACAGGTGAGAGAAGCAAAATGACCTTCAGTCTCAGTGTTTTTATTTATATAATGTTGTAGGTTTTTTCATATGTAGTCCACAGCCTGTAGTGGACAAGACAGCAGCCATGGCAGGTGAAAGGATTATCTATCATTTACAATACCTTAGTCAGGTGGGTAAGCAGATATGCAGATCCCTGCCAAGTAGGATACCAGGGAACAGATTTGACCTTGAGATTCCTGCTCACAGCCAAGGAAGATTTGCAATGCTGGTGTCATTATCCTGAGCTTTGAAGGACAGTGTCTGTATTACTTTTTAATACCTTTGTGCACAGGAAAATGTGCAGGGATCTTCCCAGAAAAATCAATTCACCGCTCTCATGACCCCAGCCATTTAATATTCCAGGTTCCTGCTCTTTGGAATTCTTGAGTGACTTAAATAAAAGTAGCATTTCTACCTTTGCCAGCTGCTAAGTTATCAAATACCTACTTCTAAAGTGACACTTAGTAATGCTGGTTGTTATAGTTGATGCAGTTCCTCTCTCCAGCTATGACCTTCCTGTGGCTACAGGAAAGAGCAGGGTGTGTATTTTGCACTAGTGACTTGGGGAAAGCAAGCTAAATAATGAGATTTACTAATGAAACTAAGACAACATACCTTTTCCAACAGGTTTATGTCATTGAAAGGTGTGCCAGATTCTGCACCTTCAGCAGCAAACCCTGCCTGCAAACACATTTGCAGAAAGTTTTTAAAAGTAAGTTGTACCAAGAAAATAATAAATATGATCATTGAAACATATTTAAAGAAAGTAACTCAGCACAAAATTTCATTGTATATTTAAAAATCCCAGCCACTTCTGTAGCATACAGGAAGGTTTCTTACATTGCCATTTCTAACTACAGAATTTTATTAACAATTGGCTAAAAATCCATGTTTCTTCCTGGTTTTCTGTAAGGGATCTACACTTGCATTTTTGATAGAGAAATCCCACTAATGCCAGTCAGACATTTAGCTGTGTAAGAATGTGCAAAGTAAGCCACATGATTTTAAAATATTTCAGGATCTGAAGGAAGGTTAAGCACTTGGGAGTTAAATAAACCACAGAGAGTGGGTGAGGTCTAACACAAGGAGAGTGATCTGCAGGGCACAGTGGCCCTTCTAGAACTGTTGGAAGCCCATCTCAAGGGCACTGCTGGGGTGGAGAGGCAGATCAGCATCATGGGACAAAACTGCAGAGCTGCAGTACAGAACAAACACTAGAAAAATAGAAGAAGCCCTGCTTTTGCCACCTGGAGCCACTCACCAGCCCTCCAGGGAACAAAGAGCCACGTGACTGGAATTACATGCTTCTGTACTAGGTCTAAAAGGAGGGTGTATATCTGGAGAACCAAAGGATACTTTCTCTGCTTTCTTTTTTTAGATAACTACAATTTAAATAAGACATGCAAGCGTTAAGCCACTTTAAATTGACTTCAGGTGTGTTTGTATTATGTCTACCAAGAATAGGGAGAAAATACTGTAATACTATGGCCATGGTGCTAATCAAAAGCCAGATGTAAGGCTGTGGAGAAGCCAGGCTGGCTTGGATCATGTCAAATATAAAGCAGTTCACAGAATTGTTTGGAACTGCAGAAGTCATACAGGCATCAGAAAATTCTCATTTACTGATTTAGGCTCCAGAAAATTCACTCAAATATCTCTTCAGGAATTCAAGTATACTCTCCAGTCAAGTGCAGAGACCAAATTTAGATTAAATTAAAAGCTTTAATGAAGCTTTTTTCTCCAGATAAAAATAAAATTGACAGTTAGGATGCAGAGCTCTAAATATCTCCTATATTTTGTAGTCTTCCCATAGATTTTTCTTGAGGGGTGAGTTCCTAGGTCTGGTTGCATAGCTTTCAAACAGGGATAAACTAATAACCACTCTGGTCCTCAGAAAGATGGGCTTCACTTAAATAAACAGATAAAGACCTCCTGCAGCACTCTGCAGTGGGGATTCTATTTATATCAAATTCGTTGTAGGATTGGCTTCTTTGGGCTGTTTCTTAGCCCAGCATCACAGTCTGAGGGAAGGATAAGACAGGTTTATATCTGTCAGTCTATTTACACCTAATCCGACTGGAATAATAGGTTAAATATAGCAGGGAGTTAAGAGGCATGACCGTGCACAGGCAGATGAGTCACTGCAGACTGGCGTGGCCCTGGAGAAATCCTTTAACTCTGAACCTTGAGGTGTGCTTTCCAACAGCCTTTAAGTGCTGGTGATCTTCAGCCTTTGCTCAAGTTTCACGTGGAAAACTGCCAATAATCACTCCCTGTGGCTTTGGTGATGTCAAATCCCAAAGGAAATTTGTTTGTTTTTTAGAGGGCATACACTGAATCGTGTTCATAACCTGAACTGCATGTGCTCTCTGTAACAGCAAGGAGCACAGTGGTGCTCTGTCCAACGCTGCACTCTCACAATTCCCCTTGGGAAAGACTCTTCTGCGATAACCTGAGCACTGAAGACCTCTCAGGTGAGTTCAGGTGAGCAGTGCTAGTCACCTGTAAGGCAGCTGGAGTAAGACTCCAAGGTGTGCCTAGTGCTAGATTTTCCTGGCACAAAGAATACCAGAGTTGTTAATATTATCTGTTAGTTTTTGGGTTTGTTTGGAGTCAAATGAAATAGAAAAAAAGTGGATGGGAATCCCATGGGGAGAATGGGAATTTGGGGAGGTCTAGGATGTTCCAGAACCATTTCAAACAATGTGTATTTTATCGCTCTGGAGTCTACAAGAAGTGTTTTTAAAAACTGAGAAACAAATCACAAGTAAGATCTCACCTGTGGTTGAAAGTCAACCGGTTCCAGACCTCGGCATTCAAACTCCACTATTGTCTTGAATTTCTCACTGTCTTCAGCCTGTAATTGAGCCAGAATTCCATTAGTTTCCATCTAATAGAGACAGTGACAAGCATTAGTTTAGGAATGGACTGCTTTAAGGGCAGTACTGTCATCTCTGATGCCCCAAGTGACAGCAGAATCCTAGGGCTCATTTAATAGGTGGTCATTAACTAGAATTTCTTAGTCTGCTAATACAGGCCTAACCACCTCTAATTTGAGTGATACAGTTCTGTGTTGGCTTATGAAATGTATCAGATTATTCTACACTTGAGACTCTGCAGGAGTCTACAAGAGACAATTTCTGTCAGGGAACAATACCAGCTTCTTTTGTGTTCTTGAAAGAGGATGATAAAGCAAAAACTCAAAATAGTATTAATGCTAATTTATCTCTCACTTGTTATATAGAAGAGGAAGCAAACTTACATTGTAAGGCTTGATTGTCTGACTTAAAATATCTAAAACAAAAAAAAAAGTGTAAAAGTGAGTTGCATTATGTCTTTAGTTTTATTCAGCACAAACCAAGCACCAGGTTCTCCTTTCAAAGAAATTTCCTTATACAAAGTAAAAGAAACAAAGTCACCAAGCATTTCCTGCAGCTGGCCTTCAGAAGGTAGAAGGCCTTCACTTTTTCTCCCTTCTCCTGAGAAGTTTACACTGCACCATTTTCTTACCTTACCAATGCAAAAAAAACTTGCATGCTTTGTAAAATGACATTGCAGATGAGTTTTGTTCATGCAGAAACCTGGACTCACCAGGCCTTGCTGTCTGCTTCATGAGCGTGATGTCGAGTGTGTACCTGTTGTGAACTCGAGCACTGGTGTGCAAGGGAAGAAATCCCCGGTGAATGCTCTTTACAAGCAAAAATGGGGACTAAAAAATAAACTTGGGATAAAAAGTGACAAGTGGATGGTGCCTGTTAAACATGTAAGCACGTACCGATGGAGTTCTCCCTGGAGCACAGCTTGCACTTCTGCACCATCGTGGCGCTGCCTCGGCCGCCCTTCAGGGGAGCACTGTCCTAAAAACCACGACAGCAGAGACATTTGTGACTGCACTTCAGCTGAGCCACTGGAAACCTCTGCAAAGGTAAAGCAGTTTTTACAACAGTCTTTCACTTCTTAAAAATATTGCCACAAGAAGGCTTTTTTTTAAACAAGAGGTTAGTAATTCAAGAAGCTGCGATTATCAAAGAATAATTCTGTTCTAGACTTAAAACAGGGAATAGTGGATAGTTATGTCTTGGTCCACATAAGCATGTTCTATTAATTCCTCAAAATACATTCTTGCCACGCAGTATTATGCAAGAAAAAAGGATCATCATTCTGAAGAACGGAACCTTCTCTTATCCCTTTTATCCTGCTTTTTCAGTTTCCAAATGCTAATTTAGCATGCTTAACTCACCTTGAATTACCTAAATTTCTCCAGAAATATTCCATCAGCATCAGAGAAATATTTACAGGCACAACCTTATTCTGATACCACTTCAAAATTTGTTTTCAAATTTTATTTTTACAGAAAGTTTTTTTTTTTAGAGCAGATGTAAATACTTGCTCACTAACAGTCACCATTCCAATGGCATGTTTTAATTAACAGGATCCAAATTTTTTTTAGTATGGAATATGACAGCGTTTTCTAATTGCATATAGCTACTGAAAAGCTATGAAACGCATATAGCAATTGAAAAACTCGTCTAAAGTGCAAGTGGTCCCATTCCTGATGCTAATACGTGTGTAAGAGGCAGGTTCGTGTTCCCATTTTTGTTCTGAGGCAGGTTACAGGGACACGCACCATCAGCCGCAGGTACTGCCACTTCTCAGACACTTCGCCGCAGTTCGCACATTTCAGCTGGAAAACAGAAGTCAGAGAGCTGAGAGCTGTCACTAACGCGGGATGTGTGACCCCCCCGGCCCCGCCGCACCTTGAGGTACCATCGGAAGTCCTCGCCCTCGGCCCGCAGCCGGGTGATGTTCTCCAGCGTGGCGCGGAGCTGCAGCCCGATCCTCTGCAAGGCAAGGGGCGGCGGGAGCGGCGTCAGCCCGGGTCGCATCGGCCCGGCCCGGCCCGGCCGCGGTCCCACCTACCCCCATGGCCGCGCGGGTCTCCGGCCGCTCCTCCGTGGAATTTTTGTGGAATTCTCTTCTCCCTCTGCCCCGCCGAGGCCGTGCCCTCAGCCAAGATGGCGGCCGCGCCCGGCGCTCCCTGCCGGGCTGAAGCCGACGCGAAGCCGCGCTTGCCCTCAGCCAAGATGGCGCCCGTCACCGCCCCGGCCGGGCGGGAAGGGCGGGCGGTGCCTGTGGCGAGGGGCGGGAAAGCGGGAGGGGCTGGCACCGGCAATGGGGGTTTTCACCTTTAAAAAGCCATTTAACCACAATTGTTTTTTAATCGCAGTGGCTACTGACTTAGGAAATAGAGATGTGCCAGAGAAAGCAAGGGCACAGTTTGGCAGCGCTGCTGTGGGGAACAACCTCAGAGCCCACAGGGAGTCTCAGACCCCTCAAAGTCTTTTAATTAATGCTGCACAACAGATCTGCTAGACTAGAACTTAACTAAATACATTCTACGTTGCTTTTCAAGCTTTTCCAAAGCTGGATGGGAGCGTCAGTGAAGATCCTGGGTGGCTCCTGGCGGCCTGTTGTCCACCTGTGCTCTGGGGGCAAACAGGTGAGCACAGGACATGAGGAAGGTGATGCGTGTCTGCTACCACCAGGTACCACATGCAGAGTCAGCTGGTTTGCACTTTTGGGCTGGCCAACAGAATAGCCAGCTCAGGACAGTAACAAAGGTTTATCCTGACAGCTGGCTGAAGTTTCGTTTCACAGAGCCAGGCTTAATTCCATTTTCTACTGCTGTGTAGACAGAGAAATATAGGATGTGTGTGATACAAGTGATGTCACATACCCTGAGTGTATCATGCTAAAAGAAGTGTTAGGAAGTCAGTCTCTCACAACTCAAAAATTAAAAAGAAATCTCATCCTTTTAATAAGGATACTCACTGACAATTTTTAACAACAACAACAAAAAAATCTGAAATACATAAAAGCTCCAGGCCAGAAACCCTGACGAGCTGGAACAGCATCCTCCCCCCCACCACCCATTCCCCCATACAGAATGTAATACAAACTTCAATTTGTCTGATTTAAATTGGCTTAATCTTGAAGTGCAGTCCAATGAGACTGAAGACGAGACACTTAAGGTCCTGGACCAGGTAGTAGAATACTCTCAAACCTTCTGGATCTCTGCAGTGCACAACAGAAGGAAAGAAAACAAAAGAAGTTTAAGACTGATGCTCTTTTAGAAGAGTTTATAGAACTAACCTATTAAAAAAACCCCAAAGCCTGTAAGGAGACTTTTTGGAGGTCACTTTAGACATGAACAGATTTTTTTTCATTCTACATTGATGGATAAAACATTTTGCATTCCAGGTTTGCATATTTTAAGTCTTGACAAAATGTGCATTTTTTTCATGAAAGCCAAGTAGCAACAGCACTTAGGATTAAAAAAAAACCCAATCAACCATGACAGCCAATCTTTTCAGCTTTGGTGAAATACAGAAATCTCAGTTCTCCCAAAGACATTGATGCAGACAGGTGACTGGCAGGTCAGTTTGGCCTATGAACACATCTGACAGGGTTCCTATAGCAAGGTATTTGAAAATATGTGTAATGCCACAGTCTAAAGGCAGCTGGTACATTACACTGCAACACAGAGCAGTGTCCCCAGGAACTGATCTGTACCTTGAAACAACGTAAAATACAGGTACCCAGTGATCAGCAAGTTTAATATAGACTGTTAAATAAAAACAACAATAAAAGCAACTTAAAAAAGCAGGGTACGTACTTGGACTGATTTACATCAATGAGTGAACCGATTTTTGACGTGGTAAAGGAGATGTGCTCGTCACCAATTACTATCTCAAGCTCCTGGAAAATAAAAGGTTATGGGAACTCTACTGCTTTGAGGTACAAGTTACCGAAATACTTAAGTACTGTGATAACTTTTTTTTTTTTTTTTTACAAATTTCTATTACAGAGACATTGAGTGCAGCAGGTCTGTGAATCATATTAACTCCCCCAGCTAAGCTGCCATTGAGTCACTATTCAGGTTTTAAGGTAGTATTGTTTCCCTTTTGGCTGGAATCAACACAGCCTTGAGGGAAAAGTTCTGTTATGCTTCCAAGAAGCTACCCACGGAAATTAAAGCATCGATTAGATGCACCCACCTGCCGGCCCACCCTGTCCGGAGGCGGCCACAGAGCATCATCTTCCTTCGTGATTTCACTGTCGTCGATGATTCTCTTCAGCTCCTCCATCACGCTCTTGTGCACGTAAGCCTGGACACAACATCCCAACATGGAACTACAACCCCTGCACACACCATTCCAGCAGGGGAGCCCCGCGCCGCCGCCCCCCTCACTTACCTCCTTGCGGATCATCACATCGTTCTTGTAGTTGCTGTTGTTGGCGTAGCGCAGCTTCCCTGCGGGGAGAGGCCGCGTGTTAAACCCCGCCGGGGCGGCCCGGCCCCGAGCCCTCGGGGAGCGCAGAGCCGTCCCTCCCGGTGCCCCCCGGCCCCCGCCCGCTCTCACCGTCGGGGCGGAACTCGAACTCGAGGAACTCGTGCCCGAACTTCCCCTTGTGCCCCACGTAGTACCGCAGGTAGAAGTCGCTCGCCATGTTCCCGCCGCCGGCCCGGCATGCACCGCGGCGGCGCGCGCCGCTCGCGTCACGGCGGGGCTGGGAGGCGCGCGCGCGCCCCCTGGCGGGCGGCGGGGCCGTGAGGGGCGGGAGCGGCCCCGCCCCCTCAGTCCGAATCCAGCCGGGACAGAGCCCGGATCCAGCCGGGAAGCAGCCAGACTCCACCGCCAGACCCCCACCGCCAGACCCCACAGAGGCACGAAACGGTGCAGGTGAGGGGTCGCCGCACCCCCGCCGGCCCCAGGGGAGGCTCGGGCCCTCGCCTTGGGGGGCTCCCTGAGGGGCGCCCAGCCCGGGCGGCCGGAGCAGAGCTGTTCTATCGTTGTGGTATTTGCGGTGCTTGACAGAAAAATACTGCAGCGGTGGTGGCCGTGGCCTGGGTGCCATCGCTGGGACAGGACTGGACACATCCACACTGGGATTGACCTGTTGCAGGGCTCGGTCGGTGCAGGACAAGGTGCATCCTCTGCCCTAAAACCTGTGGCCTTTTCTAGGCAAAAAAATGAAAATTATTCACTTGCTGCTAATAAGGGCTTCCTTATAATATTTATACATAGTAATGAAAGACAAGACGTGCAGCTCTCCCTTTGTTATGAGCCCAGATGTTGACATTCAGTGTCACTGCAAGAATTCGATGCCCAGGTTGTTATGTTACAATCCTTCCATCCTATGTAAAATAAAGCTAAAATTTGTATTTATGGAGAGATTTTCTTCAGAGACAGAACAACCACTGTGTGTATATGCCTTTAATCAGAATGAAAATAACTCCAATGCCCATATTTCTGTCTCCCGAGGCAGTTTGGTGCCTCACTGGGACTGGTTTGTTGAGGTCCCTCATCACCAGTGGCCTGAAGTTTGAGGACTGGGGGTAACACCTGCCCCTTTGCTCTTTGGAATTCCTGAAAGGGCAAGAGACAGGCCTTTCTGTATAATACTCCCTTCTGAAAGAAAAATTCAGACATAGGGTGTCTCTTGTGCTGATCAGCAGATGGGACACTTTTCACTGAGGACACAGAATGTGGGAGGGCATTTTGTATTGTGGTAGAACTGGAAATGGGTTTTACACTGGTGATTTTTCATTTAGGTGGTTTATCCTGCTTATTGTGTGAACTTGGTCGTCCAGTCTAAAGATAATACCAAGTACTGTCTGGTTTGTCTTCAGGTTCAGAGGTTTGTTTGTTGTTTTTTTTTTTTTGTGAGAGAATGACTCTACTGTAATTGTCTAAATTGTTTATAAGCCTTTTCAGGAATATCGGTATTTAATGTATTTTTGTTTAAATTACTGCATTGGAAGGAAGAGCAAACTGGAATATGAGTTATCCCGAGAACCTGCATTTTAATTCCTCCTGGCGGTGTCAGCTGTCTGACTTCTGTATGCTAATACATTTTATGATAAATACATATTATGGGTGAGATAAAAATGCTTTTTGCTGTGTGCTTATTAGGGTTTTTTGTATTCTTAAAATAAATGTCGTGTTTGATGGTGATATAGTGGATGGAGTGTTGCTGGCAGGGGTGTTTGGGTTATCTTGACACACTCACAATCAAAAACATACTACGCTTGAGTGCATTGGCTTAAGGATGTGTTTGTGAAAGAGGAATGTGTACGTTGTGGTTCCTTTCATTCCGCCTAAAAGCATGAGCAAACAGTGATTGTTCTGTCTCTGAAGAAAATGTCTCTATTAATACACATTTTTAGCGTTATTTTACACTGTAATATAACAGTGTGCATATGGAATCTTGAACTGATACTGGTTTATAAGGGCACTGAGTTGGGGGGGGTGTTGTTGCTTTTTTAAGAAGAGCAAAATCTCCATGATTTTCACTTCTGACCCGCGGGGAGCAGATATCTCTGGGACTTGGAGAAATGGGAGAAATTGGATAAACATGCTCTGAATATTTCTATTTGTTTGGGGGCTTTCCTCATGTCAGTAAAAGAGCAGATAGCTCAAATAAATCAACCTACTTTGGATCCCTAATTTAACTTAGTTTTAACATTCTAAGATTTATGATTGTTTGTTGAAATAATTGCATTCCTGCTATTTTTATCTCCTCACTAGAGACATTGGGCACTTCGGAGAACTGGGTGACAGAAATTGTTTCACAGATGCCAAATAATTCAGATTGTTTTCTGATATTTTTCCATGTCTGTAACTGCTGAGACCATGTTCTAAACATACACAATTTTATGCACTTCTTTCCCATTGTATCTACAGAGGCTTTAATTCTTAGTGACTCCCTTATCAAAGAAACTACTTTCACTGACTGAGTAATCTTTGAAAGTTAATACATCCATGAAATGTTTCTTTAAAATGTGTTCAGTAGCATTTGATGTTCTCATGGTGTGGACCTTGACTTTGCACATAGATCCTTGTTATGCCTGTGTTACTTCTTTAGCTGCTGGGAAGAGAATCCTATTCTAGTTTTGAAGAATGTTAATTCCTGTGCCTCTGCATTGTGTGAAAGATAATTAGTATCAAAATACAGTTGAGTCAGCAGCCTGTTGTGTCTGCTGGAGACAAACTGACTGTGGGTCTCTGGGTTAACACTGAGCTGTGCATTGTAAAACACTGTTTAGAAAAAACAGCCTGATTTGTATCTTAAAATTGTGACGTGGATAAGTTTTATCTACTTGGCTAAAAGTACAGGTCTGTAAAGGACCACTGGCTGTTCTGGTGCCAAGTGAAATGACCTTGTTGCTCTCTGAGGTGAGGTTTTCCCTGCAGTGCTGGGCTGCTGGGGCTGGTTAGTGACTGAGATGTTCATTGCTCACAAGACAAAACTCCCTGGTGGTGGCTGAGCAAACAAAAGTGGGGTGTATTGACGTGTGTGTTAGAAGAAAAAATCCTGAGCCTCCTATAGACTCGGATGTGTAAAGGAGTGCCTGAAAAGGAGGAAGATAAATGGAAGTTAATAGAAAACAGGCCTGGAAGGGTCTGTCACAGTTGCCAGGTTCATCCCCCTGCCCTCAGACAAGAGCAGCTCTCTCATGTGAATCTTTCAGTGTATTTTAATGAAGCCTTTTGGGTTTGATTGATTTTGATTCTCTGCTTTTTCTGCAGATGGTTTTTGTGCCAAATGCAAGTTTATAGTGTAATTGACTTTCTCATTTGTAAAGTCAGCCCCATGTGAATCTGTTGGGTTTGGCAGGGCTGGAAGATGGGGTGCAGTGCAGTGTATGAGAACTGGCCTGGAAGGGTAACTAGTCCAGTACAGATGAATCCCCCTCTTTATAGTTTATTTCTACAAATAATTTAAGAAAATATATATTATTTAAATAGTTGTGTTTTTTTCATTATAGAACTGTGGCTTCAACTCACACAATAGTATTTGCAGAAGTGCTTTAATTCTCACTTCAAAATTTTACAGACGTAGTTACAAGGGCTGTCATGGGGAAGCTTGTCCCCAGTGGTTGCTTCTGAGAAAGAATCTGCACATTTTGACTGGAATTAGCCTTTGTGAATTGTCCTCTAGGTAGTTCCCCAAAATGTTGGTATTATATAAGAGGGAGATATTTTATGTCATTGCAGGTTTCAGGCCCTTTGTTTAGTCATTGGCCAAGTGCTGCATTCTGGTCATGTATTTCTGTGAAAGCTGATTTTGTTTAAACAAAACTGCCAAGCTCTGTTTGAAGGTTCCCCAGGTGGCAGGGAGCAAACATAGGTATTTATTTAACCTTCAGCCCATGACCTTCCTTCAGGGGTGGGTTATGTCCACCAAAGGGCTGTATGTTTGTGGACATATCCAAAGGAACCTTGGACATTTTACCTCCTTGGTTGGAATGCCCCAGTCCTGGGCCATGGCACTTCAAAGGGCATCCTTGTGGTGGGGAGCTGCTCAAGATGATACTTCAGACAAGGGCTGCAAAGAAACTTCTCTTTGCTCCCATGTGGCCTTGCTTTAGCTGCAATAAACACTGTGCTAATTTTTTTCTTTTATTTGAAATGTTTTACCAAATTGAAGTTTTGATCATCTCACAGGGCCTTTTGGCACACCAGAGTTTCACAAACTTTACAGAGTTGAGGGGCAGTGCATATAGAACAGAAACTTTTAGATTTTATCTCATGTTCTCTGCTACACTTTGACAAGAAGCTGAATTGAATTTTATCTATTTCTACTGTTTCTACCTGCATTTCTGCATAGGTTTTAATTGGTTTTGCAGTTCATTTTTGCTCCTACTTGTCGTTGCTTCTAAACAACTTGTTCTTCCAATGTATTTGATTCCAATTTTTGGTTCTTTGCTTTTCCCTTATTCTAGAAAGAAGGAAAGTGATGTAGTAGGTCAGGAAATCCAAACATGAGGCTTCATTAGCAAGAAGATTAACAACTCTGGCATGTTTGCCTTGTCACAGAAAGCTTCCAGGCCTTGCTTGTTCCCTGCACACATCAGACTCTCCAGCTCTTTACAGCTATTTGAAAATCTTTGTCAAGAAAATTACAGTGCTCTCCTTTTACATAGATAATTGTACCTCTGAGCAGCCTTTGATCTGGTGGATGCAGAAGTCCCATCCATTTCCTGTGCAATCCTTCTTTGGAGGACCTTGGTACTATTTCCAGGGACCCCTAACTAGAAGCAGGCAAACCCCCAACTTTCCAGAGAGCCCTTGCAGATAGACTTTGTGTGCAGGTGATGTGCTGAATTCATGCAGGGTTGCCATGGCAACCCTTCTCTCCTTTGTCCAGAAGAAGATTGCTGTATCAGTAAATGTACTTTTTCACAGGACCCTGGGGCTTTTATTCAGGGGTCTCAGAGCTCTTGGGAGCAATAGATGGGCAGGCCCTGGATTAGCAGTGTCATAGATCCTCGTGGTCACTAATGCTCTTTGTTCTTCAGCTCTGAAGATACCAGCATTTTTTCTCTCCACCTTCTCTATGGTTTTTGGCAAAAGATTGTCCTTTCTATACTACATGGAGACATATGATCTCAGATTCTGAGTTTTGAGCACTAATATTTCACAGCCAGGAGATATAATTCTCAGTCCTGATGTTCTCCTGTCCTTCTTCCCTGATCTCAAAGATTTCTTGGTCAACTTTTTCAAAATTCTGTTTTGCTGAGCACAGCTGCTCTCCTGACCCCAGGAGCCATCAGATTAGTTCTGTTCCATGTTCATCTCATTGGCAGTTTTTCAATGATAAAAGAGAAAACAGGAGGATGGAAACCCAAGCGAAGATGAAAATGATGATACTGCCTGTAATACACTAATCCCCTTCCAGAAGCCAGGAGTTATTTCTTATGATAAAGTGATTTGTCTGTCTCAGAAAATGATTCTTGATTTCCAGTCAGTCAGGATTCCTGTGACTGTGAGTCTGTCCTGTTGAACCACAGGATGGTGCATGAGCAGCACCTTACTGACAGTGTTTAACAGAGCAGCCTCGGGAATTAATGTGTATATTTTTACACATTTCCACGTATGCAAATGCACATGCATTTTTTTGTACATCAAATGAAATATCTTGCTCACAGATGGATCTTGGGATTAGAAGGATTGGAAATAATGACACGTTTCTATTTTCAGTGAATAAACCTATTTTGCAGTTATCCCAGTCAGCAACATCCACCTGTTGAACATTATTTGGACACTGACCCCACAAGAGAAAAACTGCAGGTAAAATTATGTTTAGACTAACATTACATTATGTAATTATCATTCATTTACATTATATTTTTATTTTGTACTGTTTATAGAACAGTGTAGAGAATCCAATAAATTACTGAGAACTCATCTCATGGTAATATCACAGAAAGGGATAATTTCAGGAAATGCATTTTATGCCTCTGATTCTTTGAGAATATCATACAAAACTGTATCAGTGTTAGGTATGAAATCTCAGTGTTGATGTAATAATGTTCCATTAACACAGATCACTTTTAATAGCCTTCATTGTGCAGGTCAAGAACTGATACCTGTGTGTGTTGCAGGATCCTGTGGAGATACAGGGCTGGTTTGGATACCCAGTCCTATTCCAGCACCAGCCTGCGTGGTCTTTGCCCCATGTCTTTGGGCCATGTTACAGATCTCTGGTGGTACCTACAGAAGCTCCTGTGCTGGGGTTAGGAAGGATCTGCACTGTTTTCCCCTCTCTGGTGGCACAAACCTCTGATTTAGGAAGAACAAAAGAGCTAAAAATGCTTTGCCCAATCACTTGGCATCCTGCACTGGAATAAGAAAGGTCAGGCAATAACTTTTGTTCAAAAAGAAGACTTCAGTAGAATGGATTTAGTTTATTTAATAGCTAAGAAAAGGTCATGTCTTTTGTTCTTTTATTCTCACATAAATTGATTTTGTAAAGTTGAAGTTGGTTTATCACCGTTTGTGTTCTGTGGCTTTGTTATTTCAGCACTGGAGAAAAGGTCATCTTCTTGCTGGGTATCTGATATTCCATGGTCCATTAAAACTGCATTATTTCTGCTGTAACTGAAGTTCTTTTCCTTTTCTTGCATTTTTTTCCTCTCTTATTTTTTCCCCCTGACTTCACCTGTCCCAAGACAACTCAGCTCAACTGGGTAGTTTGTCCTGCAGTGTAGTATAGATTTTTCTCATGTTTTGTTCACTATTCAAGAGCTTGAAGAGATTCCCTCTCTGGTAACTTAGGGGAGTGAATTGCATTCTGTCTCAAAATGAAGTGTCAGTAGAAGACAGTGACTGAGGTTTTTTGCATGGAATAAGAAAGAAAAATGAAAATATTTAAAAATATAGAGGTCTGATGTGAAATTTATATTGTGATTCTTCTACTAAGGAAATAGTAATTTCTTTACAGCCAGCTCCTCACTGGCCTGTTTGCCTGACTTCAGTTTTACTCCAACTGTCTCTGAGATGATTAAAGAGGAACTGAAAAAGGTTTACCTCATGTGCTCATCAACTCAGAGGTGTTAAGCCAAGTGAGTGTCAGTGGGGAAAGGCTTAATTTTAGGGTAGTGGCAGAAAAGAAAGCAATCACCTTTGTGTTCCTGTGTTGTCACAGTAGCATAAAGAAGTGGCTGGAGGAGTTGCCTTTCTTTTTATCAGAAATTACCATGCACTTCTTTGCATGATCTTGTTGAATATAGTGACTGCCAGCACAATAATTATATGTGGGCACAATTTTCAAACTGCCAAAAATTTTTGCTTTATACTAAGTACCAGCACTAATGATCAGGTGCCAAAGGCTGACAGGAATTCACATCTAAAAAGTTACCCTCTGTATTTTTTCCTTCTGGTTGCTCGAGTTTCTTGTCAGTAACACCTGTGTGTCTGCACTTGGAGGTTCAAATTCCTTGTTAACGGATTATCAAATCTGAATAAGTGTCAGCTGAGGCCATTGCCCTCCCAGAGTCCCAGCCCAGCTGCCCTTTGGTTCTTTCTTATTGCCATTGCTCTCAGTCACTCACATTTTGTGCACTTTCCTTATCAGTTCCTCTCACCCTCTCTGGAAGCAAGCTTTATTTATGCTTTTATCACCATTTACACTTCCAAAATGTTGGTGGAGAAGAAGAGGCTGCTGCAGAGGTGGGGGTAAGCAGACAAAAGTAGACATTGCATAAAATCAGAGTCAACCAGCCAAGTTTCTGCTTAATTTGGAAAGGATAGCTAACTGGGATCAGAGCTCCCCTGGAGCCCAAAGGAGCAAGAGATGCTCTCTCAAGTCTCAAAATGATAGTAAATAATGCTTTATGAGTCTAATCTGATATTTTTTTGGATATTCTTTGGATCTGATGACCAGTATTCTGATAGCACTGTGTGTTGATTTTTCTCAAAGCAGAAACTGTCAATCAAAATAATGTATGGCAGTAGGCTCCTGATCTGCAGGAGCAGCTGGAGGTTATTCCTCCTTGGCCTTGTTCTTATTATGAAGGCAGAATATGCTCTAAGAGGGAGATATTAAATCAAAGCTCAGTGTGTTCTGTAGCCCTCGTAGCATTAATAGCTACTGACACTGCAAATTATGTTGTCTTCATTAGGGTTTTTGCCTTGAAGCCACTCACTGAAATTAAAAGGCTTCTGTACCTGCACATGAGAAGGCACTGCTGCAGTATTTAGCATTAAATGGAGCCTTTTGTAGCCTGCCTGTGTAGGTCACACAATGGCACTCGGGTTCCTCAGGAAAGAGGGAGGTAACTGTGCATCCCAGAAATCCACAGGTACACGTGCTGATGTGTGTTATGATGTTGGGCCAGGACGCGAGCAGGGGTTTGATGCTTTGCTGTTTGAGCTCCTCAGAAAGCTCCAATTCCCTGCCCTGTCTGGTGTCTGGGTGGTGAGTTTGCCAAATACACCTCTGCCCTGTGAGGTGAAAACAACAGATGCCGTCTCTGGTGTGACAGCACGTTGTCAGGGCAGGGACTAGAGACCTGCAGTGGTTGGTGTTACCCGCAGCACTTGGCTCTGCAGTCACATTTAAGGCACAGTCAATGCAGAGCTGGTCTGTGGAGGGACAGTGAACTGAGTGACAGGGACTTTGTAAGCACAAGACTTACTAAACTCTGATGAAAGTACAGTTTATATTGTTGTGTGCATGATTATTTTGGATATGTATTTCTGGCTTTTTCATTTGCCAGCCGCTGCAATCTTGGTTTTGTCACCTCATCTTTCCTGCCAGTTGAAGCTTTTTCCCCCCTTCAATTAACTGAACCCACCCACGCAGTAGATCCCAAATGAAACCATTTGCTTTCTACTTTGAAGGCACGGTGGGGAAACAGAAATTCTGAATGATAGCTTACTGAGCATTTAATGTTGAAGTCTATCCAGGCTGGATTTGTTTGTTTGCTTTGGGCTGGGGCGAAGCATTTAGGAGAATGTGTTTGCTGAGTTGTGCTCGTTCCTAACAAATCTGGAGTGCCTCTTACCATGTGTATAGCCTGCATTTACATACTGTTCAGTGCTTGGTACTTCAAAAAATCAGTGGTTAATATTAAGACATGATGACATGTATACTTGTTACATTTTTATTATAAACTGTAAGTGCCTGTGAAAGTTAATCTCCTATCTTACCCTACTGAAGAGACCTAGCTTTACCCGTGCTCATTTCTTTCTAAATTAATGAGAACAGGGGAATCTGGGGGGAGGTTTAGTGGGTTTAGTCCCTCCTTCCTTGGCGTGATCAGGCCTCTCTGAAGCAGTGTGGGTGTGGTACAAGAGCTGCTGCTGTGAACACGAGTGGACCAAGTTCAAGCTGTATTGCAGATGCACATGGAGCAGCCTTGTTTTACTTTCCTAAATACCTAGGGAACACCTGGCTCAGCTCCCTGTGGGAGGTACAGCTCCCAGTCAGCTGTTTTTTCCTGAGCAATTAGTCCCATATACCTTGTTGCTATGGGAAACCATAACTGCAGCTAATTCCTGGCACAGTGTGGCTGAAAGTCCAGAGTAATGAGCTACAAACAAATGCATCATCATCAGATGCTTCTGTCATGGCTTCTTAATTAATTCATCTGGGTCTGATGTGGCTCCAGCATGGAACTGTGTGAGGTCCATGAACTGCTTTGTTCACATGGACAATATGTCTGATAAGCTACTGTTATTGTATTGTCTAAAAGAAATTCCATGTTCTGTAGTAAATAACTTGATGATTGAAAAGGAAGGAAAAGCAATTAAGAGAAATTACTCATCTGATCATCAGGATTCTCTCATATTGGATCAGGCTCATTCCATTTACCCCATCTCCTGTCTCCTAGTAGCTATAATGGATACTTAGAGAAATAATTGCATCCTAGTGCTTTCTCTGCACCATTGCTGATTTTATTTACAGGTACTGTACATCCTCTCAGTTGTGTCTTTCTGAGTTGCAGCTTTGAAAAATGTAAAATCTTCCTCAGTTATCTTTGACCTCCTCAGTGTCTCCTCCAGCTGCAATAGGTCTGTTTTAAGATGAGAAGATCGAGGTTGTATGCAAAATTAAAATTACATGTTCACCTCACCTGCTGATGTGATTGAAAAAGTTTTTATTACAGGCTTCTTCATGAATTTTATTGCTGCTGATGCCCTGAGCATCAAAGTAATAGGAAGTCAGGTCATGAGGTCAGGCTTTTTATTTCAGATATTGCTGCTATTAATGCAAAGTTCCAGTAATTTCATGTTGGTTTTTTACAGGAAGTCTAAAAGTCAACTTAGCCTTTGTAAGAAGGTTCCTGTAAATAAAATTCAGACCTAAACATTTCTTTCCAAGTATTGTTTATCTTCTAAGCATCATTTCAAGGTGTTATCTTTGCTTAAATCTTATTTAGGTAAAATATATAGATCCAGGGATTTTTCTTGAATGTTTAGTCATAAGGCTTTCCATCATCCTTTACACATAATGCTAATTAATTAAATTAATGTATGTGCTTTTAGCTAAGCCCCAGTGGGGGAATATATGCATGAAAATAATTTACTACAGTTGGAAATAATTAATTCCTTGATTGGCAGACTCAGCAGATGAAATCCTGAATAGGGTGATGTGGAATGTCTCTGTTATTTGGCCTCAGTTGTACCTGGCCAGGAACCACAGATACAAGCTCTACTCTTCCCCTGACTTGGTGGTCTGTAGGCAAGGGCTGAAGAACAGAACTGATGTGAAGACAAAAAAAAATTATCAGTTCAGTCTCCAGTAATCCTGTGTACACCATCCATGGAACCAGGCTGGGCCTATCCGGCTATCAGGGAGATTTGCTCGTCTCCCTGTCAGAACTCCAGCTCCCTGCTAAGGCTCTGCCTTATCGTGACTGACAAGATTACAGTGGTTGCCTTAATAGTGTGGAGAGCGTGGCAGGCAGCAGCAGCTAATCCTGCGAGGAAATGTTCTCCCACTGAGGTACACAGGGAAATTTGATTGCTGCAAATAATCTGAAAAAGAGTATTGTTTGTTAAAGCATGTTAATTCACATTGTGCTTGCTGATGCAGAGGTACAGATACAAGTCAGCATTGCTTCCCTCCTGTGAGAGCTGAGAGCTCAGCCCTAATGGTGCTTGGTGGCTTCCTCTGGTCCTGCTGCTGGGATGGCAAATCCACGCTGAGCACCCTGAGGGAGATGGGGTGCCTCTGAGGGGAGGTAATCTGCTGTGAAGCTGATGGTTTGTGTCACTGTGTCTGCTGCTGTGATAGCAAAAGCCACAAGTTCATCTTTACCTGTGTAAAATTTCATTCTGTGAGGTTTGTGTCTTGGCTGGGGAGTCCATGCTTGCAGCTGTACAGTTAAAACAAGCTGTGCTGGCTCAGTTCATTCCCTGCTGGTCGAGCTGTAATGAGCTTGGCAAAGGTTGGCCAGGCACATTTGTCTAGCTGAGAAGAGCCAGTTTGGTCTCTGCAGCCCCATTTTGTCATCAGGACAATCCATAACAACCCTCAAACAGTGACTGGAACAACTCTGTTGTCCCCACCTGGGACTGTACCAATGCCTTCATCATCCAGAGTGCCATTTCTAGGGAATCCTTGATCGGTGCAAACCCTTACAGAGCATTCCTGTTGGAGTAGAGAGCCCCAGGACCGTCAGAGGAAGGAGGAGGGAGTGTGTGGCTATTTTGTTAATTGGGGTTTTGAGCTGGCCACTGAGCACCCAGCATATTAATGTGCAAATGGACTGTGGCTGGAATCCAAAAGGTGGCTTCTGTATCCCATTCTGTATATCTTTTTTCTGTTTGAACCCTTCCAGTGTTGACACTGCATTTAGGAGACAACTGGAATTGGCACAACTCTCCAAATGGAGCAGTGAAAGAGTTTGCTACAGCCCATGGCTACACTACAGCCCCTGCTTCCAGGCAAGGATGTAAATTAGGAAGGCAGATTTAAAACTGGTTCTCAAAGTTAAAGGGCTGATTGGATGGTGAACAAACAGTGTGAGTATGAGTCCATGTAGTTGTACAGTGTCGTAAGGGAAGTAGGCAGCACAGGATTGGTGTGGATTAGCTCAGACTGTACAGCTACTGTGTGTAAAAAAGTGAAACAAACCACCGGAATTTTATTGCTAATAGAGCATAAAGTAAAAAAAAAAAAAGTTGTTTAGGCAATCCCAAACCTACCTGGGACCCTCTTATGAGGCTCTTTCACTTTTCATTTGTTCTGTCCTTTCTGTTTAGACCTGGAGCTGTTTCTTTTGTTGTTGTTTTCAGTTTTTCTATTTGCTACCGTATTACTCTGCTAAAATATTTAACCGGAATTGAGAAATATTTTAAACTAAGAAAAACCTGTTTTCAGTTAAATAGAAAACTAAACCACCAATATTTACCAGTACACAAGTCCATATTAGTTTGGTAATATCCCATGTGTCTGAAAAGGGATATCTGCTTGGCAGCTTCCTTTAGGGCCAACAATTGACTGAAAGGGACTTTGTAGCAACACGTGATGGGGAAAGGTTGTACTGTGTTCAGTGCTCTGATATCTAATGCTGCTTTGGGTACATCCTGCAGATTGCCTGGGGGAGGAAGAAAATGGTCATTTGATGCACAGTTTGGTTGTCCTGGTTTTCAGGAGGTCCATGTTAATGGATCCAGGTATTTATGGCTCCTTTATTCCCCTGGCTGGTAACTTCAGTTTTAAGTTACACAGCTGATGTCCCACAAACACGGACCAAAGGGGACATCCAGCAATCCCTGAAAGGGGAAAAGTCTTTTGAGCATTTGACTGCCTGCTCAAGCTTCTCTGCACAGGTGAATGTCATACCCAAACCACCCAGCCATTTCAGAAAATGCCTCCAGTTGTCCCTCCTTGTGCACAATATCCTTGTTTCACAGCAGTGCTCCCGAGTCCCACTCTGGCTTTGCACAGTTAAGGAAAACTCAGACCAAACTATGATATGGTCCCATTTTAGACACCATGAAGTAATTAGTTCAGTAGTCCCAGATAAAAAAATTTAATCTTTCTCTAGAAACAGTGCACTGTTTTACAAACGTGTTCATTTGGTTTCCAGTACAGCAAGTGTTACACAGAGCCCCCCCCGCCCCTCCTGGGCCTTTTGTCTGCAACTTAAGAACTGAAACACAAAAGGCACCAAGCAAGAACTTACTCTAACAGAACTTCAGTATGACAAGACAGATCAGAAATGATTACAATGTTAAATATCACCCTAACAATCTGAACCATTATTTAAAATAATTAATTTCTTAAAAAACAAATTTGGTGTTTGACTTCTCAGTAGTTATAAATCTGTAAAGGTTGAAATCAGCACTGCACCTTGAGTTCATTTACAAGGGTTTGAAAAAACCTGCAGCCTTTTGCACGTGGTTTGTACAGGTTTGTGAGTACATGTTCTTAAAAAAGTATCAAAACTGTAGAACTTTCAAATATATTTACATTCTTCTGTTAGTTACAGTGTTATCACATACAGCCTTTGCTCAGCTTTTTTCTTCGTGCACACAGTGCATGGATTTGTAGAAAGAGAGCTTCATACCTTAAAACAATAATGGGATACCTCACTCATTTTTTCACTGCCTTAAAATCTAAAATTTTGAATAGAAGGATGCTTGATTACTTCTGTATTGTCTATGCAGGCCATGAAGCATTTTGAGAGTATGTATTATGTTTGTAAGGGCTTTAGACACTTTCTTCCTGTTCTTAGTCAAGAATCAGCTTCCAGCTCAAATTACACTGTGAATTTATTCTAAAAAGGAAAAAAAACCCCTCAAACCCCTTCAGGATGAGTTTCTTCTACTCACTTGAATATGAAAGCTTGGACTGACATAAAAACATGAGGAAGATTGCTCTAGGATTTGTTACAGTTCATTATGCAATGATAGTAAGTGTATTCACTTCCCACAGAATTCCCTGGGAATCTTATGGAATGAGATGAGAAAAAACAAGTGTTTTTTCTACAAGGTGCAGGATGACCCAGCCAAAGATACTGGGAAGGCTGTGGGTTTTTAACCTGCTCTGGCCTCCTTGCCCAGTGCTCTGCAGTCTGGGATTCCTGCCGTGTGCAGGATGTTCCATGGGCAGTAATTGGTGCACTGGAAGGAATTCCACATCTGCCCACAGCACCTCCTAGAGCTGGACTCAGTCAGTACGAGCAGGGGACAAGGGCAAGGAGGGAAGGAAGGGACTTCAGGTATTGTGTTGAGTTTTTTCCTGACGATCCAAGGGGAGTGCTCACTTCAGCTGTGTGGAAGGATATGGCTACATCTTGGTTTCTGCTAATTCTGAGCTGATTTGAGAGGTGCAAGATTCCCAGTGTGGAAAAGCATTTAGATATACATTTAGAAATAAATAAAAAACCTAAATCAGATTTGTACCCAGCTGTTTAAAAAGCAACAATACAACACAAACCCCCTGGGTGCTGTAGGAGCTTCTCCTGACTGGAATGCTGTAGGAAATATTTAAAAGCACTGCAGAGGATTCTTCATGGATAGACTGGAAAATGTAAAAGCAACCCTTAATAGCCAGGATGGAAATCAGGAGCTGTTTCTAATGGAGTGCTTCACTGGTCAGCTGTCTTACCCTGCAGCTCTTTCTTACTTAGTGTCTTTAGATTTCAAAGCAAACTTCTCAAACATCCTTTAAAAATTCAATTATCCCTAATTTTCATAAAGGTAGGCTAGTAGTTTTAAAATATATGTATATATTCTTATATATATGTATATATTTATATGCCTATATATCTATCTTGTCCAGATAGATATATACACAGATAATCTATGCACAGCAAGCCAAACATACAAAAAATAAATACTCTCACCCCTCTACTATATTTACAGAACAGATCTTATAATCCAGATTTTGTTAATAAATATTTCTAAACTGCCTGTACAGAATTTATTTTACTTATGTTGATGGATAGCCACAAAGCATATTCAACATATTTACAAAATATCTATAAATATAGTCTTAAAATAAAGCAATAGCTACTGAGCCTTCAGCCTGGCTGGTTATGTACATTGAGTTAGTAGCTCAGCTGTCGCTTATTCACTATCACAAATGGGTAGTGCAACAAGTTAAAATGTGTATAAAAGATTATACATACAAAACTCTCACATCCTTTGGATGTTTGCAGTTCATTATAACTTTGTGGTTACCCTTCTGCAACATAAATAACGATCAAAAAGAAGAAGCAGGTTCTGTGATCCAAAGCAGGTTTGTTCGGTGTGGTTTTGGAGCAGCAACTTCATCCTCATGGCAACCCATCATCTTCTAAGCTCAGTGCTACACGCTGGGGAGGAGAAGAAACACACTTGAGAAAGTCTGGGAATGGTGATACTGTTGCTAACTTGTATTTCTTGTTGAATCTCTCATTGTTGTCCCAAGTGTATCGGTGACAAAGCTATTTTAGGGAGTGATTTTTTCCCCCCAATGGGGTCACTTGCCCCAGTGTTACTAACGAGGTGTTGGAAAGTTTACTGCCCTGTGTAAGGGATCAGGTTCCCTGTAAGAGATGACACCTTCTCTAGTGTGATCTGGTGCAGGACCTTTAGATGATATGGGGCATTACCTACACACCTGCCTGCCTATAGGAGCTGTACTGCCTTCACTCCTTACTTGTGGATCTTTCTGCTCTCTTCTGAACACACAGTGCAGTTATACCTGCCAGTGCTCATCTCCCCAGGGCTGCCACTGGGAGGGAGCCTCCTTTTCCTTAACTTCTTACAGAACTCCCACACTCCTCCTTGGGAGGAATGAGACTCTTTTTTACACTGTTAGTGCAGAGAAAGCAGTCTCCCTGGTTTGTAGAGAAACTCAATTTATCCTTAAGATAGTTTAGACACTTGGTAGCAGTCTAAGCACAGATATAACAATCCAGTAGAGGATAAGTAATCAACTGTCCCACACTGAGGTACCTTTATACTTGTCAGCTTAGTACCTTGATTAGGACAATTATTCTTCATTTGAGCAGAGTATCTTATACAGAGCACTGTATTCTAAGACAACTGCATGAGCTGCCTGGAAGTTTAGGCTTCTGCCTGATCAATGATAATAAAGAAGTTCTGTTTTTGTTATTATATGGCAAATAACCCACAATAATTGAAATTCTGTATCCAAACTCTCAACAAAATTCCCCTTGTCCCTCAGACACTCACTGCTGGGTACACGTGTCCGATTTGGGCCGTCCGCCCAATGTGGATCTCGTCTTCATCTTCCTCTTCTGTTGTCTTCCTATAGACTGGATTATCAAAATTCATGCTTTTAGTGTTCTTCCGTTTCCAGTTTCTCCAGATGAGGTATCCCCCCATGCACAGCAGGCCAATGACCACTGAGGAGAGAGGGGAGACAGGGCTGTTAGCCAGGCACGGATCTGCTGGGATGTTCCCATGTTGGGAGCCATCCTTGTAGAATTTTCTCAGAGCTGGGCTACTTATCCCCATTTCAGAAGTTCCTGTACTCTTTCCCACCCCACTCCTAAAAACTGGTGCTTGGGTGTGATCCTCGAAGGTTAAATCCAACCAGCTTACCCACAGGAATGACAATTCCAATCACAGCCGCTGTCACAGTTGAACCGAAGCCTTCGTCATCATTTGCATCTGGAATTACAGAAGTTGTTCTGATCATTTAACTCATTTGCTGGTTTTAAAGAATGTTTTATGTAGTGCTCATGTTGTCCTGATGGCAGAAAGCTTTTGTTGTCACAGAGTTTACCAAAAGTTTCACAATAAAATTGTCACGGCTTGTGTCTCTGATTTTCAAGCACAGAAAACGAGGCCAGTTTTAAAAACATGACGTGTAATAGAAATACCATGCACGGATCAGGGGATGGTGAATAGTGCTCTTAAAAATCCACAGCAGAACACAAAATTAATGATTTATTGAGCTGTCAGAAAAAGAGTGTAGTTCAAAGCCATCTGCACAGCTTCTCTGTTTAATTTTTTCCTTCTTTTATTATTTACAGCTAAGGAGTCAGTCTGTACACCCATCCCTCATTGCTGCAGCCTGCCCCAGCATGCAGGAATGGCCCCAAAACTCAATACTGTACTTAGAAGAGAAAAAAACTATTACAGAAAAATACTTTAAAAAAGAAATATACCTTTAGAGCTGTATACGTTAAAATGTTTGTTCTGAGCTCTTATGTAGGGGATCAGCATAGAAAATTTACTTTTGCTAAAACATCAGGAACTGAGAGAGGAGAAACTAACTGTAGCTTTTCCAATTCATGGAACTTAAAAGGTAATTTCTCCTCTTCAATACTTCCCTGTGGCACACTGCTTCCAGCGTGGACAATAAAAGCACCTTGTTTCCATGGCTTGTTAAAAAGGTAATTATTACATTTGAAAGAAACTTGCACGAAGAGAACTTAACTGAATGCATTTTAGACATTGGGCTGTGCTTTCCCCACGCTGCACTGCTGTCCTACAGACAGGGATGGTTATTGCTGCTTTCCAGGTGCAATGGAAACAGTGAAACATTTGGGGCAAAGAAGTATTTTACTGTTTGTAAAGCAATGTGGGTCTGTTTGAGGTCCTGTAGAGCAAAGTCTTCTCTCTCTGACTAGAATTTTATGGACTTTTGAGAAGCAATTCAGCCTGTCCAGTTTGCCTTGGCAGCAGGATCTGGAGGGATTACCTGTTCTCCGAGATGTAGGCTGGTGTTCCATTGCTCGCTCATTATGGAGGGTGAGCTGGAGGAGAGCCTGTTAGTGCTCTCCACTGGGATGCTTTTCTGATAAATAATGCAAACCTTCAAAGCTGTGCCACGCCGAGGCCACATTAACATGCCAAGCACAGCCACACAAACCAGAGGCAGCTTGTCTTGGGCTGCAGTGGTTCCACATGTCCAGCAGCGCTAAAGCTGCACACGGGGCATTTTTCACCCACAGCCTGTGCTGGATCACAATAATAATTAAACAACTGAAATAGATGAAGTGCCTCCAGAATCATCCATTCTACTGTCTGCAGCACTGCAAACAGTGCTGGGATGAAACAGTATTGTGCACAAGGACTAGGGTGAACTCTTAGGGCACCATTCATGTGATGGATACCTGATGTAAGTTCCTTAACCTCCTTGGTGGCTGGAATCACATCAGCCCTTGTAACCCAGGTGTCTGCAGAAAGAGCACCTGGTGTGTCCTGCTGTGCACCAGGGTGTGTCTGCACCTGATCCAACTGGAACTGGCATGTGAGGTCGGGTCTCCCACCAGTGCACGGGGTGGTGTGATATGGTGTGTATGGAAAAGGGAAAGAGGAATCTCCTTCTCTTACAGTGCTGGGATAAATTGCTGTTTCCAGTGGTCATCTCGGAATCTATCAGGATGGATGTGGTGGAAGGTAAATGAAGACTTGGGGTGGTAATTGTAGCCTCTGGTACAGCTTTGGGGATGCCCTCAGTGGTGTTCCTGGCACTGCCAGGTATAGCTGTGATGGTCGTGGTACCAGCAGAATGGGGTGCTGTGGTTGTAGAAACCAGAACAGGAGCTGAAGTTGTTGGAAGATCTGAAAATCCAGAGCAACAATAAAGTTTGGTTAAAGCAAGTACACAAAGCAAATAACGAATAAATCTGAGGAGGACTGTTATGTTTAATGACTAGAAGCAGAAACCAAATTCCAATTCCATTTCTCAGGAATAGTGAAGGAGATGTGATTGTATTTACCTTTGTAGCATTTCTTCATGTCAGGACCCAGCCACATGTTGTCAGGACAGGCACAGGTGTACTTGGGAGAGTGGGGAGAGATCTGAGGTGCAGGGAGACACAAGTAGTCACAGCCTCCGTTTGGCTGGGGGCTGAGCTCACAGGAGTCTGGAGCTGTTCAAGGATGGAAGACAAGACAAGTTATTTTTCTAATTATTTATTTCTTGCCCTCTAAAAAGACCTTCTTCCACTTCCTACATCAATTAATTGGGCTGCTTAAGCACCTTTACAGTTTGTACAGTGGAGTGGAACCTTACACAGCACTATAAAAACTGCCCAAATACATAATGAATGGGAAGCATCACAGTGACAAGAGTAACTCGCTGTTATCAAAGATGCTAATTAAATAGCTATTAACAAATTGCAGACTTTCCAATAAGTGCTGCTGCTGAATTAATTATGCAGGAACTTCAAACATTAAGCATTGATTTCCCATTATTACCTATGCTTTCTCTCTCATCAAGAACCATCAGGAAGCATTTCATTTGCCAGCTCAAATAAGCATGATTCAGGGCCATGACACCCCGAGGACACATCTTACCTTTGGGCTGCTTTAATTCATGGAACACCACGATGTCATGAGGGTTGTTGAGATTCTCTGCCAAAATGGAAATGTTCAAGCCATTGAGCCTGTTTGCACTGAAGATTGCTTCGTTCTCCAGGTCAGTCCAGAACACTCTGTCCTGCAGGGAATGCACAGGATTCCTGACCTGGCCTGCTCAAATCCATCTCGAGCTGTATTAAACTCCAGCAGGCACAGAGTCAGGGCACCATGCTCCTACCTTGGGGCACCTTTGGTTCATGCTACTGCTACCTGCAGCTTTTTTCTTTTTATTCTTGGACAGTGCTCAAAGCCCAGCACTCGGGTGTGTTTATGAAGTGCTCAGTAATTCTAAGGAGCTCTGAGGCTGAGGGGAGGGAGCAGAAATTTGGGTGGGTACAGACAAGTTGCATCCGTGCTGCTTCTGAAATGTTTTTTTTTGGAGTTGGGGTGGATCACGAGCAAAGGGCCATACTCCATACTAGAAACATTTGTTATCTCTGCTGACTTTTTTTCTCCTTTCCAAAGAAAAGACCTGCATTAAACAGGTATCTATGAAGAGGCCAGTGCCTGGAGCACAGCTGGAAGCTGAGTGTCTATTTCTCTTTTTTATTACTATCTTGGCATACTACAATTGAAGATGCAAAATTACTGGTCCAGGAGGTAGCCAGGAACTGCAGTTCTCAAACTGTATTTAGTTACTCAGTTGGCTGTGTTTGCTGCTGCCTGTTAAAAACCATGTGTATTTCCATAAGGAAAGACACACTGCTGGAGAACAAGGAAAACTTAGCAAAAACAAGAGGGTTGTCTGTTACTCTACCCAGGAAGGGTGTAAAGAGGGGAATAACCCAAGAGATCCTTCCAAACACTGCTGAAGACCAGCAATGCCTTGGGGAAACTTGTGCCCAGAGTTAGATGTCCAGATTTCACACACAGTGCATGGGAAGAATTAGGGATTTAAGGAAGAGGGTTTTGCTGAGTCAAAAGCCAACCAGACACCTTTCTCTGCTATAGCTTACCTACAGGGAGTGCCAAAGCTGGAGCCTTGGTTCCTCTGATCATTTAATGCACTGGTGCTGCATTAGGTAAAAGCATGAGACAACACATTGCCCCTGACTAAGGACTTTAAACCCCAGTTTTCCCTGCTGAACCCACACCAGATAAATTGGTTTCTATAGCAGCGACCGCCCTTGTGAGCTATCTGTGCTGTGCAATAGGCAGAGCTTTAATCAAGAACAGCTCTGAGACCTCTCCCAGTCTCCAGGCTGTTCTGCATCCGCTGTCGAGTCTTACCTCAAACACTGCCAAGCCAAAAGGATGGCTCAGATCATCCACAGATGAGATCAGAACTTTTCTGTTGCTGCCATTGAAATCAATGCAGGACAGAGAATGCAATTTGGAGTCTACCCAGTAGAGACGCTGATTCAGCAAATCTGAAAAGTAAAACACAATGAAGCAAAATTACACACAGCTCTTGCAACTCTTTTTCTCTTGCCCAGCATGTTTTTCCTGCTGGTAGCATGACTAATCTCTTTATTATTGGGTCTCTTTTTTTTTTAACACTAGTTCTGATTTTGAACCAGTGCCCAGATATGCTGGGATAAGACCCTATAAATAAGATTAAAAAGGAGGAACATTCTGCTGTATGTGTGTGTGGGGAATGCCTGACTGACAGCCTTATACAATGAGGTTCTTTTGTTACCAGGAGCAGCAGGGCAGCAGCACTTTGGGCTTCCCAGACTCACTCCCTCAGTGCCTGAGAGAGGAGCTCCATCCCTCCCAAGGCTGTTCAGGCCTTGGCCTCTTGCTGGAGAACAACTACCGTGATTCCAGGGAAACGCCTCTCTGAAGGAGCTGTGAGATTCCCTGTGTTTTCTGTGAAGAACCACCCTGGGTCCAGAAACCCTCGTGCTGCAGGCTGGGGAATGCTGCTGGTGGGGAATGCTGCTCCTGCCACAACCAGCCAGGTTTTGGGGAGGGTGCGGGTAAGAGTGAGAGGGAAGGATCCAATGTTATTTGGAATGCTAAGCACTGCATTTCTTTTTCTGGAGCAAATTCACTCATTTTGGATGAGATTCACTGAACAGAATGCAAGTGGATGAGAGCCAACACAAAACAAGTTATGTAATTAAACAAGTCATTAATTAATTTCTTAATTACTAAAATGATAGCATTATTTGTTCACAGCAGTAGCACTTCAGTACTATGCAATGGCAGCAGCATTTTCTCCTACATCCTTGTCATGGCCAGAATTTTCAAATATAAAACCGAGCAGAGAACCTCACACCTGGATGGGTGTTAAACGCACGGCTCTAACTCCAGAGCAGGACGTTTCCTGCTGCTCCATGAAACCTCCTTTCCACTCCTGCAGTAGTGATAGTGTTTAAGGATTTGTGTGTGTGCAGGTGCCTTTGCACATGTACAGTTTTGTTTTCCTATTTAGCAATAAAACCAGTTTCCTTCAGGCACAGTGGGTGCTGCAGCTCTAACCGGGCACTTACCAAGGGTGATGCCGTTTGGCCACTCGATGTTGTCCATCACCAGCACCTGCCGCCCCACACCATTCAGACCAGCTTTCTCAATCTTGGCTTTGTCTCCCCAGTCAGACCAGTACATGAACCTGAAAGATGTAAGAAAACAGTTAATTGGACTCTAGTTAGGAAAGCTGCAGTTCGCAGTTCTCTCCTTATTATAGCAAAGCCTTCGGCCACTTCAGTTAATTCTGACGTGCACCTGGTGGAGCCACATGCTGTTCTCCCACTGGGCATCCTGCCACAAAACTTGCACCAGAATGCAAAATCTCACCTTAGTAACTAAGCCCTGCAAACTATCTCTTGATGTGCCTGTTAGGTACGTGGTGTTCCCTCATCCAAGCAGCCCAAACACAGGTCAGACTTCATTTTTCAGCACAACTGATGTGCCCAGACCAGCTCAGGCCCATCAAACACATGACCATGAATTTCAGAACTTTCTTTAACACCAAGGCCTTGCCAAGAGTGAGTTGAACTGTCTCAGCAGTCCCACTGATGTATCTTAAAGGGCACCTGAAGTCTTAATGAGATGAGAACCATCCCCAGGTTTGTCAGAGGCAGAAAGACAACTGGAATGTGTCTGTTGGCAAAGGGGTGTTTGTGGTGAGTACACCTACCTCTGTGTGGGATCAACAGCAATGGCCCTTGGCTCACTGAGGTCAGTGTTGAAAAGTGTCCTCCTCCTGCTTCCATCTGCGGTGGCCACTGAGATGGTCTTGTTTCCGGAATCGGTCCAGTAGATGTTTTTATGGACCCAGTCGATGGCCAGTCCCTCGGGGGAGTTCAGCTGGCTGTCGATCAGGATCACCTGCTCGGCCGTGTCGCTCGCTTTGTCTATGTAGGCACTGCAAGGACAGGAGGGTCACGGGGCTGGCACAGCTCAGGTGCCTGGGCCTCACGAGGCAGCACAGCTGACACAGGAACTCTTCTGGCTACAAACTTCCACTTTCTCCTACAGCTGCTGCTTGTTTCCCTTTGTGTGTATGCCATCATCTCCATAGCAGGGAACTGTCATTTCATTTTCCTGCTATAACTGCACCATTCAGGAAAACATTGACTTCAGGCACATTAACTTCTGATTCATGGGATTTATGGACACTAGAAATGTAACCCCTTGAGCTCTGCTGAATACAGTTACACTTACCATGCAATAAATGTGCTTAAATGTACTGCAGAATTAGGACCTGTGTAGCTAATTATGATTCATCAAAGGAATTCATGAAGCTGTATTAATTTGGCAAGTGATTTCATTAGGTACAAAGAAAATGTTCACAAAATATTAGTGGCAGCCTCAAAATCTTTCAAAACACTAATGAAAGGCAGCAGACTCCACATGGATGTTTCATGAATAACTCAATGTTGCTCCTACAAACACAAAGGCTGATTCTGCTCTCAGTATCAATTGTGCTGAGTGAACAGAAATTGAGTTATTCTGAGTTTGCATCAGTGTTTGTAAAAGCTTAGTCTGGCTCTCAGAATAACTCTGTAATCTTAGAAACCTTATAGAACAGTAGAAAGTTTAGAAATGTTTGATATTAGTGACAGCAGCAAAACGGGATGCTGATTTTTAAGAAGTTATAATTGCACAGCTTGCTTTGCAAAAAGATGGGACAACAGTCAGACCCAGTGAGAGCAGACAGCTTTCTTCTGGAAGCCTCCCCACTTTCAGAGCCCCACAGGCTCCTCAGGGTACCTGCCCAGCTACCCAAGTGCTCCATACTCAGCACAGCCTGGAAAAATTCCCCTGCCAGTGGCATGGGAGCTGCCACAGCCTACAGGAACCCTGGCCTGCCTTCTGCATGCTGAATGAAGCCTCTGCCTGATCATTAGCTAAAACCCAGAACAAATCACTGCAGCAGGGTGCAATGGCTGTGCAAATCAGAACACACCTGGGGGATTTTCAGCACACCAATGAAATGCATTGGTGACTTAGGCACACTCACAAGCCCCAGCACAGAATACTGTGACGGATGCCACAAAAGCAGCTGAAGGAGAAGTGAGAATGAGAATTACAGAATGTGTACTGTGGTCAAATGCTGTGAATTTAAATCCAGGCTACCAGAGGCTACCGTGGGCAGCAGCTTGTGTCCGTGGTGCTGCCTCCTTGCTCCCACCATTTGCCCCCTTTGTGCTTCCAGATGCCAGGTCCTTTGAGGCTTCCCGTACAACAGGCTCCCAGCTCAGCCCTGCTCTGCAGTGTCATATTCAGGAAACAAGACTCTGTGTTTAATTGCACAAGCGCAGCAGGATTTTGCATTGACAAAAAGTCACCCTGTATTATCAAACCAGATAACTGCACAAGCCCCTGATTTCTTTATCAATTCCTTAAAAATCTTACAAAGTCTGAGCCACAACAGGTAATCCTGTAAGGGCAGGAAAGCCCTCAAGTTTCCTGTTCCCTGCATTGTTCTCTGCAGATTTCAGGGGTACAGCCTGAACTGCAGCTTTGGGAAGGGACCAACACACACACACACATCCTCTCTTGCCCTTACCTGTAGATTTTTCGGTAGAACAAATCACACCAGTATATCCTGTTTGTTGACACTTCCACGTCCAGCGCCACGACGTTCTTCAGCATGGGAATGATGCGGGAATAGTCCCTTTTCACCAGGTCTATCTTACGGACCTCGTGGCGGTTGGTGAAGATCAGGTATGGGCTCTTGCCTACCACAGGAAATCAGCACATTGTCACTTGAGCAGCTGTCCCGAGGGCTGGGTTCAGCTTTCTTTTCACAAACAACAATGGAACTGTCAGTCAGTGATAGTTCTGCTTTCTATGGAAGGGTTACACCACACAGGAAGCAAACGGCTGCCAGAGGCAGGGCTGTCGTGTGGACACAGAGGGCAGTGGGACCTCTCTGGTCCCTGGCTCTTGCAAAACTCAGGGGAGTGTCCTCACTTTCAATTACACATTTTAGATACAAAATCAAGGGCCAGATTTGGTGACTTACAGCTGGGAGGGTGGAGGGGTGGCTAAGCTACCCTGCTGTAACTGGGATGTTTTCTGTCTTTCCACTACCACTAAATGTTTTTGCTGCACTGTTTTCAATAACACCTGTCAAGAGACTTTCTTTTCTGGTTTCAGCTTCAAACAGCCAAGCAGCGACTGCAATCTTGCTCTGTACACTGTTAAAATATTCTGATCTGCACGATCAGTAGTTCTTGCCTAGAGACGCATCTGCCATCGCTGCAGCAGCTCTGTGCTGCTCAGAACGAGATGGTTTTGCTTGCTTTGCTTCTTTCCTTTTGTTTCTGTTCCCCTCAGCCCTGCGAGCGTGTTTTCTTATCGGAGCTGTGTTGTTGAGCAAGCAGAGTTGAAGTGCCTGTGGCGTTGTCTTACCTACAGCTTTGCAGTTCTTGGACAGGGTGTCCATCTCGTATCCTTCGTAGCACTCACATTTGTAGTCTCCCTTGTAATTAATGCAGATCTGGCTACAAGCGTCTGGATTCTCACATTCATCTATGTCTGAAAGGAGTGTTTGAAACCCATCAATAACTTGAAATCAAACCATCTGTGATGGAGCAGTGCTCAAGTGAATATAATCACGTCTCTCTCTGGTGAAACACAAGGGACTGCTGTTTGCATGTAAATTACCTCCACACGTTTTCTTATCCAGGAGCTTGTATCCGGGCGGGCACTCGCACTCGTAGCCGATCTTCAAGTCCTTGCATATGTGTGAGCAGCCACCGTTGTTCATGGAGCATTCGTTAGTACCTGCAAGGGATGCACAGATTATCTGTGACAAACGAGGGCTCTGAGTTGTGAGAGTGAATAAAATTAAGAGACGTCCTCAGAAATTTTTCCCCATCTATCAGTTCTGGTAGCCAGGAGCTGGCCCCACAGAGCACTTGAGTGACTTCACAGATAGGAAGCCTCCACTGCATCACTTTCTTGCTCTTTATTATTCCAAAGCAGAGCTGTGGGATCCTATGGACTCAAAGCTAGTGGCTGAATGAACAGGGAGCCCTGGGGATACAGCATATGTGAGTCTGCATCTCATCCCATCAGAGAGCTGCTGCTTTGAGCATGTTCTGCCACATGTGAGAAACTTCCAGGGGACCTAAGGGCTCTCTCCAGGATACTCCTCCTTTCCCATGTGCTGGTTCATGTTGACTTTTCTGAACAGTCTCTCTGAGCTTTAATAATTCATGCTGGGGGACTCTCATCTCCCAGGGGCCAGCTATTTTGAAATACTGTACTATTTCCCCTTCTAGTTCCAAGGAATGATCTGTGTGAACAATTCCAGAAAATACCAAGTACAGTCTGTCAGAGATACGCCATTAGCACCGAGACACCGTCCTCCCACAAACCCGTCCCACACAACAGGCTCTGCTGGCAGCCCAAGTGTGCAATTTATGAAACAACAGCCCCCATCCTCTCCTGGGGCCCTGTCTAATCTAAGGCCACCTCTCTGATCCTGCTTTCAAGTGCTCAAATGAAAAACAAGCTAAATGGATCCTTGTAACTAGAACTGAATGAGAGGTTGAGGAAAGCTGGTTTTCTGTCAGAAATAACATTTCTTCTTGTTATAATTGACCTACACAAGGTGAAGAGAAAGTCCTGTCCCTACAGAAGACTGCTGAACAGGAGCTGTGGGATTTCAGGGATAGTGAGCTCACTAAAACAAGCCAAACTGATTTGCTCCCATCTATAATGCAATTTAAAGGCAAATTTTTCATTTTACTTCTTGCTTCCTTGCACACTGCAGGTGAGCAGCACAGCAGAGCCATTAAACCACTGCTCTTGGAACAAAAGGGAAACAACCACAAGCCAATTAAGTCAGTAAGATTAGGAAAATACTATGTCAGAAGGAAGCCCATCTCAGCTCTGGGATTCTTCCACCTTCCTATCGGGCACACACATATAGATATCAATACATAATTAATGGAGCAATTCAGTAGGCTCCGAGCAGGTGTCCACAGCCACACTGTGTGTTGTCACTTCAGCGACATTTATGGACAGAAACCACCTATCCCTACACTGGCACGGGCCTTCAGCAAATTGGGTCATAAACATGCTCAACTGCTCTCTGCAAAATACTACAGAGGCTGTTTTGGCTAACAAGCAAACCCTCCCTCAGATGATTCCTGTGGTTTCAGAGGTGCTTTGTGGAATGGATTTAGAGGTTCTAAATCAAGTGCTGCACTTCTCAAGAGGAGCTGAGGAGGAGCCAGGCAGAGCCTGTTCTCTTTCTGCTGGGCAGCTGCTGCTCTTGACCCAAACTCCAGCAGTACAATCCCTGCCTGCCTAAGATAAGTGCTGTCCTGTCTCCTGCAGTGCTTTCTGGGGGAACCTTGGAGGGCACTGCAGAGTCCAGCACAGCCAGACAGACACACTAAGGTGGGGAGTGTGTCCTGCACCTCCTGCCTTCTGTGTGGATCAGCTGTGTGTGGGTGTTACATTCTCAGCAACCCACACCACTCTGCTCTCTTCAGGGAATACGTTCCTTTGGGGGCTCCCTGCTTCCTGACTCAACAGCTCACAGCCAGTCTGGGACTGCCCCAAGGCAGCCATGAGCACCGAGCCCAGCTGTGCCACTGCCCAGTTTCCTCAGACAAGCTGGGCTGCCAGCTTTGTTGGGAGACCTCCACGGACAGACAAGGTGCAACACCCACTCAGAGAAACAGGGAGATGTGGGTTAGTGAGGAAGAAAGCAAGGGCACACTGAAAGCAGGAGGTAAGAGCATCCTCACTGGGCATGCACACACACTTCCTTCTCTGATACAAGGGACAAGGGAGAGACTGACACTTCTTCCTGAGTTATTTAGGCGGCAGGCACTGAGCTCCATGATGTCATGGAAAGGGATGCCTGTCAGAGATATCTCTGCACTGGGTAAAAAACCAAATGTGTTTGAGTGCCAACAATGCCTGGTTAGAAAGGGAGAGAGGGGCTGTCCTCTAGAGAGGGGCACAGCCCTGTGGCCTGGGCTTGCTGTCCCCTGGCTCTGACAGCCCCAGTCCAGGGCTGGCAGGACACTGCAGGAGCAACCAGCTGTCATTGCTGAGGGGAGCAGCAACAACATGTACAACCCAGAAATGGCTGAAGGCACCTCTCAGTGATTGCTGCCACCCTGTGTGTTTTCACCTTCAAAGCATGTTCCCAACGCTATGTTTTTATGGTGTTATCATCTTACAATTCAAAGACAATATGGGCAATGAGTCTAAATGAACTGGTCTGTGTTGTGGGGGACACTAGTATTTGGGGAAAGGGGGAATTCCTGGTTCCTAGTCCCGTGCTCAGTTCATATATCCCTCCAAGAATAAAAACTGAGTGGAGAAGGGCACAGTTCAAACTTACAGATGATCAGACTAGGCTACTAATTATATTCACATGAAGGGTGATGAAAGAATAAAGGCAAGGAAAGAGGAGCAGAGTGAGAAATAGCATTAGCAGCTACATGTGGTTACACTCAAAGCTGTGAGCACCAGATGGAGAAGAGGGGAAGCAGTTACAACAGGAGCAACACGTAGAAGGCAAGTACTGTACCACATTCTTTCAGAGGCTCGTCAGACCAGTCCCTGCAGTCTCTATGTGAATCGCACACTTTGCCTCCGTCAATGCACTCTCCACTCTTACACTGAAACTTGCTGGGACTTTCACATGCTGACTCTGTCAGGTTGGGCAAGAGAGGAAAGCAACTAAGTTAGACGAGGCCCATGACAACAAACAGGCTGACACAAAGCTCGAGAGGGGGTCATTAGCAGAAACAGGATGGGATTAAGTAAATGAACATTGAGCCTGAGCATCATGCAAAGAACTTTTCAAGCCATGCAGTCTGCCTGGTCAGCACAGTCATCTCTCCCAAGCAACCCCACTGCCAGAACGGCTTAGAACTCTGTACAGGAAGCAGCCTGCCATGGCCTCTTCCCTTTCCATGGCCACGCAGCCCTGGCAGGCCCGGACCATGGAGCATGAGGAGCGCAGAGCCGCGGGCACCCACCTTGGACACAGCCGGCCTCGTCGCTGTTGTCGAGACAGTCGCGCACCTTGTCACACTGCTTCGCTCCGTGGATACAGGTCCCGTCCCCACACTGGAATTCATCGGGCCGGCACGTCACCAGAGCTTTAAGAAACACATCAAGCGTTACCCACACAGAACTGAATCGTTTGTGTGGTACCTGTATAGCCACGTACCTCTGACACTGCTGGAGCTTTGCACCCTCTGTCAGCAAATGTCAGAACACTGGCTGCTTCCACCAGAGCAACAGAAGCAGCAGCTGCCTCAGACACTGTTCTCCTGTGCCCCTCTGCATCCTTGTGAAAAGAGTTCCAAAGGCTGTATGAGCTGATCTAGTCAAGGCAGAACCTGTGCAGGCAGTGAAGCCTCCCAGGTGAGACAGAAGAAAGCAAGCAGAGCTCTCAGCACTGGAGCAGCTCTGGAGTCTGCAGTTGGTGGGGGGGCCAGGCTGCCTTCCAGTGGCACTGGGTAGGGAAAGACAACTGCTCCTCAGCTCTCCTTCCTTCAGAAAACATCATGTTTAAGATATATTACAAAACATGTTCAGGCTGAGGGCCCAGGCAAGAGACACATATTGATTCTCTGCCAGAGCCAGTGTGGTCACACTGGGGACGAAGCCAGCAATGAGACAGGATCATCAGGTTACTGAATGCCCATGAGCCGACAGACCACTGGAAGGCAGAAGAGCTCCACTTCACTGGGCGTGGTGTTTCGTGGGGTTTCCAGTCCAAAACACCTCCACCTGTCAGGCCAGGTTTCAAGCCTGAAGTTCATTTGCCCAGGTGAGATTATTACAGACCCAAAACACATCTGATGAACAGTGAAGCTGGGGAAAAATATAAACTAGACAGCTGCACTGACCATATAAAGCAGTGACACTTCTCTCCCTAAGTTACACTGAGAGACCTCCCTGGCTGGGACCAGACCTGTGCTCACACAGGGCACAGGTGCTCTCTAGTAAAGGGCTGCAGCCTGTAGCTCCCTGGCAGAACAGGCTCCTCATTCCTGGGACATGTTATGCAGCTTCCCTCTGTCTTACAGATGTGTTCTTAAAATCCTATCAAGGCAGTGCACCCTGGAGAGCTCCTGATTCCAGCCCTTCCATCGTGTGATTGTGTCCTGGTATCCTCTGACAGAAAATCGCTGCCTCTGAGCAGCGAGGGGAGGTCACAGTGGTGTCACCACATGGGAGGTGAGAGCTGTGTGGACTCCCCTGGACAATTTGACAAACTGGTTCTAATACAAAAATTACTACTTTCAGATAACCCAGGGAGAGGCAAAGACATGCAGCGAGCCAGCATCGATACCACAAAGTATTAGTTGCACAAAGACTCCACGTTATTGGGGATTGCATCTCACAGGGTGCAGGATCCAGGTTCATGACTGCTTCACTGGACTTGGTTCTAGTGCACCTTCAGCCAGCAAAGGGCACCAGAGACAGGAAAAGTCACAACCTCAAGGCTGGTGGGGGAAGGGAGAAATCCTGCCTTTAGAAATACACAGTATTCCCATGAGGAAAGTTTGGAAATAGCACTGCTCCTTGGAGAGGAAAGCCATATGCACTATATTCATAAAAAAGTTGCAACATGAGAAAAATATCCCAAGCAGTAAGCCCAGTTATGGGACCAGCTGTGTCACCACCTTTCAGCTAATAAACCCAGGCACAGAGATGGGAAACCTCAGTGGGACATCTGGGACAGCAGCTCCAAACTAAGCATGTGGGATCTGCTGCTCCAAATGGAGAAAATGAAGGAGACAAGGAAACAAAGCTGTGGTCTGGGAGAGTCACCGACCACAGGTCTGGAACTGGCACCAGCAGTTCCTGCAGGGAGGCAGAGCCACTTCTGCTTGAACTGTTCCTCCATGTACAGCCACCTGCCTGGAGAAGCCCCAGTGATGGAGAGACCGCCTTTCCCGACAGGAAACCCTGATTTCTGGCAAGCTAAACCTTGGCCCCTGCAAGGCTTTTCCTACTGTCTCACTGAAAATTCCATTACCACAATTATTTCTTGTCTTCACCCCCAGCAAACCAGTTTGCTTCACCCTTTTTCTAGCAACTTCTATATGTGGAGGCAAGAAAGGATATAAATGTTAACTCCCCACAAAAGTGTAACATGTAATTAAAGCCAATGGGAGTCTTGTCTTGTCTGGAGCAGGAACAGGTCTCCAGTTTGTCAAGTAAATCTGCATGACAACAGCCACAGATTTGGAAGGCAGCTGTTATAAAACTCATAATTGTCCTCAATTGTAATCTTCAAAACTCTTCTAAAAAGCAGTTATAGCTAGATAGTAAGAACTGAAAGGTTTCTAATCCTAAAACAAATTAAAATGAAGGAGAATTTTGTAGGAATTGCAAAGACAATGTTGCACAAGCACCATGAGACTGAGAAAAACGACAGCACAGCTCTTAACTTGATTGCTTCGGGACTGCAGAACATAGATGTGGGGCTGTACAGCACCACTGCACAAAGCTTTGCTTCAAGAACAGATGAAAGGCTGGAGACAGGCGTGGTGTCCTGGCTCACTTCTCACTCCACCAGACCTGTGGAAGTTCAGACCTCTGAGGCTCAGCCCCAGAGTCTCTTAACAGACCTCTGAAAAGAGCAGATACAGCAACAACTCTCACTGATCACAAAGATATTAAAATGTAGGGATAGCATTTTGGTGCCTTTTTGAGGAGAGAGAATGCCATGTTTACACCTGGTCTGGAGAGCACAGGTTTGAAGGGAGAGGGCCAGGAACTTTGTTATCCTGAAGCTGAGACACTGATCCATCCCAGCCCCACTGGCAGAGCTGCCCGCAGGTTCCCATCAGGGCCATTCCCAAATGCCCATTCCCAAAGCAATAGGGAAGAGCTGTGCTGTTTATTTACACGAGATCTTTAGAAAATTGCTGTGCTATTTTGGAAGGTTTAAACTGGTGAAATCTCAGTAGTTTTACAGCCATCTCCTCTGCAAATCAAATTCAAAACAAATTGCCAAAGCCCTGCTAATTTAACAGACACCCTCAAAGAGACACAGTTCCCATTAACAAATCCTGGGCACAAAGCTGTACCACTCAAATTCAGCAGGTATATTCCAGATTCCAGATCTCAGCCTGAGTGTCTTCTGTTTTTCAGGTTTTTTGTTTTCTCCCAACAAAAATAACATCCCAGCATCTGCAAAATCAATCCCCTTTTATGGATGGGGAGACAGAGGCAGGAAAATGTGAGGTCCAGTCTCAAGGGATCTGTTTTCTCTCTGTCAGCTGTAAGCATTATTTAATTCCCCCTCCCGGATGCCCTTAATGCAAGTTGCAAAGGACATTTTAAAATGTAACTATTCCAGATTTGGAGACTAATAAATCTAACTTAATGTTCATTTTATAAATATACATACATATTTGAATATATATGCTATGGAAAGAAACCCAGCCACTCAATGTTCTCACACAGCCTTCCTGAAATGACTCATTCCCTCCTATTTATTTGCTGTCTCGCTGCCAAAACCTGTTCACCAATTGTCACCCTTCATTTCTGCTCTACTCATTTACCACCCCAAAATGTTTGTAACAAATGACTGGTGATGGCCTCATGACTTTTTTTGCAGAAGATGTAGTGATGGGATCTGCAGTTTCAGTCAAGTCCAGCCTAGGGGTACCTGTGCCATCCCTGTTGCTAAGGGGATGGAGCAGTGTCACACACCTCTAACTCCCTGTGTGCCACATGATAGTGATCTCAAACACAGAATTGCTGGAGAGGAAAAGAATCATAAAGGTCCCTAAACTCTTCGGTCCAACAGAGGAGCAGTGACACTGAGTTTCCAGAGCTCTCGGATGTCACTTGCTTACTGCAGGCAGGTGCACCCCAGCAACAGCTGCATTTGGGATGGGGAAGCAACATCAGTTTTGGCTCTGACCCAGTCAATCCATCACCTACATGAGCACTCAGTGCTTCAAGTCCTGTCCTGGCTGTTACCTCAGAGAGCCCCCTCCGTGCAGGGTGAGCAGGCTCAGCACCTCTGTGGCACTGGGATATAAAGGGCAGAACCAGGGACTCTGTGCAGCAGCTACAACAGGGGGCTTTGAATCCCACTGTTTGCTCGTCCACAGGAGCAGAATCACCTCATGCTCATTTCTCCTGGGTAGATCAGCTGCACATTGTGCTGTACTGGGACTATCTGGAAAAAAACCCCCATGTGCTAAATCTCTGCTGCTCAGAGACAGAATTGTCTCAAGTCACTTGTGCCACATTTCCCCCTTTCTCCACTGGTTGTCAGCACCGTGCTGTGCTGCAGCGGTGTCCAGCTGTGTCCTCTGCCCACGGGAGCTGCCTCTGGAGTATCTGGAAGTGCTGCCTGGTGAAGCTGCTCTGCAGTTGAAGGAGGGTGTCAGAGCCGTGCTCCCTTCAGCAGTTTGAGCTCAGCTGGACTTTGCTGGTGCCTGTCAGATTAGGGGAAGGAGTTGGGGAACAGAGAGCTCCCTCTGCCTCAGGAAGGTCTGTGGGCACAGTCCCACTCTCACTCAGCAGAATGTCCAAGTAAATGCACCCTTAATTCAAGTGGAACAACAGGGATTGAAATTTAAGAGGCATTCCATGGGAAAGTGCCATCTGTAAGCTGCTCCACTTTCTCCACTTGGAAATAAGAGGGAACTCACCTTTCCCTGTCCTGAGCTGTCTAAACTCAGCCATCCTGTCAGGCTGCTGTCACTGCAGGGGATGCATCCTGTGGGACAGGGATCAGTTCTGCTGGAGTCCCCTGCACCAGACACCAGTTCTTCCCCTGTGTTTGTAACGTGGCCCCGCCACTGCCTCCTGATTTGGAGGGGATACAAGTACAGGACTGCCCACAGGAGGTCTCAGAATGAAAACAGGCACCAAACACCCCAGGCTGTCCCAGCAGTGCACATCTGCACCAGACCTACTCCTGCATGGCTTTCTTACAGTCCTGTCATACTGACATGGGTGCCAGGAACCAACTTTGTCTCCTGATTCCCCTGTCCCTGTGACCCTGCAGACCCTGGCAGTGCTGCCTGGGCACCTACTGCCCAAGAGCTCTCTCATCTCCTGTATCACCTTCTTGGAGATGAAGGAAAAGACATCCTACTAATCCATCCCTACTTGGAAAGGGCTGACAGTGATGACATCCTTGTACCCAGCAGTCAAAGCTGCTCTCTTCCTAACAAAACATATTTGGCTTCTCCTATTCTGCTCTCCTTGGCTATTTTAAAGGCATAACGGCTCCATGGTTACCTGTGGCGTATCCCTTGCTCTCCTGCAGAGTAAATAAGTTGTGCCCAGGACTTCCTACATACTCCTCTTTTTAAAGAAGGCACTGAATTTACATCTGCCTCACTGTGCTGGGGGGAGTCTGATCCCCAGCTCCTTGAAGGGCTCTCCCACACAGCTGCTCTGAGCCCACCAGCCTGGACTCGGTGTTGTCTTGGGTATGAAAAGATGGTGATGGCAAAAGTGATACCTTTGCAAAAATCCCTGATTTCTCAAGCTGGTTCCTGCCTTCCTCCCCAGAGGTGGCCCAATGTCAGAGCTGCTAAATATATACAGCTATGTAAATGTTTTATTTCAATCTTGTCGTAATAAATATTTTAGGAAAGCATTTTGCTCTTATTTTCTTCTCTCTCTTTCTCTCTCCCTCCTCAGGTAAGTGACCAGCTTGAACAGTTTAGTGGCTAAAAATGGATGAAACATTCAAAATACCGCACATACCAACACCAGCATGTGAAATGCATAGAGCCAGCTGAAAAAAAATCCATTATTTATTAGCTCTGTGCCTTTATCAAGCCAAGCTCAAAGTGCATTTCAAACTGGATTCTTCAGAGGTATTGCTCTTGACTGCCTTGTTCGGTGTACTCCAACTTCAGAGGCAGAAAATGAATTATTTTTTTCTGCTGATCATATATTCCCTTTAGCATAGCAGCTTCTCACCTCCAGGCTGTGACCCCACCGTGCAGCCTGAGGGCTTTGAACATTTTTCCCATTTTTCATTCCTTGTCTTTCTAGTAAAAAAGATCTCTTCTGAGGCATGGTACCGTGCAACAGCTCCTACACCTCCGCTCTGAATCCTCAAGGGAAAAGCATAAAGGAGTCTGGAACACACCTGCCCTTGCTGGGCTGGGCACCCAGCCACGCCATCTGGGACACCAGCGCTCCTTGTCAGGCACCCCGACATCAAGGACCTGCCTCAACACACAGCCCAGGGCAGCTCCTGGCCCTTGTCCCCCCGGGGAGCCCCCACCCAGCCTGTGGACACTCACGGCAGTCCTGCTCGTCAGACTTGTCCTTGCAGTCCTCGTCCCCGTCGCACTTCCAGTTGAGGTGGATGCACTCCCCGTTGCCGCACTGGAACTCGTGGGCCGCGCACGTGTTGAGGGCCTTGGCGTCGTGGCCACACTTCTCCACGGACTCGTCCGACATGTCCTCGCAGTCGGACTGGTTGTCGCACACCCACAGCTCCGGGATGCACACGCTGTTGTTGCACTGGAACTCGTTGGGGTTGCACGTCAGGGGGGAGCATTTCCTTTCGTCGCTGCCATCCCCGCAGTCGTTGTCACCGTCACACACGAAGATGATGGAGATGCACGACTTGTTACTGCACTGGAACTCGTTGGGAGAACAGGCTTGGGAATAAAAACAAACGGGTGAGATGTGAGGTTTCCAAACACCCCTCACCACTGCTCCAGCCTTGGCACATTAGGAGTATCTGAGAGAGGGAGGGTGAAGGCATTCCCGTGGCTGTCCTAATCCAAAGCATTTTTCCCAATGGTAAAATACATGGCAAGGAGCAGGTGAAGAGCCAACACTCATCTCCCCAGCTGCGCCACAGGATGATCCTCTACTGGCCTTGGGCAGCCCTGAAGGAAAAGGGGCAGCGGGGCTGTGGGAACTGCAGGTGGGAGAAGTGGGGGCAGCACTGCCCTGGGGTTGGGGCAGGAGCAGCCAGGTGAGCCCCTTCCACGGGATAACAGCACGGGAAGAGTGGGACATGGCAGGGGAGAGGCTGGGCTGTGCTTTGCTCCGTGCTGACATTACCAGCTTCCTGACTTTCATCATTCACAATCAGGTTTCAGGATTTCACAGTATGCCTGGTTTTGGACATATTAAGTGGGATGTGTAGGGTAAATATTTAGTGAGTCGAGCATCAATTTAGCTGCAATCTGCCAGTAAGGCCCTTTACAACACGCTGAATGCCTTCCCTGGAAATCACAACTCAACATTAACATACAAATGAGGCGCTTGTCAGATAGAAGCTGAGTGGAGAACTCTCCCCTGCAAGCCTAATGGACAGCTGAACCAGAGAAGCCTGTGCAAATTAAACTTTCAGGTACTCCAACAACCTGCATTGTAGTCACTTGAATTCATCAAAGTGTGGGGGAACCAAAACCCTGGAAGAGATTCTCCATTAGTACTTTGAGGTAGTTACTTCCAAAAGAATTCTGCCTTTGCAGTTTCAGTCACCTACAGGAATTAAGGTTTTGATAAATTAAAGTACAATAAATACATACATATAAATTACAATAAGCTTTTTTTCTACATTGCACTGAGGACTTTTTTTTTTTACACTGGGAATCTTTTTGTCTTCAGAAGCAGAACCATTTACTGCTGTACCTGCAGAGCCCCTACAATGAACCACAGTTTAGATGGTACCAATCACTGCAATGTCAAGTGCACCTGGAAAGCAGCAGAATCCCTGTAAAGCTGTCATATCCAATGACAGGAACCCAGTGGTATTCAACTGAAGTATTATCTCTGTTTTATAGCTCTATTTATCTAATAATTAAGAACATGTTCACTTGCACAGATGCTTATTTCCATTGTAGCTTGCAAACGTGCTGGGCTCTGTTAACCTAAGCAGCCTGTCATTTACACCAGAGCATGACAATATAGAGACACCTCTCCCCTCCTGCCCTGTGCTCTGTCCCATTTACTCCCAGTTTTTCCAGATGTTACAGAACAACAATCTGCCTAATTAGAAGAGAAGGAGGATTGCCTTCCTTGGTGCAATACCACCATGCACTGGCCAGGACCCAGGCTCCCCCCAACAGGGAGACTCTCAGCTGCCCAACCTGACACCAGTAATGAAATGCAGCAGAGAGGTCACCAAAGGAACACTCTGTTACACTCCACAGCATCAGCTGCTCCAGGTGGGATGCTCAGGCTCCTTCTGTACTTGGTATTTCGGGTATAGAGATGCCCCCAACAGGCACTTGTCCCTTGGAGAAGGCAGTATTTCTCTTTAAAGAGAAAGAACTGAGATCAGACAACTAATATCAGGACCCGAAATACAAGCGCAGTCTGGTGGAGAAGCATCTAAACCCGCCCCCCCTTTTGCATGGCAGAATTGAGACCATTAAAATGCTCTGATTTTCACCCGAATTCTGCTCTTTTCCTTCATTGAACAAACTTTTCTATCCTTATGCCATAACTAGAAATAATCTGTCAGTCCTACTGATCGGTGCACAGCTGTATAACCTAACACTGTCTTCAGGTAATGCACGATATAGAACTGCATCTGGAACTTTACTCCATAAAGTGGAAACCTAAGGTAAAAGTTACAATCTTACCAATCTCTTCTAAAAAGGCAGTGGGAAAACAGGAATATTTCTAAGGCTATGTACAGCTTCTGTAACAGATCAAGGCTGAGAAGAAGAAATTGCTTTTCTGGCATTACTTTGATGAATCTCAGAAACAGATCAGAGAGCAAAATCCTGCATAGTCCTTTGATCCCTAATGTTTGGGCAAGGTTGTAATGATTTGCACACTCCAAACGTGCATAAATTTCCTTTCCACCAACTGTAATGAGCCCCTCTTTTTCCCCTCGTTGTTTTCCTGGTCCCACCTCCACCCCTCCTGTCTGTACACATTTCCCTTCAGGAATCTGCTGCACTGGGACACAAACAATGGAAGTTTGCACAAAAGCTCCTCCTCTGCACCTACAAATCCCAGTACAGAGATAAAATTACTGATAATCACAGCCAGAAAATAGAAGCAGTTCAGCTTTTGTAACCTCTCCTGAGGACTTTCTCAGTGGAGCTTGAGAATTACTAGCTAGGAAAATTGCATGGTCATGATTATTTTATTTCTTCTTAAAATTTAAATTTAGTGTGATGACAGCACTAGAGACTACAAGTTCTCTCTCCACTGAACAAGCACAGCACTTTGGCTGTTGATAACTCCCCTTTCCATCACAGTCCTTAGGTGGGGATCAACCTCTGCCAGCTCAAATGGGACAGTTCCTTCTGGGTCACACGTGGCTCCAGCAGAGCCCTCCATCTCTGTGTGCAGCTGGCTCTGCTGCTGCCACAGGAAGGCAGATAACGTCCCAGTTCCTCTCACCCTTCCATTATCCTCTCTGACAGCTAAAATCCACAGGGCATGCCAGGATAAAGCCGAGTCTGCAGCTCCCAGCCACTGGGGGACTTCTCTGGCACACACAGGCAAGAGGAGAAAAGCTGCTTTTGATCCCCCTGCACCTGGGCAGGAGCCACCACATGCTCCCGTGTTCCTGCTGCCCAGATTGGAGCTGGCTGGAAGAGCCCAATAAAAAGCAGTGCTACAAATTATCTTAAACAGCACCTGGAGAGACGAGGATGGGGAAGTCAAGTCCCAGGGACAGTTCACTTCCCATCTCCGTTCATAAATCTGCCAGGGTACCTGCACAGCACCATCACTACAGTATTTCACTGCCTCCAGAGCATTTCAGTAGAAAATGTGCAAATAGTAATTAAATGGTCACTGGGGTATTTTTTTCTTTCACTTGAGCAATTTGTTTGCATTCCCTGAATTTGCTCCCTGTCCTATTGGAGGCTTATTCCCGCAAAACAAAGGAAACAAGTATTAGTTTGCTTTCTTGAGCACCAGGGAAATTAATAAATGTACTCCAAGATGTAAAACCTCCTTCAAATATGAGGGATCCCAGTAGAAATCTTGGAAATGTTTGCAAGAAGTGCTTAACCAACAGGCTTCAAAGCAGTAAACAAGTGGAACTACAAAACCAGTTTTGTAGAGCACTGGAATGTGTTAAAAGTTCTTCACAGTTTTAGGAAGCAAAATATCACATGTAAATAATTGTGCAGATGTGATTTGACCTATGGACAATGTATACCAGAGGTATTCTGCATTAATTTCTGTTTTATGCCAACATATAGAGCACAATTGTCTCGGTTTTTGCCTCACAGCTGCAGTCTCGTCACACCTCTGGAGGAGAGTGGAGCAGAAGCAGGATTTGGACAGAGGAAGTGCAAAATGATAAAATAAAAGATGACCAGAGAGATTGTAGTTGTGAAGTTAACGTTTCAGTACTGGTTGGTTCTCTTTTGCCCAGAGCCAGGAGCTAAGTGAGGCTTTAGCAAGAAATCTGGTGCAGCAGGGGCAATCTGAGCTCAGGTGTGGTACCAAAAAATTAAGATAATTCTACCACATGCTTTTTAAGTGCTTATAGGAGAAAAGCAGAATGCTCTAAAAATGTAGAATTCTCTAAAGGTACAGGGTGTTCATTGAAAACTGTCATTAAAAAAAAATATATATTTGTACATAACATTTCTACAATGGACCAAGTATGGATCCTCAAAAATGGCTAAAATTGAAAAAAAATAAATACATCGTATATCCATCATTAACAGGAGCTGGGGATTATGTACAATGGACTATAGCTGCTTTCATTGCTAATCTTTAATTAAAGATTTTATAGGTTTTCAGTAAGAGTCAGGTATTTACTTCATCTCTCTCCTCCAAAAGAGTTATTTCCACTTGAAATTACATAAATGGCTTAAAGAAAGATAATTATTTGGTAAAATTTGTGGTAAAGTGGGTAACAGTAATTATCCACTGATGCTGAAGACGAGGAAATAAGATGAATTATTACACTGTATTTTTCTGACACTGTCCCCAAAGTAACTTTAAAAATGTGTCTCAAAATGTACGTTTGCTGAAATCTGATAATGGATCTTCTAAAGGAGGCAAAGGATGATTTTCACATTCCAGCATTTGCACTGGGGAGGGAGGGACGTGCTCTTGACTCATTGCTGCTCCAGCTCTGGCAGGAGAAGCTGGTGGACTTCAGGAACTCTGCTGAGCTCTGAGGCTGAGGGTGTGAGCTCCGTGTGCTGCAGGAGGGGAAAGGCTGAGCCCCCCTGCCCGGGTGTGCTGCTCCAAGTGCAAACCCAAACACACAGCCCACATAAACTAACCCCCGAGCTGGACGTGGATAAGGTGGGGTCAACACTGTTGGAACTCCCAAGGTCAGTGGCCAACACCGTCATCACGTTAGTTTTACTTAACTAGTAATAACTTCCAGCCTCAATTGTATCTAAATGATTTACTCTGCCTGCAGACAATTGCTCACCAAATACCTGAGCGTTTCGTACAGATCTTCGGTCAGATGCCAGGCCTTAAAGCACGGATTCCTGCCTAGAAGGACAAGTTTCCTGTGGAAAGCTGCCCTCCAGGAAGGACAGCAAAAGAGATGGAGGTAAATGAAGATGACCTTGAAGCACATTGCTCTGAAAAAATGACAGGCCTCCCATGGAGGGAATAATGCAGCTGAATTGCAGCCTCACTCGGAGCAGTGGTTGTTGCCATGGTGATTGATACCGAAAAGCCCATATAGACACGACTGCAGGAGGAATTGTAATTCCTGATATTGTTCAAATCACTAATGTGGCTCAGGAGCCATCTCACATGCTCTCACAAATTAATATTTGCATGTGCTCTCCTGCCTTTGTCACACTGCTCCCCTCCAACACAAATCAGTTATTTTTCCATTCTCTGCAGCAGTATTTGCATAGTATTAGTTAATTATAATGGAGCAACCAGATGCCAAAGCCCCTGCTGATAAATAATAGTTGGTTCAAAAATGTATTTACTGATTCAGAATCATCATATATTCATTCCAAGTGGTTTAATTTTCTGAAAATAGAATTAATTATGACCCCACAATTTACAGAGAGAAGCAGTTTATGTACAAAGGTATGCACACTCTGCACTTTCCTGCCTTTAATCTTACTGCAGTAAGACTGCTAACTCATGGTCTCTTCAATTTTACTTCAAACCAGGAAAGGGTTAGAAAGTTTATCAGAGGTTCTTCTGGCTAAATGACTGAAAATGACCTCAAAATATGAACAAGTGATCCAGTGTAGAGGGTTTCATGGTAAAATAAAGCAGCTTGGAAGACAAAAAGGATGGTCAGAACACCTAAGTTTAATAGTGTGCTGGTTTTTGCAAAAATCCAAGACACCCCATGGGGATCTCACGGGATAAAGACATTATTATTACTCTTCCATATTCTGATTGGAATATAATCAGATGAATCAGATTGGAGATGTTTGGTACTAGCCAAAAATTAAATGGAAAAAAAATATGCTGCGATGTGTTTAGTGAGTTTCTTTTCTGACTTTGGAAATTGGAACCTGTACAGGACAAGCTCACTGCTATTCCCTTAGACATGACTTGCTTATTAAAAGGGCAATTTTACAAATTGCACCAATTTGGCAAATCCCTCAGAAACATCTGATAATATCCACTAAACTAACAGCTGCTCTAATATTATCACACAAAATTCTGTACTTCTGAGGGATACATAAACGTTCAGCAAGCAGAGCAGGGCATTACTGAACAGGGCCTCCATCCTGGGACAGGGCACACAAACCCCACACTACTGCCTTCACAGACCTCTGGCATCCAGCAGGACTCCCCATGGGTATGAATCTTCTGCATGACCAGGAGCTAGTTGAGCCATTTCAGAGTTCAAATCACACTTTGCCAGGAAAAGCCTACTCCCATCCACTGGGCAGACTCCCACCCTGTGCTCATCTGCTAATACAGACACACGACCTGCCTTCTTAGACCTGCCTGTTTCCTCCATTGCTTTCTGGTTCCTTATGTCCATGTCAGGAAAGACTTCATCAGACCCCTAAAAGCTACACCCCAGTCCCGTTGGCAAATGACAGCAAAACTTGTTTTATTCTCAGAGAATGTGGGAAAAGCAAGGAACTCAAGCCCATGTCTGTTGGTTCACAGCTTCAGGTCACTGGCCTGCCACTTCCTTCTTACCCACACATTCCTAAATACAGTTGAACCAGTTGGAAAGCTGAGCCATTCCACCAGAACCACTTTCATATTGCCATAAGACGGGAATCCTGAAGGTTTGTACCAATCTACAATATTATATTTACTGAGCCAGGGAGCAGTGACTGACACTACAGAGCTACGAGCACTGCTACTGGTTGTGCAGCCCCTCTCACATTGTGACAGCTGTGCACAGCTCAAAAGCACCTCCACAGAAACAAAATAATCTTAGTCTTCAGCTAGAACTTGTCATTGATGGAATCACCACACAGGCCCATCTGTGAAAAACAGAGCAAAGAAAAGCCACATGGGCCACCCTCAGGAAACCTTTCTGTCCCAGTGGGCTGGACAGGTAAGACAGAGAGAAGAGCCCGGCTTTACCGTGCTGATCTGGGAGCTACAGCAGCCGAGCTCACAGGTCTGGACTCGGCTGAGCAGTGAGGGACAAAGCAGTGCCCCATAAAATTTCCACTTCCACTAAGTTACTTTGCTTGATGGGAATTCTCTGTAAGAGGAGATACTTCTTTTTATTGCAGTTTGCTTCACTTTTAGACTTAATTATTCATTGCATTTAGAACATGGCACTATTAACTGTTCTGGAGCAAAGACAAACAAGGGAACATTTAGAGCTGTCACATCTCACCCCCCCAGTTTTACCCAACTGCGTCTCACATTTCTCTAGGAACAGTGATCCAAAGTGAGTTTGAATGGAGGTTCAATAACAATTAAAAAGATGCTTTAAAAATAGAACAGTTTGCAAGGCAACTGATCTGAAAGAAGTACCTTAAAAAGAAGCACCGAGGACACAAGGAGGCAATTGGCAGAAGCTGGTGTAGCCAGATTCAAAGTTATGAATATAAGCACACACTGTAATGACAAACACAGACCCCTGTGGTGATTGTGGGAGGGGGAGAGCCTGACAGACTTTTCTGGAAACAACCAGCCCCCAAGTATTTTCAGTTCTGTGATATTAGGGGGCACAGCTATTTTGTGATGTAATCAACATACCTGCCTACGTACCCACAATTTCAGAAAAGAATAGCAAGCATTTTTTGAAAAAAAGTATTAGATTTTCTACTCAAATGGAAAATTTAATCACTGAGTGACACTCACTGCAATTAAAACTGTAAGGGTTGTGTGCTGACTGCGCTCAGATTAATAGCAGTGAGATTTCCATGGCATTAGGATTTGCCTTTCAGTTCCTATGGCTTTGAAATAGAAGGCAGCACTTTCCTGGATTTGGGTTGAGATGAAGACTCAGTAGTACAATGTCAGCAATTATTTTAAACTGGTTGGATAGAAGTGGTGTAATGAAGTGGTTTCTATTGCGAGCTAAACCTTTCCCGTTACATTTTATCAATTAAATAAATTTCCTTGCAAAATATAAGCAAAGTTAATCCAAAAATTTTATCTTCCTCTATAGGAAAATACTGTATTTCAGCCACTAAGATGTTGTTTTATCCATTAATATGACTCATAAGCCAACTTTTTTTTCCTTTTGCATCAAACATGACATGGTCCCTTCCTGCGTGGGACTGTACAAGTTCAAGCTCAGTGAGTTTGATTTAGTCTGCAGATCATATGTTCAGGAAGCAGAGCTGTCAAGCGCTCGTTAATTAGTGTAACACATATGTCCTGGTGGCCACTGCAGGATGGGACTCCTTCCCACGGATCTGCCATTGGAACATGATCACTGGCACTGTCAATACAGGAGATTTCCCTTAATAAAGTTAAACAGATTCTTGCTTTTTGGATGAACAGGCTCAAAATTATAGCTCTATTCTGATGAAGGAAACACTTCAGGGACATGAAATACAATCATATTTGGCAGTAAGAGATGTAATTTCTGGACTATTTCAACTCAAACTTTTCTGTTTGACAGACTGCCCAAGAGATAAACATAATTACAGGCTAATTTCTGCTCCTCTGACACCATGATGCGAGATTGGAAAGAAGAACCAGAGGCAATGTCTCCAGATAAAGTGCAGCTAAAGAGCAGCAGGACAAAGCTTTTGTGGGTGTGCACAGGCATCATGCAGTCCAGCAGTATTAAGCTTTTGCTTTAATTATCCACAAATCTTTGTATAAAACCAGCTTTTTCATACCACTTTTCCACAACTCTGTGAAAAACTATTACAGAGTGTGAAGGACTTGTATGTGTGGGGGGGTGTGAGTGTGCTTGAACTGTGCTCTTTGCATCCACTCTTTTTTTCCCCAGTGTTCCTTCAGAGAGACACTGCAAAAGTACCACATTCTGAAGAGTCTTGTTTTCATCCTGAAGTGTCTTGTTTTCATACTGTGTTTTCATCTACTGTGCTTTCAGTAATCAATTATTCATGGAACATTCTGATACAGACAATTTATCTGTAAGGGAGGGATCAGCACAGAGGTCACACCAAGGGTGAGCGAGGTCCTGGCAGTGCTGGGTAACTCCATGTGCAGAACGTTCCACACGTCTGCCTTTTTCAAACCTCAGCTCAGGAGACAGCAGCAGGGAAAGTAAAGCCATTTTGTTTTCACCTTCTGCAGGTAGAGCCGTGGCTTTAGGGTTTAATTCTTGATTTACACAATTACTATTTTACCTTTAACCTAAGTTCATGCATTATTTTACATTTAATTACAATGAGCATCCAGCATATTAAAAATGCAACTGCCTTCACTTTTCCTGTCAGCATGCAATTAAAAGTCACTACCAATCTCATTTTTCTTGCTGTTTTGTTCTGAAGGAACTCAGGACAAATATGATTGAGGCTGAGATTTTTCCTAAATAACAATGGGGATTTTTCTGCAAATTACTCCTGCTTTCGAAGGAGCTCTAATACTTTAAGCAGTGATAAAGTGGCAGCTGTACATGTTTAATTTCTGAGAGCCAGGGCATAATGCACAAACATTAATCCCTCCAGCTGTCCAGCAATTAAACATCATGTAAAGCCCAGAGGATATCATTGCTCTGCTACCTTATTTATGAAGGACTTTCATTTGTTAAATCTAGTAATTCTTTTTTCCTTCTTGGAAATAACTGTAGATTCCCCTAGCATGGCAAGTGCACTCAAGTTACAGCTACCTCCTGTAAAATGGCAGGAATTTCAGGCTAGCCATCTTTCTTTTCATCAGATACTAAAATAGTCATGAATAGTGATAGTAGATGAATATTTCCTCTACAAGCATGAATGCAATACTATGGGCTTGAACCCCTTTAACTTGGTGGGTTCCTCAGGGAGAATATATGGCAAAATCTGATCCTTTGGGCTTGATTTCCCTCTGATCTGACTGTGCACCTACTTAATGAAGGGAATGAACAGAATTCCTAACTTTGACAAAAGCACATATTCATCACACTGCAATGGAAGGTAAAATTAGTGCTACATTATCAGCAAGTTAAAAGCTTTCAGTAGGATCAGTGGAGATGTGGAATGAACAGAATCAGCATGGTCAGATCCCCACTGGTAGCACTGGAATTGACTCAGATGCAAAACACAGCTGCCTGTTACTGCAGGAAGAGAACGATGCTGAGACGACGTGATACTCCTTATTGTTACAGGACCATGAGAAAACAATTTAAATACAGAAAGGTCAACAGAAAGGTCCCTTCACGGGAGTGTAGGTGCAGAGTAGAGGAAGGTGGCTTTAAATCAGCTTTGTGATTTCCCCACTTCAGCAGTTCATCACCAGGTGGATCTGCTGGAGGGATCAGAACAGCTTTAGCTGCTCTAAACTCTGCCTTCTGCCAATGGCTCTCAGGTGACCCTCAGGTGAGGGTATTGAGCAGGGCATGCAAAGAGCTAACAAAGTTTTCTGCACTTGGACTTTCCAAGAAAAGGACTCCTCACTTGGAGGTCCTGCTGCTTTATATGGAGAGTAACAGATGTGCCTGGAGCTTTACCAGGAAAAAGTGGAAAGCTCATCACCTGAGGATTTTGTAAGTGACATATATATATATATATATATATATATATATTATATATATATATATATATATTATATATATATATATATATATTATATATATATATATATATATACACACACACACACATGGACATGTGAAGGCTGTGAGCTGCCACAACAGCTTACAGCTGAGCATGACTGTGCTTACTGTTGTTTCCCTTATTAATTTATAAAAACTTTATCCAGTTTGTCCCCTTTTCTGGCATCATATGAAAAGGCTAAAAATCTAGAACTAATTCTGAGACATGTGGTCAGCAATGAAAAGCCAGAAGACCAGAGCCCAAAAGAAGATGCCCTCAGTAATGAGCCTGTCACTGTCACAAGACCCCTGCAGGAATTCCTGGCTCTCATCCTTGGCCAGCTATCCAGGCCACCTGCACAAGTTCCCCTGGATCACTGCCTCTGTACTGTTGCTAAACAGAATAAACCACAGTGTGGGTTAATAACTTATTATGCCACCAATATATCAATGGATACATCATTTCCCTGTATCTGACTATTGAGGAAGGGGAAAATGGTGTACTTCCACCTCCTCATCTGCAAGACACAATTTCCATATTGGGTGCAAGAAGTGGCCCGGGTGAGAACCAGTAACACAATCAGAAGAGATGGGACCAGAGCCTTGTGTTCTCTGTTGATCACCCCAGAGTCCTGTGAGGGGGAACAAGCAATATGTGCATTAAAGAGGTTCAGTGCCCATTGCAGCTGTTACAGGATGGCAGCTCTTCTGTTCTCAAGTCACACCCAAATGCTCTCTGCATTCCTGAGCAGCTGACAAAACACTGGTTACTATCTCTCTTAGCAAAGTCCAGACTGTGTGATGTTTTCTGTTGTGATGCTTTAATTACAGTCTCTCACATTTAATTTCTCTTTTAGGCTCTTAAGCTTGTCCAATCCTGACAAAGGTGAGGTGCACTATGAGCAGAAAACCTTAACCAGAGAAGTAAGAAAGAGGATGCCAGCACTTCCAAGCCAGCAAATTCAAGACTGCTCTTACATTATTAACTGTTGATGTCTATGCCAGAGGACTAAACCTCACCTATGACTACAACACACTTAGTATTGTAAAGACACAAATTACTTCTGCTCCAAAAACTGAAAATTAAGTTTTTTTCTTCTTTTTATATACTCTTACTTTAAAAAGGGCAGGTATTCGCATTTTCAGAAGTTGTTTGTGCACTGGAAGTTAGCAGTGCTCTTAAAGCCTACCTGCTGGCAGGAAATTATTTAGGCAGACAGGCACTTACCTACCTACGTGCAAGGATTAATACCTGCAATTAATCCCTAGTGCAATCACAGACAAATCTGGATCCCTAATCACTGCTGCTTCATCCACTGCAGGTTCAAGAACTTGCAGTTGCCATTGCTTCCTTGGAAAGTTCTCCCACAGGGGGAAAATCACACCATTTTTTCTCCTTGTTATGGATGAACACCACCTATAAAGTGCCTTACTGTCCATTGGCAGTGGCTTCCCAGCACTAGGATGGGGCCAGAGCCCAGACTACTGATGAAAATAGTTGCTTTCCTAGTCCTGGTACCAGACCAGGCCTAAGAGGCCATCAAAGGCTGTTTTACACACCTCTGTGGAGGTTTTCATTTTAATAGATTTCATCTATTCAATTGTTGTTCATGGCAAACAGGACTCCTATTTCAGATGAATTCAGTCTGCTTGGCTTACTCCTAAACCAGCTTTTTATAGGGATGGATTGTACAGGGGGACACGAGCAACTCAAAAGAAACATTTGACTCATTTGTTGTTTGAGATGATGCATTTTTTTCCAGCATACCTGAGCTCAAGTAAGGCCAAAGCTTCCTAACTGCAGCTGAACCCTTTGCCTAAAGGGGGTTACAGGACAGCATAAAGATTGCAAAATCTCTCCTCCTGTGAAGAAAGATATTCTGAGCACTGCTGTGACAAACCCTTTTCAGATCACAGGGTGCTAATGGAAACAGCAAGTCTTCAACAGTGATTAAAAGCAAAGGAGAGGGATGCAGAGCACCACATTGTTTCCATTTATGCAAGACAATGCACCAAAAACGTGGCTGATACAAAGCACAAAGGAGAACCCAACCCAAACAGAGCATTCTCTTATTCAAATTCTACACTTCTATCCCCGAATTTCTGAACAGCTGCCTTCTCCCTCCAGCTGGCTGTGCCAGTGTTTACACTGGATAAATTTCACACTGATTCAAAAAGCAATTACATCATTCTGAGAAGAAAAATCCACCAAAAATTATCAAATCCAGAACAGTATCTGAAAAGCAAACTGCTGGAGGAGGAAGAACCATGATGCACTTGCACTGTTCTATATTTTGGATGATTCTACTACAATAATAATTTTCCTCTCCTGAAGTAGATCCTCCCTTAACATGGACTGTGAACATTCTGACACAGGGACAGGCAAGTGCATATCCTCAGCACAACCAAGCCTTGCTCCTGTATCTGGATATAATATTTTTAGTGGTACAAATTACCAGTGCAGAAATGCAGGCTCGAGTAGATTCATAAACTCTGTACTGAGTCCTTCTGAAGAGTTATAATTCTAAGAGTCAGTCATTCCTATCAATAAAAAGGAGTATCCATAGATAAAGTATGTTTCAAATGTCACACAAGGTTAAAGTAATAGCCTTATTACCATGGATTTAGAAAGAGCTTAGGGGTTTTCTTCTGGGTGCCCTCACTCACAATATCTTCAAGTCATCATCCACTTGATTATTGCACATGCAGGCTCTCACCACTGAAATTATTCTGAGCACAAATAAATTCCCTTCCAAACATTTATCCAGCAAGATGTGTTATTTATAGACAAGTTGGTCAGCTCTGTGAGAGTGAAGCCTCAGCTAAGACAGGGTGCTCTGCTCCAAGGGGCCGTGGGTGACAGGGCTGAGGCTTCTTTTAAAATGAGAACAAAAACATGAATGCAGAGATTAAAACAACAAAACAAAGCAAAAGAAGATGTCTGAACTGGTCAGGATACTGTGTGCTGCTGAGATAAGAGAAAACAGAGAAAGGAGGATTCTAAACAGAGAAGAAATGGGAATGTTAACAGAGTATCAGTGGGTAGGCTTAGTGAGGTTTATCAGCTTTGGATAAAAGAGAGGATAGCTATCAATCCTCCACAAGCTCTCCGAGTTTAAACTGCTAACACATTTGTTCTCATCCATGAGGAAAAGACCTTAATTTGACAAGCAACCTCCCTGAAATGCTCCCACTACAGCAGTTCAGCAGCACCTCCTGCTTCCTTCTCAGAGTTTAATGTCCCTGAGGGTGCTGAGCCGAGATCTTAGGGCTGAAAGCTTTGATGTTTGCACCCACCCAGGATGCTCCACATTTGCCTGTCAGCGCCTTTCTGCCTGGTCCTCTTGCCAGAGAACAGCCCATCCCACACTGAGACTCAGCAGATTCCCAGTGTGCTCCCACCACGGTGGTGCCCTATGAGGGTACAACAGTTATTAGGAACTAATGAAAGCTACTAATTCATTTCTCTCGAGTTACCCAACAACCATCAGAAGATGCTAATTTGTCCTTGGATTAAATTTCCATTTTAAGAACCTGCACAGGCACTAAAACTGTGGAAGATAAGACCAGAGATGCTGAAACATCAAGAACAGAAACACTCATGGATTTCCAAATCCATTAACAGCATCATTACGCTGAAATTATGTGGTGTTCAGAACACATTTACATTCATTTGGGGAGTTACCTAAAGCCTTGAAAAAAAATTCAAAGGAATTTCTAGTAGATTTTTGTTATAAATGAAAGACTCCATAAGACAACTCCTACTGGTGTGAGCAGCAGCAGCATTAAATTAGAGGAGGCAGCCACCAGTCTAAAAATTGTTCTAATTTCACTAACTCATATTGGGAAAAAAATAATTTTTTCAATAACAGTTACAATTATCTTCTGAACTTGCCTCTAATTCAAGCCTCCCGTTCAAAGAAAAAAAAATCACATGCTATAGAGAGAACACTTAAAGAGTTTCACACAGAAAACAAGTAAAAAGGAAAAAGTAAAACAAGGACAAAGAAAAATATTTTTACAATGAGTGCTAAACTGTGGAACAGAAAGTAAAAGAGTAAAAAATTAAAAGCTTTGGTAAGATTTTTTTTGATAAAGCTGTCTGCAAAGAAATAAATTTATCCAGAGCATTTTACTCAGAACACAAAATGTTCATGTAAAACATATTTTGTTATACAACTTCAACAAAAAGATATAATGTGGATTATGAACTGGTTAGGTATTAGAGCCCAAAATTCAGTTTTCAAATGAAGAAACATGAATGTGTTTGCATGTAACCATTCAACCCTTTCTCCAGTAATCTGGAGAACACCAGAAATATTGATGGATGGATAAATACACAGAAAATTAGAGAGCTTCTTAACAACCTGGGATCGTTTGCATACAAGGAATTTAGTAAGAACAGAGTTAGGAACAGTATTAGAGAGGTGATTTTACTTCTGCACAGACTGGTAAGACTGATATTCCCTAAATTCTGGAGGTCTGTATAAAAAGAAAGTTTGAAAATCAACTGGAATATCAAAGGAAGCCACAAAAATGAGTCAAGCATTCATTCAAAAGAAAATATTTGACAACAAGAAGCATAAAGAACTAAATATGTTTAGTCTATCAAAAAGACAGTTTGAGAAATGGCTTGATTACAGTGTAGGAGTTTTCACAGAGTGCAAGCACTGTTAAAGAGCTCTTTCATGCAGCAGAGAAAGGCCTAATAAAAGGCAGTGGCCATTTAAGGACTGAATTTCAAACAGTTACGGTGCATAGTGTGTCATTCTCTCTGTCCAGCGGAACCAACAAGCCATCAATAAAGGAATGTCCAGGCCTGTCTATTCTATTCCAGCAGAGGCCTCAGCCTGTAGGGCCACACTCTGCAGGGAGAAGGACACGGTGTTAAGCTGCTGGGCTACCCCAGAGGAAGGTTTGAACACTGTATTTAAGTCCTTTCCACATCTTCTGGGTATTAACCCTGATAATCATGTTCCAAACTGACTAAACATATTCTGCTACTGTAGTGAAAGAATACTTAATTCTCAATATACTGAATACTTTATTCTCCACAGAGTTCACTCATTCTCCAGCCAACTCCAACCGGAGAATCCTTCTTTCTGCTTTTTTTCTAAAATTCACTACTTAGCACTGCAAGTGTAGAGAGAAAAAAAACTGTTGGCAGGAAAAGTCATCCCTTTACATTCAATTTGTAACAGTCACTATAGAACTTTTATGGTCCTAAATGGAGAAGCTGCATATGTATTAAAGTATTCCTCTAACTCACCAGGAGTGCAGCCAGCCTCATCAATACCACTTTCACAATCCTTCTGCCCATCACATCTCCAGGACGATGGGATACATTTGTTGCTTAAGTCTCCACAGCTAATTTTTTCAGATGGACATACTTGCTTGGCTGGAAGGATTAAGAAAAAAAAGGAAAAAAGAAAAAACCACAAGTTAAACACAATTCTAAACATTGCTAACATCGTATGAACACACCAGCACCCTGCACACAGCAGCAGCAGTATTGGATAAATGACTCTGAAAATATCACCTCAAATTAAGACAGGAAAAAGGAATTGCCTAATTTTAGTATAAGGGTGTACTTATATGTTTGGTAATGCAAATTCAATGATCTGGGCAGATTATGGTCACTAAACCTGAGGAAAAAGTGGAAAGCACAAGTATGAACCCACATGTTAAACAAACTTAGCTGAAAGTGTGTAAATTAAAGACGACTCTGATCTAAGACATGGAGACATGGGAAGACCTGCAGAAGCAAAAACCCCAGCACATGTAAGAACACAACTATGAAAAAAAAAATCTGCCAGATTTATCTGGAACCAACTAAGCTGTGAAGCTCATTCTCTTATAACTAGTTTGCATTGCTAAAATTCCTTTTTTCCCCCCCTTCATACTAGTGTAAAGAGCAACAGATCTACATTTATTGTGACAAGGCTGCTGAAATGAAAAATATTTCACAGTTTAAACAATTGCTTAGCATTCTGGAATCATCATCCAGATTGGTAGGATTTGCTTATTAAACAACAATTTTTCTCTTAAAAAATTACATGTTTTCAAATAGTTCTTCCATTGGTATTAATTATGATAATGCTGCAGGCCTACTGAAAGGGGATGAACCTAAATTCTAAATTAAAATTTTCACATTACCCTGCTAAAGGTATTTATGCAAAGAGAATCAGCTTCCCAAGTGCTGAGTGAGAGAGGAGGAAAATTATACCTCTCCCTTTCCACCTGCACAAGAAGGTTGTGAAAGGGCATCTTACAGCCCCAAAGCATCAATCAGCCACTTGGAGAGCAGTGCCATTTAATCCCAGGATTTCTCTGTAAGAAGCTGTTTTGAGAAGCTGTGGGCAACCAGTACTTCAAGACAAATTAGGTCCTGCCATAGACAGACAGTTAATAACAGATGTAATGAAGTTTTACAATCCTGAGGCATGACAGCATTTCTGTTGAAATTTGCTTGGTGCATGCCTAAATAACATTTATGAATGTTGCATGATTACAGGGGGGAGGAAAAAAAGGGATCCTTGCTTAGGCTTTCTGATTATTTTTCCAGCAGGTGAGAAAAAAAACCCATCTCACCAGGATCAGTGTATCTGCCAGCTCAGATCACTGCCCTGCTACAGGCCAGGACCCACATCCCACATTTTCCCCTCAGCCCCAGTCCCTTTAAGCTGCAGGTTTATAGTGCACAGCTGCAGGGACACTTGGTGACACTGAGCTCTGTGTCCTTCCACAGAAGTCAGACAGCACCTCTGAAAACCAGGTCACCTGCCAGCTGTGCCAAATGGTGTAAAACGAGGTGTTTGCCCTCACCCTCGAGGAGGCCGGTGAGGCCTCACAGCAGCAGAGCTCTCCCCAGAGCTGTGTGCCAGGGTGAGCCATCCTTGAATAGGGCCAAGCAATTCATGGATAAGAAACAAAAAATTCTCTGGCAGCTGACTGGCAACCAGTAGCCCCCTTAAACGTGAAAAAAATGGAGCTAAAATGGTCCACTTGGCCTAGGCATCCCACAGCCCCTCAGCATGATGGGATCACCCCAAAAATACCGCTTCTGCCGGCCTTACCCGGCCCTCACACGCACAGCTGTGAGCCTGCAGAATGTTGTGCTGGAAAACATAAATCTGCAGCCAAATCACTATAATTTTATTTCTTCTAAGCCTCCATAGAGAGACACACAACAGACGGCACTCCAGCAGAATGAGGCCAGGGAGGGAGGGGCTGGAGGACTCACCTTGCTGCCATCAGCCCCTCTGAGGAGAAAGGGGGCAACTCTGAGGAGAAAGGGGGCAATGTCTGGAAAGGGACCAGGATATATATGTGCTGTCATGTGTATGAGGCAGCACAGGAGGCCTGGGGAGATGAAAGGCACACTGCCTTGCTGTGGGGAGGGGAATCCAACCCCATCAGCAGGGGCTGCCTCGGTTTTCTGAGGCAGCATTGGTGGAAAAAAGGGCTTTTTGCCACAAATATCATACAGAGGGACACCATTTCTAAAGTCTCCAAAACGTTTGTCCCCTGACTGCATTCAGGGACAAGGTCTGGATTGGACTGGCATACCGGGAAAGCTGGGAGACCAAAAAAGTCACGGAGACATTTGTTAAATAGGTTATTGGTTCACATCTCAAAAAAATTGTTCTAGTTCTTCTTGCTCAGGCTGTGGTGAAGGAAAGGAAAGTTTGTTTCGATGCCAAGTAGGATCAGTTTTTTCATCCTCATAATAAATCTCCATTCAGAACTAAGTGGGTCAAGACAGGTGAGAACACATTCTACACATCTGATTTTGAAGAAGGTGAAATATAATTATAAAATGGTATTATCACACAGTGGGATCATTAACCAGGAAAAAGGTTATTTATTGGTCACATAAATATGGGCATTACTTTTGCTTGGTTGCTTTGGGCAGATGCTTAATAACTTTGGGAAGCTCAAAGGTTGGAAAGGTATAGGCACAAGACTCCTTTTTTATGGAAAGCAATCTCTCTGTTAATCATCTCCCTGACAGAGTAATTATAGACATTTAAGATCTGTAAATCAAAGCCTGAACTTTCAGGGATGCAGCAACAGAAGCTGCTGTTGGTCACAGTTCATCAAATCTTTGCATTCCAGTGGTTTCTGTACCCAAGCAATTGTTGCATGGAAGTCAATGACTTGTAAGCACAGGCAGGTAACAGATAAAGCATCTTGCATAAAACTCAAAACATAATTTTGGTAAAAATACATCTATTTTTCAGCAAGTTGGGGTTTTTTCCTCCCCTTTCACCCGAGATGCTGCAGCAATGCAAGTGAAGTCAATGCTGCTGTCCACACTACGAAACAGGCTTTTAGCAACTGCAATCCAGACTCAACATTCCTGTTTCTGTGCTCTGCTTACACAAACCCAGGCCTTTTGTGCTGACGTGACCAAAATGTTTACTTCCTACTTCCCTCTTCATCCTCCCAGGAAGGAAAGGGTTAGTGCTACGTGTGATGGTGAGTGCTCTTCCCCTGGATATATTCTGGACCAATGTTATAGCAAGATCTGCCTTTTCAGAAAAGCACCATTAAACAACTTGGTTGAAATGTCAGACACATCAAGACCAATTTATCACAATGAACTGCAAATGCCAAGGATGGACAACAATGGTTTATTTATAAGGAGACAAGAGCAAAGAAGACAAGAAGGTTCCATTTACTCACTACCACCAATAGCACATTCTTCTTTTTCTTTATAGGAGGCTACAAAGTCTTTCAGAGAACCATAGAGCCTAACTGGCGCCCCACTGTTTGCTTCCTCTTGTGCCACTGCTGTGCTTTTCAGGCTCCGGACATCATGTATATTCAAGAAAGCCCAAGAAAACAAAATTGATTTACTTTCAGAAGACCATTTGTCAGGTTCTCACCAAACAGGTACTCTAAGAGCATACACAAAATGCAATTAAGCAGCTTCTACTGGTGGGAAACCCACAAGACTTTTCATCAGCAGACTGAAAAGAATGCCCTTTGTGGAAATACATCATCTTACAGGTCTGAACAGCTTCTCTATCTCTGGTGAAATAACTCCCCATCCTCTCCAGACTGCCCCTTGTGTTTTTCCCAGGTTCTTCAGAAGAAAAATTCCAACCCAAAACTTTTTTCTACAACATAGAAAATGCCATAATAAAATGGTTTCATTAATTCCTGCCATGCCAATAAACCGTTCCTGCAAAATTTCCACCTTTACTATGGAACTTAAAATTCCTACCTCCCTCTTTCCTGCAGCAGTCGGCCTTCTTTTAAAGGAATGTTTTTTAACAAGGACCTCCCCTCCTCAAATATTGCCCTGTCATAGCTGGCAGTCCTATTTCAGACATGTACCAAGAACAAAATAAGTGTTCATACCTGTCCAAGTACAGGACTAGACTCTCTATGTTTCCAGACAAAACAAGCAAAACTGTTAAAAGGGAGGGAGCTGACAGGCAGAGATTGCTTAGGGGAATTCAGAACACAGAGCTCCTAATTACTGAAGATTTTTGACTCAGAAAAACATCTCAGTCACAAGTCTGAATATATAGTTCTCCATATATGTATGTGTGTATGAATGTACATCCCAGTCTACACTCACTGCTGACTTACATCTCAAACTTTCCCATTGAAGTATTTAAGGTGCATAAGAAACACTTTAAAATCCATCCTGTGATGTGAATTGCTATCACAGCAGAAGGTGTGTCTGCACTGGTATTTTCCTTCCCCTGCCTCCTCTCCCACCTCAGGGTGGGTGCTGGGAACACTGGCTGCTACGCTGTTCACCCACCAGTTCACTCTGCAGCTCAGGACAGGTTGCTGTTGCTTTGGTTTACTGCCCTTAGCCCTTCAAGATACATCAGATCTAGCAACACAGACAGGCCAAACATGTTATGGGGAATGCCAACCAAAGAATTGTTCCCACAAAGGTCTGCAGCTGCAGGGAGCTCTCCCTTCTGTCATGTGGACCAACACACTAAAGCATCAGCCTGCTGGGATGGCAAGACTTCGGTGAACTTGCAGCTTCAACTAAAGCCAGTGCCACTGCATGCATTTGGTTTGCTCACCACATCTGCGTGACACATACACTTGACATCATAGAGAAAGTAAAGGCAACTTTACATTTCCAGCTGAAGCCAGCCCAGGCCAAAAAAAATGTCATGATTAGAGGTTTAAGTGAATTAAGATTACAGCAGTTGGACTTGGAATGAGATCAAACCCCCACAAACAGTGCCTTTGTTGACAAAGGCAGTGACCTTCTGCTGAGCACAGGATGGTCTGTGCTGGTCAGAACTGGGGCATGCTGGCAACCCTGATTCCCAGGACATGGGAGCTTGGATTGCTACTACCTGACTCTACATTTTTGAGTGTGTAAGTACACACTTGCCATAACCCCTTGTGGGAGCATGTAAAGATAGAGAAATCATGAAAATCTAGTCTTACTGCACAAAAAGATAATTAACCTATAGGCACCACCTTTAAACTTTCAGCAAAAATTACTATAAACAACTCAAAAGACAGACTAGAAAAGGCTACTAAGAATCTGTACTGTAAAAAGTCAAGGACTGTATTAACAGTTGATAAACCTGATAAATAGTTATCTCCTATAGTGTGATTTGTTTGATGGTGACTCATGTCCAGAAGTTCCCAGGGGAACAGAAAAGGATTTACACAGATTTCACCCCATTGCACTGCATAGTACAGCCCTTATTATCTCAGTTCTTGTGTGCTTCTAAGAAAGGCTTCTTTACAACAGCATGGCTTGGGAGTCTTTGATGAGCCTCCAATTCCTCTACCTAGAAACTGGAGGGAGAAAATAAGCTTAGTGTACAAAGGATTCAGCATGTCTAAAAGAGATAGCATGCACCCTGCTTTTGAGCAGATTATCACGTTGGTGATTATCACCTCTGACATCAGAGTGAAATCATCAGGAATTCAAAATCCCAGGATTAATTGTAATTACTGAAATATAGACTTTCTGACAGAGTAACAGTGAGGTAGCTTTCACAGGAAAAGCTGTGTTTCAAACACAGACACTACAAACAACCTGAATAAAGAAAATGATTCTCAGGTATAAGGCCAATAGGTTTAACAAGTAGTATAAACTCTATTTGAGTACAGGGCAAGAGGAAAGACAAATGGCATCAGGTTTTATATTAATGAATAACTAAGCTTCATATCTCATGACTTGAATCATCTACATGGGTCAGGAAGCGATTCTTTACCCAAGTTCAAAGCTATCCTGACACACTTACAGTTTATTTGTAAACTTCTCCCAGAATACTGAATATTGGCACAGCCCAAGACAGCACGCTGGACAGAAAGGACTAGTACTCCTGGGCTTTCAGTGCATCACTTTTCCTTAGATTTCTGACTGCTATCTCTTACTCATCCACTTCAAAAATCAAAACTACCATCAAACTTGGCTATGCAAAGCATTTCCTTCCCTCAGTCTGACTGGCAGGACTTCAGCTGATTTTGTCTTCCTGTAAACATAGCAAATGCTCACTTGCTGCAATCATCTGAGCACGTCTCACCTAATTCATTTCAGAGCTTTGGGAGATACAGTTTTGATGGCACTTCTGTTCTCTTCCTGATATGCCCAATAGGCCCTGCTGCTGTGAAATAAAGTCCTTAAACTCAAGTGACTTGGTTCATTTTGGGTAAATCCAAGTCTGTGTTAATGGTCCTTGGTAAATGGGAGGTCAAACTAGATGATTACATGATTCTCCTTGGTCTCAAACTATAGGAAAATTGTGATGCTTTCAGCAGGAATCAGGAAGCTTTTTAACTGCCTTTAACCCATCCTCATGGTCATACTTCTGAAGTTTCAGAGTTTACAAACTAAGACCAGATGTTTAACAGCAGTCAGCAGAGCCTCATTAAATTTCAATTTAGTAACTGTCTAGCACTTGTAAAACAACAGTGTTTTACTGGTGTTTGTAGAATACATGGTGACATTCCCACACTGTCACGTCTGGTTGTGCACAGAGAGACCAGTTTCTAAGAGATCATGACAGGTTATTAGGCACGAGAAAGATGTACATGATACAGAAGGGTTTTATGCTCCCAAACAAACTACATTTCATATACCTGCCATTGCACACATGAGAATTCAAGAAAACATTGTAAAGGTTTATTCCCTACATGCCCAAACACCTTGAGACCAAAGTTTCCTTCCCAGAGGACACTTGCCATGTCCACACAGAGGGTTGGCAATTCCTCAACAAGGTCAGTCCTTGGACTGTCTTGGCTTTCTACTCCCCCCAGCCCACCTTTGTGTGATCAGTAGTACTCTGATATCTCTTGGATATCTCAGTTAAATGCCCCTAAGCATTGATTTGGCCAGCGATGAATGAATCCTTTAATAAACGTGAATGAGACATAACCCTGGGATTCCAATCTTTACTAGCATTTTATAGAGATTCTGGACAATGCTAACATACCCAACAACTATGACCAGCACCCTGCTTGTTGCAGAGCTGAAGGGCAAGACTCCCCAGGACAAGGCAGAAAAGGCAAACAACAGAAACTCCTCGATAGAAGAGGAAAATCTGTTGTTTACCCTGGACTTAATATGGAGAAGTGTTCAAACCCCTAACATAGTCCCTCCTCATGAAATCACCAAACCTCTCTCTGCTCCACCTCTAAGCCAGGGCAGACCTTTGTCTTCAAGAGGAGTTGTGACACTTAAGACATTATTCTGGCTACTGAAAACCTGAGTCTCCACATTAGAGTTCTACTCTAAGTACTACTTAAAACTTTATTTTCTCTTCACCAATGAGCTTCACCGATCTCAGACCCTTAGCTTGCCACAGAGGAAAGGAGAGAAGATACTGGTAATAAACACAGGGAAAAACTTAGATATCAAAGTAAGAAATGAGAACAGCTGAAGATCCTGATCTTGGCTTAACTAAAGCAGCAATGTGCACTGCTGATCTCAAACAATTTAATAATAAACTGACAGTTGACTTTGCTAGTTAGCAAATACACAGGCCTGCCAGCAAAACCCAGGACTCAAAATTTTCTTTAGAGATAGTTTTCTAATAGTAAAGCTATTAATTATTCCCTTTTGTAAGAGGCATTTTTCATTCTCAATCAAAAGCAAAGCTTTAAAAAAATTCCAGCAATGACATGGCTTTGTTTAAGAAGGTCAGATAAAATATTCCCCTTTTTTCTACCCTGAACACATCTTCTTTAAACTCTATTGTTTTTAGAGCTAGTTTGAAAGTGAGTGATGTGCAACGTTGTCCTGTCAAACCTCCCATCCCACCACTGTCTACAGCAATTACCCTGTCAGTCTGTGTACACATTGCCAGCTGTAATGCAGTTCAGTCTCCCCTCCCTTCTGCATTAACAGTAATGGGGGAGGTCAGGGGGAAAAAATGAAAAAGGAAAACAAAACAAAACAAAAGGGTTTTGTCTTTCCTATAGCCCAGAAATCAAACAGAACTCAACCTCTGGCATGGTTCAGAGCAGAGCTCTGTTCCTCAACAGAGATCTTCCACCTCTGCTTGAATCTAGGGATGCCTACTGGGAAAAACTAACTCTGGCTACAGACAGCCTTTAAAAATCTACCCTGACCCACAGCGTTCCCCCCTGATTAGTGATGCGTGATGCTTTCAAGGCAGTTCTGATTCAGGCAAGCCTTAGGAGAATAAAACACTGAAGGGTAACAGCTGACCCAGCACAGACTGGTACAGTTTAGCTGGGAATCAGCGAAGTTCAAACACAGACATGCTCTGGGAAGAAAGAAGAGTGTCAAGGAAGAAATGAGAGTCGGGAGGTTAAGGCGGTACAAGCTGGGCATGAATGGAAGTCAGCTAATTAACCCCGGGAAATGCAACTTATGAAAGGAAAACTTGTTCCCTGCCCCAGATCAGTGATTCCCGAGCCTTGTGGGCAAACAGATTTTTGAACAACTTTCCAACTTTCTCACGCAGCCCCACAGCTGACAAATTGAAGTGTTTAGCTCTGAATGAAGCCTCGGGGCCCACGCTGGCCTTGTGAGCCAAAGTGCACAGCTGGGAACAGCCCCAGCCCTCCACTACCCAAGTGTGAACTATTACAAGCCTTTTGTCATCTGTTCAGGTATCAGCCACGTGCCTAAGCACAGCCTAAATCCATTACCTGGGCATCCCATGGGCACACCAGAGCACACTCTCAAGCCTTGACTTACAAAGCCTATCCCTCATGGTCTGACTTAGAAGAGACTGTGGCAAGAGCTGATCTCTACAGAAACACAGGTAAATAACATTATTCTCCTGATCTGTACTGATGCAGTAATGCCTCCTTCTTTATTCCCAGGCTCTTGGTCTAAATATGTTGCAGCTTTAACAACATCAACTTTCTGCACTAAAGATTCAGTGATAAAATACTCCAGATTGCAGCACACAATAAATCAATCATCCCTCCCTGTGTGGATTCGTAACTCAGCAGTTTGAAAGCATCTTGGAACGATTTCTGCAGAGATACTTTTAGATAAGAGACAAATTTACTTTTTATTGAATCAAACGTTATTTGAGTGGTTTTGATTTATAGATAAAAATGATGGAGTTTTCTAGAGTCTCTTCAAATCTGTGGCACTGTGACCCTGAACTGTTAAACATTAGTTTCTAAAAATAATTCATTCTTTTCACTAGCAGTATTTCACTTAGTACAAGCCTCACAGAAATAATCACCTTGGTCGCTTGTCAAATTCTTATACAAGCAGCTGAGCAGAGCACCAGGACAGATTTATCTATTTTTCTTCCCATATATTAATTTCTAGAATTCCCCAAAATAGGCATACCAGAGTGCTCCATTTCTATTACAGCAAATCCAGAAACAAATTCCAGATGGCAGCTTATTTCATACATATTCTGGCATATTTATGCTCTTGACTTCTCTACTTCTTTGGAAGTAAATTAATGCTCAACTCAAAACTAGGTTTTTAAGCACAGTTTAAAAAAAATTCACCTGAATATATCACACCATTAACAAAAATCAATTACCAGATAGAAGTCTGAACGTGAAGACTGGAAAGAACACAGTATTTTGAAAGTACTGAAAGTAATTACAAAAATCACTTTGGTTAGAGAAATGCTTCTGCAAAGGTGGCTCTGTTTTACAGGGCCAGTACACAGACTGGATTTGAGAGTACCAGACAGGTCGAAGCAAACATCCAGAAGGATACTGGGATGGATCTTCTGTAATGATCCTCACAGTGTCCACACACTGTGCTCATTTAGCAACTACATAAGCCAAGAAATATGTGGGGGCAACTTCTAACTCCAGTTCACAGTAAGGCAACAAGAGAGTACTTAGCCTGTAAATTGGGATGTAAAATTTATATATCTATTTATACACATATAAACTAGCAGATAATAGATATGTAAACTGTATTATACAAGTTTTCTTGTGACAGTTCCTGTCTCTCACTCTTATCACTTAGGCAATAACTAGGAAATCATCAGATATTGCAGTACTATCCTGAAGATAAGCATAGTTTGCTATCTGATGAACTCCTAATGAACATACTGCTAATTGCATAACCTTCCTTCAGTACAGGAACTTTTCTGTTCATCAAGGGCACAGATTAAACAGTTTCTTCGCTTTGGAGCATCCTTGTAATTAATAATATATTCTTCCCACTTCTAAATATAACCTATAATGAGATGCTTTTAAGAATCCAAGCTGCACCTTTCACCAAGTGCTTTTGATCAGCAGCAAACGAGGCAGAGCTTGCTCAGACAACAGAGCCTGATTTAACTGTGGCTGTCACTTCCCAGTGGCCCGATCCTGAAAGGCTGCAAACCCACTTCAAACAGGTCACAGCAGCAAAACACACCACCAGCAGCAAACACCTTCCTCCAGCTCAAACCCAGCGTCTCACTACCTCTGCGGATGTTCTGTGCACATCAGAGTGAAAAAAGTATATATATAAGATATAGACAATATATATGATAGTGTTCATAGAGATATATTAGATAACTTCTGCTCAGTAAAGCATAATTAACCCCATGAAAACTCTGCCATCAATCACCCATCAGGTGGTGAGCTACTACACTGTGCAAAATTATGTTTTCCATCCATGTGACATGTCACCTCTCAGAGATTTCTCCTGATTTCCATTTGTTAAGGAAAGACAGATCTCCAAAGATCACAGAACAGAAAAAAAAGGGTTTGTGATACCTATGACTGTCTTTTGAGACATTTTGAAGAACTACTTTACACCGAGGGTGGCTGAGCATGGGAACAGGCTGCCCAGGGAGGTCATAGGGTCTCCCTCCTCTGGAGAAATTCCAAAGCCACCCTCAGTGTGTTCTGTGTCACCTGCCTTGGCAGGTTGGACTGGATGATCTCCAAAGGTCCCATCCAACCCTAATAATTCTGTGATTCTGTCATCTTCAAATACTGATCCATGTTTGGGGAGGATGAGGAAGAGTGGCACTCCCTGACCCACGGAGTTTCCTTAACCAGGAAATACTATTTTTGTACTGAAAATTCCTTCCCAGTGATCCAGATACCCAAGAAGGAGAACCTCCCAGTGTCAGAGCTTACTGTGACTTGCAGCAGCTGAGCAAATGACTTTACTTATAAACTGTGCAGCTTCACTCATGTCTGTTTGCACCAGCTGAGAGAACTCCCCATGTTTAAAAGCTACAGGACCACTAAAGGAACTATTGCACAGCAAAAAGCTGTCTTTCTACATCCACACTGCATTTAAACAATAGCATATCTAAGACAGGTATCTATTTTGATTTAAAGACTTTAATTGGCAAAGATATCTAGACAAGAAGTTCACCTGTTTATTTGCCACTACTGTTAAGAGCTGTATCTTATCTCTAGTTCTCTTATCTAGTTTTGGCTTCTGTTCACTGGATCACACTGACTCAGCTAAAGAAACAACCGTGTGATAAAAACTATTCTCCAAGGAGACAGGTGTAAATTGATAAAGGCAACTCTCAACCCTCTCTCCAATAAATCAAATATCCTTCTAATAAAGTGTATTTTTCAACTCTATAACCACGTGAGCATTGTAAGATTGTTCACAACCCCTTGTCTGTGTTGATTGTTCACAACCTTTTCACTTTACAGCAGCTGCCCATGTCTTTTACCACCTCTCAGCCACCTGTTCTTCAACTTGTTTAACATGGCCTCTAATTACGTTGTCAACTACATTTTTGTAACCTTTAAGTCAAACCACATATCACAAAATACACATAGTAGCTTATTAACGCACACAGTATCTTATTAACAAGGTCATGATTCAATCAAGAAACACTGAAAAGTGAGACAACTCTTGTTTTCCCTAACATGTTAACACAGATTTATTTATTTTTTCATCTTGATGCATTATGTTCTATTATCAGCCTGTCTGATTTTGTCCAAAACTAACAGCAGCACAATCAGCACACAGAGCTCTCAGAGCTGAATTGGGTGTTCTTGTAGCAGTCAGGGACTTCAGGCTTAGCCTGCAGATCTTCTACAGCAGGTTCTGTACTGTGCTCCGTTTAACCTTTTAAACCACCGTGAAAATGAAGACTTTCTTTCCAACCCAGCATCACTAAAAGAAGTAAAGTCCTGTCACCTGCATAGTAGGTAAGATTGCACTTGGTCTAGATAAAGTGATTTTTTATGACACTCAAGTTTAAAGTACACCTCATTTCCTATGCAGGTCAGCTATAATTTCCTATGCAGCCACCTAAGACTTGAGGGAGTCTGATGTCAGAACTTTAAATAACTGCACTCGCAGTGTAACCTTTCCAAAACCTTCTCTGACAATGAGATAGAGTTGTCTTTATGTGGGTTTTTTCCACCTGCCAATTGCAGGAGCGAACGCAAGAGGAGCTCGAGGGGAAAGGCTCTAGCAGACTGTAGGAGCTTTGCCTTAGGACTCAAAGCACCTACCCAGCCCTGCTTCACACCAAAGACAAGAGTAGCAAGAAGCCACCATCCCTGTCTGGTGACATGAGGGATATGGGATGAATGGCAAGCACAGGCACACCTTCCACTAATCATCCTGTGCCTCACAGAAAGGTCAGCTCTGCCTCTGTGAGTCAGCTCCTCTGCTCCGTGGGCATCTGTGCCATCTGCCCCAAAGAAAACAGATGCCAGGCTGCTAATCTGCTTTGAGGAGAGGGAAGGGATAGCCTGGCAGAGATTTTGATCCGTGTCACAATTACAGTCCAGTCCTGGAGCAACACACATTTTTCATGATCCCAAGCTGGAGTTAATACAAAAGCTGAGCTGAGCCAATATAACCTTCAGAATGTGAAGGAAATAATCTCTTACACACCCCCTAAAAAGCAATTGGAAGTATGACAAATGTCTGGATACTTTCAGAGTGCTTCATTCTGCTGGGTTAAAAACCACAAACCAAATAAAAACCACAAACCAAAACAAGAGTAGTCATGTGAAATCATCAAAATAAAATACTCTTTTCCTAATGTTTAATAACCCCAACATCCTGATTGACTGTGTCTGGAGAAGTGTGCTCACAACAACATTCAAATGTATTAACTTCAGGTTACATTGGACTTTTCAATAAAGGTAACACTGTGAGGCCACAGAAAAGACTAAGACCAGCCTACAAGTTACCCCAGCATCCACATTCCAGCACCTTTATGAAATAGTGCCCAGTCTCAACAATCCAGGTTATACAGAAAATCAGATGGAAATTTGTGAGCCAGTTCAAGAAGAGCACATGACATGGTCTTGCTGACTTTCAATCATCAGAACAACAGGACTTGGTCTGTCCAGACTCTCTGTTGTCCACGTCCAGTTCATAATATGGTTTCTGCTGACAACACCTACACAGTTCATGATATGCTGGAGCTCCAGGTGTAGTAATTGTCTTTCAAAAGGCAGATTTGTGCATCCATGTGTTGTGTGTGCTGACATGTGTCACCCATGGCTGCCATCACTGTGCACTGAATCATCACACTCGAGGCCTGCATGCTGCTGTTCCTCCCTCCCCTTTCAAACCTCCCCATTCTCAGCCAGTTTGGAACTCTGAAGATCTCTAAAGTTTGGGAAAGTGGTTAAGTAATTACAACACAGAGGAAGTAAGTCAGCACATATGTGGGTTTGAACTACGAAAATTTTTCATTTGGCTCAGGAGAGAAAATGTGTATTGAAAGCCAGAAACATCAGTTCTCAAAATATTTGATGAGCAGACAGGGACACAAGCACTCCTTCTGGAACATACGTTACACAACAGCTTCCAGTGGCAGCTGCTTTACACTCTTTGGAAAAAAAGATACCACTTTTTCCAAACCAATACCATAGGAGATGAATGAAAAGAATCCAAGTGAAGGAGAATCTGATGCAGAATTGTTACTAGGCTATGAAAAGGTAAGAACTCATCCTACAGTTGTGAAGTTCCTTCCTGATTTGAACACATTTTACTCAGGAATCTGAATCCCAGACATATTTTTCTTTTAATTCTTTTACACAATTTTAGAGATCTCTTCTTCATTTATTATGTATAACAGGGATAACATTTTTATTTAGTTTAAATTGGCCTTTTCTAAACACCATTATACAGCTTCAAGCTACTTCCCTTTGAAATGTTCTCACAGTGGTCGTCTCCCTGATATTTAGAACTCACCATGACTAACTCCTCATAGCTTCTTAAATATATGCAAAAAGAAAAGGACTTTGATTTATGTTACTAAATGCAGTCAAATCACAGACTGTCTCCTGAAGTCAACCTTTAAAAACATTAATAAATATTTTATACCATATGCTGAGATATCATGGGCTTCCATCTCACGAGGAAAACAGAAACACATGGAAACTCCTTGCTCACTAGTCTGTGGAAAGAATCTGTAATGCAGAACTCAGACAGGAGGGTGGAGAGAAGTTGTTATGCACAAGCACAGCGCAATGGTTGCTATTAAATAAACAGAAAATCTTGCACATTAGGACTCAAACTGTGCTCAGAATTCAGACCACCAGCAACCTGAGGCCACCAGCAGTTTAGCTCTGTTACTTCTTCTGTTTTTCATTCCAAGTACTGCTTCAAAGGATAATTCTGCATTTCAAATAAAACAAGGTATAATGTTTACACCAGCACAGTATCACAATAAAAGGAAGGAAAAAGAACAATGAAAATTCACTTTTTTTCATAATCCTGACATACAATTCTGCTTCAATATTTCTCTTTAAACCTTCTCAACCAAGATTACCAGCTCATGAAAAGTAACAAGGAATAGCTCAAAACACTCTAAATGGAGCATGACTGGTACTGAGACAACATCCAACTGCTACTCTGCAGTGATGAGCTGACTTCTAGACAACCCAAAAATCCTGCTCCCAGTCCAACAGCAGCTGGAAGTAGCAATAGTGACCTTTAAATTTCAGGACAATAAATCCAGATACAGCATGCAGTAGAACAGCAAGAGGCAAAATCTGAGAGCACATATGGGAGACATGATCTGTGCCTGAAGGCTACACAGATTCAAAACTCCCACTTTTTTTTTTTTTTAAACTTTCACACGGATGGTTTTGAAGAAGTTGCTTAAGCTCAGTTTTTGTCAGAGCCTGTGCACCTCACTGCCCTCACTAAACTACTGATGCATGTACACATATTATTAAAGCACAGGCATGGCCAGATGCCCCCCTTCCCACTAGCACTACAGAAGGAAAGTCTGCAAAAGGAATTGCTTCCTAAAAGCCATTAATTTAGAGCATTCAGCTTTGGAGAAACTGCCTGCAATGAAGCATCCAAAAAAGGTGCATTTATTGGCAATGTCAGCCTGGAGCCCATGCATATTTCCTTGTGCACTTGTGAATGTCTAGGCTTTACTCTTTACCTACACTTCTAAGAAAACAGCAACTTAAGAAAATATCTTACTGAAGAGGTGTGGATAAAAAATTTAAATAAGGGACTGCGATAGAGCAACATTTAACTTAAAATGTCCCCATGTGATCAACTTTTATGCAGTTAATAAAAAAATGGCAAGAAATTAGTCCAAGAAGAGTACCACAGTTTAGAGCTTTTAACCCAGTGGTAAAATCCAATCACAATTTATAGCCCTATTATTACCTAGTGTCCATCAAAGATGAACATACTCAACAGACATACTCCAATCACCTATTTATAACATAGTAGCATCTCTGTGAGCAGTTTTGACAAAATTACACCATTTTTTTGCAGATGGTGACACTTTTAACCACTTCACTCACTTACTGTCCCACCACAAGGCAGCAGCAGAGCCAAAACAAAACCCAGGGTTTTTGACTGCCAGACCTGCATCTCAACAACTTTCCAGCATGATTCTCCCTCACGGGCTATTTTTGCCAAATCTATAATAACTATGTGAATACAATTATCTATCACCTTTCTGTGTATATGAAGGGTAACCCTCAAGCCATGCCTGGCATCAGATGAGGGACCCCTCCGATGTTCTTACTGTCACCTCTGTTCCCTCCTGCTGCTGTTACTGAGTTACAGAGTCATAAGGAGGAGTCCAGAACTGGAACTCCCTACCATGTCAGGCTACTAATTGGATAGTCAGCCCCTTTCCCCCTGTGTTTTGGCAGCTCTGCAGTTGATGCCCGGGACAGACACACCTGTATCAATAAATAAACACTTCAGGGAAGATCAGGTCCAGCGGCGGCAGCTCCACTTCTGCAGGCACTCGAGTACAAATGAGACCGGGGTTCAGGTCACTCCTTCCCTTTCTTTCCCTGGATAATCAAGCAGCAAAGCTGTACCCTGGGCACTGGGAAGGGGGAATGCTCGCAGACCACACGCTGGGCTCCATCAGGAGCTGGCTGGTTGCACACAGCCATGAACACACAGCCTCTTCACAAGCCTCTCAACTGCGTGGAGAGCCCAGCACACCCCAGGGGGGTCTCCGAGTCTCTGTATCCGCAGCTGCTCTTTCACTTTCCTCCCTCCCAGGCTCACTTTCTTTCTCTTGTTCACAGAGATTATTCCGATTCTAATCAAAACAGGGAGGAAAAAGCCCCACAGAACGCTAGGGGGACAAAATTACACAAAGGATAAAGGAGTGGAGCAGCATTGAGACCAGACCCGTTTGTAAAAGAGATTATGGTCGCAAAAGTGCTCCTTGTTCAGGGGGAAAATAAAGGCACAAAAGGTCCCTAGATGAGCAAACATAATGAAACCTGCCAAGATGAGTGATAAAATCATAGAAAGAAAAATTATACAGGTCTCCAGGAAACTGCCAGAATTCACAGTAAAACATTTTTTCCTGCTTCCTGAAATCTGCATCTTTTTTGAATTAAAATGAGAAGCTGGCTCAGTACAGTGCAACATTGGTATTTGACCTTGTATCTGCCAGGATGGTATCTCTTCCCTGTTCTGTCAAAGGGCTGAATATATCAAACAGCACCCAGGACTTCCTAAAAACTCATACCATAAAGGAAAAATTGAGTGCAGTGTCCCAGCCCATGTCAGGCCATCTCCAGCAGCTGCAAGGAAGCCATTGCACCCTTGCTGGCAACACCTGCATGGCCAGAGAGGCCACTGCTGCATCACGATCCCAGCTCACCCCCAAGGAAGATGTTGCTTTTTCCATGCTGAAGTGACAACTCTTCTGAGGTGTTCAAGGTACCAATAAATGAATTGCTGCTCAAAGGGACCAAGAGGACATGAAGAACTCAGGGCAAAAAAAGCATTCAGCAGACAAGCATAGACTTAATATTTCGTATGTCCTCGCTCTTTTATGTGCAAAAGTAAGTCTGAAAAGGCTCTGCTGCTATTAAATAATTGTGTTTCTTATCTCAGAGTGAACACTTCATCTTTTATATACATACAAAGAAACCCCACCTGTTTTCTTTTTCAGAGGATGGAACAGGCAGTTTAGATGGTGATTTTAATTGAATGTGTTCGGGCTGTTGCACAAGAATACTGGTGTGTAGACCTGTGGCTGATAAGAAAAGACTTTCCCTTACCACCTACACCTTGACTTCATTACAAATATCCCTGCTGGTTCTCACCACTCATCTCCAAGTTTGACACTTGCAACATGTCTAGAGGCAGGTATTCAAGCAGAAACAGAAGTTCTAGCAAAATTCAGTACGTTAATTGCTATTTCTTATTCCCATTCCACATGGAGCTGATATCCCTGCTGAAATACTTGAATGACTTGGGGGTGTGTGTGTTTGTGCATTTCTCAACACACGTGTATCATTTTACCCACATAAATGCACACGCAAGGGCTAGAAATGAAAGTGTTGATTGTCAAACATGCTAGACATGTTAATCCCTGCACAGAAAAAAAAAGGGAGAGAAGCGTGGTTATGTTTGCACTAAAATGACTGATTGGTGTTTGCAACCTCTATGCCAAAACAGAGGATTCAGTGTTCTTACAATAACTTGAGTGTCATACAACTCAGAGAGCTCAAATGACATGGTAGGATGACTACCTAGCAGCCAAAGCCAGAAAAGCAGTGCAATAACTGGCATGAGTGCATTCCCATGGGAACGTGTAAAACGTGAGGTCTAACAAAGCTACTGAGTCCTCTGTATTTTAATGCCAAGGATTCTTCAGATGTTTAGTATGTTAAAATACAAAAAGGGTGAGCTGAAATGTGTCACTTCAAATATAGCCATTGAATACAGTGCCCCTAGAAAGGAGGCTGGAGCTACTGTTAAAGCAAAGCCCTGATTAAGGCTCCCATTGCATCCCACAGAGGCTCAGGGGAAGATCCACACTCCCCTCCCACGTGCACAGTGCAGGCACTGACCCTCACCCCAGAGCACAATCTCACTGGAAGCATTTCAGAGCATTAAAAATCTCCCGTGCAAAGTTTAAATTACATAAATTATCTACCAAAGCATGCAGAGACTGCATATTAAACTAGTCTTAATCATGATCCTAATCCTCAAGGAAGCAGGATGGAGTATCATGAGACCCTTATTAAAACTGTAAAAGATTTCAGTGGGAGTTTGTCCTGAATGAAAACGCAATCCTACAACTGTAGGAATGGAGAAAGAGAGGAAAAATACCCATCAAGGAAAAGGTGGTGGAACAAGGAATCACAGTTTCAACAAACAATTCATTATGATACTGAAATGGAGAAGCTATTTTAATGGCAACAACGTTAAAATGAAGTCATTTGATATTCGCTTATTTTCCTCACACTGTAATTTACCCATTTAAGAAAGAAAAGGTTTGCTGACTGTGCTCTTGCACTGCAATACTGCTTCATTCAATTAAAACATTTCAATTTTCAAATTATGTTTTGCCTTTGATTCCCAGAAATTATTTCCCTTTCACATCAACCATAATAATTAAACCAACAAACAAACAAAAACAGAAATATAAAAATCAGGGGATCTGAATTTCAGAAAGCAAGTGGCAAGAGAATAGAAGAAACAAAACACTAAGCAATGAAAAGCTACCTGAGATTTCTGAAAACCTTTTAAGTTTTTAGTAGTTCAATATTTATAGCCTGTTAAATAATTACACATACAAGAGCTTCACACACTCAACTTTCATTTTCCTGCTATTCTCTTCTATTGAAATAACTGCAAGATTAATTATAGCCATAAAAAGGCAGCATCAGACTCTTTTTATGACCATTGCTGTTTATGAACTGCATGAACACATTAGACCAATAGGAAAAATGTTTAAATGCCGGTGTTTAAATCTTTGTAGCAGTCAAACAGCAAAAGCTCAGAGCTGATCTGAGCTATGGGAACACTGCAAATGTCAGAGCTGGCAATGCTACATGAAGAAGTGACTCGCTCACAAGGTAACACTGCTTAAGAACAGAACAATACAAACATCAGAAAAGACCCAGTAGGTATTTTCTGTTGGTTTTCCTATGGAACTTGGTCAGCCCTCTGCAAAGGTCACTTCTGACATGAGCTCTAAACACCTTCCCTTGAAGGAAAAACACGTTTTGTTTTGAATAGGTATTACTGAAAACTCTTCAGCACTGGTAGAATTGCAGTACAATCACTGCAAATCCTAAATTCATTTACATCTCTAGGTAAGTAAAATGCTGAGATCACCAAAGCCATGTAATCATCAAAAAGGAGATGTAATTCTCTGCCCATGAGCCACAGACAAAGTCATCCCACTACGAGGGATAAACTGGCAGGCTTTGAGTTTGCTGAATTTCCTTTGATGTAAAAAGAGTAATTTCACGCTTCAAGAAAAGGAACAGGATGCAAGAAAAAACTGGATTTGATTCCTTACCCTGTCAAAGACTTCTGGTGCTATTCCCTATAGTTTGGTGTCCTTTGGGATGTTGAGGTTGACTTGAGGTTGCTCAATCAGGACACACCTGGAGGGATTTGAGGCAGTTACAGTGGATAAGGAACCAGAGGCGCTTGGGAAACAAGTGAACACAGGCTGGGATGATTCAATGAGGAGTGAAGGTACATTTGTGAGAATCTGAAGAGTTTTAATACACTTAGGATAAAAAGGACTTTTAAAAATCTGCACAGGACTGTAAGCCACCATCCCTAGGGAACTACTAGTCTGCTAACAGCCTTCAACAAGTCTTGTCCACCCCCAGTGTACTGTTAAACACTTCCACGGAAAAGGAGTTTTCAGGAGTCTGGGACCTTCTGCAAAGTAGGCCTGGAAGCTAAGGAGCATACTAGAGACAGAGGAATGAATTAATTTTTAAGTTATATTTTGGATGTGATAAAGCTTTGACAGAGGTGAGTGAACAATGCAAACACTGTATCCTGATGGCAGAATTGTGTCATTGCCAATTATCTGACAAAACAATCTGAAATGAGAGACTACATACAAGGAGAGGTTGAGGGAACAGCATTTGTTAGGACATCATAAGAGAAAGCTAAAAGAAGATATTATTGCTGCCTTTTACTCCAAAATGGGAGGGGACTAGAGAAGATGGAGTCAGACTGTTCTCGGATATCCACCGTGACAGGATGGGAGGTGACAGACACATTCCGCAACAAAGGAAAGCCTGTTGAGATAAAGGGATTTTTTTTCATTAATAAGGGTGGTCAAACATGAGGACAGGGGTCTACTTTGAAGCAGGGAATTGGACTACATGGCTCCCAGGGGTCCCTTCTGTCTTAAATTATTCCATGACTTCATGGAGAGAGGATCATGGCTGTTTTCCTTTTATTCTGTCTCAATAAATTTGATCACATTGACAACTCAAAGCTCTCATCATTAGCCCTACAAACCAGCCTGGGCACCTGGAAAATGAGACTGCCACTTTTGTGCCTTGTCACTGGGAGGACCCTGTGGCTCTAGAAGTGTTTCCACACCCTGTACCTTGGCCTGTGTTTGTTTTACAGATGGGGCCCTCAGCTGCTGTAGTTCAGCAGTGCTCCCAACAGCCCTGCGAGGACAGTGACAGGGGGACAGTGACAGGATCATTGAAGCTGCTGTATTTTATGTTGGCATTAGCCACTTCAGTGTAGTGAGAGTGTTGTTAAAATGCACACCTGTACATCTGGCATTAACATCACCACATTCAATTCCCAAAATGATCTCTAACAAATTAATCCAACAGAATAGTCCTTCATTTACATGTTTCACTGCATTTGCAACCCCCCACCATCTTATCACATATATACAAACAGATCTGCTCTTAACCTTAGGGGGGAAAAAAAAGGAAAAAAAATGTGCTCTCTGTGACTGCCCCAGGTCCTAAAACCTGATATCTGGCTGTGCCTGGCTGATTTGGCCTAGTTTTTTTTCTTTTGCTACTTGAATTCAATGACCCAGTGTACGTGATGCCCTGAAAGAGACAGTCCACCCTTCCTCAGGAAGAATTCTCCAAGGGCAAGGAACAGTTTATTAAGCCTCTTTCCACAAAAGCACAGTAATGTCACCAAGCTCACTCAGTCATGCAGGAGATCTGTATCAAAGGAGGATAAAAGAGATGCAATAGTAACACCCTTAGGGGTGGAGGGAGAGCTGGGAGAGGATTGTGCATTCGGGGGCAAACGGAACCATCAATGCTACCCACAACTACAGGATTTTGCATTTGGGCAACTTCATAGAACTTGAGGGCAGAACTGACCACCACTGTGAGAGATCAGCATACACAGCAGCAGCACACAGAGCGTCTGGGACCATGGAAAATACCCATTAAAAATATAACTGGCAGGTTTGGATACATCTCCCTGAACAGCTTGTGACATGTACTTCAAAATAAGAAAGGACTGCATGAATTGGTACTGTATTTCAAACCAACATTCAGGGTTTGATTTTGTATTTCATTTCCATTTTAAGATCTATTTCCAGGACTGCTGCTTATTAAACCTGCCCTATTAAATCATTCCTCTATTAAATGCAACATGAATTAAGGCTTCCTCTTCTCTTTCTCTTCCTCGTAACACCCTACAGTACGTTTCTGTATAATAATTTCTGTTCTTAACTAGGAGAATGTCACATATCTGAAAAAGAAATAAGTGGTGAGTTTATGGCTGCCTGCATTCTTCCATCTCATTATATATACAATGTCCTAAGGCAAGAGTTTGCCAGCTTAGATTTTCACTTGCTCTGTCCCTTTAATTTGTGTTCCCATCAGTGCTGTTACTGTTTGTTAGCATTTGTTTTTATTTTTCTCTAGAGATTTTTTTTTTGGTTTAAGTCATTGATTAAATAATCAAAATACTTCAGAGGGAAATTTAAAATTTCCTTCTTGTATAAAGAGCAGAATGATTCAGTACCTGCACTGGAACAGCATAAAGTGGGTAATATTCCTTGTGCTGGAGGTCTCTGTTAGCTCAGCCAGAAGAATGACTTCCCTTCCCCCTTTCTCAGCTTCAAGAAACTGGATAAGGAAAAGGTGAGCAATCTTTCCATATGCATAAGCAAAGCCTGTGCAAATCAACAGTGGCTGCACCAGAGCTCCAGGGTGATCGCTGAGCCACACTGGGCTGCTTTTAGTGAGAGCAATGAAAAACAGGTCCAGGGCTCTGGAGCAATGAAGAGCACATGTAGGGTACCAAACCTGCAGTTGCCAGAGGCATGCTGCTGTTGAACCTTGCAGCAAACAATTATAAGATCCTCATCGTTCAAGCCTCCTCTGAGGTCAAAAACATTTTCCTTATCTCAAAACAGCTGCTGGTGAGGTGTGTGGGAGTCGAAGGCATCAGGCTGACAGCAGCACTAACTCTCCTCCCACTACTTCCAGATACTTTGCTCCCCTGTTTAATGGTTTCTGGGGAGCTCTGTGCATACCAACAGGCTGGCACAATGGACATGAAATCCATTTCCACTTCAGAGCACCCTCCAGCAATGGCAGCTCTGCACCACTCCAGGCTCTCCCTGACACAGGCAGGGAGAAGCAGCAAGGGCTGATGTCAGACAGGATAAGTTGCTCCTCTCCTGCCTCTTTCCTTGGTGAGCATCCTGGGCAAGGACAAAGTGGTTCACCTGCTTTACGTACAAACAGTCAACCTTGCCTGAGCAGAGGAAGTTCAGGCAACTGCTGACTCTAAAAAGGCATTGTTGAGGAAGAGGAGGCTTGTAGTTGGCATGCCCAAGAACTACCTCCTTCCCCTTCCCCACCAGGAACACCATGGCAGCAACAGCTAAGTGGTGCTTCTTTGTTCCCACTCACCCACCACCCCATTTCTTTTCATTTAATAAACATGTTTCTCAAAATAACTTTCTTCTCCCTCAATATTAAATTCCTCCTCCCTCTCCCAGCCTCAATCAACACAACATTTTGAATGTGAATTGGGCCCTTTCTTCCCCTTGTGGACAGCATTCATTTCTGAGCTCACATGGTTTGGCTTCTCATGATTTCAGGGCTCACTCTGCTTCCACACAGAAACAGAAAATGTAATAAAACACACCTCCTCCCCAAACTGACAGTTATTTCCAATGAGGATTTCAGAGACAACAGATCCAGCCCACAAGATGCCCCTGAATATATCAGCTTACAGAAAAGGGGGACACATTCCTCTAAAACCTTAATATAAATTAAATGAGACAAAATACATTCAGCAGCCAGATAATAGCACTGAAAAACTAACAGATGGCAGAACACTGAGGTTTAGTGGTGGCACTCACACGTTACATGAATAATTCACTTGGACAAATGTATGGATGTGAGAGCATGTTCAGGTTAAGGATCTGACTCAAAGAAAAATGAAGAAAGATAGGCACAGTTTCTTCTTCACAATGACCCATTTCAAACCAACAGCCTGGATAACCATCCCCTCCAAAATCAGTCCATGTCACAAACTAATCAAACCAATGTCCATAACAGGGAGAAGTCCTATAGAGCTCATCAGCTGAGAATTCAATGGCACTCATGAGATACCCTTACAGCCACCACTCCCAGACACATTCAGTGGCTTGAAGAAAACCCAGTTAAAAAAATAATTGCATGAATAGCAGAAAAGGCTGCAGACATCACAGGTCCAGCAGAAGTCAGGCCAGATGTGGTGCCATCTCACCTATCCAACAGAAAACAGGTCGTGCTATCCTGAGCACCTGGGGATGGGCAACAAAGCTGAGCAACTCCAGCAATTTGGGAAACAGAGAAAGCAAAGTACTGTTTTGGCTTTGTTAAAACCCAAAACCCAACCCCGCAAACCGTTATCTTTAACTGAGCATTAGAGATGGGGACGCAACATCCCTAACTGCCAGTAGGAGAGCACAAACTATTTAAAACCATACCACAAAAGCATTCAGAAAATAAAAAGCTATTTAGCAGGTGGCTAGATGCTGAGAGAAACTGCCTTGTTTTCATCACACCGTATGCTGGAAGTACTCCTAAAATGCAACAGTCAGCACTATCAATGCTCTTAAACTCCCTGGCTCAAATGGACTATGGACAATGTCCCAGTACTGCATTAATTGAGGAGCAGCCCCAGATCCTGGCAGAGGTGCTGGCAATTACATGGCCTGTCTTAAAGCAATTGATTTTATAAAGCAGTTTGATCTTGGCAGAGGTGAGAAATCTCTATTTCCCAACCTGCCCCTTTCCCTAGGGAAGCTCTGCAGTGCAGGCTCCTCCACAGGACTGTGCTGCATTTCTAAGCAGGAAAATGAGACAGTTACAGGGATCTGAAGTCGTTCCCCACCACAGAGAGAAAGTTCAGTCTTGATTTCCTCAGAGAGAAAGAAAATGGGACTAGAGGAAGGGACCATACGGGAATGTCCAACTATACATCTTGCCTCTCACTACATCTTCTGTCTGTCATTGCAGCCTCTTCTTTGCCCTTAATAACATTTACCCACACAAGGAGCCAAGTCTTTTCCATTAAGGGTTCAAACTACAAGCAAAGCCCAACACTTTCTTGTTTAATGGCCTGCCAGGTTTATAACTCGCTGCTGTCTTGACCAGCAGTGGCAGGAAGTCCTGCAAACATGTTTGAAGTTACCCCACAACCAGCACTGGGATGACATGTTACCAGGGTGACTCTGTGTCCTCACAGAGCAGATCAGCCTTTACTACCTGATCTTCATCCGAGTAAGTGTGAACTTCAGATTTGAATAATCCCAGAAAACAAGTATCAACATTCAAGTACCCTGTGAATGTTGAGACTCAGGTCCATGTACACACCATACAAAAATTGATCTATTTTGGCTAAAACTCATAAAACCTAAATGTCTTACTTTGAGGTAAAGCACAGTAAATCTGCCTGATACAGTTATAAATAAATAAAGTATGGCATAGCTACATGCCACAGTCTGTTAAGTTGCTCTCAAAGCCCTTGTAGTTAAAAAAAAAAATTAAGAATTGATCCCTACAGGTACTGCTGCTTTCACTAGGAATTCCTGACTCCTCTTAGTCATAAATGTACTGCAGAATGGGAACAAACTTCTTCCTGTGTCGAGGTGACACTGGCCTGCTCCCATTACCAGCAGGGAGTTATTTCAAGGGCCATCTATTTTTCAGAACAAAAGAACCTGCACAGAAATGCAGACTTCAGTGGTCTTAGAAGTTTTCAAGCATGTAAAGAAAAAATAATAATAATAAAAAAAAAATAAATCACAAAACTCTGAACAAATTACTTTGCTCTGAGGATGGCAATCCTGTATGGTAATAACCAGAGGCTCAGGTCAAGTTTCTTTTGTGATACTTAAGATTTAAGGCTGATTTCCCCAAACGATGAAATAAGTGGAGGAAAAAAGGGAAAATGAAATAGTTAGAAAAGAAATGGAAGATGACTACCAAAAATTGTCAGGGATCTTAGCACTGCATGGCCTATCCACAGGTTGTGCTATGGCCTATTTGCAGGCAGAGACTGCAGTGAATGGAGCTGTTTAGTTATGCAGCCCCCTGCAGACAATCACACAGTGGAAGTGGGATTAATGAGACACCCCTTAACTAAGGAGGGTGCAGGGTGAAAGACCAACAAATATAGTACATAAATATGTTAATGTATTTATCCAAGTGATTTTTTTTCTGCGGCCTGTACATGGCTGCAAAAATGATTCAGTTCATTTTATGCAAGAAAAGTGCATTCATCTTCCTTAATTAGGGAGAAAGTAGGACTGGTACTAGGATTAAAAATAAAAGTATGGTTAATTTTCAAGTGCTGTGTGCCCCATTCTGGTGAAATTTGATAAAATACTTCCTCCAACACTGCTTCTGACTCATGGGAATATCTGTGCAGTACATGACTGGAAATTCAGTGGAACAGCTTGTACTAATTTCTTGGTCTGCCCAAGAACAAATCTGCAGACATAAGTAAGCACACAAATACAAGTCTACATATTAGTTCTCTCATTAAAATATCCCTGGAATTCCCTTCAACTCAACATCAGACAACCCTTCAAAGTTCTAGAACAATGGAGCAGAAATGGGCCTCCTCAGAGAGTCATGAGAATGAGATAAAGTACACTATATGAAAATCATGCATGTTCTGACTTACTGGGTTTTTTAAAGGTTGTTACCTGCAGTTAACATCTGTCACACTTACTCTCAGCTTTAGTTATTTTACATTGCTCATCTTTCATCTGCTACTTTTTCCCTCCATTTGTTCTCAGAGGAAAAATAAAAAATGAAAAAACTGAGCAATGCTCTGACATTGCAAAGCTCCTCTGTAATGACAGAAGTGCTGTCTGCAGTGATGATAAATCCCAATATGGTAGCATGCAAAACACTGCAAATCTGAGTTTCCAAAAAGCCTGATCCCAGGTGTGACTCTTCATGCATTGCTGCTAATCAGTGCTAAGATGTTTGTAATTCCCTTATAGGCAGAAATCCACACCAGACAGTGCTGTCTGTATCATAGTCTGGAAAACTGGCACATTTGAAAGTTTGTAAACCATGTGATTTGAACGACCTGAATCTTATGTGTCTGTAATTTTTGTTCTAACGAGCATAAATTGACAGAATCATCCTGCAAGTGCTGGGAATAACAGTTTCAGTTTCTTATCTGTGCTTGGATATGACATGTCTGAGAAACACCCCTTTCTGTGCTACTCACTGCATGCTGCTTCCGACTCATCTGACCCGTCCGGACACTCTTCTTCGCCGTCACACTTCCACCTGGCTGGGATGCAGTGGCCGTTGTCACAAGTGAAATCCGACTCAGCACAAGTTTTCTTTGCTGCAATAAAAGAAAAAAGTACTTGGCATGAGTACAAGCAGTGCAGAAGATCCACTAAGAATGACACTGATTGCCCTGTATTAAGAGGATTCATTTCACATTCAACATTGCTTCTTCATGACAGAGCCAAATGTATTATCACAGGTGGGTGTTTATTCTCACTAGAACTCTTACCCCTCCATTATTTAACAAGGAGTCACCCTTCTATGTCTTTTTCCAACCATTCAAAAACCAGCAATGTTCTTTTTCAAAATAGTTTTCTAAGGCTTTTACTATAAAAAAACTGCTACCTTCATGGAACTGAAAGATATATGGACAGGCAAGACAAACAAGTCTCACCTTTGGAGTACTATAATCTAAATAATAATGTTTCTATCTATGCAATCTATTCATGGCTTTTTAGTACCTCTGTCACTGCAGTAAATGGTCATAAAGCACTCCTTCAAATACTAAAATTCATTTCACTAAATGCCAACCACTCCATGCTCTTTGCTTTGCTTGCATTAATCCTGGGCTTGAAAGAGAGACAAGACATGAACTCAAGCAATTAATTGGTCTGTTCCTCTGTGCCAGTGGTGCAGCACCACCAGTGCTCTGCAATGCTAGTCAGCATCTTTCCACTGCAGCAAAGAGAGAATTCCACATATGCTTGGCCGCTTCAGTCCATGGACTCAGTGTCCATGTGACCAGCAGGCACTCACAGCTTGGCTGGACTTGGTGCCTTCAGTGGCTTTTCTGCCATGAACTGGAGTGAACAGCCGTGCCATGGGAGTCCTGAGAGGGCTCAGGCTCAGTGTTACCACCCTGGCAGTGAAATGCTCTCTGGATAACTGGTATCTACCTTCACTAGTATCAACTGACACAGAAGTGGTGGCAGGGAGATTTGTTTCTGCCCCTGCAAAGCTGCTCACAACCTAATAGGATCACAGGAAAATTCAGGTAGTGAAGGACCTCAGAAGGTCACCAAGTCCAACCTCCTGCTCAAGACAGGCTCAGCTCTGAGGTCAGACCAGGCTACTCAGTGTTTTATCCAGCCTGGTCTGGAACACCCAGGATGGAGACAGCACAACCTCCCTGGACCACCTGTTCCGTGGCTGAGCTGCCTCACAGTGAGACTTGAGCTCCACAGCTGTTCCCTCACCCAAGTCATGTGCACACACCATTGAAAAATCAATGTTCATTCCAGCAAACATTTTCAAAGCATTACACACAACAAATAAGCCCCCGGGGTTTGATCTTTTATTTTCCTTTCTTGTTTTCTTACATGAGTTGCTGTCAGGAAGGGAGCCACGTTAAATATCACTCACGTGCCCACACAGGAAACAAGAAGCATTACTCTGTGAGCTGCTGAGAGATCTACATGGCTGAAATCAAGTACTCATTTTCTAGCACACAAAACATGTGGCTTCCCTGAGCAGACATCCAGCAGGAAACCACTGCAAAGCATCACTAAGCAGCTGTACAATCTCTGAGGATCCAGTTTATAAAGAGAACATACATTTACTCCCCTTCTGTTGCTAAATGAGCCAGATTCTAGCAAGGGAGGGGAAAAGACAATTTTCAATTTTCTTTGCAGTCATTCAGAAACAGATATTATGAACTAATAGAGGATAAAACCCAATCTCATATAAACCAAAAGTTTTAAAAGAGACCAGTCATACTAAGAATCCAAAGACATTGCACATCTGTTATCAGAGGGAAAAGACTTTCTCCGGAACATTCTCTTAAAAATCCCAAACTTGTGAAACTGGCACATCACTTCTGTGTAGTTAATGCAAGTGTTAATGAACCTGATGTATTCAGTGGCCAGAAAGGCTGACCAGATTCTGATTGGATACACAAGCATAATGAAGTCAGAGCACTCTCCTACTCCATGTGAAGCTGACTGGGTAAAATGTTGGTATCTGCTCTCAGGGCAAGGCTGTGACATCCACAGATGAAACAATCACAATCTCATCCACAAAGCAGAGACCAGTGTAATACTGGAGACATTAGAAGCTTAATTTTTAGAATTATTCAGTTTTATGCTAGTTCTCTCAATGTTCTAATGTCTTGTTTTCCATAAGAAAACTGCCCTTTAACTTATTTTCTAGAGATCTGAACAGCAACAAAACTACTATTTCACCCCAAAATAAACCTCTCCTTTTGCCATCAGTCTCACACTTATGTATTTCCAGGACAAGTGGATGCAGTCAGGAGTGAGGGGTCAGCCCCAGAGAGGGGTGTAACCTGCTCCCAGCAGATGGTGGCCCCGATTGCTTTGTTCCCCGACACTGCTCCCCCACAGCACCACCAAGAGATTGCCTGGACTCACAAAAGGGGAGCAAAGCATTACTGGCAGTCCCAGGGTGTCCCTTGGAGGTGTTAATGTGCTCCCCCAGTGCAGCTCCCCTTTGGAGAATGAAGCTGGGCACGACCACTCAGCAGCAGTGGCTGAACTGAGATGGGCCATTGTGTCCCCACACCCACCCAAAGGTCCAACAGTCCTGTGACAGATGAATCAGCAGGATACAAATGTGTTTGGTCCTTTGTTTGAATCTAAGCTATTTAATCTCTTAAAGGAGCAGGACTAAGTGAGGGGGAGCTCAAACCTTCCTATGATTATTATATTTATTTCTATGATATTTTTTAAAATTTTGTGCTTTTTATTATTTATATACTTATTATTTAAATACTATCTTTGATGTGTTATTATTTTTACTACTGTAACTCTCCAACATTGGGTCACAGCTCCGGAAGACAGTCTCAACTCCAATAAACTCCGCTTTCTGTTGCAAACAACAACCCAGATTATTCAAACTGTGAGAATACTGAAGCACTGTCTCATTTCTCACCTCTAATACAAGACTGGAATCATTTTATTTCCAACCAGATCCACCTTCCGGCACTCAATCGTTATGTCTCTGGGATCACAACGCAGGCAGGGAGCAGTTAATTAAAATATCAGCTCTCTGTCTTTTCCTTCCTTTTTCTTTTTGAAGTCTGATAACCCCTTCTGTTAATCTCCCACGTTATACACCTTTCTTCTATCAATAATTCATTGAGGCTCACACTGTGAATTGTTAGCGGTGCATTAAAATGTAAAATAAATAAATACATCCCTTTTAGACAATGGGAGGACACAGGTTCATTCTGTGGTTTCACCTGGCTCAGAAATAGTCAAGCAAAATTAACCGTCCCCTGAGATCCATTTCCTTTGCCGTAAGCAGCCCAGGCAGCTCTGCTCACATGTCTCTTCCGAATGAACATAAACAAGAGTAAGTAGTCACAGCATCGCTGTGCCTCCGCTCCTCGAGGGGCAAACTGATACCTGGAACAAGAAAAGAGAAGGATACCGAGCGGAGACAGAGCCTTTCATCCTCCCCCCTGCTCGGATGCACAGGGACACCACAGGGACGGCCTTGCTTGTGACTCTTGCCTCATTTGCCTTTAGTTCCTGCTTTTCCTTTCTCACATCTGCAGCTGGACAGACCTGTCAGACACTCCATCGGCACCTGGGCAACCACGGGACTCAGCTCCCACAGGGAAACAGCCCTGGCTTGGGCAGCTTTCCAAAGCAAGCCTTAGTTACAGACAGTCATTCCTGCTTCTCTTCTCCCAGAAAGGCAGGCAAGCAGGGAGGGACAGAAGGTTTCAACTTTACCCAGGAATGACAGGAAAATACCCTAAAACATCAAAACTGCATCAAACCAACATGGTCTCTCATTTTGCAAAACGTTCTTTTTCCTTCCATTGCTCACATCTCTTATCCTGAACAGCAAGTAAGGATTCAGGGGTCATCCCTGCAGCAAATTAGAAGCAGAGAACCCCGGGCAAGTGGTTTAGAATATGAACATTTATAGAGGGAATTCATAAAAAAGCAATCACTGGGAACATGTATAATTAGATCCGAGGAAATAAATATATACTGAAAGGAGCAAGCCTTTCTGTGCTTTTTGTACAGGTTAGGAGCAGGGACAGGATGATATAAATGACTTCTAACTTCCAAAAATACCTCCTTCTGAAAGGCCAAATCCCTGACCCTAAGCTGAACAGGTATCCGAATCTAATGGAAAGGTCCAGGATTTATTCTTTCTTCCTCTTTCTAATAAAGCCCAACCTCCTCCTGCTGCCCTCAGTCACCTCAAGTTAACCTCACTTAACTTCTGCCTCAGTTCCAGAGGCTTTACAGGGCAGGTACATCTTTTCAGTTACTCCTTATAAGACACCAGGCCCCCTGTGATCCAATTTCCAATTCATGCCTCGTTTATTCCTATTTTGCACATCTGTAACATTAAGCAATATCCAACTCCCAATTTCCCCAAGCCAACAGCTGAAAAGCAGAATGAACATATTTCCTCTCTCGTCATTAACAGTTCTAAGTAGTTGTTCAGTAGCAGCAGTAATGTAAAAGCACATACAAAAGCACATTGTGTTATTACAATTTGCCTATAAGGGACACTTTAAAATATTTTTTTTTCCCATAAGGGAATTAACCCCTACATAGTAACAACAGACTCTCAACACAGGATATTTAGATTAAGGGTTTTTCTTCAAACTCTGGGTTGTGTATCCAGACAGAAAACCAGGCTAATGAGAGCATCCTTGAGTGTTAACTCAAAAAGACCCTGCAAACTGTGCTCTCTCCCCATTATCTCCATTCAGCAACTGTTGGACAATTTCCACCACTTCTAAAAGAGGGGAAAGATGTGGAAAATAAGTCTACTCCTACAAGTTTCATAAAACTGGTAGCTGAATAGAGAACAATCAAAATCACAGCTCCACAGAGGGAGATGAGGGGAGAAAGTGGCCACAAATGCTGCCAGTCAGCCCAGATTCTGCATCTCATCCCAAGGTGGGTTTACTGCAGAGGGAAGGTGGCTATCGGGGATTTAAAAATCCCAGACACCAAACCCATTGAAAAAACTGGTTTGATTTGTTCCACTACCCTCATTCCTTCACACAGATCCTGCTCCTATTTTAACTTCTAAATCAGCACCAGACCTCCCGTCAAACTGTGTATCTGCTCTCATTTGCAGCCAATATTCAGTCTTCTTGCAGAAAGCAGTCTCACCCAAGCTGCTGTAAAAATACAACAAAATACAGTAAAAACCTGTACAATGAAAGTTTTGCTGTGATCGCTCTACAGTTATAAAAAAGCACAACCCTGTAGGACGTGATAATGGGGAGATGATGGTAGGCCTGAAGAGAGGCATTGAAATTCATAAAACAGGGTTTCATTTCATGCTGGGAAACTTCAATGGCAACTTTGATCAGTGACTTATCAGAGCCCTGACAAGAGGAGAAGAAAAGCAGCATCCCATGAGTTCAGGAGCTTAAACACAGACCATGGGCCCCACTCAGCCCCGAGAGGTGCCACGGGCAGCTCGGTGTGTAACGGGACAGGATCCAGCTCCTGCCAGAACAAAATACGTTGTTATTATGGGTCATAATAACATATAATGGGTCAAAACATACCCCAGTTGAATCACTTGTTGGCCCAACAAGGTTTTTTGCTTACAAGAGAAAGGACTGGCTCATGATTCATGTTTTGAGAGAGTTTCTGGGCTATACAAAACTTGACAGCAAACAGTTGCTTTCAGTTTGTAACCTCAGTCAGCTCCTGATCTTTGCAAATGTCACCCCCAAACAGAAATTCCCAGCAAAAGAAGAAAGCAATTTCAAAAAAAATTTTTAATTCAAAGTTATGTTCACCACAAATTTGATACATACTTCCAAATCCAGAAAACTCTTACAGTAGGAGATTGAGCCCTAACCATGCACTTCGTGAGTATCCCTGCCCTTCAGGAAAAGTCTGTGGCATTGAACCCAAATCCTTTGATCGGGTTATATACCCAAAGGATCTTAAGGAGATCTGGAAATCCTAACCTATGTGTGGAGCCCAAGTACTCTCCATTCCTGCTGTTGATTTTGCAAAGGAGGAAGCGTCACAGGGAGTGTGGGACAACTGTCCCCGGTGTGGTTTCCTGCTCCCAGTAGGTGGGCACACAGTGCTTCCTGCCCAGCCCTGCCCAGCTTTGGGCACCCAAACACCTCATGGTGGGAGCCTGATCCTCGCCAGCACCTCTGCCAGAGCAACCTATCACTGCCAAATCCTCGGCATGGAAAATCCCAGGAATGTGTTGTTTCGCAGCTACAAAACAGCAACAGAGACGATCCCAGACTCGAAATATCAGGAAATCCTAGTGGATGTGGACTATCAAGTCCTTTTTTATTTTCAGACAACTAAGGACACCTTGAAGTAATGAAAGGGAATATTTAACCATTCTCTGAATCTGGCCACTTTTTTTGACGCTGCCATCCCAGCAGGCAATTACCTTTGTAAAGCAAGATTAATCAGATCCTCTCAAACAGCCAGTGCTCAGACACAGACCACAGTCCCTTTGATACTCCACATGAAACACATTCTAAAGAAACTTCTCCCCAAGACCCTCAAACCAGCCCCAGAAAACAACGCCCCATTGACAAAAGCCCAGTCAGAGGCTCTGGGGCTGCCCAAAACATGCAGCTGCTGAGCCTGAAGCCCCTCTGATCAATCAAATCAAACCAATGACACTAAAAGAAGAAAAAGAGATGTCACCTGTGATTTTTCATTAGTATCAAAGGTGCATTTTAAATGGTAATACGTGTAAGCCTCCTCATTAGAATTATTTAAATACATTTTCCTGTCTAATGATGAATTTAATGTAAGGAAAATGGCAGCACCCAATTGAAAGCTATGAAAAGCAGAATCCTGAAACAGCATTTTGTTCTCATGTATGAAAATAAAGTGACTTAAACTAACAAATACATGCCTTCATTCTTAAATTTCCTCATGTAAATCAAGGTAAAACTGAACAATATTTTCCCCCAACCTGTCCTCAGGTTGCTGCTGCCATTTCAGACTTTAAGAAGGGGCTGTATGCTCAAAGGTTGTTCTGGTTTTTGACAAACACACAAGTTGGTCTAATGAATGCAGCAATTCCCCTTACAAACCATGCTTCACCAGTAGGAAAAGCAGAAAACCCAGAGGAGAATTCAAGGACAAAAATATCCACTCGGACTGGTGTGCTCCTTCGAGGGCATTGGAGGTCTGTAAAACGTACTACTTGGGTATTCAAAACAAGTTCCTCTTGGAAGTTTGAAGGTTTTGTCAGAGCTTGGGGGCTTTGTCTTGGAGAGCTCCACAGCTGGGAACAGCCCAGGCTGAGAGCTCAAGTGCTGCCTCACTCACTTCAGAGGAACGTGCCCCCACACTCCTTCAGGCAAGGCTCCCTCCAACATCTGCTCCCTCCATTTTTCCTTCAGCTTTCTCCATTTTTCTTTTTAAATCCACTCATAAAAGATCAGTGATCTTTTAAGCTGAATAAAACCAGGTTTTGTGACAATTTCTCATTGCTGTTCTCCAGGAACCCACATCACCTCAACGTTCAAGTCTCCAGAATTTAAAAAAACAACAAACCCACAAGAAAACTAACCAACTTCCCTCCCCCCCCATTCTACTTGTCAATTGGAAAATCATGTCCTTCTACAGAGGCCAGAGGAAGAGAAAACAGATTTTCCTACCAGCATCTTAAATACACCCCAGCTTTGCTCAGAAATAGGCTGACAACCCTGTCCAGCCTGAGCCACCTCTGGATGCCACTGATCAACCTCTCTGCAATGTGACACTGCATGGGAGGGGCGAGAAAGTACCTGCCAGTGACTGTCAAAACATGCCACTGACAAAATCTCTCAGAGCTCTTTCTCATACAGCAGCAACAGTGTCAAGAAGGCTGGCAGGTGGATAGACATGGTTGGGCTTCAGAAAATAGAATTTTTCTTACAATAAAGATTACCCGAGGTAGCACCGTATGAAAGAGGTATCAGAAAACTTGCTCCGTTAAGAGATCTGAGAACTTGAAATGCACAAGTCATGCTCAGCCTCACTCACAGATACACGGACACAGACACATTAAATGACACACCACAAGTCACGCAGCAAATCCTTGGCACAGCCAAGGACCTTGACCCACATCTTTCAGCCACATTTGATGCTGTGGTTGCAGTCTCTTATGCTCAAGTCAAGATTTCCTCTGTGCAGAAAAGAGCAGCCATCACTCTGCTGGGGAAGCTGAACGTGTTTCCAGAACTCCATATTGCTGCAGTCATGACCTTTTCAAAGGATTTGGTATGCTCGAGTTTCCAGTTTGTTTCTAAATATTTCTTTGACTGAAGCTCATCCACAGTGACTTTTGCTGACAGAATTGCCAGCTCTGTCTGTCTCTCTGGGTTTTGTTTTGCTTTCTTTTAACAAGCAAGACATTGTTGCAAGACAGAAGCTCTTGGGGTGGCACCTCCATGTATGTTATTTCACAAGGAAGGACATCTGCAAATTCCTCAAGAGGCACTTGACATTACTCTGTCTTCCTGTTTCTGGGACTTAAACACTAGGGGCCATATTCTATCCTCATGAAACAGCACCAAAGTCCATGAAGGATAATCACTGGCCTCAGTGGTCTCTGTGCAAAATTGGTCACAGATGTTTTTACGATGCCCTACGACATCTGTTTTCGATACAGGTTTTATAGCCCTTAGACGAAGTCAAAGTCCCTGATGACCAAAGTCAAACCCCCTGATGACAAAAGCCAGGTTTCCTGAGGACAAAACAGACTGAAAGCTCTTCCTGATAGCAAATATATTAAGGCAGAAAAGCAGAAGTGGTTAATTTAAGTTGATGGAGCAATTTTGGTTTCCACCTACACACATGCCCATAGCTTGTCAGACAGGTACCAGGGAAACAGAACAGCCATACTTTATGGATACAATTGCCTTCATTTATTCAGAAAACGAGAGAAAAGAGACTAAGACATGTGAAGGCAGATCCTTTCACCAAGTGGGATATAAGGAGAGCCTCCCTTTATAGTTGCTATTTTCTGCTCAATTTGATGTTTCTAAGTATTATTCCTTTTTCATAGGTGGTGGTAAGAAAATCTCCAAGATCAGTGGAGATAGCAAAAAACATCCCCAAACCCTCAAGTGCTACTATTTCTTACCTGGGTTATGCTATCATATCAAAACATTACAACACTGGAGTTTGCAGGTGCAGAAATTGCCTTTCACAGCTTGGACACAGCATTTAAATTCTCATTGCCTGAATTTAGTGTACACACTGTGAGGTTAAAATGCACCAAAGCAAAACATGGCACCTGCAGCAGAATTTCACGCCAAGTTTGCACGCAGGAGGTAAATCCAGAGGCCCTAAACTCCGTGCAGACCCAGGTAGGACGAGCTCCCTGTCACACTTCCACAGCAGCTGCTTGATCTACAGTCTTTGGGGTTAAAATCAGCATAAGGCATTCCTGGCAACCCTCAGCCCCCGGCTGCACGTTTGTTGGCTCACTCGGCCAACACGGGCTGTGAGAGCACAAAATATCTGCGGGGAAGCAGCAGCAATTTCCCCCGTCCCCTCTGCCTCTGAAAGCAGAGCAGCGCCATTACCCACTGGGAGTCCCTAAAATTGCAGGTAAAGTCACTTCCCCTGCAAATCAGCACGAGAAATGTACACCATTTAGAGCCTGTTTTCAGGACTTGGCGTGGGCCCAGGCCCCATACTGTTCCTTACAGCTGTGTGGAGAAACAGGAACCTGATATTTACACCTGCGAGCTCAGTGTTTAAAACACACGCTCACCGCATTCCCGTGTGCAAGTACTATATATTTCCAAAATTGTGTTAATTGCTAACAGCACAGGTATCTCTAAGCTGTAATATAAATTACCCAAATCTAATGGCATGTTGGAAACCCAACAGAACTTAATGCAAAATTCCCAGTCCCCAACAAAACAAAGAAAAGGGAAAAAAAAGGAAAAAAGTAAAGGCTTGTCAAGAGTTGGAATCAATGACCTAAATCACAGACTTGAAGACTCAACCCTCCCAGTGGCCAAAGGATGCCTTCTGTTGGTAGGAAATAAGGAGAGGGGACATGAGAAGTGTAACAGACCTGGGATGTCTGAGGGGTATTGCCGGTTCTGTGCGCAAATCCATGGAGGGGGGCCAGTAGGGAAAGGCAACATGGATTTGTGCTCCCAATTAGGGAATTAACATGTGCAGGAACACACCTGAGCATTATATTTGGCAGCCAACAGTGGAGGAAATGAAGCTGTTACTTTGCTTGCTTCTGCTGCATTTATGTATTTTTTTATTAGAAGTAACACTGCATTTTATATCAATTTATACGTGGTCCAGTTGCTTAATGTTGAATCAATGTTTGCTCTTTTTCTCCTGTTCCTACTTTAATCAATGAGTTGCAGAGTAAAATATGCAAGAAATGCTCTATACAGTTAAGGAAAAAACCTCACATGCCATGGTTTACTTTCTGGAAAACTAAAATACTACAGTTAAAATACCCATTGCAGTGTCTTGGAAGAATGAAGAGTCAATAACAATTGACAAAAGGAGTGGGGATTTTTCTAAAGGTTTAAATCTAGTGTTTTCAACTTTATCCTCTTTTTCCATTTGCTTGTTTTTAGAAAATTGTGGCGTTTTCTAAGTAATTTTTTTTTTCTAGGGTTATTTTAAAGTTCCCCTTTCTGACTCTACATTCATGGTCCTGAATTACTTCACTGCTTCAGACACCGCAAATAGAAATGGAAATTAATAATTGGAATGCCACAAAAGAAAAAAAATACACACAGAAACCCCTCTGCGCCCTAACAAACATTACTGAAAGTATTCATATGTCATACCAAGAGGTATGGTGTAGGAACCCGAAGTGAATTAACTGCAGCAACACATCAGGAATAAGATAATAAAAAAATATTTAGAGGCTGGTTGTTAATGATCTTCAGGCAGAGTAAAGCCACAGATGTCCCTGTGCACACACCTGTGAAGACAACTTTCCTACAGCTCTGCTGGCTGCTCTGTAAAGAAGACATTAATTCCATCCAATGACTAATTTGCCAGGAATCTTGCTTTTTAAGACCACTGAATCAGAGCCCTGGGAATTGTAAGGGATCGCACACAAAAGCGTTTTCCAAACTGTCTCCAAAGCCAGCATCGTTTCAGACTGAACAGCAGGTTCGTCCTCTGATCCAAGTCTGTTACGGCGGAACAGCGCCAAACAAATGTCTGTTAATATTCTGCCAGGAAGCACGAGCGGATGGGCTCCTGCATCCCATTTAGAGGAGTGGTCAGGTTAAGAGTTGGGCATCGGTCACACAGCTCCTCCATTCAGGCACAAACCTCTTCCCCCATCATAGTGTGTTGTCAAACGCTTTTGTGCACCGCAACATTAAATACGAGTACCCTGGGGGTGGGAACTGAATAGGCACAACATGGAAATTATGATGCATGCAACAATACCCTTTAACCTATTAACAACTATGACCAAGCTTACTTATTCTGAGCGCTCTAATCATCAAGGCAAGAAGACATCAACAGCTACTGTGTCGCACTGACAGGGCCTTCAATGGCAAGTGTGGTTCAGAGGTCCACAGGAAACACAAAGAGGCTTTGTCTTTTGATGTAAAGAACAAAGCTACCATGTGGCACAGCATCACACATGCAATTAGTCAGGAAAGTTAATACAGTAGAAGCAGATGGTGGAACCATGTCAACATTTTTAGTGGGCACGTTTCCCCTTACTCTCCAGTTGCCGTGATCCGAGGTCGGGGGAGCAGCAGGCAGATTGTTGGTAAGCTGGACCACACTAGGGATTGACAAAACCCTTTTATCTATCCATCTGAGGTACCTCTGTGCTCCCACTTCTACTGGCACAGCTCCCATGTTTCAGACACCTCCTCTTCATCACATCCCTATGCCACAGGGTAGCACCATGTGCCCCGGTGCACATTGAGAGAAACTGAGGCAGAGAGAGTCCGTCTCTAATTGTGGGTGCGCTGGGAGATGCTGACAGGAAAAGGCATTAAAAACAAACCTTTGGTGGCCCTTACACTGCTCATTCTGCTCATTTCTGCAGCCCAAGGAGTTACCAAATGCACATGAATCACTCATACAGCACAGCTACAACACACGTCGCTCTGCGGGACCTCATACATCTGCAGAAAGCAACTGCTCCTCCGCCCCTTCTCTCTGCCAGCCCTAAAGCTCACCTAAAACAGAAACAACAGGCTTCTTGGTCACCACCCATCACACTGGATGTGCAGAAGGTGTAAAACCCAAACCATGAGGATGGCACAAAGACACACAAAGCAGGAAATGCTGCGATCCACATGACTTTGGAGTTCACAGCCCTGCACAGCCCTCAGACAATCTCCTCCGCTGTTACTGTCAACCAGTTCCACCCCATTCCCCAGCTCAGTACCTCATGGATTTCAACAGTACCCAGGTGAGGATGGCAGGAGCTTTCAGCTGTGGCAAGTCATTTAATTAAAATAAAATGAATAACCAGCATTTAGTCAAACTGCTGGTATGCTCCAGCCGCTACAGCTGCCGAATTCTGCAGCCCTTGGTCCAATCTGATTTCCTTTAAAGCTCCTGGCAACCCATTAATTAAAACACGTTATTTACAGCTTCCAGGGGCTTGAAACCATGGGATGCACTTGATGGAATTTATGCAATTACATACAGTCAGCCCTGGTGACAGGCTCCATTCTTGCTCTTGCTCTGCCCTGCTCCCACACTCGGCTGTTTCCTTCCCTCAGCTTGTCCACTCGGTGACGTTTGGCCTGGGCCTGCCATGGTGGGATCAGCTGCCATGGAAATGGGCAGGAGGAAACAAAGGGACTGGGAGTCTCTCTTTGGAGATGGAGGAGTTGCAAGGCAATAGCACAGGAAGGGCAAGACAAAGAGAAACCAATTTGCCTCCTGCCTCTAAACACAAACAACTCTCCCCCTTTGTGAAAGGAGGTGTTGATGAATAGAGTTTTCCCCTGATTTAAGAAACCAGGTTCCTTCCAGCCACATGCAAGCAGGCCAGTTTGGATCGAGTATCCTGCCTTTGGTCCTATGCAGCAGTCGATCCATTAGTACTCTGTGGTGAAATGATCCCGAAGCAAACCCAGGGAATGTGTAGTTTAATAAGCAATCCCCATGTCACTTGTACTGCAGCATCAGCTGCAGACAGATCTTCTCTATGTTCAGAAGTTTTTCTTTTTACTCCATTATTAAGCAGTCACCCTCATCAGCAATTCCCGTGACTTCATAAGAAAAAGGCATCTTAAAACATACATTAGAAAGTATGACTGACAAGCATAACAAAGTTTGTGTCTTTGAACTGATTCTCAAAGGTGTTTGAGAAGGATTGAGAGCAGCCCTACTGAGGACTTGGGGGTGCTGGGGGTGAGAGGGTGGCCATGAGCCGTCAATGTGCCCTCACAGCCCAGAAAGCCAATCCTGGGCTGCATCCAAAGCAGGGTGGGCAGCAGGAGAGGGAGGGGATTCTCTACTCTGCTCTCATGAGACCCCACTGCAGCACTGCATCCATCCCTGGAACCCTCAGGACAGGAAAGGCAGGGACCTGTTGGAACACGTGCAGAGTAGGCCATAAAAATGACTGGAGGGCTGGAGCACCTCTCCCACAAAGCCAGGCTGAGAGAGTTGGGGTTGTTCAGCCTGGAGGAGAAAAGGTTCCAGGGAGACTTTATTGAGGCCTTTCAGTGCTAAAGGGCAGCTCATGAGGAAGGTGAGGGCAGGACTTTTTAGCAGGGCCTGTTGCAATAGGAGGGGTGATGGTTTTAAACTGAAAAAGGGTAGACTTAGATAAGAAATTCTTATATACTATATCTATTATATATAGAAGAAATATAGAAGGATATGAGGAAGATATTTTTTACATCACTGTTAAACAGTGGCACAGGGTGCCCAGAGAAACTGGATGTGGATACCCCATCCCTGGAAACATTCAAGGTCAGCTTAGAGAGGGCTCTGAGCAAGCTGATCTAGATGCAGAAGTCCCTGCCCATGGCAGGGGGGTTGGAGTAGATGACCTTTAAAGGTCTCTTCCAACCCAAACTATTCTGTGACTATACGTGTTTTACGAGAATAAAGGGAACATAAATTTTTATGCAACCATGAACTTTTTACTGCTTAAGGAGTCCCACATGAACATTGCTGAAAGATCAAGTACCATAAGCCCAAGACATCCATACACATAATCCTCCCAATGATTATTACCTTTTTTTTCCCCTATGTGTTTCTTACTTTTTTTTTTCCATAAGGCCATCTATGTAAATCCTATAGAAACCATCTTTACTGAGACATAAAAAGGAGAAAACTCTGTGAAAACAAACCACTATCAAAGCCTAATAGCATCCTTTCAGCGATACAAAAGTAGATTTTGGCCTTATTCTCCTGTGGCTCATTCAAAAAATGAAAGAAAGCAAAAAGTGGAGAAAACATTTCTCGTATGATGCAGAAACAGCTCTGCAGATTTTGATCTGTAATTCCAAATACCCAACCTGTCTGCACCATGCCCTCAGCTGGTGTGAGAAATTGCTTATCTGCTCTGAAGTTACTGTAGCTACTCCAATTCAGATCAGCTCTAAAAGCCTCTTTCTCAGAGATGTATTGCAGTAATGCATTGACATTATTTAAGTCCAGATTTAAATTTACTACGGAAGAGGTATTTTTTTCCACAAGAAACTCAGGACATTGTATCAATATTTGGCTCCTGATTAAGTCTTTTGTCACTGTGATTTTCATAAGGACATCTATGAATGGATTTATAGGAGATAGTGACTGTGAAAATGTCTCTCAGAAGACTGTTTTATTACACTTTCCCTTTTTCATTCTGTCTGTTTGGACCCATTCTGTTCTGGGTCCTTGTAGGTGATGAAGTACCAATGCTTTCTATCCAGAGCAGCCAGAATAAAATACCAGACACCTTTTAACAAGAAAGTCAGTAATATGGTTTTAGACCATTCAAAGGAAGAGTTTGTAAAAGCCTGGCCATGAGACTGTGGAGTCTAAATGTACAATATTTCAGTAATTTTCTGGGTCCCCAGCATTTACATACACTAAAAACATTAATCTGTGTGCACAATTTTAACTCAATGGGATTATTTTTTTTTAAGTTACCTTTTATATCTTATAAGTCTGTTACATCACAGACACTGTCAATACTGCATGGCTACCACTGCAGTGCAGGGACCTGTAGCCCCCTGCTAATCAGTACCCACGAGGTACTAACAAGCAGCATCAGAACCAAAAAGTGAGTTTCAGAGGTAAGAATTCTGCCTCCAGCAGGAGGAACAGCATCCTCAAGCTCAGCATGTCAGAAATGAAGGAACAAGCAGAGGAATGATTTTCATGTGTTCCTCCAAAGTCTTCTCTAAACAGCAGCCCAGGTAAGACCCTATGCACACTATGGCCACGAGGTAAAGTTAGGAGGTTTTGTAAGTACCAAACATTGTCCAGCCTGTCACCACCAGAGCTGGGACCGGTGAGCAATCTCAGAACTAAACTTCCCCTCTGCAAATGGTTTCCAGTCACCTATGTGTTACCAAGACAACTCCAGCGACCAGAATACAAATTACCTTTGGGGTTGCACCGTAAGCTCTGAGCACTTACCAACTCTGCATGCAAATTTAAATCACAACAATTTAAGTGACAACTGTGTAAACAGCAGAAACTATTAAACTATCACAGAAGTCAATGGTACTATAGTCAGGAAAAATGTTACTGGAGGCAGCAACAAAACGGAGCAAAAGGAGGAGGAGAGACACATTAAAAAGTTCAGCCTTGTAATTCATGAGTGCCAGGCGAGGGCTTCTCATTCCCTAGGAAACATCACTTTTTCTTTGACTTCTTCTTGTCCTGGATATCAACCATAAATTAGACCCGATGCTGGGGCAAAACTTTACATGTAAGAAAGCCAGGCAGCTTTAGGTGCCAAGAGTTGCCCGATTATAAACAACCCTGGAGCTGTGCATTGCAACTGCTTGATTTCCAACAACCGCAAAAAAAACAGGGAAAAGAAGAAATAAAAAAAAAGAAATATACCTTCTTTTGCCTTTGGCGCTGGAGCTGTGCATTGCAACTGCTTGATTTCCAACAACCGCAAAAAAAACAGGGAAAAGAAGAAATAAAAAAAAAGAAATATACCTTCTTTTGAAACTCAGAGTGCCGAAGAAATGCTCTTGATGCACAAACTGTTTTGAAAAACTGCTGATAAACTGAGCACAACGGTAGTTATGTTGCTGCCCTGAAAAATTATGTTAGTAAATACCTTCAGCAACTGTAACCATAAGGATTTATGCAACATAACCAAGAATTTTAAGATGAATGACAAGCTCAGAAACTGAAACCTGAGAACGAGGGAGGGGTGGGAAGCACCAAAAGCTGAGTAATAGACAGTAATTTTTTTATCCTTTCTGAACATTTTTCACTGGGAAGTCCCAAACACTTTACAGCCAGAACAGTCAGAGCCAATTTTTCCACGAGGAAACCAGTGGTGGTACCCTCAATTTTATGCTTCCATCAGGAGGTAAATTCACCTGGCAAGACCCAGGAGTGTTCCAGCCAAACTCCTCCTCTCCCTGCTGTCTTGTCCTTATGCAGACTACAACAACACACCACAACAAAAAACCCAAAGGCCCGAATTTTGCTGGGAGCCTCCTAAACCAGATCCCTCGAAAGCAAGCAGTGGGGCAACAAGAATGAAAAAGATAGAAAGATCAGTAAAATAAACCACTCAGCCACCAGAGCATTAACAGCCATTTAAGTTGTTGTTTGTTATGTTAGATATATGAATAAATAAAAATTTATTATTAGGCTCCATATTCCTCCACCAAGACTCTTGAAATATTCCTGACAGGAGGTCTGGACCCTCTGGCAGCTTTGCAGATGTCCCCCACAAATGAAAGCCAGCAGGGAAGTCCTGCTGTCCACAGCTCACATGGCTGCTTGGGTGTTGCTGAAGTGTTCACACACCTTTATGCTTCCTCTTACAGCGACACTTTATCAAGTGCTTGGCTACAAGAGGATTTGCTGATTAAAGTATCAAGTGCAACAGCTCGACGGCAGAGAGCCAAGAGCATGACAATGTGAGCCTGACCACTTTGTTCCTCTTTTCCTTTTGCTGAGGTGAAGTCCTTTCTATCCAATCCATAAAGAGCAGCTTTTAAGTAAAAATTTTCATTCTCTGGCCAGGTAAAATTGCTGCAGTATAGGTTGTTATGACCAGGCAGGAGCCTCTGTTAGAATATGCCAATTTGCCCAGTGGGACTCTCTGTGCACCTACAGTCACTTCAGACATTGATCATCCTACAGAAGATGATGTGGGATACAACCTCCTGTTATTAGGCCTCTCCTTGCCCAGCTGGAAGCAATTGATTAAATCCCAGGAGAGTTTATTTAAAAAAAATCAAGAGAACCCTATTCATGCCTGGGCATTAAAAGAACCCTCCCTGCTCACCAGCCACTCCCTAAAGGCCACCATCCTCTCTGATTGTTCTGAGAGGCGAGAGGGGAGGATTTTTCCAGGACATCCTGCTTCACACCATGGGAGGAAGATGCTGTTCCTGCACATGCACAAACCAAAGGCACTTCTAACCCCCCCGGATTCGGGCAGGGCTATGACATGGTGTGATACATTAACCCAGCCCTGCTCATAAGCCAGAGGCAGGAACGTGACCAACTTTAGTACCACCTGGAATTGATGTACAAAGCACCAGCTTCAATCCCAGTATAATTTCTCAGTGGGTGAGTTTTACTTTTTCAGTCTATGTGCACATTTTTCCATCAGCTCCCTCTGGGAAAGGAAAGGCAAGTGGGAAAGGAACAGAGAGTGAACAGTCCACCTGCATTGGGGGCAGGGGACTCACCACACACTGGCTTTGATGCTTTCACTTCTCACACACTTCTTAGGCAAAAAATAAGCAAAATAATGAGCATTAAGTTAAATACCTCCCAAAGTCAATAGCAGCTCAATCCCAGGTCAGATAATCACCTAACAGGTATCCCTGGACATGCATGTGGCAATTTATCATTAAATGAATTATTAAGTACAGATGTCTAAAAACAACCACCACCACCCCAAAAAGCAAACAAAAAACAATTCCAACATGGAACAAATGCAGCTGTAAAATTTAGAAGGCAGAGGTTTCTCCAAATGGCCTTCTGTTTACAGTCCTGTTCCTTGGAACAACAGCCACTGGCCAGCATTTCCCTTCTGATGGACAGAAGCAGTAACACACAGACTGACCATCCTCCCTCCTCTGCCTTCGGCTTTTCATTGGGAGATAGCTGGAAGGGAGGAGTGGGCTGGCAGAATATTCATTAGAGAAGGGAAGGAGCCTGTGCATGAATATACACCCACTTAAAAACTTCCTTTCTCATGAAAGAATAAATGCTTCAAGGACATGAAGCTGGTAACAGATAACAAAGCAAACCCACTTACAATATTTTAGTAAGAAAGCTCTTATTCCCTGCCTTGTGAAAAAAAATTTTGTTTCTCATAGAGCTGGCTCTATTCTTTTCCTTTTTTTTACTTCTGAGCTCCCAGTCCATAGCAGTTCATTATAAGGTATGAACATTTCCCTTTGATCCTGGGTCAGCCAAGTCCTGTCATACAATTCAATTGGCAGGTGAATTTTAAATGGGTCAGAACTGATGGTAAGCTCTTAAAATGAGAATAAGCTGATTGTCCCTGGAAATAGAAAAGAACAGAGGGACTTTCAGAGTATCTGTGTCTCCACATAACCTTTGTTATGTAATGGAGCTGCCCTTACACTGATTTTTTTTTCTTCTTCCCCCCATGGAAGCAACTATGTCAAGGCCTGCTAACATTGTTGTCAAGGAGGAACTTGGCAATTGGATATAAAGTGGAAACACTGCAGAACTCAGACTGAGAGAATCACAACCTCTGGGTCCTGCACCCAAGTCAGACCTCTCAGGGCTTATCCTCCTTGCACTTACAGCACAGGGGTTTCTCAGTCCCTCCAAGGCTGCTCATAGGAAGCAAGGGCAAGCCATGGGTCCAAGGCTACAACACATACAAGTGCCCAAATCCAAATTAAAGACTGCTAACAGTGACCTGTCCTGTGTAGCAAAGATGCACTGGTTTGCTGGCAGTGTCCTGAAGACTAAATTTGACTCTCCCCGAAAGCCAGGTGCACTATGTACAAGGGTACAAAGCTACTTTGGAGACAGATAAATTTATAAATAAATTTATAAATAAATTTATAAAGTTGCTAAGAAGCCTTCAGGCTTATGCTAGTTTTCTGTGAAAACATCAAGTCCTTTGCTAACTCAGTTCAACCACAGGCTCATGATTTAGATCAAACCCTCATCCTCCTCTCCTCAAGTGCTCCAAGGCCAAATGAAGACCAGTCACTAATGCTTAAAATATAACTCAGGATGGCTACTGGCTGCTTAGAGGCCACTGTTCGAAATTGTATCCTCTCAAGAAATCCTCACTGATCAAAATCCAAGTGAGAAGCCAAAAACCTCCTCCTTCCCCAATATGCTTAAACACAGCCTGAAGAGTTTTCCTAATGGGTTAATCTGTTTAGGTAAGCTCAAATGGAGAACAAAATCTGGTCTCTTCTGTGTTTTAGCTGCAGTAAAACAAGAAGAAAAGTGGAAAGCCTGCTGTGGTTCTTGTAGCCACAGTCTGTTTTTCTCTGGACCAGCATTTCTGCTTTGAGATCAGAATGGTTAACAAGTTTTTCAATAGCAGAGCAATAGAAAATCTGCAATTATTCCAGCTTCAGGCCTGTCCTTAGAGATTTGATATTATCTGAAAACTAATAAAACCATTCAGAACAAACACACGCAACAAAATTACAATTTGAAATAGTTTTTCCATAGTCAGCAATAGGAGACTACTTAAACTTGATTTATGTGAACATAAAATCATGGAACATATACAGCCTGCCGTGATATTTCCATTCCCTTCCCAACCACCACCTTGAAAATTATGTCTTTTCTGCTCCATTTGAATTCATTCTTAAAACTGGATTTTTATGTCAGTTTTTATTTGCTGTTTTCACTGCTACTTCTCAAGAGTGATTTTACAGTACAACTTGCCACATGCAGAATCTTTATTCACGCAGCCAATGGGCTGCCACGATGAAGCTTTAGTTTGTAGCTTGGTCCTTTTATTTTTAGCCTAAATTTTTATGGCCTTCTTTTATAAAAATTGATAAAATATTTTATAACAATGAAAACGGAAAAAAAGGAAACAAAACCCGAAAACCACCCTATAACCTTGCAAGGGCACAGCAGAGCCCTAAATCAGCTGAGGTACATCCCATTCATCCAAACCCCAATGCTGTGGCTGCATTGTCCCATGGTTTCCTTCCTTCTCTGGATCCCAAGTGTTCCCCAAAAAAAAATCCCAGCACAAGGTGGAGCAAGTGTATGAGCACACACGGAGCAGCCACAACCTCTGTTCTTCTGGAGCCATGACTTGTCACTCCAAAGCAAGCTGGGAGCAGTGGAAAAGAAAGGGATTTAAGCCAGTTTCCATATTTCCCCCCCACACACCATCCCTTGCCAGGATTCACATGTAACTTGTGGGTTATAAAATCCATTCTCCACAGGGACAAACCTCAGGAACTGCTACATCCCAGATGTGTCTCTGCTGACCCCTCTGCCAACAGCCACAGCCACTCTTAGCAGCCCTCAGGTCCCAGCCAAAGGCTCTGGGGTGACAGACAGGGACAGGGCCAGATTCCATTCCCACACCGTGGCGCTTTCCAATCTACGTTGTGACAAGGTAATAAGTCAAGAGCATTGTAACATCACACTCACACAGTGACAGTGCTCTCCCCCTGCCCCCAGGGCACCTATATATCAAACCTCCTCTTCCAGAATGCACCTCTCTGTAATTTCACAGATTCAAAAGGTCAACATTTTACCTGCACCTGTATTTCATTCATTATTAAAAGCTTTTAGGAATCACCCGCTTGTCCCAGGCCCTCCCATGGAGCTGGGCAAGGGCATGCCAGCTAGGGAATTATTATATATTCCATGTCAAGGACAACAGTTCAAAGTCAAGCACGGAAGAGAAAGATGCTAAATATGGTAAGGTCTTAATACTTCTAATTTAGCTCTAAAATAACCATTTTTATTTAAGTATGTGTGCATTACAAAACTAACACTGGAATCTCATTTGAACACATACAGCCCCTCATCCAAAAATAGTAGGATGCCCTACAAACCTTTCCACACCAATTGTACAGAGCAAGCAAAGAAAAAAAATGAATCTACCTGCACAAGAAATTCAGCTGCTTCTAATCTACTTATGAGAGGCCAAAGAACTAAACAGCCTATGGATATGGAATAATATCACATTCATCTAAAACTCTGAGAAAGGATCAATCTCGAATAGCCAATCCTCTTTCCTTCTCCATCTGTATGTACTGGAGAGCCAACACCTGCTGCAGCTTTACAGCCTCTTCCCAGTATGAAGGAACATTGATTTTTGTCCAGGGGAAAAGATGAGAAAAACAGAGATACATAAAAATTGTTTAACTGCATTTCCTAAAACAATTTTTTTTTTATTTTTTGAAGACTGCCTTTGAAGATTAGCAACTAGTTAATTCCTGGTAAGTTTGAAAGATTTAATTCAGAACATAGCAGAAGGCAACATGGCAAATCAGATGTTGAGCTCAACAAAACCCAAACAAACAAACAAACAAGATGACAACTTTTCAAGCAATGAATTATCCAAACGTGGTCACTGTTTATAATGCTCAAGTACCTGTTACTGCTCATTGATTCAAAGACTGAGTGGACAGAAGTGCAGCCTTACAACCAGAGGATCCCCATACACTGTGCAGGAGCCTCCCTGCTACCCCACAGATTCCACAGATACCTTGGAACACCCTCCCAGCCACTTCTACAGTGTAATTCCCTGAAGAGTGGAAACCTGTGCTCCACTTGGGAGTTTCCAAAACTCACTCAAGTGGCAGCACACACAGCAAGTCAGGACTGAGCCTGTTGGAATATTCAGTTTTCATTACACCCCAGCAGAAGCTTTGCTGGGGTCCCAAAGGCAGCAAACAGCCTGGTTTGAACAGTGCAAACGAACCCAAATGAAACATGACATTTTAAAAACTGACTTTCCAAAAGAGCTGCCACAAGCCTCAGCTTACTGCTAATGGCAGCAGGTATTTGAGCACCAAAGAAATCAGCTTTCACTGGAAATCTGGGGACTTCAGGGAGACCTGAGGGCAGTGCTTCCTCCCCCCTCGCTCCTGTCAGTGGATGTACACTGGTGCAGCACTGAGGGCAATGACTGCCAAGACCAGCTGGAGCTGTGGGCTGTGCTTTATGAAAACAAATACTATCTAACACCAGTTTCAGACCATGTGCTGCATTTTGACCACCCTGTCATCCATTTGAAACTGCAGATGGGAATCCTGCTCCTTAGTAAGTGAAATTTTTCTGACAATAAAAGAGGATCTGGGAAGCATCTGGCTGCCTTCCCTATCCTGATCTCATGGGAACAGTGGCTACCACTCAATAAACTGACCTTTCAACTGGGTTGTGCTTCAATTACTCCAGTAGGTTCACCCTTTCAACCCATCTCCTGCTTTCAGTTCATCTTAATTTATTGCCAGTTTCCATAATGTGCTCCTTTGGTGACCTGTGTATAAACAACAGTTGCTTATATAAATCAACTGTTTTTTCATTTGGTTCAAATACTTTTTGGCATCTGCGTACTTTGGACTACAAATCTTTCACTTCAGATATCCCAGGTCTCATCCTAATTTTCTATTTCCTTCTTATTTTCCTTGTAACATTTGCAAGAATGAGTCAGGAAACAAATTAAAATGTCAAGTTCCAAAGCTGCTTGTGTTACTATGCTTGGAATAAACAGACCTTACCATCACAACATGCTGAGCCACCCTAACAGCTGCCAGGACACCATGAACTCACTGCACTGCACTATCACACATCCATTCCTAAGGGTAGAGCTGAGGTTTCTCCAAAGCCTGAAAACTCCAAATACACCTTATTTCTTAACATCACTTCAGAGGTTCGTGTCCTGGAAACACTTCATATGAACAGTCAATACCAACAGCAAAGCCAGACAGGTTTAATTCACTCCTAAGAACGTTCTCCACTGTTAATATTCATTAAAAACATTTTCTGGACTGCTCCCTGTAACTCACAGGACATTTGGAGTAATGGGATGATGGACACTGCCAGCGATTGCTGCTGCCAGCTGAAATGAGTGATGTTTAGACTTCCATGTCCTACCAAGCACCAACAACAATTATGAGCTCTTGTACACTTACAGCATATCATGTTCACTGGTTTGTGCTTGTAAATCAGTAAATTGGTCATTAGTGTAGCACCAAGGCCACGTTCATATCTTTGCTGCAGAAAAGGATGGCACAGCACCATGAATTAAAGCAATAAAAATATTCCCAAATGAAATAAATAACAAATACCAAACCACAATGAAATCCTGGGTCTGTCAGGGTGAGCAGATTGTCCTGGGCTGCAGCATGAAGCACACAGGAAGCTTTGTGTTTTACTTTCTTTCCAATAGGTAGAAAATTCCTTGTCTTAATTATTCAGGGGTAGGTAATAAAATGAAGACTGTTTGCTCAGTGGTGCAGCACCTCAGCTATGAGTAAGACTAAACCAAGCCTGACAGAGCTCAAGAAGCAACACATGGTGGGATCCTTTGGGTGTCTTTTGTAGGACCAGGAGCTGGACTCAGTAATGCTTGTGGGCCCCTTCCAGCTCAGAATATTCTAAGATTCTGGATCTCAGACTGGCACAAGTGGGAACAAGCATGAATCTCATATTCTATAGGTCCAGGCAGCTTCAAGAGTCTCCACTCTAAGCTGGCTCTGATCCCAACAACCTTAATGAGTCACTTAACCTCTCTTCTTGGTTCCCATCTTTCATCTGGAACACTAATACATACTTCACAGCCCTGTTTAAAAAAAAAAAATAAATCCATTATTTAAAGTTTGCACCGTGCTTTGAAGATGAAAAGGGCTATGTTTTGTCACTAGCACAGCTTCAACAGAGATGTGGTTTATTTCTGCTCAGGAAACTTCTGCCATTAAGTTCTGTTTGAAGAATGTATTTATCTGGAGAAAAATCTACTTTATATGAATAAAAAGTATTGTATTTAATAACATGCCTGAAAAAAAAAGAAAAAAAAGAAAGAGGAAACATGGCACAACAGGAAAAGGATCTTGGACATTATATACTGGCAGGATCAGAAAGCTGCATTGTCTCTCCAAAGCACCCTGGAGATTCAGGAGATCCCTGGAGTGACCCTACGTGTCCATGACACAAAGCAGAACGAGCAAGTATACTGCATCAAAACTCTGAGGGTCCTGAGCTTCAAGAACAGCCTTTTGCTGAGTTCCCCTCACTTCATACTCCAGATAACAACAGACTGTTCCCTGTGAAGGCAGCACCTCACCTACGGGTGTCAATGGAGATTTTCTGTCTGCAGGAGCAGTTCTTGCTCCACTGAATCCAAGCCACGTCAGTACATATTGCCAGGATAAAGTGCATGTTGCAGAACGTGACCAAAAGGAACATCTTCTGATTTTCCTTGAGTTCTTGCTGGTCTGAGGCTGTGACAGCTGGGGCCTGAAGCAGGGAGCCCACATGAATCTAGACTTGCCTGTTGTTTCCCTGCCTGCTGCACAAACTGCCATGTTTATGCTACTTGCACAAAATATGAAATCATGTGATTTCCCCCTCCTTTCTTTCAAAGAAGGGGATTGTTGCTTTTGTTTTGTTTAGTTAGTTGTAGCTGCTGGCATGTGCGAGGAGAGCAGCATCCCAGTTACAATAGTTTTGGAAGCTGGATTCATTGTGTTGTGAAAGGTTGCTCAGGGGCTTTCTCTACATTTTTCCATTTCCCTGGCAGAGCTGCAGGCAGTACAATGTCAGAAGACAAATTATAGAGGCATTTACCCAGTTCTGGGTCTTGTTGTTTGCTATTCAGCCTTGACCGAACTGGCATCGCGTACTGAGTGCGCTCCACTGCTTGTGGGACAACTTCCTTGGCACTGCAAAGAGACTTGTCATCATATTTTTGGACAAATGCACTGTGCTAAACATACCCAAGTATTTCAGGCCACAACACTCGTTGATATAAACCAGTGTAGCTTTACAGAAGTCAGCACAGTTGTTTACATCCACTGCTGCAGAGGATTCAGCCCTTTAACGTCAGATCAGTATGAGAACAGGGACTTTAAACCACACAAAACTGCAGGATTTGTTTTGTTTATTGCCACACAAGCTTTAAAACAGTCATCATGAGAGCTTCCAATACATCAACCAACACCATTCATGCAAAGGCTGCATGTGAACTTTGCCAGACTATAAATAATGAACACATGTATTAGACATGTGTTACCAGCACAGCTCAGCAATTGCAGAAGTCACAGTAGGGCAAGTTCACCAGAGAAGCCAATTCCATACCACTAACCTGACCTGCTCTCACATCCTACAGGGTGTTAAGTCTCCTTCAGTTGTCTTCTTGCCCCTAACGCTCTTTCCTTTTTCCCTCAGTTTATTTTTCCTCTCTCCCAACAGCCATTTCAGCCTCTGACTTCACCTGGGTTACTTTGAGAGCTTCTTTTAGTGCACCAGCTCCTGGCCAGCTGAGGTGCAGGCAGGTACCTGTGTACGTCAGGGACAGCCAGCCTGGTCACCTCTCCCTGGCAGTTCTCAGGTCTCATGTTTCCTCTCAAGTTTCAGAGAGGTTCCCTGAAACATTAGCTCAAGTGCTTGAGCTTGTTCACGGACTCACAGCTTTACAGGAAGACCTTTAAAGCAAGAAGGAACCTGTTTTTCATGTTTAAATCAAATATGTGAAAAAGACAGTAAAAGCAAAGGCTTGAATTCTTCCCCCTTCCACGTATGTCCGGTTTGACCTTTCCTGCCTAATCAAGGCTGTGCTGCATCTAAGGCTAGAACAAGATATGGATTTAACTCAAAGTTCCATGGAGCTACAGAACATCTCATAGCAGATACTGTTATTTTAGGATCCAGCTCCTTTATCCTTAAAACCATTCAGAAGCAAAGAGAACATAAATCTCAGCTTCTCAGGGAAGAGTGGCTTCCTACTCTTCTGCTGCTGTGGAGCCTCCCCTAATCCAGAAACTTCTGCTTGGACTGGTTGAAAAAGGAAATCCCAAGCAAAATCCAATACTCTTCAGAACAGAAGAGAAGAACTAGACATGTTTCTAGTACAACAACGAGGTACCTGGTGAGCCCTGAATGTCACTCATGAAAGGTGTGGGTGAAAAACAAAATGAAAAGCACATTTGTGGAGATGTAATGGATCAAATCCACCGTGGCAGGTGCACTTTTACAAAGCTCAGCTGAGCTCTGCTCCTCTGTAACAGTCTGGTGGTCATACCCACACCAAGAAATCCCATCAGGCACCCAGCCCTGACACAAGGAAAATACAGTTTCTCAAATATGCAGCACTCTATCACTCACTTCAGAGCCCTTCCCAATGTGCTGTAAGGTTCTGGAAAATATTCCTTGAACAGGTTAATTCATTAAACTGTTGAAACAGTTTATCCTGTGGTTTTTCTTTAATGATTATTGTATAAGGCATTAAGTTGACTAGCAATGCACAATTTAAAGGAAAAAAATATATTGACTAAATCTGTGTGAAACTAGGTTTCTGCACCAAACATGGAAACATAACACAATTCTGCTTCCTTTCACCACCACTTTGATGGATGTGATATTATAAAATAGAGATATTATGGAGAAGGGAAAAGCCTGCATTAGCACAATACAGCAGTGCATAAAAGCTTCCAAAAACAGCAGTATTGCTGAATCTGGGAGTGAAGAGGAAGAGCTGATCTTGGAAGGAACAGCCATGACAGACTACACGAAGGAACTATCTAGCTGGGGATTCAAAGTGAGAATAATAGCCACGGGGTGCATCTTCCCAGCTGCTTCCTTTACATGAAAATCAACAGAGTCTGCAGTATCTTTAAAGCCCTCAGTAACACCAACATAAAAATTCACAGTTATTAATCACCAACAAATCTATCAGGCTCCTAGATCCCAGGTTTACTGGCACACACACGCACGTATACATCAGAAAGAAGGACTTTAAAAAAACCTCCAGGTCCTGATTTTGTTCTTTGCCAAGACTTTTATGTTCCTCTGGGCAGCACTAAGACAAAAGATCAGGTAATGCAAACATGCCAGCTCTTCTTAGTTCTAATGCTTTTCCCCATTCTTTCTTCTAATATATAGTGTCACTTTGCACCCGAGTGAACCCTAGCAATGTCACGGAGTCTTTCTTGCACCCTTGAATCTCCTCAGAGTCTCCGAAGAGACACAAACGTGGCCATCTCTGGTATTTGCATCCTTCTGAAGTAACAAGGAAACCTGTCCATCCCTCAGACTCTTATGGGAATCTCAGGCATGAAAAAGCAGCAGCACTGCCAAGGAGAGGGACACAGAGGTGGCTGCCCAGGATGACTCTACCCCCCATGCTGCCGGCTCTGGATAACGTGACCGGCTCTCTGAAAGAGTCTCCACAAGTTTAAGAGCAAGTCAGGCTGAGAGCAGCTGTAGAGAAGAATAGAAAAAGGTCTGTTTCTCAGGAAGATCGGCCTCCTGTACAGGAAGGACAGGGTGCCCAGTGTGCCAGAGACGTGTTCTTTGCCAAACCCCCAAAAAGAAGCAATAGAAAGCTGTAAGTCAGTCTGGCAGTTCCACCAGCACAAACTGACCCAAAGTTAACACCAAACAATTACTTTTATATTTGGTTTAAGCAACCCTCCCCAATAACACTAAAAAACTCACTCTTCAAGCAGTGAGTGTTGAGACCACCTGACAATTATCAGCAGAGACAACAATATTTAAAATAAAATTTAAAAAATATAAATAACAAAAGACAAGCACTTTGGTTACAAGTTCTGCATTTCTCCCCCAGAAACAGTATGTTTTCTACACAGAGAAACAAGTGTTCTGGTGGTGGCATGCAATGCATTAAACAACCAGGGTGGGGGGTGGGAATAAAAAATAATCAGAGCATGGAAATCACAAAGCAAGTTAAACAAAAGCAAAGAATTTTCAACATCCTGACACAAGAGGAAATATTTATAAGTTTAATTATGACTGACCACTGTACATTAGGCTTGCTATTTCCCAAGGGCCCTGGCATTTTGAATGCTGCAAGAACACTGAGAAATATCAGCTCTTGCAGAAAGAGCTGTTGTTAAAATCTAAACCCCACTTTGAAATACAAAGACTATTTGCAAGCATTAAAATAATAGCTGGAACTGTCAGTCCAGACTCAGTGAGAGTAAAGTACTCAGAGGAAGCACGTGAATCTGCCAAGTGACACACTGCAGAGATTTCTGCAAAAATTCCTCATGTCCTTGCACCTACAGCTGAGACCACTGACAGGAGCTGGACTGCATCTGCTCCAGGGCAGTCACCACTAACTGACCTGTGTTTCTCCACCTGCCTCCAGAAAGTCACCCTGCAATACAGCTGGCCACTCCTGACCAGTTAAAACTCCTGCAAATCCCATGCAAGATTCCTTCCAGTCTTCTTCTGCCTCTAGGGGATAGACAGATCACCCTGCAAGACACAGCAAGTCACCCTGAGGACCATATAAAACCTGATTCCTTGGGAAGGTTTTCTTTAGTGACACGCAGCCTCCCTCTCCCTGCCCTCATCTCTGATCCACACAGAACGCAGACTCCAATACCTCCACCCGAGTCTTGCTGACCAAGTCATCCTTTCACTGAGGGTTTGCACCAAGAAAGTTTCCTCTCCTTCCTTTAATGCTTCTCTATTAGACTGGAGTCTCCCATTCTCTCATCTGCTCTGTTCTACACACAAGTCTAAGGATCCAGCCACTATTTTCTGTGTTTCCCCATTCCTGGAAAGCCTGCCTTGAGTAGCTGCCTGACATGGTACTTCCATTCAAATGTCTCCAAAAGCCCTGGTTCTATCATAGCACTGAAAAGAAACCTGGTAGAGGCCTCTCAAAACAAGAGTTTTTATCGTGAAGAGCCAAGTACTGACACCAAAGTCAAACTCAGCAACAGCAGAGACTTGCTTGGGACACTCAACACAGTAAATCACATCACCTTCCAAAATAAATATGGCACAGTCATGACAAATGATCTCAGTGTCTGGTCTCTGTATTTCCATGCAAAGAAAAAGGGGGTTGATTTGCTTAAGGTCAATTCCTATCACACTAGTTTATATTTGTGTCATTTTTATTTCCTTGTTAATTTATTTAATTTGCTTTGCATTCTTAGGAACACAGGGTCTTCACAACAAAGACCTCAATGTGTTTTCTGCTACAGAAATAAATAATAGCCCCCAGTTCTGCTGGTACAAGCATGAAGCCAGGAAGCCATATGCACATCCATCCAGGGGAAATTTTCCATGCCACTCAGCTCTCCATTGTCATGGGTGGTCCAGACAGAGTCATTAGTCCTGCTGATCTTTAGGATCCAGAGATCAAGAACCAGCTTTATCATTCCACTCTTTGATGAGCTTAGGTACCGTGGCCCCTGGAAGTAACGACAACCATCTGTGTCCAGAGCTCTCTGGAAAGGTTCACTGACTTCAGAGCCTGTGTCAACACACACCAGGTGAGAATGTGACTCTGCCTAACAGTAAAACAACGCACAGAGCTTCTGTTCCTGAGCCTGTCAGACAGAGATTTATGTACCTTGCCTCTCCTGACATTTCCAGCTGGCCCAATGAGCTGAATTCGTGCTTAAAAACAACCAATTCCCCCCTGAAAACCAATTTGTCACATTTCTCACAGAGAAAAGGGACGAGCTATAAACACACAGCTCTGCCTGGGCAGCACCAGTGAACCACATGCATTTAACTCAACACAGAAAGCAGCAGGCAAATTCTGTACAAAATTCAGACCTGGGCCAAACACAGACCCAAAACAGGTGAGCAAAATCTGCACGGAATTGATGCTGCTTTGCAACTTTAGATGTTTTCTGAAAGCAGCACACGTCAGTGCAAACCCACCCTGCATGCTGGCATTTGGTCAGAGCCCCCTCCTGAGATGTTCGTGGTTCACCCCCCTCAGTGGCCCTTCAGCTCTCGGGTGGTAACCACAGCGATCTCTTGTACCTTCCAGCTTCAGGGTAAGTCCGAAATTTTATCACCAAACCCACCAACAAGCTTAAGCTTTGCCAGATCCACTGCTGCTGACAGCATGTTCTGTTTCCTCATACTTACTAGAGTAAGATAATGTGTGATACCTACTTGCTGTATTATGGAGTATATACACTACAAAATAAATTCCTGGATGTTTTCAATTATGTATTAAATTCAAGCAAAGAAATGCACAGTCTTTCTGGTACTTCATTAAAACAGAATACCTTTTTCTCCCAAATACAGCAGCTGTATTGCAGTGGGCACCACACTTCTTAAAATAGAAAGCTTATTTATAGAGCTCATTTAGGCAAATAATCATCATTTTTCGCACAGAATTCACAAAGACACCAGGTTCACAAGTTTATCACAGATAGGAAGGGACAGTGTTTATTTATATCACAGCATCCCAGAGATTTAGTTTTCTCACAGAGATCTAGAATCATTGGGAACCACCACAATGAAGTTTCTCCCTCTTGATTATGTGTTAGTTAGAAGAGAGGGAGGAAACAAGTTCGTCCTAGGCAACAGCAAGGAAGTAAAGATATACCTAATTGCATATGCAAAAATACTTTTAATGGATGGTTAGAGAGATCTGTGGTTTTCAGCCCAATTGCCATCGTTCTGACATCCAAGAAAGTCCTTTTTGGTCCAAAAATCATTTTGCCCATAGTTCCAAATGAACATTTGCCTCCCATCCCTCTTTAAGATCAGATAAATTTATACCTGCTACAAAGAAGTCAAGCAAAATCAAATCTGTATTTCAGCTTTTAAATAACTTGACTTGGATACGAACTAAACTGTAGGGTACATTTATCAAGGGGTTAAACACATGCCTCGTTCTTGTCTCTGTACACTTAGTGCTGTTATTTTGGCTATTTTTAGAGTGCACGGGTTTTGTCACTTATAAAAATAACTAAAAAAAAGCTATGAACCGATCACTTTTGTTCTCTTACACCGTAGTAAAAACATAGAAGCATCTTTTTTTACCATCTTAGCCCACTGATGCCTTACGATGGCCCATTAAGACCAAGAGAATTAATTAAAAGGCAATAGCACACTGGTGTCAAAAGCCAATATACACATCTGCATGCACCAAGTGCCATTATATTGAATTGGTCTGCACAAGAAGAGCCAAATCTTCTTTATAAAACAGTCCAACACTTGTGTCCACACCTGCTCAGAGCAGCGTGCTGAACGTGGCCAGGGGTGGTAACTGCAGCACTCTCCAGCCTGCAGAGAGGTACGAGATAATGACTCTCTCAGGAGAAGGCTCCAGGCAAGCCCCAGAGCTGACCTTCTCAGATGCTCATGTACAATTGTCTTAGCATTTAAATAGTCTGAACTGACCCGAAAACATTTGCTACCACAACAGTTCCACGAAAAGCCAAAAAGTCACAGCCAAAAGTGGAAATGGCTCAAAACAAACCCAACCTACTACCACTTTAAAACATTCAGAATTAAAGTAAAATACATAATCAGTGTTTCGATGGCTCTTAAACTCACAAGGTGTTGTTAAATACTAATTTCTGACACGGATCAGCAGCACCGAGCAGAAGATGTTGAACTACCTCTGGGTCCTACCGACTGCAGAAGAGCTCATTAAAAATGCATCCAAGAAAAAATTCTCATGCTGCAAGTCAAGTTTTATTTAAACAAACTAAAAGACAGACAACTAAGAAACTACAGGGAACCAGGCACCACATGCACCTCGGAATCTCCCAGGCTTTGTGCCGGAGAGCAATCCCTCCACCCTGAAAGCCCAGGCTGGACTCTGTACAGAATATAAAGAGCTTTCCACTTCCCCACCCTAAATCCTTAATTCCTCAATCTGAAAAATGCTGCTGGGATCTTAAATAATGAACCTATAGTGCCACATCTCGCCCAGGATGCATTAACTCCTGAAGTTTCCCAGGTCCTCAGATTTTCCTCCATCTGCTGATTGCACTCAGCTCCCAAGATGTGGCCCTAGAAACACTCATCCTAAAAGCTAAACAACCCCAATTTCAAATTCCCTGGTCTCATTCTTTCCCTCCCTGGGTTTGCTCTCACCATAGAGTTGTGCAGTTTATTTTGGAGGTAATTAGGCAGCTGTGCCACAGTCCTCCTGACACAGCCTGAGAGCTGGACTGAAAGTTGAATAGTGAGAGAATACAGTGGGAAACAGAGCAAGGGAGGTATACGTGGGGGTAGAGGAATCAAGAAGCTTTCTATGGCAAAGGATCAGCCTGTTTCTTGGCTCCTCCTTGCAGATGTTCAGGTTTTTATCACAGAGTCTAAAACAAAATTCTGATCTTTCCCCCTAGCTCCCCACAAGGTCTTTTCTCAATCTGTCAGCTACTAAATACAGTTAAGTTTGTAAAGGGGCTCTTTGTAGCAGTTATTACACTGACTCAGCACAGCAGCATCTCCTCGTGTTCCCCCCTGCATGGAGCTTTGTCAGAAATGGTCTTTTTGCCTGTGTTGCCAAAACAACATAGTCCCAGTCACACTGATACTAAAAGCCCAAATGACATGATGTTACTACTAGTCAGGTTAGTCCTTTTGTCTCCCACCCAACTTGCTGGCCTATCTACCTATCTATTTCTAGAAGTATTCCAAAAATTGCAGACAGTGTCTTTTTGACTAGCTAAAACAAATGTGCTCATCGGTCCTGCCATGTTTGCATTCACCCTAAGCTTGAAGAACTTCCAGAAGCAACAGATAAAGCCAGGACTGACTGAAGTCCTACACAGCAGGGCACAAAGGCCCAGGTAAGCTTCACTCTCCTTTTATTTTGCATCCTAACTTTGGTAGGACAAACCCCAGAGATGTCTATTCGTATGCAACGTGAGGTCTCCTTTTCCTTCCCCATGCCAAAAATAATGCATTACCATCTGTTCACAACTAACAGACATGAACTGCTTCCACAATGATCCCGTGTAAGAGCTGAAAAACTCACGCCAATCTCTGCCCAACGGAAACACACGGAGACAAAACCCACGAAAGCACAACAATGCCGTCCCCTTAGCCATGCATGGCCATCCCCGCCTCGTGTCACCAGCAGGAAGATGAGCATTAATAAGAATTCCGCTTCCCAAGAGCTTCGCTGAACTGAACAAGGGATAGATCTGCCTCGTTCTGTTTTATTATTTATAAACCCCCAAATCTCTCTCGTAACCAGGCAGTGCAAAGGCAGTGACAAGAAGGGGATGTGAATGGAAAGCTCCACAAACATACAAGGAATAATGTCAAAAAAACCACAACAAATTTCTAAGAAATGAGAACTCAGAACTTCAAAGTCAAGTCAACCGAAAAGCAACCTGTCAGGGCAGGAACAAAGGCGCTGGTGCCGCGCGCACGGCAATTACTCCATCTGCAGATCCTGTTGGAGAGCAGAACTGACTATAAAAAGAAACACATCCAGCAATGCAGGCCCTCCCTGCTTGTCAAATGAGGGAAACACATCCCTCCAAAGACAATACAAGCAAATGAGGGGAGAAAGCCAAGGGAACAGAACAAAAGGAACATACCAAAATACTTCTTACAGTCAAGCTCCTGATTTTATGTGTGTAATTGAACTACCAGAACTGCAGAGTCACTGTTGCTGCCTGGTCATCATTAGCTGAGAATGTTTCTTGAAGTTACTTGGCTCAAAGGAAGAAAGAGAAGATCAAGGACACACACAGTTGTGTGCTGCTGGCTTCAAAGTACTGACACACAAGTAGTGTATAATGAGAATTTCTCTTGGTATACACAACACTGCCACAACTGGAAATGGAAATAAAAATAATTCTGCCTAGAGTTGAAATTAATTATTAATTTTAAGGCCTATGCCAAATAATGGCAATTGGTTTGAGCTGATTTATGCAGAAATACATGCTCCAGCATAAGCCTAAGCCCATAGTCATATGACAAAACCCAACTTTTTTTCCCCTAGGATCTAAAAGTATACCACAATTCTCACACCCAATCATAGGATTCAGGCACCGAAATAGGTCGCCCAGGGAAGCAGTGGAATCAGCATCCCTAGAAGTGTTCAAAAGGTTTGTGGAAGTGGCACTTGGGGATATGGTTTAACAGTGAACATGGCAGTGCTGGGCTAATGGTTGGACTCAGTGATCCTAGAGGTCTTTCCCAATCTTAATGATTCTACGACTATCCAATAAAATTTCTGGTTCAGAGCACTGATGATCTACATCCCCTCACCAACCCCTACCCCCCCCCCAAAAAAGGAGCTAAAATGGTTTTTTAGGATCCCAGGAACAGGAGGGTGCCTATAACACTTGCAAGGCTGCCAGCTGGCCTCTGCAGGCTCCCACCACACACAGCCTGCGAGTCCAACTCCAAGGACTTCTCTGACATTCTCTTGTGAAAAAAGTACAGAAAGCAATATAGCAGTTCCAGTTACCACCTTCCACACCCTTCTTCCTTCTCAGACAGTGGCTGACCAAGCAGGCACCCTAGTCTGTTTATAGTGCTTAAGTCAGTGCTCTTCTTCCAGACAGAACTTCCAAATACATCCTAAATATGGAAAAGAGCAGCATCACTTCTACAGCTCCCACAGGTACCTCTGGGTCACATGAGGAGCAGTTGACAGAAGAGGCAGCCTCCTGAAGAGTAGCTGTGATTTACCACACCACTGCTCATCATAGTTACTTCAGTGTTCACAACAACTCTTACTCGGGGTTTGCCTTACTTTGGATCCTGGGATTTGAAGGTTTTCCTTATTTTGTTTCCTACCCTGGAGAATCACAAACAAACACCAATCAGTTCCTGGACCAAGGGGATGCATGATAGCACTTGCTCTGTTTCTAAAATATTTTGTGGGGAAATTTTATGAGATCAGCTGATTCACAGGGAGCTGTGTGTTTCTCAGCTGCCATTATGTCTAAATGCAGTGAGGCTCTTTTCCAGAATAAATTGATACATTCACAGCCCTGTAAGGCAAGTCAAATCGCTCCTGTCTACTTCAGCCCTCTCAGGTTTTCCCTTAATATATTAACACTTCCATCACTATTTGAGCTTACCAAGCATGACTTTGATTAGGAAGCCCACATCTTTTTGGGAAGGCAGTGGAGGGGAGATTTCCACTTAATCCTGCATATACTGTGGTAGAAATTAGTTCTTTTGCACTATTAAAATGAAGCCTCAAATTACTAAAACAGTATTTTTTTTCTTAATTATTCCTGCTGTTGCAGAACTACCAGCACATATGTCCCTGGAATAGAAAGATCAGTCTTGTAGGTAATAAGTTTTATTGAGTTCTTGGAACCATATCATCCGTCCACCAGACTTTTTAATTTGCCACATGAATGGTTCACTGTAACATCAGCTCTTGGAGTACTTGGGTAGGAGGGAGTTCATGCTGAGTGCTTTCCTGAGCCAAACAAAAGTATTCTTCAAAGTGTATACAGATTAGAGAACACTTTTTTTGTCTTCCACAGCAGTATTCAGATCACTTTTTATCACTTTAGGAGCAGATGACTAATTTATATATGGCTATTTTCATGCAAACTGTACCCGCATCTTGTTTCACCACACTAAAAAATAAAAGCAAAACCTCCAGGGCTGACATTCCAAACATGTGGTGTGTGTGGGGAGGGATCTTCCATATTGGTGAGACCAGTTACTGGGGAGTTCACATCACAGTCCTGTAAAAATCACACTCCACTCGCATGGAGAGTACTCAGGGCTAAGGGCCAAGTCTTGTACTCAAGTGAACGCAAAACAAAAAGGTGACCTATCAAGGACCTAAACTCAGGCAAAATGAAACCAGAATGAATCCCAGAACCCTGGAGAGTTTGACAGACGCGAGTCCTTGCAAAAGCCTTCAGCATTTTCCTTTTCCCCTGCTGGTATGGATCAATACTGTATAATCAGGACAAATTCCTGCCTAGTGCTCCATGTGTCTCCCAGGGCCAACAGAGGTCCTGGGGTGAGACAGTACAGTCGGTAATGGCACAAGGGGACAATAATTAGTGGCAGTTCTGACAAGCTATGACACCTTTGAAAGTGATAAATCCTGGGATTTGCATATACATCCTGTATTATTAAGCAAAGCCAAGCATCCTCAGGGTGACATTTGAAATCCTACCTGGTTTCAGTGGTCACTGCTTAGCTTTACTTCCCCATCACCCCATTCCTCCCAAAATATAACAAAAGTTTTGAGGGGAAAAAAGCACAGAGTCAACCTGTCCTTCCCACCATCAACAGAGTCAGTCCACACAAAATACCCAAAATATTCAAATAGTACCTGGTATTCAAAACCAAGGTAGGAGTGGCTTTCTTTGTGTGAGTAGAATCCTGATCCCTCCTCCCATCAGCTTGAGTTTCACCAGGGGTTTCATTCCTTCACTGTCTCAACACATTTTAAATGTTTCAATGTATCTAGTATCAATATTGCAGTATAAAACTCAGGGGGAAAAAAACCACTTCACTTGACATTCACAATCTTGATATTGCAATATTTTAATTATGTTCAGTGGGGAAATTATTTAAATTCCATCACTATAAGCCACATTTAACTCAAATTAAGGACATAAACACAAAATTCTATAATAATTGGCAAGAGGGATTTAATTGAAATTGATGTAACTTCTGCCTATGGTCAGAATACCTGTGGTGTACTAAGTGGAATATTTATCTGGAAAAAGGGATACATTTAGCAGTATTAATCCTAAATAGATGACAGAGTTGTAATTGGTTTTGTGGAGGAAAGAAAAAAGGCAATTAATTTCAACTTACATGGAACATGATACATCAGGATAAAATATTGACAAAGCAGATGATTCTGTTCCCCTCTGCAGAATGCCAATGGGCACCCACTTTCAAAGTGCCAGTTTAAAAAAAAACCACAAAAATAAGAATAAAGAAATCAACCATTTATTAAAAGATTACATTGCACAAAACTGGATCACAAGCAAATGACTTTCTGCAGGAATATGAGAGGAGAAAGACTCTACTGTAGTGAAGAGAAGCAACCACCTACTTTTTCAAAACACGTGTGTAAACATGTAAGTATCCAGGTGTATGTACTTCCTCTTCGTGGGCAAGACCTGTGAGACCTCAGGGACTGAATCCAAAAGGCAGAAATCTGGACAATTCACTAATCCTGTGTTCAAGAGACACAACAGCACAGTATGTGGTGGTGTGTATTTCTTGGTATTCTATATTACTGTACTAAAACAGTGCTCTGTGCCCAATTTACAGATTTGAAGGGTATCACCCCTCACTACCTTTCCAGGTAGGAAAGCCACAAAGGGAGGACAGAGTCACCTTTGAAGAACCCACACAGTCACAGCCCTCACAACACACCTGTCACTGCAGAGCCCTGGAAACCAAACCAGTCAGAGGCCTCGTTAGCAACCTAGAGATGCTCCTCTGGGGAGCTGGAGCCCAGCTGTGTGTACAGATCCCTCTGGGCCATGCCCAGCCTCGTCTCACCAAAGCTGTGCCACTGACAATGCTTTAAACTGCTGCCTTCGTGTGAGCAGGGACAATCCAGCCCTCCAGCTTTCACCCACACAAGGTTTTAAAGTTCCCCAAGATGGAGCAGCAGTGGCTGGACAACACTCACCACTTCAGCACCAAAGGTCTACACAGCAAGTCCCTTCACATCCACTTTCCACTCCCAACAACGCCCACAAAACACAGGCCTGTAAGAACAACAAACACCAATCATTTCAGTGCTGAGGTTTCTCTGCTCAGCAGAAACCAGGCATAGATCAAGGAGCACATGGTGGGTCCTCTCCCAGCAGCAGCCAGAGACCTACACACAGAGCTGGCATCACACAGACTGAGAGCCTCCAGCACAGCTCAGACACCTCTGTCAGCAAGATCAGCATCTTCTGAGAGCAGTCCTTGTGTGAGCCAAATGTACCTCTCAGTTCTTGCTTGTAGGTTCCCCCTGAAGCAAGTATATTATATGCTTCTTTAGAAACACACAGTAGTTTAGAAACTACTGTTCCAAAAGAGCATTACGTTTATAAAAATCACACATTCAAAGTAAACTGTCAAGCAAGATTTCCTGAACAACCTTAATTGAGCTCCCTTGTGTATTTACAGTATAATGTAGACTTACATATTCCTGGGCTATTTTCTTGCCCTACCAGCTGAGCCTCATTTGCAGAGCAGGGAGTTACTGAATATTGCTCTTCATCTTAATACTATACCTGGTTATTAGATCTTCAGCAAACATTATCCAGTCTCTCCACTGAATGCAAAGCTGGCAATTCCCTTGTGACACTTTATAGTGCTCTCCTGGCAGCGCCTAACTCATTTACTACATATACATTTTTGGTTAAAATAAATAATAAAAAAACCCACATCAACTGCACGTAGAAAAGATCAGATGAAAAGGTCACAGCCTGGCAAATGTTAAAACACGGGAAAGGTTGTTGGATAAATCGGAAGTGTCAGACAAGTCCTTGCTATAAAACTACCACCAACTACGTGTAATTTTTAGAAATGATGCCCCCTGGGCACCCCTGGCCTGGCTGTGCCCCCGAGTCCCCTGGAGACGTGAAGGGACTCTCGCTCTACCCTCAAACCCGGGGGCCTCTCAGTGTCACAACAGCCGGATCCCAAAATGCACCAAACATGTTGTTTCCAGGCAATTTGGTGTCAGCAGTTCCCACAGTCACTTGGGATTTGTTCTTCTCTTGCTGCCTAGGTTGCAAATAAATTTCTTTCTGTGCTCTCTAATTTTTTCTGAAGTCAGCAGTATGGTAATCCTTGGAGAGTTCCCAAGCTGCTCCTCAGGGAAGTAGTTAAAAACACAAGTGTTTGGCAAACAATATTCTTGCTATAGGTCTCAAAAAAAAAAAAAGAAAGCAAATTTCTGATATTAATTTAGAAGCAAAAATTTAATCACATTACTGTGTATAAATTTGCAAGTATTTTCTTGCATTCTGCTTTAAGACGAGCTGTAAAAGGAAGAAAATTTATTACTGCACCCTTTTTCTCCCCCTTCTTGGTTTTATGAACCACAAAGGAAGTTTTCCCACACAAATCCCATCTTTTTTCTGCCTTTCTTTTTAAAATTAAACATTCAGGTCTCATCTCCCTCAACATGTCAGAACTAGCAAGCTTATGTTATCACGGGTAGCAAACAAAATCTGATTAACGGAAATGGAGGGGATTTCTTTTTAATAGTATTTAAACCTATTAGATGGCAACAAGAAACTTCTGCTTCATTAAAAACACTTGAGAGAAAAAGCTTGTTGCTAAGTGTTCAGCAACACTGCTCTGTCAGTAATGCACTGAAAGCTCTTAATCCATAACCATGGATCACACAAAGAAACTTTCCCACAAAGAACAGATGAACCAGCAACAGCCCTGCTGGTTCAGGTGACGTGAGAGGGGAAAGCAGCATTAAGTCAGACAATTTAAAAGAGGAAAAAAAAAAGAAAAATACACAAAATATCCAAAATGTTGGTGGGATTTTTTTTCCTCCGCAAGCAGAACTAAACTAATTTCTATTCTCTAATGTGCTTTCCTTTACCAAATGTATTCAGACTTTATCTGTTTTCAACAGAAGTGCCAACAGGCTGTGTAGAGTGGAAGTGCACATGTAATTTAGATATAATTTAGCAGCTAAATTATCTTTGCAGTGAAGGTCCATTACTAAATCACTTCACTGGAAAATTAGTAACAATGAAACAGTTACTGGCATTCCTTGGATGTGTATGCCCTCCTTAGCATGTTTTTGATAGTAAAGTGGTCCTTCACCCTGTGCCAGTTAAGTCAGTAAATCCATATTAACTTGCTTCAGGATACACAGGACACTTTGCCTGAAAACTACTTACAAACCAAAGATGAAGTGAAATCTTGGCCTCGCACTTCGAGGCTGGAACACTCCATTTGATGTTCAATCCACAGCCAATAAAAATGCAGACTAATTTGTTGAAAGAAAACCCCCGAACTGTACAGGAGAGAGGAAAATCCAAAAGCAAATTGATAGCAATAAATACAGGGCAGGAACTGTTGAAAGCAGCATCCAAGCAACGTGATGCAAGAATAAATTCTCCAAGCAGCAAAATTAAAGACTAAAGATGTCTTAAAAACTACTAAAAGTGACAGTAATAATGTAAAAAGTGCTAAAAAATAGCTTTCATTCCACCACAGAAGATAACAAAATACTTCAATTTTAACGAGTAACACAAGGCTGTTATATAGCAGTTATTAAATTCAGACATTTTAAGGCAAGTAACCTGCATTCAAGAGTTTAAAAGAGCTGGCTGAGGGGAGGTAGTAAAAAATACTGGTTATTTTCATTAAATCTTAGAATATTTATGTCATTCCAGAAGCCTCAAAGAAAGCTAATGTTATGTCAGAATTTAAATATAATGAATGAGTGCTTATCGACCTGTCAACCTAATACCAGTTCTAGCTAATCTAAGGAAGTGAATTACATTCATCTTTAATTTTAAGACAACCAACATCAGTTTATGAATGAGATCCTGTCAGACTCACCAGTTGTTTTCCTTAGTGGGCTTTGAGCCTTACAGAAATAACAGGGTTTGTAGCAGATGGGAAGAGGGATTTCATTACTGACTGGGAGCACCCACCTGGCAAACAAAAATGGGGCATTAGAAGGTTCGTTTAGTTGAGCAGGAAAGTCTACTGTGCTCCAGTGACTTTAGGTTGAAGGTAAGTTCAGACTGGAAGTGTAACATCATTTCTAGGAGCCAGTAAATCTCAGGGAAGTGTTGCAGAGTCCACTGCTGGTTCTGCAGCAATAAGCTGTTAAATGAAAGCTGGATTTCTGAAGGGATGAAAGGAAGAAAAAAAAAAGGAGAATTACCTGTCTGCAAAGCTAAGAGCAAATCCTGGGTAATGGCACAGATGACAACTCTGCTCTCATCTGTGCCCAAACCCATTTCAAACATGAGAAGAAACCTTCAAGAAAGATTTATACTTGCACATGTGCCATCTCCATGGGTTGCTCACACCTGACTCAGGGCAAGACCAGGCCCCCACAGACAGAAGAGAAACATGCTAATGCACCACCAGTGCTGCCAAACTACTGGTATTAACCTTCTAGAACAATCACTACAGCAATAAAATGAAAACTAATAGTTATCTACATAGTGCAAATTGATATTATGAAAACGAGTCCTGAAGTTATTACAGAATTTCACATGCTTCATAAAGCATTAAATATTGAGATGTAATGAGGTGGCTATTAAGGTAGTCAGGAAATGATCACTGGAAAATAAACTAACCAACAGCTCAGCCCAGGCCCTGGTTATACAGAGCAGTGACTGGCTGGTTTAGTCAAGCAAAAGTCACTGCCTATCACATCAAAATGCCCAGGAAACATGAGCTGGAAAATAAATAGGTGAAAACACATCTCCATGGGCATTGCACACAACAGTCGTAACCTCAGCCCTTTCCATCACAGGTTCTCCAGCAGAGCAGCACTGATACAGCCTGATACACCCTGGGATGTTTGGGAAGGCAGAGGTGCCAGAGCTGGAGTCATGCAAGGCTGGGCAGGAGACAGAGAGCCCCCACAGCAGAGCATAAACCATCAAACCAACTGTGTGCATCAGGTTTGAAAGGCACAGCATCCCGAGTGCAATGAAATCTCTTCAGATACTTTCCGGCCAAACAGCACAGCAGGAGCGACACACTGAGGGAGAGGGGGCACAGACCATTTGGGAAAACAAATGGAAGATGCTGTTAATATAAAGAAAACGTTACATTGTTGACACTGACAGTAATTCAAGAGATGATGCAATTAGCTCAGTTACGCTGTCGGGATTACCCCCAAAGAACACAAGTTTCCAGAGGACTGGCCCATCTCTGCTTCCTCTGAGGTCACCAGAGAATTTGCTACCGATTTCCTGGGAAAAGGCTCACAATTCCCATCGGTATTACATGGCTTCTGCCTACACACAATCATGAGAGTGAGCACGTCTTTGGGCTGGACAGAAGCAAAGGTATCACCTTTATACTGCCTCTCAGCTGCTCCACTGCCCCTCTTTCAGCTTCAGACTACTCAAATCCCTCCCAAACACACCTGCCTATGCACCAGATCTGTTGCAAAATGTCCTCAAACACTAATCCGAGCAGAATTCGGGGGGGTTTTTTGGCAGAAAAAGGCCACGTGGCTCCAGAACAGAGACCAGCCAGCCTTTGTAAATTACAGCCAGTTAACACTGAAGAATTCCTGGAGAAAGATGAAATAAAAGTACCTAAAGGTATCACTAGTGCCCAAATACACAGAAATACAGCCAAAGGAATGTTTGAAGCTTTGCTTGCTTTGAGTTACATTTTGCCTCATTTTTCAATGTGTTTGGAACAGGAAGGCAGTTTCTCTGTAACATATATAAAAACTTGTGAACACAAGTGGGTATCTTACAGTATGGAGTTATTTTTACTTGAACTTGTTTGAAATGGCCTACATAACTTATGGCTAATGTATTAACTATTGCAGCTTTCCCAAAGGCATGTTGATACATCCTTGATGTTTCATCAGGTGCAGAGCACATGTCATGGTTTGGGCTTTCCAGCATTTACAACTTTGCCAAACAAATAATTTCAACTGCAGTGTCCTACATATGGTCTATAGCACAGGCTGTACATTTTATTCCGTCACCTTGAAGTCAGACAACAAATTTAAGCTATACCAGTCAGAAGAAGTGTGGTTCTCCCAATTTAAAAAGATATTTTCAATTTGAACATTTAACATTCAATTTTAACAACTGTTTTCTGGTTTTTTTACAAGTACTTATGAACAAACAAATGAAGAAAACCAGATTTTCTTGCTTCCACTCCTCTCCTTGCAATAATGAGCTGATTCAAGAGGTGTTACACTACACACAATTAGGGTCACAAATATATGCATAATCTAAAAGGGCAGAGTTCAGTGTGCAGTAGTCACTCATGTTCCATTATTCATAAATGCTCTGATAGCTTTTCCACAAACGCCCAGTGCTTAATGAATCCTGAAAGCTTTTAGTTCAAACAATTATTCCTCATGAAAATGTGTACCAAAGCATATTATTTGTTACTCTATTTGCTTCTCCCCATTTAAATTTCAATTGCTGAGCAGGAAGCAGAAACAAAACCTTCACTGTTGGGCGACAGCCACAGTAAAACAAATTATGAAGGTGGAGCAGCTGATGAGCATACACAAAATAAAAATCCTTCAAAGTACATCATTGCGAACACCACACACTCATATAAAATAAGGGTCAACACATGAATTAATTACAAGCCAAAAGAGGGATATGACTGATGAATATTACTTGCTATTTTCAGTTCAAAACTGAAAATTAACTCTGCCTTTGCTATTACCTCAACAGTCAAACTACACAGTGCTGACACGAGGGGGACAACGCAGCAATGCCCAGTTCCAACTGATAACCATGAGAATTGCGTTACAGCAGTCGCTAACCCCAGCTCCTACAGGAAAGGGCTGGTTTTTGGGAATGCTGGGGCGCAGGGCTAAGCACAGCCTCCACAAAAAGAGAGATGCTTAGGAACGCTGAAGGCAGATGTGCTACATCATCCCAACTGCTCACAGGGGAAGAAAGCCGTGGCTTGATTAGAAATATGTTTTGAGCACAGAACTTGGGTGGAGAGATGAGTGGAGAGGGATGAATCAGTCCGACTGGCTTTGAAGTCCAACCTGCCCGATAACACAGCCCCTGCCACACCCAAGCCCAGCCTGGGCTCCCTCAGGAGATGGGACAACCTTCATCACAGGGCAGAAAAACCTCCTGGTGGTGCTTGCAGTCCTCCCCTCCCCAGGGGTGAAAGGTGCACCCGAGATGTTACAATCTGTTTCCATCTCAGTTATTCGAGCTGATAAGCGTTTCAAGTGCTTGAGTTTCACCTCCCAGGGAGGCTGGATCTGGGAGCTGCCCCATTATATCTGCATGCTCTCTCACACACATACATCCCTCTCTCTATGGAGGAAACATTTGTTGTAAACATATGGAGAAGGCCCTGCTGGAGGCCAGCATTTAATGCTCTAGTTAATAACATTTTTGAAGAGAGAAAAAAAAAAAGATGGGGGGAAAAAGAGAAAAAAACCTGAATTCAGTAGGATGCGAACACAAATAAGGCTCTCAGGTGTAACAACATTTACCAAGGTTTGAGCAAGCAAGCTTAAAAACATCCTGGGGCTCTAATAAATGGGGGATATACAACACGAGATAATTGGCTGCCTACATATATATATATATATATACACACACACATACACACACAGAAAGGAAAGGGGGGTTCAGCCTGTTTGTGGTCATTTTGAGGTGTACTGGTGGCAATTTGCACTGGGCTGGGGCTTCTTACCAACGTTCTCAAACACAACAGAACAGTTGTTTTTAAGTGTCAGACAACATTTAGCCGACTTGTCCTGCCCAGTCCTCCTCTTCTGCACAGGGAGTAGCAGCCGTCTGGCTGATGCTCTGGGTTGTTTTCCTCCTGGCTGGATTTCTCCATTTAGCTGCCAGCATTTTTGTTCTTTGATGACTGGGTTTTTGAGCTGGTACCCACTGCTAATGATAATGGCTAGTGAGGTCTGTTACAGCACAGTGTAATACCCACAGTTTACATCCCAGAATGGGGAAAAAACCACGAGGGTTGGAGCTCAGAGAGGCAGAATGTGTGGGTATGGATTTCGCTCCAGGATCAGCTGTGCCTTCCTTGACTAATTAATCTGTGAGATTTGAACAGTCGGTAGCATGAAAAAATGGGTCAAGTTGGCAGCATGGGACTTAAATAAATAAAAATGAGGCAATAGCTTAGACTATGTCTGTGCTTTGTCCAGGTTTGAAGCCAACACAATATAAAATATAGTCTTATAGAATGAGATGAACTGATGACAAATTAGATGAGGGTGGACCCTGTGAGGCAACTTGTTGTACACACAGCAAAGATGGTGTCAGTACCTTTACAGAAGGCCAGACCGTGATGCTATTAGGATGCAGAGATGGACAACACAATGTATGAAAATTAAATAGGTTTCTCACAGGGAGAGTAACACCAAAAGATACAGTCAGATCTAACCTATACAGCCATAGTCAGATCTAACCTATACAGCCATAGTTTTACTTTAATTTAAAATTAAGATTGTATGTGCGGGTTTTTTCCAAAGTTATGAAAGCTCAGGCAATCTCAAAGAAGGAAGCCCAGCATCCCATCCTGTGTGTTAGTACCTGTTTTTCTCATTTAGTTTGTGGAAGCAGAGCTGAAGGACTGACCACCATGGTGAATCCTGTCATTCCTTAGTGCAAAGTGAGCTGGAGCCTGACTGGGGTAAAACTGACTGTTCACCACTGGGACATGGATCAGTGCTCAGTCATGGAAAGCAAATTAATTTTGTGCACTTCTAAAGCTCAGATTTCAATGGATTTGGTGTAAAATACGTTCAAGAGATGAATTAAGTGGTTTTGAGACCAGAACACGACTCCTCTGTGCAGATTCTGTGATGTCTTATATACTGACATAAAGACCAATTTCTCCAATACTGTAAAAAGCAAGAAATTCAAAAGATGGAGGCAGGAGACCTCCTTCCTTATAGCTTTGAGACCCCCATTCCTCATTCAAATGCCATTAAAATCAGTGCACCAATAAAACAAGTCAGACACCTATATGCTGAGAGCAAGTGCATGCAATTCTTGTTTTTACAGGAACATGGGGGTGTGCAGCTGAACACACCTTGTGACAAGCTGGACCTAATTCTAGCCAGACTCAGAGTAGGCAGGCCAGTGCTCTCACAAGGGGAAGCTGCAGCGTATATTGAATCAGTCAGAGGATGCCAGTCATGCTACCCCTCTATGGGCACCAAGTTCTTCTACCTCTCTAACACAGCACTGATTTAATCTAAGAAGGTTTACACAAAATATCTTGTTCTCTCCTTTCTTCACAGAGTGTCTCTTTCCCACTTGCCTCTGCCCACTCCCATCCTACCCTTAGATCACGAGCACACTTAACTCCCTCCATTACCAGCTCTCACTTGGGAGAGCTCTTGCTTTGCACAAGGTACCAAAGGGTGAGAACATTTTAAAAGGATGACTGAGCAGGACAACACTGCAACACAAATTCTGGCCCCTAGTCATGCACACGAACAACTGAGCCACCTGACAACATTTAAAGCAAGTGTAGAACAAATTTCTTTGTTAATTTACTGACCAATTTCCCTCCTCCTCCACAAAGGGAACACTGTGCTCCACCCCTGCCCTCTTTGGGCAGCTCACTCCCATCCTCTGCCCAAGATTTTATTTTGCTCTTGTAATTGTTGTCTGCTACATCAGCTGCTTAAGAGCTACAAAAGACAAATGGCAGGCAAAAGCAGCTAAGAACCACTGAATTTGTCCAAAAGCATTACATGGTATATATTTCATTCTGTAACTTAACCAGGCAGGCACAATAAAAGCCCCAGACATCTCTCCTTGTCCAGAAGCAATTCAGGCCCTGGGGAATGATCATGAATAGTGGCTAATGTGGGTGATGCCATCTCTAACGCAACAAGGTCAAAATATGTAATTAGTATTTTTCTCCCAGGGTTTCTTTCTCTTGCTGCAGTGTTCACTCCACTTGCTTTCCTGGGCTGCAGGCTGTCCTCACTTGCTGCAGGGTACATCAGGAACAGGCTCCAGAGAAGACAAGAGCCCAGCAGCAATCAGTCTCTAAGGGTACTCAGCAGTCACTAGTGCCAACTCAAACGTTACCACGACAGCTCAGCTCTGTCACCCAAGAGGTTGGTCCTCTCTTTACACTGGATATTATCAGATCAAAATTTACAGCAAGAAGCACAAGCAGAATCAGAAGCTAAGAGCAGAGCATGTGAACTGGGTAAAGGGGACCTCATGAGAGCAGTCAGCGTTCCAGGAACACAGCAGTGAACTTTCACTTACCAGGAATGCAGCAGTAACCTTTCACTGGGATCCTGGCATTTTTAGTGGAGTCTTCAAGATATCAAAAAGGTAAAGAGTTTCCATAACAATGAAAGATAACAATATATCTATAAGGCAGGATTTCAGCAGCTTGGGTAGAAGGCACTCACTGCTGGTTCTGTGGGACAATGCCTGTACAAAGCCACTGCCCTGCTCTCTGCACACAGCACTGGTGACTGTCACACATTTATGTATTTCACGGGCATCACCAAAGGACAGATTCCAAAGGGAGGGTGCTAGGGACGCAATAAAACTTTATGCCATGGTCTAGATTTTTCTTTATAGGGAGGCCTGCTATTATCTTTAGTAGGCTCACGTCCTCCTTCCAGTCAGTATGTTATAGAGCTGCCCTTCCATCTCACTGCCCACAGATCAGCTCCATCCCTCCCTGTGGGATCAGCTTGCTGGGTGCATTTTGCTGTCCCTTCCCAGGCAGGAGGGGGGCAGTTGGGAGAAGGAAGAGGTCACTGCCTGTGGCACAAAAGCCTGTAATACATCAACACAAACCTTCCACTTTGTCACCCGAAGCAAAGAGCACATCTTTATTCTGTCTCACAGTAAACACCACAACCTGTGATGTCTCCTTGATTCATAGATGTCTCCCCCATTTCCCTCCCTGGCAGTTTTCTTCTCTTTTTCTCTACCTGAATCTCATAGCACGCTTAAAATCTGTCAAATGCTTTCCATTTGTATCCAGGAATCTCAGTATTAATAATACATTTTTACCCTATTATTTCTACTTTCAGTGAAACTTCACAGCAAGCTGACAATTTCTGCCTTACAAACACTTTCATGACACAGTTTCATGAAGTCTGGATGGCACCTACAGCAGCAATAGGAACTGCAATTCAGCCAGTCTCTGCTTTGAGGAGGGATGCTCATATCCTCCTTGTGGTACCAGGGGTTTGCTGTCAGCAAGTCATTTAAAGCAGTGTGAAAGGTCCCAGCCACTGAGGAAAGTCCAGCTGTCCTTCACTCCAAGAGGTGAGGAAAGGAAAGCAGAAATCACCCACTTTATTCTCCATATAACAAACAAGGCAACAAAACAGGATAACGCCATCTGAAGAGCCATGCAAGAAATTCATTCTCCCTCTCTTTCCAGCCCTCTAAATGGGAGTGCAAAGCAGCAAGAACAAGCAGATAAACTTGCAGGACAGAGGAAGGGAGAGATACCCTGACAGGAGCCTCTCCACAGTACAGGCTAATGAGGCTAATGAGCATTACAGCCCAAATAATGCTGGGACATTGCAGGCGGCACAGGGCACACTTTCCAGGGCACAACACCAAACCTGGTGGCTTCTCTGAGGAATTTATATTCAGTCTAAAACCAAAGAATCACAAAAAAGTGAGCCTCAGTCTGGAAGGCTTGTTTCAGATTAATTTCAATGTTCAGAAGATTACCATTCATTTTCAATTTTTTTTCTTTCCTCCTGCTCTTTCACAAAGCCCCTCAATCTCCACAACCTGCCCTGCTGCCTTCCTGCAAATCACAGTGATCCAACTTCACCCCATCTTTATTGCTCCCCTCCAGCTCTCTAAGCCCTCTACAATCCTGCTCAATGGGGAGAGAAAAATCTCAACCCCTTCTCCCCTCTCACCTTCCAGAGTGTTATCTTTGAGAGTACAAAACTTGGGTTATGTGATCTGTATTCACTCTGGCAACATTTCCTTGGCTGCTCCTGCTGACAGAGTTGGTCACTTCCACTTGCATACACTGTATTCTCCTCCCCTCTGGTTCACCCGAGTCCTGCCCGTACCATGCACTTCCAGCAGCTCAAACACACACCAGCCCCATGGACATGTGATCCATGACTCACAATTCAAGCCAGGACTTAAGCTGCTTTCCCAAACCCAAATCCAAATCATCTGACCGAGCATGATGCAGAGTACAAACACAATCCACCTTAAAAATCGAGTTCTGCCACCAGGTGTCATTCGTTGAGGGAAATTTCTCACTTGTGACTTCAGAAGGCAGCAGAATTTCTAGACAACCTCAGTGCTACAAAAATGCCCCTGCAGTCCAAGTCAGTCCCACTGCCTCAGCTCTCCTGCCATGGAAATGCTTCTCTTAGTAAGACCTATGACTTCTAGTATCCCATGTGAAAATGAAATATAGAGTGGAACAAATTAATAATAATAGTAGATAAGATACACAAATTAACCTGGTGCTGACATTAGAACCAAAAGAGACAAAGCCTATAGCTGTTGGCATTTCAACAGGCATCAGGCACCACTGGAGTCACTCCTTTAGTAAGAGTTTAATCTGAGGTGAGAAATGCTCATCATGTGACAGACACGAGCAGCCACGCCCGGTGCAGACACAAATGAAAGTGGATGTTGGTGCAGTCCAGTCCCGGAGCACAGCAACAACAGGGGATGCACAGAAACACAGCCCAGAGCAACGGGGATTCCCAAGCAACATAGGGGCATATGGATAACTGGGGGGATACCAGCAGAGCTAGAAAGCTGTATTCTGGAATCATTATTTCATCAGTAAACACAGGGGGCCTAATTTTGTTCTCAACTACTGTGATATAAAAAGTTACAGTGGAATCAGAGTAATCACACTGCAAGAAAAAAAGTGTTAATAACAAAATCAGATTTGTACTACCTGTGAATCGATGGGAACAGCGTCTGCTGTGCTGCTCTGGCTTATTTTGCTTCAAGGTTTGTGGCAGCCCCTACACTTTCAATGGGAGGTACAGCAAACAATCACTTCCTTCGGTAGAAAATGATACCCTCGAGCAGGTGCTGCAGCAAATCTTATGAATAGCTGTCTCAGGGCTGCTCAAACAGAAAACAGATATTGTACTTTAAAAAGAAGAAAAATAAAAACACCACACAATAGCCTTGTTTAGACATTGACAATTACCAGCCAAAATTACATGAAGCTGATGCTCATTGTGTTTGCCTTTTGAGGTTTTAAATAACAGCATCCATTTTTAAAAAAGCAAAGTTCTTTACTGAATTGCTAAAGTTTCTTCACAACTTGGACCCACTGACAAGGTTTTGGATTCTGGTAATTGTCATTACCAGGCCAGAAGCACGAGGTCCTTGCTTTTTCCCATTGTGTGCTATCACCAGTTAGAGATGTTCTCCCTTTTACAGTGCAGTCTTTTAAGTAAATGTCACCAAAAATTTCTAACTGCCTGTCTATTTTTTCTCCCCTAAATCATCTGTCATAATTTCTCTACTCTACTAAAGTACAATTCCTTTTAAGGAGCCAGAAACTGTGGAACTCTGTCTCCAGGTTCAAATCATGTTTATGATATTTCATGTGTAGATGAAGAGTTAGATTAAAATAGTATTGGAGGTTGCAAAAAACCAGCGCCTATTGTCAATTTTGACAATATCAAATTTTTAAGTGCTTGACTATGCCTTCAGCGTTCTTTTAATAGAAATCCTTGAAGATTATTCTCAGGTTTTGGAAAGAAAAGAAAAAATTGGAGAGAAAAATTACAGTGGAGGGATGGAAGCTAAACATGCAGCTACAAAGATTTGCACAAAGCTTCATGCCCAGCCGAATTTTAATGGGGCTTTTAAAAGTACATCCTCAACACAAAGGCAAAGCCATGACAGATTTCAAGCTTTTAATGACTCAAGTTCTTCAGTGAAGACCAAACACACACACGTAAGTGAGACTACTTTCCTTAAGTCTCTCTGATAAATAGCTCATCTTTTCATTTATCAACAAAACCTGTCTGAAGCAAATGCAAAGTATATTTGGGTCTAGATAGCTAAAGTAGGACAACTGAAAGCAGGGTTTTAAAAATGGAAGTTTTGAACAGTGTTCATCACAACCAGTGCTTCTGCTACATCCATTTTACTCCAATACAGTTCAGAGGCAGTGATACACGGTGTCCAACCCCATAAAAGAGAAGGAGAATACGTGTCTTTGTTAAACAATCTATGAGAAAAGAGAGAATAAATTGAAAGGTAAAAGGTTCTTCTACCTTTTGTGAATTACTGTGAATAAAAACAGTATCCAACTACCCTCATTACACACTGATTCCCATCATTCCCATCCGTGAGGGCGTGCAGGAGGGCTGGATGCAGACTGCATATAAACCTCAAACTTCAACAGGCAGCTGTGTGTTTCACAGCTGTGAATATCCAGCAGGACAACTGCCCAGACAGTACCTGTACGGACAGCGGCACCCCGGAGGGAAAGTCACTATTCCTGGGAAGACAGACATGTATCAGTGTAGCAAATGCTTGCACTGCTTTATTTTCCGAGTGCAAAGTATCACTCCTAACACTATCCCTCCTCTCACCTTAACCTACTCAATCAGCATGTTCTGTGCAGTACTGGGTGACTGCTTCACCTACACAACCTGCAGCCCAAACACCATTATCAGAGATCCCACGTAACCACACGCAGCGAAGGGCACGGTCTGGCATTACACTGCTATATTTTCTCTAGTGCTGTTTCTTTAAAGAAAAAAAACATCCACAAATCCCCAAAACACACAGTCATTGTGGTGACCCAGTTGTAACACTGCCCCACAGTCCAGCAGCCCCAGGGAGGTGCTGTGGTCCGAGGTGTGGAGTCACCACCATGGGTGGGAACCTGGGTGGACAGAACTTCTGAAGGTAATTTTTCCACCTGTGAAAATGTAACATTTAATTTGCCCATAAATCAATTTGCCTCCAGTGTATTTCACACAAAGAGAATATCCACTACCTCAAGTCCTAAACACCTTCCAAATTAGGGGAAATGAACCCCCACAACCACATCTAAAGCAATGAAAACTAAAAACCTTTAGAGCTATGTCTTTGCACCCTCCCCCTTCCAATTTAGTTAGTGTCAAAAGAGTAACGAGTAATCAGGAAAATTCCTATTAGGCTTATCTCTCAGTCCACTGGGATCTCTAAATCCTTTATCAGCATGCACAATGAAAAATAAGATAACACCCACACTTGCCCAGACCAGACATGCTCTGATATACATTCACTGAGTGAGTGGAATTACATCTTGTAGGAACTCAGTTTTCCAGAAATCTTCCTGCATCCTCACTGTGCTCAAATCTGGGTGGAAGTATCTAAAGAAGCAACAGTATCTCAGTTTCCAGAGACCTTCAGGGACCCTTTTTATAAACTGCATTTCAACCACTGGTGTATGATCCCATTTGTTCAAGACAGATGTGTTAATGGTCCATAACTTGTGAAAGTCAAATTGCCAGGGCCAGGGGGGCTTCAGGATAATATTCGGGTTCTGGAAAAGCCCCTGTGCCACTTCATCTCACATAAGACTGCAGCCTCTGCAGGAGTCACTCATTTCTCCATTGCAGCAGGTACTCCATTGCTGACAGAGCTGCATCTGCACCAAAGGCTGAGTCATCCCGACTCTGCAAAGCCTTGGTCTGAGGCTCCCAGGTGGCCATGGATTAAAGTTTGTTCTGCACACTGGAATTCACAGGCTCTGTGAACGAAATGCTGAGACCTCTTGACTCTCAGTGAGTGAGATCACCATTATTGCCAACACCAACACAGCTGAGGGAGCAAAGCCCTCCCCAGGACAGGAGACAGGCTTGGAGAAAATCAAGATTCAGTGGGCTGGGACCCTCCAACATCACGTGGCAATAGCTGCTTCACGTCTTTTTTTGTGTACAACAGGAAGGCAGAACAGTCGCAGTGCTAAAAGATCAGCAACTGTGCCCATCCACATGGTGGAGCATCCCCTGCATGGATATTGCCACCAGGAGGAATGCTTTGCTCTTCATCCTTTTCATACTCAACTGCTCAGAGAAATCACACAGAAAATCCCATGTGAAGCAAAATACAACTTTAGTTTACTATTTTATGCATCTCTAGATCAGAACTGTATAATTAGCTGCCAGCAGTCAATGCCTAATTAAATAGAGAATGAAAATAATAAAGAAAAAAAACCTAACAACCTAAACCAACCTAAAGTCATTAACAAAAATGACAAGATTGGTTTGCATGAGAAATATTCACCAGAAGAAGTGAAAAGGAAAGAGTACCAGGAGCATAAATACTCTGGAAGCTCATCACTTGGTCACCTAATGAACAAATTTCCACCCAGCACAAGAAAGCACTGGAAAATCTGGAGAAGCCACAAACCTCAGGAAATTCTGCAGAGATTAAATCTCCTGCTAAAGTCCAGGAAAAAGTAAAAGAGCTCATTCATCTTTGCCTATAAAACATAAATCCCTGGGTTAACCTGAGCCACAGCAGAATGAAAGGGTTCACAGGGAGGAATTTCTCTTCTGGACACAAACTGGCTTCAATAAAGCAAAATGGAAAATTTTTCTGTAACAGCCTGTGCATATTACTCCAAGGGCAAAAAGAAATATGTTATGCACTAATATATCCAGCACTGGCTACTGCTGGAGGCAGAATGTCAACCACAAAGGGCCAATAGACTGATCCCATATGACAATCCTATATTTCTGTGTATTTAACCATATAATTAAAACCTGCTGCTGCTACACATACTAATTAGATGGACAGCATTTATTTCAGGAGTCAGCAGCCCCTTGACTGACAGCGTGGCAGCTCCAGGTGCCTACAGCAGCCAGGGAAAGGCTTTGCTGTTCAGAGATGTCAGTGCTGGCTCATCCGAGACACCCTGGGAGGGCTGGGTGGGGGGTTAACAGCCATCTCCACTCGACTGCATAAGTACCATTAAAATCACCACAGACTGGATTGCTCCAGCCATAAGAGACACTGCCTGTAACCTCCTGGCAAAGCACCAGTGTCAAAGATGAAACATCCACTGGGGCCTCAGCAGAGAATGCTCAACAGTAAGTCTGAGAAGCTGTAACACAGGATTTTAGCTAATTAAAGTTCACATCCCTGTTTCCGGGGTCAGTACAGTGTCCAGTTCTGATCATTTCTACAGCTGGTGCCATTTGCAGTTTGGCAGTACATTCTAAAGCAGATTAATCAATGTACAGGAAAATCTGCACTGAGGAAAGAACACAACTCATGCTGATCTAATTTATCTACCCCTCCACCCATGCCCCCCAACATCACAAGTGCATATCTGCAACCAGAGAAAAAAAATAATTCAATCTTGCCTCCAGCTGTATCTCACTAAGCATGTCCCCCACCCACACCCCCAGAACACAGCCTCAGCACCCAGGGAAAGACTCTTGCAGACCTTTGGTCTTCAGACTTCTCATGGCCATTCATGTTTATCATTAGCCCTCCCAGTTTTTAAGAAAAGACAAAAGACACTTCCACATAGGAAACAGCAACCACAAACCATACAAAAGCAGCATCCTCTGAATTGCAGAACGACACAAGCATCAAAGGCTCAGGGAAATTTCACCACTCTTGAACGTGTGGAACTCACAAGGGAATACCTGGTCTCAGTGAAGTTACACTGACCACACATGTTCATTTACACATCAGCCTGTGCTTTAACCTAATTGCTTCCTGCACACATAAACTCAGAGGAAACACAGTTCATCTCAGACCTCAGCTGATTACAGCAACTCACTGGCCACTGCAAACCCTGTGGGCCTGGGCCAGAGCTGGACCGGCTGCTCCACAGGGCAGGACAACCTTTGGGCATATGATGTAGTTCAGTTCCCTGGATCCCGATAATCCCTGCCACTCAACTGCCTTCAGGAAACGAAGAGCTGTAATCACCACGCTGCCTTTTAACTGGAAAGACAGCGTTAGATTTCATCAGCCATTTCACTGTCACACTGCATTGTCCGCCAAGGATAATGAGCCCAACGGCTCTGCCGCTCCCACCGCTTTAGTTTGACAGGGAACATATTATTCCATGGCACACGATGACAGGAGCCTGTCCGGGAGCTCGGGGAGAGCCCACAGACGCTTCCAGAGACAAGGCACACCTGTGTCTCTGCTCCTGTGTTACTTCTTGTACATTTGTATTGAGGTTTGGGCTTGAGCTCTTACAGCAGAAGCTTGCAACCCTCATGGAAACAAAGACACAGAGAACACTTCTTTAAGGGTTTCTCTGGCTAAATAAATAAATTAAAAAAAAATAGATAATGATTAAAGTATTCCTTGAGGGGAAAAAAATGTTTTGTTTAGTAGGAACTGCTGGGTATCTGTAAGGGAAGTGATTTTTGGTTGTAACTTGCCTGACCACGGTTTATGTTTTTTGCTTCATTTTGGTTCATCCTGGATATTACAAAATTGTGTTGTTTATACTCAGCACTCATTTTCACATTTCTAAGACATATTAATAGCTGAGCTATAGCACTGCAGTGAAGTGTTAACTGAATTTTCCCAGCATCTCTCCTCACCTTTCCACTCTCCACTGACGAAAAAATTTTTTCCAGCTGAGTTCAGCAAACCTGAATTTCTGAGTGAAAGCAGCAAGACCTCACACTGAGTCACAGCCAGCTTAGGTACAAACAGTTCCAAAGCAAATTAAAAACAAACAAACAAAGCGAACAACAAAATCTGGGATTCTTATTTACAAACTGTTCGTCTGGAATGCTGGGTGCTGACTAGGGAGAAAACAGAGTCAAAACATTTTTAATTTGTGAAATGTTAGCAAAATTTACCAATAGGGGCTACTAAGCTATGTGCAATCACAAGGCACTAATATACACCAGCAGAACAAGCCTAGCTCCAAGTTCAGTGACACTGGGATAAATCCAGTCTCAATTTACAGTGGCATCACTAGGAAGCTCTGTCCTTCCAAATCTATCCAACAGTAAGCAGGAAGAATTTTAGTTGCAGTGAACACAAATCAAGGAGGACCCATCCATCTACACCCTGTACCACTCCTGCCTGCTCTGCCTGGATGCACTGAACTGGACAGCATCATTACCACACTGCATCACCCTCCTTTCTGCACTGCAACATAATATTGCAATTATTTAATCCTACATTATGTTATCCTGAGCTCCCTGCCCACACATGGCTTCCAGAAAGCAACTCACATGTAAACCATACAGCAAATATTAGTCCACACATTATGTAAGCAATAATCTGGATAGCAGGGGGAAGAAAAAAAAAAAAAAAGAACAAATCCATAGCATTAGTAGGCTGGCTAAGTGCCCCATTTCCAAGGAATGTCAATTTGCTGGTTACCTGAACAGCACAGGGATTACAGATTTCACCCACACTGACAGATGGCATTTTGCAGTTTTGATCCGTGACATGTTTAAAGGAATGCATTCACGGAGCAAGACACATGAGAAAGAGTAAAGGACCTGAGAGAGGGAAACATGGGCTGCATTAAGCATGCAAGATCCAAGCATGCAAGGTTTCGCTCTGCTGTCACACCAGGATTGATCCCATTAACTTCCATGGGGACAGGCCCGATTTGCTCAGTTGTAAACAATCAAAATGAGGCCTGTGGATCGAGTCCAACAGAGCAATTCATTTTCAGCACGGCAGGCTCCCAGGGCTCCAGCAGGGCCATACCCCCACTTAGGGCCAGGCACACTGCAGGGATTTGCCAGAGCGAGCCCTGGTGTCCCCAGAGAGGCCGCTGGCATCGCAGCACAGCTCCTGCATCACCAGGATAATCCTGCTTTCATTTATCCAGGTCCTCATCCCAAGCATTGTAGGATGAATAAGGTAACTTTACTTGTGATGTGGGACCAGTTAACCAGCCCTAGGTCCAAGCTGTCCCCCTCACTGGTTAAACAAATAAAAACCACGAGGAGCTGCATAAATGTGACACGGGTTCTTACTGTTCCCTAGGCAGGCAAGTATCACCCTGAGAGTTGTTCAGAGGTGAGTGTGCAAGGGCAGACACAAAACACAGCACCACTAAGGATAAGGTTAAATACATGAATTAAAGTGTGCTACTGAACATCACATCCTTACATGACAAGGAAAATTTCCACGGTTGTTGTTTGAAATCTAAACAAAACACACCTTTATTTGCGCTTAATTTCACTGTCTCTCTTTCCTCTGTATTGTCAATGGCTGCATGAGAGCTGCTGGCTAGAAACTCTCTGCTCTCATGTCCATATTTCACTTGCTGGCTTTCACAATAGTTTAAAATTTTGTCCATTTTTGAGCATTATATAAGCCACAGTGATCAATCATGAGGTAAAGGATACGAGGTAAAAATGCAATAAACATTAGTGCTTGACAGCTGCTTGGTGACCCATGTGGGACCAGCTGATGGCATTACTCCAGGACTTAATAGAGAAGCTTATACCTTCAGATTAACATTAATTGGCATCCTCAGGGCAGCACAAGCAAAGAGGCCAAGGACCAAATGGGCCACAAAAATTCAGCAAATCATTTCTCCCTCAGCCAAGGGGGAGGCAGACGGGCAGCCTGCAACAGAGAAACTTCTTTGTTATTCCCAGGCGGGGGCAGGTACACAGACAGTGCCCTGACAGGTCTCTGCAGAGGGTGACAGATGAGTTCATACACAATGAAATTTTAAACAAAACAAATCACAATAATATAAAAGATAGAGAGAGCAGATTGCCTCTGATGTGACCAGAGACATCCTTTGAGGATGCTAATGGAGCAGAGAATTGATTATAAAGCTTGCCTTTTTTGCAGCACACACAGTAAGAACAAGTACTTGAATCAAACATGAGCATGCATAAAGATCCCCTTCCCTGGAAGACAGCTTTAGACTCTAGATTTTTGGCAACGAGATGTGCAAAACACTAAAATATTTATCAAACAGTTTTGGGCCAAAGACCCAGGCACAGGCTCTGCACTATTTTGACATGGGTCTCTTGTGGCAAACCAGGGAGCTCTTGGTACATCCGAAACTATCAGCTCCTTACATTGGACTCTGTTAAAACTAGAGATTTTAGTTCTTCTCGCGACAGGATTCCTTTTAAACACAGCTGTTAGGAAGCTAACACTACTGACTTCTCTCTCCCTCTTTATTTGGAGTTAGGAGGAGGTTTTTGTTTGGTTTCTTCTCAGATAATTCTGGCAACTTCCTCCTCTGGACAGGAGGCAGCACAGTAACACATGGTCTTGTGCCTCAACACCTGGGCATCACGAGGGATTCTCAAACAGTCAGACCCCATGTGAAAACCTGCCACTCTCCCACATACATACACAAAAATATATCAACTTGTTTAAAAAAGAAAGTTTCAGACTTCCTTAAGCTCTCAGGATCCAGGTCACAGGAAAACTGTCTGTCACACATTTCCCAGCTTCTGACATGTCAGCATTTAAATGCTCACAGCAGGAGCCTGCTTGCACCTGCTGCTTTCCCCTCTCCTCCTCACCCCCCTTGCCATCCCAGAGGCAGTGACAGGTTTGGCACCGTGACACAGAAGCAAAAAGCACCTTTTCCTTGGAGCCAGTGCCATGACAATGTAAAAGCAGTCCTCGATACCCAAGGAGCCAGGCTATGCAAGTCAATTCAGTATTTAAAAATAAAAAAATGCTGACCAAGAATCATTCTCCCAAAACTACTTTGTATGCAACTATGTATCAGTATCCAATTAATTTAGGAGATGGAGTATACTTTGCAGAGAAACCAGTCCCATGGGTAGTGATGCTTGTACCAAGAGATCAGCAGGGAATGTGGGGGAAGGAAAAGGGTTAGGGAGAGTTGCCGGGCTGCTGTTGAAGAAAGAAGCTTTGATCTAAGACAGAAGGAAAAAAAATAAAAATTAGGCATCCTTTAGACTATACCAGCATGGTTTATTTATCGAGCTAGAACATATTACAACCATACTGATTGCTTTGAAGTTCCCTGGCCTGTGTCAACTGTTTATTTATGATTCCATAATTGAGTTATGTCAGAAATGCCAGCCTGGGAATTAGACTGCTTCCTAAGGGACAAGGAACACGAGTACGTTTTAACTCCGTGGTGCTTCACTGTGGGCTGTCAGGATGCACCGGTTTCTGTTCCAAACTGGGCTGCTCTTCCCTGAGGGCTGAAAGATGTTGAGTGCTTCATAACAATGACACTAATAACTTGATCAAGAGAGGAAAAAACTGCCACTGTACAAACCAGCATCTGCCAGCTGCGCTAGATCAGCAATGCCCATTTCACCCGGGGTATCAGGAACATATGGAGGCTGATGCTGCTGGTCAAGGGTGGGAACAGAGCTCCACCAGAGTCATGATACTAAGCAGTGCCAGTCAGAAGCGAAATATTATGAATTTTTTTTTAAAAAAAAAGGTGCCAGGATTTTCCCCTCCTACCATGCTCCAGCCATAGGGAAAACAAACAAGCAAAAAAAACCCCAAGCCACAGAACAAAACCAACCCCCTCACATTCCACGCACAGCAAAACCCATCTAAACTGAGCCCACAAAAGATTTGTTTCTATGGGTGATCTGTTCCCATCAGTGCCAGGCAGCTCCTTACAACACATCCTAGGGCTTTTTGCATTCCAGCTTCTGGCTGAATATTTTTAAAGTATGCTGTTTTCATAGATGTTGTTTCCCAACTTCTGTTAGCTTTCTTCTGGCAATATATTATCAAATATAACTCAGTCATTAACAATCATGCTCTTTCCCACTTAAGGACTAGTCTTTCACAGCACTACACCCACTCCTCCCTCCTCACAACATAGGTGAACACAGGCATTTCTATTCCTCCTGATCTCCTTCCTTCCCCCCAGCACTCATGCTGCAATCTGCCTCCATTGCTTCCCTTTCTTCCATTCTGTACTTGGACCAAAATTCCAAGTACAGAAAAAAAATATTCCACTGTGCAAAGCCATCATTATCCCTTTCTCTCTTCATCATACTCTAGAGATACTGAACATTACCAAGAAGCCCTAGTTATTTTTTAACTGTTTGCTCACTTTCTTCTTCACAGTAAATTCTGCAGTTCTCAAAGTATAGTATCCCATGAGTTTAATAAGCCTACTTACATCTATTAGAGGTCATTATCAACAAGGGATTCACAAACACCAGTGACTGTGCCCCAAAGCCCTTCTGTGATGTGGAGGAAGTGCATCTAATTTTTGAAAGACGAACTGGGGCTCAGGGAACAAGGTACATGATTGTTGTCTCAGACAGGAAGGAACCCAGGTTTGTAGTCTGAAAATAACTTTTAAAACAAACAAAAAACAAAAGACTGACAGCAAAAAAACCCCAATGTAAACAAAACCCCAAACAAACAAATGAAGAAAACCCACACAATCATTTTCTCTCATGCACTTTGTGTTTATCAAGGAGACATCAGTTAAAATACGTGAACTGCAACTAAATCCACAACATCTAGTAATAACCAGTCTCCTCTTTAAATGAGAAGATGGTTTCTGCTCCACTCAAGTGCTGTTTCCAAGGTACAACAGGACCAGGACATTCAGAGTCACTGGGTGTCCCCAGTGAGGGAAGCTGGACATGGTACATGCAGCTCTTTTAATTGTGTCTCATTCAGTCTTCAAAGTCCACATCAACTGCCAAATCCCATTTCTTCTGGGCTTTGAAGTACTTATATCCTAACTTCAAAAATCTCTGCCACAGTCCCTCATGTCAAATCATGGCTCACCAGCAACAAATGCCATCAGCCTGACCCTGCTTTCTCTTCTCCTGCAGGTGGCATGGATTGACACTGTGGTTCTAAGTATGCCCAGTAAAATCTCATATTGTAGATTTTAAAGTATTTCAAACTCTTGTAATTCACGTTTTTTTCCCCCTTTCATAACCATATAACATTTTGGTACATTGACACTTTTCTAATTCATCCTTCATTAAAAAATAACTCCATCTTCAGTCTATCTTTTTGTACAGGAGGAAGCTGCCAGAATTTGAAAGCCCTCTCTCAGCTAATTCAAGAGTATATTTGATGAGCACTGGCAAGTCCAAACCCAACAAAATGCTTTGAGCTTGAGATATTCTAATATTCTAGAGTGTAACCCTGAGTCCCACAGCCCTGGACATCCTAAACCTCACGGGTTTTGTGCTCCAGTATTCATCACCTCCTTTCTCCATTTATCTTTGGCACAAGAAACGTGTCTGAGGAAACTGCCTTTTTCTTAACCTTTCTCTTAATGGATGACATTCCATTGTATATTTCCACAAGTAACTGAGGGAAGTCTCACTGAACCACCTCTCCCTTTTCCAGACACGCAGGTGTCTCTGGACGCATCTGAACGCTGAGAGAGCAAACGGCTCTTCTGTTTGTGATTCAGAGTGCTCAGAAATGGCTCTGCTCTCTGGGGCAGGCTTGCAGAGCAGAAATGGTGATGAACCAGAATTCAATTATGTAATGAGAAATTGCTTTAATTAGCCAGTTAATTGACTCCTCAATTGCAATAAGGAAAATACTTGTTTTTACAAGGCACAGTATTTTTTTCCTAAGGGCTCCCAGCAATCAGCTCCACATCTCACTTCCTGTCCACGTCAGCTAAAGCCAAAAAGGATCCAAGAGCACTGGCACGTACTGGAGAATCTCACCTGTGATTACTGTTCCAGAGCAGCTCCAAAAGAAATCTGTAAGAGCTGGGCAGAGGTGCAGAATAGCACTGGGGTAATGAATGACTCTGCCTCTGGTGGAAAGAAGCCTGAACTTGAGGCAGGCCTGAAATGCAAGTGAATTGAGCTGCCTTAATGCTGCCTTCTTTGTACTTTTGTCCAAAGTGTCCCAACTCAAAAGGACATGGATTTTTCTACACAAGTGAGATCCAAGGTGCACACAATCAAGAGAGGTGCTCAAATGTCAAAGAAGGGGTACACGGAGCCTTGGCAGATGTCCCAAAGACACAGTTCAGGGCCAGTTATGCAATGATGTAGTTCCAGGTACCTCAAAGATGAGCAGGAGAGGTCATCTAGGTCACTTCTGCAGCACAGTGAAACCAGTGCCTGGTCTGGGATTAGAATACTGCACATCAAGACCCAAGACAGATGGCAGAATTTAGCCAGAAAGCCAGCCTCTGTTTACTGCAAGTTTGGATTTGGCAACTCATTTACTGAGCAGGTAAAATTCTACTCTGAAACAGAGAAAAAGAGAACATGACTCTTGCATCAAGCAGTGCATTAGCAAAAAGGAATTCCCTGTTCTGGAACAGGAGGGACTGCAGTTAGTCACCAGCCTTCGCACAGCAGTGACAATGAAGAAGAGATAAAGGGTCAGACTGGAATGAACCACCTGTCTGTCCCAGATTCCTGCACTGTGGTTACCCCCTGCAGAGCTACAAGAGCTTATTAAGAATACTTCTTGTAGCACAGAACCATTACCACACTGGTAGTTCCTAAAATCTTCCATCTTTTCTCTCCTCCTATCCTGTCCCATAAAGCTGCTGTGACGAGGTTCCCTGGTGTCCTACAGCATAAACCTCTACACAGATGTCTTACCCATGGTGAGTTTTCACAGGATCAGCCTCTGTCCTTGGGGTCAGTCAGCTTTGAGGTCAGTCTGCCTTTCCCTTCACCGGGACAGCCTTCACTCTATGGGTTCTCCCACAGCTCCCATCGGTGCTGTGCTGTGCCAGTGCCCTCCCCTGGGAGGTGACCTTAGGTCTCATGCACTTCACCAGCCTTCTCTCCTCTGCAGCCTTGCAGCAGGTCAGCACCAGGAGGCAAGTAAGTAACCGTAAAGGAGCATTGTAAAGGGCAGGCTGGTGAGCTCTGTGACATTTTAAACATCTGTTTAATAGCAAGGGATAGAAGCCGGGATGAATGCAAAGCAGCAGGGCACCTTGCCTGGATAGAGGGCTGGGTCTGACAGCACCTTTTAAACACCAGAGAAAACATCTTACCTTGGTGTTGTGGTGAAAGGGAGGGTAAAGATAATCAGTGGTGTTGTATCTTCACTAGAGATCACAGGGGACTTGAGCAGAAATTGCAATTATTTATATACAAACTCCTCTTGTAGGAAACCTTAGACAGGGAACATCTGTATGTTTGATTAGGGCTGACATTTTAAACTAAAGCCAAACACTCTGTAATAACACTAAAATCAACTGCAGTGTAATAAGTAGGTCCCTGGTTTTGATGCAGACATGCCAAGAATTATTTTGGCCCAGTGTTCTGCAGCTAAAGCAAGGAATCACCAAAAGAATGTCCTTCAGGATTTGAGCAGCAGCAGCTCCTGCTGGAGCCTGCAGAAAGCAATACACTGAATATCTGGGCAAGTGGCTCCCACACAGGGGCAAGAATGCCAGGTGGGATCACAAGTCAGATGAAATTCAGCTGCAATAGAACAGTTTGCATCAGACTCTTGATACAGAAGCGCCCAGAACCTGCCCAATTCCCTCTCTCAGACACTGTCTGAGGGTCCCTAACATATCTGGTACCAAAGAACACAAACCACCTTCTTCCTAGGAGACTCTGTGATCAAATGCCCCAAATACATTATATACTGCACTAAACTGAGTAAACCAGGCTTAATTACAAATTACTATTAAAATATGTGGCAGATCTTAGATATTTGTCCTTTTTGCCCAATGACATTCCTTTCTTTAGCAAAAACCCAGTATTTCCATGACAGAACTTCTGTCATTACAGTTTTCCTTCTATTCAGAATACACTGTCAGGATTGATTCTGCACTAAGTCACTCCTTGAACCTTTATAACACCAGATACTCAAGGATTGAATGTGGCAGCCTTTTAAAAAAGTGCAGACATTGCCACAGATGAGTTAAAGACTGGAATAAATGTCATGTCTGAGGTGCTTACACGGAAATTTAAAATAGGCAAAATTAAATTACCCATGAGAAATACAGCCTGAAACTCTGACCTGAATTTGGTTAGAAAGTTTGCTTTGTCCAACTTACTCAAATCAGGAGTGCAAGATGGAAAGGTAGGAAGGTTGGGATGATACAAATGACAAAGCAGGCAGAGTAATACATAGAAAGCTCTGTGCCAAAATGCAGAAGGTGCTATACTGCATCTGCTAATAACTAACACAAGATGGGTGTTTCTAAGAACCCCTGCAAATATCCTGGGAGACCAAAGCATGCAAAAAAATAAAGATTCACTGGGTGACCAGCAAAAGATTAACAAAACCATTGCAATTTTACAGAAGTAATAAAGAATGGAAAAATAATCTGCAAATCTCAAAAGCAGTCCAATTTCTTCAGTTATAAGTGCATTACTGTATCAAACCAAGCCATAACCTAAAACAGAACAGCAGAGGTACTTTTGGGGCAGAAAACCTATTAGATGACAGGAGGCTGACTCCATAAACAGCCCTGTGGTATGGCCAGCACGTGAAGCAGTCCAGTCCTCATCACCCTACTTACAAAGCAGAGGTCCATCAGTTATGGGACAAGCCAGGGCATTTGAATGTCCATGACCAAAGGCCTCCATCCTCCCTGGGCACAACCCCATGTGCCATTTTGTACGGGCCACACAAGCTCTCCCCACAAAGCCACTTCCCTGTGCTTGTTCGCAGGCAGCCCCCATGCACTGAGGTGACTCCTCCTGGCAGACCCTGTGGCTCAGTCCATCCAGTGCCTCTGCCCCTGGCACTGGGGCACAGAGAGGCAGCAGCAGAGGAACCAACACTGAGGAAGAGGAAGGAGCATGTGTCCAGCCTCCAATGAGCATTTCTAAAGGAGCAAAGGCTCTGGGTGCACAGACGGCGCTTTGCACTTCACAGCAAAGCCTCATCCAGGAAAGGAGAGCTGACAGACAGCATTGTGTGTGCTGCACGGGGCCACATTCATGGAAACAAGGAAAGAGAGGCGGGCGACCCCTCCAGAGCCAGCAGAGCCGTCTGTTCATTTCCCTGTTTGTTTGCTCTTTCAGCCTTAAACGCTTGAGCAGATTTACACAAGTAAGTGCACTCAAGAAGTGGGCAAACTGAATATGAGCACTAGGCCAACTGGCTGCAGTGTCCAAGAAACAGAAAATGGTATCAATCCCCTCAACTGGAGACCAAAAGCGCTGCCTGTGCCCCAGTGGGGTCCCCTCCCATCCTTCTGTGGAGCTGCATGGCACAGGGGGCTGGCTGAGATACCTACCAAGGCTGCCCCCCTGCCCACAACTGCCCTTCCATATGCAAGGGATGAGCAGTTGTTGGCAGGAGCCTAAGGCAATTAGTGGAGAAGGAAAATAAGGTTCTGGGAAGCAATCTGCACTTGAAAGTTTACCAAAATAGTTCTCCCCAAATACTTATTCCAGAAAAATACTGCAATAGATTTGTTAAAATACCTGCCCCTTCTCTAGGCAAACTCTGGGTTACCTCAAAAAGGTGCCTCTTCCATAGGCAGCAGTCAACATCCATCCCTCTGGGAATGCTGCTGCTGCTTAGGGCACCCCTACACTACAGCAAACCCAACACAGTTTGAAATGCAAACAACATCATTTTAGACTTCTAAACCATCAAAGTCAGGAGTTTGCAGTGAGAACACTGCCTTCATGGGTGTTTGTGCATGTGCACACAAAAGAAGATGGAGAGTCCAGGAATGAAAATGAGATTTCAAAAATGCTGAAATCCTGCAGCTTGCATGTCCTCCCCTGTCTGTCAAACCCAGTTCCTCAGGAATACATTTACAATTCCTAGACAACTGCTCATCAAACCCAGTGCATGTTTTTGTGATTTTTGACAGTTAGAAGAGCATATATTTGTTCAAGTTTATTTTTATAGTGTTCAACACTATATACCAAAGACTCTGTAGTATGGAAACCAACAGCGTTTTCTTCTACCCAGCTGTAGCTTTTACCGTGCACGGGAGAATGGAGAAAAAGATACCTGTTCACATCTTCACATCCTCTGCTTTCTACATGCAGTTTTCATGTCAGTGAGAACAGAACTCTGTCTGCCAGAGAATACGAGTGAAAGATGAGCTGTCCTCCAAAAATGAACCATCTACTGCTTTCTCTTAGACCACTGAAGTTACATGATAGATCCTCATCACTGACAGAAGCAGTTGCTTGATAATTATTAATTCATGTAAAACTGAATTGAACTGGAAGATAAAGCACCTGTACCTGTAACTCACATCTAACCCCAGGCTCCCTCATAACCTCCCAGCATCTTCCAGACCTGTCAGCGGCCATGGAGACTTTGCCCATTTTGTTGTTCCAGTGCCCTTTCCCTTTAGCACAGGATGCTGTCCAGGGCCAGTTTCAAAGGATATCAGGGTCCACCCGATTTTGTCCCTATTATTTTCAGCTCTCTGTGCCAGCAATGAGCCTTTCCCCCAGTGTGATAGATAAGATCTATCTACAATCTGCAAATTCTTATAATTCTCCCTGCTGTCATTGCTCCAGGCATAATCTTGAAATATTTGTGTTGCCATAAATAGCACACACTGCATTATCTAGACAATATATGTTTTAAAAAGTTATGTTGCGGCGTCAAGCACACAAAGGAGTTTTACAACCTCAGTTCTGTCCTTGTAGGTGTCCAACACATTCACTAATGAACACAAGAGTTTTATGAGGGAGATCAAGACACATCATATAATAGATGAACATAATCCCAGAATAGAAGAACATATAATTTCAAGCAGTATTCACAAGCACACAGACATTCTTGCATATGTTTTTTTCCCTTTGGCAGTAACATAGGCCAGCATTTTAGAAACATCCTGCTAGTCTTATAAAACAATCCGACAAAAGGAAAATACAATTTTTATCTCAACAAAACCTGAAAAGAACTTTACAGTAGGACTTTCTTGGTCTGCAGGCTTTCTTCCTGTTGGATTTCAAATGCCTGCCACAAACAGAGGAAGAGGGAAAGGTCATTAGCACCCTTCTCACAAACCATGGGAATCCTTTAAATGGAGTTGAAAAGCATTAGGCATTCAGGGCAGCAGCTACTGCTGGGTTTGCCCACAGCAGACTTGCCATGTTCCACAGGTTTTTTCCCAGCTGCCATGGTAGATTCTCCTCCTCTGCTCTCCCAGTTCAGCACCAGACAGCTCTCTATAAGCCACTGCTTGACACATGTGACACCAGGCAATCCAAAATCATCAGGTGTTTCATGCTGTCACGGCTACTGCCTTCACCTGTCTGACCTGGCCTGGAATAAACTAATTCCAGAATATCCTAAGGCCAGGCTTTGATCTAACAACAAATAACTCAGTCCCAGAAATGCAACAGCAAGCAGGTTCTCTTAGGCCTTTAGAGGCTAACAATATTTCCAAGGGTTCTTTCAAATTTTGGTCAAGAGTTGTCCCAAACGCACAGTAGTACAAATACAATTTTTTTAATTCTCAAGGAACTCCATAAGGAGGTGGAAGACGCCTAACTAAAGCTGCAGCCACCCTGCCCCTCCTCTCCAACATGGACCCCCCTCTGCCCTCTCCCCAGCTCCTGTCTTGCTGTGTCTGCCTCCTCATCCTTCTTTCCTGGTGCCAAAGTCTCCTGACAGAGCCAGCTCCCATTCACTGCACCTGTCACCAATGCAATGTGACGGACCCCAGGAACCGAAACTAAGGGTGTCCTCTTAACTTTTAACTGAGCTGCACTTCATGTCCTCTCATGCTCTTCTAAAAACCACCATTTTCCCATTCCAGTGACTCAGCTCAGCCAAAACAGTCAAACCCCAGGCTGCATCCTAGAGATGCCCAGAAAGCCACTGCCATCTCCAGAGGCAGGAGCTGGTGAACAAGGACATGAAATTCCCTCGGTATTTCTCATGACAGATGTGTGTTCACCCTCCCTGAAGGATCAACAGACTAAAACAGCCAAGGGAAAAGAGACTTAATGGAGACCAGCAGTCCTGCAAACAGGCCATAAATAGAGTCTGCAACATCCTGTAAAACTCAAACCCAGTTGAGTTATGCCAACATATCCCAGCGCTGGCTTAAGGTCTTACAGTCTGAGGGTTCATCACTTGCACACCCACATTTCTGTGCAAACAACCACAGCTGCTCGCCCAGCAGCAAGGATTTCATGCCCTTCAGCCAAGTACATTTGAACCAGCAGGGTTTGAAACTCCATGGCTTGTTTTTCTCAACAAACAAAAACTTCTTGGCTTGACAAAACTCTCAATACACATCAAAAAAGACTCAACTGCATTAAGCATATTTCAGAGGAGCATGGGATATACAATGTAGGGATGAAGATCTGGCCAGAGAAGGTAAGATAGAAAATAATAATTAAAGGAATCAGGCACCTCTCAGTAATTCTTTTGGATCCAAATTCAGTAGTTACTGACACATTTTGAAGCACTTATAAAAGGGAATGAGATCCCAAAGAAAAGGGCACTGCTTCCAAGACCTCCACAGCCTTCAAAATCACACAGTAAAATGAGCAGGAATATGTCTGAGACTGGGGGGTAGTGGGAAGCCTGAAATTGAAAAGTCATTCTGCTGAATATGCAAAAATATTTGAGAAGCAGTATAAAATCTAGTAGCAATCCAGAGCCTTACTGCAAGCTATTAATTTTTTCTAGTAGTTTACCATAGTAAAAGCTTTTTAGAGCAGGAGTGTGTTTTGCAGTGTCCACAGAGAGCAATGCATCATGCAGGATGTTCCTGGAACTTCAGCAAAAATGTCTTTCTGCCTACTGGACTGCCAGGAAACCATCTAGTTGCTAAAAATCATCCTTCTGGTTAAGAGAAAGGAGCAGCACACAGAAAAGACAGACCACAGGGTATCACTGTGCACTGGGATTCAAGAAGGGACTCTCGCTCACTGGAGATTTCATACAAGCTATTTTTCCAGCTCTGCTGTCATGGTTTGAGAACCCCAAAATCCAATTCCCTAGTCTAAGCCCCCTCTCACATCTCAACCCAATGCTAATTGCTTGGCAGGTACAGTCTGGGAGGCACCTTTACCCTCCCATGATTCAGCGTGGTCTTCCCTAAAAACATTCATAATTTCCTGCACAGAAAAGAAAAAATAAAACCTGTTTTGGGATCTCAAGATTCGCTGGGGATGCCCCACTCACAGGGCATTTCTCTGGTCAGCCAAAAATTCAGGCTGCTGTATCAAGGAGCAACATCTTTATACGTTGGTGTTGTAGGATTCAAGTGTTTTTACAAAAAAAAAAGGAACTAAAAACACCCCCAACCCAACAACAACAAAACAACCAACTTTAAACATAGTGAGCCTACAGAGAGCAATAAGGACCCCTGGTAAAAGAGCCCTAGTTACAGTGTGTGACCTCAAAAGGCTGCTGAAAAGAATCCTCCAACCTACCCTGCTTTTATGGTTACTGAAAAGAATGGGGACAGGGGGCAAGGGGGGAAGAAAAAGCACAGCAAACTAAGACCATCCAAGGTGAACAGACTGGTGTCTTTTAAACCTGATGACCCATCAGAAAAGGCTCCTGACTGTTCACATCCTACTCTCTTGTAACAAAGGTGTGCACCAGAAGCCTTCTCCTTTTCAGGAGTTACCAGAATTCTGGGTTTCTTTTTTAAGGATCTGATTTTCTATATATCTATTGTAAAGCCCGGGTTCCACCTTCAAATAAAAAGTCAATCACAGTTTGATCCCAGAAAGGCAAGAGCATCAGGGGGCTATATAATTTAGAGCCATCTGTTCCCACTCCCTCTTCCTTTTGCTCATAACCAGGGAGAAGCCACCCCCCTCATCTTAGCTCCATGTGGCTTTTCCATCCCTCTCCAGCTTACCTGACTTCATGGCTTCTCAGGCTCCACTCCTCCTGTGCCTGTGGGCTTTTCTTCCTCCCTCCTCCCCACTGATCAGTGTTATTAAACACACCTGTCTGCCCCTTCCTCCAACTGTTATTCCATTTGTATTCACACACTGTCCAGGCACACATGCTGCTAGTTAATGCTAACTATATTAAATCACTACTGGTAGGTGCACTGATGAGCAGGGAAAGAAAATAACATTGTCCAGCTGGGATAAGATGTGCTGACCCAGGGCTTGGAAAGCAGCTCATCCACACGGCGCCCACAGGCACTCCTGGGAATCTGGGTCACCCTGTCACCACGTGCTGGGAGCAGAGCCTCAAACGACACAGGAGCAGCAAAATGGGATTCAGCTCCTCACCACCACCAGAGCTGAAGCTTGAAATGAAGCAAGAGAGGCATAAATTATAAAGGCAATTGCATAGTGATGCATCCACAGAAGTTTCCTTTCCTCGTGTTTCCGAAGAGAACACGTTCTCTCTGCATGATGCATTGGCAGCTCATGCCCCAAGGTACAGATCTGAGTGTGACACAGAATGGGTGAGACACTTGTTCAGAGCTTGTGCAGCCCCTCCAATCTCCTCCTTGCTGCAAAGTTTGTAAGAAAATCCTGGTTTCTCTCCAACACGTATTATTCCTATTATTTTAAGCACACTCCCCTTCACGATCTTATCTAAAACTGGGAAAACTGTGCAATGTTTTCTTTGCTGTCAACAACTGTTCAAAATTCCACATTAGCAATGTTGAGAGCCTTAGTGTAACAGCTCCCTCTTAATATTTTAAGCACAGAATGAGATTAGTAGTATAATACAAACAACAGTGTGTATCCAATTCCCAGTTCTGCTGGAGAAACTCATGGAGCTGACTTCAAAACTGGAAAAGTCTGCAAAAACATACTTAATGATGAAATGTTCATTTGTCTTTCTTTTCACAGTTCTTTCAAAAAAGATACTTCAATGATCAATGTGCTGCTGCCATTTTCTTTACAACCACTCTTTAGAAAATCAAAATAGTGACAATAAAGATCCATATCCAGAAGAAAAGACAAACTAAATGAAAATAAAGCACACCTTCAGAATCACATAATTAGTATACGTGTATGTGTATACATATGGATAGTCTTCTCCCTTATAAAGGGAGGAAAGACATAGTTTTGTCATCATTATTTGAAGTTATACAACCTTTATTTTAAGTGAAGCAGTAGAACACAAAGTTAAGCTTAAATGGGAATTTAATCCACACCATACATAAAATAAAAAATCTGAAGCAAGGGTGAGATGGTTGAAATATTTTTTCCTTGCAAGGCAAGATGGTTAATAAGTGGTTTTTTTGTAAAAACATGTTTCACTGTAAAATTTGGAAGGGCTTGGTTTTCTCCTGAGCTAGATTCAGCCAGTGTATACATAAATCTTCCCTCTCTAGAATAACAAAACATGCCTTGTTGCATTAAGAAAAACCCCAAACCCAGCTGTGATGCAGCTATGGAGTAAAAGACAGGACAAAGCTGTGCTCTGCCTCAGAGGAAGCTCAGGGAGGCTTGGGCAGGCTGCTCATAAGAAGTGAGCTCACAGCACACCTTAGTTCATCCAAAAAGCAGCAGCTTGCTGCTTAAATCAGGGAATGCTACAACTGTATAAAACTGACTGTGCTACATCATCACTCGAGTGTAAAGACTGGAAATTAAATTCTATCTCAGGTCCTGGAATGTTGTTGAGCTCCCTCAAATTTGCATTTTGCTATATTCAAAGTTTGAGATTTATTTTGTTAATTACGATCTTTTTTAGACCTTCTTTAGTTTTGAATTAATTCTTTAAAATATATTCCTGAAACTACTGCAGTACATTTACAACACAAACATCAACTTAACACAATTTTTCCAAAGACATTTCTAGACTATTTTAGTATTTATTTGATGCTTAGTGATTTAAATACATCTTGCTGGTTCAGAAGATGAAGGGTGTTTATTGCCATTATAATTTTTAAAGGTATAATCCACTGCAGAATCCATGAAGGATTTCAAAGGTATGAGGCCTGAGAGACATGGAGTGGTTCCTGGCTGCCCCTTCCTTTGAGCCCCAATCCTTTCTGGTACCTTCCATGGTGACAGAGCCCCTGCAGGAGCACAGCAACAGATCCCTGCACACCCAGGTGGGAATGATCTACCCGCAAAGGATGAATCACACAACCTCACAGGTCTGGAGAAGTACAGTTCAAAGTGGATATCTACAATGCATCTCAATATCCTTGGCTATGTCACGTTAACTGGATGTGGCAGTACCAGGCGACCTCTGCTTTGCCCATATTTCAAGTTACTTACCTTTCATTTAGTATTTAATCCCCTCGTTAGACTTATGTAACAAAAGAGGTTTTCAGAACTTTCAACTTATTGTCAGCAGGTTATAAATTTGATATATTGCTTATCACAAAAATGCTATCATACCTGGAATTTATACCATATCTTTTGGCATATTTTGTTCAGTTCTTTCTATTACCAGCAGTAAAGGCATTTGCACATTTTTGAACGTACAAGATATCTCGTATGTATGCATCTCATTTGTCCACAAACTCCCATGTGATGTTGTATGTGTGAGTACAGCTGAGGGACACTTGCCAGTCAAAACAGATGCTCAATTCCTGTACCAGGGAATGGAGCACAAATACAGGATTTGCTTTAATGTATTCACAGCGCATCCAGCCCCAGCCAGTTCCAAGACTTTTCAGTAAAAATTGCAGCAGAAACTGGCTTAGAAATCAAGTTCCCATTTGGAACTAGCATAAAGCAAGGTACTTTGGAGGCAAAAATCTGTCCACTTAAACACAAACTATGTTGAGCACTAAAAGAAATATCAGGGTAGGTATCACAGCTTTTCATAGTGACAGTTTTCTCTGCCAAACTTCACAGATTAACTAGAACGAGTCACAGAAAACAAGTGTTACATCTCAAAACTCATCATGTCCAAGCACAGCTCAACAATTTTGGGGCTGATGTGTGTGTACCATGGCAATGGCTGTGGAGTGCCCTCAGGAGCAGGGATCAGCTGGGGAAGGAAGGAAAGGAGACCGAGTACACCCCAGATGTACGAGGACAACACGCAACAGCACTGTGGTGGTTTCTGGCAGCACGCTGGCATTCCTGGATGGCACAGAGCAGGGCAGCCCTCACCTGAAGGGATGCCAGGAGCCAGCCAGGCTCTGGAGCCACCTGAGGATCAGTGTCATCCACAGGCCAAGCCCTCCCTTCCCAGAGCCTGAACAAAGTGCTCTAAGTCAAATCACAGCCTGTGCTGAGGGCACTCAGTGGAACACCCTGTGGGGTTACAACTCAAAAACAAATCCCATGAGAATTTCTAATAAATATCTTTTGCTCATCCATGAGCTATTATCACCCCAAGCACAACTATTTCAAAATTGGCATTTCTAGAATAAAGAATTTTTATCCCTTCCAGACAAGAACATTGTTTCCCTCAGAGTTTATGGCACATTCCTTAGATTTAACAGTTATGGTTATCATTCCCTGCTTTGTCCTCAAACAGGTGAGTACGATACAAAATCTTGTACTAAACTAATACTACTATTCTCAGGGGAGGGAAGTGGATGGGTTGTTCTTTAGGACAGCACTAATACCAGCTAGGATTAACCCTTTTCCAGCCATGTTTACAGCTCTGGAACATGAACCTTTGCTCTGTCTCCGAGCTCAGCTTTACAACGAGCTTTCTATCTTGCAAAGCACAGCAGCCGGTGCCGAGCTGATGCTTTATGTAAAACCGGTGTCATTACCATTTGAGAGCCCTACTGACAATGGAGGCTGAGGCGTAAGAGGAAAAGAGAAAATCCTTTGATTCTATCAGAAAACTTGCAATGAAAAACAAACACTTGATTCACAAGTGCTGTAGCTGGAGAGGGAGAGAGTCAGGAGCTAATGTACCATAGTAATTGGATTGAAAGATTGTGAGTTGGTGGAATTCAGTAGCTGTATTAAAAAGCCATCCCCTCTTCAAGGCAAGGAGCCAACATAATGAAGAATAGACAGGAAACAAGTTAGGGAATGTCCATCCAAGGTTAAAAGAAGACCCTCTTATCTTTAAAATGGAAGGACAGCCTATTTCCACAAAACTGGGTTTCTTCCTCTCTTTTGCAACCCAAGGCTGTTTTTTATTACCAAAGTCAGCAACTGGAAAATACATTTACCAGAGCATTATTCCCATCATTATAATAATAAAGAGTCGATTAAAACTCAGTTAAGTGATAAATCTGTTGTGTAGTGGATTGACTTTAAAAGAGAATTTCAGTTACTTCAATAAAAACAATACTGGGTTGCAGCCTGGTTACCTTTCAAATTCTGAATCTCTCCTGCTTAAAAAAGTCAAATCCTTTTTCATATCCTTGTTCCTCCCCAGCAGAATGACCAAGTAATTTCGAACCATTTCTCAGTCAAGCAGTGGTTGAAGTTGCCAGAAAGAACTGATTTTCCAGAAAAAAATAAATAGAACTTAAAAATGCAATTTCACATTTACAGCAGGAAATAACCAAACTTCTCTGTGATTATCAAAAAGAAAAAAGGGGGGGGGAAGAAATAAGGCAGATTTAATGAATTGGTGTTCATATCACATCTATTAAATGGGAATCATCAGTTCTAAGAATCTATTGCATGGCAAAAATAGTACTGGGGGCCTAATTTTTGCATGAGTAATTTGCACTGGAAGATGCTGGTCATTCCTGCAATGTGTAAAGAAGTCCTGAACTCTCACTATATCTGAACTGAATTTGGAGCTCAGCTTTGTACACTCACCTGAGAACATCAACAAGCTCTGTACACTCAACTGTCTACATTAAACCAAAGGGAAATTTTGTGCACAGCTTACAAGGACTCGTCCCTTCAGCTGCTGCAACACAACATGACTTTCATAGCCAGGGTCTATGTATGTACTTTTCAGTAGATTTTTTTCATTCCTTTTCTGCTAAAAAAGGACAAGAAAATAAGCTTTGCAGGGTTAGAGAAGGATAGGTAACATTTTAGCTCCTTACATGACAGGATAATGACCCAGCAAGTATTAAGAACAGTGACAGAAATAACTTCTCTTTATCACTTAGACCAAAATTCTTACCAGGAGGAATCTGCAATTCCATTTACACTCGAGACTTCCCATGTAGGAATTAAAATTTCCTTGAAGTTTTATTTCACCACTTCTCTTTCTTCTCTCTCTCAACACTAGAACTGCTTGTTGGTCAAAACCCAAGAGCTTAATACTCCAGTTTCAGGAGGACTTAAAATACACACAAAAAACACCCTCTCATCCCAGGCCTGCACTCTGCAAAGTGCAGGGTCCACTTTTAATTAACAGCAGATGCTCAGATGATCCCACCCAACCACTAAGCAGTGTAACCAGTTTTCTCAGTGGCACTTTAATAGCCTGCTTTTTTAAGAAGCTTTTAATTCTGCATTTAGCTTCAAGACACCAAATGCTGCCAGCACTGTCTGATCTCAGCATGATAGCGAAAAGTACCACTAGGTCTCTGCTCCAGTATTTCTAACAAACATGGCTGAAGGAAATTATTTGCCTGGATTATGAGGCTAACAAGTATTCCCCAAATTAACGATGAACCGCGTGAGTTTTATTTTCACTCTTGCTCTTGCTGGTAAGAAACCACCAAAGCTTTCTTCTAAAAACTCTGCTTCAACCACAGCAGGGATGACTAATTATAAGCACCCTGTCTGGGGCAGAAAGGAAAAGAAAGAAATAGTTTGTGCAAGCTTATGGAAATGTGGCTCCGTGCTTCACTTTCTGCCTTTTCTCCTTGTCAAGCAAACAAAGCGGGAGGGTGGGAGGGGAACGGCAGCACAATGAAACAGCCTCGGAGATTCAAAGCTGAAAAGATGTTCCAAATGATGAAAGGCAATGAGAGAAGGTTGCTCATTCTTACTCCACTGCACCAGATAAGAGAGCTTGGGACAGGCAAAATCTGTTCCCTAAGCATGGTTCATCAGGGCATATCAAGGCTTCAGAAACATTATTGCATTCTTAATAATTCACAGGAATCTGCCTGTGTCCCTTTTGATTAACGTCTCTGTAGCAATTGTCCAAGCTTCACTGAGGTTGTCATTTTGCTGTCTGGAAATATCTGTAATTGCTTATACCAGCTGGAATGGTTATTTCAGCCTTTCAGTGTCTTTAAAGTTGCCATCTTAATGAAGGGGCAAATTTTTTGATAGCAGATGCCAAAAATGTGCCTGAAAAAAAAAAAATCAGGAGAGGAGAAAGAAGAAGGAGAAAACAGAAAAATTCATCTGCATGTAAGAGAATGCACATTGTACAGAAGCCATTGAGAGCTTACACTTGTCTCTTTAGACCTGTAATCACTTACTTGAAATAGCACATCCACGAGCAAGAATTTGCACAACTGTCTTTGCAAGTTAAGCAGTAACCAGCACGTGCATGTGCAGCTTCCACTAAAACCAAAGGGGAGGGAATAAATGCCCTACAATCAGGACTTGTTCCAAATTTTTTAATGGCTGCAAACAAGTGGTAAAGATTATTATATCTCAGAATTAGCAGGGGAAAGGATCCCATTCTTTTTTATAACAAAATCTTCTAGTCTAAGCTACCCACGTTAGACTTCTGATCTGTTTCAGAACTTTATGTGTCTCGATATTCCAGGACACTTTTTGCTTCATCATAGTTCACTGCTGAACTACTTAGCTTTGAACCAAATTATTTTGGTAACTGAACAGTGGTCCAAATCCAGAACAATTAACTTGAGCCCATTTCTGACACTCTCTAGAGGAAGAACCTTTTATATATTGATCCTAGAGATCCTATAGGATCTCCTTAATAGATCTTAACATTCAGAGTAGGTGATCATGTTCTTCTGTTCATTGCATCAAAATTGTTTAGTTCAGGCTTAACTGAGACTATAGAGCAACTCTGTTACTCTAGATAATATATTTTCCTAGGACTGACAAGTACTCAGTGATTTTTTTTCCACAGCAGCTCAAACAAAGGCAAGACTTGGAACCATGAAAACATCAGACACACAGAGACAGCTGGTAAGACAACCTCCGGACCAGGAAGGAGGACAGACAACATCTATCTCCAGCAGTCTGGAAAAAATATATATTCTTTTGTGCTGGCTATAGCAGTCTGATCTGCCCTGCACATGAGGGATGTAACAGGGTCCCTGCATTCTTACCGAGAGGCCCAGGGGGTCCTGGTGTCTCCCAGGAAAAGAGGACTCATGTTCAGTTGAAAACTGCACAAAGAGCACAATAGGAGCAAGACTTGTGGTGAGCAAGTTCCCCACGATACTGGTCCTTTGCATTCTCCTGAATCCTTGTGATTACCAAGAGGGAGACCATGACAACAGCAGAAAAGCCATTCACTGCTGACACTGGAGACACAATGGCCAACTAGTACTTTGGGTGAAATAAATCACCCACTAGCTGTTTTATTAATGACGCAGCCAGAAAGCACATACTTCACTGCAGAAGATGAAAGAGGCAAGTAAACCAAGCTGCCAGTCGACAGGAAAGCATTAATATTCATTTAGCTTCTTATATACTGCCAGTCAGACCAGGAGAAGAGCTGGGCCCTGCTCCTGTGTCAGTGCTTAGCAGGTTTTAGGCCTGGATTATACAGTGAATTTCCACTGAAATTCAAGAGAAGTGAGTGAAGCCAGAAAGGCTGACACTGAAAACCATCCCCACACCAGACTGACAGTTACTAATTAACACAAGGGTCAGCACTGAGCCATCCTGAAACTCTACTGTCTGCTCTTGGATGTAAGCAGGAATGGGAAGTGATACTTCTGAAGGGAAGCCCCACTATCAGTGAGTGTGTACATGAGCTTTTCTCCAGGAAGCAAACTTTCACATCCTCATGTGCATTTGTACACACACAAGAAGACTTTGCCTCCTTGGGAATTTACTTCTGCAGCTGTTCACCTATAACTCAATTCTCATTTCACTTCTCTGCAGTGTGGCTGCAAAACAGGGGACAGGGAAGAAAAATGGAGCAAAAACATCACCTAGACATTATGGCTTCATTATTTCTCCTTTTCATATTTTCACAGTCATTCTACAATCTTCAGACCATGTACATTACTTTTCTCTCCCAAAGTATAAGTCAACAAAGTCAGCATCAGAAACTCACCAAAGGTAAAATTAAACCATTATCAAGATGACTTAGGATAGTATCAAACCTATCATGTCCCCCACTTACAAGTCCAGGACTCAAAATATCAATGCCTCAGACATCACCAAGTCAGTCAGTGATGAAAAAAAATATCTATATTGCAGTAACACATAACATTAATTAAGTGTCACATAAAGGCACACACCCCCTACAACTGTTCTTTACTTCTGAGTGTGTGTACATGCTTAAAGAAAAAGGTACCACCTTACTTCCAGCTCTTCAGGCCAGAAGTTTCCTAGAAAGTCAGCCCTGGACAAGCTTGCACGTGCAGATTCACAAGTCATGATTGCAACACAACGCTACAGGGGTATACGTTTATTCCACTTCTATTAGGAAGGTATTTCTGTTTATTAAAAACAAACAAACAAACCTCCCGTGTTCACGCAATGTTCTACATGCTCCAAACAGCCTCCCTTGGCTTTTTTTTTTTTAAAGAAATAAGATATTGAGACCTACAGGGGATTTTTCTGAGAAATAACATACAAGAGTCAGTATGTTCCAAAATTTGCACGTAGAGGGGAAACCTTTTTCCTGTACATCTACCCACCCTTATTTAAGTGAATGCATCACTCGTGAAATGTACCAAAACAAAGGCTTTGAAAATTTAATTTCACAGGCTGAGTACACCACAGACAACAGCAATTCCTACATTTTCCTATTTCCCCCTGAACTGTTTAATATAGAGAGGAGGTGAAGAGAAAGCATGGCAAAGTACTTAGATGAAGTAAATAGCACAGGACAAAAAGGAAATTAGCACGTTCTTACATGGAAATTAGAACTCTGCACGTTCTTACAATAGGTGGGTCATGGCAGACTAGGAAAGCTGAAGAGTCACAACTAAATCAGTGAAAGATTGTAACCATTAAATGGATTTCCAGTAGAAAACGTGACCACATATCTCAGATTTGTGGTGAGAGCAAGGAGGAGGTTTCTGCAGAAGGGGAGAAAAGAAACAACACTACTACTGTGACCATACATTCACAGGGTTTTTTTAAAATGAGACTTTTAGTTTTAATGGGATACAATGTCTTTAGTTTCAGAGCCCAAGATAATCGCTGACAGAGATTAAGTAGCAACTTTCACTGATAAGTTTTTTAACTACCTTCTGGCACCAGCCCCTTAAGCCCACCCTACTGGGTTCTTCACAGTGTTGTGAAATGTGAAATATGAAAAATTTTCTTAAGAAAGTATGTTCTTTAATGTTTGATCTTTGTATACTTTCAAGCCTAATCAACAAGAAGGGAGATTTAGTCCACGAAATAGAGAGCAGCTAACAAGCTCTAAGTAATGTCCAGGTGTTAGAAAAACAAATTACTAGTTGGTAGAATTGCCTTATTAAGGTTTAAGGCTGGACATGCTTCAGTGATCTCAGATCTAGGGGGAGGTTAACAAAGCCTGGGGAGAAGGCTGTGCTACTGATAGTGGACACAAAGAATGCAGAATTTACGTGCTACAAGGATATTTGGCAGAACCCCCAAGATAAGGAAGAAACTAATAAAGACAACCCAGCAACTGTGCTGAATCATCTCTGACTGCGTAACAGGTGATTCTGGCAGGGGCAGATCACAGACCATGGACCAAAGAAACCCACCCACCCAAAACAAGAAAGACTGAGCCTGCAGACTAATCAGCATGAGACACAAGAAGACCATCAAACAACAGAGGACTGAATACTAATTAATAAGAAAACTATGTAACTTGTAGCCAATGATTCCTTTGTTTGCTGAAATGTATAAATAGTAAAAGGTTTTGATGGTTTGTGTGCTTCATTTGTGGAACACCACCAAGCAACCAGGTCTGCAGTGCTCTGAAATAGATAATCACTGTCTTTCTCGAGTGTGTCACCATTGGCTTGTTACACACCAGATAATGAACCTGATTTTTGTGGGAATCAACAGGACAGAATGATGAGGATGGACCCCTGTGGCAGACTCGCTGTGACAGGTCCTGCATGTCCTGTGCCACTCTTAGAATGACCCACTGATGACTAATTTCTGTGAACTTTTCCAACAATAAGAAAAATTAATAATGATTAGAAAACAAGATTAGCAGAAATTCATTAAATTTTGAATATTGCTATGTTTCGTTTTCAGTTTAAAAATCATTTCTAGGCATTTCAAAGTTAAAAAAAAAAAAAGATTGCTGCAAAAGAGGCCTGTTTGATTTGCTCCATGAAGTTCTCACCACTCTATTTAAAACCATTCATCCAGACACAAGGTATTCTCAGAGGCACTATTGATAAAAGACTGCACAGAAGCCAAGTGCCGCGAGCAGCTATTTTTAATTATCCAAACTGTGCACAGAAAACATGCACAGCTTTAGAAGTGAACTTAAGGTCCAAGAGGGAAGCAGGGGTTAAAAAATTAAAAAAAAAAAAAAAATCACATCAACAAGCTACATGCTAAGAAAAATCTCCCTGTCTGGCCTAGGACTGTGTATCAGTCCAGGTGAAATATTTTGGGCTATTGTAAATGAAGATAAAACATATTGGCATCTGTGTGACAGACATGGCCACAAATAAATAAAGCAATAAACAGCACAGCATGCTACTTCTGGCTTTGTGCCTCCTTTTTGTCACATTAGGGTAAAAAGTTGCATTCAAAGACCACAAGTGGCTCTGAAACAAGAAGGCTCCAAACACCCCCCACCATCCAGGCAGAAATGCAGACAAGTTCAAGTGTCTGAAGGGATTATGGGATAACAGGGAAGCTGGTTAACAAAGGCAGACAGCTGCTGTGGCTTCTCGGGAATCAACATGAACACCCCAACATCTTCCTCCCAGCCAAGTGCCAGGGCTTTGTGATCACAGTGCTTGGCCTAAGAGAACTCTGATGGCAACTGATTCTTTCTTGCCCAAACCCTTCCCTGTTGTTCTTCTCCAAGTCCTAAGTAAACCTCAACAAGCTTTGGAGGGACAATCTCAGACAGTCATTGCCAATCACAGCTTGAGTCACACCACATTTGCCACACAAAGTTTTTCCAGCAGTGAGAAAGAAAACATGATTCTACCAACACATCCAAGAGGCCTGAAGAAGAAATAGCAAAGGGTCACACAGACAAGGAGATGGACAGATACTCACAGACATTTGTTCTGATATTGTACCCTATTACTACAAGAGACTGGGCCTTTGTGCTTCTTCCCAGCTGTCAGCATCCAGCAGAGAATTAAAAACCTCAGAGCCAAGTCTTTGCCACGTGTTTTTAGAGGGCCAAACACGGAGGTGCCCTGGTCCAGCACGGAACCACCAAGTGGTACCACAGGAGCCAGATTTTTCATGTGTTGCCCCAACTCATGCTTGCTACTCTCCCCTACTGGCTCCTTATTTCCATGGGCTGTTTTGTCTGGGAACAGCTTTGTTTCTCCAGTGTAGTTGTCCCCAAGGACAGTGCTGCAAGATTTCTAAGTCACTCTGAAATAGTGACTGTCTGATACAAGAGGATGTGTCTGAACAGCACAGCAAACAACCATTTCAGTACAAAATCCACAGACGTGAAACAACCTGGCAGCAAAACTTACCACTTCCATGACTATCCAAGGGCTCAGCATCACCTCAGGGTTGGAAGCACCATAGCTGTAAACAGGAGCATCAGGCAATGATTCCACAACAGCAAAACGAGAGTTACATGCCAGAAAAACAGGGTACGGAGCACCCTCAGAAACAAGCCAGTCTAAGGGGCAAGGTTCAGTGGGGACTGCTAATGCTAAGCATATATGTGCATAAAGAAAGATGTCACCTTGAACAGAATCCAACATGATTTCTCCCCTCTGCCTCATTCCTAAAGATCTTAATCGAAACATTGTCTTAAATTTGCATAGAATCACAGAATGGTTTGGGTTGGAAGGGACCTTAAAGACCATCTCGTTCCACCCCCTGCCATGGGCAGGGACAACTTCCACTAGGCCAGACTGCTCAGAGCCCTGTCCAGCCTGGCTGTGTTGGAGGTGGGGGAAGAAACACCTCACCACAGCACATCACCTCATTTTAAGTCCCTGTCCATGTATATGCTGCTACTGCTTTGTAGAGGAAACTGAAATACCTTCCCTTTAAAATGCTCTTTCTTTGTGATAATTTGCTACTTTTCATACTAAGGCTCTTTTTCTCAATAAAAGCAGTTAAAAAACATTTAAGATATGATACTTACTGTAATTTTAAATATTGTAACTATAATGACAATGCACAGGAAGTTTGCTTAAAAAATAGGAGGCTAAAAACAAAGATCCCAGGAATTAAATAAAGCAGAGGATGTGTTGTTTGGAAGTACCACCATGTATTTTCTCTTCCTCTGCCTACCCAGGTTTGCTCGTGGAGGCCATGGTTGTCATGTCTATGCTGTCATCTTCCTAACCAATTTTTGAAAGCACGGAGCTTGGAGAATCCATTACAAAGTTCTGCACTAAAGACACTAAATAAAGCCTACTTAAAATATGTTTCTAAACCAATATGAAGAATTTATAGGTAATCTTAGTTTTAGGACTATCTTGGCTCAGGGAAACATGGTAGGTTCCCTTGTACACTTTTGGCAGTTGTGACACTTCAAGGTAGCCCAGCTACTTTCCAAGTAAACAAGATAAAATACATCGTATGTGATGCTTACCCTTTATACAGCAATTTTTATCCATTAATGCAGTGATAGCTCACAAAGATTGGCAAGAATATTGACATTTCCATTTTAAGCAACAATGCCCAGAGAGGTTAAGCCATTTGTCCAATGTCACATAAAAATGCAGCTGAAGCCAAGGACAGACCAATTTCTGAGAAGCAGCAAAGCACAGACACGTTGCCTCAACTCACGGAGAGCTCTGCCATCACATTGCACCCATTCCCGTTTGGGTGGAGTCACCCTTCTCCCAAAAGCCAGTGGATACAGATACAGCAAATGATTTACACTTCTGTGTCTCACTGTACACACTGACACTTATCACCTTTCCCTGGTACGCAGACCTGTGCCAGGACAGTGAGTTATACAACCATCCATCCTCTCCACTTGTGTACACACGCCGAGCCCTGCTGATTCTACTCATTGATTACATGGACACATCACAATTTTGTGGACACAGCCCAGTCCAGCAGAGCTTCAACTGCTTGATAGCTCAGACTAAGCCATGGACTACTATAGGTTACATGTCTTAAATCCCACTGTGGCACTGTACCTGGAGCAGCCACATCCAGCACAAGGGTACAGTGCCACGCTGACCTCCGAAATCCTACCTGAATTTATGAGAGAGGTTGCACCTGGGGGGAATTTTTTGAACAAGTTGAGGCTTTGGGCTAAAAGAACATGTAAAAGACTGGACAGAGTCACATATTGGATTGGCTCACCAGAAGCTCACGAACAGATTTGTTTCCTGTAAGGCCACAGACTGACTGCAAACTCCTCAGAAGCCAGTTGTCTTCAGCTATTTTTAGGGCAGGGTGTCCAGATTTTCCTCAGGAAATGCATGCCAATCTTCAGCAAAAAGTCAATAAAAGAACTAATCTTTATAGAATAACCAGACTGTGACAACCCTGCATGTGGACGTCTGACACCAGCACCATCTCCTTTAATGAACACTTTTCAGCACTGACAGACACCAGAAAATCCCCCTTGGATGGAGCCTGGCACAGGCAGGCACAGCCCAGACCTGAGCTACCCAACACTGCTATCAATCTGGCCTTTCCTCAGAACCAAATCAGGGCCCACAGCCTTTAACTGCCAGGGCCTCCCTCCCAGATTCAAACACAACTAGATTTTCTGGATTTTCAGACTGCTCTTGTATGTTCTTACTGCTTTTTGTCTTGCAGCAGCGACATCAGTCCCGTGCAAGCCTGTTTTCTGAGCCTGCTGGAGTCCTGCCATCCTTGCATTTTCTCCTCTTTGCCTTGCTGAGTAGGTATTCCTATCTCATCCATATCACAGAATCCAAGTATCCCAACACCCACACCCCTGAATTGCTTTTACTGCTGGGAACACAGACTCATCCTTCAGATTCCTGGAGAAGAGAAGGCTCCTGCAGTCTGAGCCTCGAGGCAAATGTTCCAGGATTGAAGAACATTTATTTGACTAACTTAAAGTCAAACTTGGATCAGCTCACAGCAGTTTGACAAGTGTCTCTTGAGCCAACATGGGACAACTGCACTTCAGCAATAAGCAAAATTTCATCCAAATGTACATCAAAAATATCTATTATGAAGATAATACATGAAAGCAAATTAGAGGAAGAAAAATGTCTGTGGTTTACAGAAGATGAATAATAAAGCAATAGGTGCAGCACCATATAAACCAATTAATATTCCATGCCAAAACCTGATCACCTTCCTCTAATTATAAACTGCATTTCTTATAGTGACCTTAAGCCCAGTACTTACCAGTACTTTCCACAACAAAGCAATAAATCTGCCCTCACTGGCAGTCTAGCAGTTTCACAGGTGTTCCTGGGGATTTCTGCATTGCTTCCCTCTCTGCACAGTGCAACCAACTGCAACTACGAAGCAGGTCCAACTTTTCATTATTCTGGAGCTGTGAGCATTGATAGGTCTTGTATTTTGGAAGTATCTTTCCTGTATGGCATTCACATAGAGCCAGAATCAGCCAGCAGCCCCTCTGTTCCCAGTGTGGAACTCAGCACTAGATGTCTGTCATATATCTGCAAGTTACTCCAGGCAGAGACAGAGCTGGAACTCCAGTTAAGTCAACTCTGTTTGTAGACTGGTATCTTAAAGACACAATGATTCTGTGATCACATCTCTTGTTAATATCTACTAATCAAACCAGCTGATTAATTTCAATCAAGTCTGAAAACAAAGTGTAGGTCTCAAAGCTTATCATCTTTATAGGAACTCTATTAAGAGTCAGAAGATGGCAGCTTGTGTGAGAGAGCTCTGAATTAGCATCCCCACTGAAGGAAAGCAAATTCTGTGCACAGGCCCTGTTTGGTGGTGGTCAGGATGCACTGACATATCTATAGCTTCAGGCAGTAACCTGAAACACTGTCAGGCTGGGTTTGCATTTGCTTGTGAGAGTGCTTCAAAACACACTCATTAGCCGCAATTAGTGTCATGGATTGGTTGTGCTTTTCAAGCACTCATCTCAGAAATGTACTAAACGGGAGGAAATCAGATGAGGCACCAGACCAAAGGTCTGTATAATTTATTGCAGAATACTGCAATAAATGGAAAAGTCATGGAAATGGAGAAGTCAAATGGAAAAGACACGACAAATCCTAAAACCTTGCTGTGGTGACTTGGACTAGACTGATGGGGATCCAACTGAAGACTTCGTAAAACACCCAAAAGGGAGAGCTGGATAGCTCTGGTTTGGTAACTGCCCGTGAAATATTTCACATGTAAAACTCTGCTTTATCTCCAGTCAGTGTAAGCAGTGACCAAAAACTATTATTCCTGCTTGGGATGGAAGCAGTCAGAGACTGAACTCACCCAACAGCCCTTTATTTCCCAAGTTCTGCCCCCCTGCCTGCCCCCTTTCTGCAGGAGGATCTTAGAGGCAAGAAAACCACATTTTTCCTCAGGTTTTGGTGCTGCCAAAACAAGTCTGTAGAGAAGATTTTGTCACCACTCTGTTTGCAGATGTAAAGGCAAAGATGGCCAGACAACCCTAAATACAAGAACTGAGCAGGGAACAGGAACACAGATGTCCTTCTTCAGGCCACACATTATTTTTTCTGGTCTGTCTAAGCCTGGGACTATCAGCCCAATCAGCCTGGGCTACTTGGCTGGATTCCAGGAGGTGTGTGAGCTGCTGGGCTGCTGAGTCACCACTAGACCAGAGGGTAACAGGCAAGTCCTCCTTATGACATTTCTACAAAATATGAAAAGCATTTAAAAAAAATCATATTAGATATTCAACAAAACCACCAAGTAGTATCGACCATGATGAATAACTGAATTTAAAATGTCCCATGAGTTTAGGGAAGCCATGAGCCTAAGAGCAATGACTTGATAGGAATGCAGTACCATGCCAAAAACCTTGGGTGGGACAGGAGCACCAGTGTTTGTCACATGTTAATGGAAAAAGTAATGTCCTCACAGCTCCTGCATAAACCCACAGCAGATGATCCCTGAGGAGCAGCAGAGTGAACTTCAAAATGCAAAAGCCACAGAAGTTCAAATTCTGACTGAGGATTAAATTGGACTTCTTATACTGAATAACACAGACTCTGTAGAGGGCTCAGAGGTTAAATCAAGGTCTTGCCTACTCTGAAGAGTAGGAAACACCCCAGTGTAGAACCAGTGTGTTAGCCTCGGACACCTTCGGCTGCATCAGATTTAAAGTTCAGCTCTTGGTGCTGATGATCAGCAGCCCAGTTTCCCAATTTTAAGTGCCTTACAGCTCAGAGATAAAAAGAAAATAAACTGTCCCAGCAAGCACTAAAATATTACAGTGCCCCTTTACAATATGTTCCTGCTGTTGCTAGCAGGAGGAACAGAGAGCTGTTCCCGCTCCTCCTTGCAGCAGCTGCTGCTGCACACGGGAAGGTCTGGAGCACTTTGGGTTTTGAGAGTTCATCCAGTATCCTTGGAGCACAGCCCTGACAAGATATTAGAACATTTTGGAGGGATTCTTTGGAAAGAATCAAGTGGAAATTGAAGCAGACTTTGAACTTTGCCAGCAACAGAAATTGTATATTCACAGCAGCCCTCTGCCATATTCATTTGCCCCCTCCCCCCCCCACAGCAGCTGAGAGATAACTGCAGAAACTACTAGAAGTAATTGAGAGGAAGGAATTGAACCTTCCTGTGCATCAGGCACAAGGAGGATTCATCCTGTACTGAAGATGAGAAAAGTCACTCATATGACTCAGTTGTCAGGATGTCTTCCTAATTATTGCGGTATTTCAAGAGGAGAAACATGCAGCTCTCAAACATGATTCTGCCAAAAGTGATATGAAAAATAAAATCCTCAGAGCAGAAGAGTGCCGTGACAAAGTGACCTCTGGAGAAAGAAAAAAGTTCTCTGACCAGAACTTTGCAGAGATTTAGATTTTAGGTGACTCTTAAAATCGTGACTGTTGTTGCAAGATCAGCATTAATTGTGAAAATTAACTAGCTCTTCTGTGATTTTATTCTGTACGTGCCAAGAAAGGAACAAAATATTGATTGAACGAGCTTCAGGTTTTATTTACATGAGGATCTGATTGCCAGGTTCATTCTTATGCAAAGCAGAGAGAGAAAGCTCTTTCAGCAGGCATTTTAAAAAATCAGATCTAAAAATAACATTATGCTTTGACTTTACTTGTAAGATCCCTAGGAATGCATGCCCAGGCTCCTTCCTTCAGTAGTCACTCAGAAACGCAAGAACTAGATCCAGGAAATCCCTGACATTTCCACTGACTTCAAACTGGACATGAGTTTGCTCCAAACTGGAACATAACTGACCCACCTCAGCATCACTAAGAGAGACATGAAACTAGTGCCCATTTCTGATTCTCAGTAGAAAGAATACCCCAAAAAACCCTTCCACTATATCACTTTGAGTGTGTAGTATTTTTCCACATACATCCACTCCTGGGAAGCTTTGAAAGCTTTTATTTTCTAGCACTATGTCTCCAGGTCCTTCCTTGAAGCTGTTGTTGTTTCTCACACCAGATGTTTTTGAAGTTGTAAAAACAAACCTGTGTGCTGTATAGGAGTAATGCCAGGAGGAATGACATAGCAAAGTCCTCTTGGGAAGAGCCCTGACTCCTCTGGAATGAAGGCCAATGGACAGCCTTTGAAAGGCAGAAGACCAGCTCCCTAAGCTCTTGTCTGTGAAAAACAGGCACACCTGACCAAGTGATGAGAGAAAGCACATCTACATATGATATGGTCTGTTCATATGATATGGTCTGTTCATTGAAAGATCAGATGAAACTTTTGGATAAAAAAGGTGACCTCTATTTTATAGCTTTTTTCATAACAGCTACACTGGGAGAAGCAGACAACCTTGTGTGATGTGATAAAACTGAGCAAAAACACATCCCCAAAAAGAAGTGTGAAGAACATTTTGTATTTCATAAAGCCAGTCCTAGGTCACTCTTGGCCTATGTCCATATTCCCAGCTTGTAGCCTTGTTCCTATCTGGTTATTTACAAAATCCCTTTTCTCCCTCCAACAAAAGTATGGCACAAGGTGGTTCACAACAAAATGCAATTCTGGGCAAGTGGTATCATTCTGTTTTCCATGGGGGCTTTCTTTTTTTTTTCCAAATTGTTATGCCTCAGGAGAACAGAGTGAAAAATCTCACCATCATTACTTCTTTGCAAACACTTCTGCTCATTTTGCAAAAGCCACAACACGTTTCGGTGCAGAGTAAAAACTCACTACTAAGCAGTTGAAGTAAATTCTTGAAAGCAAAACTGTTCATTTCTAAAGCTCTTAGGGAAGCATTTACTGCCTAAACCTAGTGTGAGATCTTGAAGTCCTTACTGGATACAGAAGACTGCTTGGGAATTTGCCATTCTTCTACATAAAAAGAAAACAAGTGCACCCAGGAGTAAATCTTTGTAGCCAGAAACAGCCAGGCATACTGCAGTGCAGCTTCCAGAACATCTGCTCTACAAACCTAATTATCCCTCATTGCACAGATGCAAAAGCCATCTGAAATGTTAGCACCTGAGACATGGAGATGATTTTAAGTCTCTTTAAAACGAACTTTTTTAAGAAAAGAAAAGCCATGCAGAAATAGCTCTGTTAGCTGATGCATAAACTGTAAGTCAATAAAAACTGATCCCAGTTCATTGTAACATCAGAGAAGTCACATCCCCACATCTGTTCCATATGGGTGTTTATTCTTACCACACTTTAGACTCAGTTCTCAGGGGGATGATCTGAAACTGTGGTACTACAGTCTACTACAATGCATCCCGTTTTTCAGGGATTTGGCAGCAGCTTTTGAGTCCAGAGTGCAACAGCTTCATTAAGTCTTAATCTGCAGTAGAAATACACAAGTCCTAAAATCTAGATAAGAATGTTATTTCCAGAAGGAAATGTTAAATTAAGCTCACCTTCCAACAGCTGCAAGGGCACTGGTGGGCACTGGTCCAGCTATTGGTGGCCCTTTTATTTGCAGATTCCTTCCTGAGAACGAATTACATGAGAAATTTGAGAGGAGTTTTAAATGGGTTTATATATACAAATGTGACAAAGAAACGTATATAAATGAGGCTGAGCTATGTGGCTGTACAAAAGCAGACAGCTTAAATCATTTAAGAAACAGTATCCACAAACCTCTTTTCTCAAGTGAAGACATCTTTCTCTTTGTCTCTCAGGAACTCTATTTCATCTCATTGCTCTTGCATTTTCACTAGCAGTCAAGTGGCAAGCTGCCAGATAACTCACAGTTGGCTGGAAGCACGGTCACCTACAAGCTAATTGATGCCACAAAACTTCCCTCCAGGATGCCATCTGGGTTGCATTCAATATTCTTACTGGATTCAGAAGTCCGTCCCTCTAAACTTGAAAGCTGCTTCTCTTGACCAAATGCCAATTTGCTGATTTTGTTTGCAAGCACATACATTTAACTAAGCAGCAATACCAAGCTCCTGCTCCCCTCTTTTGACCATCTATCTACTGCACTATTCTGTAAAAATAAAGACAAACCATTCCCTGTGTCACAAGTGGGTAAACTGGGAAAATGAGAGCTGAAGGAGCCTGTCAAATACAAACGTTGAAAGGCAGCAATATAAGAGGCATTTTACACCAAGTCTCTGCCCTTGCCTGAATAAAGAGCTCACATTTTAAAAGAGTACCCAGCCCTCATTGCATACCCCTTGATGGCTATAATAAGACTTCTTGTTACCATTTTTAAAAAACGGGACACCTAGTAAATAACCTTAACCCTAAACTAAATAACCCTAACTTTCAGGGCCTATCTGCCCCACTAACAGTCAGACAGGTAAGGTAGGTGTTTTTATTTTCCTACTGCTACTTTACTGCAGCAGAAAAGCACCTACTAACATGCAGTTGCACCCTTCCATTTCTCTGCATTGACAGTGATAGTTTTCTGTATGCAAAGCCAGTTCCACAGGAAATAGCAACAATAAATCACTGCAAAGGTCTCCTGCTTTCCTGTTGTGCATCTACTGCTTGGCAAGTTCCAGTAACTGTGCCATTGCCCCACCACACTCAGCCCTGAGATGGGAAAAACCACTCACCTTTCCAGCTGGGATCAAACTGCCATCATCTGATGCTGGAAGGGAGTTCTCTGCTCCCAAAGAACAGGAGAGGTCTACGTGATGCAGAACACACCATCATTATTGCCAGCAATCTGAGGCTCTGGAACCAGCAGGCCTGAGCACGAACAGCTCTTCGTGCCCAGATAAGCATTTCCTCTGACAATATTTGAGGTTAAGTTTACACAGTTGCTTTGGGGGAGGAGGGGAGAGGCTGCCACAGAGCCTGATGCAACAGGGACGTGTTTTGTCAAGCTCTCAGCCTGCCTTTCCCATCACATCCTCTTTCTGCTCTTTGTGGATTCTCCACTTTGAGCATATTTTCTCAACAAGTTTCTTTTATTAAAACCACGAAGTTCAGGCACGGCTGAGTTTCCAGCCATCTCACCAGACCTTACACAGGAGTGTCATTGTCAGCCGTGGTGACATTTTATTTCTCTTTAGGTCTCCTTGTCTTCCAGTGGGTGAGCCCAATCCAGCAAGCTCACACTATGACCTCTCTGCACAGGGAGGTAACTTCCCAGTGGAGAGCTGCAGACACAGCAGTCCAAAGCACCCAAATCACCCTTCAGCAGGCCTGACCTTTATCTGCCCGTTCCCCCAGAACACAGCCCCTCAACGCTGTCCCCAGAGGGGCTGTGTGAAGCCTTCATGAGCAAGGATCCTTGCAAGAGCAGTACAGATTTACTCTATAGCCACTTACCTAGAAATACTTTGTAACAGAATAGATTTGGCAGAACTGAATCACAATTACCAGCTTTTCATCTGGAGGAGAGACAGCATGCTGGAAAACTCAAAGGCAGTTTATTTGACTCACTTACTCAGAAATAATGCTGTTGGAACAAAAGGCCAACCTGGCAAAAGCTCATCAAAACAAATCTCCATCAGGTTCATACACTTAAAAACAAATGTGCATCAGGGATAGAGATGGAGAGTGCCTACTCACATTTGGTAATTCTTGTGCCCATTTTCTGCAGTCAAACTAAAAATCTAATAGTCTGGAAGTGTTTTAGTACCTTTCTGTTACAGGAAAATCCTATTATTATTAGCTGAGGAAAGGTATTGGAAAAGCAGGATGTAAGTTGCAATACTGATGTAACAGAATTAAAGAGGTTTACACTGACTCACTAAATACCCACAGAGCAACAGTAAACTCACTTTGAACTCACCAAGAGTTCTGCTGTGCAATCTAATAGCCTGCAGCTTAGCTGGAAAAACCGCCTCTCCAAATGGCTCAAGGTTGGGGTTTTCTTGTTTTGCCTTTTTTTTTTTGTCAGTTGAATATATTGCACAATATCTAAAACTGAATACGAACTTCAAGTTTTTTCATAAGCAAGGGGATTAAAGCAGTAATAATTAAGGCTTTCCAAGCCACATCCAAGCCAGGATACAGCACTGTCAGGCAGGACAAGGAGCTCCAATTGGAGATGCTCAACTCAGACATAGGAGGAGCATTTTGTGGGACTGAGTAACAATGCTCATTTCCCTTGGGTCTATTCCTTCTGTGACAGATAACACTGCAAACTGTGGGCCAAGCCTGGAGAAGCCTTAGTTACTGTGATGTTCAGTGCAGTGTGAACACCAGAGGCACTGGCAAGTCAAAGGGACACTGAGGATTTTGCTGCCATAAGCAGGCTCTCAATAGAACTGGAATATTACATCAACCTTGTGCATTCCTGCTTTTCTAGCCCTCCTGTGTCAAAGTTCAGACCTATACACTATATCTTTAGCACACTGAGAGCTCTGGGTCTTTTTGCTCCAAAAAGCAGAGACACCTGAAGTTTAGCACATAAGAACGTGCTTTAGCTGTAGAATAACACACCATCTGTTGGAGGGAGCTTGGCCCTTCCACAAAAGAGCAGAGCTGTAGACGCAGACAAAGCAGCCTAAGGGGGCAATTTTACAATATCCAAATTGAAAGCAAGATCATTATAAAACTAGGAATATCACAGACTAAAACATGCCTGTGATTGATCTTCCCTCCAGCAGGACACTGGAAAACACAGGCAAAAGAAGTACTGGATACAGACTGAATGAATAGTCAATGAAATATGGATGGTTTCTATTTTCATGGCTTGCCAATGGCAAGTCCTCACACAACAATGCAGCTGGGGGATGCATGACATCAGGAATGGAATGAAACTGTACTTTCATCTCCAAAACAGAATTACAGAGTTAATCCTCACTTGGAACAAAACATTGGTCCGAGCCTAGAACTTGTTTTGTAGGTCCACAATAACACTCCATGCACTTCTGGAGGCTGAAAGAAAAACAGGGTAACACCCTAGTGAAAACTGCTGCAGAAAACATTTTTGTGAAGAACACAGGACTGAAACCACTGATTTTTGAGTTTTGAAAGGTTTCTTATTGTCAGCTGTGACTGTTTTTAACTGTGGAGGACAAAAGATTCCTTGAAATATCACTTAAAATTCATGTTTTATCCAGCATATTCCCCCACCAACACTGCTCCCTTCACCATTATTTCACAGGCTCACCTCAGGAGATAAAACAAGGTTTTATCACCCAAGGTGAAACTCTGCCTGGAGGGGGGACGGTCACCACATGTTCTCTGGAGGAGCCCAGCCAGAGCTTTTATCTCAGCAGGACCTCTTGGACCACACAAACCCATCTCCTTTAAGTCTTTCTGGGCCCACAGCAGCAGCTTTTCCAGCTAGGAGACATCAGTCTCAACAGAAGTACAGTAGCAAGGAGGTCAGGCCTGTGCTGTGGAGCTACAGGGCCAAGTTTTAGTCAGCAATCTGAAATAAGAGATCAGCATTTCTTCAGGGACTTCTGCAGCAGCAGGATCAAGCTGAGCCATCACCAGACAAGATGCTTTCTTTCTTCAACTTTCAACATCAGGGAACCATGCTGTCCGTAGATTAAAGTAATAAGGAAACTCCATCAAATACTGCAATTAATTAGAACAGAACACACAGCAAATATCTCCCCCAAATCCCGAGACACTCACTGTTTAATATTTTGATTTCTAACAGTTCAGAATGAAATGAGATCTCACTCTTCTAATTCATATCCAGCAAGAAATATAACTCTTTCTCTCCCACACACAGAGAGCCCTCACAGGTATGAGTCGTCTCTTTCCCATCTACTGAGAAGAGTTTATCCAATGTAAGAGAGTGAAACCTCCATCATTCTTACATGTCAAAGTGCTGTAAAAATCTCTGCTATTACAAAAGCAGAGAAAAAAATCCTCAACAGAGTAGCAGATAAACCAAACCGATCACTGTAGAAAAATGACATTTAAACATGCCCTTTTTCTATGTTAAAGGTCAAGCTGATGCACCAAAAAGCTTCATCTACAGGAAATTCACCACCAACCATCTCCAAGAAAAAGGATACCAGCTTTCAGGTGTACCACAGTCACAAAAATGGCCATAAATTAAAAAAAAAAAAATAAAAAAAAATCTTCAGGGAATTCCAGTTTGTCATTCTAAGTCTCATCAGGTTCGTTCCCCCCCCCCCTCAAGAAACCTAATCCCACATGATTTCAGTAAAAACAAGTAGCAGGGAGAAAACCCTACTCAAAAACAACACAGCAAGATTCTGCCCTAAACCCCTCACTGAATATCTTTCTAATGCCACATTCAAACTCACACACCCCCACAGAAAGAAATAAAAAATATTGTGGGAAGGGGGCAAATTAGGTCCTGTACTTGTCTGCCTTCCTCCTCCTCTGTGGTTTTCACTGCCAGAGAAGCATCTTCTTTGCATTCTAAAATTAACCCTGTGATATGATAATGAAGCCTGAGCAACACAGCACAGAAAAGGAACCTGTAAGTAACAAGGATCACTGCTCAACCCTTACTATTATGGACAATCCACTGAGCCATCCAGCTTGCCTGGAGAAGGAAAAGACAGAAAACAGTCTCCTGAAAGGATACTCTGGTTTCAGGTTTTCTTGAAACACTCCATCGGTGTGCTGAGGGGGCAGAGATGAAGCTGCCAGGGCAACAGCCCCTGTAACCCCAGCACAAACCTGACTCTTGCTGCAGGAATGCAGCATTTCCCATGGTGCTGAATATCTCAGTCCTGACCTTGAAAGCTGGAGGATCAGAACTGCTCAGTGACTGGTGATGGCTTTTGTTCTGTGAACACACATCCCCTGGGCTATTCTTTGCCAATACAGTTCACAGAATGCCCAACAATTTGGTGCACAACTGGCCTCAACTGGAATCCACAGTTGGCAGGTGTGAAGCTCCATGTCAGCTCTGGTCTCTCCAGCACTTGTCACCCTGGCAGCCTCAACCTGGATTTCAGTTTCAAAATTGAAAAAATACTGTAAATTAAGCAAATAGATCTGGGCAGGGTGAACTTAGCATCTTCTTGCCAGCTGAAGTACAGCATTTGTGCAGGAGCTATTAATCCTTTCTACAAGCATTAGCACAAAATAAGGCTTGCAGCATTCACATGACTGCGTGCATAACCAAATGTGAAGAAATGCCTGCTGCTCTCAGCCAAGCCTTGCAGAGTCTCCTGCAATGCCTGAGCGAGGGAAGGTGTTCCCAAAGGCTTGGTGCACTGCTGTGGAGGACAGGTACTCTGTGAAACAGGGCCATGAGAATTAATGGCCAAACTCACGAGGAAAGACCTGAAGGAATTGCAAGGCAATGAGATGCCATGTGCAAGTGTGGGAAAGGCTCCATGTTGCTCAGGCACATACCCATCCACAACCAGGAAGAAGAATTAAGTACATTATTTATCATTTCCCTCTAGAAAAGTTTTCAAGGTCAGGACTGAGATATTCAGCACCATGGGAAATGCTGAATTTATATTGCAGGCCCCAGGATGTCTCCCCTGCTCTGCACTCACACTCTTTGAAACGCCCTGCCACAAGCAGAAACCCTCCAGTCAAGAACTGGACAGATACAATTCTTTTCAGCACCTGTCAACACAGCTCCTTAATCCTTATTTAACTTCAGGGATCAACATGCACTGGCTCCTTGGGCAAACATACATAACACATTATTTTACAAAAAATAGAACAAATTTCTGTGTTAAAAGAACTCATGAAAAGGGGGAACAGAAATCACCCAGCAAAGAGCAATTCCTTGAAGTAAAGCGTGAAATTTCAACACACCAGTGGGATCCTGGCAGAGACTGCTCCAGAGCTTCCCTTTGAAACTCCCTATTTATCACCTGCTAAAGAATAGTGCCCATTTAGTTACCCCTTCTAAACCGTATAACGAGCCCAACTTACACAACCTTCAGAGTTGTGCAATCTAAACTGTTATCTTTATTGTTTTCCAGGGAAGGAAGAAGGAAAGGACTAGCAGCAATAAAACACATAATAGCAAATTAAACTTCCTCAGTTACCTTGGTTCTTTCCCGAAAAGGATACGTCACAAATAACTTATGGAGGAATGGGTGCACTGGTGATAAGTTCCTTCAACAGTGCTCAGATAACAGCAAGGTGTGGGCATGGAGGTAAAGGAGGGTCTGGAGAGGCCCTCTTTCCATGGAAAGAGCCTCTTTAGCAATGAAAAACTCTGTCAGGTGCAGTCTCAAACAGGAACTTTTGGCCAGCTGAAGAGGTGGCTGCAGTGATGTCTCTCTATTATTCTTCAGGACATGTTGGAATGCACAAAAAGAAAGAAGTCCATTTTGAAATGCAAAGCAAATCATTACACTCCTCCTCAAACACCTGTATTTCATGTGTCTCTGATACTAAATACTATAAGTGATCTATTTGAAGTATTTCTTGCACTTGACCCAACACTAAAATTTTGAAACAGTGAGTTGTGTCAACACTGGGATTTTCCTGAATACTTTACAAACTGTGTATGACAAAGGCAAAGGCTAAGCCCTTGAGCAGTCACTTAATCCAAGGAACACGATTATCTGTGTAAAACAATGTGATAATGGACCAGAAAACAAGAATCTGGGGACATTCTTCATGAGTCACTAGTGTTCACAAAGAGTTGCTGAATAACTCTACAGCCTTGGGCAAAGGATAACTTCCCTCAGCATCAGTTTTCACATCCCTGAGATAACATTCAGTCCACTTGTAGGGTGAAGATTCATAGAAAGCTAAACTGCTAAGCAGGTGTGGGATGACAAATGTGTAATCAGCATAACACAACTGCAGGAACAAGAATAGAAGCATTCAGTTCCAGAGGTAGGAGGTGTATTTCTTGGCCTACATCAGTCAGCACTGATATTTGTTATCAAAGGAACTGGGCCATTTTCTCTGTTTTTGAGTAGTTGTACAGACACAGTCAGGATGCAGGAGGAGAGGTCTGAAGGAACAGTTGTAAGTTTACGCTGAAATTCTCATTCTCCGTGAAAGCATATTCACTACTCCAGCTGTTGCTGATTTTGATGCTCTTAACTTCTCCCTAGATCACATGAAGTAGCATCATATCTGGATGGAATAAGTCCAGCAAGGTTTACTGATACACTATCACTGCTAGAACAGCAAACCAAGCAGATGGTATTGTAGGAGACCCATGCAACACATCTGGAAAGATGCCTACAACCTTACTCATCTACATCAACAAGGATAGAAAAAAGCCTGAAAAGTCACCAAAGAAATGAATCATATTAACTTTATACATGGAAAGCAACGATGGACAGAAAAGTTCTACTGGGTAACACATGGTAGGACAAAGACTTGGGATCAAAAGAAAATTTCATTCACCCTTTGAAATGAAGCAAAATGTCACCTCAATGTACATCATGTTACACATAACATCTCTAAGAAGGAAGCATGAAAAAAGTATGAAATAAGGCCAGTCAAAATAAAATATTAAGTTAAAACCTGGAATCAGAGCAGTTATCTAAATGAGGGAAATAGTGCAGTTAGGAGTTTACTGTCAGTTGTATGTACACAGTAGTTTCTTCAACAATTAGTTTAACTGATGAATCTATGCTATAGGCTACCTGGAAAGGGAGAGAAGCGTACAACAACATAACATTCCAAACTTAAACAAAATCAAGAGAAAATTTCCATCTATTACAATGGATTTTAAATACACTCTTTCACCTCTTTCAGTGTTTTGCAAGTAAACGAAATCATAACCACAGAAGCTACAGAAACCAAGCTACTAGAACTCAAAAAAAAGATAAAGAAACTTACAGCAGGCAAAATTCGCATTCAGGATGGACAAGATTCTGCAGTGCTAATGAATTAGATTTTAAATTATAGATCTATCTTTAAAAAGAAAAAGTAATCACAGCACAGAGAGCAGTTGCCAAAAAGAGCCCTTCTGGTTCTGCAAGTACAGGACTGTGCTCCTGCTGCCATGGAAACTGAGTCCCTCACTGCTCTCGTCCTGGTACAGTGCCACACATGCTCTCAAGCATTTAATAAATATTAATAATGCATTTAATAATAGTGATGTATCAGAAAGAGAACATCTAAGAAAAAAAATTGGCAATAAGACTCACTTTACATGGCTGCAGCCCAAAGGCTACTACTGCTCTAAGCCAGCTATAAATCCTGTTCTCTCCTAGTTTCTAACACTTGCTCTTGGCATTAAATGTGAGGTTAGACTGACTGCCAGGCTTAGCTTAGACTGAAAAAAAACCCAGGAAATCTGGAGGAAAAACTGAAACCCTTCTACTTGTCTAACAGGTACCTCTCCAATAACTAGTACAACTGTGTGTACAGAGCACTGGACTGGCAGGTAGGAGACCTCATGTCTGTTCTTGGCTCTGCTGCTACTTGTACAACCGTGAGTCACTCAGGTACAGAAGAGCTGTAACACCATTTATTCACCTCCTCATGAGGAGAAAGGCATAGGGCTGCCAGATCTGCCTCAGCTTGGGAAGAAAAGTCATGGTCCTTGCCAGGAACAGAAGCACAGTCTACCACGGCATCATTATTATGGCAAGAAACACTATCTCTCACCCTGTGAGAGACCATCAGGGACAGTGCTCACATCCTTGCTTTAAAAATCTTCTGGCTTCTCTTGGGTTAAATCTGCCTTTTGAAAATATTTCAGTCTAGATGGGTTTAGTTTTATTTTTCAACTAGCTTACAGCATCATTATAACTTTTAAAGTCTAATCAGTTTTTTATCACTTGTATTTCAGACAGAATTTTTCACAGAGTAGAAAATCTGCATTAATTTTATCACAGGGCCTTTTACCCTTTTCCCCTCCCTTGTGGCTATCTAAATATTAATAATTTTAACAGGAAATAGAGAGTTAGAAAAACTACACTCAGTTTTTTCAACACTTCCTGCACATGCACCACTAAATAGTGAGGATTTCCCTTTGGCTGGCACCAGCTGCCTGCACTGGGAGCAGAGCACCCCAGAGCAGGCACACTCATTTTCTACCAACGACATGCTACTGCACAAGAAAACAAACAGCAACACAAATCTTCATCCCCATCACTCAAACTCAGCTTACTGATTTGTTTGCCTGGGCAAAGCAAAGGAAGAAAAATTGACATCTTACAGCATTTTATAAGCCGTGTAACGACACAGAAAAGCAGAGCTGAGCAGCAACACACTTTGGGAACACCTTTGAAATTACCAGGGAAAAGCTGCAGGTAAATGGGAAAGTTGTAGAGAGGAAAAGGTCATCAGCAGAAGGACCAGGAGAACTTCACACCAAATCCAGTCTACCACAAAGGCATCCCTAACACAGCATCACAGTCTCTGAGGCACATCAAGGACACGGTAGATTTGCTGGTGAATTAAAAAAGCTGGTGACATTGAAAAAGCCAGCAGAAACAAAAGCTGGGTGTCTGCTCTATCAGAAACAGCTGAGGGAATCAATATTTGTCAGACATTTTCAGGCATTACAGGGTGTTTAATGGTCCTTTAGGTGAACAATGGAGTCAAGAAAACTCATTATTTCTAGCACTGGCAACCTCCTAGTCTAGGTGTGTCAGAGAAATGTATTCACCAACACACAACACTTGGTTTCTCCAGTCTCATAATTTGTTCATTTGACTTAATTTCTAAATATTTTCTGATTAATATTAAGTATCTTCCATTCTAACATCAATCAGTAAGAAATCACATCTCAAACCTGTGCTAATCCTGGCTCTGTAACACTGCAGACAAAAGAGAACTGGTCTACATTGACTTTTCATAGAATCACAGAATGCTTTGGGTTGGAAGGAACCTTAAAGATCACCTCATTCCAACTCCCTGCCATGGGTAGGAGCACCTTCCACTAGATCAGGTTGCTCAATGTTCCATCCAACCTGGCCTTGAACACTTCCAGGGATGGGGCAGCCACAGCTTCTTTGTTTTATCTTTATACATTAAATGTTCTGGATGAAGCTTGCCTACCTTGGCTCAAAACGCAGAATATATTCGTACCCTCTGAAATGACAGCTCTGAGCACTCTGGTAAACAAACCAAGTCACTGTCAGTTTTGACTCCACTTTCAAAATTTCCTTCTTTCCTTCAATCTTTCCTTGACCTCAGGAAAGCTTTTCACATCACAGCTTGTTCCTGTAGCTGTATCTAGAGCAACTCATGTGCTTGCCTTCTGTGGCAGAGCAGCACTCCATAAAACCAAGTTCTCTTCCCTCTGTGGCCATAACGCCCCCAGTGACTCTCCCAATACCTCAGCCCTCTCTTCTATCTTTTCAGTGGTCCTGTTCCAGTTTCTTCTCTCCTTCTTTCCCAGACCATGAGCAGGAGTGATAGAAAATCACCACTTCTTGGAAAGCAATCTGCATATAGACTGCTTAATAAATAAAACTGCATAAATTAACCTCCTCAAGAAAATGCACCAGGAAATGGTGAAATGGAAAAGGGCATGGTTCCCACATGTACTTAAAGATTGATTTTCCACATAAAGACTGCAGCAGGTTGCAATTACAGGGAAGATAATCCAGACCCCAAAAACATGCAAGTTAGTTTTCTCAGAGCAGATAATGGGAATATAATGAAAAAAGGAAGATAACTGACTAAAACCATTCACTGTGGAACACAAGAGATCAGCAAACTGGTTTCAAGCCTAGGCTGAACATGGACACAGTACAGACCAGGACAGGCAGGCAACAGGCACACAGGCAAGCAAACAAGCCCTGCCCCTCAGCACCACTCTTCCCAGTGCCTTCAGTTTTGGGATAAACATGCAGGCTGGCCACAGAACGCAGTTACACTATCACTGACAAAATCAAGAGCATATGACCATGCATATGTCAAAGAAATCAAGAATTCTCCACATGGTGATGTGCAAGGCATCTCCAGAGTGGCAAGCAGCTATCACTCAGCATGCAGGATACTGTTCATGAAGAAAAATTGGAGCAACAGATAACAGAAGACAAAAAGTTACAGAATACTGTTGCAGTTGTGACTTCCTGCTGTCTCACTGTCTCACCTCCCAAAACCTTCAATCAGGCACAGCATTACACTGCTGCATTTCAAAGCCACCCAGGCCACATTTAACTCTTCACTGGACCCAGAATTTAGTTCTCAATTAGGCTTTTGATGTATTTTTACTCCCAAATTCCAGCTCTAGTGAAATGTGCACTGAAAAGCAAAGAGACTATGAAGCTGCCTCCTGGGCTTTCACATAAACAGCAGTCAAACTCTCCACAGACTCTCTGCACAAATCCAGCAGGAGAAAAGGAATCCCTCCTCCGGATGGCAAGGGAAGTGTGCCTCAGCTACACAGTCACCTACTGTGGCCACGAGGCAGGGAAGGGCTGAGGTAGGGGGAAGTTTGCTGATTCCTCAGGTTTACCCTGAATTCTGTACACATAGAAACAGTTTTGGAAACAGTAACTCCCTTCAGACTGCATCTCACACCTGAGGCAGCCTCAGTCTTGTCCAGTACAAAATATTCCTATGAACAGTACTCACCAGAAAGCAGCACCACAGAGAGGATCCCAATACAAAGATGGCAAAGGGAAGTTTAAAGGAGAAATGGTAATTCTGCACTTGGCTGTGTCCCCCTGCAGGCAGGTATAACAAAGCTGAAATGGGTTGGAAGCTTGTGTTCCATTTTAGGAAACTGGTAAAGCTACTGATTGTTTTGCCACATTTAAGGTTTAATCACCAGTGAAACATGTAAGCAGAGATCTTCCAGTCTCTTTCACCCATACTCTGGTCTGGGTTAAGATAATGTGAACCTTACTTGCATCAGAAAAATAAAATCACAGCTATCAAAGAGCTCCTATTTTGCGTCAAATATATTGTACCTGGCTGCAGTTTGCAAGTTCTTCCTTGTTTTCTGCTGGCTGCAGTGGCAAGCAAGAAGAAACTTGCAAAACAGGGGAAAAAGTCTCCCAGAGCCACTCCCCCATGGAAGCAGCTCTCTAGGATTTTCCATTCTGGGTGATGTGTCACACAGCACCCCGGACACTCAGCTTGGGGACCACGAGGCTCTGCAGCTGCCACCTCTCCTGAGGGAGACACAGAACAAGAGTCAGTATTCCACATTCCAAGTATCTCAGCAAGGAGTGAACTTCTGCTAAAACATTGTGCCTCAGAAAATGGACATGTTTCCCACTGTAAAAATAGCTTTGATGTTTTATAAAGTTGCTGCTATACCATTATGGAAAAGTCTCAATGACTGTGTATCTGCAAATGTTCTCTGAAATAGGTTATAAAATTCAGTCTTGCCTTTCCAGAGTTTCCTGAGAGGAAAAAGCATCACAGGGAAGGAGTAAAATGCATCTAAAAGAATCATGTTCAGAACTGCCCTAGAGCCCTGTCCTCATTGTGTGCATCACACACAGTGCACATTGTGGCAGTGCAAGCTCTAAGTTGTGACCGGGTTTTTGTCTTCCCAGGCCTATGCTGGATTGAGCTCAAACAAATCATTTTGCAAAGAGCAAAGTAAACAGTCTTAAAACAGATTTAAACTCTGTAATAGAGTTTAAGCTTTCTGATTCCAGAGTTTAAGACTTGATTTCCCCAGCAACCCAAACAATGCAACTTTTGCTATTTTCCTCTTGAGAGCTTAGTTTCCTTTCACCAGATGCACAGGAACATATTAAGGAATATCTCTACTCGCTTATTTTCTTTCCCTTAAAGTGCTGTAACTTTCTGAAAACATGACAGCAAAAAGGCATCTTCATATTTAAACAATCTACTCTGTTTCCTTCACCTGAGTGGGGACAACTGCCAGGATCAATCCAGGCTGGAGATGGAGGGATCGAGAGCAGCCCTGCTGAGAGGGACTCAGAGTGCTGGTGGATGAGAGGCTGGACATGAGTCAGCCACGTGCACTGGCAGCCCAGAAAGCCAACCCTGTCCTGGACAAGCTTAACTCACCTTACAAACCAGTACTGACAATCTGATATGTCTAAGAGCAGAAATCATTAATTTTCGTGCTTTGTTTCCAATGTTTGCCATATTAACTCACACATTAGTCCTATGGTAGATAACTTGAACTCCAGCCACAATAGAAAAGGATTACTGAATGGAAAGCAAATTCCAAGGAAAAGACACAGTTTGATTACCAGGATGTTCTCCTCGGTAAACTTTTTTAAACTCCTTTAAAAAAGCCAACATTATACCAACAAATCTCAGGGATGGGGGGAAAACCAGGGGCAGACATGGGACACACAACATAACAGGGGACACAAATAAAAGCAAACAAACAAAAATTCAGTCTTGTGCAAAGATGGTTTCTAGCAGGAAGCACACAGAGTCCTGCCAAAAAATCTCCTTCCGGAGAACTATTTAAGACACCCTTGGTTACAAAATTTTCCAGTGTATATACACGCCCACCACAAGGAATTGGTTTCATAAACCAATTGTTCACACAGACAGACCACCGTGTCTCTTCAATAAGGGAGGATACAGACAAGCAGCAATGAGCTATTAAAAATACGTTTTCAACTCTGTGGAAAAGAATCAGCAGGTAATTACAGAGATTATCAGGGTCCTTATCAGTACTCATTGTCAGCAGGCTACCTGCATATTCATTTTCCCCTCCATTACCACTCCAGCATGCCAAGTTTTCCAGTTTCTTCCATCGCATATGTTCATAAAATAGTTTTGAAACAAATATCTGTTTATTACAGCAGTGATAACAGAGGTGATATCTAGAAGCAAAAACACATGGAACATACTCTTTCACCCAGTGAACAGAACTCTAAGCATTCCATATGCTGAAAAGCAGTATGCATTTTCAAAATAAAACAGCGTTCAGAACAATATAAGTGAGAAAAGTGTGTGTAAGAAATGCAATTTTTGTCTTTCAGACTTTTTGAAGAAGCAACTGCAGAATCTATAAATATATATGAACTAAACAGTTCATTAGTAAATTTTGTAGCATGATCCCCAATCAGTAATAAATGCCAAATTCAGATTAAAGTGAAGATCTCTTCCTGATATCTCCACATCCAAAAATTTTTTCCTAATATCCCCAAAGGCACCATCCTACCACAATCTAGCCATCATATATTTTTCAGCCCCAACTGTAGAACCCCTCTGAAACAAAACTAAATCAGATGCAATTATCCATCTAACCATTGTAACACAGTACGATGCACATAGAGCTGATGTTCAACAGGACGTTGTTCCACACTCTCTCTTCTGACACAATAGTTAGAGGGCTGATCAGAAGGAAAAGGAGAAGGTAAAGCAGCCCAGGTACTGACCCACTCACTCATGCAGGGCAAGGAGCTAAGGCCACAAACCTGCTCTTCAATGTGGAGTGTGGGGTGCAGAATCTGTTCAAGAAGCTCCTCCAGTCTCGATCCCAACCTCTGAGAAGCAGTTCCCAAAGCACAGCCCTCAGGTCACCTGCAGCTCACCAAGCCTTTGTACAACAGCACGCAGAGTTTTACATGGAAGACTTCAAGAACACCACTATCTACCTGCTCAGAGATTCCCAGTGCTTCCACAGATTGGTGTCTCCCTCTGGAAACACGTACACTTCCGAGAAAGCATGCCCAGTTATAACTACACATGAGTCCAAGCTGGTTCTCAGTCAGCCTTGACTTCCCTGGATCTTTTGTAACTTGAAACATTCCAAATCTAAGTTGCCTTGAAATAGTGCCATTATAATTCCTGCAAAAACCTTTCTATATCTCAATTAACTAATGCTGCTAACTCCCCAGGTCATAAACTTAAGCATATATAAAGCCTATCGAGTTCTCTGAATACAAAAGCACTAGAAATAAATGTTATATTTTACACTGTAACAAGATGTTCTCTGTGAACGAGAGTTTGAGAATCCCTGCTCTCCTTAATCTACTTAGACTTCACCTCTGAATATCCCCTGACACAGATTTACAGGTAAAGCTGTTAGCAGTACAATCACATACAGAAAAACACATAACCAGCAGTTCTTCTTTTCTTCATACATTCACTGGGTCTATGAACTTGAAAGAGTTTGTTTAACCTGACGCACATTCAGCACCTATTATCCTACAGAGATAATTCATGAGATGTGGTACTTGCTACAATATTTGCTTAAAACTTAAAACTCCAAATTAAAGATACTTCTCTTCAAGACTTAAGCTCCATAATTTCTTTTACAGATGCTTCTTACAGTGCATGGTTGAGCCAAATTATCCCAGGCTGTCAGAAGCTGTACACAAGCTAAGTCAGGTAATAACAGCACAACCCTACTAACTACCCAATAGGCTTCCACTCGCACACACCTGAGCCACACCACAGGAGAAGGCAAGAGTGCCACCTTCTCAAGTTTGAAAGTACAGATCTTGCTCTCTCTTCCCTTATGCTACCAGGGAATCAGTGTTACGTGGCTGACACTGCCAAGCCAAACAGTGCTACTTGTTCATCTCCCTTCTCACCACGACTGCAAACATATTTAAACACGAACTCGCACCAAGCCCACATCTTGTAGGACGCTTATGAGTAAGCCGCGTTTCACATGAGCACCCGGCCCTGGCCCTGAGCACGGTCTCCCAGGGGGTTAAAAATCTCTCCCAGCTCCCCGAGGACACAAACTCGTCTTCAGACGTTCTGAGCAGGGACGTTGCTGGAGGCGAGGGGTCCGGCAGGGCGAGGGCAGGGAGCTGCCAGGTGATCGCAGCCGCTGCCGCTCCCGCTCGGGGTGTCCCGGCCGAGCCGGGCCGGCAGTGGAAGAGCCGCTGCCCCGCGGCGCGTCACGGATCTGCTGCTCCCGGCAGCCAATCGGCGCCGGAGCCGGGCACGGCGCGACTTCATTCATTCATTCATAAAAAGAGGCGCAGCGCAGCTGGGAAGCGCTGGGAATCGCGCCCTTCCCGGCCCCCCGCCATGCCGCGCAGGGCACGGACACTCACGGCAATCCGCCTCGTCGCTGTTATCCGAGCAGTCGTCGTCCTCGTCGCATTTCCAGACGGCGGGGATGCACCGCTCGTTCCGGCACTGGAACTGGTCCTCCTCGCACTCCTTGACGGCGCCTGCGAGACAGGGGGCCGCGCCTGGGTCAGCGGGGCGCGCTCCCACGGCCGGGCGGCGGGGGCATCCCGGGGGTATCCCGGGAGCATCCCGGACCCGCCAGCCCCGGCCGCGCTCAGCCCGGGCAGGGAGCGGGGAGCCGCCGCCGGCCCAGGGCGGGGGCCGGGCTGGGCTCGGGGGGTTCAGCGGCTCAGGCAGGGGCTGGGGAAGACGCGCCTCCGCGGGAGCACAGCGGCGATCCCGGAGCTGCTTTGTGCGGGGATAAAAGGGGCCATTCCCGTGCTTCCCCGCATTGTTTTAAAGGCGGAGGGAAAAGCAGCCTGAGAACAGAAGATGGTTAAACGCGAAATACAACAGACAAAGAAAAATTATAAAGCGCAGTGATGCTGGGACCTCCTGCGCATCCCTAACCGGGACAAAACGCGCCGATACCTGGGGACGCGGGGTTAAAACAGCCACCGGCGCCGTCCCGGGAAAAGGGACCTGACCCAACTCAAGTTGAGGGCGGGGGGGAACGGAGCAAATCTGCTTTGCAGACTCGCTGCCGCGCTGCTCTGATGAGGCACAAATCCCCTCTGAAAGGGATTAAAGGTGGCAGCTCCTGTCACCAGCGGTCGGGCTGCACATTCGCCCGCTGACAGGCGCGCCCGGCCCCCGCAGGTCGCAACCCCCGAGCGCGCCCGACCCCCGCAGGTCCCCAACCCCGCGCAGGGCACCGCGTCGAGCGGGTGCCCGCGGCCGCACACCCGCGGTGCCCGCGCCGGCAGGACCCTCGCCCCCCTCCCCGGTGGCGCTGAGGGAGAGCGGCCGGGCCGCGCCGGACCCACCTTTGGCGAGGTGCAGCTTGACGAGCAGCAGCTGGAGGAGCAGCAGCCGGGCGAGCGCGGGCCGGCACATGGTGCTCGCTCCCTCCCTCCCTCGGTGGCAGCGCGCCGTGTGCGGGGTGCGCGCAGCCGGCGCGCCGCTCCTCCCGCCCCGTGCCGACTGCGGCCGGCGCCGCCCCCGCCCCGCCGCGCCGCCGCCGCCGCGCCGTGACGCGCCCCGCTGGGCGGGCCCGCTCCGCCCGGGCCGGCCCCCGGCACCGCCGGCACCCTCGGGATCTGCATCCCGCCCCCCCGGAGGGGCCGCGCCCGCGGGGACACCTGCGGGACACCGCCCTCACACAGCTCGCGTTCCCAGGGCGCGTCACCCCGGAGCTCTCGCTGGAACGGACGGGCCCGGCTGGACCGAGCTGCGTCCGGCCCTCGGGTCATGAGCATCCCTCCGTGGGCCCTGTTACAGTGACAGCCTCATTCATGATCGTGATTTTATTAAGCCAATTAAACACACGGACTCTTTTAAATGGCCTCGAGTCACAAATTGCGTGCTCTCCTCATTACTTCAGATCTCCCACTGAGGGATTTCATTATGGCCACACTGATGTGGTCATCTCCGCTTAATTGTATTAGAATGAGCGAAACAAGAATGAAGTATGCTAAAGGTGGGCACCTCCCTTCGCAGGAACCGTTCACCTTTTCTACTGCCTAAGCACCTGCGTCTGATCAGGAACTGCCAATGTTTTACAAGCTATCAGGGGCTGTGTTTGTCACTCCACTTGCACAGGGCTGTTGAGAAAGCAGTTCACCGTCTTTAATTAACACTGCAGCCTTGTTCATACAGTCAGGATTAACAGTATTTCAGTAATCATATTATGAAAAGTTTTTTTTCAGGAGTAACTTGAATCTAACATCACAGCATAATTAACGTGATTCTATGTGGAATGTTATTTAAAAAAAAAAACAACTTAAAAATCAAGCAGTAATTTTACATAAACCAATGTAATAGAGATTTTCAGTTTCAAAGCCTGAAATGCCATTGACTTCAGAAGTGGGCTGCCATTTAAAAATGCACCTGTGCCTTTAACAAAAATTTTGCAAGTCATTAGTCAGCAGTGTCACTAATGCGTTTGCATCATGTGAAGAGGAGAAGAGCTAATTATTGAGCTATTTCACCAGCAGCTTATAGAGTATTAACAATTTATTCAAGCCTTTTCAAACAATTTTTTAGCATGAGAAATGTAGTGCATGTTTGTGTTGGCTACATCAATGTGATAGATTACAATAATTGCTTAAAGCAATTGAGGTATTTATAATACATTAGGTCAAATTTCTCTTTCTTAAATGTGCCAAAACACAGATTCATAAAGCTGCTACAATTCCTGGCCTCATTCTTCTCTTTCCTAAATTAGTTTATTAGTTTAAATTGGACGTGGCTCCAAAGACAGTAATGAAGCTATTTGGTATGAAACAGGTGTGAGTGTGCAGAGCATCAGTCACAGCAATGATCTGTTATGATTCCTATCAGAATTTTGTTTCATTAAAAAACCCCAAACAAACAAGTATTTTGGCCTGACTGCCTCTCACGGGAAACAACACTAATGAGCTTTTTCTGAGTGAGCTGCTCTGGTGATACCTGACCAGCAGCAATTCCAACGGCCTTCACTGACCACCCATCCTAGGGGCTACTTGTAGCCTAGTACCATCTTGTGGACATATGTGTCTGCAAGGAATTGCAGAGGCAAGAAGGAAAAGAGACAGTAAATTAGGCAAGGTAAACCATTTGGTATGAAAGAGAAGTGAAATCTCATCCATTATGTTCCAATAGTTAAGGCAATTAATTTACCTCCCAAGGTACGTCTCTTCCAGGAGCTCACCCCTTGAGTGAGAAACTGGAACAGGAACTTATGCTCCTTTTATCCAGACTGGAAATCTGTAAAGCAACAGCACAGACAGGTTTTGGCTGAACAGTAAAATGGCCGAAAAGCTGTTTCTCCAACAGCTAAAATACTACAATTAGTAACCATCATAACAAAATACATTTTAATGTACTGCATTTGCTACTTGGCAACTGAGTTTGCTCACAGATTTGTCACACATAAACCAGGCTGTCTCCTGATGTCCAGGCTGGTTATGGTAGGTGAGACCAGGGGTCTCCAGCTCATTCTGACCCACACTGCAGCTGAGAGCAGGTTTCTTTGCTGACTGTTACAGATAGTTTTTATTAGGAATTAGGCTCAGGCTGCTGTGTCAACTGCTTTTACTCCTCGTCTGAGTGACTGGTATGTTCTACCTCTATCTATGAACTAAACATTCAAAGTGACCCTAAAAGTTCAGGCAAACCAACCATCCCTGGGGCAGCCTCAGCCCCAGGGCACAAAGAAGAGGAGAGCAGGAGGCTCTCAGGCCCAGTCAACGTGCTTTGAAGGAAGGGACAGTTCAATAACTGCTGTATGTGTAACCTGCTCATTGGTCACACCCTGCTGCACATTAAACAACACAAACTAACACAGATCAGCCACCCACTAATAGTGCAGGGAGTACATCTAAACAGTGACATGCTATTTCTACAGAGGTCTGTCAGCTAGCTCTGTGTTGTTTGTCATCCATACCATTTCTCTCATCTATTTCACAAAAGATTTTTAGAGATGGATCTTTTTTCCTAACACAGAACCCAGATCTTTTTTCCATACTTATGTTTTTCATCAGCTGGTCACTTAGATCTATATATATCTCATATAGCTACAGCTTATACATCAGAGAAGTCTCTCTAGTGTCAGGATGAATAACTGACACCCTGCACACAGGATTTTCTGCAGGCTTGTGTTAGTACACCAGGTTCTTCTGTTGGTTAGTCCCCTGGGTGTGCATATACACACCCTCCTAATCACAGATTGGGAACTGAATTAAGAAAATCATTCAGAAGCGTGTCAAAAGCAAGGCACCAAACTTATTTTAGTCAAAGTTCCTCTGCTGTTTCCAGCTTTTGTCCACTGTATGTATGCTTTCCTCTGTTTTCCAGAACACTCCTACACAGGTTCAGACCAGAAGCCCATCTTGAACACCATGCTCCAAGCATTTCCACCTGGTATGCAACGCCCAGGAGCATTTCAGAATTCACCACATCCCAGCTGAAGAGGCCACAGACCAGCTGTGCAAGACAAGGTGACCAACTCCATCCACACAGAGGCAGGCAACAGATTTCCCCTGGTTTACCAGTGAGAGCCCGGCTGTGATGGTGCCCTTAGAGCACTGTCAGACCTACCCGGCTTTTTTACTGCCACTCAGGAATGTCAAGAAGCTGAGCACCTCCCTGCCCTGTGACCCCTGCTGGAGAGCAGCCCCAGCCAGAGAGAGCTCTCTCAGGAATGGAAGAATGGTGGGTGCTTCGTACATTTGTCAATAAAATCTTTGCTAAATGTAAAAAATAGGATAATGGCAGACTGTCAGGGAAGAGAAACAACAGGACTGGTGTACGTAAGGCTTCCTCTGGGAAGTCTCCAGTCTACGTGATGAAACTCTTCCAGCCATGGAGACCAAATTTCCTGAGCTATTTGTACTAATGCCCCTCTTGTCACCATTCCCCCTCAAACAATTTAATGTCCTTCTACAATATATTTCTTTCTTTCAAATGGACATTTAAAAAACTATTCTCCTCTATTTGTATAATAACCTTTGAAAATATCCCCTGTCCATTAGGCTGACTTTTTCAGTCTTGTCTTTCAACTAGACAAATCTAATTCCTTCACTCCCGTCACGGCTTTTAGATATGCTAATGTAATATGTTTTGCAAAAGGATATTTAAATGAAACCTTTTAATTAAAGTTGGTTGAACCAATGCACTAGCAGCCACACCCCTTAAACTGCCGAATGATATGTCAATGCCTACAATATTATTTACATTTTAAAATAAAATTCTCTTGCCAAAACTACTGAGTTTCCAGCTATACATAGTATTGTATATTACACTGAAAAATAAAATTAATTTTCTGCTGCTTCTACTAAGTGAGGCACAAAACAAGCCACAAACCCAGCAAAGCATAAATACAGGTTCATTTCTGAACAGGACTTGTCCTTCAAATTCTTACATAGCTCCTGGTGTTTACCTGCTGTGTTCAAAATGACTAACTTTTCACAACCTTTCTTCCTACTTTTGGGATTACCAAACCTACTTTCTTTAATTCTCTGGTTTAGAATGTTTTACTTACTGTTTTTATCCGTTAAGATACTTTAATCTTTCAGTTTTGATAAATTTCTTCAAAATCTGCCCATTTTAAACTGCACAGAGAGTTTCTTCTACTTCCCCTCTTTTCATAGTTTCCCTAGACGAATTTCCAATTTTCCTGTACTAATTTCCTTAAATACTTTGACTCCTGCCCATGTGGCTGTAGAGTTTCCCTTAATTCATGTGTTTGGCTGCTGCTACTTTAGCATCAATGTTCATTAACATTTTACCCTCCAGCCCGCTGTCCATCCTCCTCTGTCCCTTTGTAAGGGCACTTTAATGACAGGTGATATAACTTTTCATTTGCACAAATCCTCTTTTTTTCTGTGAAAGCAAGTTAAGGCTCTAATTCTTTAGGGTTTTTTTTTCCCAATTCATATTTTTATTTGTATCTGACTAAATGCTGTCTCTTTGATCTCCTTTTTCTATGCTTTTATTTTTGGAACTTTTATTGTTTAAAAATGCTTTGTTCAATGTCTTCTATAATCTCTTTTGTTTCTTAGCTTAATTTTATTCTCTTTTAACTTCAACTTCTTTACAGAGAACTCCAATCCACTAAGTCAGCTGTTTGCTGTTTTGCTTTTCATATTTCTTATTACAATCCATGCTCTGTACTACTTTGCCTGTTGGATACACCTTTCCTTTTCACATATTGGGGACCTTTCACAGCCATCAGGACTTTCCTTTTGCTTGTTTCATGTCCAAAAGGCCAATTTAACCCTCTTAGCATGCTCCACATCTTCTAATGATGTCCTTATTTTTAGTTAGTTCATGGCCTAGTAAGGAAAGGAGGACATCACACAATCAGATTTAAATCAAAATGATTTAAATCAGAGGAAAGGTAAGAGATGCTTTGAAGTCCACTGGCAAAGTTTTTATTCAGCAGGGAGGAGTTAACACAGAAGGCTTCTGCCCGTCTTTCCCACCCCAGGGCTGAACACCCTGCCATGGCAGCACCCCTGGACAATGGAGCTCGGAGTGCAACCAAACCTACCATCACCATAGGGACCTTTGCCATTAATTTTAATGAGTATAAGAATGAAGGGACTGAGGAGGGAAAAAAGTGAGGATTAGGTGTCTGGCAAGATCTCTTGCATGCTAGAGGAGCAGGGCTCTAGACTGATCTGCTCTTTGCTGCTGTACAGTGACTAATCACTGTGAAAGCGAACAAAAATGCAGACTTGAGGCCACAGTTAGTAACAAGTACAGTGGGATTTTTCCAAGATGTTTCACTTCGAACTCTTCATCCTATTACTGCTAACAAAGGGATCATGAATTGGAGCAAAACTGAAGTTGACAGTGCCTCGTGTAGCTCTACAGTGACCATATACTGGTGCTGTACAGCAGCAGATTAGTACCACAGGCTGCTGTTTGCTCTATGGCTCCCAAAGGGCTTAGACACAAACAGGGAACCGAGGAGCAGCACCCAGCCTGCATTAGATTTTTTTCCTTTCTAAAAACCCTGTTAGCTAGATGCTTGCTCTGTTTTTCTCCCACACCTTATTTGTTTAGGCTCCAATGCTGCAAAGTGGTCTATTGTGTGTGGATGGCAGAAGCAGAGACAAGGTCTGCCTCTAGGAGGTGCAAAATTCCCTCAGCTCCCAGCAGCCCTCTGGAAAGCTCTAAGCATCTTGAAGGCTCACAGACAAATTATTTTAGCATTAATTACAACATCAATGAGAAAATAATACCCAAATGGGAATTTAGGATGATGCCTGCACGGAATGTTTCTCATTATTTTGGTATGGATTTCTTATGACAGCAGAACACTTTAAAACCCATCTTGCTTTCACGCTCGTGCTGGATCTATTGCTTCATGCTAAAGTGGCAGGCACAGCTGAAGTCATGCAATTTGTAAATTCTTATAGCTACTTGACAAGGACGTCTTTCTTTATGAAGGAATATGAACCCAACATTTCTTTTCCTTTTTAAAGTTAAAACTCATTAAAAACAAATTTTTCAAGGTCAGATTCGAAATGTTTTTTTCTTCCTTTCTCTTCCAGTCTGTCTTCAGTAATTTTTTATAGCTATCCCATTAGATATTGCCATCTCATCACTTTCAGTTCTTAAATGACAAGAGAATAAATGGAGTTTTGAGCATAATGAAAAGATTTGAGCTTGGTCAGAGTGGAATTACTTGTTTTTCAAAGCAGATACAAATGAAATTAGTTTCTAAAATCTCCCCCAAAAGAGGAAGGGGGAGGGGAAGAAAAGGGAAACACTGGGAGATCTTTTTTCCAGAACTGAAAACTAATTCAATTATCATCTTGCAAATGTAGGCCCAATGTTCAAATACCTCCTCACTTTGCACAGTGTTTTGGTTGGTCAATGATAAAATTCTTCTGGGTGTCTCAAAGTAGAGATACATTAGAGATACCTTAGAGTCACACAAATAAGTCCTCATTCAAATATGTTTGAGAAGAGTGTTCAGTGCAACTGAACTGTGAAAAATGAGTTTTGCTGAAGTTGAGAAACTTTTTCTCATGAATTTTAGGACAGAGCTCACACCATGTGTAGAATCCATACGTGTGCGAGTTATAGACATTCACACTCCAGAGCTACAGTTCTTTCAAAGTTTCAGAAAACATGTCCTTTCAGATATCCTGCCTGCTATACCATGTTGAAACAACAGCAGTTGATGGATCAGCCCCTGTGGCATTTTGTCATATCACATAAAGCATCTGGTGATAGATGCACTTCAGAATTACATGTCCTAGAGATACAGCTTCTAGAAGCACAAAACAGCTCTCCCCCACCCTTTCCTGTACACCCTTCAAAATATTGCCCCATCCCCAATTCTTTCTTCAAAAGCAAGGGTTTCTCTCAGGTCCACAGATGTTAAGTTCTAACCAAGATGGATCAAGACAGAGATGATACAAGTATGTAGAAACTTGCAGTCTAAACCAATCTAAACCAGCTCCTACTAATTCAGCTAGTTCTTGACTGCTGCACTTCTTGTGCTTCAGTCCTGCCTTCTCCTATGGCTCTGATAAAGCACAGAATCGATACATTTGTGTGTCTGCTCAGCATCTGCCAGACTTGTACAGTTTGAACTTTCACAAGCACTTTCCACAACACTTGGTCAAGCACTTTAGTGTTTCTTTACAAGGCTCCTGCTATTGCCTCAGAAAGACCTGGTCTACCTTTCATTCCTGCTTTAGAAAGCTTTAACATGTCCAAACTAATCTCAGAGCTTCTATTTTTTTTAAATAACTTTTCTATTCCAATACAACCTGTGCCTGTTGTAGGATTGCTGGATACTTGTTGCCCACTAGTCATGAAAGGCTTGAACTGGTACTTGTGAGGGAGCCCACGATGCCCAGGAGGATAGAAGGGCAACACCAGGCCAACACAAAATGCTCAAAGAGAGCACTGAAGGGCTGCAGGCAACAGGTCACAGCCCTGCACAGCTGGGAATTCCTTTCCCCTGGAAAATAATACATCCTGTGGCCAGAGTAGGTTAAGGCAGGTGGTTTAGAGGGCTGGTACACTCTCCTGCTGAGGGCACAGCCATCAAGGACTAACATGGGCTCCCAAAGATCACAACAAGTTCGTGTAGTTCACCCGAAACTTGATTTGGAAAGTGGATCGTTTCTCTTACCATTGCAAAGCAGGCATTGCAGAAATTCATATTCCCACCCAAATGGTTGGGATCTATTTTGATTTAATACAAGCCAACTCTGTGGGTCCCACAAATGTGGCATAGTGTTTGTATCTCATAATTCAGTGTAGAGTAACACCTGCTTTCAGTCCGAAAGTGAAGCTTCAATTCAGCAAATTACCCAGGCATCACAAAGGCACAGGGGGAAGTAGAGGCCACCTCCCTTTGTACAGGTTCACAGTCTTATCTTTGCCTTGCCAAAACAAAATCAATAGAACAAAACACCAAGGTTTGGGCCTTTTGTTAATCATTTGACACCCAAACTCTATAAATTCATTTCACCATTTCATTCCTTTATTTATCCTGCTGCTCTGAGAGTCCTGAAAGGACAATGAAAACTGGCCTGACTCTGGCTGTCTCAGTCAAATGGAGCTGGCATGGCCATGGAGTTACACTTTAGCCACCCACCCACACAATTTGAGCTTCCCAGCCATCAAAGCACAATCAAAACTGCATTTTCCTGACTGTCAGTTCTCTATGCGTTTTTTAGAGTGCAGATGTAATAGGTTTTACAGGGAGTCCCTTTGATTCGTGCCAGCCTTGCACATTCTCATTCTGCCCCTAATCTCTCCTTTGTGGCACACGGGCTCGGAGCGGTGGGCATGGATCCCAGCGGACACTGATTACCATCCAAATTCCCTTTTGGAAACGGGCCCATCTGGCAACTGCAGAACCCAAGGCTTCGACCCTCGGCCATTGTTCTTCTCCAAAATGAGCAGATTCAACTTTATTACAGATTAAACATTTGCTGTATTTTATGTTCAAAGCTAATTCCAAGTTCTGTGTCAAAACACAGGAGCTTTCTCTGCTGACCCTCCTGTAGGGTTTTTTATTTTAAGGTCGAATAAAAATTAAGCAGCCCAAGTAATTATTTTTTTTCAGAATACGTACAAAGAATTGTTCCCCAAGCTTAAATTTTACGTGTCAAGTTTCATCTGGGAGCAGATTCGTTTTTACAGCTCAGTTATCAGCTGTGCAAACAGGTTATTATTCATGTTCATCTAGGGTCTGACAGCATTATTGGCCTCTCAAAAATTTGCCAGGCCAGGAAAATTTATGCAGGAGAGAGGGAAGAAAAATGAGGCAGAGCCGACCAGGCCCACGGAAGACAACCAAGAGCCTTGTACCTCTTCCCCACAGAGCTGAGGGCACTGTGGGTATGTCCCATTGCACTCTCCCCACGGTGAGGTGCTGTCGGATCCACAGGCAGCTCTGCACTGTGACCTCTCTCCCCATCCATGCTCACGTGGGCAGGGTGCAGATGGTTACACAGCTCTGCGATCGACTGTGGAGGAGACACAGTTGGAATGCAGGCCATGGCACTGCCTTGCAACTAAGGAGTGTACAAGTAGGAGGGCCCTGCATGCCCAAACCCCCACCAAAAGCCCTATTCCCCATCAACTGAGCTGCTCTTCTTACCACCCAACCCTTCTAGCAGATCTGATGCATGGGTGATGGTAGGCCTCCATTCACAACTCAACTCCCCCCCAAAGTGCACAAACCTAACCTTGAGAGAAAGTGTCCATCATACTTCTTGCAGTACTTATACACATAAATGTTTCATGGATAACACAGCTTTTCTTAAGCAAGGATAATCTGTAAAGCTAGACTGTACAAATAAAACACATATTTCTGTACCTTATCTGCCAGTGTTATGATCTATTGATCCTATGGATCCTATATGTCTATTGATCATAACACATATCTTACAGCTGCAAATGAAATTTGTACTGATGGCAGCAGTAATCTTTTCATGTACATTATATTCGTAAGAGTTTAGTAACCTGAGGTTATTTATCTTTCTGAAACACTAAAAAAATTCTGGTAATATAAAATAAAATTCTTCCCTTAACAAACAGAAATCCAATAGAGTTAAGTTCTTTTTCTTTCTGGTTTTACCTGCAGTGAGAGGTGGTATTTTCATGGATTTTATTACATCAGGTTTCCAAAATATGAAAATTAAGTCCAAACCAATTTTAAGGACCTGAAAGCATTGTATAATGAGTCTGCAAATCAAAAGTAATCTTTTGACTTCTATGAAGAAACACTAATGAGTATTTCATGATGGTCTTTTAAGACCAGCTGTCCTGGTGTCTTTACCATTAACATCTGAATTGGCTGCAGTCCTGCTGTGAGAGTTTATCTTTCAAGGAAGCTTAAGTGACTCTTTTGTCAGTTGCTTTATTAAAAATGCAGAAATGTAGTATCATCCCTTATCAAAAATTAAACCAGCTTGGTTGGCACCCTTATAAAATTTTTAAATTGTCATTGTTCTCATGTTAAGTTAAATCTCCCTCATTTGCTTTAGACATCTCTGGAATTCATCCATCTCCAAAGGAAGCTCAAAGGGCAGGACAGTGTTCCTGTGATTAAATGCAAGAGTAAACAATTAACATAGTACAATAGGGTGGTTTGAGGTTTTTTTTAGCCAAGTGCACAAAGATGTAAAAGAAGAAGAGAATTTATCTTCAGGTGAGTCAGTGTCTGAGTCCTGCATGCCAGAATAGGAATTTGTCAGTGGATAAAAACTGATGATTACCCCTAAAAAAGACTGAAAAGCAAAATTTAAGTTGAATTGTAGCCTTTCTTCAGCTATTGCTGTGGGCAGAGGAGCTTATTACTCAAAGACCCAGAGGCTGCTCATGGCTTTCATCAAATCCCAAATTCTCTGTCTGCTGCCGTGTGGGAAGTCAGACTCCCCACCATCTGCTGACACCTTCCTGTGTCATCAACGGATGTCTGAGCTCCTGACCAGTACTTTCCATGATGGAATTCTGTTCCAACTTAAATATTAAAATTCATCATGTGAAATACCTGCACCAGGCTGACTCTTTATTTCTTTCTTAGTTTCAGACAAAATAGTTACATTTCAGAGAACTAAAGCAGGGAGAATGAATTGTTCCTCCACATGAAAGAACAGAAGAACTCTAGAACTATTTAACTGAAAAGGCTTCAGAGCCTTCACATCTTGAAATAGGGACTTCAAATGAGTTAAAAACCATGTAGCTTATTTATTGCACACAAAAACTATGCAATGCTTACGTTATAAAGGCTGCTAATCAAGCACATAAAATGGTGTGGTTGCCTGTGAAACAGTAATTCATGTGCTTCGTGCACAGGCACCACCATAGCACTGTAAATGACACTGTCACATGTGCTGCTTTCCATAAGGCCCCTGCCTCATTCAGTGTGCAGAATGAACAATGTTCAACTAATGTGTAGCTTTCAATAGTTTATTTTCCCTTCATTATTCACCCTCACCAGGCATTATTTATTGCCCACTATTCAGATTCTGCTTTGAAAACAGAATTATTCATTTCTTCATAGGCTTTTCTGTGGTGCTTATCAGAACAGTATGAATGCTCAGACATCAATGCTTTCATTTTTATAAACCTTCTGGGATGTCAAGGTTATAGTTCTTGCCATTTTTATGGAACATGAACTGAGTAAGAAGTACCAGCTAAAACTGGGTGCCTAACACAAGCTGCTTAAAACCTGAGTTTCAGACTATTATACAGTACTTCATAAATTCAAGATTAAGATCCCAGTGGCCTCAGCTGGAACTGTGATTGCTCAACAATTACATAGTTTACAACCCTGGAATCTTAGCTGTGTGCCACAAAACCAGACAAACTCACAAGTAGAAAACAGCCTTGAAAAATTCTGTTTGATGCGAGTAGATGCTCCAAATCAAGAGATGTGTCTGGTGCATATGGAGATAAAATCCATTTCTCTGCTATTCACTTGCCACAAGAAAAAGCCATCACAAAACCATCATTTTCCCTTCTCCAGATTCTTGCATCACTGGCTGTGTGCTTTTCACTTCCTGCAGCAGGAAAGGCTTTGGTGCTCGTTTCCTACAGGCTATTAATTCATCTCTAGAACACACCTCACTGCACCAGCTTTTCAATGAAGCAAAGGACCCAAAGTAAAAAATATAGTGTGGAATCCCATAATTAGAGATTAACGACATTCGAGTGTGTGAAATAGCAAAATAAATGCTGCAGAGGAAGCATAGGAAAGCTCAACTTTTGTGAATTTAACTCTGTCATTTTAACACTCCTTTGTCATAGGTTTTACAGACATAGGTATGTAAAGTCTGTGCCCTTTACTAGCACAAACCACACACCAGCTGTTGCCTCTGCAGACTCTCAGTCAGGCACCTTGCCTTTGCAGCTGTTGGGCTGTAAGAAGAGGGGGGATGAGTGTCCAGCCTGACTTAAACTACTGCATGATTGCCATGAAACCCTGCTCAGCCAGAGCAGACCCTGCTCACTGCACACACTCATGGGAGGTTTCAACAGTGATGCTCTGGCAAGACTTTCTGGACCCAATCCATAGGGACATTGGATTATCAGCCTGCAGATGGAAAAGTCAAACACATAAAAGTAACATTCTGGGCAGACTTTAAATGATGATAGCAATGTGCTGGTCCCTCAATGTCTTACAGCTCACAGCTATCTCCCATCCTCTCTGTTCCTGGGCTGAAAGCAGAAACAGAGTAGTTGAGTAACAAGATCGATGTGTTTTCTTATGTTGAGTTCTAAGATTGATTTTTTGTGTGTTTGTAAATCAAATCATTCTTCAGCATAACTGAGTTTTCTTATCCTACAGTCCCTCTTAATATCCAGCCACAGGGAAGTTTGTGGACCATATAAATGGCAGATGTGGCTTGGTTATGTTGGCTGAGAGCTCATTTTAATGAGGAGGAGATGAGACTGAGGCAACAAACAGCAAGATAAATCCTCATTGTGGGAGATTATCTGAGGAGCTGAATAACTGTTACAGAAAAGGTTCAGCTGGGTGCACAGAGAACTTGGATCTGCTCTTGTAAGCATTTGCAACTGTCTAACTCTGTCACAAACACGTATCTTGAGAAGTTCCCTACATTTCTGGAGAGAAAAGTTTCCAATTAAGCTTGTATTATACACCCACCACCAGCTCCTCAAACATGTTCATTGTAAAGTAGCACATGGGCAACCAAAAGAACAGCTCAGAAAAGCCAGATAATTTCCTCTTTGCACATACATTGGAGGGCTCCTGTTGTGAAACACAACAGCAGCTTTGAGCTTGCTCCAAATAACCCTTGTTGAGCGATATCAAAACAGAAGAAGAGGGTTAAGAAACCCAAACCCATCAATACCACTTCCCTATATGGCAAATGAGTCATTTAAACTAATCACACCAGCAAAGCTCAGACTTCAAAGCCTGGAGGATTCTCATCACTTCACTAGTTACTCTTTCTGAAATACCTTTCATGTTATATGAGCAAGAAAATGAATTCTGGATGCATCCTTCTGCACAGCACAGATACAGGCAGTGGTGTATATGAGCACAAGATAAAGGGATAGGGAGCACCAGGAAATCACACTTATATTAATGGAAGCATTTCTGTGCAGTGATGTGATATTCCTGGCTGGTAGCTGGCATGAAGCACAAACAGGGAACACTCAGCAGGGCACCTTATTAGACAGGTTGGTGTTGTTGCTTGAGAGCAGAGGAGTGGGTGTTCAGAGAACAAGGTGAGAGGCAGAAAACCTGCTCACTGTGCTCTGCCTGTGGAGTGAAGGCAAACAGGACCTGTGTCCCAGCAGCACAGAGCCCGTCATGGCCAAGGGGAACTTGGTCACATCTTCAGCCAAGGGCAGCCAGAGAAAAGGGGCTTTGAAGTACCACAGCACGAGCAGCAACATCCAGGTCTGGGCATCCTTAAGCTGCTGCTCATGCTCCTCCCAGTGAGTGTGATTTTGTCCTGACTGAGCTTACTCCAAAACAGCAATGATTTCAGGGGAGGCTGTGAACAATCAGACCCTGTACCCAAAACTCTGTGGAGTTTAACATACTCTGCCAAGTGGTATTTACAGTATGTGCTTCCCTGGGACAATATGTGACTGTACAGACGTTGACCTGCTTGTTCAAATAAGAACTCATTTAGATCCAATGATTTTTTTTTCCCACACAAGGATTAGTTTCTCTGGGTGTAGAATTAGTTAAAAATCAATTATGTGGTGTGAAAGTACTCAGTGATGCTTACTCCTTCTCCTAGCTGAATGGATTCAGTCATCTCTCTATTTCCTCACTTTTCACATATTGTATTTCTTATTATTGGCTCTGAAAAATCACCTTTTTTTCCCTATAATATTACTGCTTTCTTGCTGTAAAATGTTGATCTTTTCCACACATCTTCCACTCTCCAGGGGTATTTCCTTTTGCTACTCTTTTTACTGTTTTGACTGAACTGAATATAGTCATCATTAACACAACTAAAGAACTGTGTGTTACAGTCGTGGAACATGGAGCATTTAAAAAATAAATTGCTGGCTCAAATTAATTTAGGTCATTTGAAACAGCAAGTTACCCTGAGTAGGCAGCTGATTTGAGGACATCTCTTCTGCACTGGGCCACACAAGAATCCACAGAGCACAGAATCCTCCTTCCATCAGTGGTCAGCAGCAGATGTTTGGGGAAAGAGCATATTCCATGCAATCCACAGGCTTCAGAGAAACAGCACTTCAGGGAGTTCACGGTATATAGATTTTCTCTAGACCATTATAATTACTACACCAGTGGATTTACTTTCAAGTAGAACTGTTAATTTACATAGTGTTAGATACAAGGCCTTGTATGGCAGGATTGAATGTTCCCACCGATAGTAGAAAAGCACCCAAACTGTAGAAACTCTTTGGCCCCTGGTTGGTATTAACATTATTTTTGGAAGACTGTGGACTTCTGTGCACAAGGTTGTGAGGAATATCCATCATCACTGTCCACGCTATCTTTGTTTAATAAGGAAAGGATGTACAGCTTCCAAAACTACCCAGTACCATTCACGAACAGAACACATGCCTACAGAGAGATTTATCAAATCAAAAAAGATTTATTTATTTTGTTGTCATAAAAGTCCCCAGAAGTCACAGTGAAGGATAAAGTTGGGTGAATGCAGGAGGCTTAGAGCAAGAACTGAAACAGATGCTGCTGCTACACGACACATTTGATATGCTGTGCAGAAAGCATTGTGGCTGCTATGCAAAGCTTAGAGCTCAAGTGCAGGAAAATAAGGACACAACTAAAGCAGGATGGATTATTTAGATAGCAACAGAAAAGGGAAACATAACATCTCAGGTATTATTATTTCCTTTCAGGCTGCAGTGTTGACATCCCAGAAATTCAGTGTAAATTCATGCCACTGAAGCACATCTGACCTCCAAATAACTTGCTGTTCCAGACCTGCTAAGAAACAGCAGTGCACAATTTACTGGAGTTATTTCAGTTCAAGCCCACAGAGCTCTGTGTTGCACACATCAAGATTTAGCTGAGTTTGAATGATTCAACAGGTAGCAGGTACTTTCCCAAAATCACAACAGCGAAAACACCTTTCTCTACTTCCAAGTACATTATCTCCAGATGTTCATGTAGCACAACATTTGTCTGGCTTCAGATACTGCAGACACCAGCAGGGTGTGGGCACCCTCCTCGCTGGGTGCAGCGGGCCAGCCTTACTGAAGCTCTGAAAGAGATGCTCCTCCTCTGCCAGCTACACTGTGTAACCAAGCCAGTGGCTTCAGGTTAAAAAATGATGGGAGGTTTGTTTATTTGTTTGAACTAAAGTGGAGCACTGACTTGTAACCAGACATCTGAATGACAAATTAACACCTTAAAAACAATTATTTATGAAACTGAAAGTGTGGTTGTTCAGAAACACAGATGCTCCCTATCAGTACATCTCTGATAACACTGCAGCAAGCTGTTTCAGATTAGCCCTTCCTTCCCTGCTTTATCATCCTTTCTATTTAATAGTGGCCTAGATCTCATTTATATGGGGTGGGCATGCCTAGAGACTTTACTGCATTAAATTAGAATCTGTATTTCCATATTATCTGTGACATTCACATGCACCTCTATTGATATTTTTCCTTCGTTAATTAAGCACTGACTTGAGTATTAGCTCACATCCTGGCCTTCCTCTCAGAGGTGATAGTAAGCTCTCCATTCTCTCTGGAGCTAATATACATCATAATATACATCAGCTCTGATAATAAGCGTGCAAATTCTCTTTGTTACACCTTTTGCAGAGTCTGTCTTCTGTCCTGTATTCGCATACCTACATTTAATATTTCCATGACATCACATAATCTGCACCAAATATTTGTTCTCTGAGGAATCACAGAATAGCTGAGGTGGGAAGGAACCTCTGGACGTGTCTATTCAGCTGTGGGCTGTGTCCAGTCAGGTTCTGAGAACCTCAAGGGATGGAGACACTGTAGCCTCCCTGGGTGACCTGTTCCAGTGTTAAACCAACTCATAATGTAAAAGGTTTGACATTCATATGGAATTTCCTGCCTTTAAACTTGTGTTCATTGTCTCTTTCGATGTCACTGGGGACCAGTGAGACGAGTCTGCTTCTGCCCTCCTTACATAATATTTTCATTCTGTCATAAAAAGCATCTTTGATGATGTGACTCACTCCTGGGTACCTTTGCATCTAACTTTGAACTTCTGAGTATCACATGCATTTCTGTGCTTTAAAACACAAAGCCTGGTTGGGTATCAGGAGGTCAGGTAAAGTTCAATATGTCAGTACTCAGGGTTCTGACATTTCCTAGTGTTATACTACAGAGGAGAGCTGGAAATGCCTTTGTTTCATTAGTAAAATGACATAATCTCCAGAAAGTACCTTCCACAGAATTAGCAATATATTCTAGTGCTTTTTAAGGGGGAACCAACCCAGGAACATTGAGAGAAGAGCCACTGTGCATAAAATAATATGTTGTTTTCCTGAAGAGCTGAAGAAACAGATATCTGTCACCATTTCCCCAGGTGCCAGCTGGCATCAGAAGTTAACTAAAGCCACAGGCAGCAATACCAGCTCTTACATCTCCTGGGGGGATGCAAGTACACAGCTGCCCCTCAGACTTGCTGAGGTACCTGGCATTAGACTCATCTACCTGTCACGGTGTTTTGGAGGGTATTAAAGCAATTATGGAAATGGAGGGCAACTTTATGTACCAAACCTTGGCTGAGTCACTTTTCCTACGGCACCATTTAGCTGTGCTGGAATCACAGGACAGGACTGTTCAGCGATGGGTGTCTTTAACACTCATATTTATAGGACTAAAGCTGAAGTTCTTAGCAGTGTTTTGGGCAGATGGAAATGCTCAATATGTGTATGAGGAGGCCTGTGAGGGCAGGCAGTGTGCACTGGCTCAGGTCCCTAGACTTTGCTGTTCAGGCCAGCAGTAACAGGAAAAGTGGAATTTGGGAGTCCTTGTTTTTTCATCCAAGAACACTAAACAGAGTATGATCGACCCACCTGCCATTTAGTATCTCAACTTGCTCTTAAGAATTCCTATAAACAGGCATAAGGTGTTATTAATAATGTTTTCCTAATATAACAATGAGCAAAACCTGAACACATTACAGCATTAATGCTTTCTGATTTCCCTGGCACTCAGTGAGGCCATTACTGCACTGAGAAGCTGATCTCTGTTGGACCCTGGAGGGGGTTGTGTCGAGATGGCAGCAGTGGAATGACCATGCAAGTGGCCTGGCTGTACAAGTTTTGTTTTTTTCACGAGTCAGTGAAGCATAGAGTGACTGTCATCACCCTTTGTTGGAAAACAGCAGCAATGGAGCAGATTACATTTGCAGCTTCACAAGGCATTAAATAGTTGCTTGCACCATTTAATTAGTGCCTATTATTTAATGGTTTTGATGAAGTATTCAATGGAATTAAAGCCTGAGCATCACTTTCAACCATTGTTACCCAATTTGGCTTTAGCAAAATTGCATAAACAAGTACACAATCTCAACATACTTCAGCACAATTTATGGCTACAGGGATGTAAGTTCCAGGAACAATTTAATAGAAAATGAACATGATTATTAATAGAAGTGATAAAGGAGTGGGATGATAAAGCAATGTGACTATCACACAAAATACCTCATGGAATAATAAACTATCCATTCTTTTCACCCAGCTACTTGGTTTTAAAGTCTCTTTTTGTCTTCTGTATGAATAACCAGTTTGCCTGCATCCTCCTTTTGAATGGGACTTCAAAAAACATTGCTCATGTTTTTCCCTTTTACAAAAGGTTACAGAGGTTACACGGGAGGCTGTAGAACATAAATTTACAGTGATGATATAAGCAAAGGAAAGGAGGAGACAGAAAGAAAGGAGGTAGGAGCTACCATATAACATATTAAGGAGCAATAATGTAAAAGCAAACAGTCCAGAATAGAGCACCCACTGCTCCTACTGTCAAACCTACTGATAAACTGAAAAATTAAATTGTTCTGAAGGAGGAAAAGCATTAGATTGTATGACTGGTAAGCTCTTAACAGGGATTATAAATATGCAGCTCTCCCTGATGAGATATTCAGCAGTGAATGTGCTTGAAATTATGACTTTAATGGGACTGAACTGGAAAAAAAATAATAATGCTAATAAAACACACAAAGGAGAGTTGGAGATAATGTTTATCTGTCCTATGAAAAGTGATAGAAAAACTGCTCAATACATGAGGTTGTAGAGTTTAAAACTGCATGAAGTATGCACCATCATCAATCATGCACAAAATTGCTGTGGTCTATTTTTTATGACTTTATAGAAAGACATCTCAGAAAAGCTGACAAACTACAAAGAAATGACTACATCTGTCAGTCCAGTAAATTGGAAATTTATCCCTCCTCCTCCCTCTCCTCCCCATCACTTTCCCAAGCAAAAGAGAGAACTCATTTTTCCATTCAGAACCACCTGGCACAAACAGAAAAGTAGCTGGAGAATTGTTCCCTGCCATGACCTGGTCAATAAAATCTGAGGGAATCATCAGTGATGAAGACATGGCTTCAGCATGGGAGGCACAGAGGGCTGCAGAAGTAGCAGCACAGAAAACTGCACAGATTTAAGGTTGCCCTTCAAAATTCTTGGAAGGGTCTTTATCCTTTGAGCATGGGATGCATAGTCATTAGAACTGAGCACTACTAGCAGTTTGTTGCATTTATCCACCTATAGTTTTACCAAAATGGTATCTTTACCTCCCAGTGCTCCCATCTGTGTGTATAACCCATGGCCCAAGTGCAGGAGCCCCTGCCAGGGTGCAGCAACCCAGGTCTGCAAAGCAGTTCATCAACGTTTCCATGTCCTGCTCCTCACACAGCCCTAACTGGTAACCTCACACTGGGATGTCACTCTCCCATCTGCTGTCTCACTTTAAAAAACACAAATGCTGAGGTTTTCTGGGATTTCTTGGGGCTTTAGGTGCTAGTCCCACATTAGTACTGGTCAGTGCCCACCATCATCTGCCACAATTGCTCATTCCCAGCACAGGTTGGGTGAGAGCTGGTTATGTCCTGGAGATCACACAGTTTCCTTCACATTTGTCCTCAGAACCATGACTAAACTTTTCTTCTCTTTCTTCTTCCTTCTTCTTTCTTTTTTCTTCTTCCTTGTTTTTCCTCTTCCTTTTTTTTCCTCCTTTTTTTCTTCTTAGTGTGTAATGTACATTCTCTAGTTTTATTTGAATATCCTTAAAAGAACCACCATTCTTTTAAATATAATAATTTTAATTACAACTATGTGCTTTTGTTTAAGAGTCATCACAGCAGTAATTTTAAAGGAATTTAAGTCAGAAATAAACTAGTTACATTTTTCTGGCTTTGGCTGTTACCTGACAAGTGACACATCCCTTCCTCAGTCTTTTGCTGTCACTGACCATAATGACACACACTACACAAATTCTGTTTTAGTACTGCATCCTTCCACACCACCCTGCTGAGCTCTTCACACATATAGAGCAGGTATGGTTTCACTTGGTCCAGCTCTTCAGGTGGACACCAGCTATGGGTTTCAGCACAGCTCCTGGTTGCCAGGCATCTGCCCCTGCATATCCTTGGAAGCTTTTCAGGATTCAAACAGAGCTCTTGTTAGCCAGGCCCACTCTGAAATGGCATATGAATTGATGCTCCAACAGGGCATCAGGCCAGGGAATTCAAGATGCTTTTCCTTTTATACCAGTCTAGAAAATTAAGATTTCCTTAGTTCAAGCCACCAGACAGCCCTAACAGAAGGTAGGAGACAATACCAGGATCCTTTATGTCAATCTTCCATTTGGAATATGTTCAGAGGCAGAATTTTTCTTTTCCCTTTTGTCTTTTCCTTTAAAGACCATTTTTTTCCATCCTTTCATCTGTCCCTTTTTTCTTTGGTTCCCAGTACTTTGGGCTAATAAAGTAGGATATTAGTCTCCCACAGAAAATGCCACTAATTAGTTTATTTATGTGTTCACTGCCAGATTATTCTTGCAGGGTGCAACTCAGCTATCAGGCTATTTGGAAGAAATTCTGCTCACCTCCATTTCTGCAACATGTTGGTACCAATCTGTCTTGTATTTTCTTAAGGATTTGTAAAAATAAAATATGAAGGCAGACTTTTCTCCTCCTGTGATTTATCTAAAGATCAGATTTTGCCATCCTTCCTCTTACTGAATGGTCACTTATGACATATATTCTTTAATTGATTTCAGTGGGACTTCTCATGTGGTGTGCATGGTAAAATCTGGCTTCATAAGCATAAATAAATGCCCTTTCTCCCCCAAGCAAGGAAGGGCTTCAAAAGAAAGATTCTTTATGCTCAGAAAAAGACCCTTATTAATTCCAGAAAATTAATACAGCAGCACTAGCAGGACTGCAGCTTCTGACACACCGAACCAAGAGGTCAGTTCTATTTTCCAGTGTAAGAACTAGAAGGATTTAATGCCACTATTACATCTAGTTCAGTGCCTGCCATCCTCACTTGGCTCAATTCACTTGTGTGTTCTGATCCAGTTTACTTACACGGTTCTGCCACTTCCCTCTATTTTCATTAAAAGTTTAAATCCCTCTTCAATCTCATGGACATCTGAGCCTTTTGAAAGCAAAAGATTGCTTTAAAGTGTCATTGATGCTTAACCTACCCACCAAATATCAGGAAATATGGTAGGACCTACATTATAGTCTCACTGTCAGTTGATAGCTTTTGTGATCCAATAATAATACATACTTGCTACACAGATTCCTAAAAAATAGATATCTTCAAACAGAATCCAGGCCCAAAGAACCACAGGGAACCATTATCTGAACCTCAAACAGCAAAAAAAAAAAAAAATTCCTAATGGTTTTTGGCTTCTGTCCCTTTACCAGAAGCAGCCTGGGGTTATGAGAGCAGCTGGCCCTGTGGCCACCTTTTGCAGCAGCTTTGGCATTCTGGCCCCCTTTAGATCGAAGCTGAGATTGGAATTTATTGCCACCATGGCTTTGCCCAAATAAAAGCTCTTCAGGCAAGCAAGAGCTGCAGACTGTACACCTCCAGTAAAAAAGGGAAAGGCTTTCCTACTATAAAACCTCAGTTACTTTCACCAGTTTCCAGTTCTGTTTATCAGTTACACAAAAGATGTAAATCAGGCTGAGATGTGGCTGGAGAGACAATGAAAAATGTTGATGGCTGAAGCAGCAGGGTGACATTCTTATCTCCCTGCTTTGGCATGCTCCAGAATCCCACCTCTGAGCAACAGGAATGACGATGCCCAGTCCACAGGACACAGCATTACTTAGAGGTCAAACTGCTGCTTTAGTCAGCTGATGTACAGAGATAGGAACTGCTGCAGACTGGGGCCTCTCCAGCCCAAGGCTACAGATAAGCACATTTGTATTGACTGCAAACCAGTGCATTCGAGATTTCAGTTCTGAAAGAGTTTTCTTCCAAGGAAAACTAAAATCCAAGAAATCCCTTCAGTCCAAATGAGGGAGGAGGGAGCTGTTAGTGACACTGAATTGCACACAGGGTGGGTCAGACCGTGCCCACAGCACCCGTAGCAGCGCGCAGGTTCAGCTGAGGTTTGGTTTCACACGACCCTGCTCAGCACCACACCCTGAGCTCTCCTGCCAAAGCCCACCACAGAGGCAGCTGCACCAAGGCCTGGCAGCCAGGCAGGGAAGGCCACCTCTGGATCCTGAGCAGATGAGCAGCCCAGGGGCCTATGGGTGCTGGCATCTCCACGGGATGAAGGGAGTCAGGGGTTGGATGCATGGAGGTAAGTCTCTGGAAAAGCAGCTGCAGGTGCACTGGCACATCTGTGCTGTGCCCTCCTGAGCAAAGAGCTGCCCGGAGGCAACATCAGCCTAAATGCCAGCCTGGATTATCCTCTGCTCTTGGACTCACAAGACAGGATAAAGAAAAAAGCGCTGAGCTTGCTGTGGAATATCTGGATCCAGGTTCCTGCCAAATCCCAAACATCTTGCAGAAACACACGTAAGAGTTGGGGAAAGGACAATTCACTGTCAGTTGGGTTTCTGTATCTCCACAGTAAGGTGCCACAGAGAAGGCAGAAAGCAGCAACCGAAACAAAAAGGTAAATCTTATTCCCAGAGGTCAGTACAGTGTGTGTGCACCACCACTTGCACAGAGGCAGCCAGAGAGCACGTGCTGGCACAGGCACTTCTGAGACACTTTACAGCATATTGAGGCTCCCCAACAATGCAAAAATACTCCGTAAATTGTTTCCAATCATTCTGCCTTCCCATTCTCAACGGAAATAGAGGATTTGGCTCCAAAAATGTCAGTTACACAAAGGGGCTGAGATAAATACTAGGCTAACAAGCTCAGTTTTGTTAAAACCTGTGAAGTAGATGAAGAATAGTCATGTAAAGACTGTAACAGATTTAAAGAATTAGAAATTAATTAGGTCAAAGTAATGTCAGTCAAGATTTTGCATAAAATAGCAATAATTTTTAGAAGAGTTATGGTCATCATGTTAGAACAAAACTTAAAAAAAATAAAAATAAAAGACTAATTCATGACACCTCAAAAATTTTTTAAAGGATGGTCACTCAGTGTTTTGCTAAATCGTATGATTTTTGCAGACTTGCATTTCATGCACCCAGATTAATCTCACAAGGCATTTGGAAGACTTTTGGAGAGGTCTTTGGAACAATTCTGAATGAGCAGAGAGCTGAAAAATTTAACCAAAATGGAAAAAAAAAATAGTACAGACACATTTCAATAACCTTGATCAAGTTTAGCTCCTCTCTTCTTCTCAGCAGTGTTTTGTGTCTCCCCCATCACACTATACCAAAAAGAGAAGGGCCAATATGCAGCGAGTAGATAAATCATGGGGAAAAAAAATCAGGAAAAAATATTAAAATTTTCCCAAGAAGCTTCTTGAGACACTCCTGGACAAATTCTTCAAGACTTCAATGGTGTGCTAATTTTGCCTGGGATAGGGTTAATTTTCTCCATGGGAGCTGGTACAGGACTATAGTTTGGATTTGTGCTGGAGACAGTTGATAACACAGGGGTGTTTTTGTAATTACTGAGCAGGGCTTACACAGAGCAAAGGCCTTTTCTGCTCCTCACTCCACCCCACCAACAGGCTGGAGTGCACGAGGAGCTGGGAGGGGACACAGCTGGGACAGCTGACCCCAAGTGACCCGGGGATATCCCAGACAGATATTGTCATGCTCAGCATGTAAAGCTGGGGAACAAGAAGGAAGAGGGGATGTTTGGAGTGATGGCGTTGGACTTCCCAAGGCACCGTTAGGCTTTCCTGGCATGGCTGAACACCTGCCTGCCCGTGGGAAGTGCTGAATGAATTCCTTGCTTTGCTTTGTTTGTGTGCTTCTGCTTTGCCCATTAAACTGTCTTTATCTCAAGCCAGGAGTGTTCTCACTTTCACTCTTGGATTCTCTCCCCCATCCCACAGGCAGGGAGGGAGTGAGTGGCTGTGTGGGGCTGAGCTGCTGCTGAGGTTAAACCGTGACAGATGGTTATCTCCAAACTCAGAAAGGCTTCCCCAAACCTGCAGCTATGTCTTTTTACAAATGTGTATCATGAAAATACTTTCATTAGTATTTTTTATTATTTATTTCTTCACCACCACATACATAATTCATCCGATGCACAGAACAACGAACAAGGTAACACAAACTCTTGCTACTTGCTGGTGATAATAAGAGGTTTTTGTCTCTCTAGACTAATTTTTATTTCATGCTTCTGAGTTTTGAGCCTTACCATGAGGTTTGAGCTTCAAAGCAGCACAGCACGGAACAGGACATGTTTGCCACACCAGAGGCAGCTGCTTCTATTGTCTACTGGCTAGACCCCGTTATACAACACATGGTACAAAGAGCAAAATAGATTAAAACATTTCATATGGGAGACAGCATATAGTGATGGATGACAAAATATTAATTAGATATGGCAAGCTATCCAGGGGAATAAAAGACAAAGAACAGGCAAAACCTGTTCGTCCTTACTGGCTTTGAACTAATGACACATCAAGCAGGAGCTTATTGCATTCAGAGCCAAAGTCACGAATAATTTGACACTTCTCAGAGGACTGTTGATTTTACCAGACATTGAAGGGCAGTAAAAAGTTTTCCCTAGTGACAGAAGTGGCAAAACTGCCACTGATACTATAATTCAGGCTTGAAGTCCTGGAATCAAATGATTTGAAAGTCTTTTCATTTATAGCTTTTTTCTCCTGCCTAAGCAATTATTGAACACCCCCCGCCACAATATTTCTTTTATATTTTAAAAATATTTTATATTTATACTTCTTTTATGTATTTCTTCCCTGCCTACTCCTCCTTTGCAGAAAGTGGCAAAAGATGAGCCTTTCATGAAAAAAGCCTGCAAGTTACTAAGATTAGTATCATTATTTGTTGATCTTTTTTTCTCAGCAAATCTGCAAACTGCACAGTAAATATAACAAATTCAAACAAGCAAGAGAGGTGCATTAAAGAACTAAATAATTTTAATCAGTGTGACTAGATTAAACAGCTTCTTAAATATTTCAATGTGGCAATCCTTTAGGAAGTGTTTATGACAAGCTTATAACAGCGCCAGGCAAAAGACAAAGTGGAATCTATCCAGGCTCATCCATATTTAAATGTGTGTGCTCAGTGCAAACATGGCTTAGGGAACAGCGATGACATCTCCAAACTTACGATAGGTGGCAGCAGGAATGTTGGCAGAGCAACCAGGAGAGAGATACAGGAGAAAAATAGGGAAGCTGGCAGCAAGAAACGATTTGAAGGTGTAAATGAGCTCAGGCAAGAGAAATACGAAGAGAATGCAAGTCCTGCAGGCCAGGATAGGTTGCCAGACCATACCAAACTTTTTACTTTGAAATATTGTGAGAAGCTGAGTGAAGAAAAGACCCTAGCTATAAAACAATTTGCTTATCAAAATTGTGAACGAACTATTCAAGAAATAAGAAGGAGGAGGGGGATCTTAGATGCAAGAAGATGGTCAAATATTTCAGATACATAAAGACCTTTAAGCTGCCAGGAATGAGAAGAAAAGAGTGGGCATGGATCAAGCCCTCATGGACAGCAGCCTAAGTGAAAAAGAAATAGGTAAAGGAAACATTTCCAACATTTTTTTCTTTCTGAACTATTCCAGGTGCCATGGGTGCAGCCTGACTTTTCGAGGTGGAAACCTCTCCATCTGCAGTTCAGCATGCCCTGCCTGCATGGCACATATGACTTCAGCAGTTATTGCAGGGAAGGAGGTGTCCCCAAATCGCTGGAGGCTCGGGGATACACGTGCCAGCCCTCCCGCCTTTCATTTCAGCCCATGGAAAAAAAGTACAGCTCATATTTTCTGCCAACTCAATTTATTCTCTCCATCTGGAACATGGTCCAGCACTACAATACAGGATTAGCCTTTTCCAAGACACCCATCTGCGGAACATAAGCCATCCAAAGGTGAAGTTCCATTCTGTCTCCAGCTCCTTCCTCTTCTAAATACTGACAAAACCTCAAATTTTCCACTGTATCACTCTGGAACTAGACAGGAAAACACACATACTTTTCCTTCCCAATAAGACCACTGCTTAGTTTGAGTCTCAGAGGGTCCCTCTGGGATATCAAGAGATATCAAATGTCTGGAAGTAGATAGAGCAATGTAACAGAGTATGTCTGAATGTGGAATTAGCAGACTTTCTTTGGGGGAGAGAGTCACTGACAGTCCAAGATGAGGAAACAGTTGCCATCACAAGTTCTACTCCAAAAGCCACATCTGAAGTCACAGTGATATTCTACCGATAAATGGAATTAGCTTAAAGGAAATTTAAAATGCAGCCAAACACCGGGACAAAGGGATGAACCTCTCAGCAAAGCACTGTAACAGTGCGAGCACTAAGGAGGAGAACCACCACAAAAACACTGACCACACATGCCAGCAGCTGGCCTAAAACAGTGAGATCACACACACTACCATGATCCACCATGTGTTTTGATCAATGCCAAAGAAAAAACACCAGCTACTGCCCAGGTAAAGAAAATCCCTCTCCAAGTTAGTGGGTCCACTCTGTAAGTGCTACCTGTGTACCTGATGTGCAGCATGGAGTTTGCAACACACGCAACAGCACATGAGATGAAGATATGCCTCAAAAAACAAGGGAAGAGGCCAAGCAAACAGAACAGGAAAGGAGACCAAAAAAAAAAAAAAGAGGATTACCAAATCTGCCTGTATTTCTACTCCTGCATATTTCCTTACTGACAGTATCTTGCACAAATATTCTGCAATTATAACATAAAGCCAGAGGCCTCACAATCCAGAGAGAAAACTATAAATATGTCAACAGTGGTATTTTCCATAAACTTTTAGAAATTAAAAAAACCAACCAAAACAACCTTCTGAATTTCCCTGACCTCTAGTTTTTGGGTTTCTTTTTTTTTTAGTAAACACAATTAAGGTTTTAGGTCACCAATCTCAGAATGCTCAGTATTTAATTAGCATCAGGCACACGACCAGACACTGTTGTATCTAACTTGTGGTTTGGGACTTAGAATTGTAGGTTTTCCACTGGCAGCACATGGGGACAGTCACCCTCAGGAATTACATTTTCACTGGTATGAAAACCCTCTCTGTAAATTGTTGTGTAATCCTAATTCTGTTTTTAAAACATTGAATGCAATATTGTTCCTCACGGCACTGCTACCTTAAAAACAGATTAGTTTTAATATATGTAGACACTGATGCTTTCTTTTGTAACACCTTGTGCACAAAAAACTTTTCCTGTTCCTGCCAATATCCCAATTTGCATGCTTTCTGTCACATCAAATGAAACTGCTCATTGGAAATTGGGACATAAGCTACCACTTGCATTCATGAATATGTGCTGCCCACTTTCATTTAGCACTTGACATTCTAATGTGCTCTTGAGCAGTTCTGCAGGTGAAAAGGCCAGGCATTATCAGCAACCGAGGGAGATAAGAAATATATGGGAAAAGCTTATCTGAATCCAAAGGATTTCGGCTTTAGCAAGTTTTTCACACTATTCAGTCCTTAAAAATAAACATGGAGGAAGCTTTTCTCCCTCTCTGCTGCTGGAGAGGCATCTCTGCATATTCACAGCAACCTCCACAAAGGATTTCTGTGCTGCACATCCACTGTTCCCTGCAGTGCACTTCACAGGGTAAGCAGTGAGATGGTGACTCTCCCACAGCAACTGCAAGGGGCTGCAACCCCCCTCAGATGTCTCAGTGCAAAGAGACTCAGAGAAGCATGTGGGTGTCTCTTCTCAACTGCTCCACAACAGCATTAAATACTCTGAACTGTCAGTCTAACAATAAAAATAAAACCACTCAAGTGACCCATTGAAATAATTTGTGCAGTTTAACATCATAATTAATTCGTTCACTTTCCCCTTCCTGGTTGAAATGTATCTCCTCTCATAACTGCAGGTTTCAGGGAAACAGCCTCGTTACAAGTCAGTGGAAATGGAGAAGGTTCCCCAGAAGATGGGTCATGTCGGCTCTGCTCACAGGATGAACACAGAGCTGGGTTCTATCCACCACACTGCCTGTCACATGTGTCTGATCAACTGAGAGCTCTGCAGGGTCATATTGTATTTAGCTTGATCAATTGACTCAACCAACTGAAAGGACTCTGTACAGACTGAGAAGTTACCCGGCAAGAAACGCGTACCCATTTTCACATGAGATGCCGCTCCCATGGAAGACAGGCAAAACTCCCACTGACTTCAGAGAATTCAAAGTGAACCTACCAGCAATTTAGCCAAAGGGAATTTAATCTTATTTTTAAGTTAGGAGATTCAATTTTGCCTCCAATTTTTTAAGTTTTTCCTTTCTTCTCCTCAGCACTTTATTCTTTTGTCATTTTTCCTGCCTGGCATTGGTTTTCCAAGGAAACCCATTCATCTCAGTATTTGTGAGACTGACAGAGCTCATCACCAGCTCACAGAAACGATGGAGATAAACATGCAGTTTATTTAGATTAATGGGTGTGATGACACTGAGCTCATGGAGGAGCAAACAAAAGGCCTTTACACGGTAATGACTTTACAAGGCAATTGCTCTGGTGAGGTGTGAGCAATTTTTACACAGTGGAAACTGGCAAGAGAAAGATTCAGTACCTGCTAAAGGCATCTATCATTAATAAACCTTCCTAAAGAAAACAGGGGATTTTGAAGGCAAGTTGTCAGCCACAACTCCTTTATCTGGGGTGCTCAAGGAAGTGGTTCTGCCAACAGAGTAACTCAGTCTGCAGCAGAGGACAGCTTTCAAAAAAAGGAAAGCTGCTTGAGGAGTAAGACTTAGCCTGCAGCTTGCCAAAAAACCTCACCACAGTAGTGCACTTGCTAATCAGAATTCATTACGACAAAACCAAGCAACATAAGTTACTGTAATGATGACTGCCTGCTAAGGTAAAAGTTAGATGACATACTATCCCCAAAATGCCACCAATAACTAACATGGTGCTAGAAACTCCGGTATCTTCGGAAAAGCCAAGCATAAGATAATCCTGGAAGGAAAACTCATGCTCCAAGTCCTGCATAGCTGCGAAAAGCCCATGTACAAGGCAATGACAGAGTTATCAGCTCTGGTAAACACTTGTTGAGACACATTTGAAACCAGCTCCTGAGGAATGAGGAAGGCATGTTCTCTGCACTGAGACACAAAGGGTTCTGTCCTTCCATGGGTTAAATTCAGTGGAGTGGCCCATGGATCACTGGATCAATGGATGGGTGGATCTGAACTTACATCTGTTTATATCTGTCCAAATTGGCTTCAGCAAATGAACCCACAGCAAGATGGCTCATCATGCTGAATGTCTTTTCTTCTATGAGAGACACTTCAGCAAGCCATGGAATGTAAGAGATGGCAATTCTTTAATAAAATGTTCTTAGTCGTTCTCATCATTAATCACATATTTATCTCCTCCCACCAACCCAACAGTCCAAAGCATTTATTATGAGTGTCCTCACAGGTGCTTCTGGAGTTCTCCAGCCCAGGCAAACAAGCACAGCACACAGAATTTATCAGAGTAATCCAGGAATGCAGGACCAAACTCTGATGTTTTAAGATGCGACGCTCATTTCACCTGTTCATAAAATTGCAAGATAGGTAAACAATTTGGAGTCAAGTATTTGAAAGCTGAGCATTTCAGGATTTCATATTCTGATGGAGAGAATCTTATTTAAAATGCAATGGCACTTCAGGTTTGCTGTGAATAAATATAAATACATATGATATGAACAACTGAGAAGTGATTTTACACGGCCATAGCTCTACAATACATTGATGGTGGCTACTGTAAGGGCTGAGTTCAAGTAGATTGCTTTGGACTTGTATCACTGTATTCTACTCTGATTTGAACTGGTATAATTCTGGAGTACTTCGATTAACAATAGTGGGATTACTCCAGATTTGTGTTGAAGGCAGGTTGGCTTTGAACTGCATCATATGAGCAGTATGAATTAGGACACTGGCTACTCAAACACATGGCACTCAGATAGAAGCCTTTCTACAGTGTTCAGGTAAGGCAACAATGAGGACAAAGAAACCTACACAAATAACCAACACAAATAAAGACAAGATTAGGTTATTTACAGGAACTTTCCGGATTCACAAGAATTATAAATATGCCTATGAAAACTATACTTTTTCTTTTTGTTTCTGAAATCGTTGATCATGGTGCTGAGTATGAAAACAATCATTTAGACGCAGCTGGAAAAATAACTTATCCACAGCTGAACTGGAACTGACTCCTTAGAAATCAGTAAATGAGCAAATTTTTAATCATTACTAAGTGCAAAATTATGCAGAAGTGCTCAGGGTTCCCAGGCTGCACTCTCTCCAGCTGTCTTTAGCAAACAGGCTGGGAAAAGTAGGAACGCGTTTTCACTGCAGCTATTGCTGTCTGTGCATCTCTCTCTTATCCAGTACATCATGATCCTTTACTTCATCCAGAATATGGAAGGATACTCCAATACATCGTTTTCAACCGTCCAGGTGTAGAAGCAGACTGTGTGCCCATGTGGAGATGTTCTTCCCTATTGTGATGGGTTTGCATGGGAAGGTTTTGGGGGGAGGGGGATACAGGGGTGGCCTCTGTGAGAAGCTTTCCCTATGTCCAATAAAGCCAATGCCAGCTGGCTCCAAGACAGACACACTGCTGGCCAAGGCTGTGCCCATCAGCAAGGGTGGTGGTGGCTCTGGGATAATGAATTTGAGAAAGATGGGGGTAAAAAAGTAAAAAAAGAATAGCAGCAGAGAGAGGAGTGAGAATATGGGGGAGCAACAGCCCTGCAGAGCCCAAGGTCTGTGCAGAAGGAGGGGCAGGATGTGCTCCAGGCACTGGTGCAGAGACTCCCCTGCAGTCCATGGTGCAGCCTATGATGAGGCCGCTGTGCCCCTGCAGCCCAGGGAGATCCATGGCAGAGCAGGGACCCATCTGTAGCCCATGGAGGAGCCCACACTGGAGCAGAGGGATGCCTGACCTAGCCTGTGATCCTGTGGGAAGCCCACACTGGAGCAGGTTTGCTGGCAGGACTTGTGACCCTGTAGGGGACCCACACTGGAACAGTTCATGAGGAACTGAAGCCTGTGGCAAGGATCCATGCTGGAGAAGTTTGTGGAGCACTGTGTCCCATGGGAGGGACCCTATGCTGGAGCAGGGAAAGAGTGTGAGGAGTCTTCCCCCTGAGGAGGAAGGAGCAGCAGAGACAATGTGTGATGAACTGACCACAGCCCCCATACCCTGTCCCCCTGAGCCGCTGGTGGGAAGGAGGGAGAGAGATTTGGGAGTGAAGTTGGGCCCAGAAAGAAGGGAGGGGTGGGGGGAAGGTGTTTAAAGATTTGGTTTTCTTTCTTATTACCCTATTCTGATTTTGACTGGTAGTAAATTAATTTAATTTTCCCAGGTTGAGTCAGTTTTGCCCATGCCAGTAACTGATGAGTGATCTCTCCCTGTCCTTATCCCAACCCACCAGCTGAGCGGAGCGAGAGAGCAGCATCCATCCTCTAGTCAGGGTCAACCCACCTCATTTAGTATTCTCAAAAAAACCTTCAACACTTGTGTGCTTGACAGCAGCCAGCAAACTTGGAATGCCCAGTGGAGATCTCAGGCACTGGCTCAAACAAGCACACAGGTTTGACAAAAGCTGCAGCAGAGACTCTCTGTCCCCATTACAGAGGAGGGAGGAGATGTGATCAGTCCAGCCTGTTAGTACAGCAGGCAGCTCTTGCCCTGTGGCTGCTTGATCTTACTACACAAGCATCTAAGGGCTCCTTCCTGTGAATAAGACAGCAAGATTATATTTCATGATCAACCCAAATATAGTTTGAGAGGAATGTTGCTTTTATTCATAAAACACAGCCATGAATCAATGGTATAGTAAAACAACTCCTGAAAATGAAGATCATTTTCCTTTAAAATAACAAACCAAACTGAAGTATAATTCTATGATTCTAAATTTTCTTTGAAATGTAACTTACTTGTACCATGCCAAAGTATGTATTAGATATTAAGTTAGCAAAATACACTTCTAAAGTATTAACTTGAACTCTACAGTAGCCCACTGATGGAAAGCTTCATACTTTTAAGGACAGCAGCCTATCCATAAGACACAGCTAGCAGCAGATTTGTTTTGGATCTTTCACAAACACTGTTTGTTTGCTAAAGCACAACAAATTGATATGTTGCTCCCTGTGCTGTATACTCAGGATTTCACAAAGTGAATAACAAATCAGACCATGTTTAATGTCGGAGAGCACCATTAAAATACCTCGCAAATGTCCGTGTCACAGGTGTTTTGCTGCAGATTCTACCCCGATGAACACACAGCTGGTTATCTTCGTACAAGGTAGAGTTCAGATAAAAGGAAGATGCGACGTGTTGGTTAATCAGGGAGAAGAAAAAAAGAAAAAAATTATGCTTCTGTCTCTGTGTTTTCTGCATCAGTGAGCGCTGAGACACAATGTCATTTATTTCAGCCATATAAACCATGACCGCATATTTGCGGATGCAATTACTTCAACTTTATACTCACTAGCTTGGAAACGAGCCCCATTTGTCTCATTGCTCAAGGAAAATAGGAGCCATAATGCAGAAGTGGAGAATAGAGATGTCACATCCATTCAATTCACCCTCACAGCTCCCTTCCTGTACCGATCCCTGTTCCCGAGTTACAGGGGACAGGTTCGAATACACCTTAGGGGAACTGAGCTGCAGCAGGATTAGCTTTGTGGGATACAGATAGGAGGAAACAGGGAAAGATGAAAAGGTATCAGAGTGGACAAGCATCCTCAATCTGAATTCAGAGCTTCCTTAGGAGCATCTCAGAGGTGAGCAACACTATTCCTATGCTGTGGGATGGCTAAAAGCCTGTTGAAGGACATTTTACTTATTCAAACTTACCCATAATAGAAAGCAGCAGTTAACTACTTAGGAGTAGAATAATTCAAAACAGGTTTTTGTGCATCTTTTCAGTCCTTAGCAACAACACTATAAGGCTCTCTTTAGACAAATAGCAAATTTATGCAGCACTGAAGTCCCTAAAAATACCAGAGCATGTTCTCGAGGAAGAATAGAAGAATTAGCAATTGCTCATGTCCAATTTCCAGCCTCACTGAGCTACAGGGAGGCAAAGTCTGATGTCAAGATCTAGATTCATTTTGTGCTTGAAGATTAGTAAGTCAGTGAGTAAAATGAAAGACTAACACAGGGAAAGGTCAAACCAAAACACAAGAAAAGAAAAGAATAATTTTTCTGAGGAGAATGTCAGGGCAAAGACTCATTGTGTAAATGTGGCATGAAAGGTACCAAGGCAGAGCAGTGCAATGAAGCTGGATACCTGCAATCCATAATAGTCCTGGGACAGGGACAGGCATTTATTTTAGTATCTTTGCTGCACAGACACATTCTTAAGACATTCATACTTCAAGGGCTAAAATATTAATAAAAACACACACACAGGGCATTAGCATTGTATGTGTATGTTGAAATGCATTTTCACATGGTCATGCTGATAAAAGCAGATTATCCAATTAATGAGATAAATAATTACAGATGCACTTCATGGAAGAGCATGTTATTCCAGGAAAATTGCTGTAATTACTGGAGGTGCCCTGCAAAGTATTATCCATTCCTAGCTGGCTGAATCTTAAAACTTTGAGTCACCTCTAAATAAAATATCCTAACAAGACATGTTAGCTATGCCCCCAGTAAATAACCTTGAAAATAAATGACTGGTTTATCAATGAAGGGCACTGTCCATCTTTGTGTTAAGTCAACTCTATATACCCTGGACACAAATCCAGTGCCCATCAGACAAAGAGAAGGCAGCTAAATTAATTGCTGGAGGAATACCTGTAACATCAGTGACAAAAACAAGGAAAAGGAAAATCACTAATGCCCTAGTGGGTGTGGATTCCAGAATGATCTAAGCAGTACCATAAAATAAATGGTAAAAATAAATATGAAATGCTAAGAGGTCACATACTAACAACATTAATAATTTTCCTGTTCCTCCTGAGCTAGATACTTGAAAGTAAGTATGGGAAATCTGTTTTATTAGAGGCAGCTAAATACAAAGTCTAATTCCAACTTTGCTATTTCCATCACAGAGTCAGTAATTTTTACTGAATTTAAACTTTAAAGCCATACTGGGTAACAATAAACAGCAATATTTGAATTATTACTGTCAAACTGGCCTAGAAAAATGGGCCCTGTTTGACATCTCCTATCTATTTAGCTGAGAAAACTGATAGAAATATTTTTATACTGTAGATAAGCAAAAAAAGCTAAATGCTGCTGTCTAGAGATATTTCCTTAGAAGTCCAATGATAACAGAACATTACTGACAGAACACAGATATAAGAAAGAAGATTCTTTTTACTATATGGCAATTTGTTTTCTCTCTTCCCCACCCCCATCAGCCCTGACATCCTTGAACTATCCCAATTTATTCAGTCTTTCCTCAAAGCCATGATTTTTTAGACCTGTGATCCTTCTGGCTACCATCATCGAGGACTAGTTGGTCGAAATCTTTCTGAAGTGCAATGTGCCACACGGATCAAATCATTCCAGCAGAGGAGAGGGAAGCCTGGAGCATTTATGTGCCTCACCTGCTGGGCTTCAGTTTGGACAGCTCTGATGGTGTTTGTTATTTGCACAACAGTCAACACTGTTGACTGAGGTCCAATTCACGATCTGCTGAAGTTCTCCAGACTCTTCCTGCACAACTCTTTGGCCACTCCACTGTGCTGCTGCAGGGATCATTCCTACCTCTGTTGTCCTTGTCCTTATCAAGTTGTCTTCACATTTTTTCAGTTCATTTCCCTAATTACAAACGTTGCTTTGAATACTAATCCTATCCTCCAAAATGCTTGCAGCTCTTCAATCCTGGTGTTAATCTGCAAATTTAATCACCACATTCTCTAATACCTCACTGAACCAGTAATGGAGTTATTAAACATTTGCAGCTTGAGTAGCCCTGTCTGACATAGGGATGTGGCTCCACATATGGCAAATTTAAGCTTCCTGATAATAGGGTTTTAAACTACCTTTTCTGATCTCCCAAGTTGAAGCATATCCCACAGGAAATAGTGCAGGATTCCTAATTCAGAGCACTGTTATCAACCCATCTGTGCATCCATTTTTTTCTGATGAAGAGGCAGGTAATAGTGTCTTCTTTTCAGCCTCCAGAGTCTTCCTATAGTGGAACCACCAATGCAATTCCATGAATTTGTGATCAAATAGGCAGGGAATAGACAATGAAAGACTCAAAATATTTTTATGCCAGTTAGATAACTGATAAGAACACAAACATTTCTCTTGCCTTCTGTCTGGGAAGTTCTATGTTGAACTGGTGTGTCAGTTCCTTATGTTTTAATTGTTGGTGGTAAGTTGCACATACCTTGAGACTACAGTAAATATATTTTTTTGAACAGAAAATAAAATATCCAGAAATCACCAAGTTTTATACATCACATTAGTGAAAGAAGATAAAAGCAAAGGACCTACTATGCAGCAAAATGATGAATTGCACAGCTGGTTATTTCTGCTAATTACAGGATCTGTGATAGCCAAAAAAACAAGAAGCTGAAAATGTACAGTACACCCTCCAACTCTGTGTCTTTCTGTCCATGACTCCCTGCATTTTTATGGGTCCTGTAAGAAGGTTGTGCAAGTTCTTTCTGTTTCAAAAGATCTTTCCATTTTTTTGTCCAGTTGCCACTTCACATAAACTGAGCTATAAATGCCCTGATATGTGCATATGCACTTCCTGAATAAAGGGCCTTACGAATTTTATTTGCAAATTTTGGAGTTGCTCCATATCAATCCTTAAGTCCATGTCCACTCCCACTTGTCTCTTCAGAGACTGCTCATGTGAAGGTCTCTGTAAGGCTGGCACTGACAAGCACTGCCAATGGTGGGCAGATGACACGCTTCTCTTAAGGGAAGAACGGCTACAGTCTCAATTGATACATTTATTTTTCTCTTTCCAATATGCCACCTCTCAAGGACTAGCCATGACAAACCCTATTTTATAAGACTTTTACATTGGTATGCCTCTGGTGCAGCAGCATTTAGGGCATATCCACAACGTGCTGCATGCAAATGGCTCTCCCAGGAGATTTTCTAAGAAACCCTTATGCCAGCGGCACATGAAGACAAGTTCCAGTAGTTCTGTGACAGGTGAAAACCACTTTTGCTCTGTGGTGATAAAAGGATGAATAAATGCATATTATGGCAGGAAGTAAGACTCTGTCTTTGGGTCTGTATCAGCAGTGAAAAGGTTTCAGTGTAAGAACTGTGTTGTTTTGCCTGCATCTGCACCAGCAGAAGCTGGTCCTTTATTTACAAGTATGAATTACCTGCTGTTACAGCTCACTGCTACTATTAAGAATCACTTTGGCCAGCGTGATGAGGGGAGAAAGTCTATGAATGGAAAACTGTCTTGACTCCAAGCAGGTGTGAAGTCTGAAAGATGCAGATGACAGTTTTGATCAGGCATCTTCCTTCAGGCTGGGTGCTTCAGTGTAATGGAACAGACCTGCTCCATGGACAACTTCTAATGCTGCTAAAGGGTTATTTACAGCCACACAAATAGCTGGAGCTCTTGAAAATAATGAACATAAACATGAGAGTTCTTTTTATAGGACCCCCTATTCTATTCCTCATACATGGGCTACAATTAAGACTTTGTAATCACTGTATCTTATCCCTGAAAAAGTAGAGAAAAAAAAGGAAATCAGTCAGTGACACCAGTTAGCTGTAGCAAGAATTCACTTTGACTTCCAAAATGTGTCTGATGTTTTGGGATGCCTCTCTTTTTGAACATTCAGCTTGAAAGACAGGAGGGGGACTTAGCCCTCTGAAAGTGCTGAGCGTGCACTGTCTGTAAATCATACCCTCTCTGAGTTACTGCATGTCAGACAGAAGACAGCTGTATTTGAAAATTTGAGATCAAAGTTTTACTGACCTGCTTTAAAATATCACTTTGTGATAAGTTACTGCTGCAATAGAAAAGCAAAACCTGTAACTAAATTTTCCTAGAACTTCCAAATACGTCAATGTACAGATTCAAACAGAAATAAATCTAGGAACAAGGATGGCTAATTATCTTTTGCAAAGTCTCCCTCAGATGGCATTAATATATTGAATCTTGACTTGGCAGTTCACTGGGTGCTTTTTTTGCAAATGACTCAGTCCCTGCACCTTAAAGAATTACACTTTAAGGCCAACATACGACTCTAACCACACTAAAATAGGTATTTTGTAGGTAGAAATTTTGCGATGTATGAATTAGAGAAGGGAATATTTTTGGTGAATAAGACTATTTAAGAAAAACAAACAGAGAAATTAGAGAATAACTTTTGTCATTAACTGCGTTTGTTTCAATTTTTCTGTCTCTGTGAAGGGGGAAATAAGATTCCAATACTTGTAAAAAGCAGGGTGAAACCTCTGGAGAAAGGAGCTATACTACTGAAAAAAAAAAAAAAGCAACCAAAAAACAACAAAAAATTGAAGATATCAAGGCATTTTTGAGAATATAATTTAAAGAAAGGACTGATGCTTATTTGTTCATTCTCTTCCTCTTCCCTACCTGCTCTCTTCCTACACATTCTCACACATACTTGCATGAAGCCAACACTGGAGAAAGAAGAGCCCTAACCAGGCAAGACCTCAGTAACTGTACTCTTAGAGCAATGAAGAGACACATCAGATCTACTTCTCAAATATGGAATTGGAGTTCCACACGTGACTAAAGACAGAATTTACAGTGGAAGAAAATCTCATGAAAATATGTAAGACTTTTGAAGGTGCTGGCTGATAGGAAACCAATTGTGACCCAGAGTGGGCACAGAATGTTTCTTTGTCGTCCTTCACTGGCTGGGTGTGATCCATCCCCACACTCTTAAGTGATTCCACTCTGCCAGAAGGCATCTTTCCAGTTTGCTTTGAGGGATGGCATATTTGGTAGCAGTAGACTTTAGTGACATGGAAAACTCAATTTGTAAGCATTTCTTAAAGTGCTGTGTTTAAGGGGCATCCTCAGGGCAGTTTTCACGTTTGTACATGGCAGTGATCGTTGCTTTGTTCCACTGAGCTGTTTCTGCTTATGATTTTATGCATCACAAAGTTCATTCTTGTTTTGACATTCTCAAAAATAGGTGTGAGATATGATATGGTATTAAAGTACACAACATTAGTAACTAACTTTATCATTTATATGAATTAAAGAAAAAACAAAATATGCTTCTGTACATTTACCATTGTCAGTTTTGATTTAAAGAGATGGGGATACGAATACAAAAATCCACTGAGCAGTTTCATCAAGTTATCCATCACTGGCAGAAGTCTAGGTCCCCATTCCTAATTTTCCATTTTGTACCTCAAGTCAAACTTCTCTTTATGCCCACATCAAAAATACAAGCTATTTTCTACAAATATTGCAAAAAAGATTCAGTTAACAGGAGTGTCACAGGAGCAAGGAGTAGTTCTGATGCCCAGACAGAAACAAAAGATGGCTGTGATCAGTGAGTTGAGTTGGTGAATTATAAATTAGAATCAAAGTAAGTGAAGAACTCATTTATTCCCACTGGCAAGGCCAATACTGTACCCAAGGGATATGGAAATAGTGCACAGGTCTTTGCAGAGAAGGGAAGTTTGCTCTAAGTGAATAGATGCTGACTCACTGGAGAGAGTAAACCCACTATTTCACTGGTTTTCAGATTTCCATCCAAGCAACTTTGGAAAGAAGTGTGACTTTGCTCTGTGCATGAACATTTCTGTGACCTGTGTCGTTATTCAGTCTGCACCTTCACTCTTGCACTGCGGGGAAGAGAAGGGAAGGGGCTTGAAAACAGGATCAGGCATTTAGCCATCAACTTAATAATATGAGAGGTGACACTACTACAGTCTTATATTCTGAGAATGCCGCCTTAGACAGATGTAAGCCAAGAGAAAAATGTGAGCAATGGATTTCTTGTTGTCTGCAAATGAAATGAAGCAAAGGAAATGTGTGGTAGTCAGCAAGACCTGCATCTTATCAATAAAACATTAACTATGACAGCTGCAGGTGGAAATGCCATTCCACTGAAGTGTTGTTAGTTTTCTCCAAACCTTCTCTTCTTAAATATGCTTACTGATTGTATAGATATTATCATTATTAGAGAAAAATGCCCATAGAAATATATATCAGATCCTGTGCTAGGGCTAGAACAAAGTGTCTGCAATGCTTCCTCATTTTCAATAGGATTTGTGCTTTTAAGTACTTGTCTCTTCGAGGGATGATTTTCATCCACTCAAAATAATTTATCTATTGAAAGGCTGCTGATTTCACTTATAACCACACACTCCAACTAGAAAGAGGAAATATATTGTCATAAAATATTGGGAAATTAAATATCACAAAGACCAGATACTCAGCATCAGAACTCAGTCCCATTGGTTGTAGAACTCTTATAGAGAAAAAAAATGTGTTTAACTGCTGCTTGTTAAATCCTCAGGTTTAAGATCAATATTGGAAACTGTCTCTTTGGCCTGACATCATCTTCATTTTATCCCCACCACAGCAAGTGACAGACTGGGACCCTGACTGGGATCCAACCTTCTGCCCTGACTCCCAGTGCAAACTTGGCACCCGAGACTCCTCCTTATTTCATCAGTGTAAGTGGAGCAACTCCACTGGAACCGATGAAATTAGGTGATTGCAAAGGTTGTGGAGGATTAGAAGTGGTTTGAGAGCACTGCAAAAAACAAAAAGCAGGTCTTCCATAACCTGATACACCTGCCTAGCCTCATATCCTGCTGTATATTAATGTGTAGGTCTGCCTTTCAATCAAGACTGTTATGTGGAGGTAATTTCCAAGTCTTTTTTAAATGACCTGAAAGTGAACTTTCAAAGGTATTAATTCTGTTTCATGACAGAGAGTCTTACTACTGGCATGAACTGGACTTCAAATAAGACTTTACCTGAGACTCTGGGGATTTAACAAGCTGCAGTATTCTCTCAGGCTCCAAAAAGCATTGGCACAAGATGATCTGTGAAATAGAGCCACTATCTTTGTGGTCAAACTGTAAGTGTAGCTACTTCAAATATTTGTAGTGCAGCTTACCTGGAAGTGTAGTAGGCCTGGTGCACAGCTCTGACCTGCTGCTGTACAGTCTGGGGTGGGTACAAGCTGGGCTCCTCAGAAATCACTGTGGCTTTCTAATATTTTCCCATTTCAGAATCACAGAGGATGTTGAGCATCCACAGAAGTTCAGGATGGGAACACAAACACCAACAAACCAACAGCTTTAGTTATCATGACAGTGTTAGATACAGCCGTGGATCTGCTGAAGACAACCCTCTTTGTTTTCAGCTGTATTCCATATTCCACCCTGAGAGAAGGGGGAATGGATGCACTTTCATGCTCCATTGGTTCCACTTTCCTCTTACACTGCATGTTATTGTTGTCACCTACTTGTGTTCCCTCTGATTTCCTCCAGACTCCCTGGGGCCCCAGTATATTGTTTGGTGTTCCCATGTGGTGCCATATGTGCTGCCACAGGCTGGCACTGCACATGGAGCAAGTGTGGTTTGTATTTTGGTACCTCTAATGTGCTCCTGGTTTAGCATTTAACTGTGAAATTACAGCAAAAGAAAAGCTTCTCAGTTTGGTCGGCTCAGAAATTTAGTTGTATAGATATAATCAATAAAAACAATCAATCAATGCCTGACAACTGTCTATCCACAATTTTGACGAGACAAATATTTTTGACCTGTGTGGAGAAGAGTGAAATTAGTGTTCTTTTATGTACCTTTGACTGTTCTCCCAAATCATCTTTATCAGATTTCTGAATAGCTGTCCTTTCACAGATAGTGGCTCAATTTCACAGCTGCATCTTGTACCATTGTTATCTTAGAGACTGAGATAATACTCCACCAGTAATGCACCACCTTCTGAACTTCTGTTCCCCACTGATTTTGAATTTTAGACATGCTTTCCCATTATTTCTTTTACTACTCATTGTATTCTTTTTTTGCACAATTAAAGCAGAACTATTTGATGTGTTAAATATAGACTGGCTTAAGATGAACAGAAAGTTAATCAAATATTTACATCATGGTGATTTGAACATGTGCAGTACTAACACACTGTGTGCTTCTCACTGGTTGAATTAAAAGCTTCTGTTAGAGAGGTAGTTAATTAAAGAGGTTTGCTAGATGAGGATTGATAAAGCAAAACAAATAGATTACTGGTGTCTCCCTCTGTGAGGTTCTGTACTGACTGTATGAAGGGCTGCTCACAGGGTTACAGCTGACAACCCAAAGGGAAGGTGCATTTCAGCTCCTGTGCAAAGGCAATTGAGGAAAGAATTATGTTGGTTTTTCTGCATCTCTGATGACGGGAATTCTCTCTTCTTCTTTAATGTTGGGGGAAGATGAAAATGTCTGATGGTTTAATGGTTTTCACAGAGCTGCCATACCAAGCAAGTTGTAAAGACAAAGCCCTCACAAGTGGTAGCTGGAACAAGATACAGTGAATTCTTTCTTTGTTTAGGGGGTTTTGTTTGTTTGGGATAGTCAATTTATTTGAGAATTTATTCCCTGAGCAGAAAGGTATTGCACAGATAAGCATTTTTATATCCTATCTGCCATATCTCAACAAGATCTAAAGATTTAAAAGCTTCACATGCATGATAAAAGTCTTGCTTATGCCTAGGCAATTATTTTTCAAATTTAAATGTCTCTGTTAATAATGTGTTTTTTACATTCCCTAAAGGGCTTTAGCTAGCCTGAAGAACCAACTAACATCAGATTTCCCTTTTTAAAATGGAAGACAACTATAAATTTAAAATGCAGTATTTACTTGGCTTCATTTAACTGAAATTTGATGTATTTAGAAGCCTCCTAATTTATATTCAGGATCACCATTTCAATACCAATGATCAAAATTTCATACATATTTGTGCTCAGCAGCTACCGTGTGCATACTGATGAGCCCTTCCCAAGGCACTCCTGTGGCACTAACATTTGCAAATCATGTGCTGGCATGGTGGTCTTCCAGGTAAAGAACTGAACACAGACACACTGTCCCCAGACCATTCCAGTGATACTGTCAGTCCAAACCTAATATAAAGCAGTGAAAAGGGGATGCAAAATGAAGGAGGGGACACAGAAACCCTGGAAAATCCTGTGCTTGCAAGTCTGTATCAGTAAAAACAGCCTCTTCTCTTTTTCTGGAAACTGAAGTCCTGGCAGTTTTTGCAGCAGCTTGTTACACACATGATTGAGAAGTCTGTATTCTGTTAAACAGGCTTCTCCTGAGAAGGGAAAAATCAAGGCTTCTTCCCAAAGGGAAGTAAGTTCCTGTCACCACTTGCCTCTGATCTGTATCACGTACATTTAAGGAAAGTACTGAATGTCACCCCTGCCTTGGGATGAAACAAGGTCAGCCCATTCCCACAGACGCTCCCCAAAGCTGGTGGCTACAAATTTCATTCTGAGTGACACATCAAGCTCCTGCTGAGATCAGGGCCTGCCATGGGCAGTGAAGTGTGGAGACACCGTGACTGCTGCACCTCTGAGGACTCCTCAGGTGAGGCACAGAGGAGTAATTCCTCCAGCAGGAATTACTACAGCCAGGCAGAGAAGGGTTTCTCAGAACAACCTGCCATGGCTTTATGAAGTTCACACCCGAAATCAGCAGAGAAGGCCACTGAATTAAAAGCTGTATGATTGTAAGCCATTTGTGCCTTTGCCACATGAACTGTCTGTAAAATCTTTCTTCCCCAGGCCCCACACGACCAAAGGATCTCTTCCTTTCACAGGATACTGCTTGTTAGAATTCACATCAGAATGTTTAATGACTACCTAACACAGGTAATAGCCGTAGGTAAGTACACAAGTTTTTTGACTGTTTCAGGCTCTCCTGTGCAGAACACAACCAAATCTACTCTCTAATAATGTAATTTCAGCTGCACTGTAGCATTAACAGCTTTGCACATCTGTGGTTCTAGAAGCTCTTCGTGGACTGATTTATCAGTTTATCATTGTATCACAACTGGAACGTTTTTTCAATTATTCTCTCTCTTTCACTAGTGTCTATATTCTACACAAAGAACTTAATAAAGGACATTAAGCTGTTTAGGTGGCAAAAAAAAAATAGTCAAGATTCTGCCTTTTAATTTTGAGAAAACAGTATTTCCTCAGCCACACAAATTTGTAATATAGAGTTAGGCTGACTACCTGTCATTTTTATTTTCTTTAAAAGAAAGGTTGGTGAAAAGAGGCCAGTACTAGGAACTGCAATCCCACGAGTTCACCCTTACAGTAAGAGTGCATATTTCCCAGGGGATGACCGGCTAAGAAACCCATGCTGGGGATTTCTGCAGCGACTGCCTCCCTGTCACTCACTGTCTCTTCTCATAGGCAGGGCCACGGATGCCCTGAGATGGCTCTGCCCCAGGACTGCTGCTGTGCCAGAGCAGAGCAACATTAAATGTGCAAGTGGAGCTCCAGGTGTTCTGCAATCCCACCTGGCTGACTATAACCACAGTGACAGGACCCTTTAGGAGCTGCTGTACAACATTGCAATTTTTTGGTTTGTATTTGTTGCTCTGTTTTGCAGAGGACTGCCCTGGTGCAGTCCTTTACTTGCACACTTGCTGCTAAAAACTATTTATTACTTTCATGAGACACCTAAAAATTGACTACTAACATTGCCTGTGAACTATATGCCCTCCTTAATAAAAGTATTTCTCCATTTGAAAAAACTCAGGCATCATGTTTGTCTTTAACAGCTCCCTCTAACAGGAACTGTCCTGGGCCGGAGCAAGAAAGCGTGTTCTGGTTTTACTAAAGGTCTTCGACCAATGACAAAGCCTCTCCATGCAAGCTCATGAGTCCTTTCTTGGCAAAGATTCTGGATCTGTGGATTTGTTCACTGTGGATCTTTTACAGGAAAATAGAATGATCTGTATGTGGGATAAGATAGAGGATATGGGGACCCATAGTGCTCATCAAAAAAAATCCTTATTTTAGCAATGTATTGGTATTCTTCCAGATTTTCTTTCAGTCCTGTGTAACTGCCAGTATGTACCAGTACTGTTTATAAACTGGGAAACCGGTAAAAAGAAGCTCTATTGATGCTAACCCAAGAAATGGAGTTTTAAAAGACCACTAAACACAAGGGAGAAGTACAAATTAATAAGCTCTGGATTGCAGCCTTAACAAGAGTCATGCTTGCATTTCCTTATATACCTCACATCACTATCACCCCACTCAGCTTTATTTTCACTAACTCTGCCTTTTCCTAGCATTTTGTACAGTCCCTTCTCTTTTTCCCATTGTACAGCTGTTCTGAATTCTGCAGGAGCCCTAAATCATGTCCCAGAGGAAATAACAATATTCCTGTTAGATTCAGCAGAGGAACCCTATCAGGTAGAGGAGGGTTTGTGAGTACAAATCAACACAAATTCAGTTTTTCCCTCACAGCTGCTGTACCTGCAGTGGTAGGGATGATCATACACCTGCCTGCCTGCTTCAGCCCTTTTGACAGGCTGAGATAGGAAAAGTCAGCCCTCAAAACACCTGATCATTCAGTCCTGGGTTTAGAGGTGCTATTCTGAATCTAAATCCAATTATTCTGCATCTGCATGTTAGCCAGGCAAAATATCTTATTGTCTTTGTTTCATATTTCTCCTCTCATATGAAGTTCTGCCCTTGTCCTTCTGAGCTTTTGCTTCACTGGGAGATGCCAATGTAATAGAGAGATTTTGTGATGGGATATGAATCCAGCTGTCAAATACAAGGATCAAAGCCTGGACACCTGCTTTCATCCTCCAGTTCCATGAAATGAGCACTCAATCTCTCCCCATGGCACTTAGCCAATAAGATCATCCATGGGTCATTCCAATGCCAGCACCTGAGTGTGCAGAGCTGTGTATTAGCACAGCTCAGCAGGTCTCTCCTTTGCAATATTAGATTTTGGGGGAAATGCAGCTTTGAGAGGACATCAGTGCAAAGCTATCAACGTGCAAATGCATCAATGCAAACACTAATGTAGTTTGGAGTGCTGGGAAATAGCAATTACTAGCATGTGCTGGGAATGATACTCCACTGGCTGAAACGTGCAGAGATGTGGGGGCATGTTTTCCCTCTCTGATTTCCCTGGCTGCTTTTTCAGTGGCAGTGCCTTAGTTTTTTAGCACTGCATAGGGAAAACTGTCTAGTAACAGTTGTATTCCTCACCCTTGGTTCCATTCATATGTTAGTTTTGTATGGCATGGTTTTGCTGCAAAATCTTTGCATTTCCTTTGATTGATACCTGGAGGATCTGCAAAATCATCCACATGCTCTTCCCTGAGCACCAGAACTCCTGTTCTCTCCCTTGCATTCTGTCTAAGCCTGCTACCATATAACAAACTGAAGAAGAAACCACATGGAACAGATTTTCCTTTGCAATACAAAGCAGCCTCATCAGAGACAGGAACCTACTCATGCCAAGAAATCTCTAGATGCTTCAGGAAAGATGAACAGTTCTTTAATAAGGAGTTGCAGTGCTGAGCTCACAGCCGAAAAAGCTCAAATATGCTACACCTTATAGGGCATAATAAGGAAGCAAAATCCCAGACATCTCCACTTCCTTTGGCCACTTTACTAATCAACTTGTATTAACTTATATTTCATGAGTCCAGCCTGGGAGCTGCAGTGTTTAGAACAGTGTGAGCTAAACAAAACAAGGATGAGACCTTCAAAACCATTTCACAACACAGAGATATGCATCTAGTGCCATGCTTTTCCAAGTAGGAAAGACCTAGAATCACAGAATCACAGAATGGGTCAGGCTGGAAGGGACCACAGTGGGTCATCTGGTCCAACCTCCTTGCTCAAGCAGGGCCATCCCAGAGCAGAGGGCACAGAATTCTGTCCAGACCATTCTTAAATATCTCCAGTGAGGGAGACTCCACCACCTGTCTGGGCAATTTGTTCCAGGGTCCTGCCTGACTTCCATTGGACCTAAGTATCTCCTTTCCCTACGCCTGGAAATATTTTTAAATCTACCTAGTAGCAGCTTCCAGTATCTGAATCCCACTGCAGATCTTGCCCATTCTACAGATGATTCAGACCAATGCTTACCTGGACTGACACTTCCCTCAAGAATGGATAGATCAGGGAACTGGAATCTGTCAGGATTTTCTGTCCAGCACTGTGCATTTCCTAGTTGTCTTTTCTTTTGCTGGAAAGCACTGACTGACTTACCTCTACCTGGAGGCTCAGTGTGCCCCTCTCACACAAGCTTGTCTGGATTGCCAAGCACATTTTCCACTCAAAAAGATAAAGCCTGTGGGGATGAGTGGGTTGTTACAGCAGAACTGTGCTGCAGGGTCTCCTGTGTTCTTCCAAGTGTTCTGTGGTGGGTGTTTGTTTTTACTTCTTTCAGAATCCATAATGACTCCATCCTTTCTGCTTTTCCCCAGCGCTACCCGCTGCACATGAAAGCAAAGTCAACAAGATCAGTGGAACTAATATCATACTGACTTCCTGGGGATAAGTAATCAGAATTCAAGCCATCAGGAAACAGCCTAGAAAATAAGATGCTCCAAAATATCTGGCAACAAAAAGCCTTCACATGCATAAACAAATAGCTTTTTTTTCCCTTCTGTTTTGCACACATTCTTTTTAATCTTTAGAGGATCAAGATATAAACCCAGTTATCTTTGGGGAGAAACCTGGACTGATTAATGGTCTGATGTCAATTAAGTCCTAATATTAAGATGCTGCTAGGATGACTCTTCTCTAACTGAAGTGAAATGGCTTCCCTGCTTATATCAGGAGAGAACCATTGTGAAAGATTTTTACTGATTTTCCTGAAAAATGCTATTTATTAAAATAGTAGTTCACTGTTTGAAGTCTGATGCAGAGGTTGGACTTTATCCTGATTCTGAACTATTTGAATACTTTTGCTTTAGGATTTCCTCTGTATTTTCTCTTTGCCAGGATGGAGAGGATTTAATTTAAACTCAGGCAGTGAAGATTTTAATGCAGAGTTCAGCCCTGGTAAAAAAAGCTGCCTGGAGTAGACCCATGTGGCTGTGATGAAAGAAGAGGGTTACAAAGCCTTGTCTTCTATTAGTGGATGAGTTTATGTTTCCCAGCCATTTTCAGATTTTACTGATAGGACTTCACCCTTTCCAGACCTTCCAGCTGAATTAAGTTGGCCAAATCTCTCTCTGGTGGAGGGCCATTAAAATCTGTGGTATCAGCATTCTGTGACTGACATGCTGCAAAATCAGATTAGGCACCAATTTCTCCAATAGTCCATCTCACTAACTCTCATGCTGCCATCCAGACTTAAAATTCCCTGCTCTCTTCCCTGCAGGATTCCATTTTAGAGAGGTCCCATGAATCAGATAGTTTGGCTTTTTACTGGAATGAGCAGAACATAAGCTATTTTTCTCTTCAAAATTGATTTAATTTGTACAGTACATTCATTATCTATAGCATAGCTGCATACAAAATGCTTAATTGGTCTTTGGGACGTAGGCAGCAAAACACTGCCCAGTTAGAATACAGCTTGAAAGACATTTTCCTGATTAGGAATGTAACTGAATCATGGTTAATTACCAGATCTCTATCTGGACAGGGAATCTGGAGAGGTAGTTTCTAAATTACGGGGTTTCTATTAATGATGTCTAGCCAAACAGCCTGGCTGTATCTCTGTACACGTTATCTCAATCTCTGACAGAACAAACCTATTGACAAGGTATCTCTTAGTAATTACTCTGCAGAGCGAGAGCTGAGGTCTTCTGCTTTTTTCTCCCTACAATTTTCTAGTGAAAATGGTATCATTTTACTTAATCTCTTGTACTGCAAAGTGGGATGGAGTTTTTGATCAGCCTTTTTATGACACTTTCTTGAAAATGAACAGCTATGTTGCTTTTTTTTTATTGTTCCAAACTGTTTTGAATCTTTGACAGATGAATTTATTTCCCATTCACTATGCCTCTCCTGTAGATTAGTACTTGTCACAGTTTCTGTCCTCTTCGCCACAAGAACTGGGTCTGTCCTTACCTCTCCCCAAGAAATGGAGTGGAGGGATACATTACCCAATTATGCTTTCACAGGATTCAATCAGTCGAACTATGCTGATTTACACTCGTTGAGGTCTTGGATGACTATCTCTGAAATAAGCTGTCTCCCTGGTCAGAGAGATTTCAGGCATATTATTTTACATGGGTGGTTTCTCCAGTAAATGAGCCCAGCCTGTCTATCTTTGAAGTTTTAGTCTGAAGTGGATCATTTCCTGAATCATTCACTGTATTATCAATGCTATTTCCATTAAAAAAAACCTTCCTATGACTCTAACTCTTATCAGACCATTAACACTTGCCTTGAAATTCCAGCTAAAGCTTAGACCAGCATGCAGTTTATGAGAGGAGCTGGAATTCTGTTGCTAGATTTGTTTCCTTATTACTTTGCTCTTCCCTAATTCCTTTTGAAACCTTTCCAGGGAAAGATTGCAGTCCTAAAGGATGACAAATGAAGGCTCCAGGATTCCCAGGCAGAGGCTGCAGAAAGGCAAAGCATTAGAGGGAGTGACAGTTCTTTTTTGTGCTTCAGCCCTTCCCCTCTCTTGCCCCCTGGCCAGAGAGCATTCCATGCCTGGGGATCCTGCTGAAAGGGTGTAAAATAAAGGATATGGTATATAGTGTCATTTTTCCTTCTATCAGTAGCATGTGGGTCCCTCCCCTAAGCCTTTCCCTCCTGGTGCTGCTAGACTTTGGCTCAGTACTAGATTTTTTACTCATGTTAACAAACATATGAGAGCAAGCTCCCTGAAACTTCAGTGTCTGCAAGCAAACTGTTCCTACTCAAGAAAAACTAAATAAGCTGTAGCTGGTTTTAACACTTTTGCCTGGGACTGCATGTTTAAAATTCTGGACGGGTTTGGCCTTGGGGCAGGTGGTGCAATGAAAAAAATGAACACTCAGTGTCTCTCCAGGGGAACTTCTCCTAAAGCACTGCTTACAATGAGTGCTTGCTACTCTGCTGGTTTACACCGAGTGGAAAGGGAAATGTCAGAGACTCCTGATTTATTCTATATTTCCTTTTTACCTGTGAAACTCCTTGATATCATTCTTATTCAGCTTACTTCTCCACTTCATGCAACCAGAGACAACTTGAAGGAGCTAAATGTTTTCATCATGGCTGGGCTTCACGAATGAAGATTTGGGAAAGGCTCTATCCACAGTTGTTACAAGCACGCTGGTGGCTAATAAGGCCAATAAATGTTTTAAATAGAAAGCATTTCACTATCTAGTTTTCTCCCTGCAGGTGCTGTTCAGCAGGTACGGGGAGACCGAACTGGCTCTGATCATGGGAGTTCACAGTCAAATTCACCTGTGCTGGCTTAAGAATTCAAGTTGTGTTCCATAGCCCTTTCTTACCAAAATCATAAAACTTCTCTGCTTAAACTTCATCATATATGTGTCTGTCCTTTCTTTCAAAAAATCCCAAAGGATTTAAAAAGATGGACATTTCACCGTTAATGCATTTCAGATATCAGTTTAACTGACAAGCTATACTTCTTTGCTCTCATCTTACAATGTTTACCTTAATAATTAAAAATAACAATCATCACTGACAGTATTTCCAAGGGTTGACAACCACCTGTGAGACTGGATCACTGAAGGCAAGACCGAGAGCTATTTGCTTCTGCAAGCTTCTCCCCAGCCAGTGCTCTCTGATGAGGTTTCTATTGCTATTTTAACCTCTTTTTTAAAAAAAAAAAAAGAAATCCAATATACATGCTTTGTGTTATTCCCAACAGAGCCATCTCTCCTCCAAGGCATAATGGAAGAATGGGTTTTAATAGCAAAGCTGGACTGCAGCAGAAAACATTGCTAAAAAAATCAGCCACAGTTCTGATTAAAGTTGCTGCTCTGAGTACCAAGGGTTACAGTTATATGGAATTGAATTTTCAAACAGTAGAAGGTGTTTTGCTTTTTCTGCCCAATTAATTTCCTTTTTTTAAAAGGCTTCCCCTTTGAGGTCTTTTTATTTTTGGATTCTCAAGAATTTTGGTGGAAGTTAACTGTGAGTGGCATCAATGGAAATTCTGCGTGCAGATCTCTTGGGAATTTACAAAGCCTCGCAAGCTCAGCCAAACATTTTCATGAATATTGCAGGGAGGTTGCAGCAGGTGAGCTCTGCAGAACCTCAGAGAAAATTTCCACTGCAAAACTCCAGCAAGCACAGCTTATGCTCAGCTCGTTATAGGCACCAGCTCTGCAGCATCCCAAGATCAGTGGAAGTGGGGAGCTGGTCCCCTAAACCACAGCCATTTTGCAGCAGAGACTCATAGGATGACACACATCTGCATTTTCCTGCTGGCCTGCAGCAGGGCCTGCAGCATGGTGGGGCAGGGAGTGAAGTAAGGGGTTCTGTCCTCCACATCTCTGCACTGTTCCCACAGGATGAAACATTATCTCAACTTTCACTGACAGCTGTGCACTCTAATGAATGACCTTTCCAAGAAATATTCACAATAAATCAGTGTCCGAACGTTTTCACTGTCAATCTGCTCTTCTCACAACACTGGGTTTCATTCCTTCAAAGGTACAGGGAAGGTAAACTGCAGTGTGAGGTGCAGCCTTGGGAATACCACCAGAAGGAATCTAAGTGAAGATGGAAACAGGTCCCCAAGGTGTGTGATTCATCATCTCAACAATTAGTGTTGCTAGGATTCACAATGCTGGATTCCTGCCTGGAGTTTACTATCCCTCTATCTGAGTGGAGGGAACAAGCAGGAAATCTTCCCTGTTGCTGCCAAAGTTCAAAGCACAGCCTATTAGCTCACATCACCATAAATTTCATTTTACATTAATATATAATATTGCTAATGCTTCTCTGTGGATTTCTCACATGTCAGAAGAAGCAAATACATGTTTAGTTAACTAACAGGATTCAGACAGAATCTAAAGAAATTATTACAGAGGAACCTTGGCTTCACTGGTACCTCGTGAAGTTATCAGGGAGTCAAGACAAAACCAGCAGCACTTCCCATCTCACGTTGTGAACAACAGGACATTAATTCAGACTTAATCCAGGGTTCCTATAAGAGTCAATCCTTATCTTGTCTTTCATCTCCAAAACACCAGGCCTATTCTCACAACCTCCTAATTCTCCCCAATTTCACCTACCTGAAAAGAAGCTACATGGAGATCTTCTTGCTCTGTTCTAATTAGTTTATATCTCTCTGACAATTATTTTACCAAAGCTTAAATTATCATAAAACAAATTGTCATTCCTGTCATATCCTCAATTTATTAATAACTTTAAGGCCAATATTTTTGTGCTGTGACAGTTTATCTTCTACTGCTGTCACAATAAAAATATTGTTGGAAAACAATTAGCAAATACGTGAATGGTAGAGGTCAAAGACAATTTGAATAACAATGAAAAGTACACCAAAGTAGAGGGTCAGATTTTTGAACAATTATTATAGCACTAAATATAGACCATAATTTGGGAGACCAAGGACCAAAATGGTAAAGTGGGAAAACCACTTGTTCATATTATATCGGAAAAATGCAGTGAATTTAAGAGGGCAAAAAACAAAGCACATTATCATATACAGGTTTCTATAAACTGGATTTCTACAGGCAGCTGAAGAAAAAGCACTGAAGCCATGAGTACATGCATGACTTAGGCTATCATTCAGTCTCCTGAACACTTGGAAGGACACCAGAGAGATCTGGCAGAGAGGCACAGAATTAATTTTATTTTTCTCTCTAAAAAACCTCTATATACGTGTGATAAGATTTTAGGAATAAGAAGTATAAATCCCAAGTGATTATTTCAGGATATCATTTAGCCTTGTAATTACTGTCGTCTCTTAACAGCTGCATGTTTAATTGGTTGCAATGCTTCAGGGGTGGAACGGTTTATCTTGGAGCTCCATCTACTGATGGGAAGGCGGCACGACTTTATTGAGAACCATCCCACAGCCTTCAGACAGAGCTGAGGAAAGCGCTGCACAGGCTGAGCACATTGGAACTGAATTAATATCTGTCACATACTTTCAGGCTTCTCTAGACAACAAATACAAATAGATCTTCTCTCTGGAGAAAGCCAAGATTGCATAAGATTTTACTCACAGAGCTCCACCTTCACTTCAGTAGGACTAAATGGGATGTATCAGAGTAAAGTAATTGTTCTTCAGTCCATTATCGTTTTTATAAAAGATATTCAGCACTCTGTCTTAGAAAATAGAAATCACTCAAGCCTTTGTCTTTGGTATTCAGCGCGAAAAACACTCAAAATAGGTTTAATGCCAGCTCTCTTTAAAAAGAACTAAATTGTTTTGTCAAATAAGCTATACCAGATTGTTACAGAGAGATCAAGGAAAATCAGACCTGTCTGAAGAATGACAGGGCACTTGGAAACAGACCACATCTGAAAATCCAAACACTGGAAACAAGGCAGAAAGAACAAACGCTTTCTCTGAAATTAACTGTGCAGAGACAAAGCAGTGACTGCATAGAGAGATTTAGAGATAATTTTTGCCTACTGTCTCCCTATTCTTGGGAAAGGATGGATGTGATGTGACTTGTACCTCCCTGATGGGGCATCTTGCATTGATTAGAGAAGTTCTAAGAGCTGCTTCATTTTGCAATTCAGTTGCTTGCACCCCTATAAGTTTACACGAAGCAAAGCGCCCAAATGAACTGCGTTATTTGCAGTCTTGAACACAGCTCACGATGTGAAGAGTGGTTCCCAGAAAGGAATATGTATCACTGCAGAACACAACGAGGAGACAGCAGCACCACATCTCTCCATAGCCTGGGGTGCCCTGCTGGACTGAGTTTTAGGAGGGATTCACTGCAGGAAAATCTCTGGAAATGCTCTGGCTGTGCTAGCGCTGCACACAGCCTGCTGGCAACAGAGAGAAAAGGGGATGTGTGGGATCAAAAATGTAACATTTTTCTAACAAAGAGGAAGAATGCTACAGGCAAGTGCAGTTACACCTGACAGCAAAATGACCCAGCCAGTCATCATGTGCACCAACCTCTGTCCAGATTGGATTCTACTCAGAGGAATAAGAATATTCAAAGAGAAAAACTAGGACATTAAAATTCTCCTTTGGAGATTTGTTCATATAATGAAGCACAACAGAGATCTTTTTGTAGGATTCTATTTCTATCCTGAGGTCTTTACTGGCTATTAATTAAAATTGTATTGTCTGTTTATATAGACAAAGAGATTCAGAGGCTCAAGTAAAAGATAAAAAGTAGACTCCATATAATTAAAAAGAATTCTGAAAAATGTTTAATTATGTGTTTTATCCCCTCTGAAAAGCAATTTAAGTACATCTCCTTCGCTATCAATAATGACATTAACTAGACGATTTTCGGCCGTCTCAAGGACCCAGTAAACCAAGGGCCCCTCGGGCACATGTGCTGTGCTCTGAAATCCAGGGCCATGTACACGGACTGTGCATGCACAAAGCAGCAACTTCTTTTGGACATGGCTGTGCTTCCTGAAACAGTGCTTTCAGCTCCATTCTTTCCAAATGTATTGTACATTTACATCTTTCTTTATTACTATGCCCAACGCACCATAAACATTAAAAGCTCTGTTGATTTTACAGGTCACTAAGAACTCAACCAGCAATACAGCAAAGTCATCACTGCAGCCTTTTCTTTCTCCTCATGAGTTTTGCTTTGGTTCTACCCTTGCACAGGGAACACCTACCTAATCCATAATATTCTGCTAATTATTCTTTGTGAAGAATGCTTTTATCCATATGAAACTTCCACCTGCCACTGTGACAAAGCATAAACGCCTGGCATAAAGGAATAAGATCTAGCAGAAGCCCGTAACATTTTCTTGACAGAGCTGTCTAGTTTAGTTTGAATTTCTAGAAACAGCACTCTGTCGAGAAAGCACACCCCTCCTCCCAACCCCATTCCATGAATTCTTTATCCAGATCCATCAGCAACACAGCAAAATTTTGTCACGAGTTTTCAGAGACAGCAAGTGGCAGCACATCAGCTCCCACTGGGGCGGGCCCTGGCTGGCAAACAAAAGCTGGCAATGCCATGGATGAAGCTGTGGGTGTGGGGCTCCTGAGCAGGGCTGATGATGCCAGGACTGTTAGTCCTTGCTGCCCTCCTGCCCCTGCCCTTCCACCCTCACAGAGTGTATAACCACAGCACAGAACAACTCTGCAGTGCTGAGGAGGCTAAAGCACCCTCCTGGCCAAAGAAAGGGCTGCAGAGCAGAGGGCTTCGGGATGCATATATTTTGAGAGACTGTAACCCCCCAGCTTTAACCCACCCCTCTCATTTTTGCCCCTGAGTTGTGGTCAAATGAGCCACAGCAGCCACCAGCTGCTGCCTCAACCCCAGGTAGTACAAAACCAGCAGGTGCCATGACAGTGCCAGGTTCTTTGCTGTAGCCAAGACCTTCTCAATGGCAGAAAAGCCTCAGACAACCCCTCCTTAGTTAAAAAAACTAACCTTTTCCTCAGCGGCTTCTTCCCCTGAGGGTTGGGATCCTCCCAGCCTGTGCCAGCTCCTCCTGGGCACTGCTGCCTTTCACCATCTGCCAGGCTGGTGAGAGCGCTTCTCTCGCTGGGGTGGCCATGTTGTGCTCCCCCTGAGGCAGCACCTCCAGGAAGGATGGGTTCATGTCCTGTGTGGAAGGAATGCAACGCCCACTTTAGCCACTGCATATTCTGTGTCTGTTTTCTACTTCTTCCTCTCTTCCTGGGCACTTTTCACTTCCAGGGATGCCACACAGCTATTCTCTCCAGCTGCAGCACTGGGCTCCATGTTCCCTCTGAGGTGACCCTGTTCTTCTTCCCACCTCAGCCTCTTCTCTGAGGTGCAGGGAGGGTCCTGCCAAAGCACCTGGGCTGGCAGGTCTGCAGGGACCCCCCAGCACCCCCAACCTGCCCATGAGCAAGAAAGCTTCATGAAAACATCCCTCGCCTTGCCCTGAGACACAGACTAGCCCTTAGACACCAGAGAGACTCAGCTGAGGGCCATGAGGGGAGTGCTCTGTCATCACACCTCCTCCTGCACAGCAAAATGGCTGCAGGGCAGGAAGGAGCACCATGAGGGAGACCGAGGGCACGGGCAGCAGGCAGAGCTTTCTGCTGCTACAGCACTGTTGTCTTTAAATGGAAATACTACAATTGTTTAATCTGTGCTTTCATAGATCGGACACAGAGAGCAGTGAATAGTGCGGGCACCCAGGCAGCAAAGCTGCAACATGAACAGCAGGAGCTCTGCTTGCCCCAGGTAATTTTGAGGGGCTGAATTTGAGGAGACAACTACCCTTGTGGTTTCCTCCACAGCATTTTGACTAAAATTTCCAGATAATCTGTGCCGCCGTTCCATGTTTCCATAGAAAGAGGCTTGTCTTTCAGAAACTGCCACAGTCCAGGATGTTTCCTGTCTTTAGAGTCAGGTCACTCTCATACCTGAAAAGATTTAGTGGAGCACCAAAGTTCGGAAAAAAATAACTGAGTATATACTGAAACTCTCCTTTTCAGTGTTCTCGGAAATCCAATTATGGTTTTAACAGTCACTATTTATGCCTGAGTATCTGTCTGTACATATATTATATGTATTACATGCCATCTGCCTGCACAGGAACATCTGTGAGACAGATTCTGCCCTGCTGGAAATACACACTTGTATGATTATTTCATGAGTTTTTCTTTGCTCTTGACAGTACTGATACCAATGTAGTGCCATTTCTTTAAAATAAGAAGAGCCTTTTTTTTTTTTACACTATTGGAAAGTCAGAGCAGAGTCTTCTGCATTATGTCAGTCTAAAATGATCACACATAAGGTCAGATCCTGTCTTTAATAATTTTTCTTTCTAAGAGTCTTCACTGAAAAGAGATGGATATCAACCAGTTTCTCCTTGCTTCTGCTTGGTTTAACACTGCCCAAATTGTATGTATAAGTATCAACAGCACCAGGACTGTTAAAAAGCATTCCAATGCTGATTGCCAGCTGTAGAGGGGAGTTCTTTGTGAGCAACAAGTCTATTGTTTCCATTTTTTACTTACTTTTATGTATTTCATTAACAATGCATTCCTATAATCTGGAAGTCTTACTATAAGCATAAAGAAATTGAAAATATAAATTCGCTCCTCCTTCAGGTCTTCACATAAATTTTATTTTTCTATTAATCATCTACTGTAGAACTGATCTAAATCAGGCTGAAAACCCTGAGCACAATATCTCTCATTTTCACTTAATTCTGTATATCTAACCTCCATTCTTTTTTCTCCTCCTACATATACTCATTCCCTCTCTTTCATTTTTTCCCAGATGCATACTTTCTTTCTAAATTATTCCTCATTTACTCCATGTCTGTCTTTCTTCACCACATGCTCTGTTCTTCACCTTTTTGTTCTCATCCTTTTCTCCCTGTGAACCTCACTGTCATAATGGAACCCAGTGTAAAAGGGAGACTTTGTTTCATCATTTTTTATAAACAAGTGCACAGAGTTCAAACTGAGGAAATTATTAAGAACTTTTCTCTTTAATATAATTTCTTTAAATGTTACTTTGAGACTTACGTGTAATTTTCTGCAATGTACACAGTCTTGCAGTTTTTCCTTTTTTCCTCTTTGCTAGTTACAAAAATTTTGTGCATTCCATTAAAGCTACTCAATAATTTGCACCCAGAAAATCACATACAGGCACAATTTGAGAAAAAGCAAATCAAGATCTCCTTATAAGGTCTGTATTTAATCTTTTCTCTATGTAAGGTTCTTTACAGCAGGTTCTCTGATAACCCAAGGCTGGTGGAGCAGCCTTTTGCCCTCACCCACTTTGGAGGTATCCAGAGCTAGTGCACAGGTAGCTCAAGGTGGAAGCCAATCATCATATGACAAATACAGAAGAAACAGGCTGTTTGTCAATTCTGTTTTACAGGACAAATTGCTGCCCTCATCACAGCAATAGTCCAGTGACTATTAAGAATCTTACCCTACCCTGGGAAATGCCTCACTTTAGCCCAGGAGAAGCTGCCCACAATCCCAAAACTCTAGTCTGTGAAGTTTTATAACTCCCAAAAATCCTAACTCTGTCCTGTGGAGCTCAGAGGGATGCAATGGAAGCTCCTGAATTAAATACTCTTATACCAGACTGAAATCCCTAGTTATGCAAGTCATCTAATTGCAGTTTTCAGTTCTGCCATTTGCTCTTCATAAATCTGGTTATTTTCAGCTCTGTTTGTATTCTCAACAGTGTATGGTGTAACTGGTTCTTTCCTTTACTGTGAAGTTTATATGTAGAATTGGTTGTAAAAACCTCCACAGACCCCAAAATTATGGGTTTTTTACTTATTGTGGCAAAGCCTAATAATTCACATAGAACTGTGACTTATCAAAGGACCTTTATTATGAAAATAAATCCTAATAAGAATTGCTTTGTCAGGCACTTTGCAATTAAGATAAAACTACCCAGAAAAAAAAATGTAACATGTAAACGGAATGAGGATATAGAAATGGAAATTATCATATGTGAGGTAGGAAAAAAAACTCAAAGAGCTTAAAGCACTGAAATTGGAAGGACAGGATAATCTCTGTCCCTGGGTTCTGAAAGAACTGGCACATGAAATTGCATGTCCAGCAGCAAGGATTTTTAATAAAGCTGCTGACTGGTAGCAAAGCACTACTGACAAGCAAACCTCTTGCCAGGATTTCAGAAAGGGGAAAAAAGGATAACCAGAAAACATTAGAGTGACCTCAACAATATTCAAGGCTTTAGGAGTTGTTTTTTTTAAGAAAAACATCTATGTAAGTAGAAAAATGTGGAAAAGGGGACAAAATGCAAGCTAACTTTACCAAAGGTGAAGCGGGTTGAGTGAATCTATTTCTGTTGATTAATACCACTGTTTTAATCAGTAGAAAGTGATGCAGATAATATCTAGTAGGCTTCTGTAAAGGAAGTTGTGAATAAAATGCTAAAGCAGGAAAAACCTTTGGCTGTGCTGGAAGAGGAAGGCTGCCTGAAGGGAGGGTATTATTATAATTCTTAAAGAATCAATATTGGAATCACTCTTATTTAATGCTTGCAGTAATGTGACACAAAAAGAGTATGCTAATGAAATTTTGCTGAAAGCAAACACTGAGATATGTTACTAACACAGGAGAGGATTAAAGGCTCATACAGGAAATAGATACTGTGACAACTGGAATAACAGAAATGGAATGAAATTTAACAGCATATAATGTATGTATGAAAAACCAACATCAGGAGCTCAGCACCTGGAAAACAAACATGGAAGAGAGACATTAGCTGAACATAAGCTACCTATGAGTCACTCCTGTGAAGACATCTGTGGGAAAGCTGAACACAATCCTAAAATGTTCTAGGTTTGGTATTGCTAATAGACATGAAAATATTCATACAATTGTACAAGGCATTCCTGAAATCTCATGTCAAATATTTATTTTCCTTCTCCATGTGTGAGTACCAGGACAGGTGGAAGAGCACTATAAAAGCAGGAAAGCTTATCTTACTGAGATAATGAAGATAGTTCATCTTCTTTCCCCAGGCTTATTATCAAGTCACTAGCAATCCATAATATTCACCAGTTCACCATTTTGAACCACAAGACTGCAGGATGGATCAATGTCACGATAATGTGGCCAATAAATCAAGACTAAAATGTGTAATTTTGCAAGGATGGTTGCCTAATTATTGGCCCTGTGTAATCACCCATAAATCACACTTTATTTATGACCTCAAGACAAATATTCATGATAATCTCTAATTTTTTACAGTAATGGAAACCCATTTAGATAAGATTTCCTACAGATAACTGTAACACTTAACAAATAACACTTCAGAAAAGAGATTAAGATCTGTTTACTGACTGAGACTTGTCTGATTTAAGAATATACACAAATATTTGAGTTATGATGTTATCTTGTTCCTTTATCAAAGAAAATTAATTACATTGTTTATAACTTGTACTTTTTGTAAGAGACAGATATTGTGTCTAATTGGTGAATATGTTATATCTACTCTTCTATCCCAGCTTAATAATTTAAAATACGGTCCAGATTTGTACAGTACAGACATGTACAGATTTTCTATTAAAGACCAGGAAACCTTTGGATGCCTGCCAGTAAATATTCTGTGAACGTTTCTGCCAACTGCAAATAACAGTAACTATCATTAACGCTTCTACCTTAAGAACACAGTGTGCTCAAAAATATCAAACTTGTTTGGTTTTGTATGAGTTATGAGGTAAAGAATGCTAAAATCAAATATAAATATCGTAAATGTGCAATTTCATTAAACTTTGTAGACACACACTTTAGTCAGGAATGCTTATCATTATGTGAATGTGTTAATTCATTTCAGTATGTGTAGTCATGTTAGTGTTTTCATTCATCAAATGTTAGAAGATAGATCTTATATTAAATATATGAGAATTTACTATAGTATTGGAATACAGCATGTTCCAGGTCAATATTAGCAGAGTCACTGCCCATGGAAAACACGAATAGTATCTTAAGGGACTGGAATCCTAATAAACCTCAAGACAACAGTCCTGTTGTGTGTGAACTGATTACAGTGTGAAATCTGTGGGCTCAATCTACTTAGAAAGCAAACTCTTTTTCAGGTATAAAGACATTTCTGGGAGTAAGGGCCAAGGTTGGCCAAGGCAGAGCTCAGCTGACAGCACGTTATGCCCAGAGGGGCCCCTGTGCCTGAAACAGCCTCCTCGTGCTGGGGTTATGGCACTGAAATGCCAGAGCTGGTGTACTGCACCTCCTGCCAGAAATACAACTCCTGCCCTCAGTCTAGACATGCAATTTCTGTGAGACTTCAACTCTCCAGTATTCATTTTAAATAAAAATGTGTGTGTTTGCTGGTGCTGTTATTTTAAAGATGATCATACACATGTAGAAAGACAGAGGACTGCTGTTGTCCAGCCACTACTAGGGATCATTCCCAGGGATCAGTGCTCATCATAGCCATCAGGTTGCAATGACCCCCCACCACTGCTGACCTTGTATTTCCTTTTATTCCATATGTGTGTAACAGGCACGGGAAGCACAAGTCCGGAAGGTTCCAAGCAGCTTCCTCACAGCGGTGTGTGGATGGGTGAAGGCTGCCTGCCCTGCTCCTGGGCATGTGGCTGCCCTTTCCTTCCGTCCTGCTGCTGTTGGGAGTTGATGGTGCCTCGGAGAGGCGGCTCTCGGAGCAGAGCAGCCACCCAGAGAAACAGCCAGCTGAGGAAAGAGCTAAAGAAGGGACTGCCCCGAGCAGCCGCTGCTGTGTAGGTCAATCTTTCCAAGAGCACAACCCTGCAGCTAAAGGCAACCTTTTGTGACAGTTGGGTCCCACAGCTGCAGGGAAATTGAAGAGATGATTTGGTGTCTTTTTCTATTTGTTTTCTGGAGTTGATCAAACTAAACTTTCCTGACTTAAAATCAGTTTTGGTTTAGATTCAAAGGAAATACTGCTAACGACCTATTGTCTGATTTTGTTATTTCTTTGCTTCATAATAACTTATCTTGCAAATATTTCTATTTATTGTGATGAAAGACAATCTGATGACAAAGTGTGTAATGTCAAGAAAACGTGCCTCTTTGGCTTCCCTCTTGCTTCCGCAGGGAAAAACTTTACTATAGATTCACACCAGCATCCTCTTCTCGTTGTACTTGTCAAAGCTGCTGGCCAGTTGTCTGCTACTTTCATGTCTTCTTTGTCCATAATCCCTGCTGCCACAGGTGATTTGCCATCCACTGTTGAATAAGTGGACTCCTTTTCTAATTTGTTGCATCAAGGATGTAAAAGAGAACGACGTCCTATCAATGCATTAATTTTATTTTGTATTCCACTTTTTACTTTCTACATTGTGCTGGTGGACTTTGAAGTTCCAGGAGCCAGCTGAGGTAGCTCATCAACATGTTTCATGTTGGACAGAGAGAAATGCAACTTGTCTTAACACAGTAAGAAAGTCTGTCAGGGCAGGAGAGCTTTATTTTCTCAGTTTGGAGACAGGCAGGCATTATTTCAACTTGTCTTTTTATGTTCATATTTGCAGAAGTCCTCTCCTGTGAAAATATACCTCAAATATATGTACATTTACATATACTATATATATAATGTAGAAGGTTCAACTAAATTGGAAATATTCTGTTGTCATTGTTCACAGAGAAATTTTATGGAAATAACATAGAAGAGAAGGAATGTTTCTGAACAGCGTCCCTCAGTACACCTGGCTGGAATCAACTAAAGCAAATTCATCACTGCTGGTGCTTGTATTCTCTCCCCCACTACAAACCACAGTTTGTCTCTGACATATGGGATTAAGGAGCCAGCAAGAAGCTTTATCATCTCACTGGGAGTCTATCAATTCCCAGAATCATCCTCAAAAAGCAGATGATGTTCTCTTGGTGTGAATACCAGAAACCAATTCTATCGTGCATGCCAGAGGTTAATCATCACTATTCTTGTCTGTTCTCTCTCCAAGGTAAACATTCATGCTATGCTGATAAGTAACTACTATTTGGTCATTTAATTTTTATTTGCTTCACTGAAGTATCTGTGAAGGGTCCAGCCCAAAGAAGAAGAAATTATGGCAAACAGCTGGTTTTATTTATTTTGCATTGTTTAAGTGACTTCAGATATTCTGAAATCTAATTCAGATGTGAGGTGGAGAAATGCAGTTACAAAATGTGGGATATGTACCCGTGTTGACAATCACAAATGGAATCCTGCCCACAGCAAGTACACTTGATGTTTGTAGTGGTCTTTCAGCTGTCTGCTGCCTTATCCATCTATTAGCATTGCTTTAGGCTTGCTGACAAGGTAATGTGACAATTTCAGCACTAAATAGGTGCTAAGCAAAGATGACTCTAAACGGGCCACCTACTTACTGTGGGGAGCGTGACTGTTTCTGCATGAAATCCTTTTTTTGCTGTTTGGGAGAATTCAAATGTGATTTTCTGTTCTTTGTGTCTAAGATAATATGACAAGAACTATAGCTGAGGGGAAGGAGAATGAGGACTCTGGATTAGAAATGTGTTTATTTCTCTAGGCAGAGGAGTGATTGACAAGCCTGGTGGTATCCAGGATAAAACCCGCTAAATTTGGGAGCCTACTGAAGTAAAATGGTGCTGTAACTAAGGCACCCCTGCAGCTGCCATAGCACTACCACAGTGGACTGTTCTTTGGGTTTTCAGTTCCTCTTTTTTCTGTTAATGCCCACAAAGGTGACCTTCTAAAGAAACAAATGATTTCTTTTGAAGGGATAATTATTAAGTTTCTTAGACATGGAAATATAAGCAAATTGTCAGACTTTGATGATACAGTGATCTTTATTTATTGCAAGCTGACCAAACAACTCCCACAGGAGGTTGGGACCATGGATCTATTTTTTCCAGATAGGGACCTTTAAACACTCTATCTCTTATTTGAGGAAAGGATCTCTGTGTGTGTATATTTATGTCTGTCTCATTCTTTTCCCCTTAATGCATTTTATTTCCTGCTTATATGAGAGGTATGTTAATACAGAATAAAAACTGGTACATGGTTTATTTCCTTGCTGGAGCTGATTTCTCTCCTGGTCCACCTTACCCTCCTGGTACTCGTAAAATAACCAGATCACAGAGTTTCCAGTTTAATGACTATTGCTTTGCTCTTAAAGAAAGATCTTGTTACAATGAACGAACAGCAGTGTTACTAATAAAGTCTCTGCTGTTCATATTTAAGAACTGATTTCCTGTTATATATTAAAAAGATCCTCATTTTAAGTATATTTTAAGTACTTGAGCTTTTAGTTGTGTTTGTTAAAAAAAGAGAAGTGCTTTATATAACTTTTGTAAATTCTTAAGACTTTAAATATGCATAAACTCCATCCAGTTTTCTCTGATCACAGCATAGAGTTTCACCTTTTTGATATATCAGATGAAAGTCAACATCTAATTGTGCTCTTTTTAAAACTTGTGTAAAAACAACAACAAAAAAACACTAGTGGAATTCCTGTTTGGATTACTGAAGACAACATTTTAAAATAAAGGAATTGATGACGAAAGAGAATTGAAGAGGTAAATCTGTTTATATCAATTAAAACAACTTAACTGCAACCGGGTTTAAAATTTGTGTAACCCAAACACATTTCAGCCATTTCAAATTTTAAGGTAGATACAGTCTAATCATATTGAATTGCTTCTATGCTGCACTTTTCCTCACATTTTAAGAAAAATGTTTACTACAGTACAATTTCACACTGATTAGAAGGGTGGAAAATACAGTCTCCAGAAGTGACTCAAAGAAGTTTATTCATTGTCATGTGGGCTTGCTTTGGGCAGATCAGACAAGCTCATAGGCATGTCAGCAGAGCTGAGCCCTGCACTTCTGTGACAGCACTGATGGATGGGTGCTGGTGTCAGCTCAACAGCAAAAGGGGGATTTTCTAATGCAGGTCAGTCAGGGGATGTTTGAAATACTTTAATATTTTTAATAAGGAGCTTCTAAATATGCTACTTATGCTAAACAGGCTACTTATTAAAATGATATTCTGGGCCAGGTGAAGGTGAGAGTCCTCCTTGGGCAGTTCTGCTTCTGCAGGTAAATCTTTTGTCAATTCTACCCTCACTGATGGCCATAAACAACCTACCAAGCAGTTATAATGCAGAAGAGCTGATAATGCTATCACTATATTAATTTTTATATAATGACTTATGGCAGTACATAATGGACACTTCCAAACTACAAAGATCATTTTTGAACAGAGGATTTCATCTTCATATAGAATGCCTTAAAAATTCAAAAGATACTCTTGATTTCTATGCATAAGAAAACATGTATTTTGAATCAAGTTTGGAAATATTTCTAATGGAGATCTCAGACTGAACAAATTTCTTGATTATGTCACTGTTGCTCTGTGAAATGTCAGATCTAAGCAGAACAATTTCCTTGCCAAAAAACATTTACTGTATAAAATGTTAGCTGGAAAATCTGAGAAGAAGGAAAAAACAAAACCCAATTTTCTGCTATTCATTTTTAAGGCCATCTTTTGATCTGTTCCCTTTTAGCTAAGTCATTGTTTTTCCTCGCTGTTTCATGTACAAAGCAAACTGCATACCAAAACCACACACTTTATGAGTCAGAAATTGGAAATGAGTAGAGATGTTATTGCTATTGCTTTTAGTAACATGAAGTAAACAGGTTGCCTTCCTTTCATTTTGGCAGGATGATAATTTTTATAAATGCTATTTTAATACACAACTCTGTACACACTTTATGTTACACTCCCACCATATGTTACATAAATTGCTAAACTAAGTTTTAAAGAAAAGAGTCTTTATTGTGCCTCATTTTCTTTCAAATACGAGCAAAGAAGAAAATTATAATAGACACGAAGCTGTATCCATGTGCAAGTCTACATCTCACTCCAAAAATGTATTTTGAAATTGTTCTGTCTTCTCTTTGTGATGGTCTTGCTTATGGTGTGTGATTAAGCTAATTCAAATATATATACAAACACATAACGGGATTGGAAGAGCAGAGTTCTTTGAACTGTTTGCAGAAATAAGTCTCCAGAAATAAGGATTTACCTCACAAACAAAGTAAAATGTTCACTTTTCTATAAAAAGCAAGTCTAGTTACGTTTGAAACAAACTATATGTAGAGTATAATAAATCCCGAATGTTTGGGTGAAAGATGGTCAAAAGAAAAATGCACATGAGTTTGAAAGTTGTGGTTTAATTGATAAACTGTTACAGCCCATGGCTGGTATACCTTTTTAAAGAGAGAAGAGATAAATTTCAGTATATTTGAGTAAATGTATCAAATAATAGTAGTATGTGACTCAGAATAGAAAATTACTGGGGAAGATGTACCTTTCTCCCCCACTGCTCAAGTATCCAAATGAACACAGATTGGGTATCTATGAAAAGATATAATTACAGTTTTTTAAATCATGTCATCCATCCTCTTTCATTCTACAGCTAAATTATCACATTCTCAGGATAGAGTAAAAATATGGAGCATAAAATTAGGACTATTTTATCTGTCTATATTTAATACAGAGTCAATGTTTAGAATGAGCACGGGAACATCAAGGCCCTGGCACAAGCGAGCAGCATTTCAAGACTGCATTTAAGAGGAGCTTCTATTGAAGGCACATCAACCAAGTGCCTTTCTGAAGGAGGAATAAATGGTAAGGGACACATGGCCGTGCACATGAAGGTTTTTAGACTGCCTGCAAGTGAGGGCAGGGAGCTGATTCCACTGACACGTATGCCTTGCTGCCTCCTGCTCCCAGAAGAAGCTGCTGTGCCTGCAATCCCTCGCCCATCTCCTACAGAACACGAACGTGACCTGCCCTGTGCTCGGGCAGGTTTGGCCCTGCTGTTGCACAGGATCCCTGACTGCCTGGCTGCAAAGGCATGGCTGAGAGCCCCCTCAAAGAAGCAGCTACCTAAGACTCATCTGCAACTGGGATAGTAAAATCTGCAGGCTGGGACTGGAGCTGTGCCAAGTGGTCCAGGGATTGTGTGCATTTAGGATTTGGGTATGAATTGCTTTCAAGAGCAAGTCCAGGCTTGTCTGCCGGTATTACACTTACAAAAACATCTCCCCGGGAGGCAAAATCCTACTGGAAACCTGCAGGGTTTAGGTGCAAAGTCCTACTGGGTCTTTTGCAAAGTGAGAAGTCTGAGCTTTGGTGGCTTGCAAGGGCACAGGGGCTTGGCTGCTCTCTGCAAACGAGACTGTTGCCAACCCAGACTGTTGCCAAATCTGTAAAGGGCCTGCTACTGCAGGGGCCTTATGCCCCAAGGTGTTGAAGGGTGCACCCAGCTCTTGCAGGATTATTTGCTCCAAGGGAAGGACTTCTGCTCGACTTCGAAACACACTCCTTTGCATGTTAGAATTGTTTCAGAGCAAGCAGATGTTACCTGGTTCTCTTGAAACTTAGTAGAAAGCTTCACAACTGCTTGGTGGTTAATTGTTGTGGTGTTCTTTTTAAGGTAGAAGCAGCTAGGATTTTAAAACACAGCTATTGTATAGGCGAGAAAAATCAGCAGTGTTTACATTGCAAAGTGAGACGTTTTCTTCTGAAATGGGTTACTGTGTAAACCATGGGTTTGCAGCTACCAGGGGGAACAAATAACAAGTGCTTTCTAAGCAATACTAGAACTGGAGCATTCCTGTATTTCTAATTGTAAGACTGCCTTTGTTTCCAGAGAATAAGGAATTCTGAGAAAAGGAGACGGGTCTTTCAAATGACATATGCTTTCCACCTTCATGTTAGTACCTTCTTTTGAAAAACAGAATGATGAAAGTGGTTCTTTTCTGCTGAGGCAGCCACTCCTCCTGATCAAGAGAAGCACGCTGCAAATTGGAAACAAAACGGGACTGAAAACCTGTGCACATTAAAAGTGAACGCATGAGGGGTATGAAAGTGGCTGCAGATTGTTAAAGTGCCAAAAGTGAAAACTATCTCTTAGGGCAATAAGGGACACTGCATTTCTCTCCATGCTCACCCAAAACTCCCCCTCCCTGCATGCACCAGCACAGGACATGTACCCCAGCACAGGATATGTACTCAAACGTGCCGCATGCCCCCCGCTCCTGCAGGCTCGGCCCCCCAAGCTGAGCTTTGGCTCCAGGCTGCACCAATGGGCCTCAGGGGGACCCCAGGGGAGCCCTGCCTGGCCGAGGGACGGGAGGCCGGGGGGCCAAGGGCGTTCACCACCCGCTGCCCCACGGGCCCGGGTTGCTACATGTGGGGGCAGCACCCCTATAAGAGCCCTGCGGCCCTGCCCCCGGCCCGAGGGCGGGAAAATTGGCAGTCTGGGCCATGGAGGCTGCCGAGGCCACGGCGAAGGCGGCCCTGCGAGCACCCAAATGCTCCCGCTGCCGCAACCACGGCTTCGTGGTGCCGGTGAAGGGCCACGCCGGGCACTGCCGCTGGAAGCTGTGCCTGTGCGACAAGTGCTCGCTCATCACCGAGCGGCAGAAGATCATGGCAGCGCAGAAGGCGCTCAGGCAGCAGGAGCCCGACCCGCCGGCCCGGGCGGGCGCGGACCCCGCTCCCTCGGGCGAGGCTTCGGCGGCGGCGGCCGAGGACGGTGCCCCCGAGCACTGCGGCCTCGAGGGGAAGAAGGGCGCTCAGCCCGACGGCGGCAGCTGCAAAGGCGCGGTGTCCTGGGGGCCACCGCCACCTCCCTTCAGGGACCTCGGTAAGGACCTGGCCCCAGAGCCGCTTCTCCTGTCCAGCATCTTGTGTGTTCACCTCCTCTTTCCCTTTATCAAACCCTGCCGCTTGTGCAGTTCGCACCTGCTGATTCCTCACGCTCTACCCCCTCCCCGAGAGCCATTCCTGCTGTCTGTCCCGCTTTCCTTCCCCAGTGGGCTCAGCCGGCATGTGGAATGCCCGGCCCGCACTGACGTTCCCTTCGCAGCGCGGGGCAGGAGCAGCGTGCTCGGCCTCGCCGCTCCTTGCGAGGCTGAAGCCTGAGCAAGTGGCTTTCCTCTTGAGAGGGAAGTTAGTGTGGGAGGGCGAACAAACTGGGATCTGCTTTACATATTTCTCCCAGTACTTGGTTCCCTGTTTATAAATTCACAGGCACAAGCCTCCAGCAGCAAAAAACTCAGCGATGGCAGGTGAATGGGGAAGGTGCTGCTGCAGTGTCTGAAGCAAGCATTTTATGATAGCCCTGTAAAATAAAGAGACCTTTTGGCCTTAATTCCTGTAGCAAAAACTAAACTTGGCTGGCGTCACTTGGTGTAAAAGTGCCTTTAGTATTTTAGAGGAGGGCCTAGATTTTGCAGGTGGAGCAGTTGTGTGGTCTGTCACCTCTTAAATTGCTTCCTTTAATAGAGTCTTTCATGTGACTTATTATTTATTATAGTAATTGCATTCTATTACTATTTAATAATTTTACAGAAATCGTTGCTGACTGCAATAGTCATTAGTCTGAGCTCCAGAGAGCTAGCAGACTGCAAGACAAAATGTTGTTCTGAGAAGCCCAGAGGAAAGACTTGTTTCAGACGTCTCTGATCTCCACAGATTACTGTCAATAACTTCCTTTTTTTAGTTTTGTTTCCAAAGAAAATTATGTTTATGGATGATGCCAGCTGTACAGTTGCTTGTCAGTCCTTCCCTTAATAACATTTTTAACAGCCTGACCAACTTCAAAAAAGGTTAGGCACAAATAATGTAATTGTACTACTCCAGAAGTCATCCTACTCTGATGTAAATTCTTCACCTTATCCACAAACAGGAGGATGGGCAGACAAGAGAGACCCTTTTCATATTCAAATAACCACTCTCTTTTTTTTTTAAGACTTCAGAGAGGTCATGTAAGATTGAAGATGCAAGATAAAAACTGAAATAACTGATTTCTGCATCTGAAGTTGCCTATGTGTGACCCTAAAACTGAGCCCGTCTGTAAATTAACTTAAGAAGTGACAGATAGGAGTCTATCATTAGAACTCTAAAGTTAGAGCTCGTGTTATTTCTGTGGAATTTTGTTTTAAGTACTGCTAGAGTAGTTAAAAGTCCTAAGGTAGGTTGTTTGGCTGTTGCTGATGTTCTGAAAGAGATTTACAGCTAGTGCATCACTGAGGACAAGCTTCACAGTGCCCAAGGCAGAAAAGAATGCAAAATAACTGCGTTACAGGTGTCACCTGCTGTACCTTTCCTTAGTTCCAAAAAAATCACAAAATAAATTCACGCGGAGCTAAGCAGGAAACCAATTCTCCTGTCTGAGAGTGGAATTTGTCCCTGCAGCTACTTTTACAGAACTCCACAGAATTACATGGATATTTTTATTTGTTCTTTTCTCATTGTTTCCTAGTTCACCGGGCTTTTCCTCCAGAATACACTGTCAACCCAGAATACCTGGAGAGAGAGGCCTCGAAAGTGTACCCTGGGTGTTCTGGGGTGTATCCTTATCACCCATTTCCCATGGGATTTGCCATCAGTGAGTCAAGCAGTGGGGAAGCACCACCTCCAGGGATACCACTTCAGAGAGGCTTCCGACACATTCCTAGCAACTATGGGCCAGGGAATGCAGCTTCTGTATCAGTATGTAGCTGGCTTTTAATTATCTCTGTTAATACTGCTGCCTTTCCTTTTAGCTGCCTTTCTGTTGAAGTACCCATGAAAAGTCATCAAGTTTACCAGTTACTTCACAGCATTTTGATATATTACGTTGAAGAAAACAACAGCAAAGGGTGATGTTAATAGTCTGACCTGAACCCACAACAGCAAACCCATACACTTCCAAGTGGACAGAATTTGTGAAGCGTTTTGGGGCATTTATATCCTGCTAAATTCTGCAGCAGCCTTTTGGAATGATGGCAGTTGGACACTTGCACCTGGTCATGTTGTGCCAGTGTAGATGGCACAGATATGCATTGGGAGATTTCTCTTTTTCCGTGCAGGACAAATCTAATGGTAGGAAAAGCATCAGGGCTTAGCCAGGGTACCACAACCACAGAGAAAGAGCGTGGCTGCTCCTGGTTTAAACCAGCTGCTCCAATGAGATCCAGAACAGGTGATGAGCACTTAGGCCAGTTTTGCTGAAACATGGTCTGAGAAGCTGCTGCTTCCCAGTTCCAGCATGTTACACTGTGCACAGGTTTTGCACCTGTCAATACGTGCGTGGACGTGGCACCATACGGATAAAAAAATGTAATACAGATAAAAATTGAAACATATTTGTTTGATACTGGAGATGTATCTGGAGAGAGTCTTTAGATGGAAGATGATTTGCTTCATGTGTTTCCACAGGTTCCAGATGGAGGTGGAGATTTCCATCAAGGATACTACACTCCTCTGCCTCCGTTCATCCCACCAAGTTTTCTGACAGGGATTCATTACATTCCAACTGCCGTTTCACTGAACATCTTGGCTGAAACATCCAAGGAAGCACATGGTAAGGAAGTATGAGATGGGTCCTGGGAGATCCACCATTAACCTGGTTTCAGTATCTAACCACAGAGATGGAAACCCCAAGAGACCCTGATCCCAACTAGTTGTGAGGGGTTCCCAGAGTCCTGAGCTGGAGCCAGGACTGAAGTCCTGAAGTCCTGGGACAGATTGCCAGCTGGCACAGCTCTGGGAGGGGCTGACCTAAGGGAAGCAGCCTGGCATGCTTGGGCTTTCTAGCTGATAAAGCATGTCAGTCTTAGGCAGACATTGAAGGCTGCAAGACTCAGCTATTCAGAAAATGATCTGCTGATGTTCTCAAAATGAAAATATTTTCTACATAGCTAGTTTGCAGGGCATATTTTAGAAATTATTTGGCTCTGTTGCAATTTAGATAAGTTGTTAAAAAATAATGTGGACTAACCCTTATCATGAATAATATGAAATTTCTTGCTCATCTGAAAATCCTACTTTTTAATTGCTGCAAAAGAAAGATTTAATCTTCAAAATCTTGAGTTGATTCTCTCAAGAATTTTAATTTCTGGCATAGATTAAGTCTTTGTGCCCCTCTACTTTGTGTCTGTTTCATGTATTGTGCCTACATGTGAACGTATTTGTGATTATATTCACAAGTTTTTCATTTGGCTGCAGCAAGCTGTGACCACAAGAGGGTAGAGCTGCTCAGAGAATTAGCACTAGTACTGGATGAGCAAATATCCAGTTTTATTTTAAATTTATTTTTTATTTTATTTTTTTTTAATTTAAATTTTTGAAAATACAGATAAATAAATACAACTTTATTTCTCTCCTGAGTTAGAGGGGAAGAGAGGAAAACAAGTGCTAGCACATAAACCAGAAAGTGTATGTAGGGATTAATGGGTTTGGTGATTGGAGATCTGGGGAATGCTGCAGTGGCAGAGAATGTGTAGGGAGCTGCAGCTTTTCTGTTGGACTCCATGGGAATGGGAAGGAACTGGGAGTAGCACACAAACATGGCAGACATGGAGTGAGTCATAGTATTGCGTGAGGGGAACAAGAGATCCAGTCCTGTACTGGTAGAGTGAAATTGTACTGGCCAAAAATGATGAAAACAGGATAGAGACACCAAGAGAGCAGCCTCCCCTTGAGAGCAAAATGCCATCTGATGACCTCAGCCTAGGCACAAAGCCATAGGAAACAATGCATCATGGACTGTGCTGCTCAGAGAACAATTCAATTTTCTTAGTACTATGGAGAAAGTAGAAATTAATTCTACTGCATTGCATCTGTGCTCCAGGGTATGTAGGAATTTGCAGTTGTAACCCAGTGAGGGGGATAATTCTGCATGAGGTCATACAAAACAGCCTGGCAGCAGAAAATGCAGATGCAGAGGGAAGAGTAAAACTAATAAATCCTTTGATACTGGAATTCAAGATGCTTGAAAAAGAGAAAAGCTGTAACATGTAGTGCATAGAGATGTGTTAGGATTGCATAATGTCTTTTTTTCTTCCAAAACCAAACTGACTCCAACCTGCAGTTAGACTTGGGAATATCCTTCCCCCAGAGACCTCCAGAACTGAGGTGAAATGGGCTTCCTGGTAAAACTGTTGCAGGAAAATGGATATAAAAACTCTAGCAGGGTTTTTATATGGTGAGGAAAGGTATTTGTGATCTCTGCCCCAAAGGAAATCTGAGATGAAGACAAATAAACCCAAGTCCTACGTGAGAAAGGTGTTCTTAGACTAGTATCTGTTACCAGAAAGATTTGAGTCAGTATGAGGCCAGTTTGGTTTACAGTGGTGATGTGAAGTAGGCCATGTTGTTACTTAATTTCATGCAGTATGAACTAGTAGTGTTATGGAGATTTGACAAATTAAACACAAGGTATGTCCAGTAGAACAGACAGTACAGCTTTTGAGGGTAGACTCTGCTTGCAGATTGTTGCCTTTCTAAAGGAGCAAGCCACAGAAAAAAAAAAACCACCTTGCCTGTGAGGAAATGAGGAAGCTTTTCATGCAAATTGGCAAGGAAATACTTCATAAAATGAAAATCCCTTGTTGGATTTGAAGAAGGGTTTGTTAATTGGTCGGTCCAGGTCTTTGAGAATTCACAGGAGTGTTAAAAAGGCAGGGCATAGGTTCACTGTGGGTATGTGGGTAAAAGCATCTACCTCATACTTCTATTCCAGTGCAGCTTCAAATGTGGAAATGTGATTGGTACCAGGTGTAAAGAGAACTGAAACACAGGGTTTGGGGGTTTGGCTTGTCTGTGTTTAACTCTGACATTTTTCTGTTCTTCATTTTAGCTACTGAAGTTGACAATGAGGATTCAAGGGTGGTTCATGAACCTGGACAACCACCTTCTTCCCCAGAAGAAACAAGCAGAGACCAACTTGTACACTCTAAACAGTAAATGGGCTGGAGAAGAGCTGAGAGCAGGCAGCACTATTTTCCTTTCTGAGGAGAGTGTTAGTTAATGAGGGCTGAGTGACACTTAGTCACCGAGCAGCTGAACACAACACTAGATGCTAGAAGGGGCTTAGTCCCCTGCCTCTCTTTATGATCATGTTAGAGCTACCAGGCTCACAGCTCTGCCTCCCGAGCACTGTAAAGCCCACGTTCCTAGAATAGGTTTTCCAGTGGAAGCAGCAAATGATTATGACTCTGAATTTGTTCCTTTGCTGAGGTTACATGGCTCCCTGACCTTGGAGTGAGGTCTCTGAGCTGTGTGCATTCTGCAGCATTTTCATGTTCATGACAGAAGTCAAAAAGGTGTTGTTTGTATCTCTTTGCTTTAAAGGAAATCTGGTTATGAATGTTATGGAAGAGTTAAGTGATGTGGAGCCTGAGGACTGAGGGAAAGAGGATGGGAAGACAGCCTGCCTTGCTGATGAACTTGGCTGCCTAAGAAGATGATTGACTGGATTCAGCAGGGTAAGGGAACAGTAGGTGCTGGTCCAGAAAGGCACGGCAAGAACGTGTGGAAAGGCCTGGTGCCCCCACACTGTTTTATGGGTGAACTGCCTTTAAGGTGTTCAGGCTGGGGACAAACTCGATTTGGAATCACCTCTTGTCACACAGGCTTCACATCTGACATTTGGAATGTCCTTGATGATTTATACATGATTTCAATGTTGTTGAACTTGTGACAGCTGAAACTAAACAGTGCTGTTTGTTTCTGAGGGGCTCCTGTAGACAGCTTTATCCATGTGTATTGGGAGAGCACTGTGGCGTATCAAAGGTGTGGAGAGATTGCCCAGGAAACTGGGACAGAACACCATTTAGAATAATAATTACTCAAATCCATACATACTATGATTTTCAGCGATGACCTTTAATTAAAAATGAATTAATTAAACATTCCTCTGCTGTTTTGCCTAGAGGAGTTGGTTTTGTACTAAGTGCATCAGTTGTTAATGTTTGAATAATTAGGGTGGGACTTTTGTATAATTAAAATGATACATTAAATTGTTGTTACAGTTTGATGTGTGTGTGCATGTATTTTTTCCTAGTCAAATGTCAGATGTTGCCCTGAACAGCTCTGTGTAAAAAACTTGTCTGGAGAGAGATTTAGGCCTCAGTATTTTTCTTCTATAATGTCTGTCTGCTGCTGTAGAGGTGAGCACAGTAAAATAAACAGACTTTTCTGCTACTTGTATTAATAATCCCTTGCTCAATGCAAGAAGTAAAGAAACTATACTAAGCTGAACATTTATCTTTTTGTTTAATGTAGTAGATGATCTGCTGGAATGCTTTGCAGCACACAGTGTTTTGGGGCTGAAGTGAAAGTGGCAAATTTAGAACTGCCCAGAGGAAAACCAGAAAAATGAATATATCCATAGCAAAGAATCTAATGTACAGCTTGTTATGTAGTAGATTTACAACAGGATCTTTGCTCCCAGCAGTGTCCCAAACCTGCTCTTAAAACTGCTGTCTGCTTGGGAAAATCTGGATACTTTTCAAAATAAAATAATCTGCAAATAGAAATACCAGCAGCGCCCACAAAGCAGGTTCCTCTGCAGATGGTTTGTTTTTTATAATATAATGATTTAAGAAAATAATAATGTACAGTATGAATAGTTGAACAGTCTCCTTCCCAGATATTTTTCTAAAGTCATATTCAGTGTTGTATTACTCCTTAAATCTCAAAGCAAGGTGGAGTCCAGCCCATTCCACCGACTGTTGCACAGTGATTGTAGATACGCTGCATATACAGCACTGTTTGCTCTCTGTTTTACTGGGCCAGTGACTGCTTCCAGATTGCCAACCCAAACTCCTTATTTTCCTTGTCCTCCATCTTTCTGAACTGTTGGGGATGAACCAGAAGGCTCTACTTTGCCTGTTGGAAGGATGGGATGGCACTCCAGGAGGGTCTCTCTCACTGCACTGCTGCAAAATGAGTGGGAATCTCCAGAGGGATGTAGCAAGTTTAAGGAAGAGCCAGTGAAACTGGCAACTAAACTGAACAAGGAGATGGAGGAGTTGATTACCAGGGGAGTCTAAAAACAGAGTCTTCAGTTTGGGGAAGAGAAAGTTGAGGGGGGATATGACTTGGTTTTAGAACATCATGTTGGCTGTGGCAAAGTAGCTGTAAAACCAGTGCCAAACCTTGGTACTCCCCTACAGCTGAAGGACGAGGGGAAGCAGGGGCACAGGGGGGAAGGATGTCTGAGCAGCCTGGTTGTCTTCTGCAAGGAAAGGATGGACTTCTAGCCCAGACTAAAGTCTTAACAGTTACAGCTGGTTTTCCTACAGCATTGAAGTGAGGCCAATCCTGTTTAATATGCATAATCATATCATCAGTCAAATTTTGGTGTAATTTCAGACTTCCACATTTTAGGAAATTAGTCCCTGAGTTCTTGCACCTATCCCTGCGTGGGAAAGTAAAGGATTTGGTAAGAGAATTAAAGTGGGTAACTCTGCAGCTGACAGGATGAATTATCTTATGTGGATTATTCAAGGTTTCATTCTTCCATTTTGTGCTCAGATTGTCCTTTTTAACCAAGGAAAAAGTGTTCCTTGACAACTGGTATTGTCATACTGTGCATTTAAGGACTTCAAAGTGAATAATTTTAATTCCAAACTTAGTGCCAACCAGTGTTTCCAATAATTAAACTCTCTGATCTCTTCTGACTCCATTTATTTAAATAAATGACTTAAGGGTAATGAAATCAATTTGGATTGAAATGGAATGATTTGGATTAGTCAAGTCACTCAGAGGTTGTTCCAGCCTAAATCATCCCAGAATTTTATTGGTTTTTGTTAAGGCTGAAGCCACATAGTCTTTGGTCAAATTAATAAAACTTGGGAAGGAAAAGGAAAGGATGCCCGCTTCTGAAATCTTTCTGCATGCAAACTGCTACTGGTTGCAGTAGGAAATCTACATCTAGCACTTGTCACCATTATAATTTTCAGATTTCTGAGGACTCACTCCCTTGCTGCACAGGTCAGAACTTCTGTAGATGTGAGTCCTAACACCTGACATTTCTGGCAATCCTCTGTCCTCACTGCAAGTCCCTGGGTCATCGTAGAGCCAGAAGCTCTTGTTTGTTCCCTGAAGGGGAAAACGTGGAATTAGGAGCCAGCTCCTTAATGTCTACTCACACCACTAATTTCATTTCTTCAGTGGAATTACTTGTGAGGGTGCAGAGTGGACAGCGTTAGTTAAGTATGCAAGTTTTCATCCGAATTTATCCAGAGGTGTCTGTGACACTGTCCAAAACCTTATTGTGGATTTGCATTTTCTGTAGGAGCTTTGGAAAAACGAAAACAAACCCAAGAGATTCTAGAAGGATCATGTAATATGTCCTTTTTGCAAACATATGTAGGATTCATCTGTCATTCCCCTGCAGCAGACTGCTCTATGTTAACACTTGTGGTATCGGCTTCTACATCTGGACTGAAGCAGGTTTTCATATGACAGTAATTATAATACTCTTTCTAGGTTTTTTTTTTCTTATTGGAATTAGATGCACCCGGTTGGAAACCTCTGAATCCACAGCAAGACTATAGCTGCTTTTTCCACATTAATGAGTAATTAATTTTGAACAGCAATCCAAAGAAATATTTAATTGCTTACCAATAAAGTCAGCTTGCTGCAAAGAAAAATTTCCCTCCCCTTAAAAAAATAGTTTTTATGACAGAAGAATTCTTTATGATGTGAAACATACCTATTTTGGAACAGTGAAAACTTCAATTAAATCATTCTTTCGGGCAAGTGGGTCTGGTTTTCCCATCTTTTGCCTAATATTTTACTACTGCAACATTAGCATTAGTCACAGAGTTATGTCTCTGCTTAGCTTGCCAGAACGTAAGGGTGAAATTCAAATGCAAAGAAAGACTTTGTGGAAACTATTCCTGAAATCAGAGAGGGACTGCGTGTTTTATTGTAGCCCAGGCCACTGAGAGAGCTCCAGATGCCACACGGATGCCCAGGCAGTGATGTGTCCATACACACACCTTTGAGTTTTACTTTCCTGTATCCTTATGGGTACAACGAGTAGGCTTGGCTTGGACAGTTCTGAAAGAGCCCTCACCCAAACCAGAAGACTTACTTTGGCTTTACTTTGGTATTACTTTTTTTTACAGTGGGTAACATTTTCCTCTTGTTTCTTCTTGCTGGCCTTTCCCACTGGCTGTTGGATATTGTCCTCAGCCAGGCAACGTTAGTGGGAAACTTGCTCCTTATCCCATGGGGTGATCCCCTATGCATCTATTTGTGATCTCACGCTGTTTTCGCTTTATTTTATGCAACCACCTTTAGTGGAAGCATTTCTGGTTTTATTTACTAATTACTGTCAGGGTTTTATAGTCTTACTGGTACAATCTACTCGAAAGAGCCCATAAGCTACAGCAAATACAAAACATTTCTTTTTACAAAACATTTTTTTTTTTCACAAAATGTGGTTTAAATAACAGTCGTAGGCATAGTTCCCTGGGAGAACCTTCCAATTTTTTCATGACAGGCTCTGTTTCCTATTAAGAAACGTGTTCTTTTGATCAAGGTGCAAATCGACTGTTTCTCATGCTCTTCCAACACTAAATATACACTTATTTCAAGACATTCAGAAGCTTCATGTACCTGCAGATGGCTGATTTTTTACATCCCCTTCCTCATGGACTACCTCACGTTGTGAAATGGCTTCTTTAGTTCTTGATGTTCCTCAGTCCTGGGAATACAAATTCTTCCTGCCCATCTCCAAAGGCACACACAAAAGGCTGGTGATCTCATATCCCAGAGCTGCCCCGATTTGTGGGAGCCCACACCTGCTTGGTTCACCTTCCTTATTGTCTGTCCCAGGCTGCAGCTGTGCTTTGTTTTCCCTCATAACACTTGGCAGTGGTTTTTTATGGCCAGTGTGCAACGATGGCATACAAATGAATCAGAGAGCCAAACCTCCAAAGAAAATTAAGAGAAACAACAAATCGCACCTAAAGAAGCAAAGCACCTGGGGTACTCAAAAGAGAATACTATGGAGGAAGATGAGCTCTTGTTTCCTTGGAGCGTCGGGAGGGATTTACAGAGGAGAAGGAGCGGGGAGGAGAAGGAGCGGGGCCGGCCCTGCACTGGGGGCGCTGCTGAGGCCGCGGTGATGGCGGCGCTCCCGCCTCGTGAGGCACCGGACCCTCAGCTCTGGCGGGTCCTGTCCAGGCTCCTTGTGGGCGCCGGTCCCCCCCCCTTTCCATGGGGAAAGGAAATGTTCGTTCACGCCACAGATCAAACAGGTAAAGGCTCTGGTTTTGAGGGAGTGATTCCCTTGAAATTCCCCAGCGTGTCGCGCGGGCGGAGGTTCGAGCAGAGCGCATTATATGGGGCTGCTGGATTGCCCCATATAATGCACCTGCCTTACTGCAGCCCTGGCGGTGCTGAGGGGAAAACCTGCATGGAGAAGGTCATCCTGTATTACGCTGGTGTTTGTTCACCGGTGCAGAGCAAAACCTCACCCACAACGCTCCCAAGAAAGGGGTTCGCCTGTGCCAGGAGGGGGGTGGTGGCAGGAGGGGAGTTCGCCACAGCTCTTGTACAGCAGGGCTTGGGAGTTCCCGGAACGCTTCGATCTGCTTGTGCCCGGAGAGGCCGAGGGAGCTTTGTGTGTGTTGGCTCAGTCATGTTGCACATTTCTGTGTAGTAGCTTAACTTAAACGTGTAACTTTCATCAGTGGCTATATCTAAGTCCTTACTGAAAAGGCCAAGTTCAGGCTAAAGGCTTACATAGTAAGTAATAACTACAATTTAAAATCAAGTTTTGGAAGGCATATATGGCACTGGCTTTCACAGTATAAACCAGGCCTGTAAACATGTTACCCATACTTAATGCACCTTTATACTTGATATCCATTTTAAAAGTTCTTGCTTTCAGACTATTTTTACCATTTGAGAAGTCAAAAAGAAAAAAAAACCACCAAAACCCAAACCCAACAAAAAACCCATGTAACTTAAAAACAGGAAACATTTAAGACTTAAGCCAAAATACCTTTATTTTTTTAAGTAATTGAACACAGTTATTCGTGGCTTTGGGTTCCTTGGACCTAAATTTAGCTATGATGGATTTTTGGCCCTAATGTCAGCCCTGTGAGACTTGTGCTTATTCATGCTGAACTTCTTCAGTCTGAGACGATGCAAGGTCAAATGAAATCTGACTCTTTCGGACCAATTTATGTCTTTACCGTGCTTCTTACTGGCTAAACTAATTTGGTTTGTTTACACCAGCTTCCAAGTTCAAAAGTGAAACTTTAGAAGAAGACAGTTAACCAGTGGAACAGATTGCCAGCAGTGTGGTGTGAATTTTCCATTACTCTCAGTCTAAAACAAGCAAGTTTCTCTAGAAAAAATGCAGGTGGGTTGTGTTGAAGAAATTCCAGTGAAATGTCTGTTTGTGCAATAGATAGTCCAAATTGCTCTCGGAGCCACAGAATAGACTGGAGCTCAGGAAGGCACTTGCCTTCTAGGGTAACCAACTCTCAATCTGTCTGGTGAAAGGACCTAATATTGTAAGAAAGGTCACTGTAGGCAAGAGATCGTTGTGCTGTGAGGACTGTCCATTTGTTTCAGTATGATTGTGTTACCTTCAGTTTAAGGCTCTGTTTTTGAGGACCTCTCTGCATGAGAGTTACAGGTATTTATATAGTAATATAAAGAAATTAACTTCTTTGTGTAACTGTAGGAAAAGGATCGGTCAAAGATATTTTTATACCAAGTTTCTAGATTTCCCCTTCTAATCTCAAGCTTGTCAAATTGATTAGTGAGTATTACAGTGTTTAAATCATGCAGATTCTAAGTAGACATTAAATAAGCTAGCTCTTAGTGGGTGATTCATGGGACAGGGTGCTGTAGCAGTTGAAGCTGAGTCAGGAAGGCTTTGTTCAATACCTGACCTTGGGCCCACTGAGTAAACTCAAGCAGTTAATTCTCTTCTTGCCCCGGTTTTGTCAAATCAGTGGTTTTACAGACCTTTTTTGGACTTGAAATGTTTGCAAAATGATGTCTGAGAGCTGTTTGAATTATAATCCCGTGGAAGTACAGCCTGTGTACAGATCTGGTTTGCATGATGTCTCCAGTGCTAGTGTTCTAGAGCAGCATGTTATAACTACGGCAGTTCTAAAGTGTGGGGTTTTTTCTCTTGAAGGTATAAACCTCCTTGCTAGAAAAAGGGCGTTTTGTTTTCAGACTTCAGTGAGAGAATGAAGACATGAAGAACCTTTGCAGAAAAAGAGCTAGAATGTATCACAGTGGAGTGGGATCTCCAGCATGGAGACCTAGAGGAAATGGCAGTAGCTCAGAGCTTAGGAAGACCCAGTGGGGAACTTGTAGCAGACACACAGACTTACTTAGGATTGGTCATAATTCAGTTTTCACTTAATGTATTTCAAATGTGATTTCCTACATTTTGTCTTCTGATACATTCAAGCACAGCAGTTCTACAAGATTCACTTTGTCCATACCAGACTTTGTACCCTTAAATATAAATCTTCTACATCTGACTAATAGAGAGCCTCAGTTGAGAGAAATAAATTTGATGGAAAAACTAGAAAGTTGCAAAGAAAATGACTGTGGTTGGAAGGCTAGTGTTTCACCCAGTTGATTTAGTTCCTTTTGGAAAGATGTGCAGTGAGAGGCAACAAAAACACAGGCTAGCTCCCAAAAATGCAGTGAAATTGTACATTGAACTGTGATTGGAATTCAGAGTCAGAACCTTGCAGGATGTTCATTCCGTGGAAGAAAAGCAACATGTGATCCCAAAAGCAAAACCGTGAGTATCTCTGGCAAAGGACAGTGTGTGATGTTTAGCTAGAATATCCCAGCAGTGCCACTCTGGAATGAAAATTCAAAAAAACTTATCATTTTCAATAGGATCCTTGTTAAAAGCATAAAACACTCATGATGATGTTGAAGGAGCAGTTTCTCAGTAGGAGCAGGAATGAGTCACTGTTTGGAAAACACATGCAGAACTGATGCAGTCAGAAGTACCTGACTTGGGTATAAGTGAGCTACATCTTGTCACAGAATCACGAAATAGTTCAAGTTGGAAGGGATCCTTTAAAGGTCATGTAGTCCAACCCTCCTGCCATGGGCAGGGGCATCTTCCACTAGAGCAGGTTGCTCAGCAAGTAGAATAATCAAACTGTGTTGAGAGGGGATAATCTGTAGGTTTTGAGTGACTGGTGATAAAATTGTTCAGCCTGAGCAGTGACTGAAATGAAGAGGTCAGACTGACATCTTTCTCTAGGGATAATTTCTGGATCATCAGAAGTTAATTTTTAATTCTCCACAAAGTGCTGTACCCTCAGGTAATACTACCTGTGTGAATAGGTACTGCGTGTATTAACATAACCAAGCTCATGTTTGAGAGGCTGGTTTTAGTATCCTGATTGGGAAAATAAGATCTTTTCCGATAGCATTTTTCATGGATGTGTGAGCAAGATCAAATAGCAAACAACCTGCTAAAGGAAGTAAATTCAAAGCTGTAATTTGTAGTTTATAGATACATTTTTTTTTAGCCTGTCCCTTCTACTTACCCCTTTGTAATAAGTGAGGCTACAAGGGAGGATGCAGGAAAATGCATTCAGAAGTTTGGAGTTTAACCTGTTTGGGATTGCTAACAGATTCACATTTGACTGCAGAGAAGCCAAACCTTTAATTTTGCCTTTTTTTTGTTTGTTTGTTTTGCTTGAATGTGATGAAACCTGAAAACCCATATGGAAAATATGGGTTCCTCTGAAGGGAATGTACAGAAATATTACTGATGTGTCCCTCAGCACTCTTTCTCTGCCCTCCACTCCTCTTACACGTGCATGTTGCTTATTCTCTTAAACAGGTGAGGACTTGGCAGTTTCACGAGCCTGACAAAAATTCCACAGTTAAATTAATAATAAAAGCCAATTTCTTCAATAATTAATCACAAGAAACACTGGCATTTCTCTGAGAAGACTTTTTCTCAGCTAAAGAGAAATGTGTAACGCAGATTTCCCAAATGCAGAACGAATTTTCATTGCAATGTGCTTCTATTTTAAATTTTGGACATTTGTCCATGACCCTCTTGTCAATTGAACACTCTGGAATATTTTGTCAGGTTTTCCAGCATTGTTGAACTGAGTTAAAATGTAATTGACTAAAAACAAATAGAACAAGCCCCTCATCTAATAAATGTCAGTTCATGCTGACTGGAAAGAAAACACCTTGTTCCTGCCCTGTGACCCCGGTGCTTGTGTTAAAGCACAAAGTCTCCAATCATACAAGTGGAACATAAAACCTTTCACTGTTCACTTTCTCCGTGTAACCAAGCAGGTATGTGGGAGTGTGGGCAATATAAGAGGCTGGCTTTCTGTTTATGTAGGAATTTGATAGTGCATCTCACAGAGTAGCCTGGTAAAGGCTCAGCCAAAGATAAGGCTCGTTACTGATGAGCACATGGATCAGATCCTATAGAGTACCTGAAGTTAAAGACTGGTCTGGACTTGGGCATTCTGTGTGGAGCACAGGGCAGACATCCCTCTGCTGATGGTGGCCAGCGCTGTGGCTCCTGAGCTGGCAGAATTCTGCCTGACTCGGTGTGCAGCCCTGCCCTGCTTGTCAGCCCTGCTCAGAGACCTGCACCTTCCTGCAGAGCACTCCTGAACTCCTCGTGCAGCACTGGAGTGGTCCTGTTCTTCAGGAGACATCCTGGAAGATGATGGCCATGATAACGATATGGTGATAGATGAGCCGTGACTGGCATTGCTGTGGAGACCCTCTCCCTTCCAGGGAACTTTGTGCTCTGCCATACATTGGCACAGCAGTGCCTGTTCCTGCCTCTTGTCTCTTCTTCTTTGGAAGTCTATGTAAGTAAGTGTTCACGCCCTCTTTTAGTTTATAGTCGGTCTTTGGAGACCAAGTGGTTGCAAAGAAATCCAGAAAGAGGGGCTGGTTACAGCTGTATTGAAGCACTTCAGGAGCATACTGATGAGCAGAGGATGAAACCCCAGATTTGTAAGTGAGGATTAAACAAATTAAACTTTCACTGTGAGTATCTTCTGTTCTTGGGTTCAGCGTCCCTCTCCAGAATCCTTGGTGTCGCAGCGTAGTGGCAGGCAGGTTAGTTTGCCCTCTTGCTGGCAGCAGGGGATGTGTCAGTCCCGTAGGTATCCTGCTGCTTGCTTTTCCAGTTTCCCTCTCAGTGTAACTCACTGCTTCCAAGCACAAGCTCCCGACCTTCCCTTGTGCACCCTGCCTTGTTGCGCGCTTTCTCCTGTGCTTTGCACTTTCTGTTTAGACAATAAAAGGACCGAAGGGAAAACAATGTTTCTTTATGTTAGAAGTGCGGCAGCCTCACATGTCAATATTTCTTTTCCCCCTATGCACTCTGACTTCGTTTATTTTTTTAAACACTTTGGCTTCTTTTGAGGAGATTCGAGTTCCAGAGCAAACCAGTTTGCACAATGTGCTCAGCTTCGTGTTACACTGAACTGATCGCATTTGTTATGTCTACCAGCTGATAGAGTTTTCTGAAAATATTTAGCCTGTAATGTAACCCTCCCTGGTCTTCTGTTTTTATTGCAAACATGCAATTAATCACCCTAATTGTTCCAATTACCCAGAGGCCCAAGTGATTATGATTAAAAAAAAATAAATAAATAAAGATAATGATGGCATGGTGTGGCTGTAGGACCGAGATGAACACTCAGCACAGCCCAGGAATCTTCTGCTGGTTCTTTTATGTCTGGGGCGATGTCCTGGATGTGGCTTGATGCACGTGCTGGCTGTCACATAATCCAGCCTGGATAATCCATGCCTTTCTCCCTCCAAAACATTTCCCCATTTGGCACTACCAAAAAGTGTAAACTGACAAATGACTGCATGGGAAAAAGCTGAGGAAATAAGTGCACATTGGCCAAGAAAATTATGTTTAAGAAACATTAGAGCTGTCACTTGCATCAAAAAGAACCAGCATCATTTAGAGGTCACATATATATATATATATGAATAATTCTAATTCCTGAATATATCTGCAACCAAAATAAAAACCAAAATGCTGTTTCTGTTTTTTGTAAATTAAAACCAGTGCAGATTTTCTCCCCTCCAAATAATTCTCATGCTAGGAGTTTGAGTCTGTAATAAGTTTCGCTTGTTTGGCATATCCTCTGGCCCACTTAGAAAATCCTTGGAAATGGTTCTAAAAGTAATGTCCAAACACAAACCTATGAGCAGTGATCCTGGTTGGTGTGCCAGGGATTGCTCTGTGCTTCCAAGACTTCTGGAAATCTCCACAACTACTCTGACCAGCTCTGGGGAAAATAAAGCCAGCCATGGTCTGAACTTCTTCTCTTTAGAAGGAAATGGTGTTTTAATGTTCCAGAAAAGTGCAAACTGTGTGCTCTGATTTTGCTACCGAGAGGCTGTTTGAGGAGTTTGCAGTGTTCTCTAAGAAATGTATATGTTTTATTTTTTTATATCTATAAATTGATGTATGTATATATAGATAGGAGGATGTAATTCTTATTTCATATTAGCATTACATCACTGTTTTATCTATTGTAAATCTGGGTCACTCCTGAACTGCATTGCTGTGGATGCAGATGGAGCTGGGACTACAACACTGGTCTGAAATGCTGTTTTCTAATAGGATTAGTGAGTCATTTGTGTCCAGATGTGGATTTGTTTGGGGGAAGGGAACCAGGGTGGGGCAGGGAGATGGTATCCTGAATTCAGATCCCTGCAGCATCCTTGGGAATTTTCAGCACTTTGTTGCCCATCTTTGCAACTCTTCCTCAAGCACAGGGAGCTGCAGCTGGAGCTGGAGAGAGCCAGGGCAACTCCTGGGAATGAGCCACTCTTCCTCTCTGTGGCTTGAGGCCGACCCAGAGGTAGCCGATGTTAAGAGAGGTGTTTCCATGCTTGGAGAGATGAGGCTGGTTAGGATTTGGGTCCTCAGAGATGTGGGAATGGAGGTGACAGAGGTTCACAGAACCCTGATCACCAGGGAGCCAGCAAATGCAAAATAAACTCAGTCGAAAAAAAGTAAGGAGACCCCAGGGTACAGGTGGCAGAATGCTACCAAGACCAAAAAGACTAAGTTATTCCACTAGGAATTGGACAAAACCATGAGGAGAGGCCCACAAGAGCTGTTACACGCCACTATCCAGGGCATGAGAACAGGGCATTGAATAGGAGGTTTAATTGGTGTGAACCCAGACTTCCTGCTGACAGTACTTCTCCCTGGAGCAGTAGTGCCTTGGAAGTCTTTCAGCTGGGCAACTATGGGCTGGCTATTAAGCTCTGTAATTTCAATAGTTTCAATGAGGTTGGCAGAAGTCAAAGGGTACAATAATCTTTATATATAGGTTTGTCTTTGCTTGCACTCTAAAGGCATCCCTTGCAATCCGCTCTGGCTGTACACAGCTAGCCCATCATCTGACAGAAAAAAAGTAATTATAGCATTACAAATGTGGATGTGTATATTTTATGGGAAAAATTAGTATGCCACCCTGGTTAGTAAATATTTAGAAAGATCTGTAGCCTAGACAATGCTGAGGGACAAAACAAATGCCAGTTAATTCTGTATACTTTGCATCAGATTTCAGCTACAGTCAATGCCAATTATAAAACTGAATGAAGTGACACAGTGTATTAAGGAACATATAATTTGTCATACAGTGTCAACATTGCTGGCATTTTATATTTCTTGAGGTAGGACTTTTTAGCCAAGTCTTGTTAAGTGTCCCCGAATCTTATTTAGCATGTCAAAAAGTATATTCATTGTTAATTCTCTGAGTAGTGGAGAAGCAGACCTTGTGATAGACAGGTTTTGACAATCATAGCTGGGCTAAACCTCTTCAATGGTGGGATTTATCCTGTTACAAGTGTGCCGTGTTTGAAACCAGCCCTGCTAGAAAAAGCTGTTCACTGCAGCTGAGTGAGTGAAATAGCATTTACTTGGAATAGTGTGTGGGTATCTTCAGACTCTGACCTGCTGTATTCATCACTTCATCTTTAAAAAAACCAAACAAAACAGAACAAATCACATCCAAACGGGCAGAAATTCATCTTTTCTAAGAACAGATGCAAAACCATAAACTAAAATTATTCTTTATTCAGTGGCTACTAGACTTGGAGTCTGACAGTCCCAAACACATCCTGTTTATTTTATGCCACTTCTCTGCCCCGTGTCACAAATAGCTGGGACACTTTTAGCACGAAGTGTAAGAAGGCAAAGCAGTTTGACAGCTGAGGTGGCTTTGTCACCTAAAGCTGGGCAGTTCTGGGGGTTGTGAGAGTACAGACCGGCTGAGGCCCCTCTTTTTGGGCTGCAGGTGGTGCAGAAAGGCCCAAGTCAGCTCCCCAGCTCCAGCAGTGCTCAGCAGTGGGAGGGGATGGCAGACATGAGGACGCTGCACGCTCCTCCAGGCACTCTGGGAGTGTGGAATGCTGTTTGTTTTCCGGGAAAATTTGAGATTTTATATTTTTGAGATGATGATTTATTTTGAGACTTTGTGACGTGTGAGACAGCATCAGTTGGCACCAGTGAGCATCAGGGCTGTCCCTTCCATACGCTTTCGCTCCTGCCTCTTTTAATTCACTGCTGCTGCAACATGATTTCAAGAACTCAGAATATATTTGTCCTACACAAGCGTAGTGAAATCAGAAACCTTTTTTTTAATTAAAAAGATGAAGTTGTTTTGGCTGCAGTAAAATCTAAGAACAGTGTTTTACAATGAGGGAGAGATGTATGACATGCAGGCCTTTTTGCAGTACACTGTTCTTACACAACTCATTAGAGGGCCTAAAAGCCCTTTATTTTCTGGGCTGAGCCTGATTGCTATGTTTCTCCTATATAATATTTTATAAATTCCCATAAAAGAAAGAAACACTAGACTAAATTAACGTTTTGAAGTATTAGGACTTTGCAAATGAGGAATAGGACTTTGATTACTGCCTAAAAATTGCAGTCTAAAATGTTATTTTACATGCTATCCTGAGTCAAGGCTTATTTTAAAAACAATCTTTTGACAGCAAAAGTAAATTCACAAGACTATCTGCATAAGGCTGGATACATTTTGTGATGATGGTTTAAATTACCATCATCTTTTCAGCACCTCCTGATGCCATGAAAGGAAGCTTTCTTCACTGCTTTTCAATGCAGTGAGTCTGGCATGCTGAAATATCAGCCACACTTCCTAGGAAGATTTTCCTGCAAAGCAGATACCTGTAAGTGTAACCAATATCTGAAAGCTTTGGGTCTGATTCTGTCACCTACATGTTCTGGCTGTGCAAATTCTTCCATTGACGCCAGCATGGTTTTTTGCATAAAATAACTTTGTAAGCCACAGGATGAAGTTCTCTAAGTTACTACTCTGACTGTGTTTTGTGCTCTCTACTTGTGCTTCAAATAGGAAAGATAGTTAAAAATTAACACAAAAGAATAGACCTCATGACTTGCATTAACTTTTATTTCATTTTTGAAACTTTTTAACAACCTGCTGAATGACAGTGAGCAGGAGTCTTCCTTGACATATGCTCTTTGAAATCACAACTGAATGTGGTCCCTGGTTTAAGGAATTTTTACTGAGTTTTCATTACTTTTTTAATTACTCTGTTACTTTTCTGCTTGGCTGAAAGGAAAAAGCTGGTTCTAGTCAAAACACTGTAATTAAATGTACTGTGATGCAAACTCTTGCACAGTGGGAAGACCTGGCAAGTGGTGAGACACTTCACAGCTCAGTGTTTGCACTTGACTGTCTGCTCGTGTAACAGCTGTACCCAGGCACTGAACGAGCCCAGGCTCGGATACTGAATGTGCTGAAGCTTCTTTGAGCTTCTGACTTCACTTATGTTACTGTGCAGCCCAGCCTTTGTGCACGTCCTGCTTAGTGCCCAGCTCTCCATCAGGTACAGTAAAAACTCTACAAAACAGAAAACAAAACCCCTTTCACATGGTCAAAAGTGGAGTTAGTTGTGGGCTTGCTGGAGATTGCCCCTCTGGGATATTGAAAGCAAGGCAATTGCATCACTCACTGTTATCAGATGCTATTTAGAAATCTGGAAGCCTGAAAATGGAGGTTTGCACCTCATCTTTGGCCAGAGATGGATCATCCATAAGACACTTGTATATCATTATCACAAATAATTTTTTGTGTTACAGCAGTGTGTGGGGAGTGCAAATTCCAGACAGTTAAGCCACAGCTGCAACACCACCATCCTTTTGCTCTGAAAAATATGTAGGCAAAATGAACAAAACCAGCAGAAGACTGAAGAAAGGAACTGGAACTAGACTCAAATGAGAGCAGGTTGGTGAGAGCCAAGGCAGCTCATTGCCAGCCTGGATATCACCTCGAGGTTTGTTCTGCATCTGGTTCTGTGGAGTCTTGTTTGGGAAGAAGGAGCTAAGGCTTCCTGAGTGTTGTTCATCACTTTATTGTTTTTAATGAAAAATAGTTCATTTGCTCCTTTTGGCAGCATGCACACAGTAACCTGTTGCCAGCCTTGGTAGAGAACTGACACTGCATTTCCTTGTGTTTTGGATTCATCCCTTTGGATTTTCCCTCTGTGAGGCTGCTCTGTCTCTTTTCCCACCTTTCCCCCCGAGCTTTTGCACAGCATTGCAGCCATCTCTGGGGCTTCTGTTTGTGTTCCTGCTTTTCCCTGGCTCCAAACACCAATGCTGCTGTTCCAGCAAGGAAGCTACCCTGCTGAGAGTTTTCTCTTTGGCTTTCAGATACATCCCTTTTTCTTCTGTCCTTCTCAGTTCTCAGCCTGTTACCAGCATTGTCATCACCCAGTGCCTCTGCTGGAGCTGCTGGTGTCTGTGCAGCCTTAAGCCTGGTTTATCCAGTTTGTTAAACCAGTTTTGCAGCTGATTCATTTCACTTTAGAGGCCCAAAACTGCTGAGCATGGGGCAAATTGCTGCCAGCCGTGGGGAGGGGAGCATCCCTGCCAGCCAGGGTCTGGCTGCTCTCCCCTCCTGACACATCCAACAGCCCAGGAGAAATCACTTCTGCTGAAACTTTTGGTGAGGCAGAACGCAAGCTGGCCAAGACCTTGGGGTTAAAAGTCTTGTTTCTTTCTTTCTTTTAAAGTATCATGATGTAATCGCTTAAAAATAAATTTTAAGATTTTGGTTGTATTTCTTAAAAGAAAGATTGCCTTTCCAGCAGCTCAATTTCCCCAGCACCAAACTGGGAGTTAGTTCAACACAAACACAGGAGGAGAGTGTCATGTTCTGAAAAACTGTCTGCAGAACCTGCCTTTTCTTTTCTGGAGGGTTCTGGTGTTGGGTGCATTTTGTGCACGTACTGAACAAACTTCAGGAAACTTGTGTCTAAAGAAACTTTGAAAAACCCCAGTCTTAGATCACAGCCCTCTGTTGCAGGCTGCCTGGGAAGCAATGATCAGTCATTCTGGATGGCTCTTCAGATGCCCACTTTGTAGGAGTATCTTTCTTGCTGCTAAGCTGGCTCTTGCACTTACAATAATGCACAGTACGGTTCAGTGTCAGTTCTGTTACCTTCAGGTTTTGGACAATTCCCACTCAGACCCTGCATTTCTGCTTGTTCTGGCTACTTCCAATTGCTACAATTTATTTTACAGCTCACCTTCCTGCATCAGGAAGGCCACTTTCCCTGCCTTTGATGAGCAGCTCCTCGCTAGGACGACTCCTCTGGCATGTCCCGCTCCTTCCAGCCCCTCTATGTCCTGCACTGTCTGTTCCTTTCCCAATAAATCACTGGTGCTCAGCAGCCTCTGCAGTTTTATCTCAGCCAAATCTGCCCACTGGGTTTTCAGGGAGGAGCTTTGCTTTTCTGTTTTGGTCTTTAAAAACTATTTACCTTCAGGGGCAGCAGAGCGCCAGTTAAAATAATAAAGGCACTAATTAATTGACAAGATGTTTTCACTCCAATTTAATCTGCCAGAATTTAACTCTGCCTGGAAGCCATAAACTGTCTTCCCTTTCCTTTTGGTTTCCATACCTTTCAGCTTTAGCACTTGTAAGGCTTTACTTAATCTAGTGCTTATTGCTGAGGTAGTTTGAGAAGCCAGTGTGAAAACAGACACAAGTATCAAATGCATCTGTCACCTTCTTCAGGTTGTGTCTTTTTTTTTCCTGTTTGAAGGAGCATTTCTAAGCTGCCATATTGTACTGCTGACTGTTTCAAAGACTCTCCACTGAGGAGAAACTTAGAAGAGTATCACGGCACTAAAACATTTTCAGCAATGTTGTTAATCTTTCCCATCGTCTCTGGAAACTTTCTTGAATCATTGCTTTGGCCTTAAATTAATATTAACTTGCTAGACTGGAAGCAATTCATTTTAGGATAATTTTGACATACAGCTATTATTAAGTTGTGTTTAAATGTTGTCTAGTAATATATTCATCAAAGAAAACTGTTAGTAGACATCACAAACTCCCACATATCAGTTCCTGGCTTCCTTCCACATGTCCGTAATCCTTTTTCCTCCATCTCTCTTGCATTACCTGTAATTGCCTCTTGTATTACCCCCAGTGCCAATCTTGTCTCTTCTCAGATGAGCATTCAAAATTTGCTGGTTTTGATATTTTGAATAGTTAGTGACTTTAACTGTTATTTTTAAGTAGTTGTTTGAAGACGTGACCAGGTAATCTGAAGTAATGGGTAAAGTGATGCTTGAGAGTGTTTGTACATATGAAGAGAAATAATTATAATCAGGTAAATATTACAGCTCTGCTCCAGCAGTGTTTTAATGCATTACTGTGTCTTTCCCTTGCTGAATGTGTAGTGAGTGAGAAAGGTGGGATACCAGAAGCTCATGCAGCTGCACAACCCTGGGGAACACCTTATAAATTGGCTTCTGACCCCCAGCCAGCAAAGTGGGAATTGCCCAGTGTTCGTGGGACCACTGACCTGCAGCTCCTGCCCGTGGCATCAGGAGAGTGCCAAAATCCCTACAGGGCCAATGGCAAAGAACTGCAGAGGTACTTTTTTAATTTTCAAAGTATTCATTATGGTAATAATTATTGTCTGTACTACTACTACTAATTTGCATGTGGAAAAACAATCTGTGCAAGTGTTACCCATTTTTCACTAAACCCCACACAAATCTGCTGCTGTAGAGGAGGAGGTTTATTCACATTACGAGTGTTTAGCCTTCCAAAAGGTCACCTCTGCTTCAGGTATGGGCCACATGAATATTAAATGCAATGAAAGTGAAGTAAATGTAGTATATTGTACGGGATAAGCAAAGGCTGTAGTGTACACCATGAATGTAATGTGGTTTTCATTAGCAAAATATCTAAAAGGGAATTGGAAAATAACATTTAACAACTATTGCCCTGAAATCAGTCATCAGTTTAATTAAATAAACATAAGCAGGAAGTTGAAAATGAGGTCTGAAATCTTTAGTAAGGAGCACCATAACCGGTAAGATGCCACATCAGTGTTGGTAATTCATTAACGATGCTGGGAGAGATCACATAAAAATGACAGTTTCTGTTTCAGAAAGAAGTTGACGAAATGTTGGAAAATATGTGCTGCTGAAAGAGGGGGGATGTGGCCCCCTGTGACAGCACAGTGACTTGAGAGGAAGCTTTTTCAGAGACCCAGATTAAAACTGAATCCCTGCTTGGGGCTGTGCCTTGGGCGCTCTATCCAAACCCCTGTCCCCCATACGCTTGTCCTGGTATGCTGAGCCCTGGATTTGGGAACCAGCCCTCCTCTGGCCCCTGGTCTGCTGTTCTTTGCCCCCAGGCAAGGCAGATGTCTCACTGACTGCATTCATGACAAGATCCAGTAGGGAGAACAAACCCTCCCAAAAATTCAAATGAGTTTTTTTTGGTTGTTAATTAGTGTCCCTAAGTAGGACATCCAGGTATCTCCAGGTGACAGGTACCCTTCACTCTGGCAGAGATGGGCTGTGAGCATTTTGGTTTCTGTTCACTGTGACACTGTCCCTCTGGCACAGTGAACCTTACAAGTGCTAATGAGAAAACTCATGCTCCTACTAAAAGGCATTTTTAGACTCTCTGAACTCTTCAGAGAGCAACACTTGCTGCTGACCTAGAGCTTAAACCACCAGCACGTTGAGAGCAGAAAATGCCCAGAAGGTGAAGCAATATTAGGAACCTGAAGGGGAAAGGCAAAAAAAAAAATGCAAGGAAAAGAGGAGATAAAAGACAGAATAACTGTAGGAAGCCATCTGACTGTGTACAGCATACAAAAATGCCAAAAATGCCAGGGGAAGTACCTGCAGTTTATAAATTTAACTATCTCTTGCTTTTTAAAGAAGAGAAAAGCTTAGGGCTGAAGTAAAGTACATGTGAAAGTGAAACCTTATTTAGTTGGCATTGAACAGTGTCCTGGTGCCCTACTCCTCCATCAGACTGTGAGTGGGATTTTGTGCCAGGAGCTCATTCGGTGCCTTGAACTGTTCAGCCTGGGATGTCCTGGGAAAGGGGAAGATTATCACACTGTCCCCCAGATTGCAGAGCCAGTGCAGGATGGTGCCCAGCAGGACTGACTTCCAAACAGCTCACAGACACTTTGGGAGCAAATCCCCAGAGCTGAGAAATGCTTTTGTCCGGGCACGTTGTCCTTGCTCTCCTGGGACATGATCCCTAAAGGATCAGCGAGGAGGTCTGGGGAAGCACTGGGAGATCTGCTAAACTGCATTAGCTGGAAAATCCCATAGATAGAGGGAAAGAGGTTTAATTTTGTGTGTGTTTCCCTCAGTTTAGCCAGTGCAGAACAGCAGGCTCTCCTGATTAACCCGTTTCCCCTGACACAAACCAAATGGCTTACAGCTTGAGTAACTGTCTGTTGAGTCCCACGTTTATTATAAATTCAGTAGATGAAAAAATTATTTCAGTTTCTATGTTCTTTACAGCATTTCCCACCAGAGAACGCTCACACTTGTAAAACAATAAATGCTATAGTATAACATAGCAAAACTAGTAAAATGCTCAACAGTAGATAAAATTATTTACAAAGGACCATTATGGTTTCTTTTGGAGAAATAATGCAGCATTTAATTTTAAGGTACATGTGCCAGGCATAACTTTTAGATGGTACAAAAAGGAACATAAATATAGAAGTGCACGTGTGCAGTAAGGTACATTCATGATCTTAATTACTTCTCTCACTAAAAATAATTTGCCTCTGTGTTTCGTTTCATCTCTGCACCACCAGTTTCTGAAAAGCAAATTACTTTGCTGAGCAGTTCAAGGGAAAAACTTCAGCATCAAAACTCCTGTGTCCCACTTGGGCTGGTTTTAAAACAAGGTTTCATGGGAGGACTGGGTATGCAAAGGATCAGAGAGAAAGTTGTGTTGTTTTGGGGCAGTGAATGGATCAGGGACATTTCTTCAGTTAAACTAATTTGTTCCCTGATGAGGTTTTTTCCATTCTTGCTGTAATACTGAATTCCAGTGCAAATGTTGCCTGCTGCTGTCACAGGATGGTGGTTGGAAGGGAAATGCTTGGCACTGCCTCCCGTTACTCATTGTGCAGTCAAGTCAGAGCCAGCTTACAAGATGGGAAACTGCACATTAGCATAAAGAAATTTAGTCCTGGCAGCAAAAGATGCAAATCCATCACCTACCTGACCATTTCAGCCTCTTCTCCTTCTTAATGGAATAATGAAGGCCAGTGGCTTTAATGGCAGAGTGGTCGCTGTGTTTCAAGGGGCACTTGAACTCCTCAACCAGCTTTTTCTATTGATGTTCCCCACAGATGAATTTCCACCTCTGGAAAAGCAAAAAACGGAGACCCAGCACAGGAGGCTCTGCCACGTACAAAGTCCACAGGGGTGGCCAGGCAGGTTTGTGTGTTTGCTGTTTGCTCCTGGGGAGCAGTTGTTTTCTCCACTGTGATCCTTAAGTAAAGATTGTTCGAGGGACTTTCAGCCATACTAGAAAATCATTTCCCTAAAATTTAAAATTGGGAGGGGAATAAAGTGACTCAGTAAGAGCTGCAGAACTCAGAACTTTTTTTTTTTTTTTCTTTTCCCCAAAGGGAGCTCTACCCTTGTTTATATACTTTGATTTTCTATAACTGCTAGAACCACTTTGGCAAAAAGTTCAGTATTTTTTATTTAGATGTTGACATGTGTTTTTTATATTCTTAAGTTTAGGGAAATGGTGAATTCCTTCTTTTGGATTTTTTCAAATGTTTAAGTTGTAACTGTTGGAATCTGCTGGGTGTTTAAAATGGATCTGAGAAAGGAAGTAAGGCATTAGTTTTATTGGGAAAAAAAGAAAAAATATTTTGGAAGTTTCTTTAAACCAATGTTTTCCTGACATAATATAGAAGAATGTAGTTATATTGATTATAGTGTTTGAAACTGTCTAATATAAATGCCAATTCAGCAATAATTGCTGCAGTGAAATATTTTGTATTTATTGTATAATAAATGTTTCATAGAAATAACATAAAATATTTAGAGAAAATAAAATAGGATTAGAGGGAATCTATTGCATGGCTAAAGGTTTTATGTGGTGCTAATAGTATTTAAAAAAACATTTTGTATTAAATAGACTGTACTTCATTTGTATTTGCCATAGACTGTGAACAAAATGGATATTTCTAAAGGCAGACTTTTATCATTGTCTGAGGAAACCTTTAGCTAGCACCAGTCATATTCCCTCTTGCAGTTAATCAGAGTCTTAATTAAACAAAGCTGAGCTGAATAGGGAAGTCAGTGAGATAATTTTAGACCCTTAATCCGTGGATATAAAATCCTTAATCCACGGATATAAAATCATTTTCTAAAATTGGGAGCGAGCATGTTAACATGCTTTACGTGGAGGGGAACTGAGGCAGAGCAAGACTGCACATTGCTTGGGGCTGTGCTGAGAAGGGAAGGCAGGGAGGTGCCCAGGAACCCGGACACAGCCTGGGTGACTCCGGGTGCCTGGGACCGGCACTGCTGCCCTGCCCAGCCTGCAAACCTGCTGGAGCCTCTGTGCCAGCAGGCGAGCAGCAGCCTTTGAGCAACTTGTTTTAATTATGTGAGGAGCATGCTAGCTTTCCACAGTCGCCTTTTAATCTTTTTTATATTCCTGTTCACACTCTGTCACAGATCTGTGCTGCATTTAATTACTCCGGCTCAGCTCCGAGTGCAGGGGATGAACACGGGGCTGGGAGGTGGCTCCTCGATGCTGTGCAGACCCCACGCAGCCTTCAGGCCTTCTTTACCTCAGGCTTAGACAAATACAAAGGTCTTTGGGTTGCTGATCATGGAAGATCCTTGCAGATCTATATTTTTGAGACAGAGCTGTCGTTTACAGTAAATCAGACGGATTTTCAGCCTGGACCCACTTTGCCCAGTTGTTGGGGCCTCATCCAGTGAGATTCCGGGGCTCCAGGCCTTGAGCTGCACGACCCTTTTCCTGTCACTGCTGCCTGAGGTTTGTGAGTGGCACTTGCTCCTGTCTGGGTCACATGTGGGGCCCATCATGGTTTGGTTTCCCTAAAAAACAGGAGTCTCCAGCACATTCCTCTGCCCCTGCCCCAGAGGAGCCCTGTCCACCTGGTACCAGCCCGGGAATACGTCTGGATTACTGGAAATACTACAGACAGCATTGTGATAGCAGAGCTTCATGCTTCATCCAAAACCTCGTGGGTTTGGATCTGTAAATAATCCTGGGGTCAGCAGAGGGAGCCCAAGGACACACAGTCTCGGTGTTGGATTTTGGACCAGCTCAGTTTTCTGGGTGCTGAAGTGTTCTTGACATAAACTCTCTGCCTTTGAGTGTTGCAATAACTTATTTTGAAGCCCCCAAACTGTGCAGCGGCTGTGTGGGGCCACCTGGGTTGTGCTGGAAGGAGGAGAGCTGAGAGGGAGAGCTGTTACTAGTAGAAAACCCTTCAGGAGGGGACTTTTTTCTTAATATTTTGAATAATGAGATCAGCACAGAAATCCAAGGTGTGCCCACACGATCCTCTGGTGACGCCAGTTTGGCCAAGAGTCTGGGTAGGAGGCAGGATTGGACTTGGATAGAGAGAGGGGTTAAACAAAAGTCTGTGCAAAATACTACTTTAGCTGGGATTTGCTGTGGGGTCTTTGCATCAGAAAGATACTGATAATGGACATTACAAAGATTATTGGTATTCTTGTTGTCTAATTCCATTTTATTACTTCTGAATGATCAGATGTCGTTGCTCAGCCATAATGCCCATCTGATTTTTGAGGGGACAAAAGTTATGAGACAATCACTATTCTCCCTGGCACTGCTCAAAACCATTGAATTCGCCGGGAAAATTCTGGGAAATTGATAACAACGGCAACTTTTTTGATCATTGAAATTCACGTTGATTTTCAAGGTCTTGTTGATGTGTTTGGTTTTTTTTAACTGCAAACGGAGCCCTGTAAGCCTGACCTCGAACAAGAGATGGGCGTTTTCAGAGGCAGCAGAGAAGCAGGGTCCGGGCAGGACGTTTCCATACCGTTATTCCAGAGCCGGAGCTCCCTCTTGTGAGAAAGAGAAATAGCAGAAAAGTCCAGGACTGTCAGCGTGCAGGGAAGGTGGTGTTCAATAGGCAAGCGATTTCCAGTAGCTTTTCCTGTAAATCTGCACACACCTCCGTCTACTGGGACAAGAAAACATGGGATTTGAAGCTACGGTCTTGCAAAATTTGGAAGTGGCACCGTAATTTGTAACAGGTCACTGTAACTGTGATCTGTCGCAGTTCTGATGCTTGATAAAAATACAGAAGTGTTTCTCAATGGAAATAATTCCCCTGTTCCCCCCTCCACCCCTCAGCCCAGTGATTTTTGTCTCTGGCAAAAAGAGCCTGGCTTTGTCAGCTAATAAAAAGCAGAAAATAGAGGAATCTGTCAGAAGTGATAAATACTGTTTGCATTTTTGTGCTTGCTGTGCTCAGTGTCAGCCGTGATGAATTGGTGACTCTTCTGCCATCCTCAGCAAGGAGCACCAGAGCTGGGCTTTCTCATGTCTGTGCCAAGACCATCTCCCTTTGGCAAGGGGGGTCTCCAGCCATGCACTGGGTGCTCAGGGTGTAATGGGATACGTTATCCCCTCGCCAGACGTGTGGAGGTGACTTCAGGTGTATTTTAGCTTGGGAACATTTATGGAAAATACTTGGTATTTTGTGAGATCTGGTGCACTTCAAAAGGAAAAAAAAAAGTGTTTCAGAAGTATTTTTATGAGCCCTGGGATTAAGTTCTTTCTGGCAAGTGTGGCTTAGTGGCAGCCAAAGGGGTGACTGTCACCAGCAGCAGCACTGCCCCGACCCTGTGCGAGTTCAGCTGTGGGGCTGTGGCAGGGCCTGGGCATTTGGGGGTCCTCCACCTACTGGGGTCAGACCCTGTCCAGTGCCTGCTGCCAAGCACAAGCTGCTCCTTGCAGAGAGGAAACAAGTGTCTCAGGAGTCTTGTGGCTGGGTTTATTTTGCTGTTGGTAAATAACCAGAGCTCCCAGGTTTGCCATCGGTGCAGCTGCCATGGCAGTAACACCAAAGGCAGAGTATCTGGGTTGCTTCCCCCCAACCCATCCCCACCAGGACCTGTCACCTCTGTCCCTTTTTCACCAGGGAAAGGACAACTCTTGCATCTTGTTGACCATCCCCCAAAACCAGGGTGCACCCAGGTGGTGGTGGCATCTCCAGGGACTGACACTTTTTGGATGTAGTTTATTAAATCAACCTCTTTCCCCTCTGCATGGCAAGAGTTAATTGTGCTGGTATAAGAATATTATTCCAAGGGATTATTATTTAAAAAAAAAAATAGCGTTTTTCTTACAGCAGGGAACGTGTCCAATAATTGATGTGGGAATATTAATGCAATATGTATGTTATCAATTTAGAAAAGCAGAAGACATATTTCCTTAAGCTTCTAATCATTTGTACATATGACCTTCATTTATATAGCAGAAGGGCTCTTCCAGAGAGCTACAATTTGCTTCAGATGTTTAGCTTGGGTATTTTGCTTTACCTTCCAACTGCCAAGTTTGGGATTATTTAGCAGTAAAATTAGAAATGTGGATTTGAGTATGTACCAAAGTCCTGACAGGTGTTAATGGAACTCAAGTTGAATATTTTATTCTTTAAATAGTAAAATGTAAACCTGCATTTGTTTAGCTTTGCCTTCCTGCCAACTATATCAGGTATCTTGTGTGACTAGAATCACTGTTTTCTGTTCATGGTCTTCATGGCAGTTTCCAGTGCCTGTTCCCAGCTCAGCCTGTATTTATAATCCTAACAGATTTCAGCTCCACAGAGAATTCCTTAGGCAAATGTGTGGTTCTCAACTGAAAGAGATAGGAGAGAAAACTCATTATGCAATATAGCCCAGATTTGCAGAATGTGCCTGAAGATGCAAATAGGCACCTAAGAGGATTTCTCAGAAGGAAATGAAACCCTGGAGTTGAAATTAAAGCAATTTAAGGCAGTTGTGAAACAAACAAACAAACAAAACCCACTTAATGCCCTTTTTCATTTTTGTGTGTTCAGACGCCTTTAAAAATCTCTCTCTCAGCCCATTGCAATTCAGCAGTTTGGGTTATATTCAGGGCAAACGGTTCAGAGGGATTTCTTTGGTACCAGGTTTGCTCAGGTTGCTGGGGGAGGTCATGCCCTGTTTCAGAAAAGAGCCCTGGCTGTTTAGGAACGATGTAAGACACTGGCACAGCGCAGGCTCAGCCTTCCTTGTCCCAGGAGATGTCCTGGGAGGGATTTACGTTGTCTGAATTTTGATGTCCATTTGTGCCTCCTCAGTTCCATCCTGGGACATGCTGCCTCCTCCTTCGGAGGCATCTTTCCCTTCCCAGTGCCAGAGAGGAAGCTGACAACTCATGGGCACCTGGAATACGGTGAAAGGAAGCCTTTCCTTAGTTATTGAAGAGGAAGACCCAGAATCTGCTGTCTGAACACGCTGAGCTCAGATGCTGGGAGGAGAAGAGCTGCTCTGGGACTCTCTTGTTGCCATTGCCCCAGGGAGGGGGGGATTTCCTTCCAGAATGAAGGAAACCTTAAAGCATGGAAAAACAGGTCTAATCCTACAATAAACCATTTAATGCACTCCCTTCCTAGCCTAGTCCCTGGCCAGTGTCTCCACATGCCCTCCCATGTCTCTGTATCATCCAGCAGCTCATTCTAGCCCAGTGCCTGCCCCATGGGCTCACTTTGGGGGTTCAGAGTCACAGCCTCTCAGAAAGGAGGGTGAAACTCTTTGGAAAAATCAAAAAGGCTGAAACTTGCTAAAGTTTTGAAAACTAACACCATGCTTTTCTTGGTGTTTTTAATTAATTGAGGAGAACTTCTATATAACACAGGTCCAGAAATGCACTTTTAAAATTGAGTCACTTGGTTTTGAATGAGAGTTACTGGCTCTGGCCAGAAAATCTGTGTTTGCACAGAAGAATTATTTCATTTTCTTCTGGCTTCACCACCACTACAAAAATCTTTTTTGCCAAAGGAATGGGCAAATTTCATCTCAGTAGGAATCCAGTAGAAAGCTTGGTCTTGTAAGGGCTGTGACTGGATTGGGACTTTCTATAGTTGAGATGGTTTAAAGAAAAATGTCTGTCATGGCTTGACAGGTTTTGCAGCTCTGAGAGGCTGACACATGGCCTTGCAAGGCTTTGACAGTCTAGATGGCTACAGCTCTCCTGCTGACTCTGGGCTGTGGACTCCAAATCACTTTGGGATTTTGCAGTTTGCTTTGAAATTTAAGCAGAGAGGAGCTTTTAGTGTAACTCTGCAGATCTCAGAAGGGCTTATCTCAGGAGGGAATATTCCAATGGCTTTGTGCTGTCAATGAATTAAATGATACAGGCTGGCTATTTTTTCATCTTCTGTTGCACTGATCTAATTTAATACAAATACATTACTGGAGAGCTGAACTAAAATCATGTACCTTTTAATAAGATCATAACACAAACCCCATTGAAATATTTGACTCTTATGCAATTTAAATTCAATTTACAGTCACTGTTTATTTTCACATACTTGGTGGTTGTTTTAAGCACTGGGGTTTTTTTGCACTGCTTGCATAACAGCTATTGCAGTATCCAACCGGTGCTCTTGATGTGCTCTGGAATTTGGTTTTTTGGGCTTCACCATTTAGAAAATGTATCCAGTTGAAAGGACAATCTGAGGAGCAGGGAAGCCTTTCCACGAGCAGCAACTGTTCCTGCTGTTTGGTGTGAACATAAGTAGAAAGTACAGTCTGAGAACGTACTCACCGCCTGTATTCCTTCCGTGGGAGCACATCCCATCCCTGCCACAGGCTACAGCCATTCCTGCAGCACACCTGAGCCTCTGGGCTTGCACATTCCTGGGCCGTGGTGCCACATTGGAATGAGGTCATTAAAAGTGTTGTCCACATGCTGGACTTGATGGTCTTGGTGGTCTTTCCCAGCCTAAACAATTCTGTGACTGTGTGCACATCTCAGCTCACCTGCAAAGGCACCTCTGATGGTCACTTCTGTAGCTTGTGAGGTGCTGCAGCACTGAACAGGAACAGAACAAGCATTTTGGTTTTCCATTAAATGAAAAGCTCGGGCTTGATCACATTAAAAGCTCCGAAGTCCTGCTGAAAGTTTGGCTCACAGCCCGGCTGGTGGAGAGCCCAAAGAACGGCCTTAGTGCTTCACTGTCAACTTCAAATTCATTTTCTCTCTCCCAGCTGGATCAGCCACTGAAGGTCATCTTATTTCAGTCGTCCCTACAGCGTCCTGCGTGCACACAGAGTACATACACGGGGTAAATGGGGTTTTCAGTCACTGGGGAAATGATTTGTAGCTATTTATAAAGCAGTGTTGTAATTTATTAGTTGAATTCTGTTGCTTAGATTGAAAAAGTATCTGACAGTCAACTGGAACCAGCAGTTCCATTTTAATTCCACAGGGTAATAATTTTCTACATTATATATAAAGCCTTACCCCAGTTATTATAAGTATTAGTTGGTGGGGTTTTTACAGCACCACAATGAGAAACTTGCCAAGCAATAAATTCCATTGAAAGGTTTCTTTGTGTCTTTAGGAAAAGCTTACATGAGATACTTCCCTACTTACATGTAATAAAAGGCAATAATGAAGTACACAGCACACAAGTAACCATTAACTTGGGCTATTGTGTATTTTAATGGTTTTATTATGGATAACTTTCCAAACCATACAGACTCAAACGAGTGCCTTTGCATTTCTCTGAATCTATCCTTTTAATTTACAGAAAACCTGATTCACACAGATTGTGGAATTAAATCATCACTCCAGCTGCTACGCTTTAAGTTTCCCAAACCTTTGTGAATCATTGTGTGGTTTTGAACAGCCTGGTTGTTGTGACATAAATATTTTTGTAATTGATCAAATATGTTTAGGTTTGGTTGGTTTATATTTTTAACTAAAAAAAAAATGTCATTTTTAGAAGAATTTATTTAATTTTTAGGAAATTGAATTAATCTTGTTTTTAAGACACGATTTCCTTTTTGTGTTTCCAACTAACTGAAGCACAGGAATTATTTAGATTTTTGTCTCAGACATTACAGCGTTGTTGGGCTTTGGATATGTTTTTTCTAAGTCTTCCTTCAAAAGCTCTAGAGTTTTTCCTGCTTGGCAGTTGTTAAGCTACCTGCCTCCTCCTTGTTTAATGTCCTAGGAATGAGTTCTGCCCACTTATGTTTGAGACCGAAAAAAACTCAAACTCTGATGCATCAGAATAAACAAACAACAGGACAGAAAGCCAAATGTGGCAGTGATCAGAAGCAAAGCCACGTGTGTAGGCTTAAGGCACAATTTGGAGCCTTTATGGATTTTAATTCTGGGAGAGGAGTGATGAGTCAGTGCTGCCAGGGGCTGCTGGGGCCAGGCCAGGCTGCCACAATTAACGGGTTTGCAGCTGGGCCTGGGTGTCCTTGAGAGCCAGAGATCTTGAGGAACCCTGTATGGAAGAGGGGGGGGTCACATAACCCCATGAACCTTGTTCTGCAGTGACTAACTGTAAAACTTCCTGGATGCCTGAGTTTCATTCAAAGTTCTTGAGGACAGAAAGCTAAATTGGATACAGAGGCCCCTTCACGTGCACTGACAAGGTGCAACCAGGCCCTGGAGAAACAAGCGCATCCATGTCGGCTTTGTGGTCAGCCTGGATCAGCCTCAGTGCAGGGCTGCTGTGGTGGAACAGCATCCAGGGGGTTTCCCACGTTTGCAGAGGCTGCAGGAGCGGCGCAGTGGCACTGGGGATGGGGATGGTCTTGCAGGAGCAGATCCTGGGCTGCAGAGTTCTGGGACTGGGACACAGGTGTCATGTTGGACCCGAGCTGTTTCCCATTTCTGGAGGGATGAAAAAAGGGGAACTCCCACCCTCAGTCACTGACTGGTTTCAACCCAGTTCAGCTTTTCAGTGGTGCCCTGTGGCAGCCTGGGTAACTCTGGGCTGTAAATGAACAGGCACGGATTGATGCTCAGCCTGGACATCCCTTATTAGGCCCAACTTACGGGGGGTTTGGAAATGGGAACAATTTTTTACATTTTTAAGTTAGTTTTTCCTTACTGTTCTCACAGACCTCCATGGGACACTTTCAGAAGCTCAGGTCTAACGTGCCTGCTCGGCACAGCTTGGGAGCCCCTGGAGGATACCCGGAATCCCAGGGATCACCACTAGGCTGGGAAATGCAGCCACAGTGACAGGGAGCCAAACTGCCGCAGGTGACGCCTGTGCTGCTGGAAGCCCTTGGTTTTCATCGTGTTCACTTGGGCTGCTTTAATGTCACAGTGACTGAAATGTCACTGCTTTGTTAAAATCATTCAGGAATTTAAATAATGTAATATCAGGATTTATCAGGGAGACAGACTGTGTTAAGGAACGACAGTACACTTGTTTCCAGTTTTTAATGCTTTCTTGTAAAACTGAAAATACAAAACCAGCCGAGCAAATGTAGATCTTTATATACATGAGGTCTGTGATTAAAAAAAGTCCTTTTAGTAAAAAAAAAAAGAAAAAAAGAGAAGAACTGACCAACAAGTTAAATGAAAACTGATTAAAGGGAACAACATTCTCAAATGGAAACATACTTTCCAAGATGAAAAAGCTCTTCTTTACAAGTTTATTATATAATTTACATTTACACTTTACTGAGAGAACTTACAAAACAAGCTGCTTAAAATGCTCCTCATTCCCTTAAAGCATGAATTTCAAAGTGCCACAGCAAAGGAACAGGTTTCCAATATTATCTTATACAGACTATTCATGTATAAAATGGTTTGGTAAATGTGAGGTGTTCATTTAAATGAGCACATACAAGGATACAGACTAAATAAAAGTACTTGAACAAACCCTTTGTTATTACATACACAGTTATAGGTATAATAAAGGAAACAAGGCCAGCACTGCTTTAGGTATCTGTGTAGATGGAAGGAATGTGATTCAAGCAGTGATCAAAGGCGCCGTTTTGGAAGAACCCATTTTCATCCGTTCCGCTGGAGACCAAGTCTTCGGACACACACTGTGCTTCAGGGATTGTGTCATAGCCTGGAATGGGACAAGGGGGATGGACACGAGTTAGTGCCACAGTACAGGTGAGGAAGGCCTGGGATCACACAGGACAGCACAGCATTAATGACGAGACCGGGGTTTACCATTACAGCCTCCCCCAGAGATGCACACACGGACTGATCTCCAGGGTTTGTGTTCACAGCTGAAGTGCCCATCCTGTGGAGAGCCAGGCACTTGCCAGTGAAGGGCAAGGACCAGAGTGTGGCTCCCTGGGGACTGCACAGTCATCATCATCTGAATAGGGTGTCAAAACAATGATTGGGAAAGATCCTACGGAGTGTGCACCCAAAGTGATGCACTCCTCTTGTTTTGTGATTTTCCTTTTTTAATAGCACTTGGGAAAAATGCTCCATGTGTCTCCCAGCTGCTCTTAAGACCCAGAAGAAATCCGGATCCTACATTTAGTGGCTCCCTACATAGTGCAAGTCTGAGGAAGAGTGGCTGGGGCAGGTCTGGCTCACAGAAGGAGTGGAAGGAGCTGAGCACCTCAGCCCACCAAAGCCCACTGGCTCCTCCCCGGGTTGGGCTGGCTGCTGCTTGCCAGGCTGACACTGGGGAGGGGGAGAATTTCTCTGTCCTCCTCCTTTTATAATGCCAAACTTTCACAGCTGTGGGAAACCTCCTGTGCAAACCTCCTGAGCTGCACATCCCTGTGGGAAGGAGCAGGTTTGTCTCCTACCCTTTCTCTTGTCTTTCCCACCTGCCCACACCTGTGCAGGCACCACCCGCCAGGGACAGATCCTGCATCTTACACAGCCAGTCCTGGATACACAGAGACCTGTCAGCTTAATTATGGGTATTTTCCCAGTAGGTACATTTTTATTTTTTGAGACCAACTCTCTACTTATTTACATTTCTGCATTTTCCTATGACGTATGAATTTCCTGCTAGTTCTCCGGTCAGATTGTGCTGTCTGCAGAGATCTGGCACACAGTGAATGTCCAAAGGTTCTGGAGGATGAACTCGGCCTGTTGATCTGCCCCGTGCTCTGTCAGCCAAGCAGAGTGACCAGTATTTTGGTAAGTTTTGCAACTGTTTATGTTATGCTAATTTCTGTTTGATGGGCCTGTATACAGGGTGGATACACAACCACAGATGGACAAAACCCAAGATAAGCATACACCCCAGAAATCATTATTAGATTGCAGATAGAGTAAACTATCCAACGTCCTGAACAGAAAATAAAAATTTATTGACTGTTAATGTGATTCATGGAACAGCTGTTTGCCAGTCACATTTGGCATTCCTGCGAGATGAGATCTCATTTAATATTAATGGTGCTATAAAAGCCTGAAAAAAGTTAATGTGTAGCCTTGATGAATCTTGCAAACCTGAATGGTTCTATTTTACACGCTAAAAGATGAGATGAGATTTATATGTTTCATATATGTTTATGTTTCAGCCTTTTAAGTATTTGCATGCCTCAATAACCACTCTAAAAACAAAAATATTAAACAGAAACATTTCATGATAGTTTAGGCCCAGACAGAAAAATCAACTGTTGTTGAAGTTGGTGTCTTGCCACAGTATTATTCTTTGCTGCTACAATTTCTTTTGGAAAGTTTATTTAGTCTGTTCTTTAAATATTGCAGGCTGTCAATCTATACTTGAAATTTGATGTTAACATGGAAAAAAAAAGCTATGTTTCAGCAACATCAAACTTATGAATAACACCAAAGAATTCAAAGTTGAAGCTGAAACATCATCTTAAATGTTTCCCTTGTGTTGGTTACTGATCACACACTTTCCAGAATGGAGCAGCAGACAAATGCGTGCACGCTCCCTCTGAACAGTCTCCTTTAATACAAAACAAACAGGAAAGTCAACTCTAATTTTGTGGTCTGACTCAGGCCCATTTCAAAAAGCATTTAAACATATGTTTCCAGTATCGTCCTTAACCGAGATGCCCTTTTGAGTACAGACATGGAGAAAACTTCCTTGGAGATACATCAGTAAAGACTGTGGCAAATGGTTGTGTTTCATGGCAATACTCACTTTTTGTGAGTAATTCTGTCAGTAATTCTGACCATTCTTAATTGTGGTTTTAAAAGTAGAAAAAGAAAAGGATATTAAAATATTGAAGCATTATAGTAATCTAGCAATTATAACTTTGACCTGATTATAAAAACCTGCCTGAGCACACCTGAGATGTGCAGTGAACAGCCCACACAATAAATGGGAGAAGTGCCTTGTTTGCCAAGCTCTCCTGAAGGTGTGTGTTGCCTATGACATCCATCAGAAGAAGACTTTGTCCATCAGTCAAATAGAGCAGGATTAAAATAAAAAAAAAACTGCTTTCCTTCTGGGATATTTACAGATGCAAATGAATTTCAAGTTTTTTATACAAACATATTTTTGTAATAACACTGACTGTAAAAATGTCTTCTTTCCCCTTCCTGCTGAAAATATCATATGGATAATTCTTTACTGGTGGAATAAATTACCTGTTGAAGCTAAAGGTGCATTGAGTATGTGATAGCCATTCTGCCTCAGAGGGTTGAAGCAATGGGATTCCCCTGTGAGCACATCACTGGTGACAGACTGGTCCATTGTTCTGTAGCAGTCTCCATAGTGGAAACAGTTTTGTATGGAGTGAAAGCTGCCTTGGTAACCTGAAAGCAGATATTGCACACACATTTTAACCCTGCTGCAGTGGTACTGGCTCCATTTCTGTCACAGTATTCCATTACTGTTGGGGGAGGTTTAGTTCCTCAGTTTTAACTGTGGAAAGATGATTGTGCTGCTCTATAAAGTGTAATAACAGAAGAGCTGCATCAGACTCAGTCCCACAAGGTGCTGTGGACTGTGATCCCCATCAAGCAGAAATCTCAAGGATGTGCTTCATTTCAAGCAACAGATCAGCTGAACACAGTCAACAGCCCACTTGGTTCAAAGCAAAGTAAGTGCTCCCCTGGATCAGATCCAGGATAATCAGATCCTAAGGAACTGTCTCTGTAACGAGTTACTGTTAATTTAAATGCAATAATGCAATATTTAAATGAATAGCACTGCTTTGTTTTCAGTTGGTGAAGTCTTTTCCCATCCAGTGTGTGTTCTGCACTGCTGGAGACACACTGTTATCTGAAATACCTTTATGGGTACCTTAAACCTCTCTCAGATGCTCTTGATTCAAATGAAACCCTTTTCACTGAACACAGGGGCCACAGTCTGTGGGTAAAATTGAACCAGAGGTGCGGGACTGACTCCAGATGGATGTCAGGTGAAGACTGAGTTCAGCCAGAGGCTGTTCTGCTTCTGGAAGTGTTGAGACAGATCTGCCTTGGTCTTTCTGCTTTTGGGGCACGTTTGAACTTCTGTTCCCCACACACCCAACATTTCTGATATCCTGCTTTGTTTTAAAAGTGTTGCATTACCAAAACCCAGCAGTTTGGGCTTTGCCATCAGAAGCTGTGAATGAGTTTTAGACAACAAAAGAAGATATTTAACAGTAAAGGACAAATGAATTGCTGAGGCAAGAATTTTACAACTTACAAGTTGTGCCACATCCTAAAAAGAAGTTCTTATTTGCTCCCATAAGGATGATCCCAGTGCATGCCACAAGATTCATACAAGCCATGGCCTGATTTAATTCTCTTCCTTCCTCCTGCCTCAATAACCCCTTCCTGATTCCAGGTGCATCACACACACTCGTATTAACTACCAGGCAAAGCTCAGGGTCTGTTCACTCTGGTCATGCTTCTTAAGGTGTAATAAATAAGGCCAAGTGAGGCAATTCTTGAGTAGAAATGCAATGAACTCACTGAGTGGTGAAAGATTTGTATTTAAGTTTCACAGTTTAATATGTGCTTTGGCAGAATCTGCAAGGATTAGATGATTAATTTTTTGAGAGCGTGAGATCCCCCACAAAATACCTGAAATGTTGATTCCATGATTGGTGAAGTACTAGTGGATGACTTTATTAGATAAAGACTCTACACACACTGTACCAAGGCTGGTCCTATTTGCTGCTATGTTGGAGAAGGCCCAGAAATTTGGAAAGCTGAGTATTAAATGATGCATGTCCTTCCCTGGAATAAATAGACAGCCACCTCTGTTTACAGCCTGGAGAGTCTGGTTCAAAGAACCAAAGAGCTCTTATGAGAGGGAGCAAAGCCATTTTTGATGTGGGTTTAGGTACAGTGCTTTATTGATTGGCTTTGATAATTATCCTGACCTTTCTGTTTACAAGGCACAAACTCCTTGCTGTAAGCCTTCTAAAAATACATCTTTTCAAGATGAGCAGTGAAAAAAAAAAGAGACACTTGGCTTCAGAGGAGGTACAACTGGTTGCAGAGAGCACTCAGATGTATTTCTAGAAAAAAAAATGAACTTTTCCCAGAACATCTGCTATTGACATCACTCCTAGGGAAGGCATGATGTGTATTTTCTCTGTCCTATCCGATGAGGAGACACGGTGTAGGAAAATGCCAGTGTTATTGCACTGCTGTGTTCACCAGGACTGGATTCCTGCTAAGTGCTTCCCAAACAAAATAGAGAGAAGTGCACCTTCCCTGCTTTAACATGCCTAGCAGGTGTGATAAATGCAGGAGGCAAACTCAAAAAAAACATGGAATGAGGAAAGTTGCAGCAGGAACAGGGGTCAGATAAAACAAACCACGACACTATGAATGGAACTTCTAACCCTTTGGGTTTGTGCCATTAGTTGTGGTTCCTTTAGATTTCTTGAAATGCTTCACACAGAAAATACTAATAATTAAGATATGATTCAAATCCCATAGCCAAAGGTCGAATTAACAACCACATATGGTTGATTAGAGTAAACTAAGCAGGGAGCATTTTTTATAAGTTCTTAAAAAAGACTCCCTCTGGGGGTTAAAATACAAAGTAGGCAAGAAGGCTGGTCTGGTGCAGACATCCCTGCTCCTTCTAGGAGAGCAAATCTGGAGTACCAACTCGGCAGTAAGTGTTTCAGCAATATTTTTTTTGCCACATGGATTTCAGGTTTTCCTTCAGTTTTGATTTAAATCAAGAATTTTCTGAGGTTAATTTTCAAGTGAATAATTTACTAAATGCCCTGTCAGTTTAAAGGATCACTATTAAATGTTTTATGTACAGTAGATGTAGAAATATAACAGTTCATAAAGGAATAAACTGAGTTCCAAACATAACATTTAGTTAAAATTTTGCTCTGAAATAATTTGTGACAGAAAAGCTGCATTTAGCCACTTCACACGGTGCACTGGCTGCCTCTGCTTCTCTAAGGCACAGCCTAGAAAACTTCAAGCAGCTTTAAAAGGAATGATGTAATGAGCAAATAATTGGAATATGGCTATTAAATGCCATCTTGTTATGTCATGTCATTTACACGTATTTGCAAATAAATCTCAGCTTTTCAAATTCCATAAAATTTCTGACAAGAAATCATGTCAGGTATAAATAACTACAGGATTCCATTGCCTGCCAAATTCTTTCAGCATGTAATAATTTCCATGTGATCTTACTACATCTAGGTTTGAACATATAAATAATGTCAGCTTATTCTTTCATTATCAATATTTCTGCTGCCAGCCTGACGAAACTTGCCATCCCCTAAAAACTCCACAGCCACAATGTTTATGTGCTTCTGTACAGATGCCTCGTTCTACACTAGGCTTATATGGTGCTCCTTTTTTTGGCAAAAGCTCAAAACTCCCGAATTATTACAGATTCCATTAGAAAAATGTGCTATTAATGAACTGAGATGCAAAAGAAAAAACCCAAGATGTAGAGCGAGTACAGCTAAGTACAGGTTACAGATAATTGGTTTCAAAGGCTGCTAATCAAAATTGATTTTGGAATGACCACTTCCATAATGAATTTATAATAATACTTCAACATTTGGCCAAAGTGGAAAATTATTGCTTTTTCAAAACCACATGACACAACACTTAGAAAGCAACAATTCATTCAAAAGGAAATGTGGTTTTCTTAAGGAATAAAGTCAATTTATTTAAGTGGTTCAAAACTTGTTCTGTCTATGCATTTGTTTCTGCCGTAGTAATGAGCTGCTAAACTTTCCTCTTGTGGCTTGTAGTTATTTAGCTCATTATAGCAACATAATCATATATCATTACGTGCTATCATAAATCTGCCACTTTTCCCTTACAGAGTTAATCCTTTTAAATTGAATAATCTGTTGAGCATCAGGTTGAGTTAGTTTTTCCTTCAGCGCAAATCATTAAATATAATACACTTTAACTTCTCAGACTAAGCCTGTCCAACCAAGGAGCAAAAACACTCCTCAGAGAACGAGGGGCAGAGGGAACTGCTGGGATACCCAACCCCACCACAGCTGGGAGCTGCCCATGGCTTTGTGTTCAGGATCTGGGCTTCAGCTCCACCCAGAGCACGTGAGAGAAAGCAAAACCTCCTATTTTACTCACTTGGTAAACTGATCACATGTGATACTTCAGCAGCCAAAAATGACCTTATAGAAATGACAATACAGCTGTGAAACAAGTCCTGAAGAGCTGCTTATCTGCCTGGATAAACCTATCTGCTAGGTTATCCCTGCAGCCAGACAGATGTCCGGCACGCTTCTTTATTGGGAATATTTACCACACTTAAGCAGCTCACCCCATCTGGATTGTATAACATGTTTCTTAAATATGCAAGCTCCTGTGACTGGAAGAATCTGTGATAATAACATCTCTTGCTAATTTATGCCTCAAAAATTGCAGGAACATTAATTAGTTCCCTCAGCAGAACTCCAGAATAGGTATATAAGCTCCCAATTAAAAAGGCTGAGTAATTCAGAACAAAAAATGTTTTAAATTAAGCAGTGGGACAGCTGCTGAGCTGCTCCCATTCCTGTCCTCAAATCCCACAGGCACTCTACAGTTGTTCAGAGTGCATTTGCATATTACTATATAAAATAATACACATGATAAACTTCCAAGTAGTAAATGGGAAAATATTTTTTCTTGGTCCAGTCTCATGTCTAGTGCTTCACTGTGAGTGGGCTGAACAGGACACTGCCAAGGTGTGCCTCAGCCCATGTCCTTTGGGACTATGTGGTTCTTGCAGGGTCACTCTCCAGGCTGGATGACCAGTCAGGAGAAGGGCATGGCCATCACCATCTACTGCAAAACCTGAATAAATGCAATAAATCTGCTGTTGTGACAGTTTTCCCCTTGATGATGACATGTTGCAGCATGAACCTGCCTGAAAAATTTGATCTGTATGTACATCAATCCAGTTTAAAAACTGGAGTTCCCACTGAAATGCCGACGGTCCCTTAATAAGACAGTATTGGCCGAGCATGAAAAAGTGAAATAAATCCTTTCTCCCCAGGTAGGAATTAGAAGAGTTGAAAGAAAAAAAAAGAAAAACAAAGAGGGAAGAGTTACCTTGAGCTCCCTGCTGTACTGACTGGTTTTGAAACGGAGCGTAAGGTGTATTTGGAATTCCAGAAAACTGCTGCCCGTTTGGTGACTGGCTGTGGGACGATGGAGAGCCGTGTTTCTGCAGGAGGGACGGTGGAACTAACGCTTTCAGGGGGCTGACAAGTGGAGAGATTATGTTGGGAGCAAGCCTAGAAAAAGAAAATACAGGAAAACTTCCTATATCACATCACAGTATGGGGAAAGGAATACTCCAATGGCATTATCTCCATAATGGTCACATGACAGGTACAAATTATATTGTAAAAAAAAAGGACAACAATGCAATGCTACTTCCAGGTATTCGCTAGGAGGAAAAGGGACTTAGAAAAGGAATTCTGTTCCTTTACACTGATTTCCTGTACCAGCCATAATGGCAGGCTCAAAATGACACCACTCCTCAGTAAGCAACTTAAACACAGCTCAGGTTGAATTTAAAATTTCATGAACTGAGATACACATCCAGAAAAGGAAGTGGAAGATGTAGGTAAAAAAAAAAGGCATTTCTTTGAGCAGCTCCAGAACCTTCAGATGCTGGAAAAATCCACCTCCCCAAGAGCCACCCTGTGGAAACTTCACAGCTACAGGTCCCAAGGCATAGAAATAAAACAACCTCTGGAGGTTATAATACGTGTCACCAAGCTGGAAAAAAGAATTACTGAGCACAAACCATTGCAGGCATACAAATAATCAACTAAAACAAAACTACCTCTCTCACTGGTGTCTTCCTCTGCCATTGCACAGGCCACTCAAACACCATCAACCATCATCTCACACGACTGCTTCTTGGAGCAGCTGGGAATGGCCCTGGGGAGGGAGTGAGGCTGTGCCTGACTTAGGGTTAAGCACTACACGGGAGTGTGCAAGAGGTAAATAGAGGGGAACTGTGAATTAATGGTGACAACAGCTTAATCAAATTTACCATGAGAGGCAGAGGAACACTGCCAAAAGCTGTCACAGCAACACTCTATTAAAAGGAGCTTAAATAAATCAACCAGTCCAAGCCCATCTGATGCTGAAATAATTCCATCTCCCGAAGCAGGAAAACAAGACATATAATATAAACCATGGAGAGTCTGAATATCCCCAAACTGAACTGAAGAATTAAATTAGGATTGTTAAATGAGTGAATGCAAGGATATTTTCGAGTCAAATATGTAAGAACTGGAAAACAGGGGGTTTTGTGAGGAAGACACCCCCACTCCCAATAAGCACTGACCAGCAATATGTAAAATAAAGAGGAGTTAAGTCCAATTTTAAGAGGCAACATGCAATTAAAAAGGATTATCTTATTTGTTCTCTGCTTTGGTAAAGGCCTGGGGCTGCAGAGGTGCCAAAAAGGGACCAGGGGGTGCAGGGGCCACCTGTGCCCTCCTCGGGGCAGAGACCAAACGCTGTCCGGAGCCGGGGCTGGCTCGCAGCGGATGCTCCGGGGGAAATGCCGAGTTCATCGCTGAGCAGCCGCCGGACGCCAAGGGCAGGTCCCGCGGCCGCAGCTTCTCCTCCAGGGTCTCGGCGGCGCAGCAGTTCAGCCCCAGCGAGCTGCGAGTCGGGTCCCGAGCAAAGGCCCTGCACTGCTGCCTGTGCTGAACTGCTGCTCCCCGGCAGGGCTGACACGATCTGCTGGCACCCACACACAGCCTTTGCTCCGGTCTCTTCCCGAGCGCCGGCACAGGAGCATGGGGAATTACAGCCCGGTCACCAGCCCCCTCCTACGGCGCTCATGGAGACATTGTGCTCCACGCGCCAGGAATGCCGCGAGAAGCCTGGAAATGCTTCTATCTGAAAGGAGATTAAAAAGACTGCAGTTGTTTTCATTGGAAAGATAATAGCTAAGAGAGCTCATGATAGTGACATTTATATGGATAATGACCACACACACATTTGAAAGAGAAACAAAAGATGTACTAAAAACTCCAAGGCCGGGATGAGCCAGAAACCACTCTGAATAGGGGAGGGAAATGCTTCTGGGGAGAGTCCGCTGCAACTGCCTGTGTTGGGTTTCCTCTGCCTGCTCTTGAAATGTCTTGTCCTGGCTACTGCTGGGAAATGCAGCACCCCGTGGAGACCTGCTGGGCTGCTCCGAGAGCTTTGCTGGGATGGGGGAGCCATTGTGGTTTTAAATTCTATGCAATCATGATGCCTGTCGAACAAAAATGGTACACTTAGGTATCCAGCTGTGGGAATACTGAAAATCCCAGCTTCCCTACCCATTTTAACTACTCCCACAGGCTACTTAAATCTTAAACCATGGGAGAAGAATTTAACAGTTTTTATTGTTATTTTTAAAGCAGCGCTTGTCCCCACTCACTCTCCTGCATTCCTGTTTTTCCCGTGTGTGAGCTCGACAGTTGTGACAGAGCTTGTGCTTTTCAGTGGGCTGGTTGAGGGAGGTGAGATCCCCCTGCGAGGCCGGAGGGGTGCAGGCCCTGCTCCAGCTGGGAATGCTGAGCGGAGTGCGGAGCTGCCAGCTCGCTGCTCCCACTGGGCACGGCTGCCCTGGAGCTGGAGCTCAGCAAACATAGCTGGCTGTGGGCAGCAGTATCCTAGGAGCAGGAACCTGAGCTGAAACCCTGAAAGCTCCGTGGAACACTTGACCATGGCTGCCTCCTCTGCAGCAAGGGTTTCACAGCATCAGCAGGTCACAGCAAAAATCCACCACGTTCTGCTCGCTCTCTCCCAAACAGGGAATTTAACGTGTTTCCTGTAAGTTAAGGCACAGTTTTTAACTAGGAAAGGGCTTTGCTCAGCAGGAAAATCTGCCTATATTAGAAAAAGCGGTCAGCATGGGGATTTGTCTCCTTAAAATATTCATCACAACCCCTGCAGCTCAAGCTGGTCCCTAAAATGTTGCTGTGTGTGTGTGTGCTGTGTGAATGTGCTCTGGCACGCTTGAAGGGAGTTTTTCATCAGCTAAACTGTCCAGCTCCCAGTGCTGTGGTTTTAGTTCTCTACTGAATATCTGCCTACTAATTAGGTTGCTGTGATACTCAGACTGTTAAAAGAGAGGAGGAATCATTCCTGATAGAAATTAAACAGATAATGCACTAGCAACAAAAAAGAGCCTAAAAGGAGATGTTTTCTGTGTGGAAGATGAAACACTGAACGACTTACACCAGGAACTCAGCTGGATGCACTAAAAATTCCCAGGCAGTAGCTCAGGCATGTATGTTTCAATAACTAATAGCCTGCACATTTCCTGTTAATACTGTACTACAACCACAGTTTGCTTTGCTTTGGATAGTAATAATAAATATATACCATATATTTTACCTTAATTGTAATTTGTATAATTCTGTAAATTTGCAGGTCCTTTGGGGGCTTTTTAATATATATCTGTGCCTATATATAGCTATATAGAGAGACATATAAATACTCTCACAGGCATGTAAAAAAATCCTTAACCTTCCTTAATTCATTACATTTGAGGGCTCCTGGCTATATGGAATATTTCTGTTCAGGACCATACCAGGGTGAGTGGAGGACCAGCCTCCTCTCTCCACCCTGCCCAAAACATGGGAGCACCATGGAGAGAAGCAGGTTGCTGAGAACAAAAGGAACATTTTGCTCACACAGCATGCCCTGGCCTGTGCCATTCATAGCCACAGGAGCCACAGAGTCAAACAAAATACCTAGTTTTTTAAAAAGGGACTGAATAATTTAATGGCCAAAACCAACATTTCCATGCTAAGCGAGGGGTAATCAAATCTTGTGGTTCAGGATGTAAAGTGATCGCCCAAGGAGGCCCAACTTTGGATGAGTGACCAGGTATTGTGGGTTTTTTCAAATTCCCTTTGAAGCCTCACATGTAGGATGGTGCTGAAGACACAACACCCATCCTGAGGGACCTGTGATTTCAGGCAGGCTTGCACAGCTCATGTGTCCCTCTCTGAGGATGCATCAGCAGGCACTCGAGTAAAAGGACTAATCAGAAAAATCCTGTTTATGTGATACCTTCATCCACACAATGCAGAAAACTATGGGAAGAACTGCCCCTGACTCCTTAACACACCCAGTCTGTGGTCCTGGGCACGTTCCTGCACCGTGCTCAGCACTGCCTGAAAATAACTGGCTCCACGGCCCTTCCAGTGAGAGCTCCTGCAGTCAGGTGGGATTCTACCCACAAGGGGTCAATAAAACAAGTGTCAGACACAGACAATGAGGCAGTTCCTCAGCTCTGCTGCAAAGCATTTACCACATCAATGAGGACACTCAGAAATCTTGGTCTAAACAGGAAGATTTAAAAAAAAAAAAGAAAATTAGAAGTCATAATAGAGAAGATACTCATCTGGCCTCCTCTCACTTTATAAGTGCATAACTTTAGGAATGTCAAACAGAAATCCCAATAAGACTTCTATATAAATTTTCTTAGGATCATGTTTTAACAATTTATTTTGGATGGTGAAAGTTTATATTAACTTGCAAGTAAGGCCTATGTGAGGGAACTACTAAGGTATATCACGAGCTAGCAGTGATCTATAGAAAAGACACCTAAAGGCTACAAGTATCATTACTTTGCTTTAGAATTATTTATCCTCTCTCCACTCTCAGCCTCCCCAAGCAGGCACTGGTGTTAAGGATTTGTGTATTTTCACAATGCAGACCAAATGTCCTGTTCCAGTATCAGAACCAAAAATTAAATACATATCAATATTGACTGTTCTTTCTTTCTATCACAGTGTCTGGATGTATGTTTTCTATATTCACCCACAGTGCTTAGTCTGAGTAAGAAACAGATTTACACTTTGCTTTAGCCAGTCCTTGTTCAATACCAGTTCCAGGACAAATTAACACAGAGTAAGAAATTGCAAAGCTATTTTAAGGTAAGAGAATCTGACTAGACCTTGACTGCCAAAAGCTACACGCAGTATATACTTGGTAAATACTGAGTGGAATTGAAAATTTAAAAATAATGAAAATAAATTCAAACTAGAATTTTGGAATCATAAATAGGAACGAATTGTAACTGCAAATGGAAATATCTAAGGGATGTTTCCAATATGAAAACTGTCTGGGTTTGTTTTTTTTTACTGACGTGATGGCTTGATTGGCAGATTCCTCAGCTAAACAAAGAACCTCAACCCATATCCCATTGAGTTCAGTGGAAACTGGACCAAATCCAGGCTGAAAAACATCTGTCCTTTATCTCACCATTTTTTGTGTATTTGGGTTATAAGACCGTTCTGTAACAAAGTTTCATGCACAGCATATCACCATATCGAACAATCTTGACTTTGAGGATTATGTTTAACTCATATTAATATGAAGAAAAGTACCCAGTAGAGCACCAGAGTAAGAAGCACAAAGCAAAGCAGTTCCATGTTTTACCTGAAGTGACTTGTGCAGTACTGGAGCCAGTCACAGGACTGAGAGTTTCCATGAGACGAGGTCCTACCATAAAATCCAGCACACCAACCAGCTCATTCATGAAACCTCTCCCCCAAGCATTACAGTTACTGATACTGTGAGAAAGCCCAATTCAGTTCCAGGACCAGGAGATTTTTTTTTTTAATGGAAAAAAAAAAGTTAACACCGATTTTCATCTCTTCCTTTAATATTAAAAATGATGTGTAAAGCTCTGCTAATCAGGTCTCTGGATAGTGCCCAATCTCTTGCCACGTGTTTCTGTTCTGGGTCCTGCCCTACGGGAATTTCTGTCAGCACATGCTCAGGAAACAGTTACACCGTTCACTCTTTCTGGACTTTTTTTTTAAGACAGACTCTATCTGAAGTTTGGTGAACCTTTGCACTAATCACTGCCAGGTGCCTCTGGCTACATTTCTGGAATGCAAGGAATCTTTTCCTTCTTTCCCTCTTTCTTCCTTTCTGCTCTTCCCCCCCTCTCCCTGCTATGTAATAAATCCTTCAATGCACATCACCTTGCTGGGCATCACTGCATTTCTCACCCTTCTCCATGAGCAGTAAGCACCCCAGTGCCAGGGCTGTGACCAGGGTTGTGACTGCAGGACAGGACCCTGTGCTCCTGGTTCTCCCTTCTCGGGCTGTGCCCCTGCCCAGCGTGGGGAGGCGGCTGCCAGGGGAGACTCAGGCTCTATCCCTGGCTCTGCTGCTGGTGACACACCTGTGTGTGACATCTTTAAAGCAGAGCTGAGGCAATGTCAGCCTTTTTCTGGATTTTAGATAAACACAAGATACTATTTTTCAGTCAGAATGTTGCCTTGGATTATTTGGATCCAGTTCTGCACCATCACTCACCCACGCTCTGAGCAGGGTCCACACGTGCCTGCAATGAGTGCAGGAGCTTCTCAGCTGTGAGGAGGAAGAGGGGCTTCATAATCATCATGGAGGACACTATCCACGGGGTCTTTAATGTGACTGAAGAGTCTTGGGTCATTTAATTGCTTTAGAGTATTTTTAATAATACCAACAACAGTGATGCTAAACCAATTTAATGTTCAAAATTACAGAGGAGCCAAAGGAGTCCTCTCCTGGTGCACTCAGAGGATTTCTGTGTGGGCCTTCTCTTTGGCTACAGAGGGACTTCCCGAAACACTGTCTTTTCTAACAAATACACGTCTGAGTTGGGTGTAAAACATAACTCGGTATCTGTCACGCACTTCATCATCCACACAAACTCACACAGACACACAAACATGTTTTTTCTATGTTAAGTGAGTATCTCTATAATTGTTCTGACCTGAGACGAGCAATTTCTGCAGAGCAATTAATCACAGTGACCATAATGGGAACTGTGCCAATCTAAAAGATGTTTTTATTTGTAAGGGTTTGTTCAAAAACCTTTGAAATGAAGTTGAGGAACTGCTACAGTGGAAGCTGCTACACTGACTTGTGTATTCTGTTGTAAATGAAGAGTATGGAAGGGAAATTTGAAAACTTATTCTTGCTAACAATCCAGCAGGAAAATGTATTTCAAAGTGAAAGAAAATCCTTATTAATGTGGTCAAAGAAACATCCAAATGTATTTAAATAAAAAGTGCTGCCTTAGGTTTAAGTGATTGCCAGGAAGTCAATTACCAAGACATGTAATCAAACACAGAGACTGTGTGCTCAGTGTTACCCAGCATGTGCTGCATGCTTGACTGACCTATCTGATTTCAGTCATTTAAGGTCATTATTCTCTGGCAAGAACGCAGCAAGATGCTTCCAAGGTGCAGGTAGATTCTGTACAGGTAGCTGATGTCTGCTTTCTTCAAGTTTGCCATCTGAAAAGTGCTGCCCCTATAGTAGGAGGTGTTCGAGTAACTCCATCACTTGTTACACCACTCTACACTATTGTGTTTGGTGTGTAAGGTTTACAGAAGTTTCGCTTCAAAAGCAAAACAAAGTTTGAAAAAAAAAAATCAGCTTTAAAGGTGTTAAGTATAAACTTAAATACAAGTAAGACCAGTAATGGCTAAAATCATTAAGTAATGCAGAAGACCTCTGGTTGAATGCAGCTTAAATACCTTCTGAGTTAGACCAACTCCTTTAACTCCCCACCTTCTCCTGTAACTCTCTTATTTCTGACTCTAAGACAGTTTTCTACAGTGTCTCCTCTGGGCAGGCAATGTGGCCCTTCCTTTGAGATGCACTACTGAAGGCCCTCTCACGAGTGTCATTCCAGCCCTCTCAGAAACACAAATTAAATACATGCCCACCTCTTTCTGCCGATGGACAAACAGTATTTACCCCTGATCTGGCACTGAGTGCTCCTTAACCACGTAATCACTGAAATGAGCCTGTGCTAAGGCTAATTTTGCTTTAAGGTGGGGAGGGGGGAAACCTGTATAAGCCTGTCTGGACATGATTATAAATGAATTCTGATCACATTTTCTACAGTGAGATAAATGACTTGGGATTGGAAAGCAGATGCTTTTAATCACTGCTGTTCTTTGTTACACGAGCCCAGTGCCCACCTGTACATTGTTCCTTCTCTGGACAGATGTACTGATGCCCCTTTTGCGTGCTCAGATCCATAACACCGAGATAAATTATGATGGGTTCTTGGCTTCCTCCACTGAAAATGTTTTCAGCTGTCAGAGATATCTGTTTCTTGTTATTGGTTTTAGTGCTTTTGAAAGAAAGACTAAAACACTGACTTGTGTATGCTGTTATAAATGAAGAGTATTCTCCAGTGGAATGAAGTGAATGAGGGATGTATCTCCCTGCTCTGTTACAAAGTCTGGGTAGGTATTTAGTTCTCTGAAGTACTTCTAGAGAGCAAAGATTTGTTTCTTACGAAGGCTCTAACAACATGCTAGTTCCTAGTCAATTGATTTATATGAACTCACAAACTTAATTAACGTGATTAATAAATAAACAAGATTAATAAAAATTAGACAGAAGTAGCTAAGACACCTAATTGTCGCTTAAAGTAATGAGAATTAGGAACACAGATGTATTTTCCTACCTGGTCTGAACCCTGGCAGCTCAAGGGGACAGCACAGCATATTGAAAAAAATCTCCCCATGTAACACACAAGATTTTATCCTTTGTGTTTCAATCTTAAAGATATCAGGGATTTCAAATCTGGTTTTCCTGGGTTGGGCAGAAGGAAGGCTCTGTGTACCTTGTGTTACTTTATGTAAGAAGAAACGAAGGACTAAATTTTTAACAGAGAACTCTTTACATTTCAATATTTCTGTGATATTTGAAATAACAGGTGCTAAGAAGCAAGCAAACAAAAATTCTGATGTTTAAGCTGCCTGATTAAAATGTCTCTTTTCACTTCATAGTTCTAGAGTCCCGTTTCTTGTGATTATTTGTATGGGTCAGTGTCACTTCAGGGGGGTCTGGCCTGTGGTCTGGGCTGGTTGCAGTCGGCTGGTGAGAAGCGCAGGCAACAGAGAGTTGTGTGAGCACCTTCCTCTAACCTTGGCTTACTTAGTCCTTTATGTTAAAGGCTCACGAGTTTGGGTTCAGAGTCCTCATTAATCACCACCTACGGACATCACAGATGCCTTAATCCCACTAGTTCTTTGTTTACTGTTGTGTTTACAGAGCAGAAATGAACTAATTTACCACAGGAATATAAAAAAATAGTTTCCCTTTCCTTTCCCTTGGAGACTCATCACTTCCCCAATACAGTCATTATTTGCCAGTGCCCAGGTTCTGTTGGGAGCAGAAGTGCTGCTTGTCAGGGGCAGCACAAGTGACAGAGAGCCCCAGTCACACACACAGAGACTGTGTTCGGGGCCTACAAAGTGACTTTGTTGGGTCATGACACCAAATTGGTGCAAATCCCAAACCTGGTGCCACCACTCGAACTCACTTAACTTCACTCATATCAGTTTCACTTAAGCTGATAATTTATCTCACTGAATATTCTAAACTGGAATATACAGGGATAGTCTACAAACGAAACTAAGTACACTTTTAGATGGCTTGGATAACAACAGCTAAAAAAACAGCAGAAAGGAAGCCAAGTGCAACATTCTCCCAAGATTTAATACTAAAAGCTGTTTTTCTGTCTTCATTCTGCTACAAATCAAAATAGACTATTTCTGCAATGGGCAAAATGAAACCCAGTCAGACATGGTAAATGCTACAAGAAATACTGAAATAAACCTTTGCTACCTGAAATAAAAAATAAAGATATATTTAAGCCCGAATCATGCCAAGCCCACTTTCTGCATGCCAAAGTATTTCTCAGTCACCCACTTTCAGCTTAATTAATATCAGTGTAAGTAAATTTTTTTTGGTGTAGCATACACTTCATACCAGAATTTGAAAAAATGCCCTCCATATTGAATAAAGCCAGAATAAATACATTTGGTAATGAAGTCAGATTTTGTTAAAACGTTTTCAAGTGAATTAGATAATTTCGTCAAACTATTTAAATGTCTCAGCAAACCATCTGGGAAAATTGACTGCTGCACTTGGTATTGACTTTGGCAAAGGATGGTCTAACATGGGGCTTTTTTGTAAAAAAAAAAATGAAAAAGCCTTTAAATCAAACTCTGAATCTCATGTCAAACTCGAGCAGACTATTTGTACTCCGCCTCGTGTCGTTTTTGGCGTCTTGCATATTTGATGACTCAGTAATTAGATTTTTTGATAGTAATCACTTGGTTCATTCCAGAGCCTCAGACTCTGCGATCCAGCCTTGTCATCGTTTGATTCAGAGGGCAGGAATCCTCTGCATTGACTGGAACAGGAACGCTGAGACAGCTGACAAATGAGGCCAAACATTCCGTGTGTGCCAGAAAGCTGGAGCAGTTCACATGGAGAAAGGCAGTGTTGGGTGTTTCTTTCCCGTTGTGAACCATATGTATGTTATATGAGTAACAGCAAAGGGGGAACAGTCCTGGAACCCAGTGGCTCCAAGCACTGGATTATTAAGTGATTTTACCCAGTTAAATGGATGAATGCTTTGAACAAAACTGTGCTAAATGAAACTCGAGGACTATTAGTTCACACCAAGTTTCTGTACTTGCAATTAAGATGTCATGCACGGGCTGTATTTCAGCAGTCATTAATAATGTAGGCATAAACCATTAAATACAGTACAAGGATCTTGGACTGGGTATGACAACACTGAATGCAGACTGAGTTTAGAAAATGGTGTTTGAGATCCTGAAAAATTCCAAGTAATTATGTCATGAAACCAGATGCCCTGTTTTAAAATCACTGCTCAGAAATACATTCCACTCTCCGTTCCCTGATGTTTGGCTCACAATTAGAAACCTGTTACAATCTCATTCCCATATTTTGTCACAGAATATTAACTACAGTGTTGGGCAAAGACTTTACTTAGGTCTATGAGCACCGAAACAATAAATCAGCCCTGTTGTCTCCTCCAAGAACTGCACTAGAACTGAGATCAGCAGAGACAATTCTGATGTAAACTTTAGCCTATGCTAATGATCAAAATGTCTGCAGCAGGAGCTCAGTGAGGCTCAGCTCACTCGGCGTGGTGTTCCTGCTGAAAGGGAAGTGCTGTGCTCTGGAATGGAGACACGAGAGGCAGGAATGAGAATTCACCTGGGAGCTTCCGACCCCTCAATCTGGAGAACTGTCTGCTGCCCTCACTCTGGTCAAGTCTTTGCTTTCCTTTCCTATTAGCAGTTACAGAACACAAAGTGCTTTAGAAACAAATCCACCTTCCTGACAGCCCATTAAATCCTTCCCATAGCATATCCTTACTTTATTTCACTCTTGGTTGGGATTTTTTGCATTAACTCCCCTAGGAACCAACTCAAAGAGGAAACAGCAGCACACTGGGGAGCAGTCAGAGGGAGGGATCCCACCCCCCAGGCTCAAGCAGTCCCATTCTCCATGGATGACTAGGTCATGGATGACCTTCCCTGTGGACTGTCTGTCTCCATTCCTCCTATTTGCATCACTGTTTTCTCTGCTACAGAAAACTTCCTATTATCTGGTGTAACTTCCAATGCCTCCTGTTGGCCACAGGAGGCTCTGCCATGGGCATGAAGTCTGCCAACACAGGAAATACAAGGTCAGGAATGTGGCAGGGCAGGGAAGGAGAAGGGTTTGGCACAGGTATTTTATAGGACAGGGACAGGATAAGTCTGTTCCTATGATGGGCAGATGCATCACATGATGGGAGGGGACACTGGTACCTGCCACTGGCCAAGGTCAGAAGAGGTGGCTGAAGGAGGAGCAGGGTATAGAAGCTCAGCTTGCTGCAGTATTCATTTCCCAATTAGGAAAAATAAAAGCAGTAACTGGTTCCTAATTGAATTTCCTCAATGAGATTGTTCTCCAACTACTCCAGGTGTAATTTTCCTTCCTGTGCCCCTTCCATGCCACACACACTCTGCCTTCTGCCCCTTGCTTAAAAACCTTCTGGGCTTTCCTTCCCCCACATAAAAGATGACAAAGGTCAGTCACTGGACTAGGATGGGAAAACTCTACATTCAATTGCTGTATTTGCTAAAGAACCCAAACATGTTCTTAGGGAAAAAGAATCCCTTAAATCTCTCTGTATCCCAAGTTCCCATCAGTAAAGCAAAATCAGAGTTCCCTCCCCATCCAAAGTGCTAAGTTTGATGTTTAATTTGTATGAGGTCAAGCACAAAAAAAAAAATCTGAGTAAAAAGATTAGAGCAGAATTTTGTGGCTTACAGAGATTCTTTACTGTTGAGAAGATGTTATGAGATCCTTGAGCAAATGGTGCTTTAGAAATATCCCAGACTGTAGCCATGCAATGCAATCTGTACTGTAGCAGTGCAATCCATACAATCAATGGGATTAAACACTTCCCTGATTAGGATCTCAGTGGTTCAAGCCTGCTGCTGAGAGATGGATTACAGAAAACCTTATCGGAGAGCAAGGAAGTGAGAAAGCCTGTGGCTCTGACACTGAGTCTTACTAAAGCAAACACTGCCTGATTCCGAGTGACTCATAGTTTTTACCCTTTGAGAGATTTCTCATTTTAGCTGAGAAAAGTTCTCTGTGCTTACCCAAACCTACAAGAATTCATCCAGGAAGAATTAAAAAACAAAATCTAAATGTGATTGCATGCTATGGAGAAAAAAATCCCAGTGTGTTCTGTTGAAGACAAGGACAAGGCCCTGAACAACCTGATATTAAGTCTGCCTTGCTTTGCACAGGGGATGGATGAGATGACCTTCTGAGGTCTCTTCAAAACTAAATTATTCTGTGACTCTAAACCAAACAAAATCGCTTAGTTTGGACCAGTGTTTTCTTCTGAACAGCATCCACACAAAATAAAATAGTTAATCATTCTTTATCATGCCAGACAGAGGCCAGGAGTGTTTGACATACCCTTCCCTGGCACTGTCCAACGGCGACTGCTGGTGATGTGGGCTGGGAAGGGCAGAGTCGAGCGGAAGGTGCCTTGAAGGGATGTCATGAGGGGACGGCAGCACACCTGGGGAGGGGCCGTTGTGGCTGCTGCTGGAACCACTGTACATGCCTGGGAACACACAGCACATGGCAAAATAAAATTAACAGGGCAGCACCCAAGTAAATCCTGTAGAGTCCCCAACTCCCTCCCCATTCCCCCAGCCGTCCCTGAGACACAAGCCCTCAGCAGAGTGTCCTGTCAGCAGATGCAGCTGTGCCTGAACAGCACCCAGAGCTGGGCTGTGGTATTTTGACACGTGTCCTCTTTCCAACCCTCTTCAGGAGCCCACCTTTTCCTTGCTGTGACTGCAGAGCTGTAGGACTCCTCCTGACAGCCAGCAGGGCTTGGCAGGACTCTCATCCTGCCTTTCCCACAGTTGTGAGTGGGAACCCCCAGTGGTGAGGTGTTTGCAGCACGATGGAGCTCACACAGAGAGCAGAGTGGGCTGTGGTACCTTGTCAGCACCACATTGGACACTGAACTGTGTGTGCACAAGGGGAACCAGGACCTGGGGATTTGTTCTTGTTCATTTCAAACTTTGTAATTTGGCTTTCCATTAGTATGCTGATGGACACCCCAGACCATTTAAAAATATCACATATTAATACAAATGAAACCCCAATAAATTAAGCGCAGAGAGGAGCGAAGAGACATTTTTAATGAGACCATGAGAAGGTTTACTAGTTCACAGAGGCACTGAAGGGGTGTGGATGTGCCATTTTCTAGGGACTCTGACCACTCTCCTGGACCACGCCAGTCAGGCACCATCTGCCCTCTCCCACTCTGTGTGTGCAGAGCAGCACGTTCAGGATGACAGAGCCGTGTGCCAGCCGTGCTTGGTCGTGTCCCGTGTCACTGACAGGGCTCTGGACTGCCCTCCTCCCAAACCCTCCCAGGGACATGGAACAAGCAGAAGGCAACATGAAAATCTGGAGAGTGGAGAATGTGTGACACCCTCGGGGCGGAGAAGCCACGGTTGAATGTCAGCATCTGTTTCTGTGTGAGACTGAAGAGCAGAACCACTAAGGCAAGATTCCAGCCACCTTTGTCAGGGACTTCAGATGAGTCAAAAACCCCTGTTAAACAATGAGTCCTCAGCTGCTGACAGATCTAAAGCAACAAAAATGAACCACATCATCTCTGTCTCCCACTAGACAGAACATTTGTCAACCAGCCAGTGAAACCAACTTGCTTTCTGCACTGCACGCCAGACAGAAGGGCTTTAAGAAGTCAGATGTTCCCAGGTGATGTGAGGATTTATTTGTCAAAGCTTCTTCTGATAACAGTAAGTCAGTAGCTGGGATGCTGCATTGTGAAAATGTTGTTTTTCTACTGGTGGCTTCAGTCCATTTCATAATGCAACACTTTCCACTTCCCCCACATCCTCACTGGTCATACGTTCATTATCGGGCTCAGAAGATGAGCCAAATACCAATTTGACCTTGACTGTTCAGTGTCATTTCACACTTCAGCTGTATTTCCTACACCACCAGTTCAGGTATATTGGCAGCACAGCCTGGAGGAAACTGCTGAACCTAAAACGAGCTGTTCATGCTCTCCGAGTCTCCCAGAGTGCTGCTGGGCTGTCAGTAATTCACACAAAAAGCTCAAAAGCCCTCAAAAAGTAGTTTTAGCAGTGTGGTGGCCAGAAACATATTCAACATTTTATCTTTCAATCCCACCCCTGAACAGTTCACGAATGTTTAAGATGTCTCTCTTGGTCTGTTCCTTACTGTCCCAGCTACTGAGGATAGTTCAGTTCTTTGCTTGAGGTGATGAGAAAGACAGAGTAGCTGAGTATCTACCAGCAGCATAACCCTCTAGAGAAGCAAGACAATGTAAAAAACCCACCCCACAACTCTGTATGTCCAGCAACCGAGCCCTGCATGTGTCCCAGCTGAGCCCTGCCCGCCTCTCCTGCAGTGGGAACACTAATTTTGGGTGTCACTCTCTGGTATCCAGCTGCCAGGATTCCCAGAATGTGTCAGAACACAATTATCTTTGAGGTGTTTGTCAAATGTGTTTGAGCTTGGCCAATGGATTAAAAAAATACTGTGGGGAAGGGGACTGACACATGTGGACAGAGAGGCCAGAGAAAGGATTATGTAAGCCTTGCTTCCAGAGGAAATGGGCCTAAACCCAGATCCTGCTTTGCACAGTGCACATCCCATGGACACGGGGCTGGTGTGGCATGGTGGAGCTGCAAGGCTGCTCCGGCATCAGACACAGCCATGGTGCTCCTGGGGCTTGGAGTGAGGCTGAGCTGCACAGCCTGCCCTGGGGATGGGGGCTGCATCCACCCCTGAAGCTCCTGGATAGGGGGGAAGCCAAAACATGAGCCAGCACAGTCAAAGAATCAACCCAACTGTTCACTTACTGAACTTGCATGAGGTGTCTGCCTGTCATTCCGGAGCACTTCCAGGGCCATGTGGCACACACAGTGGAAGATGGGATTTACTGTGGATTCTGCGAGTGTCTGCAAGGACACATTACTCACTTCTGTTGGGTCATGGAGAACTAAAGTGGTACTTATTTAAAGTTCAAAGTTACTTATCTTACACAGTGCAGAACAAGGGCACTCCAACAGAATATTCACTTTACTGCCTTCAAGGGACAGACTTTCCTCTGGCCATGGGCCCTGTGAATCCATCAGCTATCAGCCAGTTATGCTGCTACTGGAATCCAGTTTGACATGTTTCTATTCTAGACTTAATGCACTCAAAGTTTGGAGCTGCTGTCACTTTGATCCCATGACTCCTTAATGGTATGTTCATGGCTGTTAAGCCCAAAGATGGTGCTTTTGAAGAAAATATTGGCAGTGATGTTTATCAGAAAAGAGAGTGAACTGTCTTGTTCAGGGAAGCAGGAGGCATCTGCTGATATGGGGTGTACAAAGTCCTTCCCACTGCCAAACCTAAGAGAAATGAAGAGTTGTTTGAGTGGAGAGAAATGCTGTTTTTATTGCCTGGATCCCCCTTTCCAGGAAACCAGGTGCCCCTACAATGGAAGAAGTCAAGGGGAGAAGTGCAATTGCTAATCCAGTCTCAGTATTATTATCAAGACTTCCAAAATTTCATTTCTTTTACAGTTTTTCTTCCTTTTTTTTTCAGTGCTGAGTTCTAATATTCTGAGTCCCTGCAGTCACATAGAAGCCTTTGGAAGCTCTTATGAGGGACTCCTGCAAGTGCAGCCCACGCCAGGCCTGTGCACCTTGGGCCTCTTCACACATTGACCACCTCAGCTTGTAAATATATGTCATCAATCAGTATTTTAAATGGCTTGGCCTTTAACCTCAACATCTGTGGCCAGAACAGAACTCTGAGCATCTGTGACTAGCAGCCTTTTCCCCCCCCCTTAATTTTATAATAATAAAACACGCCCAAGGAAAATGCCTACGCAGAGACACTTCCTTTGCAGGGAGAGTGATATGAGGATTCAGGCACAGCCAGAGTTCAATGTGTGCAGCCATGAAGCATCTTAGTTATGGGGAGAGAAAAGGTGGAAGATCTCAGCAAACAATGGGTTTCTCTGACTGCAGAAACATTCTTCTGCTCACTGTCTTACCCAGTCCTAAGCACAAACCTGCTTTGAAGTCGGACACGAGGGATGGGAGCTTTTTCAATATTTCATTTTTTTCTGTGATGGGCTTTCATCCCTGACATATTTAAAATGTGCTTTAACTTGGAGAAAGGCAAAACTGAAATTCTCCAGGAATCCAAATGATCCCTAAAGCCCAGAGCTCTGCACGTTAATAATGTGGTTTCTTCGAAAAAAACCAACACCACAAAAACCAAACTCAAAACAAAAACCCAAACCACGAACGTTTTCATGGTGGAATCACGGGGACATCATATACTGTATTTATCCATATCGACCCTATATACAGTATTACAGCTGATTTCTCCAAAGTCTCTCTGCTTATTTGAAAGAGCACATGTGCAATCACTGCAGACTATAGGTGGCAGCAGGAATGTCCTTATGCTTTAATTCTGTAAGGATCAGCACTTTGGCTTATGTGCCCTAAATAATGACAGATGAACAGTTTTGCCTGTGGAACTGTGCTACACATACTATGAAGCAACTTCTGTTCCACCATAAAACAGCCTTTCAAATCTTGATTTATTTTCCCTGGCACTTCTTCATAGTGTGCACGTGATGGGGTCTTATATGCAGTGACCCAGTGAAGTATCAGGGAAGATTTACAGGTTTTTTAAAACATCCTGGTGATGGATTGATATAATCAGCACAGAAATCATATCAGAGAAAGCCAGAGTTACGGATAGATAAAATCCTTAATTTCACAAGAGGTTCTTAGAAATGACACTGGTCTGTTTATCTGTAAGCTAATAACTTTTTTCCTGTTTTATTGTTGTCACTTGGAAACTGAGGTTATTTCTGAGGATCCTAAAGTGCAGGCTGTTCTCAGGGAAATGTCACTGTTCTCTCCTGCCCTGCCTGGAATCCAGAGGCCAAGTCATGATTCAGCTACACCGGACTCTCAAGGGGAGAGCAGAGGTCAGTGCTGCCCTCACAAACCTTCACAGTGCAGGTGACACAGGCAGAGAATGGAAATAATCCCCCTACGTCCCTGCAGCTTTCTCCCACTTTTTGAGGAGCCACTGTGAGTGCAGACTCCCAGGGGAACCATGTCAGAATCAGGGGGTATTTCCCTTTCTACTCCATTCTGTTCAGCAGTTATATTCCAACATTTTAGTGCAACCTGAGGAGATGTCAATCAGGATGCATTTTTTATTTTTAAGATTTGGAGTAAGAAACAAAAAAAAAGGCAGGAGATTCTTGCCTAAGTAAGGCAGGTTACAATTACAGTGCTGGTTAAACACAGAACCTGAGATGGCACATCCCTGATCCTCTGCTGGGGTTCAAATATTGTGAATCTAGACCTTGTTTTCCACAGAAGGGAATGGAAGCATCCTTTTCTCTTCCTATAAAAAGTATAGAGCAGTCTGAAGTCCCTGAAAGGGGCCGGCTCTTGTTCAAACCACAACAAAGAGAGGAGGACTGAAAGAAAGATTGAAAACTAGGAAAGATAATTAAAACAAGGTTTGACATTTCCAATTCAAGTTTTCTCTCCATTCACACATCACCATATCATCTGTTACAATCACACAGTGCATGGTAACACACAGCCTCATCAACCTTCCTGCAGCTCCCGAAGAAAACCCTCCTGCTGTGTGGAGCACTCGCTTGGCATTAGCACAGCTCGTGCACCTGCACTCTGCCAAGGCCAAGGCCAACTTTCAGAAGAGCACAAATGGATGGAGACACCCTTTCAGCAGGGCTGCTGCCCCCTTCACGTGACATTAATAGGAGCTACTTGGCTGCTTATGCTGAAAAAAAAAAGTCAGGCCTTAGTAAACAACTCACAACATTATTTCATCTTATTTGTTGGTCTGGGGTTTTTTTCATCTTCCACAGTGACAAATCAGACCCATAAGCTTTTCTTTAAGTCCTCTGTTATATGACATATTAAGCACCACGCTTATTACGAGTATTCTTACCTGTAATTAAATCATGAGGACCTACAGTTCTACCACACTTCCCATCCAGAATGTGCTGTGAAGATGTGTGGAGTTGTTGCATAGCTAAGCATTCACTCAGTACGTCTTGTTCGATATCAGTACAGGACTTTAGCTATGAGAGGAGGATAAAAGAAACATTTTATTTCAAAGTAAAATCAAATTATTTCTAATTAAATCCATATGTCTCCTTAAAGATTATATATAGACGGGATTAATGTCATTCTTAGAAACTCAGTGTAATTAAGGATGTATCTAGTACTTGGTATTTTTAATTAGAGATAACTTTGGTTTTCTGAAGTGCAGAAGCTAAGTGTGCTAATCTTAAATCAACAACACTTTGCTTCATAAAATAATGTACCCTGTGTTTCTTCAAACCTTCCCGAGTAATTGAACTGCACATTTTCAGGCTTTCTGTAGTTTCCTGGGTTCTGTGGCAAAAGGACTGCATCACCTTCTAACTGTGACACTTGGGAAGACATTTGATAGGGAAGGAAAAGCGTCTGTTCTTATCAGATTAGAACTGGTGGAATAAGGGGCTGTCAGTGATGTGTGAGAGGTACCACCGATGTCTCAGCTGCGCTCCCTGTAAATTAAAGCTCTGGCAAAAGTGTCTGAAGCAAACTCTTGAAAACCACAATGTCGATCATATTAAAAACAGCAGGAGAGGAGAATTAAGAAAGAAAAGCATTTCTAATTCTCTTTCAAACATGCTGATGCTGCCAAGCTTTTGTCATAACACAGTGCTCGCATTACACAAACAGCCATCATGTTCTACAGCCATTAATAAATAGTTATTGTCCTTACGGGTACAGCCTCACATACCGATCTCCCCTGGGCTTGGTTATTCTAAATAAAGGGCCCAGGCAAACCTATTTACAATTCTGCTCTACAGCCATTTGTGGGTTCGAGATAAACATCTGACATTTGGATCACAAAGTGCATCTGCAGCCAATTAAACTACTACTAAATTAACAGCTAACTTTCTCCTGTTTTGTTCTTGTAAAGCCTTTCAGAACAACCAAATATCACCACTGCAGTAATCCCCTCAGCTATGAACCAAATACTCAGGATTCCTTTGATACAACTCTAAGCTCAGGCATTTTGTTTTATATCAGAGATGGCACATTTTGGTAGCATATCTCAACCAAGACATGCTGGCAGAACAGCCTGTTAAGTTTTCTTTCTTGGCTAAGTGATGTCCACTCAGAACTCCTGGGAAGGTGATACCAACAGACAACTGCCTTTGCTGAGGTACAACCAAAAACGAGCAAGTGAACATAAACAGTCTTTCCACCATTTTTCCTAAATCCAAAATCCAAAGCAGACTGTCACCATTTCAGTAACACTGACATTTGCTTAGTTGTGGAAGGTGGTGGGGTTTTTTCCCATAATACATTTAAGTGAAATATTTTGGGTGTTCTTATTTCTTTATGAGCCAGATTTGCTTTGATCCCTTTTAAGAGAGCCTGACCAAAAGGCAGTTTAAATCTGCTGCTTTTTCAGGTGCTTTTTAATTTTGAGGACAAAAGACATGGGATCAAGTATTCATAAAGTTATCATGGATAAATGAGACAGGAAATCTGAAGATGATTTCAAGCCACTGGCGGAGTGCAGACTTAGACTGGTCTACTAAATAAGGTGTGGGAGGCAAGGGAGTAATGTAATTTTAAGATAGATTTGATAAGTCTATAGGAGGGTATGTGTATGCACACAGGAAAATTCCTCAAGACAGGAGATTAAGTGATAAGAATCCCTAGATATTCTGACGTCTTGGTACATCCAACCAGCCTAAGTCTGCAGTTGATGTGCACCAAATTTGTCCTGTATTGATTCTGTGCTTAAGAGCTCCTGCTGCTGATGCAGGAAGTACTTTGTGCCCCTCAATGCAAAGTCTGGATTTAGGTTTATTTTTTTCCACCTTCCTCCACAGAACTGGAACAAGGCCTCAGCAGGTGGCAGGGTGTGACAGTGGGGACTGTCCCTTTGACCAGGTGTAAAGGGTGGTAACACATTAATGCATTCAGCCCAGTACACAGAGCCGAACAAATGATATCCAGGTTTGCTATCAGGAAATATTCCTCCTTGTCCCCCTGGAAGTATGCCAGCAACCACAGGAAGGAAAAATGAGAAGTTCTCTTCTTTGAAATAGGGAGCACAGTTGCTTTCCACAATCTGATGAGAATTTCATGTATCAAAATCTTCCTGTCACAAAGATCTTGCTATTGCAAAAGACTCTGGTGCCAGAGTCAACTTCCTTCTGTGGCCAATTACTGCTATGGCTTTCTGACTTTTACTCTCATTACGTGGACTTAATTACATAGAATTAATCAATTACTGCCATGGCATTCTGACTCTTACTCTCATTATGACCTAAAGGTTAATCTAGGGAAGTGTTGGGAATTTTGTGACCTGTGGTGTGGGATGTATGTGCACAGCACACCCTGTGGAACCTTCTGATAATACAAAATTGGGATGGAAAACTAAGCAGTTTTTCCAGTCCTGCCAGGCTAAATAAAAGTTCTGACTGGAGCAGAGACAAGACTTGGTTCCACCTGGATGGTGCTGGGATGAACAGTGTTACTCCCAGGCACAAAGCTCAGCATGCAAGGAGTGTTTCTTTAGTATCTGAGAGAGTGTGCACAGCTCCGGACACTGATCCCCAGGAACTGTTACTCAGCTGCACACATCTGACAAAGAGGAGGGTTACAGGGAGAATTAGGGCACAAACAGCTGTCCTGGGAAAGGGGACCCTAAGTTCCAACTGGTGGAAACTGTAAGAGGAGCAGCAGAAGGAAGGGGCATAACGTAGGGGCACGGTGGAAACAAGGACAGATCTGTATGATCTCACCACAGTTGTATTCAAGCAGGTGAATTAGGGCTTTTTCAGATCCTTCTCCCTCCTCCATGGCTCACTCCAGATTCTTAAGCTCACGTCACCTGTGTTCTCCTATTGTCTCTTCTCTCCACATTCCTCTTTTTGCTCTCCAGTACTTCCACTTCTTCCCTCTGGCATTTTTCTAAACTAGCTGCTCCCTGGCTCTATCCTGCCAGGTTATCTTTCTGCTCTGCCCTCCCTCCTTTAACCATGCCTTGCTGTGATGCTCTTGGCAGTGCTGAGGCAGCTGGGGGAAGACATCAGTGCTGCTTATTGAACTAATTGTAGTTGCTCTCCAAGGCCAGCGTTCCCTTCCACTCCTGGGCCTGGAGTGTACCCGCGGTCTGCGCTGCCATGGACCAGCTCCGTGGGGTCCCAGACATCATTTTACAAACTGTGTATACAAATGTGTAATAAACCAGTCTCTGAACCTTGGCTGGTGCCCACAAGCATCCCCATTTAATAATGAGTTCGGGATTTAGCCCACAAAAACACTTATTTGAATCCAACAGTACTGAAAACATAACTAGCAGTTTGGGTTTGGAGTGATTTATAAATGCATTTAAAATATAGATGTGGTGGGAAAAGTGTGGGGTTTTCATCCTCATCTATTACAAGTGTTTCTTTTCTACATTTCCACTGTATCCTGGCTTAGTTTCATTTCTGCTTTAGGATGATCAGCCAACATGTATTTTAGTAAATACAACCAGCTAGTGCTGATTGCAGAGACTCAATGCGTGGACATTTTATGTGAATGACAGCAGAATTTGTGTATGAAACACGAACAGGAAAGAAATTTTTGGAGAGAAAGCATGGGGTAAACTGAAAATGCAAAAATGTAAGGTGGTCTGGTTAACAACAGTGATTAAAAACCAACAGGAAAATTAACTCCGCTAAAGTTTTCTTCTAGCGATACCGTAGGAAAACTCTGATCTGAAAATATGTAAGTTTAAGGTAAATTAAAAATAACTCTATGGAGGAGGTCTGGAGATGTGTCCCTTGTTGCCTGGCAGGTCTTACCTTCTTACGCACCTGTTGCTCTTTGGCCGAGTGAGCCTTCACGTGCTTGCGCAGGGAGCTGGGGTCGGTGTAGCGCTTGGAGCAGCCGGGGATCTGGCAGGCGTAGGGTTTCTGTGCATGGGAGGGAAGAGGAGAGAGGTCATGTCCCTTTGCATGCCCACAGCCAGCTCAGGGTGCTCAAGGACGGCCGGTTCGGGGACACAGAGTGTTTGCCAGCCCTGACGCTGCACCCCCTGCAAGCACCGAGAGCACCTGACACACCTGGAGTGTTGGATGTACATCACTGGGCTGAGGTAAATGCTAGTGAGGTGTAACTGGATAGGTTTTGAGAGCATTATTTTTTTTCCCCTAGCCTTTATAGTACACAAAATTATGAGATCACCCAGTATAATTATAGAGATGGAAGCTCAGGGTTTGAGTTCTGATTTACACAGTTTTTACAACTGCTGGGCACTGGTGAGACACCGTGAATCCCAAGCTCAGTTCTGGGCCCCTGTGAGAACCCACCCTTATATGCCTCCTTAAGGTAAAGAAGCCCTTAAGGGTGGGTCGTCACAGCCCTCACTGCAAGAATGACATTGAGGTGCTAGGGCCAGTCCAGAGAAGGGCAGTGGAGCTGGGGAAGGGTCTGGAGCACAAGTGGGATGAGGAGCGGCTGAGGGAGCTGGGGGGGCTCAGCCTGGAGAAAAGGAGGCTCTGGGGGACTGTCTCACTCCTTACAACTCCCTGACAGGAGGGTGGAGCCAGGTGGGGATCGGGCTCTGCTCCTTTGTTACAAGCCAACAGGAAACTTTCTCAAGTTGCACCAGAGGAGGTTTAGATTGGAGATAAGGAACAATTTCTTCATCAAAAGGGTGGTCAGGCACTGGAACAGGCTGCTCAGGGAAATGGTGGCATCACCATCCCTGGAGTGTTCAAAAGCTGCGTGGATGTGGCACTAGGGGACATGGTTTAGTGGTGGACACAGTGGTGCTGGGGTAACCACTTGACTCAAAGATCTTAGAGGCCTTTTCCAATCTCAGTGATTCTGTGGTTATATGATATGCAGCAGAACAAAACTTGGGGCACAGCACATGTTTGGTTTCATTCATACTTTGTTTCTCTTTTGAATAACAACAGAAATGTCTTTCCTTTTGTAACTCCTAACCAAACAACCTGCATCAAACATTAACATGTGAGCAAATCAATACAGAAAGAAAAATCCACTCTTGCTGATTTTGTTGGGAGGACCTTTCCATCTTGTTTTGGTATGTGGCAGAGCTTGTCACTTTTATGTGGCACAGTATCAGCACTATCTCCTGGGAAAACCACCTGAGTCTGAACAGGCAGTTCCAGTCCTCTCTTCTCGTAGGAAAATAAAATAAAATAAATAAATGAGGATGCTCTAATTTAGCTGCTGATTCTGGAGTCCCAGTGACTGAAATCCTCAAAAAATTCTTCTCTTAGCTCTGCCTACTCCCAACAAAGGGAACACTATCTCTGGGTTACAAACTCCAAATGAAGGTGCAATTGTCAAGGTGAGCAAAGGTACTTCAGCACTTTTTATTAAGTACCCACTGACTTAGGTGCCAGTGCTGCATGGCACAGCTCATGGAGCTTTAAAGTCGAATGGAACATTCTTTTTTCCTCTGTTTTCTTGCCTCACCTATCAACACTACCTCAGCCTTCTCACTAGGACTAGTAAATCCTGCTGGTGTCTTCTCAAAGGCAGAAAACTGGTTTGCCATGACCTCAGTGTCACATTCTTTAATTCCCCTGGTTTCAGAAAGAGGATGCACAGAAGAGAAAAAAAACAACTGGATTTGGGAGAAGTGGCTGTGAGGTCCTTTAAACCAGTCGCTCTGCTCCTGGAGGAGTGCTGACATGCCCTTTCTACCAACAAGGACAGACAGGTCCCCTTTGTTCTTCTCCTGCCCAGGAGAAGGATCTACTCCAGATGATTTAGTAGAGATTCAATCAAACTAGGGTACACCAGTAAGTAAAATGATTTACAGATCCTCCTTTTGGAGAAGATAAATGATGGAGTGACCTACACTGGGAAGCTTTAAAACCAATTCCAAATGCACTCAATAAGGAATAAGCAGCCTATATAAACCCCCTTTCTTTATAAGTACCTCCAGAGAATAAGTATTGCTGCTCTGTCCAGCCAGCAGGAAATTTCTGAAGGAATAATAGAATCATTCACCAACTCATGACCTTACAGGCTAACACAGCACCTACCCAGAAAGTTACAGGGCAAAGGAGATTTATTGAGAGTGTCTGGAACACAGAGAACTGACACCTGAGGAAAAACTATGGAAAACTTTAACAAATCCCTTAGCAGAAAACCCAGCAGAGTATTTTTCAAATCACTGATGTCATTCAAATTAGTGATAAAATCATTCAACTCAGTGATAGGAAAACTAGGTGAAAATCTGACTGCCCTTCCAAAGGTTCATGGCTGTTTGCTCTGACATTCCAGGCAGTTGTTTTGTGCGGCCCTTGAAGCAGCACCATCCTGTAGCTCTGCTATTTTTCACATTCACGTAAGCACAAAATACACTGAGCTAAACCACAGGGCTTAATTAAAGCAGGTAAGTGGAAGTTAGTTACTGTGTGCAGGACTACAGAAACAGTTTTAAAGAACCTGCAATGGAATAGCATGGAAGATATTTTTAGATATTTAAGAAAGTTAGTAGAAAATGATTACTGTACCTTTTTCCTGATTTATGAGCATTTCAGATAATAAGGACAGAGATAAAGGGAGAAGAAAAGAAAATAGAAAGTTAAGACATTTGTCTTCAATATTACACAGATAACACATACAAAGAATTTTTGCTCACTTTAGTAACCACTTAAGTTCTCTCTCAAAGCTAATAAATGGTATTCCATTTGTGACTTTGGCTATTAAAATGATATCTATTAGGTTCAAGCAGCTATATTTAAAAACTGCACTCAGTTTACTATATCCACTTTCAAAAGAGATGCATTTTAGAACTAATTACAAATTCAAATCTCTCAGGTTGACTTTCAAATAAATAAAACATTGTTATTGTAAGTGTGCTTTGGTTTGGAAAATGTGACTGACTCGCTTCTCTTACTTGTTTGTTTTTGCAAGGCATAATGTACATTAGACATTCCTTAATGCTGCACTGTCTGAAATGTGTAACTGCTTAAAAAGTAAATATCAATTAAACTCAAAAGTTCTGCCCCATAAACACTTGGCCAAACGTTAAACCATATATTCACTTCTTTGAAAAAGACAAAGGAACAACTCTGTTTTTCTTTACAAGCTTTATGCTGAGGATTTGACTCATCTGCAAAGCTGCCTCATTACTTTCTTTCCCTATAATAGGATGATTTCATTTTAGTTGAAGCCCAAGACACTGTACAGAATAAAAGAATTTTTTTCTCACAGTTAATTCTGATGGTGGGTACTTAACAAATTTCATATAGTTATAAGACAGATGTATTTTCACTTTTACAAAATTACTGTCCAAAACTGAGGTGCATGCATGTACCTTCCACTGAGAGGTCTGACTTGCTTTTGCATTCATTCAGAACATTCACTGAAGCAACACGGGACAGGAAGCGAGACAATGACACACATTTGGTGCAGAAGCAGTGACTCAGCTTTCACTCACGTTATACCTTATTGTGCTGCTGCCCCTCTTACTGGAACAGGAACAATGGGAGAGCTTGCTGAGTAACTTAGTCCTGCGTAACTTACTCCTCAGCATGAGCAACACACACGAATTTGCCTGTGATCAAGGCTTTTTCATTTCTCAAAGCACATGCAGTTCAAAACAAAATACTATTGCTTATAGCTGAATTTTCTAAGACTCTCCTCATGAAAAGGCACAGTCCCCCTCCCAGTTGCAGAACCAACTGTGCACAAGGACCACTGGAAAGCTCTGTGCAAGTCCCAGTATGAAATCATGCTTACGGTATCCAGGTGTGTTCGCTGATGCTTTGCCCGGTCGCTGGAGTTGCTGAAAGCTTTCTGGCAGCCAGGATGCTGACACAGGTATGGCTTCTCCCCAGTATGACTCCGGAGGTGAATCTTGAGGTTCTCAAGCCTAGAAAATGCCTTGTTGCACCCTTCAAACTAAAAAACATCATAAAAAAAATTGCTGTAAAGTACTATTAAATAAACCATGTGCAGCCACAATAAGAACAGTGTAAGATCCAAGTTGGGCGTGCAATAAATCAACCAACATTCAAACATCTGTTGAAATTTATGGATGAAACACAACATATTGTGCTGCTCATTTAATCTGTCACCGAAGACATGGTGTGTAGCTCGGTAATAATACAAGGGTTATAAATATCTCACATGTTCTGTCTGAAGTACCGAACGCTTAAAGACACAGTGTCAGAACAGAAAATTTAAAGAAAAGGACAAGTATTCTGATGAGTCCTCGAGATGTTAATTGGCACAGGAGCCACTGTGGGCAATAACAATTAGCTGCTACAGACAGAGAGCAAGAGAAGCTATTTGTGGTGGGTTAGAACCTGGTTTCCGGTGTCTGAAATACAATACACTGGAGTTGATGAGCACAGACGATTACAGGAAGGCCTGATCTATTTGAAGATCAGTCCAAAGGAACTCTGCTGTTATTCTGCACCCTTTTCTTTACTAGCTCTATCATTCAGAGCTGTTCTCTGCATTTATACAACCAGTAACCTGAGCAATTCTGACTTCTTAAGCACCCGTTTCATTAGGGAGCTCAGTAATGAAACACTGCATAGCGCTCATAACAAAAGTCACTGTTTCAAATTAAATCTGAATAAATAAATAAGTAAAATTTCCAGCTACTAGCAGGCCAAGGGAAGGGTGTTTTGCCTTGCTCACTGCAAAGTTTCAGCATTACAGACAACAGGCAATTGCAGTGGAGGCACTGTCCCTAGGATGGGCTTTGGGAACTCCCTCAGGTGAGCACAAATACTTGTGTGTGCACATTCACACACCTGCAAACCCATAAAATGCACTCAGATACTTACACACAGGGAACAAATACATGCACAAGACTCGTGTGATGGGATGCATCACTTTGCCCACTCTAATGCAGTTTCAAGGCACTGCAGATCTTCTAGTGTCTTATGCAGATAAAAACCTTCATATCAACGCTAACATTCTGAAAGAAGGTAGGTGTATCTTCATAGAGCAGTTTGGGTTGGAAAGGACCTTAAAGATCACCCAGTTCCACCCCTGCCATGGGCAGGGACACTTTCCACTAGACCAGGTTGCTCCGATTCATGTCCAACCTGGCCTTGAATGCTTCTAGGGATGGGGCAGCCACAACCTCTCTGGGCAGCCCGTTCTAACCACTATTTCTGGAAGCCATAGTTTTTTATACGATTCTTGCTCAAGAAGAGTAAAATCCAGACTCTCACAAAATTAGCAAGTGCTTTGTCACTTCCCTCTGCTGAGTCAAGATTTTGTTCAGCAGTTTTCCAGGAACCCATGGTTCCTCAGATGGCGCCACAGAAATCACCACTTTGCCAGTCCTATTTGTCACACACACACCTCTTACACACATCAGTGCATGCAGCCTCCTGACTGTTGTGTATCCAGCACTGCAGGCAGAGGGCTGGATGCAGATGGAGCCTCGAAGACACTGTAACGTGGAGGTGCCTCATCTCCCTGTGCCTGCCAAAGGCAATTTAAACTACTGGTGGAAAAAGGTCCACCACAGCCTGCTCAGACCAGTGTGTTTTTTAAGTACCTCAACACAGTGACCAAAGTGATCCAGATTCCCTAGCCAGCACTTCATTTTTCAGGCTGTGTCCTGCCATGGGATGCAGATCAGCTCTGCACACTACAAACTGAACACACCAATGCGCTCCAACACACAGGCACGCCCACAGAGGGGTTCCTGGAAAATCTCTGCCTTTCCCAGCCACTCACACATGACAGGATCACTATGGCTTTTACTGCCCTACATGTTTTACTGCCCTGGCCAGATATTTAATCAGTCTGAATGGCATATTGGGTCTGTGTGTCCAGACAACTATCTGATATGTATATATTATGTCTTTCCCCATCACAGCTATCGAGATAGATCCACAGAGTCACCTGGAGACGTGCAGTCTACGTCTTCAAAAGTTTTGTTTGGCCACAACTCCCTCCCTGAACACTTGAGCTGGTGCACCGAGGTGGGGGAGTTTGGAAGTGACCAAGCCCCAAGGCTTCAAAAGAAACAAGCTTTCTTCTTAATCATCACTAAAAATCTGACAAGGATTCAGAACGGAGCAATCTGAAATGCTCAAATATGCTGAAGTCTATGACAAATAAAGCAGAGTTTAGCAAATTCATAGCACTCAGATTTTCAAGGAGTCAGGGTTGGCAAAGGTTAGGTTGGAGAAACAGGAAGAAAATCAATGGAAAAGGAGTGGGGGCAAGAACCTTGCTGGGAAGTGATGAGAAGAGGGGAAGGTGAAGATGAAAGGCCTGAAAAGGGGGAGAAAAGCAGCTGGTGCAAAGAGCTGAGAAGGGTGGGGCTGAGAGAATCCACTCAGAGTTGCAGGAAGGTCTCAATTTCAAAGGACTCCAGGAAATACTATTTCACCTCCTTTATTTCCTGCTGGATCTGCTGACTGTATCCCTTGCAGTTTTTCCCTGAAGGGCACAGCTTCCCTGAAGTGGAGGTGTCTCAACTGTACACTTGCACAGAACAAGATAACTTCAACTGGGCTGCTGTTGTTAGGATGACTTCGTAAGGTAATTCTTGGGTTTCACTGCTTTTCACCAACTCTTTTAACCCTTCCACCTATTGTTGCTACTTGGAGTGTAGTGTATATTTATATATACACTAAATAAAACTACTCCTGGAGAAATTGGTGCTTATTCCTTTTTTCAAATAACCCCCAGGAACATTCAGCCATCCCACAAGTGCCTCAGCTTCAACTACAAAGAACAAATGTTCAGTTCTGAAAGGGCTTTAGGATGGTAAGAGCTATTTTATCAACTGAGAAGGCCACTTATGGTATCTCCCAGACATCTGGCCCCAATCTGTCACTGCTTAATCCTACAATCTTAAACATTTTGTGGACATTTGATGCCTGGGATAACTGTAACAAACACTGCATGATCCTCAAAAGTCTGTAAATGTCAACAGAGCTTTTAAATAAGTTCATCAATAAAAATAATTATATTGCAATTACTACATTTGTCTTTACTGTGAATCATTCATGTGTTTCAGACACTGCTATGCTGCACACATCCGAGCACAGACACAAAACAATGCCACATGATTACAGGAAGAGCACGATGCATTACTGGATTTTATAACTACTGCTGCTTTCAGAATAGGGCTTCTACTAGGGAAAAATACCTTGTAGAAATTTATGGGACTAAATTAGTTCCCTACCACATGGAAATATATGTTATCTTTATTTTACAGTAAAATATGACTGCTGCAGTCTCATGCATTTAAAAGACATAGTTATGAAAACGCTGAACTATCTCACAGTGATCTAAACACATCACAATCTTCCTAACAAAACAATTTAATCTAATAACTGTAATTGCTTAAAATGTTTTTTCTTTGCTTCCAGATTATACTTTGAATGCACCTGAGAATGCTGCCATGCAGAAATAACAGTGTGTTCCCAAGAGGGTTTATATTATCAAATGTTTACCACTTTTATAAGCATATTTAATCACGGTCATGTCTAGAATATCTGTCAGTGGTACAGATCAGAAGAAATAAACTATAAACTAACCAGCTCAGACCATGGGGTGAAGCAATAACTGACATTTTCTTAGGAAATGAGTTATGACTGAAAAAGAGAAGCCTTCACAGTTGTAGTGCTAAATAGGTCCAGTGTGCCATTAGAGCAAGCTCATTAATATACACCTCTGCTCTCCACTGCAAGATCAGTTAAACAAGCTGCCTTTTATTTATAGACCTAAAAGGGAAAGAGTAGGTCATATTGGCTGCTGACATCTCAGACAGCCTACAGATGGAAAACCCAAAACATTTCATTCCAAAGCATTCCATGCTATCAATAGGAAATCTGATGTCTGGTCAAAACATCCCCAAGCCTTACGAACATTGTGAAATGTTCTTTCTTCCCAACTGATTACAAAATTGGGAAAATTTTATTGAAAAACATGTTATGAGAAAAAGGATCCTGTGAGGCTGAGCATCCCTTCTGGAGGGGAGGAAACAGTCAGACCACTCTTTAAATAGCATCACGGTTTCAGAGCACACTGAGGCCAATGTCGGGGCCTTGTGGGGCTCCAAACTGTAACTAAGGTCAGGAACTTAAACACTTGAGTTGTTCCACCCAACACCAGCACCTAAATATCTGTTTTGGTGCTTTGTCTTTTCTAGCTAACTCCTTATTAGATTAATGTTTAATTTGCTGTTGTAGCTACAATGTAAAGCCCTCATCCTGCAAACAGTTGAGCACGAGTAACATGACTCATTTATTAGACTCAACAGAACTAGTTGTGTATGTTAAAAGCAACCCATAGGAATGAGCTCTCCACATCCTAAAGAATCCCAATTCATTTAGCCAGATTCAAATTTACAATTTAAATTGTCAGAACCTGCTTTTTTCCCCTTTGTGGTAAGAATAAAATGGATGATACCTGTAACAGAAAAGGACCTGCCAATTTCTGGGTTTGGTTTTATTTTTAAAGCCTGAACAATTTATGTTTGCAAAGTGACACTTCCACATGCTATTTCATTTGAATCCCGGGGAAAATTGCTTGTACTTTTTATTATTTGTCTTTTAAAAAAGCATTTAGGGCTTTTGCCAGACTGTTGTACAGTTGCTGGTGTGTAAGAGAAGAAAAGGTAAAAAGGTTCAGAACAGGAAAAAGAAGAACTTAGAAAAGTAAGCCACAGTATAAATGCAACACATCCTTCACATTGTGGGAGTTTAGGGCAATTACAGCCAACCATTTGACATCAACACACAGTACACCGGTAGCCTGGGTTTTTTTGTGCTGTTAGACATGTTGTACACTTCCCAATTAACATGAAACTGGGAAATAGGAATACACTGAAAACCCTGGAGGAGGATTTGATCAGCACGCGCCACCGAATTAAACAAGACTTTATAAAGGCTGTCTCTTTAATTTCAATTCTATGGATTTTATGAGCCCCCAAGTCCATACTCCTGAACCCCTCTGGCAGTATCAGGAATTAGGGGTGCACAAGGAATGCAGACCTGGCCCACACAGGACATAACAACAGGCTTATTTAAGTCATGAGTCACCAGCTCTGATCCTACACACGAGGTGATTTCCACACACAGAGTTCTCTGACTGCAGAACCAACCACCTGCCTGCCAACATCCCCTGAATGGGGTGAACGTAGGTTGAAGCACTGAAATATTCAGAGATTTATTTCTTCTAGTGCCAGTCAGGCCCTTCAGGGAGCAAGCTGAGCTTTTCCATACGTTTTCCAGCAAAACACAAAATATCTGGGAAACTGTCAGAGCATCCTATCCTTTTCACAAGACCCCATTGCTACTATTAAAACCCTTTTTAGTAATCCTTCTTTAATCAAGCAGAAGGATAAACATTTGTCAAAACAGAGGTACTTGCATTTATTTGCTGCAACATATGAGAATGAACGAGGAAAGTCGGGGATATCTTATTATCAGCAGCATGACAGCCACAGATTTTGCCATAAGGTTTTGCTAAATATGTCATTTGGAAAGCAAACAATTTTCTGAAACCTCATTACAGTTGGACTGAATGCAGCATTATGGCTTGCAGGCAAAAATAACATTACATGAGGCAACATTTTAAGGAGCAAAATGCAAAATTCATAGGGTCATGTAATGAGCAAAGAAGACACCCCATGTCAGCCCCTTTAGTTCCTCAGATGTAACTGGGAAACTATTCTTTATTTGGGATTTTTTGAATAGCTTACAAGCTATTTGAAATTAAAGGACAACACACAATCCAAGATTTTCTGCTCTAATATCTGAAGCCAGATCTGCTTGTTTGGGGGACAAAATTAAGACTGAACAAAATCAATTAAAAACCCTCTCCAGCTGTGCCAGAAAAGAACCACAAATAAATTAAAAATGCTTCCCTCCAGTACTATTAGATTATTTAAACAAAAAATATAGTTTCCTACATGTACTTCAAAAATGTGTTCCTCTGGATCAGCAAGTCATTGCCTTTCTTCACTTTCCAAGGAAACATTTCCATTCCAGTTTGCATCTAACATCACCTATTTACACCTATTTCAGCTGAAACCTAAATGAAATTCTGTCCTACACCCCTGACTACATCTTTGTATTCTGGTCCCTATTTTAGCCACATTAATTTAAAAATTAATCTATAGTAGATATTGATTAGTTTATAAATTAATGAATAATAAAGAAAGAATGCAGCCTCAGAACAAAGGCAGAATACATTATGGTTGATGTGGACTAACCAGTTGGGGTAAAAAAAATAAAAATTAAAAAAAAAAGAGGAAAAAAAGAAGAAAAATATAAAGAGACAGCAACAGCAAGAAGGAAAAAAAAGTAATTACAAAAAGAAAAAACATCTACCTCAAAACTTATGGCTGATTAGCATAGCGTAGCATCTTAAAAGGCCAAAATACCACATGTGTGGCATGTTACAAAAGAAGATTAAAATAAAGGAAAAAATAATTCAGAGAACCATGAAGTCTCAAAACATCTGGAGTTTTATAGTAACAAGGAGGAAAAAATCAAAAACATAATTGAAAAAAGTCCACTGCGATATATTATTGTACAATGAAGCTTAATGGAATTGAAAGGAGGAGAGATGAAAAGGCAAAATAAGGGGGGGGAAGAAATAAAAGAAACAAGAAAAAGCATTTATATTTTAAAGATGTCACTGAGGGTTTTTATCCCAGTTATTAAAAATTACACACCCTGCTTCTGTGGGCTGTCCCTGTAATGTGCTGAGCGCTCTCTTTCAGCAGAGGACATTCATCCATGCTGGGGAGCTCAGCAACCCTTTTGTGCCCAGTGCAGGGCACTTTCCTGATTCTGGGAGAGACATCTGCACAGAGGATGGCAGAGAAGCTGCCTGCCCTGGTATACATTCTGAATCCAATGGGAGATTTGAAGAGGCAGGACAAACATGTAAATTAAAAATGGTTGCTAAAAACAATGCACACATTCAGGAATTAAGCAAACAATCTTTAGCTGTTCTACTGGCATCAGACACTAAAATCAACTGTAATTGAAATATTCTGAATCTATTCACTAACAAACATTTATATGGAAAAGCAAAATGAAAAACTTCCCTCTTTGTTTCATATTTTTCATGAACCAGTAAAGGACAAAAAAGATCCACACATAGTCCAGGCTGCCTTTTGTAACAGGCCAACAGCATGTCTAGGAACAGGATGGGTTTGCAACACACCACAGGCAGGGCATTCCGGGATAGGTCTGTGCTCTGTCTGTCCCCAGACACAGGAAGATTTGGGACCAGAGTGAGCCAAACCCTGTGTGTCACAAATACGGTGTCATCTGGCAACAGTGAGTGTCCATCCTAACTTCCCACTCATCCCCCTGACTACTAGCTTTTTTTAATCCTGGAAAACCCAGCTCCCAACTTTGTCAAGACCAATAAATAAATAAGTTTTACAGTCAGAGCTCGTCACATGTCATCACAGCTTACAGAGTGGCTCCTGTCCTTGGCAGATCAAACAGAGGAGGATCCTGTGGATGAAATCTGATCTACAGTTGGAAATCACTGTCTACAGCTGACTAAACTAGTCCCCCACATCCAAGTTCTCTCTTAGGAGATGAAAAATAGCACCAAGGTAACTCTCCACCCATCTGTGTGCGGGGTTTTTGTTGCAAATACAACTTTTTGTAGGTGGTTCAACACAAATCATTAGTTTTTCTCACTGAATGTGTTTCATGGAGCATGTAGCTTTATTGCTGGGGTTTTCTCCCATTTTAGATGGGGGGATTTTTTTTGTCTTAAGACCTACTGTCCTTCTCATACTCTACCTGTGCTCATTTCCACAAGCACATAATGGAGCTTTTATCTCCAGGTGTAACTTCTAAAGATCAGATCCCTGCAAATTGACAAGCTGCATGAAATTGTCAACACTGGATTAATCTTCACACTTGATAAGAAGATACATATTTTTCCAAGGTTCTTCTTGGCAAGGGAGTAGACAACTCAGTGGGATTTTCCATGCTCAGACAGGCTCCTGCTCTTTTCTGCCATGCTGGGCCAATCTGATTATCCGTAAGTGAAGACTGGGGTTCAACCTGTAATTCAAAGCTAAAATGATTATGCCTGACACTTCCTCATGTGTAAAGCTGAGCTCTGGCAAAGAGCCCCTCAAGAGCTGCTGGTGAACCACTGGGAAAGAGAGACTGTGATGTGGTGGGAGCTTGTTGTCACTGCAGGGTTGGTGACGTTATCCTGCTTTCCCTCGTGCCCTGGTTGTGGAGCAGAATCCCAAGGGACGTGGCTCCCTCCTTCACCCACAGACCCGCTCCAGGCACCGTATAACAGAATCCTACAGGGTGACTTGACACAGAGCTAGAGGGTAACAATATGGAGAGGGATAATCTCTTTCTGATAGAACACTCTCTCTCTTCCTACAAATAAGGAACTTTTATCCTCACTTTACCCCATGTCATTACTTTTAGCCTTGCAGTGTTTGCATTTCGTCTTGCTTGGCCACGTTCACTACATGAAGGAAAATCTGAGAGATTTATTCCTAGAAAAATGTTCCTAGAAAAAGACATCACCTGTTTTAAAGGAAGTTAGTTTTCTGGCCTTGCCTAAATCAAATCAGTGTCTAGGCTTGGTCAGGTACTGCACTGTCGGAAGGGCCGTGTTTCAGACACAGGGAACACAGTTCTGTTGCTGCCCTTTGTAAATGACTGCTGTGCTCCACCTGAGCTCTAGCAATGGTCCATATCTAAGCTCCTTCCCTCAGATAAATCCAGTACAATGGGATGCCCTCTGTTAGAGGCTGAGGTGCTCCTGTCACCTCACACTTCCATGCACCAAGTGCTTCAACAGGTACAGTGGCTGATGCACTCCACCCTGGGAAGTGATTATATTGGATGTTAAATCAAGATTTTGCTAACAAACACCCCCAAGTCTATTGCTGCTCTTCACCCATGGGGATTTACACCCCAGCACGCTGGACTGGTGTGGGTGGTTCTGCTCTCCACCAAACCCTGCTCTAGGTTTAAGTGCTGGAGCTCCTTCTAAAGCCTGTGGTGAAGACGAAGATGAGCTCTGCTGAAGAGCAGCCGGCGTGGCAGCAGTGCCAGGTCCCTCCATTCTCTACAGCACTGTGGGATCCTTTGGATAAAAGGCAGTATAGCAATGTTCTTTTCTGAATAGCACTTAATGTTTTCCCACAGTCTTATTGTTTACAGGGAGTTTAGCAAGTCGCTTCACTAATTTAAAATAGATTGTATCCCACATGGGTGGATAACAATAACACATATTGGTGAATCATATGGCTTTCAAATGATATATATGAAAAAGAAGTGCTACACATATTGTCTGAAATTTTACTGTGTGAAACCACAGCACTTAGCTCCCTACCAGCTGTGTCAACAATTCAGTGTAATAAACTAATACAATTGTAGAATAACAGCAAGGTTAGTTCTGAAAAAGCTAAGCTTGAAAAAGAGGTGCAAAAAGAAGATGTAAATGAATACAGATGAACATTATTTCAGGTGGGAATAACCTGCCTTGAAAATGATGTGACCTCCTGAAATTTAGATTCCATTGTATAGGTTGCAGTCTAAAAGCGTAAGGGGAAAAGGGATTATATGGATAAGAATGATTTTTAAAAGGGAAGAACAATAGGTTTAGGTATCTGAGGAATCTGGTGTATTACACTTAGACTGTACAACCACTGCAAATCACCCCACCTTTCTACAAATTACCTACGCTGGGACAGCTTTAAAATGAAAGAAGAATAAGAATCTTCCCTGGACTTTGTTCCAAGGTCCAGACCAGCCTCCCATCCACGCCGACTCCGCTTTACACACATGACGTAGTTCCAAGGACGCTGCCAAAGGACATTCCTGACATACTTGACCAACAGCAGCCCATGGACAGGAATGGCTGAATGAGCCAGGCTCAAACAACAAAGGTTTCGTATTGAGCTGTCTCACAAAATTTTTAATATGCTGCTAAATAAATATGAAAATAACTGAATAAAAGAAATTTTCTAAGATAATATTTTTGAGGGGAAACTGGAAAGGGAACTCAACGGAAATAGGTTTTAAATTGAAATGTTGAACTGCAGCCCAGAAATGACAAGAAAATTAAATCTCTTTTCTTCCTGAACCCCAATAAAAACAGTCTTAAACACTCTCGGTAGACCACAGTTTTGGAAGAAATGAAATTATGTTATTGTCATGCATGATTATCCAACATTTAGAAGGTACCTGCAAGATTTTCCTGAGAGTTATACCTCCATCCCAGAACCTAGCAGGAAACCACAATCACTTCTGTACCTTACGTGAAGGACTTTGAAATGAAAGTGCCTCAAAATCAAATATAAGCAGCTTTCAACATGTGCATTTAATCTGCCTAGGTTAAGAAACACCCTGTGGCCACCACACTAAAGAACTGAAAACGTAAATTGAAGAAATTATATCCATATGATTAAGTAAGATTCTTAAAGAGAAACATGTTGTTAAGTACTTCATTCAGAATAAAATGAAATGCAGTAAAATAGAAGCTATTTGGAATAAATCACTGACGCACATGCTTTCTATGCAAAATGGCAACGTTCAGCTCGGAGTGGACATCTGGAGCAAATTAGCATTATGTTGAGAATAATATAAAATTAAAACATTTCGTTTCAGCTTCTAAAATTAAATATAAAATCAGAGACCAATGTTGTGTTGGACAGCTCGCCTTGTGACTGATAGCAAGAGTTTATTTTGTTTTTCAAGTTGTTTATGCCTCCTATCACTGTTCTTGGAGCTCTGACACTCCCAGATCCCATCTCAGCAGAAAGCACCAGGCACAAGAGTTGTGTCCTGAAATGTGCTGCTGAGTCCTGTGCTAAGGGTTCAGAATGAGGAGTCTGAGGCAAGTGTGGGCCAGAGCAGATTGGGTAAATCAAGCAGAGATGACCCAAAACTACAGGCAGAACTCAGGCCACACCCCAACCAAACCTCCCCGGGTTTCATTTTTACATCTGCATGCTGAATCCACACCTTCTGGCTCTGGAGAGCATCGAGGGATGATGAGCTGAAGGTGCTGGGTGACTTCAAGCCCTTGTGCAGCCCCTCTTAAAATGTGCTGGGCTCTTTCCAGATGCTGGAGCTTCTTAGTTCATGTGAGCTCTGGTATGGCCAACCCATAGCCGCTCTCCCAGCTCCCACTGAGGTGAGGGAAAGAAGCCTCTGTTCCTGGTGGGACCTGCCCTATTTGCTTCCAGGACAGAGGCTATGCAGGAGGCTATTGCAAACCTATTTCCAAACCCAAAGAAAGCTTCTGTCTCCATTCCTGTATCTTCCATGTGTAAACTCCAAGCATTTAAGACAACGGGGCATTTGTACTCCTCTGACTAACTTGAGAGATTAACTGGGATAAAGGAGGTGTATAGGGCTGTTACTCCCTATAATCACTCTCCTCCATAACTGGGTCCTGTGTGCCACTTGAGGTTTAGAAATCCTTGGACTTGCTATGCCTGAATACCTGGCCTGTCCACTTTGGTTCTGAAGCAGGACGAAGGAATGCTTCTGCTTCCTTGGCGTGCCAGGCTTGGCATTTGTCAGGATCACAAACTTCAGGGGAAGAACACTGGAGAGAATGCTGGACACACACATCTTCAGGCAGTTTGCTAATGCACCGCTAGGTTTGAAATGTTCTCCTAGATGCTTGAAAAGAAATAATGTCAAACAAGCAACCAGAATATACTTTATACGGCATAAAAATGGGGTCCTTATAGTATGGCTTATCTCCTTTCTGATATAGCTGGGAACATGCCAACCTTGCCACCTGGTCCGGGACTTCCTTTAAGGTAGCCATGTCTTTCAACATGAAACCTAAATTGGATGTGCACGGACTTGCTCCTGCACTTTGCAATGTAAACACCTGCACATATGTTTTAAATAGTCTCACACCTCTATATGTAAAGTTTCAGACACCTGTGAATTGGCTTTAAATAGGCCCACTGGGTTTTGTGGGTGGAGAACAACTTCCAGGTGCAGAGGAATAAGGTTATTTCAAGGGCACAAGCAATGTACAGCCTCTGGTCTGAGTATGTACAATACTTCATTTCCAAACTTTGAGCAAGACTCTAAACACGTGTCCCCTCTGTCACTCATTAATCATCTACAAAACGTGGAAGTAAGTGCATTTGTGTCTCTCTGGCTTGTATTCGAGTCTCTCTGGCCCCAATTCTTTGGCCTTAATTCTCTAAAGCACCTTGAGATCTTTGCACTGAGCGAGCACTCCACAGGTAAGAACAGTCCCAGCCTGGCTCTTCACACAGCTGGACAGGAAAGGCTCATTTTCGTTGGTCTCAGGCCACACTGCTTTGTGATTCTTCTGGAGAGAACTTTCTTTCCATGACTCTACTTTCAAACACTAAGAAGATCTTGTTGCTTTTACCAATTCTACCGGCACCTTCACATCAGAACATGACATCTTATTTCTTATCCCAAAATTCTGGCCTGGTTTGGCCCATCATTTACTCATACAGAATTCTGATAAAGACTTCCATCACACTTTTTCAAATGATACTCTGTGTGAATACAGGCTGGGAATTCTGAATTAATCTACATTTCTTCTCTCATCACTCATAATTGGCAAAAAAAGAGTCAGTTTATTTTTCTGTGCAAGAGATGAGCTCTGCAGCAAACTTGCTTTGATTTCACGGTAATCTATGTGACCACAATGAGTTCTTTAAAAAGGAGAATGAACATTTTCATTTAATGAATGATTAGAACTTTCCAAAAAGCTACCATCACTTTTTTAAAAGCCGTGTCCTTTTCTCCTTTCTCAGAAGAATTCCAAAACATCCTCAACTTTCCATTGCAAATAAAAACACGTATTCCAATGGCAGTAAGGAAAGGTTCGTTGGGAGAAACAGTACCTTCTATTAGACCAGCTAATGCAGCTGAAAAGATAGAGAGGCTCTCAGCATGAAAACCCTTCTTTGGAGATGATCTTTAAGGTCCCTTCCAACTCAAATCATTCTATGATTCTGTGACAAAGAAGAGAATTACAGCCTCTGGGAGAACAAGGCCAAAGCCTGACTGGGTTGGAGGGCGGGGAAACACAGGGTGTGGGGAGATTGCAGGTAAGCAAATAGAGCAGTTTGGTTCTCAACAGGGTCAACTGCAATCACCATCTTGCTTTCACTGTGGGGTCATGAAGAAAAACAGAGCAGCACAGAAAAGCAAGACAAAAGAAGCAGAACAAACGCTGAGCAACCCGTGTGGCAGACTGTGCCCACTGAACAGAAAAGATTTTAAAATCAGAACCTGGGATGGTGACAAAAGAAATTATAAAGAGGGTACAGAATAATCCTTCTGCCTCTGAATCCTGTGTAGTACAATGAGTAACATGATACTGATTTTGATGCGTGAACCTAGTTCTGCTTAAGATCAACCAAGTCCGTGCACCTAAATACCCCGTGTCAGGCAGCACAAAACATACCCCATTTTTTTGTTACTTTGTTTGGTTCTCCATTGACATTCTCCACCATAACTAACACATGATTTTCCATCAAGACTTACCATGACAAAATCACAGCTCTTAAACATAAGAGTACAGCCCGCAGGCTCTAGTTAAAGCATGCCCTGGCACAGCAACAACGTGCAGGACATACTCAGCCACAAAGGATTACGCCAACGGATTACCACAGACACATTTGTGCACTCACCATTAAAAGCCACACGCAGCCATCTTTGGCAAACAATGTCAGTGACAATAGGAAATGACCCTCCATCAGGGCACAGAAAAGATCTGGCCAACAGAGGAGACCCTCTGGGTAAAATCTTCTTCTCCCCTAGGCTGGCCTTCCTTGCACGTCAGTTGAATCCACACACTGCAAGGCAATTAATCAGATCACTGGGTTCAGGCCTTAATTAAGCTTGCAAACATTTCTTAGAGTCCTCTCCCCCTGCATCAATATCAGTTTTCTCACCATATAAAACATTCTTGGCATCGGACAGAAAAAAGGAAGGGAAAAGTATGTTCCTGCAGTCATGGCTGAAAGGGTATTTTCCCACAGCAGCATCTGTGAGGAGTATTTTGTATTATCTCTAGTTGCCTCAGAGACACTGTGCCAACCTGATGGGCCAGTCCTGACCTCAGCTGTGACCTCAAACTGAGCCACAAAAATGCACCTGGGCATTACAGGCTCTTCACCTGGCCTGCTATGACACTGTCCTGCCCTCTGCTCTCTTCACAGCATTGCTGCATCCATCTGATCCATCCTGGCAATTTGGATCCTATCTTTCTTTCCTTTCTTTGGATCCTATCTTTCATTCAATGGCATGGTCCCACAGCATTTAAAAAATTGACCAGAGTGCACAGAACAAGTCTTTGGTAGAGAGACTCGCCTCTCCAGAGAAGAAAAAAACCCAAAAACCACTCCAGGGGAAAATGAGAACTTTCTTCACAGTGTAATGGAACAGCTCAAAGCCAGTGTGCTGTTGGGCTTAATAGCAGGAAGAAATTATTTTGCTTTTACCAAAAGCATGTGATTATTGTGTCCATTTTCACGTTGTTCTGAAAAGTTAAGTTTGTTTTTTAGCAAAACAAGTTCTGTGAATCTCTTCTTGTTCAAACAGTCAAGTTACTCAGCTCTCCCACCTCCAACAGACAGGAATGAATTGGGTGCTAACTCACAGGACTGGCCTTTTCTCTTCTGCCTGTAAACCCACTGAAAAACAGCCCAGTATATAAAAAATGCCACGTCCACTGGTCCACACACAGTGTACTTAAAGCCACACACTCACCAGTTCACCTGGGATTTTCTGCCTTTCTCCCCTTAAGTTGTGGTGTTGGACTACAAGTAAAAAGTTGACACAGCTGTCCCAGATACAAACCCACTGGCACTTCATCTGATACCTTAAAGTGACAAGAAACAAACAAAACCCAAACATTTTAATGCCAAACATAACAGTCCAGCTCCAAACGCATGCTAACTGATGTCAGGACAGAGGAGATCTGGAGGCAGGGACCACAGTAAATAAATCCTTGATTTTTTTTGCTGCTTTTAATGCCAGTTGAAAAGTTGTGAAAAACTGGGGAATTCTAAACTCCAGGCACAGCATAACGCTGGCCAAATTTCATGCCCTTTCAGAGCTGGGTAGGTGATTTAGCATGTAAGTGGCAATATAACAACGGTGAGGATAAACAGGATAAAAACATGTAATGCTGCATAGAAACGAGAAGCCATTATGACCCACTTCTTTACTGCTGGCCACTGTTCAATAACTGGCAATTTAGCCACGAAGGAGCCTATTGCCATGGATCTGTGATCTGTCAGGAACAGTTCTCAGCTGAAACACACAGTTACTGCTATTCTTTGATCTGCTTTTGTGTATGGGACTTTATACTCTGATTGTGTGCACAGGAATCCTAACTGGAAAACTGTGTGCTTTTGAACGCCCTGTGATGTAGTTTATAAACAAACTGGTTTTATAAACAAACTGGTTTATAATATTAACTGGGTTTTTATTTTACTTTAATCCTTCAAATTGACACTACCAGCATGCAACATACGTGACACACATTTCATCTGATATCAACATTTCCTCCCCCAAAAAACCCCTAAACTCTAAGTAATTTTAATGTCTTTCTACTAGAATTTTCAGGTGATAGAACCTCAAAAAAATCCCTTTGAATTTAGACCAAAATTTGGACAATGATTTTATCATTATTAAAAATAATCAGGTTTTTTAAAAATGTCCTTATTACAGTTCCTCATATGTTCACTTTACCACACAAGCTCATTTGAGAAATAAACTGAACTGGTTGTAGAGAGTACAAGCAATTCTTCAATCAAATCCTCTTCCAGATTAACCTAAAACCACACCACACTTCTTTTTTAGTATCTTTGAGTGGGCTTAAGAAAATCTAAGCTTTTCTTTTTGGAAAAAAAAGAATTGTCTTGTTCACGTTTTCCAAATTATCTTTGTGGACCTAAAAGCTCAAAACCAAAAATTTGTTTTGTTTTGCTTTTAATGAAAATGTAGATTCTGGCAATCATATCTGTGCCAAAGGATCTGGGCACAGGAATTTGGTTTGTTGTATGAATACCTCTTAAGTGCCTGTCTCTGGTTTATTTACCTCACTTCCCTCTGACCTAGCAGTTCCTATTTCAACACATGTATTTAATGGATTTATGTGCAAAAGAGAGAAAGAGAGATGTACATATTTTTGAATCCAGCCCAGTATGAAGCAATCATTTTCAATTAGCGTGTTCTTAGATGAATACAATAAGCCAGTGTTTTTCATTTCCAATTTGTTTTGTTCTGTGCAAAAGAAATTAAAGAGATAAAGGACATACAAAAGACTGGTCCCAGATGCAGCGGTAAAACAAGATTTATCAATTAGTATGTCAGAACTATCAGGCTGGCCACCATTCCTGGGGCTTCAGATTCCTGTCTTTTAGTTGTACCAAGCTTTCTGCTTTTAATTAAATATTGAACATCAGGCTGGTTATTTGAGATAGCATCGAAATAGCAGTTGCACCCCAACACTGTTTTACAATCACCACATTCAATGGACAGTGATTTATGTTGACCATCACGATTAAAGAACAAGAAGATGTACTAATAAAGGCCTATTTCTGTTTCACTTTTAGAGGGAGGAACTTTGGGGTACTAAGTACACACTACTGCGTGTTTTCAAAGAATGCTGTTCTTACTTCAGCAATGAGCAAAGCCATCCTATCACTGCCCTCTCTGCCATGTCCCCCAGTCACGCTCAGCACTGGTGCTGAATGTACAGTTTTCTCTTAGAGCAAATGTAACTTGGGTGGGCTGCACTGAAAAAAATCTCTCTGTCAAATATACAAAGTATGACCAAAATCCACTGTAGGTGTATTCAGCAGGTGCCATCTAACCTAATCTCAGGGCCCAGTGTCACAAAGCAGGCATTTTGCTACCACCGCTGACTTAAGAAATCCCTGCCACTGTTTTTTGCCCTTTTTTGCTCACTCCTCCTTTGTTTTGCATGCCTTCACTTCAGCCACAAGTGCTTGCAGAGCCATGCTGTGCACCAGACCAGTGACTTTACCAGAGTCCAAAAACTGAGAACATCAATTTTAATCAGGGTCTGTTCAGTTCTAGCTGTGGATCCTGTCAGACAAATAACAGAAGAAAGGGACAGCAACATTTAAACCCCAATGCATGAATGAATAGTCAGGGGGAAATTTTTTAAACCATGTTTGCTGCTGAAAGCCAGCACACTGTGAAACTGTGTTTGGAGTAGCAATGGACCAGCGCAGCCAAGGTTGCAGGGTGCTAATAGACAGCATAGGGAATCACTTCCCAATCTCTAAAGTAAACACCAATTATACAGTAAAACTGCAGCCTGCTTAATGCTCTTATCCTTGCTTAGCTCTATATGATCTCCCTCCTCATCCCCTAAACTGCCACAAGTCTCCATGCCCTCCAGTGTTCCACAGACAGGCAGCTTGACCTGTGCCTTGGTGAATCTCAGACTTGTTAAAATAAAAGACTCGATATAAATATAAGTGATTATTACTATTTCCATTCATTTTCAAAAGCTTACATTTTCTCAGGTACACAGACATTAGGCTTCACATAGTCTAGTAGCTGTAGATGAGAAAAGACTGCCAAAATTTTAGAAAAATATGTCCTGATCATATTTATCATTGCATACAGTAACACAGAGGGAGAGAAAGCATCTGATTATCCAGACATAAATCTTTGCAGATAAATAGCATTCTGTGTGGCCCTAGTATTTGCTGACAAAATCTTTTGGTGCTTTCTTCTCAGCACCACCTAAAGAGCAAAGCCAAGAAGAAAAAAAATTTAAAGAGGGCCCTAATTCATACTCTGAAAACCAGAGAAAAAGTGCTCAGCAAAGCAAAGCCATCCAACCTCTGCCCTTGCCGGGCAACGGCCCCTAACACTGCACTCAGCACCAGTGTAGAATGTCCTTTTCTGTTGGAGAAAATATAAATTAGATGAACTGCAATGAACTAAAGTCAGCTGTACCTGTCAGGTACACAAAGGCTGAGCTTTGCCCATGAAAACGAACCCCAGCACCTCACCATAATTTCTCAAACCTGTGCCTATACTGACCAGGCTGTTTTAAGCAGCTGCTTTATATGTGCAGCACAATGTCCACACATTTCCCACCCGATGCCCATCCCAGGTATGAAGAGGCCAGGACATTCCTGCTCACGCTGCAGGAAGTACTGAAAGAAAGCCAGCCCTGTGCACATCTGCAGCTGCTGCCTTCTTTCCCCTGTTGCACTAGGTGGGGAGGAGATGAGAGGTTGGCAAAGGTAACTTCTAACATGTCCCTTGACTGTGGGAACGGACCTTCTCAGCTTGTCAGCGATGCTGAGGGTGGTAAAGGCCGAGAGAATGCAGGCAGACAATACCCAGTGGCTTTTGCCAGCTCCTGTGGGACAGCTGAGGCTCTGCTGGAGTCTCTGTGAGCCGTCCACTTACATTAACATCTCAGTCCACTTACTTTAACTCTTGCTTCCATGACTTCCAGAAGCTTGTGCTTACCTGAACTGGATATTCCAGAAGAGAACAGACAAGTTGTCAGTTGGTAACTGTAGCTCCAGGTTAACCGAGCTTCATGTTGGCAAGTTTGGTGTTGAACAGCTGAGACTCACAGGTAAATCTGCAGTGAAGTCCTCCTGTGGCTACATAGAGGTCAAAACTGCCAAGTTAACTTCACATCCCTGTCCTCTCTTGTGTTATCTTAAAAGAGTGAACTAGGGATAGATAATTGGCACCAGAATTTCTCACGTCTTCAATCTCAAAGGTGTAAGTTTAGCCACTGGGCAATCTCAACTCTGTGTAAGCAGAACTGTGTGCCATTTAATTTCTTTGATTGTAAAACAATAATTTCTCATCACTCTCATTCACTCTACACTCTACACTCCCTCAACCCCTGGGCAATGACAGCCCCAGCCACACAATACACATTCTCTGTCTCTTTTCTCTGCTTTTCTCTGCCTCTCCAGTGCTGCCTGACCCTCACTCTTGGAGCAGATCCCTACCTAAGAGACCCAAGGAGCTGGGAGACAGCACAGGAATGGCACAGATGTGGTGTGATTTTTCATTTCACCTCCCACGGTGCTGAGTTGTACCAACTTCCATGTTCTCCCAGTGCATCAGTGCCAAGGGCTCAGTCCATATAATCTCTCTGCAGTAGCACCCCCTGAGTGGAAGAAACAGCAAATGCACAGATCATTCCCCAACACATCTACAGAGACAACTCCATCTGTACTTTATTACCTTTCAAGAAAAGTCTCTCTAATGTTTGCTAAGCACATTAGGATGGTGAATCCTTACACACACACAATCTGCAGAGTGAATCTGATCCCAAACAGCGGAGGACAGTTGCAGGGGATGCCAGAAGACTGTCAGAACTCTGCCAAGAGAAACAGATATGGCAGCACAGTAATTTGTCCACTTGATTTGCTGAAGTACTGTGACCACACACAGTCTGAAAATTCCTTTGCTTGGTCTTTCTGGTCTGTACCTAAATAGCCAAACTTTTCCTATTAAAAGTATTCAAAGTTGTATCCTGAAGACTGCAACAGCAGTCCTCAATTAGCCATGACAAATCTCAAAGGGTGAGATCAGTCCGGGTGGGAGGTACAAGAAGTACAGTTTTAAGCTTCATGACAATACGAATACCCTGTGATAGCAAAAGCACCTTTTCGATTGTAAAATTAATTTTTCTGGGTGCAAGGAGGAAGAGTTAGATCTGACAACTTGCTACAGCACTTCAATTTTGTGACATTCCACACAAAAAAATTCTAGTCTGAAACAGAACTTATCCAGCAAGCCCAAGCCCAGCATCTCCACTACAACAGGTAAAGATGCAACCAGCTTTTCAACAAGTCCAGTGAAACACCCAGGAGGTCCCAGCTGTTGAATTCATACAATGCCAATCTTCCCTCCTCCCATGTTACCATGGTATGGATGCAAGATATTACAGAAACGTTTTCTCTAAATATGTTTTCAGAAGTGTATTTTGTCAAGAAAGATACTGCTTCACATTGGCTTAGATACTGAAAAACAAATCAACCAGCCCAAAACACTTAAGGGTTTGCTTAGATCCAACAGCTCTGTTCACACGGGGCAGGAAAGTTTTCTCCTGTGTGCAAAACATCAACTTGCTCAGGGCCAAGTTCTCAAACATTAGCAAGGATCATCTGCAAACTCTGACACATATTGAGTATATTTTTAAGTAAAGCTGGTTAAAAAATCTGAATTGGTTTACTCAGAACAAATACAGGTATTCTATGTGGCACTTTCACTATAAAACTAGAATTCAGAAGTTCAGTGCATGTAATTCCCACCTGCAGACTTACACACAGATAGGAGTGTGTGATAGAGCTTGTACTGAGATACTTTTCTGTTTCTGAGTGATTTGCTTTGCAAATTTCAGCATTTCTTCCATGGCATCTGGAAGGCTGGGTTAAGAACTGTGCAAGGGCTGTCAGCCTGTGAGCAGAAGGGTGACAGGGAAGGGTGGGATGTTGGCAGGTGGGCAGGGGCTGGAGAACTGATCCCAGTTAGTGCTCACAGATACCCAAACACCACGATCATGACCTGCAAAGCCTGAACTCCGCATTGTAGCACTAAAGCTGAACAGAATAAACTCTATATCCATGACTGGGATTGCAAATCAGAAGCTTTAATATAGCAATGGCTTAAGGTGCAACTGCAAAATCGCTTTCATTCCTCCCTGTGTTCTCCAGAAGACAAAGGCAGTGCTGGAAAATCCGGCCCACAAGATCTCTGGTGTCTTTTGCAAGAGCAGATGGATTAAATTGAATGGCCTGGCCCAAATCACAATCAGCCCTGCTTATACAGGTTCCACATTAACTGCTTCCCTTTATCCTGCCTGATATCTCTCAGCTGTGTTTCTGTATCTAGAAAGCTGGAAAGCTTCACTGGGATTATTCAGGCTGAAAGACACTATACGCTGTAGGCATAATTCCTCAATATGCACAGTAGCCACTATTTAAACACGAATTTCTCAACTACTTTTAATTCCTTGTAATACTCAAAGGCACCAGTAGATGTTTAAAGCTGTTTGGGGGTTGGAGAGTCTTAAAAAAGGGGAAAAAAGTTTCTGAAACAATTAGATTTCTATTTCACTCGTCACTCTTTTGCAATCTGAAAACAGGCCTGTCAATAAACCAAATGCAGTTTCAATAAGAAAAGCAGTATGCTCTCAGGCTGGAACCCTGTGTGCCAAATTATAGCTTGCAGTAAATTTTTATGAGCAAGTTATAAACCCCTGAAAAATGGAGCTTACAGCAGAAACACTGGAAGAGCCATCACTGCAGCAGCTCTAACACAGGCTGTTTACTCTTGCCTGGTGAAATCCATTTTCAGAGCAAAGCTCTGTGAAGAAAAGTGAAGGTTCAGAAGTGAAAGAGAAGTCTAGAAAGAAGAAAATCATAAGAGTATAACCAAATAACAGGTCAAGTGTTCATTATGTGGTTAAACTGGCCATTCCATGGACTCGTTAATATAAAAGCTATAATGGGAATACACTAACTTTGCCCAATAGGATTTTCACCTGAGGTGAATGGAGAACCTTGTCATTGTGGATTTTCTCTGAAAACCAGGAAAGGGTTCCTAGCCACAGACCACAAATAATGCAATTACTTCATCTGGATAATCCCTACTTACATGGCATGTCTGAAATCACACCTCTGAACTGATCAAAATCAACGATGGGCAGAAGGGCAACAACACAGGCTGATGAGGAGAAAATGTACAGGTTTAAAGGCAGCTGGAACTCACGTGATTCACAAGTACAGTGAGGTTTATTAGTTGATGTATTGACACAGAGATGGGTGGAAAATACGTCAGACAAAGCAATGTACTATTAACCTAGACACCTTCAAAGTCTGGAAAAAAACTATTTAATGGGAAAAAAAGAAGCACTGGTCACATAAATAATTCTCCCCAGTGACATCCTGCATTTGTTGTGAGAACTGAGATTTTTAGTTTTTGGAGTGGTGTGCTTTATCTTTTCCATCTCTGCTTAAAATGTCATTTTCCCAAATCTGAAAATGTTTACACATTTTAGATTTTTCTAAATGTTTGTAAAAGGATTTCCACAAACTTTTAGGTATTTTGTTCTGTTTTCCTTTCCCATTTTCCTCTTCCATATTTATCTTCTTATGATCTGCTCCTCCTCCTTCTTTTTTCATTACTGAAAAGGGACTGAGGGGAGACAACATGAAAAAAGCTGTATTTTGCATTGGGTATTAAGGGCATGTTTTAGTCAGGAAATGCTGAAGTTTTTAATGAAGGATAAGTTGACTCTTTTGCCAACTCCATTCTGTGACCTCCTTTTTGCAGAACAGAGATTTCTATAACAGTGCCTTGTTCTCATCAGGTTCAACAGCAAGTTGGGAGCATCTTCCACAACCACTTCTTACTTTTCCAATTACATCGCCACAATGAGCTGGTTTTATTCCCTCATATAGCAAGGAATATTTAGCTTAAGTGAAAACCAAACACAATTAATGGATTAATAACAACTGTCATGACTGTACTTGCAAACCTGTTTGACAAAAGCACAGTCACTGTCATGAAAAACTCCCTCTTCCCAGACTTCTGTGGTCTCTCTCCCAACACACACAGTGACAGTTGTGCAGCCTGTGAGAGCACTCCCGATTTTCTCATTGTCTCAGAACATCCTCCATGATTTAATTACAGATTTTGGCTCTGCTTTGATTTCAGTTTATACTAATGATATTTGATTGACAGTAACTTAAGAAAAATCACAAACTTATGTTAAATTACTAGATTATTTATGTATTTTCTGCTGTACTGGTAACAATGACTTCAGTGAAACATATGGAACAAATAATGAGATATTTAGAAATCAGGAGTTTATAAGAAACTGGAAACAATTTGATATAAACCGTTTAAAAACTATATTGTGCTTCATTAAAAAAGATATATATTTACCTAGTCTGTCTGGTATTACAGGAAACAAATAAGAGAGAGGTACTTGCAACTGTAATTGAAGTGACAACATATTTCATGGTAGCTGGAGATTTCAACTATCTCTGAAGACTGGATTCACTTTAAAACTACACAGTCCCCCCACATCACTGTCTAACTTCAAAACACACCTAACATTGAGAAGAGTTGGCAATATATTCCTCAAGCCAGAAAAGTACTTTACAGTATTAAGGCACAGTTGATTCTGATTATCCTGTTGTTAACTGTCACCCTTCAGGCACAGCTGAACAGCTCCAGGCCATCATTCCTCTGGGGAGTGAGGGAATATGGAGCTTCCACAGGAATATGGAGTTTCCACAGGAATACAGAGCTTCCTCGTGCCTGGATCAGGTTGATCCAGATTAGTGCTCACAGTGCTGCCGAGGCAGTTCTGGTGCAGGTAAGGATGTGACGTGTCTCTACTCTCACCCTCTTTGGTGATCTTGGCATTTGTTGTACCAGCACAGAGCTTCCCACAAATGCTGAGACTGTCCACAAAACAAATCATCTCAACCTCCTCAACAATGTCCTGTCCCCGGGGTCCCAAAACCAAAGAGATCACCAAGCACACGCTAATAGCAAACATGGTACAAAGCCAAAGGCAATTAAAGAGAGCCCTGAAGTGGTGTGGCAGAGCAGTGATTAACACACTGCCGGCCACCAATTAAGGTGAAGTAATAATATGTTGGCAAGTCACATAATTAATAACTAGCTTGTTATAAATACAAAGTATTAAAAGGCAGTTTATGTGCACTGTCATTTTTAATCACCAGATTTATGAACAATTATAAATAACGATGCCTCACAACACTATGAAGCAACAAGAGAGCCGTGGTACAGGCAAAGCAAATACAGCCCATTGTTACTCCTGGCTCCTACAGATGTCCATAGCTCCTACAAACTGGGTTTCCTCAAGTGCCATCTCCTACTCACGCTGCAATCCAACTGCAAAACGCACCTCAAATTGGTTTTCCACACCAGAGCAGTTTCTGTGCCACTTAAAACCTCACCAGCAAAGCTGGTCTAGAACTAGTGACTGTAATTCTCTGGTCCCTTTACCAGCCAGTAGGCAAATCCCTCCACTTTTTTCTTAAATCTGACTTTTATTTATAACAGTTCTTCTTTTAGAAAGGCTGGGAGGAACAGTATTTACAGAAAGGCTTCTTACCATGTGTTCTCGTGAGAAGATCAATCTTGCTCCTGGGTAGCTGGTAGGAAATAATTGATATCGCTCCACAAACTACTCAATAATATGGAAAAACTAAATTGCAAATAAACAGCCTTGGAGTGGGGTTGCAATGCATAGCTCAAGATGCCAACCTGCATTTGTGCCTCCAGCACCATTTCCAGCCCCACCTGTACCCCAGTACTGTGTGCTGGCCCTACAGACTCCGTGTCCTGCCCTGCCGAGTCTGACCAGAAATAAACGCAGTGTTTATGACATGGGCCTAGTTCCTGGCTCTGTGAATACCAGGTACATTCCACTGTAATTATTCCTAATTGCTGTGACCTAATGTGTAAATATCTGCAGTGCACGAATATAAAAGTGCTTCCATACTGTTTGTATGGACACGTTCCCAGCTGTAGGAGCCTCTGCCGTTTCTCCAGGCACAGGACACGGAGTGTGGCTCCTCAGCTGACCTAAGTCCTTGGAAGTGAGGGGCTGTTTTGTGCTGTTGAGGTTTCCCACAGATAATTGAGTGGGAACCAGTGCAGTTCTGATGCCCCAAATTGCACACACCATCTTCCATAAATCTTGCTTTTATTCATTTGTCATTGTTTTCCACAGCTGTTGGACATCTATCATTGTGCAGCCTGGACCCCCACTTACCCTAAATCTGCCTTAGCCCTGTCCCGACTGCTACTCTGGAACTTAATATTCTGTCTCTCCTCCATCCTGCTTGCGCTGTTCTGATTCCAGGATATTGGAGAACTTATTTTGGCACAATGAGGCCAGCTGACAGTAGAGCAGACATGACCCAATGTGTTCTTCCCAATTTAGTCCCTTTTCTTGGTAAAGCCAAACCTGCAGAGAGAGTCAGAGACAAATTCCAGGGTGGTCAGGGAGGGGGCTGAGCAGTGGGTGGCACTGGGAACAACCAAGGCTTTGGCTGCCAATTCCAGAAATTTCACAGAATGGTTCTGGAGTCAGCCTTCCAAGGACCTAAAAAACCAGACAAATGTTAAGGTTACCCTGAAATGCTACAATCAAGTTTTCCATGTCCATCATCCCTACACCTCAGGTGGGTGTGCCAGGGTAGTCTGGCAGCAGGAATCCCTGTCTGCACAGGTCGGATTTACTGACTGCACTGGCTGCCATCAGCCATCCAGCCCTCCTGACGCTGGAATGATTCTCAGCCTCTTCCACTTGGACCAGTAAATTGGAGCAGCTGAGACACTGTATGCAGGCACAGTGCTGTAACTCACTACCAACTCCCCTGAGGCATCTTGGGCCATAATTTATACAGCTTTGAGTGATTTTATATTATATAGAACTGAGAGCGCGAATGAAAACCAAACCAAATGAAACAAAGCAAATGCAGACAATGAATAGCCTGAGAAATTAAAATAGCCTCGAAACTTGAAGAACCCAAACTGTCCCCCTAAATGAGTCACACTAAAGATGATGCCTCATTTACTGTTAGAAGAATTGTAAAAATAAGGGCAGACCTAAAGAAAGAGCAAACTCTCAGGAGATTCATAGGTTACATAGTTTTTCTGTTGATTCTAATCTCTTAATCCATATTACACTGTAAAGCCATGTAGTTGCCCTAAGGGAGGGCCTTTCACTCTGGTGGTGACAGGGCAGCCTTTTCTTCCTTCCTTTCTTTGGGGATAGGGAAGGTACCATATAGGGATTGGCACTGTCACCACCTAATAATCCACTTTTTCTTTTCCATCCTCCAGGAATAGAAACTTCTTCCCCAAGATCTGACAGAGAGAATGTCCCATTTGTACCTGGCTCTGCTAAGTGGTTGGGGAAGAGGAGGATGAGACAGGACAGGTCACCAGGTAACTGAGGATGACAACAGCCTGAGTCATCCTCATTGAATCCTCTCCTTCTCCACCCTCATCATACAGAGCTTACAAGGTTTGGCAAAGCTGAAATAATTTTTAATGAACAGTAACAGAAAACCTGAATTAGTCTAATAATGCAAGATTATACACATACAGTCATACTTCTCACAGAGAATACAATGCACACACTCTCCTCTCAGTCTCTGTCCATTTTCCCCAGCATTTTTTTGCAAGTTGAATGGGAGTTTCCTTCTGGGACTAGCAGTCCTCAGCAAACTCTGAGTAATAAATAATAATAATAAATAAATTGCAAAAGCCCTGGAGCAGCCTGCTTAGTCATCTCATTAAGTGTTACCAACACTTTCACAGTGTTGGACAGGCCTTAGTCATTCCCCCATTCCTGTAAAAGACACGGTTTCCTCACCAATAACCCTCTGCAAAAGGCCCAGAATGTCACGGCTGGAAAGGGATTGATCCTCTCTGCCCTCTCCCACTGGCCCGACAGTACTTAAAGGTTGTTCTGCACTTTGGAAGCCTGTTCTCTTACTGTTGATTTTAACTATATGACAACATTTAATCATTTCTGATTATCGGTCTGCTCCTGCACCAGCAAAAATAACTGCAGCTCTGTCTTTGGCTACAAGAAAAGCAAGAGTTAGATGCTGGATATGAGCTGGTGAGGCACTGCAATTCATTTTTATACGGATTTGCTTTAAAAATGAGCAAAAGCTTTTCTCATTTTATACAAGACAAAGGGCATATCATAATGACAAGGTACAAAAGAAAGCAAATAGTAATCCTGAAGGGTTTAAATTTCCAGGTGCTTTGAAGAGAAGTTTCTAAACTGTTACTTGAATTTTAGAGATTGGGTCACACGATCATACTGTATCAGACCAGAAGTGTTAATCAGAATGACCACTAACAGCCTATCACAATGGTAGCAAGTACATAAATATTATTTGACATACTTTTTCAATAATCTTATACGTGCTTTTTAACAAGCCTCCATAACACAGAGAACATATGAGCCCTGCTAGTATATACTGTACAGCAAGGTAGTTAAGAATATATTGCGTTTATAAACTATGCACAACTTTATGAGTCTCCAGCTATAATTTCATCATAGCACAGTAATTGGAAAGTCTGCATAATTCTGGAAGGATATGTGTTTTAGTTAAAAGAACACTATTATTGCTAATTGGATACCAAGCTTACATTGTAAATCAGAGCAAAGTATGGGCTCCTAATTACAAACTTTTTTGAAACAAGCACTGTATGTCTTTACATTATTTTTGGCTAACAAGTGACTTAAATAATCTTAGTGTTACAAAGTCTATAAATCTTTTCTTTAGCTGTGGCTGATGATATGTTACAGGATAAGAATGTGTGTTCCCAAGGTAAATATCAGGCTTGGCAGCCTCATCTCCTACAGTGAATCAAGGTAAAGAGGTATGTAAGTGACTGGCACTGGCACAGCCCCAAGCAGAAAAGGTAAAAAGTAGAAAGCTGGTATTAACTTATGTAGCATGTTGCAGCTTAACACATTTTAAACAGGCTGGGATCACTCTTTGGCATCTGGAGCTAAAAACTTACAGCCGTGTTCTTATGTGGAATGAACTTGTGTATTAGAGTTTTACAACACCAGCAACAAGCTTTTATGAAGTTGTTAAGGTCCTGAATCCAGAGCTGTTATGCAAAGCTATTTTTCCCAAACAGCTTTTCCCCCATATGCCTTGATCCACTCTCACCACACCTGTGGCAGCAGAGACGGCACTGACCACTGAGCAGGGAGTGGGTGACAAACACCAGTGGAAATCAGTACTGGACACAACACTCCAGGAATTCTGCTGGGTTGATGGGAAGTGCCCAAAGCCTCAGCTTCCTATGAGAATCCATGGGAATGGAGAACACTGCACGGAAGTTATGATCCGCATGGGATCTGCCGGCAGAGCATGCAGGGGGCAGGGCCTATACCCCAGCTAAGGCACAGAGAAGGTGGTTCACTATTTGGGTGAGGATGTAACACTGATTGTTCCCCACAGCCTTAAAGATGTGCTGCTTTTATCAGTGATGGACAGAGTAAAAAGTCTTGTGCACTAAAAGGCATGGAAAGGAAGCAATTCAAAAAACAGGGCCTCCTGGAACACATAATATGGCCCAGGAAGATCAAGAATTCCAACTCTGACATCTATCTCCCAATTTCTTCCCAGTGAAAAGAAAATTCATGGCTATTTTTAAAGTCTGTCGTGAAGACAATAATGTACTACAAATCTCTGGAAATCATTTTGATTTTTCCTTTTGATTTTCTACCTATTTATTAAAGAAAAATGTAGTGTAGACTTATGCATAGTGATGCTGTTCAAATGTCAGCCTGCACAGCGTCAAGACAGAGGCCATGTGTTCCAGATTTAAAAGCTGTATTCACTTTGTGATACACCATGCAGCAAAGACTCGCTGTCAGACAAGCCTTCTAATCTGTTCAGCATGTTTCCACCTCTTCTTCTTCAGGGAATGGTGGTGGTGCATTTCACCAGGTTACCCAGTAATGCCGGTGTCTTTACAGCCAGCTGGAGCAGAAGAGGTCTGCAATAGTCTTGGATAGTCTATGGATCCCATCTAGGCTGAAAAAGTCCCCAAGGTCTTGAAGTTCAGCAGCTCTACAGGGTATATGTATTTAACCTTTCATCCTGGCCAGGTTATTAAAGTGAGTTCACTGAACTTGATTCCAGAAGAAAAAACAGAAGCAGCATGCTTGCACTGTTACAGATGAATAAGTACGGCTAAGTCCTGTTTTATGACCACCGTAATTCCTTTTCCATAAATTCCCTAACCTCAAATCACAACTGTGAATGCCTCTGACAAACAAGACTTGTCTGCATGGGAGCAGAACACTGCAGGGTCCACTTGGCTTGTGCCTATTTGTTGATGCAGGACCCGAAAATTATTTCCGTCACAAGTTCAACTACAATCTTCTCCATCCAGGGTTAAGCCAGGCTCAGTCTTGCAGTGTAGATGACTCAAAATGTGTGATTAAAAACACAGTGCTGCAGGCACACTGGCCATGGAAGCTTGTAGCCTTCTTGCCACCACCGAACCACAGCACAGCTTTATCCAAATCCTATATATCCGGGATGATCAGAGATGAACAACAAACAAAAATCAAACTGCACTGCCAGGCAGAGAGACTCTGTGTTGATTTAATCCCCTTGTTCAGGTTTAAGCCTTTAATATGTAAAATCAGTCTTTTAGGATCCTCCCAATGATACCTGAGGATAGCATGACAATACAAATGGCTTAAGTACTACAGAGTGGGAAAAGGACCTTTGTCCAGCTTTTCCTCAGTGTCAGGCAGGTGTTTCCCATTGACCAGAAGAACTGGGAATTGTTCTGGAACAGTAAACACATCCTTCGATGTCAACTGGAAACTTTTAACAAGGAAGGTACAGCAAGCCTTAGACTGAATCATTAGAGTGTGATTGTAAAAGAGAAAAAAAGGGACAAAGTCAGATGTGGACATGCAGAACAGACAGGAGGACGTGACTCATTGTCTTCTGGACAACTTTAGTTCTTAATCAGAGTCTCTACTAGAGAATTCACCAACTTCAAGAACACATTCCTGTGAAGCTGAGCACAACATGTGCTCTTCATAATCTACAGAAACTCAGGAGGGACCAGGCACACTGAAATGAGAGGCAAGTACAGACAGTTCAAACCTCGCTGGAAGGTGATCTGTAGCCACCTCACATCAGGTGGGCAGCTGGAAAAGAGAGCTTCTCATCTCAGCAGCTGAGGGAAGATTTACTATACCTTGCAAATAACCTTTCTACACAGAGCAGAATTTGTTATACTAAAAAACATGCTCAGACAGCCACAGACTGCACCATCCAAACTTCAACTTCACCTGCAATGAATTTTTTGAAACTTGCAGGTAACTGAATTTCATGTTTTTACTTTTGTTCTGCTATTCTGAAAACTCTCATAGTTTTCTTAAAGACTGCTTGAAGTGAATAATTAATTTCAACTGAAATGAAGCCACATTCTTCACCTAAATCCTTATTTAAACACCTTTAAAAGTAGTCTGTTTTTAAAGGTGCTGAGTACTTTGCACCTCTGAAAAAAATCGGTGTTCTTCCTCAAACACCACTTCTCTCTTTAATTGAGCTGAGCGTGTATTTCAAACACCTTGAAATGCTTTGCTTTCAAGTAAAAATTTGTCCTCTTTATCCCTAGTGCTGACACTTGGTTCACTGGTTGTTTCTTAACAGCTTTTTGGGGGCACAGAAATTACAATGTCCTTCCTGTCAAGATAAACACGTTCCCCTTCTTAGGGACCACCTGAGTACAGCAGCGAGGAGAAGTCAAATTATGAAAAGAATTGCTTCAAGACTGGGTCAGGTGAAATCAGGGAGCATCCCTGCATGTGAAAGAGCAGAGAAGCAGCAGGAATGTAGCAGAATCTCTGTTTTGTGCAGAATATCCCGAGAGCACTGACCACTAACTCTGCTTTCGAAACAAAGTGAAACCATTTGCCAAAAGGGATTTAAAGCCAACTGTTAGATGTGCCATGTGCACACTGTATGTGCATGTTCTAGGCCATCCACAAGTAACACATGACATTCCCATTAGCTTTTGGTAACTTTTACACTGGAGTAAGCCAAAATCTTAAGAATATTAACCTCTGTTCCTTCTAAGTGTTCCTTAATTTGTATTAGAACAATTTTTAGGGTAGTTTTGCAGGCTTTTTTTTTTCTCCTTTGGACGGATACAGAAATTTCTCTGATGAAAGCTTCAGGCTTTTTTAATTAAAACCAAACCAAAACAAAAAAGCCAACAAACCCCAACCCTGTAACATTATTTTCCTTAAAGAAACTGCCAAAACTCTAGGAATCAAATTACAGAACAGAAGCAGACGTCACAATTCCAGCTTTACTCTACCTACTCAGGGAACCTGAATGCCTCTCTGAGGTGATGAGTTGATGGGAAACAGCACAATTTGGTACTGAAGAGGGAATTTCTATTTGTATTTAATGAGCTTAGTGAAAGTGAAGTTTATGACCATATGTAATGGATTTCTGTGTTCTTAAAAGATGGAAAATAATTATTTTTGCCCACTGCTGGATAAATCCTATGCACAAACCTACAGCCATCTAAGAAAGAAAAAGACAGGGGTTTCCATCTGTAGTCTGCAAAGTGTTAAGGTTAACTCTCTGCAAGACTGTCACAAAACATCATTAAAAAAATCTGATTACTAGTGGACATGCATTTGCTATCCAAGAGTCTGCAATTCCACTCAACCATTTTTTAGAAATCTGAAAACAAAACCTGCAGGGTCAGAGGGCCTGATTTTGGCCTTCTTCACCCAAGGTACTGTTTCTCTTAATTGACAGACATTCTTCATTCATAAGGCTCACTGTTTAAATGGCCATTGACTTCAGGAAAATGAGTCTCTGTTATGTTCAATAACTGCTAACCTTGTTTATCCAACCAATAAATAATCTCTCTCCTTCTCCTCCCTCCTCCTCAACTCCCAGGTTATTATACTGCAATGTCTTGGCTCTACGCCTATTTAATCTTGGTAATAATGATCAAAAGCAGAGTGCACAGATCTCAGTACCCTGATTAGGATCACCAGCCAACTAAACATAATGCACAGACTTCATTAGAAAAAGAAGGTTCTGCCAGAGGTTGCCATATTCGATGGGAACTTTTACATTTCTCAGGATTTAATGTTATCATCAGCAGTTTAGATCCCACTGGACTTTAGATGGCAATGTTTATTAGGTTTTTTCTATTGTTAGAGGCAAATGAGAAAGTGGGTTTTTTTCCTTTTCGCATCAACTTCTGTCAAGAACGATGATTCTAAAAAGTCATTAGAGAGCAGGAAATGCTCAGTGGTTACAGTATAATACCTTACAACTAACGAGATTCTGTTCCTGCTCCAACAAATGAGAAGATGTCACATGTCAAATGCAAAGATGTCACAGGAGACATGTCACATGTACCAAGAAAAGGGACAGTCCAAATATAATGTCTGGGTGATGTCTCTCTAGAGCTCTTTGTGGTAGCATTAAAGAGTCCATTCACAGAGGACATGACTCAATGGCTTTCTGTGACAGTGGCCAAACATCTACTGACCAAAATTGTACAGTCTAAAGGTTTAATTTGCCAGTCTCATGCTGCAAATAACCAGGCTCCAGGTGTACAGTCCAGTTTACCTTGGCAAGGAGAAGATGGCAAAGTGATGTTCAACAGTTACCATTTAAACAATAATCCTCACTGTTTGGTCCTGAAACAGTGGATAAACAAGAGATTCACTGTAGTTATGCTGCTTACATTTTAAAGTGATCTATCTCCCAATATATGTGGGAAAGCCAGGGATTAATCTGGTTTCGCTGCACACTGACAGGCTAATTCCTCTGCAGATGGTGATTTTGTTGGCTAGCAGCGACTTTTCTTCCACTGATGTGCTGCTACATAAAAAATGTAAGGCCTGAGGGGTTAAATGCACTTGTTTAAAGGGAAAAATGCAAAGATATGCTTTTAAATAATGCTTTGCTACGGTCTTGCCTGAAGTAGATTAAAATCAGGTTAGAAGCTTATTCTTTTTTGCAGAGCCTGTGTCAGCGAGGCTCGGGGCGCTGACAGAAACTCCAAACCACCAGCCTTGGCTGTAGATGGCTTGAGATACCCCAGTTTGTGCTGACATGTCCCTGATTCATGGCCACTTTGTAAGAAGAATCATTTATCCTATCAATAGGTTATCTTAATGAAAGCAATCTGGCTTTCCTGAAACACTTAGGTGTGCAAGAGAGACAGACTTTTCCATACACAGAGGAAATTCCAGGTAAAATGACAGAGGATTGCTGGTTGCAAAGACATTAAGTTCCTACTCTTTTTTATGAAAATCGGCAGCTAAGTAGAGGAGAGACTGAAGAAAAGTCCTCAGTAGGAGACTGTCTTTTCCTAGACATCAGAGAATCCTCACAGGCACTCAGCCTTGAGACAACCGAAGGAAAATGGGATGAATTAGCTCTGCTGGCCACAGATTTGTTTTTAGGTTAACTAATTTATCTCCTCTACAGAATACTAAAGAATTCCTTACTGTAAAAATGTCTATGGTATGGGATAATAATGTACAAAGTGTTTCTGTCTATCTACTGTCTCTGCCCACAGCAGAAATTAGGTCCCTTTGTCCAGCACGGACATAGGGGGGAAGAGGGGCTGGACAGGAATTCGGGGAGGAGGGATTTGCCTGTGCACATGGGTTAAAGACACTTAATGAATCACAGAAAATAATAGCTTTACACAGCAAAAGCATTCCCTCTCCCTGCTTCTCTCCCCCTGCTTTTCCACATAAATTATGTGAACATATCATCAAAACATGATGATTTTTATTTTCATAAATGGGGCCATATGTCAGCTAAAACAGAAAATGTGTGCTGAACTGTGATGTGGGTTACATGATACACTTTAATTGGATGTCACTTTAATGTAAACAGCTTTACATAAAACTCAGCCTAAAAGAAAACTTCTTTAAATTGTCAAATATTAGTTGCTAAACCAACTTGATGCTGCATGTTTCTTTTGCATTGTCTAGTCAATCGAAGGATACCAGGCACAAAGGGTCTGGATTCTCATCCCACTTGCACCAAAGCAGCCACAGAGACTTTGCTAGAGGTACTCAAAATAAGGAGCCAGGGACAAAAGACTTTTTTTGCACAAACATTTTTGCCTAAATTTTCCATGTAAGAAGATTATCTTTTTTTTTACTGAAAATGTTATTTGTTCATCTAAACATTTAACAAGTGCAGTTCGCTTGTGGTCAAGTCTGTATGATAACATTCCTTTTAGCAGTGGGAGAGATCTTACTCTGAAAAAAAGAAACACAAAACCAAAACCAAGTCCTATATACACACTTATATAGGCAAAACAGCCAACTTTCCCTCACGCAACACACAATTCCAGCTACCCATATGGAAATAACCTCCATAAACAACATACTGCCATAATAATGAACAGCTGAAAATAACAGGATTAAGCAAAATTTTAAAATGCAGCTTTGGTAATGCTGATAAAATATCAACCACTTACTGTGGCAAACATTAACAAATCAGTATTTGCTAGCAGATACCACAGGGTTACCACAGTCATTTTCTATGTATAAACACAGGAGAAAGCAGTCACGTCTCACCTGCTGCTCTGTGGCAGATGCTGGCAAAGGCTCATTCTTTGATGCCACTGCCTCTACTATCACAGCAAAGCTCTGAAAGGCACCTTTGGAATGATACTGTCAAGTTCGATTTCAAGTGACAACCCATTCTTACTACCTTGCAATAACAAACATAATTTAATATGAGATATGCAGCTGAACAGCACTCGTGACCTTTTCAAAGTACTTATACATGTCAAACAGAGCTCTGGCATCAACACATATTCACCATAAACCACTGATGGGTTGATCAAATACCTTTGGTTTCTTGTAGCAATCCATCAGACTGCAGGCACCTCCTGCTGTGTATACACTCTCTGATCTTCACCGTTATTCCTAGCACTTAAAGCAGAATCCCATAGCATGGGTAGAAGCATCCCCTACCAGAATCCAAGGTCTGCTTTGTAGGAAAATAACAGCTACCATTTCTTCACCTGCAGGTTCCTGCACCTCAGAGCCATGGTAGGAGCCTACATGATGGCATCCTAGGCCTGGACTTCTCCTAAACCAAAAGAAACTGTATATTTCTCTCTAAAAACCATCTAACACATTTTGGAATTATGTGTGGACCACCAACAAAGCTGCTGGAGAAAAAGGGGAGCAGCACTGTACTACAAAGCTTCTCCTTCCAGTTCCTGTTACTACTTATTGGACATCATTATGGCTTTTGTAACAACAGCAGCATAAATCAGCAGGCAAAGGCTGAATAGAATGTTCTATCCTTGTCTCCCAATGAAAATTCCTGTCCAAAGAAGGGATAAAATAATATATTTGTTTTAAAGAATCACTTTTTTCCTCGGGTTTATTTTGGTTTAATTTAGCAGAATGCATAAAAGAGGGATAAAAGAAATTCATAAAGCCAAGAAAACCACAAAATCCCCTTAAAAATGAGATTTATGTTCAAGTTTGAAATGGCTTAAACAGACATTACAAAAATCATCTCTGTCCCAATCAGAGTAACAAAAATTGTCTTGCAAATTACAAGACTATGAAAATTGAAGACGACTGGTTCTGCAGCCCAGTTGGCTTGTGCTAACACACTGTTTGGTGTTCAAATGTAAATGTCAGGGGGCAGCACGTCTCTGTGGCTGCTCCCCCAAACTGCACAGCATTCGAGCTGACCCTTTGTGACAGGACACAGAAGGGATGACAAAGCCACCTCCAAAGCAACGTGCCTTGTGCGCTGGCTGGTGCTTAAGGGAAACTTACCCTCATCATAAAGAAAATTAGGGGATTCGTAGTGCTTTAGAGCATCATTTTGCACATTACTCTCTGCTGAGATGGACATTGTCTTTAATCACATATTGAGAAATGAAAGAATGTTTAAGAATCTTATTTTTCTGGCTACATTGAAGTGAACATCCACTGTCTCAGCCCATAACCTAAAAAAAAAAGGCAAATCTTTCATAATCAAGCTGCTGCAACAACACAAATAGAAAAATCCAAGCCAGAATGGCTTTTATCCCTTGTATCAGGAAGACTTTGGACCTGGGCAGGGCAACGACAGCCACCATTTTTCCATGTAAGCATGTCCTGGTACACTCCTGCAGTACTGCCTGCCTGCCTGCCTGGGTCTGCCCCGTCATACACCTCCCCTCCTGTCCATTAGTCAGACGGATGGTTTTAACAAAAGCTTATTTACACCAGCAGAATATAAATCCCATGCATGGGGGTGGGCAGTGCCCTGAGCAAAGTCTCACCAGGGATGGCTGTTGGACACAATATTTATCCCAGACACCCAGAGCCTGCAGTGCTCATCCCCACATGAGTCTGTCCCAGTGGTGGTGCCAAGGCTTGTAATGGGAGAGGCACTTTGTCCCTCTGGCACAGCCTTGGCAGCCCTGCAGCCCTGCTCTGCTTTTATGTACCTTTACAGCTATGCAGTAGGATCCAACACTCCATTGTCACAGAATCCATCTCAAAATGAAGGCCCAGTTCTGCAGGAGTTTGCGTGGATGATTAATTCAGACACTGCAGAATCATCACCTTTCAGTTATTTTGGAAGTACGGGAGAAAACAACACATACTGGACCTGTGGAGACTCACTCCCTGGCTCCATCACCACCTGCAGTGTACAGAAGGGAATGAGCACGTGAAGATGTCAGATGTGCCTGGCAGCAGGTGAATGATTTAACTGTGACTTGGTAACATGTTTTGCACAGGTGGTGGGATTTGGCATGTAAAGCATGACCCTTAATCAGGGAATATAAATCCCCTCCCTTTCTCAAGAACCAGGCTGGCTGAGAGGGGAGTTTGTGTACATACAGACATACATGTTATACTTACATATATACACACATGCATATATATATCTATATCTATATATATATATACACACACACATTAAGATATGCCCAGAATAAAATAAGTTGTCTAACAAAATTACCAAATTTTGTCTCCATTATAACAGCGCTGTCAATCCACTACCAGGCATTCCATCTTTCATACAGAATTCAGTAAACATATCAATCCAAATTCAAGAGCTACAGCCAAGGTATCAATAACAGTGACATATTATGAAACTTTCATTCCCTTTCCCCCTCCCCTTCCACCCCAGTAATAACTGTCAGGCGATCCTGGCAACTCCACAAGCATAGCAATGATTCAGCTGGCAGATTTCAGTGGATTATTGTGGCCAATTTGGAAAAACACTCTAATAAGCATTACTTTCCAGAAACCAATATAAATCTGGAAGAGGGGATTATTAAACCCAGGGAAACTATAACAAAAGACATTAATTGCATTTTTGGAAGGAGCTTTTGAATTAAATTATTACCTGCTAGTTTATAAGAAAAATATATAGATAAAACCCACTACCGTGACAAGAATTTATTTATACTGGCCATATATATCATAGGAAATCTACACACAAACACTGTGCTCATTTATGGCATTATATAAGCATATGTATATCTTCAGACAATTAGGATTACGTTGTTTACTCTCACATACACACATATGCACACAAGTAAAGGAAAAGATCAAAGGTAGGAAATGATCACAATGAATTCTAAGCCATGTGTTTCTGTATTTCTAAGTATATTTTAAGGTTTCTAGATAGTCTTACAACAGAATTTATCAATTTCTTAAACTACAGGACTTGGAAAGATTTTCCTAATTTACTTCTCATTTGCCGCTTATGTCTGGTTTTTAAAAATCACCATCCTGCTCCAAAGTCTGTTAGAGTACATAAGGAGCTTTCTCTTGACATCAGTAAATGCTGGTTCAGGCCATTAATACAGAAAGATTAATCACTGCCTCTAACTTTTGTGTCTTTGGGGATTGCGTGAGAAGAACGACGGAACAACCACAAGCCATTTTCGAAGTTCCAGCACTAAATAACTAAAGGATTCATCCCACTGTTGAATAACAGTTTTGAAAACAAAATAATGTATTCTTACAATAATATGATGTAACCTCTGATTTTCTTATTTTCCCAGTTGTGAGACCATTAGCTCGTATACGTGTTCTTCACATTTCATCTGTGTTCTCTTGCTATTTGTCTTTCCAAACATGTCATGAGTAACTCTGGAAGTAAAGGAGAAACTATTTCCCTTCTCAGTGAACTCAATTCCTCAAAGGCAGCAAAAAGGTACTGCGATGAGCAAATATTTAAATAACACAGATCATATAGCCACAAATGAATAAAACTGGTCACAAAGACTGCATTTATTTTGATAACTCACAAAAAAAAAAAAGAGTTAGGATTTCACACTCCATTATTATTAATGAACAGACTCAGAACAAACACAAGAAGCCAAGCTCCAAAATAAATACTGCATAGGACAGTACTGCTAAAACCCAAAGTACCAACCAAGGAGGTAACGAGATCAGAAATATCCAAACAAAACACACACAGGGACTGCAGCTGAACCACAGGACTCCCACACAGATGCCTTTTGCCTTCCTGAAGGGGAAACAGAGCTTGTGTCCTGAACCCAAATGTTCACAACCTCTCCTTGTGCCAAATACCAGCCTCGTCTACCCCATCTCTGGTACTTCCAAGTTCTGCATCTTACACTGGGTCTGAAGAATGTTCAGGCTCCTATAAATGTTGTGCTCTTCACAGCTCCTTTCCTGTTCTCAATCAGCTCCTTCCACAGAGGGACTATTACAAAAGATGGGTGAAAAAAAGAGTATTTGAGCCTTCTGCTGACCTTGGCAGTTGCCAAGGTCTCCCCCACATCAGCACAGGGGTTAGACTGCCCCTCGTGGACATTCACTTGCCCATGGTGCTGGGGCTCCTTTTAGGCCTAACCTTGATACCACCAAAAGGGTGCTAAAGGGGATACAACTAACACATGGGCCTAAGCACCACTGTCAGCTGTCAGTTTTATTAATTACTGAATTAACTGATACACTGGGCTAATATGGAATGAACCATCCTTTGGCCAGTTATTCTTACCTCAATTTTTTGTTTCCTGGCTACCTCAAGACCAAAAATTGAAGTGATCACCATGTGCTAAAGCTGGAATTCTGCATCCACCATGAAACAGAGAGGGCCGGGTTTACAAAGGAAGAAAGGATAAAGGAGTTGCTTCCTTTCTTGTCCTTTTAGTACTGCTCATTGATACTTTCAAACAAGACATGCTCCCTCCTCTTGCCCTCCCTCCCAGCCCCCAAATGACTGCCAGGCATGTGTTGTCTGCTGAATTTGAGGAACACTGGCTGCAACAAAAGGCTCCAATGTCTTACACTGTTTTGCCCTAAACATTGCCGTAATGTGCAATAACCACAGAACTCACTGAGAAAACAAAGTTCCTGGATGATTCATGGTGCATATTTTCCCTAAACCTGAGCTAAAAACTTCAAAGCCTCCCAAACTGAATCACCAAACTGAATCACCCTGTTTTCAAACATGTGGAGCAGCTTAAGGAGGACAGCGTTCAGAGGGGCTGTACACTGGGGCTGAGTACAGCAAAGCCCAGGGAAAGCTGTCCACCTCTGCAGCAGAAGCTCTCAGCATCTTGTGAACGGGGGATTGATTATTAAGCTTGTATCATTCTGGCCTTGGCCATGTTCCTGCTTGTTCCCGGTCAATGGGAATTTTGCCCCTGCTTTCAGCGCTGCTGAAATTTGCCTTCAGGAATTGGCAGAGGCTTAAAGTTTGCAGCTGGGAAGGCTCCACACAGGTGCACAAAGGATGGAGACTCTGCTCCGCCTGGAGAAACCACAGGTGTGAGACACTGTGGGGAAGCAGAGGTGTCTCCTCCACCGGCTGCTCGAGTAGATGGCCAAATCCAAGTGCAGGTGGGAGGGTAGGAGAGCAGCTTTAGCCACAATTCCATCTGGGAGTGCAATGGCCACCCTACAGTTGCTCCAGCTTACCCAGCAGCAGAGAGCTGCCTTCTCATCAGCAAAGATTTCTACATATTTAGCAGAATAATCAGCCCTTTTGCTCTCAGCCCTTCCCATCAACATCTCTTGCCCTCACATAAGCACAGCGACTACATAGCTAAATGATGTGTCTATAATTTCTACAATAACATTATGAAACAGTTCTCAAAATTTATCAGAACCAGACTCAGGTCATGAATAAAGCCACTGTACACTGATAAATGTTGTGAAGAACTAGGAATCAGGATTTAAAGGCTCTCTGCTCTTCATCCTTCATAATCTAAGTGAAAATGGGCTGCAACCAGTCCTGGAAAGACAGTCCAGCTTTCTGTTTACCAGTATTTAAGCTACTTTTGCCAGTATTCTATATTTACCATTTTCCTAAGTATACACGGGTGTGTTTGACTGCATGGAGGGACAGAATTAAAACGACGACATTTTCAGTGCAGCTTGCAATCAAAAGCACTTAGTTTAATATATAGGTTTGATAGTTTGTTTTGTCTAAGGTAGCTACTTTGCACAAGTTGTTTTTTTTTCTTGAAATGGTTCCTGGGCAAAGCACCACAGATTCAGAATGATACACTGCCATGTTTTTAAGGAAAATATGGTTTTGTTTAGGCTACAATTAGACTCTTTCACAATTTGTCTCTGGCAAACTGAGACTGAAAACTCCAGAGTCAATCTGTTTAGTGTGAACTGAAGTAACATCTATCTTCTTAGTAAAGAAACTTTTACAACAAAAGAGCCTTCATCATAGTAAGACCTAAGAGCTCTCCTTCTAAAAATGCAAGGCTGCCATGCAATTCTTAACACACACCAATCCACGAGGCTATGAGCCACGTATTGTTTGGAAGCCATGGGGGTAAATCAAATTATCATGAATGACACTAATGATCCCATACTTGCCTGAACATAATGCACATTATATAGTCTTGCCTTTAGGGATTATTTTTTATATATATAATTAGTATGAACGGCTCACTCCCCCTCTTTTGTTGACTTTACAAAGAAATGCACTCAGGTACAGAGTCTGCCTTTCCCAGGTTAATTATGTGAGCCAAGTCAGCCGTGCTTATCGTGTGAGAAGTCCTAAGGTAATACCTGGGAAAGACCTGAGTGCAATAAATGAAGGAGTGCATCATAAAATGCATATGACTACCCTCTACTGGATGGACCCAGAGCAGCTGAGCTGTGTCAGTGCATCCTCAAAGCCATGATTTAATACAAGTCCTTTCACACTGACTGGGATGGGCTTCGGTTTTCACAGGAGCGCATCTAAGAGCAGCTGTCAAAGGGAATTCCTGGGTGATCAGGGTGTGCTGTCCTTGGACAAAGAGAGCATTTCTGCTAAGTACAGGTCAATTGTAAATGCAACATACCGAAAAAGTGAAGGCTCTGTAAATGAGAGAAGACAACCATCACAAACTTTCAAAAATCCAAATGGTTTCTTTGCCTTGCACTTTTATTTCCCAGCAAAATCAGGCCAGATCCCAGCTGGTAAAAACTGGCAAATTTCCATTAGCCTGTGGGTCATTAACTCTGAAAAAAAGGGTAGTTTCAAAACCAGTTTTGTGTATAGTGTTAGTTTTTGTCAGCGTTGCTATAAACAATCGAAATAGAAAGTATCTGGGATGACTACAATACCCATTTCTTTCTCTTGCCATTCAGAGTTGTGTTCCAACCCTGATTTTCCAAGAACAATTGACACATATCAGAAGCTATATCTGAAAAGCTGAAATATTCACACCAAACTTAATCTACCTTCTAAATTCTCACTGCTGGGGTTACACAAAGACAATCCTTTCTCATTCCCAGGGCTTTGGGACACCCATCACTGCAAACCAAACAAGGTGGATCCAACACTGGAATTTCACTGCCTGGATTTGGAGGAAGTTGGACCAGGAATCTGCAGGTGGAGCTGCTGTGCTCAACAGTCTTTCTCTGCCCAGTTTCACAGCAGAAATAAAACATTCACATGTCACAGCACAGTCATTTCTGGCACAATGGTCTGTCTGAGTGGTACGTTAGCATTCATTGGAATTAGTAGCAAAGCTTTCACCCATGGTGAGGAGAAACGTTTTGTTCTCTAAAGGTCAAATCTGGTAAGGGCAAAGCAAAACAAAAGGTATCACTCTTGACAAACTGACTGTTCTAGACAGTCATCCCTGATTTCATACTTGCCAGTGTGCAATGACAGCATCTGTTTGTGAAATGGTCTGAGAGTCTGGCCTGGAAGGATGGTGGGGTCCCTGGCTTCAGGGGATGCTGAGCACCCCATGCTCTGCATGGTGACTATCTCCAGCTACCTCATAGCAATGCTAGGGGGACAAAAACATACAAATAATATCTTGAGTGCAGACACCTGAAGGCTTAAGCTGTATTCCTGTGCCTGCCAATGCACCTCCTTCTCTTCCACCTATTAATGCAATAATCTATCCTCCCAGAATGGCAGAAATGAGGAGAAAGTTTGCATTCAAAATTATTCTCTACAATTTAATTTTCAGTTTTTCAGATAGTCTAGCTTATATTATTCATACAGTTGGGCATCTTCCATCTCCACTACGAAATTATTCCACTCTAAAATACAGCTCCGTTTTGGGAAACTTTTAGTGAAAGATTAGCTTTAAATTCTCTTCTGCTTGATTTTGCCTCATTGCTCCTATTTATTTTCTATGCTCTTCTAAACAAACCCTCCCTTTCCTTGTTCTCCCCACCCGAGCCCAAGTTTAATTCCTTTAATCTTTCCTTAAAAGACTGTCTCACTGTCCCCTTAATCATTTTTTAATTTCCCATCCTTTAGGCGAGTGCCAAAGATGTTAAAATGAGAAATGGATGCTTGCCATAAAGGAACAGAACTCCTGTAACTCCAAAACAGTTGAAATCATGAGAACTTGCAGGCCATTACCCCATTATGAGAATGGTATTTTTACAGCACTAGAAATGAAGTAATGCAGCAACAAATATTCATGTTTTAAACGTGCTGTCATTCTAGTGGCCCAGCTACAAGTTGCCTGAGAGGTACTGAGGAAGGCTGAGGGTATCACAGTCCCCAGGGAAGAACACCCAAGCTTCACAAAGGTTCCTTCCACTCTGATCCCTTCAACTTTGCTCAGTGTTAAAAAGTCTTTTCTTCACGAAGTCCTAAATTTGCTGCTTTTCAATATCCATCTGTGAGGAGAGACGATACAGAAACCCTCACATGGCCTTTTTCTGTCATCTTCACTGTGTACCTCCAATACCTCTCCCTCTAAATTCAGCAAAGTCTCTTCACACCTGAAAGTATTTCTGATTGCCTCCTTTCAAAATCTAAACAGAAATGGTCAGTGATCATCTGAGATAACTTTGGCATATAATTTCAGCCCAGAATTAAGGTTTAAACAAGAGAAGGTCTGCCAGTCTGATATGGAAAACACGCTATTTAGCATCTACCTGGCTAAAAGACACTGACTAAGCTGGTGTGCTCTGTGCATCTGATGCATGACTGGTTCCTGGGTGCTTGTTGTCATCTTTTCACTCCTTGGCCTTGAAGACAAAGGACAAGCTAAAAATGTTTAGTTAGACCAAAGCACTGTAAACAGTGAACCCTGAGATCACCACAATCATGCAATTAAAAATATCATTATGTTTGAGGATATGCAGGAAGATAAAAGTCTGTGAATAAGTGTGATACTTTAAAATATTTTCACATAGTCTGCTTTTTTTCTGATCTCCCATGTCTCTTCTGAGGAGACACTTTATTACACAGAGGCAAATGGGCAACGTGTCAAGCAACAGATGTGGTTTTGTTGAGAGCACCCCACACTGAGTCAGGTCTACTGCTGTTCTGTGAGTGCAAGGAAGTACCACAAGGTAGATCTCTTGCCAGATCCCTTCTCCCTTCTCTAGAATGTGTTTTCAGGCATCATGACTCGTGCCATTTAAGGAAAAGCCCCCTGGGCCTTGTTTTATGTGGAGACAGTTTGCTTGAGGTCTACAGGGAACTGGGCTGAGACTGTGTCTCTTTGGAAGGGAAAGCAAAGCAATTCCTAGAGCTGGGCAGTTCCTGTGCAAAGGCAGACAAATGTAGTGGTGCCCATTTTGAAAACAGGGGGCAAAAGGGCAAGATTTGTTTCACGTGACTGAAAGGACCTGACTTGCAGTGTTGATGACACACCTTCTGGAAGGTGCAGACATGAAGGTGCCCTGTGCCTTTGGGTATCCTGAAGGGATTACCCTGTGATACCTGGGATCACGGAGGCTAGGACTGGTGACTCAGATGGCCCTACCAGCTTTACCTTGTGTTTTCCTTTTTGTAATACTCCATCTTCCTCACTCCCTCACTGAAACAGAGTGAAATCATATCAACATGGATACAGCAGATTAGTTTTACAAGGTTCCCACCAGTCTGACATTCATCAGCTTTCTAATCTCGTGGTAACACAATCCCCTTTACAAGCACTGGCTGAAGCAGCGCTCGCTCAGGCCGAGGCTGAGGGCTGCAGGTTAAACTGATATCCAGGTTCTGCATTCCACCAGCTCATTGTAGCACTACTCCTGACATTCCCAGGGCCTGGCAGCCCTCCATTCAAGGGTTAAAGGGAAGTTGTAAGCAACGGTTCTAAAACACTTGGAAGAATCTCCTTGAATCAAAACCATTTCATAAAAGGCTCTCTGCCAGGCAATAAAATATTTTTGATGGACTCTTATTTTATCATTACCCATGTAAGAAAAATGTATTGCAAGAATCCCAACACAATTCAGGGAAGTAATCATTTGCAGATTTAGTAGGCATTCTCAATTGGCAAAAATGAAAGATTTATTGTAGGCATGATGAAACAAAGAGCAGTTGTGCAAACTTTACTGAGCTGGATTATGAGAACATGCTTTTTCCATTTCCCACTTTTAAATGCCTTGGATGCAGTTTCAAAAGGCAGATCAATATCAATTATTTAACACTGGAGCTACACTGTACCTGAGTGTAGGATCTCTTCACACATATGTTATCTGTACACAACAATAAAAGAAGGAGATCTGGGGAAGACACTGCTATAGACAACTAAAGCAGACTTTGAAATAAAACTCCTATTGTTCCTTGACTCCACAAGCAGCCCAGGGATGTAAATAGAAAAGTCAGGCACTGACAAATGTCTGTGATGTAAATGCACAGCTATTTGAAATGAAGCCACTTCTGACTTAGCCAAACACAGAAAATACAGGTGTCCTTGAGACAGAATACAGGGCACTGAATTCTCTGTAACAGCAACATTTTCTTTGAAAGCCACAGTACATAAAATAGCTGTTTTGCACACACTTACTCCTGTGAATAATGCTCTGAAGTAGAGGAGACTTTCTGGTCAGCAAAGGTGCACAACTTCGCACTGGCTTTACGAAATAGGTGGAAGAGAAAACACTTTGGGAAGGAAGAAGTCTTTTCTTTCTGGCCTTTTCTGCCAGGCACTCAGTGTGTGACTTCTGGCGCTTTTTGGCTGAGCCACTCTGGGCTCACATTCCCTGGTTAAAATTCAGGGGTTCTTTACAACTACATCAATTTAAATAGGGACAGAAAGTGGCAGCGTAATTTGACTTAGTTCAACTTTATCTAGGATCTGGGCACAAGAGTTTTCACACAGGAAATGCTGTAGGCAGGCAAAAGCTTGAGAGAGCTTTGAGATTCTCAGCAGAGGGAATGATTAGAGATGCAAAATAGCATTATGGATGTGTTATGTTACTGGCTTCGGTACCTTACTGTGATTATTCATCCTGACTGTTCTCCAGAGAAATTTGTTTCATTGCACTTGTAAGGGAAAGGAGATCCAAGATCAAAATTTCCAGAAGTGTTCACAAAGTTTCAGTAACTCAGTTCCACACTTCTGGTTTAAGAGGAAGAAAACTTCAGAGGCGCCCTATTAGAGCAGGGCACCTCCAAAACAAAGCTACCCAAAACCAGCCTGCTTTTGACAGTCTTGCTCGATGTCAGCTGTCAGATGCCAGAAGGTTACATTATGATGTATTTAGCTTAAACAGCATGTTATTTTTCTACTAGGCCCACTCGCTGAATGAGCAAGTGAAGGTTTCAGAATCTGGCCCTCCGTGCAGCCCAAGATAAACACCCTGTGCTTTTCATTTCTCATCCCATGTCAAAGGCCAACTGCTGCTGGTTTGCCCCAAAGTAACAAATGCATCACACTGAGCACTGAGCTCCAACTGCATAAAAGACTGTATAAAGTTTTTAATGTGCACTAAATTCCTTTTTCTCCCCTGAGAGTATACTATATGGCCTCTGTGCTGCCCACAAATGCAGATTAACATTTTTATTAAATGACATAGGCTTCACTAATACAGAGTATTAAAACGTATGGGCCTAATAAGAAACATTAATAAGTATATCATTGGTACAGTTTTATAACAATATTTAATTTTACTGCTTTTTAATTTGACCAAGCCTTCTGCCAGGTGATACAAACTATTTTTCCTTCTCGAGGTTAATCACTGTTCAGAGAGACTAAATCACTGAGAGTTCCGAACAATTCCATACCATTTTTAATAATCCCCACAGAACACATACAAAGAAAATAAAATAAAGCTGAGCACTTAACCTCAAGAACACTATCACAAATACTTTGTTTTAAATTTTAGAACTCACAAATTTTCCACCCTCTAAATCTCAGAATATTCTGAGTTGGAAGGGATCCAAAAGGATCATCAAGTCCAATGACAGGATTAATAATATTCAGAAGCAAATTTTTTTTAATGAAATTTCAGGGGGAAAAAAACCTTCCCTCACTGCTCCTAGATATTAGATAACTGCAGACTGCCTTCAAATCACTGAATACAACCTGCTTTCCCAGAGCTTCCAGAGACACCCCACCCTCCCAAAATGATGCTGGACCCTGCAGAATCATAGTTTTAGGACCCAACTGCTGGACACATCTTTGAGATACTCCTGAGGTGTATTAAGACATTCGTACAGGAAGCAGGCAGTTCACAATTGTATTTCCTGCTCTGTAAAACTTATGACTAAGGTGGAGAATGCATCTGACTGGTTGAGGGTGTATCACTTGATCTTTACTACTGTGCAGATTCACACCGTGAAACCGATGGATGATTCACTCCCAGCCAGGAGGCTCAGTGAGAAAGAAACCTTGTCACACTTTTGCTACACGGGAAATGGTGAGCTACAGAAACCCGGAACAGTTACTGCAAACCCAGCACTTTGAGGACGTAAAGCCTTTCCCTTTTTGCTCTTCAGATGTGATTATTTGATAAAATCCATTGATCTGCACGGCTGAGAAAGTGATCTTGTGGTGCAGCTGGAATAAATTGGGAGTTAGGAGGCTGTTTGCAAGATATCTTCAAAAGGTGATGCCCCATGAGAGGTTTATAGGTCTGTGCTGAGACTGAAGTTTGAATAAATCTACACGTGGAGATTCATCCAGAGCCAGGCCACAGCAGAGCTGGAAATAATTGAGTGTCTTAAAATGAGAAAGAAACTTGTTGAGTTTTGTGGGATAAGAGAATAAAGATAAAAACATGGTATCGAGATGTTTTTGTGTGCAAACTGGGCAAAGGGAAGGGAAAGGAGCCTAGAAGAAATTTTCCAAAAAAAGACCTGGGAGACATGCCTAGAACTTTGTCTGGCAGCCAGGCATTGTAGGTCACAACTAATAAATTTCACTTTTTGAAGCTGGGCATACTGCAGCCTATATTGTTTGACAAAGAACATGAATGACTTTGCTTGGCTTGGAGGAGTTCTGGTACAACTGCCTCTTCTGTGTTCCACAACAGGGCCAAGCAGCACAGTCCCCACTTCTAATACAGAAGTGTTCCCTCCCTTTATGAAGTTCTCTGTCAATCAGATCACTGCCAGGTACTTTTCAAAAGCTCAATGTTTAGGATTCTGACAAATATCTGCGGCTTTGTGGGAAAATGGATCATTTTCTTTGTATTTAAATCAGGTCACAGTTGAAATTGTGGTAAAAAAATATGTATTTCAGTAGCCAAATCAAAACACTGAAGAATGAAGAGAAGATAAATCAGTCTAGGATGAGCTGAAATATAATTGTTTGGAGGACTGCACTAACAAAATAAACCACTGAATAAATCAAATGAGGAAAGCTTTTAAACAACCAAAAAAAAGTGTCTTTTTAACACTTTTTCATTCTGAAATGGAAAGTAGTACACTGTTTAGAAAATGCCAACAGTAATAAAATCATCCAGTCCTGCTCACCGTCCCTCCATCATTCTGTTTTCCAAATTGAAGGTGACCCCCATTCACTAAGTTTTCTTCTCAAAGCTCTACTGTGATACTACTGGTTTGAAAAAACTGGTGGAATACCTTGCAGAATTTTTAACACAAAGCATGGAAATGAATATCCATCCTTTTGTCACAAAGCTATCTGTTCCCTAAACCACTGCCTGCTTAGTCCTATCACCTTACCTTCAGTAGATACCACGTATTGTTAGTGGAAATTATCCAACACTGTGACAACCATAATAGTGGCAATTAATTACATTATATCCTACGGCAGGGAGTTTCATAGGGTGAGTGCTCACTAGTTTGTGGTGATAATATTGTTTATATCTCACTTTTTTTCTTATTTAAAAGACTGAATGAACAGCAATACCTAACACTGTCACCAGATCTGTATAAATATATCAGGAAATCTTCAGGAATAGTATGCTTTAACCAGGTCCCAAATTACTTATTAATTTATCAAGTCAAATAAAATAAAATCTTGTGGAACTAAATGTTCTTGTAGGATAAAGGAAGTGTGTATCTGAAAGCCCCCTCCATGAAATTTTCATGTTATACCTGTGACTACCATATTCCATTTATCAGATCTCTTCAGTGTCCTGCATAACATTTTTAAGGCACAAAACTGAACTTGAAAACCATTCTGGGTGCTGGCAGCAACAACTGGAATTTACTTGATTTTAATTTATTTAGATTTATGCAAACAAAGAAACCTGAAAGCCTGCCAGCCACACCTAATTCATATCAAACTGCTGGACAGTAACAAAAAAGGCAGCCAGCCCAGCTTGGTCAGAGCACAATTTCATCTGGGCCAGCATCCTACACCATTTTTCTATTAGCCTGATAAAGCAGATGCATCTCACAAAATGTGCTGAAGGATCAGCAATCCTGGGACTGAACTGGGAGGTTGATAATCCCTCAGGAAAAACCCTGGCAGCTCCCCCCTCTGCAGCTCAGCTCCAGAAGGCAGGTCCCAAGCCCCTAAAGGTTGTGTCGGACCACTGCACTGTACTTCTCATTTGCATATCTGTCCTAATGCACTGAAACGTGGGACAGTCACACTCACAACAGAATCTGGGCCCAATAATTTCTACTGCTTTTGCTCTGCAAGATCTGCCAGTGTGGAGTTCTTTGTGGACAGACAAGAGTTCAAATTCACCAGGTGGTTGAGCATGAGGTGACATGGAGCCAGGCCTAAAGCCCGCTGCCAGCCAGCCCTCCAGGGCTGGGGCAGGTTTAAACCCATTTGTACTGTCCTGGAATCTGCAGTGGGCTTTGTAAACAAACAAACATTGTACTTCCACAAAACCACTGCTGTCTACTCCTCTAATCAGAGTGTTTTTAATGCTGCGGTTCCTTGACAGTATCGGGAAATGCCATCAGAGACCTAATAAAAAGAGAGATCTCTGGTGAGGCAGCTTTGATAAAATGGATGTTTCCTACTATTGACTTCAAAGGAAAGAAAGTGAGCCTAATATTATTGTTGTTTTTTTAAAGCACTCCTTTGGCATCAGTGCATGACACCCTCCATTCCAAAAGCCAAAAATACTTTCCAGACTTCAACAACATTCCCTCGACTCAGGCATGGAAACTCATTGTTTAGGTGAAGTAACTCAAAAGCGTGTAAGCTGGTGCATGCAGACCTATTTTCCTCACAGATGCAGAGCTGTCCTTCAGATTCATCTGTGGCTCTAGCCCGTAGAGATCTCATTTCTCACCATGCATTGCCAGACACTCACTCCCTGTGGATCATAGACAGCATCATACTCACTATCTACTGAGAACAGAGATTCCGTGCTGGTTTCCTTAGGAACAGCAGCAATAATACTAATCTGCTCAACAGGCCCCTTCCTCCTGTACTGCCAATAACCAGGTTGCTGCCCGTGAAGTGTTACGGATGCAGCTGAGCCTTCTGATGAAAGCTTGCACATGTCCATGACATGTCCAACCACCTGCCTCGTGCAGTAAAAATAACAGGGAGTTCAGCCCCAGCACTATCGTTTGTGTAATCTGTACAAAAATCTGCTTCATAGGTAAATTGCAAATGGTTAGTTTGTGTGATGTAGTGATTTGAACACAAGATCTGCACTGGAATGCTGGAATTACCTCAGGATGCCTTTAGGCAAGTTACTTATCTCCTCTGTCTCAATTTTCCCATGTTTAATGCAGTACCTATAGTGTCTCACCCTTAGGGATTCAAAAGAACTGAGTACAAACAGCACAGGTGCTGAATTTCACTTTGCACAATAGAGCACCCAAATCAATCCACTGAGACTCCTCCCAAACTGAGTATTTAGCATATATACATGAAAAAAAAAATTCTGCTTTGAAGTCTTACCCATCCAGACAAGCATGTAATGTGACAGACAAGTCTAGAACATTTTCCTTGAAATACATGAAGTAGAGACATTAATATTATCCCTATCCAGCTCCTTTCATGGGTATCACACACATTAGGATTCCCGATTTCTATAAAGACTAATTGCATATGTAGAAATTACGTAAAGACAAATACACCTACCTTGATCCTCTCTGTGGAGGCCCCAGAGCACATACACACGCAATGATGGGAACATAATTTTCTACTCTTTATGGAGCCACAAGAGTGCAAAAGGGTAAACTAATAAGCCAAGAACAGATTTGTCCAAATCAAACAACTCTAGACAACTAAATGAGCAGCTCTATATTTACATTTGCAAGCAGCGGCTTAAACCAAGGATGCAATATCTGGAGATCAGCACAGTTCTACTCACCAAAGTACTCAAAGAACTGAAAGGCAGCAAAAGATGCAGCTATGAGAAACTTTTTCTTTTCTTTCATTTTTTTTTTTTTTTTTAAACAAAAACCATTTAAGCTTGCTAATTTTTGCTGTCTCAGACAATCAAAATTCCAATTGTCTGGGACATCAAATCTAAAAAAGCATGAAATTAATCTTCAGAAGTTAAAGTTTTAAAGGCATTGCATCATTATTTTTGTTGGATATATTTTTGATTATAATGCAGATGAACCCCAAATTTAATAAAACTAAAATAACATGAGTTAAGTATGAAACATAACAGGATATTGCAAAGAGATTAGGTAGTTTCCTTTAGACTACTTGCAGAGCCCAAGGAAAAACCAAACTGAGGGACACAATGACGAGAAGGCACTGCTTAATTAGAATATTTAACAGAATATGAAAACAGAATACTCATAGTACCGGTTTTGGCAATGAAACGCAGTGAGCAGAATATGGACCCAAAACATCAGTAGTGCTTTGCACCAGACCCTGTTTAGCCTGTCGACTGTCTGTAGTAGAGAAAGAAGCAGGCTCACTAAATTCAAACCAGCTGCAACGATGAGAGTGTTACAGTTGGACTGAAGGAAGCTTACCTCATGAAAGTATTGTGGAAACTGCTGTTGGAAAGATAATAAAAGGATTAACTGCAGTTTTAGTGAACCATTTACTTTTCAATCAAAATGTCTCATGTATTTCCTGTTCTCAAGTAGCTTGAATTCCAAAATTCCTTTGTCTATTACAGTACATAGTAGCAAAGCCTGTCATAAGAAATTAATAATTTTACATGGAGAAGTACTTTTATGTATGAGGGAGGGGTGCTGCTCGCTGTTAGCTTCTCCTGAGCAGTCAATACCTAGTCAGGCAGTAATCTTACAGAGAGGAACAAAATCAAGGGCTTAAAAAGGAAGTACAATGGGTAATTGTGAACAGCGAAAGAAAATCTCCACTACAAATACCAAGAGATGTAAAGTTACTTTAACAGAGCTACAGCAAAAACGAAACAAAATCTCAGACCTCTATAGACAGCGAATGAATTGCCTTCTTAATTTGCAGGAATAACAGCACAATTATTACCACATCAAAAGAAAAGCCATCATTTAAAATGACATGACATCACTGCACAATGCAACACTGCACAGCAACCCTTGTTTAAAGCGGAATGGAATTCGCTGGGCAAATAATCCCCACTTGATATTAATAACTATAGGGAGCTGTGCTGCAGCTCTGGATCTTGCCCCTGCTAGATCAACGTCTTTCCAGGGTAGAAAACTGAATTTGCAAAGAAGACACGTTTTTCGTGTGCTCTGTTGGATCCACTTTACTCCACGCAGGATTCCAGACTGTAACATTCAACATATCATACCTCTGCTGACAGTGGAAGGCTCTTATTCTGGGAATAGGAGAGTTAACTCCAAGTTGGGCCAATGGAAAACTCCTGCTTGTGATTGGGCCATTCCATGTATGGGAACAACTACAGTATCTGCTCCAATAAAACAGATCTTTATACACTTACATGCCAAGGCTAAATACACATGCCATAAAGGCTGTTTGCAACATCAGATGCAAAGGTTTTTCCAACTTATTCACAATGTTAAACCTTGAGATGTTATCAAAAGCTGGTACTTTAATGCAGATGAAAATGATGAAAAGTAAGAAATTTTTAGCATTTGCTAAGATATCACATGATTTAATGTCTCTGATTTACTGAGTCTTCAGTAGGAATGGGAATGTAACATTAGAATTCTGCTATACAATACCTGCCAAATACGCATTTTGCAGGAAAAGAGAAAGGTTTCCTCACCCACAGAGTCTACTAAATCTTTCAGCATCACAGGAAAGCTAATCAGCGCTTCACATTTTAAGTATTTCGTCTTAAAAGTGTGAAATAAAAGTAGGAAGAAGACTGATCTTGCTCCAGATAAAAAAAAAAAAAAACCAAAGTAGGCTAAAATAAAATGTCTAAGTATGCTTTCACATCTTACTTACCTATACTTTTCTGTTTACAAAGAAGAAACTTGTATTATCCTTTGATGATTTATCACTTAATAAAAGCTATGCGTGGGAAGTTAAATTCATTCCTACATTTACAAAATGTGAGTGAGCTACTTCTGGAAACAAACAAGTTGATTCTTCCTCTCGAAGGAAAAAGAAACAAGGAAATCTTAGAGTGTTTCTGTTTTATCTTGGACAACTTGAAGGTATTCGCTAAGTATCTGCACTGTTGCCAGTATTATTTTAGGAATACCCACTCAACAGTGCAGACATTAAGATAATGTTTTTCATTTATCCAATGGAAATAAAGAGATAATCAGGACGATCATGTACAGAGAAAAGTTTTCTCTGCAAAACAATACTGTTGTTTTCTTCCTTCTCCCTTCCATAACTGTCGCAGGCCTGCAAGCTTTTTTCTTGGACAAACGAAAAAAAAGTAAGCTTTTTCTATAAACATTCTTTCCTATTCCTCCATAGAAAGTTACAGCTTGCCATGGAAAAGTCTGTCATGATCTAACTTTCTTACATGCATTTTCCATTCTATCATGCTCTGATCAAAACAATAAAATAGACATATAGCCGAAAATTCTGCCTATCAGGAACCACAACCTGCTGCCATAATAGTTCCCTTTGTCTGTACTTATTTGTGTGTGTGTGTATGTGTGTGTATAACACCCACACGCATGTGGGTGTTACAAATAAGACTTTCCAAATTTCATGGCCCAATTTGGAAGCTTATGTCAAACTTGTTTTGCTTCATCTGTTTCAGTCAGGGTCTTATATCATTGTTGTTTCAAACATGTGGAAAGCTTAATGGAAGTCATTAACTTTTATTTTAGTTTGGCCATATTGTCATCATGGTGGGCAGATGCAGAGATGGTGTTATTCCCAAGATCCTCTTTTTGGAACACTGCTGTTGTTTACATCTTCTTGATCAGAAGAGAACAATGGTTTTTACTTATTTTTAAAGCTCTGTTTTGTAAATTAAAAAAGCCCCTAACAACCTTTGAAAACGTAATTAAACATATTCTTTTTATTTTTTTAGCTGTTTAAAATCCTTTAACAAGTTTCTTTTTTTTCTAAACTACCATTTGAAACTTTTGCACTCACAACTCTATGGGTTATTGTTCAGCTGAAGGAATGAAAAGAATTTCATTAGATGTGTTTTATGTTTCTTGATTAAAAATGTCACCCGAGGCTCAGTGACTTTGTTTTACGTTAAATGACGGCTGCGTGCTTTGATCATCACTTTATTAGTGCTTTAATGAATATTAAAAAAACAAAGCACTGTATTAAACTTTAAGCTCTCATATAAGGAAACTGAATCCCTTTTCCAAGAACTACAGTATTTCTTACTCAATCATTTCCTTCTAGATTAAGGGTTTCTCCAATTCCCCTTTAGCCTGCTGCAGACTAAGTTACAGGAAAGCACAACAATTATATTGGAATAAGATCGAAGAGAGAGCAAGAATGAGAGCAGAGCAGTTATGTTTCTATTCAAACAAATATAATCCAGACTTACCATGCACTTGTTTGGTTTTTCTCCAGAATGAACCCTCATATGAATCAGCAGTTTGTAACGAGCATTGAAGGGTTTATAGCGGCGGACACAGCCTGCCCAGAAGCAAGTGAAGTCCTCTCCCTTCCGCTGGTCAATGTGAGTCTTTTCTATGTGTCTGACCAGTTCGTCTTGTTGGTCATAAGTGGCACTGCAGTCAATCCACTGACAGACCTGTTTGCCACTGCTCAGGTCCTGTTCATCCCCGTCACTGGGCTGCAGGGACTTTGGAGACATGGAGGCGTTTAAGTGAGGCAGAGTCCCTTGGGTCTGGCTTAGCTGCTGGTGGAGGTGGTAAGGGGGAGGCAGCCCCTGGTGATGGCGAAAAAGATCAGCACTGGAGGAATAATCGTCAGCTGGTTCTTGTTTTAAGAAACTCACCTTCTGGGTGCTGTGCGAGGTGTTCTGGTGAGCAATGCCAGTACCATTCATCATAAGGCTGAGGCTTCCATTCTCCTCCACTTGCTGCATTTGTATCTGCTCACAGTCACCTCTGTCACAGTCAGCGGAAAGAGGTACAAGACATGCTGGAGGGGAGGGAATACTGCAAGGGTTTCCAGGCTGAGAGCAAGATTGGGGCTGAGAGGATTTTTGAGCACTGTGATGACTGATCTCCACAGGATGAGAGGAAATGCCAGCTGCATTAGTTCGCAGCCCATTCACACAGGTGACCAGTGACGTCTGCGATGTGCGGATGATCGCGGTAATATCGATTCCTTCGGCTGAAGACGGCACAACAGAGATGCATCTCTTCTTCAGGTTGCTTGTTTGTAGCCTAGCTGAGTGCTGAGGGGTGCCAAGTGACAAAGGACTCAGGGAGGAGCTGTGTTCATTATTAAACAAGTAGGATGAAAGTGAATTTGTAAAGCTATTATTCATTAGGTCTAGTTCAGGATGCAGACTACCGGAGGCTCTCAGCTCCATCCCCTCCGTAATCCTCCTATGTGTGGAAGCCTCAGACAGAACCTTATAATCACTCGGGCATTCTTGTTTAATGTGCTGAGCCGGGTGACTTCCATTCAGGCATGGAGCAGCAGAATCTACTGAGTCTTGAAACCTGGGTGACCTGTAATACAGTTTTCATTAAGCATCGCTAACTACCACAGGATTTATGATTTTTGTACAAGATACAACACTTGTTAAGCCCTGGAGAATGGAAGCGTTTGCTCTCTGCTGAATGTTGCCTGTCTAATGCAGCAATTACACCAAAAAAAATCTGCAATGCTTCCCCTACAACCTGTGTAAAGTCAGCATCATTTTACACGGGATTAATTTTACGCAATGGGTTACACACGGAACAGACAATCTCCCCTCCACTGCTACAGGCAGTTCATCAATCACAATCTAGGCTTTCAATGCATAATAGATCGGGCAAAACAATAGCTGAGAATGAAGTTTGAGAGCTTTGGGCATTTTTGAATTATTCAAATATCAGCATTTTCCTCAGAGCACACTGGGAAAATGCCTTGGCATTCTTGTTCACACGAATCAAAAAAGGCTGGCTGAGCTACGCTTACATGTCCGAGACAGGCTTTCCTTCACTAGACTAAAACAGGAACAAGATCAGTGGGGAAAAAAGGAATACAAAGAAAGAACTGCTCAATTTCAACCAGCGGTTCAGAATCAATGAGATATCAGCTGAGTATTTACATTCACAAAATACAAAGTACACAGTTGGTAGATTTAAACTGGCAGCCTGTGCACTCCCATTTCTATTTTTCATAATAAAGTGTGCATGGGTCTGTAAGTCAAAGTAAGATTGTTCTGCAAAAGCGATTTTTCATCTTTCCTGATGTGTGCTGAATCCATTCATTCAGGAAGCAGAATCTTGAGAAATGCCACATAGACTTTTCAAAGAAACAGTGCATCAGGAAACAGCTCCTCCTAACATTTTCTTCCAAGCAGTTAGCAACTGGTTTATGGCTTAAAATAAAACATTTTATCTCAGCTATAAACATTTACTGTGGATGATCCAACTGTGTGATTTTTCTTAGGACCAGAGGGTGTTCCTTACATATCCCTAAAGCACGGGAGGGTTTAACCTATGGCTTCACTGTGCAGCGATGTGCCAGACTCAGAAGAGGAAGCAGTACATCTGTGTGCAGGAAAGCTGTACCTGAGCTAATAAACCCTCCAGAGAAGTGCCCCATGGCTCTTAGGCTGACATGTTCCACTTAAATAAATTTCATGCTTTTCTGATGTTAGCACCACAAAAGCTGGAAAAAACCCAACCATTTGGCAACTTGTGTGTGACACCACAGCTAAGGCAGATCTGACACATTTTAAAGCATGAAACACATATGCATAAGGTATTTTGGACATAAACATATATTAAACTGTGAAGCTGCTGAATAAACTGCATTTATTTTATACCTTAGATGATTTTATCACTATTATCCACCACTAACATTAAAATGGGAAGCTGTGACAACTTCTACAACTTCCCTGGTAACAGCTCTCAGAGAATGAGCAATTAGAAAAAAACATAACAACAATATAAAGCTTCAAAAATACTTCCTTCCCATGAAATTAAGGTTGTCAAAATGACACCTGTTCGAGGCACACAACTGGCAACACTGCATTCACTAGTGACAGGTTTCTAAGCTCCAACAGTTTGCAGGCAATAGGGCTTAATATTAAAAAACCCTTTAAGATCGTGAGAGAAGTGAAATTCCCCACCATTCACTGATATAGAACAATCAGATCTTGCATTTGCCACCAGAAATTTCAAACGAGTATATTTAAACATTTTAGAGGTTTCCATAAACCATTACTTATAATTTCTCCCTTTAGGTTTGCACAGTTGGTCTCAGGGTAAACTTAAAGCACCTGTTTTTGCAGATGGTAAATTTATACTAAAAAAACCCAAGCCCAACTGTATTCATACATTATTTTTTAACATTTACAGAACCATATGTCTGTAAAATATGTGGCATAAGTATACTTTTATGGCACATGTTTGGGAAACCCTGCTCTGCTTGCTCAGTAAAAAGCATGGTGTTTTAAACTCATTCTGAGAAAGGCTTTACACATGCCATGCCAGGCACAGTATTTCCTATTACTTAGTTTCTGCTGTACAAAAACTCTTCTAAATAATTCAGTTTGTATCATAGTTTAGTGGTCCCAAAGCCTCAGGCTAAAGTAAACACAACACATTTCCTACATCACATAAAGCTAACCCAAGCCTTACATTTCAGCCTGTGATAATTGGTGTCATATTATTAAGCTTTATGTAAAGCTCCCATCTTGCCAAAAATCCCCATGAGGAGTTTGGCTTTTGCCTAAGCTGGAGTCAGTGCAGAGTACCTGCAGGATGGATACAAACATCCCTATCCTGAGAAATACTAGCTTCCCAAAACTCTCAGGAACATCCATCTGCATTTCCAGCAGAGGAGTTTACTCAGAGTCAGGACTGTATTGCTGTGATGCTGCCATGTAGAATATGAGACACACAAGAGAGGAGTTTTGAACCAAAAGGCAAGCTGGAACACCTTATTTCAAAAGCAATGATGGCACTGAATTCATACTTCCCATTGCCACAGCCATGTCTTATCCATTGCTCTGCCTACAAAATGATAAGCACAGGTTGCTTGTGCAGATCAGAAGCAAGTCCTTTCCAGGGACTGCAGTTTTCTCTGTAGCACTGTATACTTATATACACTACATATCCCATGTGAGTTAGCTCTGCTGGGAGGATCTAACATTTCTTCAATCTCCTGATGTTTTGAGCGCTGGGCTACTTAATGCTGAGGTTGCATTAATGCACAGTTCCTGTATTACTGGCAGAATTTTGCCATCACTATTCTAGGGAAAGCCCTGTTCGTTCCTCCCAGTCCTGAAAGGGTTGGAGGAAGAAGGTGCAAAGAAACAAAACTAATGCAGGAGCAACATAAGGTGTCTGGCATCCAACTTGCTGGGTGGGTCCTCTTTTACCCATTGACTATTTGCTCCTGCAAAGGCATCTTGCTGTCACAGCCAGGGATCAGATTCCAGGCCTGGTACCCACAGGCTGTGCTGGCCCCTAAGGATTTCATGATCTCTGGGCAGCAGCCAAATATAAATGTCTACGAAATAAAACAGCCAAGATGAGGGGACGAAGTAGAGCAGGACAGCGTAAGGAGCACCGTGTGGACACATGGATCAGCACGAGCAGCTTTGGGGGGCTTCCAAATGGGCAATCCTGGAAGGGAGTGGAGTCAGCAGGAGAATACACCCCACAAGCCTCTCTTCATGGGGAGCATCCATGCACCAGGGATGGACAGTCCGAGGGAGCAGAATTGCTGCTGAAGCACAGGAAAGCTGAGTGTAAGGCCTTTGAAGAGTAACAGCAGCCTCTCAGAGGATACTAAGACAGTGTTTCCAAAGAGACTCCCTTACGTGGTAATTGGAGCCAGAGCACGAGGCCAGTAGCACCACGCCAGAAGCGCTGCAGTTCCCAACTGTCCTCAGAGGAAAAGATGACTGTATCTGAAATCTCCGGATTATTTACAAAACATACATGCCTTCCATTGCCACTGTAAATGTGTGCTCGGTGATAACTGACAGTTTTAAGAAGCTGGAGGGGATTGTTCTGCTGCACATCCAGGGACCCCGTGCAACACTATCCGAGTGCTCTGATGTCTTCCCTGGGTTTTACATCTGAGCACTGAGCACCGTGTGGGAGGGTTTGCCGCGTCTGATAATGGATTATTTGACAAAGGGCCAACATTAGCTGTGTGCTGACTCCAGTTGTGGTGAGGAAGGTATTGGGACTTTTCCAGTCCCACACGCATTGCATTCACAGATAGAATGTAGCAGCAATTAGGCTGCAGAACTTAGAAGATATTAACTGAGTGGGGAAAAGGGGCCAGGAAGAAGAAGGATCATGATTCTTGGACTACGGCAGTCATCCCTAGAATACAGTTTTCAAGAGAAAGCAATTCAGGGAGAAGCTGAAGGGGATAACAAGTTTCAGTGCACTGAGGGGAAAAAAGGACAATCACAACTCCAAATCCTGAGGGAGACTTTTGATTTCTAGGGGAGGTGCTCTCTGGTTTGTTTGGCTTTTCCCTGACATTCCATACCCTAGAAACACAAAGCTGTTCAAAGCTCAACCCAGAGAGACTGTTTGAATTTGTATCTCCGTTTATTTCTGTGCTGGTCACTAGAACTGGGAAGAACAACCAAAGAGAGTTTGCCCTGACTTCTGTGTGCTCCAATATCTGACAACTCCAGCCCTACTTCTCTATTTTCTAATGAAGGTTGAGATGGGGGGCGGGGGGGTGCAGAGCACTCCTGGCTCCCACTAATTTCACTGCTGGGCATTTACCCCCACCTCAGTTATGTTCTCCTGTTTTCAGATCTTCAGGAAAGATCATCTTTTCTGTTACTTGTTTGTAAAGAACCTTCAGTGTCACAAACACCACGAACAGAAATCATCCCAAATGCTTCTCTCAAATGCCAAAGTTCTGGCTCTGAACCACGTGTCTCACGAGCAGCACAGTGATACAATGAGACACTGTGTCTAGGAGGTCCACAGAGCAGAGCTGGGCACTGGCTTCACCTTGCTAATCCCATGCTGACAAAATCAGTACTAGCCAGGTGGACACACAAGCAAAAGCATGATCAGTGGGACACAAAACCAAACCTGTAATGGAGAAGAAGGGTCCTTCAAGATACTCTCCATACATTTCCAAACTTAGAAGCAGTAGAGCTTCAAGGCTTTAGACCATGCCACAAGGCAAAGGAGAGGGAATCAGGCCTATAACCCGCTGCTTTCTCATGTTATGCAACAGACAATCCTTTATGTTGCTCTGGGAATCCTCTTCCAAATGGGGGCTGGAAGGGGTTCATATTTCTGAGGGTGGGTACTGTGATGCCAGGTATGCAGGTATCTGTCATTTCCTCATTATAAATTTTACAAAAAGGTTCAGAAAGATCTAAGCAGAGCACTCTCTTCCTCCTTTTGTTTGCTCCTGCCCTAATTATCTTTGTTTTATAATTGTCCTCACTGACAGAATTAAAAAAAGGTTGATAATTGCCAGTCCCACATTGAGCCATAAAGAAGCCAGGAGGGAGCAGATTTACATCCAGCTGCAAATGCATCTACAAATCTTTGTAGCAATACTGGAATATTTTGTTATGTGGCATGGATATTATTTGTCCTTTTTAAACAAACAAACATACAAAAAACTCTTTCCACTTGCTTGTCATGTTACTTTGCCTCCTTCTCCTGAAAACACAGATGTTCCTACCCCACCAGTAAATGGAAAAGGGGAAACAAGACATAAATATGTATAATAAAATCAGAAACAGTTGGATTTTCAAGACCGAGCTGTAGGCTGTATTTCCTCTTGCTGTGGCTATGGAAATTTGGGCTTGATAGTTCCATGCACATAGTGCCAGTTATTCCAAGTACCTAAGATAAAGGCTGCAACTTTACTGAGGTTTCTCTTTTCTACAGCTCTTCAAAAAGGTCAAGATTATTCCATATTATATCCCCTGCCAAAAAGCAGCGTAATTAAAATAGATGGACAGATTTTAATTTGTAGCAGGCTTCTATTCACAATGGATGTCTGTTTAGGGTACTTGTTTAAAATCTGGTAATGTTAAATTTGTTACAACAACAAAAAAATAATGGAGTTCTGTGTTTTCATATAATTAATTTATAGCAAATGTTTAAATAGAGATTCTGTTCATAGCATATCCAACTACAGTGTATATATCAAAACCAGAGACCAAATTTTCACATTACGGCCTTAAAAGCAAATACCAAGGATGTGGCTGTATGGGAACACTGAAAATACTGAACACTGAAAAGGAGATGCAGTAGAAATTAAAGTGGCATTGGCTTCCTGTACGTTTGATGGTGGCATGCCAAACTGTCACATGGGAGACACTGGGTTGGGACCGAGTATCATCCCTGCCCTCCAGGCTGCAATTTGGAAACACCATGGCAGTGGGGCAGAGGTACAGGGGAGGTAAGTCTGACCCTACTGAACCCTCTGAGGCAAAGTTCTCATCTACTTTTGAGCACCCTGGAAGAGCCCCCACAGAGAAGCTGTATTTAAACTTCAGTTCAGGGGCTGTGGCTGCACACGCAGTGACTCCTCTGGCACTGAAGGACTTCCGAAACAAAGGGGAAGCCAATAATACACTTTCAAATGTAGCACCCGCAGATGCTACTGGGAAACAGTTCCAACAAAGCAACTCTCCAGAAGAGCAAAGTGCACGAACTGATAAAAGTTGCAGCTTTGGTACCTCATATCCGAGTGCGCCAGGTTGAGCTGACCCACGTGCAGCAGCCTCTCCCGGGACAGGGGGTGCTCTCGCATGAGGGAGTTCCCCGTGTGGATGAACAGCCCTTGCCTGCAGACAGGCACTGAACTACTCGTCATCTCCATGTCCATCATGGTCTTCTTCTCGGAGATCAAACTGCAATGATTGTAGCCACCGTTCACTGTCAAAAAAATAAGTAAAATAAAAAACAATAAGCCTTTGACTAAGAACTCACTACTACTTTGTACACTCGTTTTGGATTTCCCTGCAGAATTCTCATCAATGACACGGCAGTGGAAATGAAGGGTTTCACAAGGAAGACAAAATTAATTGCAAAGGAATCTGGATCTGTGAACTATTGTTTATTTCTCATTTTAAGTTTTGTGGCTATTTCTACCTCAAAAAAGGTAACTTCCTTTCCTTCTTTGCATTTTTAGGGTAAAGCCTTGCCTGCTACATTTTGGAGAGGGATGTTTCAGAGTCCCTTTATTTCCAGGGAGAGGGACTCTCTGAAAACAGTGACGTAAGTCGAGTTTTTCTTTGCAGATAATTATCTCTCTGATTATGACTTTAGATGGGCATGTTTCTACTTTACTGTCAGGTCAACAGTGTGAAAAAATTTAAGTGGTTTTGTTTTAATTTATACATTTAACTGTATTTTCCAAGTAAGCTATTATTATAAATGCTAATGCTAATAATCATAAATTCTGCTCTGGTAAATACTCCATTTTACAGACTAGAAAAACAGCCTAGAGCTATAGCAGTATTACTCAGAAATATATATATAACCATTTTCACTATGGTAGATAAATCATGTTCTTAAAATACTAGATCTTCCTCAAATCTGATTTTTCATGCAGACAAAATGTAATGGTGTCAGATACTAAGGCAAGCGTAGTTCTGTAGTTTCCATACAGAGCTCAGAAGTGGCTCCTTCACCCTTGTACCCAGCTCTGATGGTGAGGGGAACTGCATTGTAGTCAGCCCACTCTCCAAGGAGGCACTGAGTGTCACACACTGAGGAAGAAAACAAATTCTGCAAAGGGACAGAAAAGATAAAACTTGTGCTCAGTTTCCTGCAAATCATTGATTTTCACAAGCATCCAGGTGTGTTACAAGGCACAATTCATCCCACTATAGTTTTGTTGTCTCTCGAGTTTTACCCAGACAATGTCTACATCATTCAGCCATCCCAAAATAGGCTCATGCAGCTCCAAGACATGTTTTCCTCTTCTCACTGACTATACAAGGTGCCTAAACAAGTAACTTAAACTAAGTACCTGACTTAGTAATTGTGTGAAATTAATTGTGTGAAATCAATCTCTATGAGCAGCCACAGACTTACAAACATCCCCATCACCAATAACCTGCTCTACACTGCTCTCAGGTCTGCTCCTGCTTCTACTGAAACCCTCACTGGACCCACCACAGACAACACAACTTCTACCATTTCAGCAGTATAATTTGTGGTATTATCCAGGGCAGGTATATATCAGTATTGAATCATAGAATGGCTTGGGTTGGAAGGGACCTTCAAAGATCATCTAGTCCAAACCCCCTGTCATGGCCAGGCATGTCTTCCACTAGACCAGGTTGCTCAAAGTCCCATCCAACCTGGCCTTGAACTGTTCCAGGGATGGGGCATCCACAGTTCCTCTGGGCAAACTGTGCCAGTGCCTCACCACTCTTCATGAAAAATTTCCTTCCTTATATCCTAACTAAATCTATCTTCCTTCAGTTTAAAACCACTGCCCCTTGTCCTATTACTACAATCCCTAGTAAAAAGTTTTTCTGTTTTTCTTACAAGTTCTGCTTTACATATTGAAAGGCCACAATACGGTCTCCCCAGAGCCTTCTCTTCTCCAGGCTGAACAAGTCCAGTCTCCAGAGCAGAGGTGTTCCACCCCTCTGATCATATTCTAACCCTGTAGCAAACTGAAGGTGAGTGGGAGAGCCTGGGCTGCCATGGTCCTCTATAATTACAGTCAATGAAAGCTTTGAAAATTATGAGAATCACATTCAGGGGTTTGGTGAGTATAAATGAAAAGAAAGAGGTGACTGGGGAAGGCAAAAAAAGTCTCTGGTAACTTAGAATTCGTGAAAGGCCTCGCAGCACAAAAGTCCATTCTCCTCTACTGGCTGGGCTCCACAGCATCCCCATCATGCTCCATGGAGCCATTGTAATGGGAAGACCATGTCAGATGAAGATGTAGTCCAGAGCCACAGAAAAGAGCGGGCACATATGACACCCAAATTACAACTTGCATGAGGCGCTATTGTGACATTTCCAGAAGAGAATTCCCTGTTTCCAGCGAAAAGTTTTCAGTGTTTGGCTGATACATTACATTTCTTGACCATTTATTTGATTTTTACTTTTTCAGAAGTCAGAATCTTTCAAATTGGAAAACTAATACTGAGTTTTTCCTACCCAGCTCCATCACGACACCAAGGCATGTGAAAAGTCCTAGGAAGTGTAGGTCAGCATCATTTTATATAAACATTTATAAAAAGCCCATGTAAGATTTTTCAGGAAAGAGATTTTAAAGAGAAACTGGTTTGCATTTAAACTATACAAAATGGGCCATTAGCCTTCTTCATGGTAATTAATATATATGTTCTAGTTATTTCAGATCTATATTCAGAGACCTGAATTCACTGACACTGTGTGACTGTTTTGAATGACTCTGAAGAGATACAGAAGCTGTACAGAAATTCAGCATCTTCTGGCCTGTACAAGGCAGTCACCCAACCTTTTAAGATCACTTTGGAGGCCTTTCAGCTTATAGTGGGTCTTTCTGATTATTAGCTCTGCCCTGCTTGTAATCATGACATAAATTATCATGATTCTCTGGAGTCCACAGCTTCATTGGGCTTTATCCCATTCCTATTCTGGCTTCATTCAATCATAATTTAACTCACTTCAGGGATAATACCTACCTTAGCAAGACTGTATAATGAGACTTTGGATTCTTAATTGGTTTAGGAGAATCACATTTAAAGGGTATCTAAATACACTGTTGAACACTAGTGAATCAGCTCTCCACACTTCCAAAGGCCACACGACCAAGAAAAGATGGTAAATCAATCAGACTTACAATACCCAATTCACCCAATACCCAGTTCCTCTATTTCCATCAGCAGTGTTACTTGGAATATAGTCAAGATGTATCTTCCCTCCAAAATATTGTGGAGTCGCTTAAAATGTTTAAGGTTTATACTGGACTCATAATAAAACACTTTCTTTCATTCCCCAAATGATACAAGTCTGAAATTCATTAGGGCTTTCTAAATATGTACTTTACCAATTTTATCATATTATCAAAACAAAGAAACTTGAAGCTTTCACCAAAGCTCAGCAATACCAACTGTAGCACACAGTGATACCTATTTGTGTGAAGATGGAGATTTCCTAGAATAACATGAACACTATCCCTGTGCTGTCAAAAATAATTATCTTCTCTTGTAGCTGTCAAATCAGAAAACACATTTGTTCCCTGCAAAAGAACAGAGCACTTATGCTAAATCTGTGTGAAATTCTGTTTTCAGCTAATCCACTGTACATTTGCCTTCACAAAGTACCTTACAGATTCATTAATGAGAGCTAAAAATGTCTTGCACAACAGTGCCCTGAGTGAAGTCACACTTGTACCAAAGCCTCCGAAATGTGCCTACCATATGGAAGTTGGAACAATGACAGACAAGGGACACCACCACCAGCTCACGTTTTTTTATCTCCCCCAGCAGCCGAAAAAGCAGCAGCTCAGAGATTCTCTCTGAACACGGACAACCTGAGTCTATCTTTAACTCTTCAAGCACTTGTGAAGGTGAATTCATTGCCTCTGAAAAAAGTCTGCTTTACACCGCTGTAACTGAGAACAGAATCTGGCCCTCTGACAACTGGCTGTTCTATACAATATTAATATCACTGGCTGGCACACACAGAATTTAAGCACTTTCCATGTCTGGAACTCTTCTTTCACTGGTATCGAGGGGCCTTTAACCCACATACTGTAACTTTCCAATAACAGATGAAAAGAGCACACACTCCCTCGCCTTAGACCAGAGGGTTCACCCCACTTGCACTACACCATAGCCATTCCATAAATCCATATAAAAAAGTAATCCTAATTTACAGAGAGTAAATCTAATAAAAGCAGAATGGTTTCCAGAAGGATCTCATGGAAGTGGAATCCATCAAGGTAACTTCTGTCTTTCTCTCTTTCTGTCCTGAGCTTTTGATTTATATCTTTACATTTAAATGTTCGCGAAGGGAACGGAAGCAGCTGATGCAGTAGTGTGCAAAGGCTGCAATCAGGCAATTCCTTCCATATGAGTAATCAAGTTAGTTTCATTTTGGATACCTTGCTCCTTTCATTCTGGGGGAACTGACTTTGGGGAAGTTTTTTCTTGATTTATGCCAGATTAAGTCTTGTGAGAATTGGCCCCATTGACTGTGTCCACACCTCAGGAATGACACTGGAACTGGTTGGGATATGCAGGGTCAGCCCTACATTTCTTGCTGGGGGTAAATTCTGCTGGAACAAAGCAGGACATATGCTCACACCAAAGGAAACCTGTCTGTGCAAGAATGACATCCACATTCAAAACAGCCCTAACTAAAGGGCAATATCTCTCTTTCTTCCCCAGAAAACACCTTGTTTACCATGCAGGAAGGCTTGTTACTGATCAAATTAGCTATTAAGGCTAAGAAGGTAAGAGCAAGAAGACTTACCAAAAGGGTAATTATTCAACAATAAACACATGTTGCAGGGCTTTGGAGTTTACCTAATTAAGACCAGTGGACAAATAACTGAAAGATGTCTAACTGAAATGACTCACATTCAAAATAGAGATAGATTTGAAATATTTGCTTAACATACTTAGATATCCCCAGAGAACTGTGGGTTTTGCGGCGAAGACCAAACTAGGTCATTTGCCTTTTTTTTTCTTACTGTTCATTCTCTTTAATTACTTCTTGTTAAAAAAAAAAAAATTGCCATTCTTGGTTTTGTTTGGATGTGATGTCCAAAATGTACCACGACAACACTGAGAAATGGAACGCTGTTACTGGCAGCAGGATGAGTCACGTGAGACGAGTGAAAGACCAAACATTACCAGATTTTCTCAAACAAGTGAAAATCATCCACACTGAAGAGGCCATTAAACCCCTCCACTGAGAGGGAATTATTAACTCAAAAAGTGCCAACACAGTAAAGCCATGGGGGGAAGGTGCTGTACCCACACTCAGCGTGTCACGAGTGCTGAACAATCTCCATCACTGTATGGCAGGACTGACTGACACAACTACACAGTCGGTAATTTAAGAGCATCCAGAGAGATGCACAGCACTCTGCTGCCTGCTTGAAGGCTCTAATGAATGAACTGAATGCTTCAAAACACAAAATCTTCAAAAATCATTCATGCACATAGAGCATTTTTGACATTTTCAATAACAACAAAATCAACACTTTCATAAAGTTTTTTATGCCTGTCATGCCATTGAATGGGAGGGATTGTCTTAATCCTACACCACCAAGCCTGAGGGACAGAAAAGTAGCTAAGGAAAGGAAAGCAAAGGCTGGAAAATAGATACTAGAGTTGTTCTTACACTCCCTGGAAGGCAGCCTCGACTGTGGAGACAGATTTTCTATGCCTTGTGAAAAAACACGGCTTCTCCTTTGTTTCACTGAACAACTATTAGCAGGGATATGAGTTTGGGTCTAAATTTTTCTATTATGGACACATTTAAGGAGAAACACTTTAGAAAAAGGCTGGACTGATTAGCCATGGATGCCACTACAGCCTTAGCAGACTTTACCCAAATGTAACACTAGTGTTTTCAGTCAGATCTTAGAACAAGACATCCTAAATATAGACTTACAGATCTTGGCCTGGAGACCCAAAAGAGGGGGTGTTCAGATCTTTTCTTGGCCTCTCTGCAGTCATTTGCACAATCTGGTACATAACAAATCTCAAGACATTTGGGCTTCTCACCACTTCAAAGAGGAAAGTTCTCCACTTTAAAAGACCTTTGCAATAGTTTTTAATAGTAGACTTCCAATAGTAGACTTTAATAGTAGAGTTCCAGTAGTAGACTTCCAGTAACATTTGACTACATTTCTTAAACCACTCAGTGTGGTCCCAGATTGTCCAACAGTGACTCTTCAGGTAGGTAAATGTAAACTCTCACAAAGGATTGAAAACTCTACCTTTTTATTACAAGCTAAGTTTTACCCTGTGAAGTTTTGGAAGTTCTCTCACTGTTCTGATTTCATCTCTGCGTAATATCAATACTGTGCATCACTAAGGTGTCTTCCCTGGTGGCAAGAAGGTGGCAAGAAATGTTTTAGAGCTAAACAGCCCCAGAGCAGTGCATTTAAGTGCAGAATTCCTTCCTTGTTTCATTAATTATCTGAGTCCTCTGTAATACACAGATAGAAAATGCAAGATCTGAAAATCACGCTGAGGAAACAACTACTTGGGTATTGACTATCGAAAAAAAGTCACTGTTATACCGAAAAGTTACTAAAAACGTTCAAACATTACTGTGCAGTTCTTTAAGCCCCTGGGGACAAACATACGGACTTTCAATACGAGCATTTGTCACACACAGCTCCTTTGGCTCACTTAGACTGGCAAAAGAGGGTAGTAGTCTCTTTCCTTGCTGTTTGCCCTTACCCTTACAATAACAGCATTAAATTTTCGCTGCTGCACTCAAGAGTTCACATGTCAAAGAGGAACAAAGCAGCTCACACCACACTCCAGGTTCACCCTGGATCTCTGTATCAGTTACAACCTGTCCACATTTTAAGGTCTGTTTCATACAGCTGGTAGAGACATGGCTTCATTTATTTATAATGCTTGTGCACTATCTTAATAAAAACACAGTGAGAGCCAAAAGATTCTTTATCACAGAGCAGGCCACACTGTATAGTGAAAGTCAAGTGAAGACCAAAATTATTCTACACTGGTGTATCAAAACAGAGGTGGCAGATCCTCTGCCTATTTGCAAACAGATACAGATTATATCAGTCTATAAAAGATTAGGATTAAAACCAACAGTATTGAATAAGGTTAGAATAAAAAAGAAAGACCTCTTTCCTCCAAGTTTTTATGAACCATGCTATAAAATGTTACAACAGAAATACTTATTTCTTTACTTTCACATTGATGTATGAGTGAAGACAGAAGGGCTAAGAAAAATCTTGTAAACTAAAACAACCCAGATAGTGAAATAATTTGTTGAGTATCAATCTTAAAAACTCGTGGAAGATAAATACAACCCATGTGTGTCTTTCTAGTGAATTATGGACCCTAACTGTTGGCTACATCCATATTTGTTATTTCATGTTCAATTTATTTTTAAAACTAGTTATTTGGATTGCATTATATTTCTGTTCTGGGTAATTTATTTTTGCAGGCTACACACAGTATTTTAAGGGAGTGAATGTGTAGGGTTGGCACTGCAGAAGAAAGAAGCGTGGTTAATTTTATATCAGTCCAACTTAATACAATTTGAAAACATTTCAGTAGTTTAGAGATCTGTAACCTTTTCACTTTCGAGCATGTGGATAGAGTTGGCTCCCATATTTGACTTTTCCATGATATTTTAAAGGTTATCTTGGAGTGCAACAGGAAGCAAAGAACACATAACAATCTACTACCTCTTTCACTGCTAACATGGCTTTCGGGATTACGTAGTTCGGATTTCCAGCTGAGACCGGCACAACACTTTTTGAACTTAGCAAGTATGGCCAAGATTCAGGAAAACACATGCCATGAGCTTTGGTTCCAGTGACTTCACAGCCTCAGCTGATGTTCTGAGTTAGGCTCTAGATGTGCAAGGACAGAACCATTTTAGGCAATAGTGAATAGATTCTCGGAGAAATACACTGTCTTTCCCTACAGGCAGGTTTGAAACTCAACATTCTTGGCTTCTATTTGGATTTCAGACCTCTAAATTATGCCCCTAAACAGAGCTGAGAGCAGACTGAAAATGACCATTGGCCTCTTTTGTGGCAATCAAGACAAAACCTTTTGCAACTTGATGAAACACAGGTCTTGTCATTCATTGTTACAGAGGCTCTTTGGCTTGGAATCACCTTTAGCCTGTTACCAGGCAATCTGAAAAATATTGTTCTCAGCACATCTGGTCTTTTTTTGTGGTCAGTTATCCTTCCTCACTACTTGGATTCTAGGAACAGCGGGAAAAGACATTAAAATAAATGTTTTAGGAAAATGTTAAGCTCAACAAACATTATTTTAATTAAAAGGAAATCCTAAAAACCTCCTAATGGGCACTTGGAGAATATAAGCTCAATGTAATGAAATTTGATGTGTTTCCTTTTTTTTTTTAAGATGACCATTTTTGGAATCAGTTTAATTCTCAATATGTCTGATAGGTAGGATATATTATGTGTTTGCCTTGTCAAACACAGGAGAATCAGGATGTCTTGCCACCTTGTGAGTAAACATTTTCAAAGGAGGCACATATACAGCCTTTGGCCCCATTCTCCTTTCCCAGTTCTCTACTCACTCAATTCCCCTTTCATTCCTGAGCTCGTTTGAAACTTTCTCTTCCACTTCCATCTTCAGTCCTCTCCAACCTGTCCCTCACCTTCCAGCACACACTCCAGGATGCCACAGATGCAAGACTGCTGCCATGCTGTGCAAAGCTGGCTCTACCAAATCCATTGCACAAGTTTTAACCCTGGCAGGAGCTGGACACACTATCTGAGTACCAAACAACTGCATTTTCCACTGTGAGCAACACAGACAGGCTGCTGTCAGTCTGTCTGGTTTAAACTCCCTGCTCTCACACGAGATGGATCCACAACCTGTGCTCCCGGAGACAGCTGAGTCAGGCTGAAGCAATTCACCTCCCCAGATAAATGCCACTGTGCATCTGGTGTAAACTATAAGGCAACCATACACCCTTTAGGGTTATGTACACACTCCCCTGCCCTTAGTCCCTTTGGTTTGTCTTTTTTTGTTGCTCTAAATGGACACCACCAGGGTTTTCACAGCAGCCTGTCATTAGGTGGGGTCTTTAGGTTAAAAGAGCTCCAGAGTGACTCTTTCAAGACAGAAGTTCACACATTTTGTGATGAGGTACTTGAACTGTTCCCGTTGCACACATGCTTTCATCATCGATTATGTGACTCCTTTGGGAATCAGGATCTTTCCATACATGCACAGACTGCGAAAATCTGTTTCTTTTGTTTTTTCCTCTAAGTCATTTAATTCCCTAATAGCCAGAGCATGCCTACTACGAACTGCATGTGCGTTATTCTTTCCCATTTACTTATGAAACCCTGAACTTTTAAACTCCCAGATCTCCACTCCCCTATATTTTCCTTAGCCCATTTAGTCTCTCTTTTCCATGGAAGTTTTAGCCAGCAGACCATGTAAAGACTCCGCAGGGGTATGTGCTCTCCTAAACATCTGAAACACAAGGATGTGCAGGGAATGAAAGCTGGGGTTTTGCCATATGGCACCTTGCATATGTCTTATGTAAACATATATGTCTATGTCCCAAGAAGGAATTTTATGTCTGCCTGGCTCAGCAGTATATTATATACTTTAAAAAGGAAAAAACCACAACACAACAAAAAATATTTCCATCAAAATGTTGGGCTCGAAGTTTTAGGAGCCTGGAAGTGTCACCAAGTCAGTAACAGCCACAGAAGCCAACCACCACAAAGACAGAATCACTGCAGATCACACAGGGGAGAAACAGCACACTTTAAACAATAGGGGAAATTGGTAACTAAACATATTTTGTTCCTTTCAATGCAGGCTGGACAGAGGAAAAGGTCTGGTGGGATGTGGATGCACAACATCTACTCTTCTGGACCTAGTTCTGGTGCACACATTTGGAAAACAGCCTACTCATAGGCAAAGGAGACAGAAAATGACTCATAATAGGAATCAAAATGCACCGGGAGTCTGCAAAAAACTTTCCATGTTGCAATGTGATTGGAATGCTCCAACATGTAAAGGGAATACTGTGGAGGGGAGCTGGTAAACCTGCACTGCACATCAGCCTCAGCTATGGGTTGTCTTCCATTTATAGGTCCTCCAAAAAGTGCCAATTAGGCTCCTTTCCTATGAGAGGCTTCATAACTCTCTCCTCTCTATTGGTATCTTTGCTTCAAGCTCACTTGTTGCAGGAGCTTCTTCCACACATTTTTTCTGGTTCTTTATATATCAGAGGGATGAAAAGCTACAGTGAAAAGGCATCTGGTTGGTGAAGACCACCTGTTCTCCTAATACACTTGCACTGGTTCCTTGATTCTCTTAATAAAAGAGAGACATCCCCACACACACAATCTCCACCTAGACTCACTGCACATCTCTCATACTTACCCAGTAACCCACATCCCCATCAACCTCTTTGTGCTCTTGCAAAAATAATTTTTTACAATGAGAACTCAAATTGCTACCACAAAAAGGCAACCACTTCACCTACACAGTCTACTTGGTCATTTAACACCTGATACCTAATACAGTAATGGCTTCTTTACAGCTCAGAATTAACACTGCCAGAAAGAAAATTCAAGACAAACAGCTTCCCCAATATATGCTGAAAAGAGCAACAGCTTACCCCTGCTACTTTTCATTTGCTGTTTTCATTATTTGACATTTCTTTCTGCCAGGATTTTGGCATTATTTCAAGGCTTGATTTGAAATATATTTAACATCAAGTGATTTGCAATGTCATTTTCTATTTTACCATAACCATGCTTGGGACTAATTCTACTCAAATTGAATTTACCCTTCTGCACTCAGTGCCAGTGAATGGGCCTCTTGCAGGCTCTCCAGCACAGAACATACTTCTCCCCAGTTTTACACAAGTCTGAGAACAGCAGAGTTATCTATAGCTGCAGACTTAGGGCTGTAGATACATCCAGTCCATGTTAAACATACACCTTAATGTGTCACTAGTAAGAATAGTTTACTGAAGGGCAGCATCAAACATGACAGTCGTTGGTGCAATAAATATCTACATGCCACATAACACAGAAGAAAAACTCTTCTCTATGACTTAAATGTAACTAGTTCAGGTGTTTGTCCAACACGGGGCAGTGTCAGACAACAACTAGGAGGACTGAACAACTTGACTGTATCCCTTTCTTCAGAAGTCAGATTCTGGGGATAACCAAGGCACCCTCACCACCACCTGGTCTGCTGTGGGGTTTTTTAGCAAACTGTGGGACAGGGTAAGAATGAGGCTATTGTAGAATTTGCTGTGTAGAGGTAAAGCCATGGGGGAAAATAAAACCAGAGACAGGATGATGCAGAAAGATTAAAGAGTACAAGGAATGCTGTAAAAAGGGAAAATATTCTCACTGAATGGTGCTGGCTTACATGAACACTGAATAAACAACAATTAGAAAGTTTAGCTCCTGCAAAAAACCCTCTGTAAATCTTCCAGTGATGACAGTGGGCAGTTGCTATGAGTTAGGAGGTATATGGAGTGTGCTCTACTTTTATTCAGCAACGCTGTCTTCTGTAAAGGGGGTCTGCACTTTCCACACAAGTCATGAGAACAAGGTATCTCAGGGATTTCATGAAAATGGGTATGCCAGTGAAGAAACAAATACAGAAGTGTCACTGTAATCATGAGAACCTCTGACAAACACAGTATGCAATCACACAAAACAGGGCTGAAAGAGTCTTCAGAACATGATTTATCCCATCTTGTGTCCCTACAGCATAATCCAATCTCACAAACTTAAGGGGGTGTTTGGCCAATCTCCTTTACAGGCTACAACAATTCCCCAGCATTTCCAGCAAACTATTCAGTTGTTTCACCTAACATTTTTTTTCTTCATGTCTAACTTAATACCCCCTTAGCATAACTTAGTCCACTACATATTGTCCTGTCCAAACTGGACATGGAGAGGAGTCCATTCTCCTGCCTTCCATAAAAACCTCATGTTTTTGCAGACTGTCTCCATTCAACTCTTCTCTTGCCAGTGTTACGCAGCTCTCATTATTTAAGTTTTTTTCTCATAAATCATGTTTTCCAGAGCTCTGATCTCTTTCCTCCATCTCTCTTCTGAACTGTCTCCAGCAAAGCTTTTTCTGTACCTTTTTTCTCCACGTATTACACTATCAGATCCCATTCTTTGCAGGTGGGAGCAGGTACACTCTTCCTTCACCGCGAGCCAGCAAGGAGGCAGCACAATGGCAGTCAGATTTAGCAGATAAATCTTACCTTTAGGATTAGTTTACCTTTGTTCTTGGGTAAGACAGAGAATAATGAGGTTAATGAACCTTTGGCATGATTCAGTTTTCCTGTTGGTTCTTAGTGTTGCATTAAATTGCCCTCTTGAAACAGGCCTAGAAAGCTCAGCATAGAACTAACCAAAACACATGCAGAGGTAAAGGCCGACTCCACCCAGGTTCCCTCATGACAAAATACAACTTAGCAGCATCAAACACTAAATAAAAACTCTCAGGAAAGCGCACATACTTACACCCTGTCCAGACTCCAGTGTTATGACACTCTCAAAACTTTAATTAGGGCTGACTCTTCAGATCTACTGCACTTTTTCTGCTGACCATCCCCACCATCAAGAATACGTGAAGGGCATGAAATCATTCCAACATGCTGATCCAATCCATCCCGTGAAACACAGTAATTCATTAATCACATTGTCTCTGAGCCCAGTTCTGTTCTTGCCTGGTTATCAGTCAGGAGTCACTGCCACAGCAGTGAAATAATTACAAAAACTAGAAGGTGTAAGATCAGAGTTAGGAAGTCTTCTAGAACTGAATACCTAAAGATGCACACTGAGGGATGAATTCTGACAACTCTGTTTTAATAACAGCTTCCAGTGCTCAATTAGAGAAAGTGCAGCCAGCAACTCAGTAAATATTGTGGACTAACCAAACTGAGCAAAGACCCACGGACTAGATTTGAGGGTCTCAGACTGAGAAAGTCTAGCTTGTTACAACTCTGGGCAGACATTCTCTTCCTTTGCTCTTTCCCATCATCTTGGCACACTGCTAACCCTGATAATGAGGGATGAAGATTTATATCTGGAATATGCATTTTTATGTGACTTTAGTACTGGACAAAAAGCCAGGTCAAGAGCTATGTATATGGAAATGTTCCCGCAGCAGGTAAAATACGGTCAAAATGTGTGCAAGGTTCCCTAAATGTCAGGACCAAAGAGTCAGAAACTACTTCTAAGTTGGAAACGGAGCCCTACAGTGAAGTGACCGAGTTTGTGAATAGCAGGCATAGCAGAGGAATTGAGTGCAACTTCCAAAGACCACACAGTTTACAGGCTGAGCCCAGAAAGAATGCCAGTGTGCTTGGTGCATTGTATTTCCTCTGGGATATCTCCATCTAGTTTAACCACACACTGTTGGATTTTGAGTGCATCTTTTAGCAAGACACCAAAACTCCAAGTGGAATCTTTAAATGATGGAGAATTGCTTTTGCAGCAGTTTGTTCCATGGTTCTCAGCATGAATTTTATATAGTTTGAACTTGTTTGACTTCAGGCACTGGGTCTCACATCATGCCTTTGTGTGCTAGATAAAAACACAGACTACCTGGTATTTTTTCTCTCTCTCTCTGCAGACAACTTTAGACTTTGTTCCTACCTTTTCAGTGATTAACTGGCTGCCTTCTTCCTTTTCTCACACTACAGTACATTCTCCAGATCATGAATCGTTTGAGTGAATCTTCCTCTTAAACACAGCCAGTTTTTCCAAGGAACCTTGTTAAATTGTCAACACTTAGAACAGCACAGCACTAGAATCATTAATAACATAAGACAGCAGCATTGTTTTGCTACTTCTGCCTGATATGTGCCTAAACACAACTCTGCGAACTTTAATGGTCTTTAATAGGACCTTTAAATGGTCTTTAACAGGTCCTTTAATGCTCTCAGTGTCTGGGGGAAGAAGGATGGTTATTCTGGTTTCATGTGTGTGACTTTAATACAAGTCTCTGCTAGGAAACAGAATAAAGTCACCAAATTATACTACTGTGCCTCCAAAGTTAATGACCCAGAATGAGTTCTGCTGTCGATGGGCCTAACTCAATAGGCACCACTGAAAACAATGGAGTCCCCCAGTGTGTGACCAAAAAAGAAATAACAACTTTTTAAGGAATGCAGCAACTGCAGAAGCTCAGTAACCACTTATGAAACTGAAGGGGGAAACCAGCCATTTGAATTTTTTGTTTACAGGCAAAAAGAGCTCCAGCAATAGTCAGTGAGTGTGAGATTTCTGTGATTTTAATTAAGCCTTTCTTAGGTTTGCCTTGTTTGGTTTAGCATAAGTTCTACAAAATACATCTAAACCCTGTGGCTGGTTTGCAAAAGACAGCAGAGAGGGAGTAACTGAAGCCATTTAAAAAATAAAGGAGCTGGAAGCTGAACGTGTGTGTCATCCGAGCCCCATGCTAAGCCATGGCCTTTTACAGCTAAAATGATTGCCGACAGAACAGACTACAGCTCTCAAAAATCCCTACTTACCTGGCAGAAATCCATCTGATCCTGAGCACGCTGACTAAGAAATTAGCTGAGATTAAGGGGGAGGAATGCAACCCCTGGAAGTTCCCAAAAAGTGAAAACCAAGAAATTTTTCCTTTTCATTGTCAGCAGGTCAGCAAGAGGGAAAACATGAGAGCAGCACAGCTCCAAAATCACTCCTTGTGATACGACAGCAGCAAGTCTTAATGCATTATTTGCACTGCAAATCATTAGCAGTAGTTTTCCAGCAAGAGAAATAAGGAAAGAAGACATGAGCAACAGCCAAGCTGGGGCACCACAGAGCTGCAGGGATCTCTGAGCCAGGGTGAGCCGGGGGGTTCCCACCCCGCAGGAAGAAAGCCTGTCTCCAGTGGCTGTATTAGCCTGGGTTAGGCTGGCACAACTGCTCAGAGTGTGTTTCAAAGCCCAGACGTCAGGCGCTGTGCTGTCAGCCACGTGCTGTCAGCCACTCAGTGGGTATGCTTAGAAAGCACCAAGCTCTACAGAAACATCAGTATCTGTGCTGCAGCCACCAGTCCCACACAAGCAAGAGTGGCTTCCCAAAGCTCAAGTCTACATGCCCTGTACGTCAGTGCATTTTCCTCTTCTCAGTCAGTGTGGAAAAAGCAAAGTATCTTGTTTCCGTGTAACCGAACCCCAGCCATGTGTATACAGCTAATGACTGGTTACACCACACATAATGAGGAGTCACGTTTTGCTAACTGCATAGAAAATAAACAAGCTAAAAAAGAAAACAATTACTGGCTTTGGTAGGACTCTCTCTTGACCTTCCTTGTGGACTCAGACTCTTGATGCTCTGCGTGCTATACACTACAGTCACTGTCAGGCACAGGTACCACCTGCTTTGGGTTTGCTTTCCCTTTAATGCCATAGATATTTCATCACTCTTTTTGCTGCAGAACATCCATCCAGCAGAGGCCAGAGCATTAGAATTACTGCAGTCTGCTCAGCCTCATTCCTCACACTCACCTGACTGAAGTGCAGCCACATCAAAGGACCTATGCCCAGCTTTTGCTTCTGAGACACAGGCAGTATTTGTCCAAAGCACAGACATGCCATGGCAGAGCTGTGAGGGCACTTTGTGCTCTTCTTCCCCTCAGCACCTGAGAGGGGACTGTTCTTTGCACATTCAGAGAGAACCGTGCAGTTCTACAGCATGTCCTGTTACTTGCTTTTTAACATTGTGAAAGTACATAAGATTATAATGCCATTGCAGTTTATTCTGCATGGGAATGACCAAAAGTGCGACTCCTGCCTCAGAAAGTTCACAGCCGAAGAGACTGACAGATACAAGCAGCAGAGCACAAAGGAATGACGAGCCAGTGCCACTCAGCACAGCAGCAGTGGCCTTGGCACAACTGTAGCGAAAGGTTTCTACATCTTTTGTCTGCATCATGGGCCAAACACGGTATGTCAAACCTCTCCACATGCAGGAGAGAACTGGGGTGGCAGGGAAGACCAGCAGTTAATGGTTGGCAGGAGACAAAGCAGGGAAGGGGTGGGACCACGAGAGGAGGCAGCGAGAGATGATAGACACACACACCACGTTCTGCCCCTGCAACAGGGAACCCCTCACACTTCTCATCAGTGCTTTCAGTAAAGAAGGAAAACCATTCCTGCCTAAAGATCTGATCTGTCTCTCCTCATGCTCTCCTACAGTCTAAGGCAAGCCCTGTGTCAGAGCAATTCTCCAGAGGTGGCAATGGTGACCTGCACAACCCTGTCTGGGTAGGCATTAGGGTCCTTTCTTCCAGGGAAGCAGTAGCTAATCAGTTGTTTCAGTCACAGCTGGACAGGGACATTTTATAGGGAGGAGTGGAGAAAAACTGAAAAAAAAAAAAAAAGGAAAAAAACCCGAGAAAGAGGGACTTACACTGACAAGTGGCTGGTGGGGATAATGACCCCAGTCAGAGTCCTTGTGTTCTTATAAAAAAACTCTCGACAAACCCCAGCATCTGGTAGTTCAGCTGTGGGTTTCCGCTGTTTATTTTTCTATTCCAGCGCTCTCATCCCTATGCACTGCCTGTGCCTGGCTCTGTTAAGCATTCCAAGCTACAGAGCATAATTGAAAGAATAAAAACCTCAGGCTCAGCATCAGGCGCATATAGAAACAAATGCAACTGCTTAAATCCTTCCTTACACTGATGAGAACACAGGCAATAATCTCCCAATGCCATACCAGGCTGGCCTGAGGCAAATGCAAGCCAGGAGTTTCAGCCCCAGCAGACTCCTCAGAAGTGGTGGTTGCACACACCACCAACACCAGGTTATTCTGTTCTAACCAGGTGATGCACAGGGAGAAGCAGTTACTCCCGTGAACTGTCCAGGGAATGGGTCCTGTTTGTGTTCTCCTAATTTAAAGGAACTTAGTCCTTTCTCTGTGTCTCTTCTCCCTCTTCCCCTTCACACCGATAATCTCAATTACAAAACCAAACATAGCCTACCTGCGTCTGCTTAAAACTGTCCACCTACCACCCCTTACAAACTCAGTCTCTGGCACTGCTTAATGGATGATGTCATCACAGGCAGCTCCAGACAGCTGCACCTTCAGTTTGCCTTTCTTTTACTCTTACTTTGAACAGTCCCTACCAGGAGGTCTTCATGACATAGGCTTCTTCTCTGACTTGGAACTTTCAGCCCTCACTTCACCTCCAGGTCTTTCTGCAGAATAATCTGAAGGCAGAGCCTTTCTGATCCACCTGCGCTGCCAGCATGTCCATCCAGCTTCCCCTTACTTTGTGCTTCTTTTGCTAATACATCCTCTCCTTTGTCATTACCCTACTGATAATCATCCAGGCTAGTGCAGGAAAAAATGAATACACAGTGACAGTAGGGATGAAAAAATGCAAGATGGGGAAAGGCTGATGAAGGCTGTCCTCCTGAGTGAATGAAGCCTATGCAGCTGTGATTAAGAAACGAGCTGTGTGCACTTGGCCAAGATTTCTCTCCTGCACCTCTGTCAATGCTGCCCCACTGCTGACGGTCTCGTTACCTTGTACCTTCGTGCTGTACCAACCCTCTGCCTGCAATCCATTATTTTCCCACTATTCCAACTCAGGTTAGCATAAGGAAAGGAGCAGTGGTCAGTGCCTGAAAGGTAAAGCCTGGAGGGAAGCCTGAAGCTGAGGCTCTGCTCCTTTAGGTCGAAGGGAGAGAAGGAATTTTTATCAGTCCCGAGGATGCCGCTCTCCTCCTGGAGGAGTGTCCTGCACTGAGAGGTGTCTGTGCCAGGCCTGAGGGGGCTGCCATTGCCCCATCTGCAGGAATCCAATCTCTGAAAGTAATTTTTAAGAAAATCTTTCGAGAAATGGTCCATTTTTCAGTTTGGGGAAACCATGTTCTGCATCTCATCAGAAAGGCCTCTGGAGCTGTTAACTCTAATTGGTGATAATCACAGGAGAATGTTATTCAATGACAATTCATTTTCTGTAATTATTACTCTATTCTTCTAAGTTACCTAAATGCTGTGCTTACAGCTACAACAAGAACATTCTCAATGCCAACTCTCAAATTGTTTTCACTTTAAGAGATGCATAATATTGAAAGCAGATGTACCAACTTGAACCTCTTTTTTTTTTTTTTTTTTTTTTGCAACATACTGTAAATGTTTTTAAAATGTGACTCTGGTACAATGCATGTCAAACAGTCTAATTCAAGGTAAAAAGTGCTGCCAAAAACCGAAGACAAATGAAGTTTAAAATCAGTTTTGACAGATTAAATGGAGACACTTTGAAACTATAAATCAGATGTCCAGTCTCTAGGAAGTCAATAATGTATCTTTTCCCTGTACTTATTATACTGAAAATATAGAAAAAAACAAGCAACAGCAAAAATAAGTTTGTACCTCAGTGTCTAATATACTTTACTCAAGTGGCAATGAAAGTATGAGCAAGTTCATCGCCCAATATTTGCTTGTTCTGAAGACAGATGAAAGACTAATATTTGTAAGTCCCAGTGTTCAGAATCATTGTCTAAAACAAACATTTGAGTCTGGTGCATATTCAATAACGTGGGACTCCACATCACAAACCAGTAAATAATCTGGATTATATCTTTTAGCATTCATTAAGAGCAAATTAGTGACTGTTTCAAACAGTTTTGGGTTTTTTTGTAGGATTATGTTCCAGAAGAGAAAGGACACAAGGTAACAAATTTTGCTTGTAAAACATTACTCTAAAATCTGTGCAATCTGGTTGGTTATATTGGGTGAATTTCTTCGCATGTAAAATGATGCATGCAAATAAAATCAAACCAAAACAAAGAAGGCAAAGCAAAATGTTTTCCAAGCTCTGCAATCGAGTGCTTAACAGTGTTTACACAAATAGTAAAGTCTGGCTAAAACAAGCATCTGACAGCTCTGTGCTGCTTTCAGACACATGACTCCTATTTGCCATTTATTCCATGGAGGCAGAACGGGGTGCCCAGGCAGAGCCCCAGTGAGATCCCTGGGGCAATGCATGAATACAAAGTTTTGCTTGCACACATGCCATTGCTAGATTAGATCTTGTGCGTTGTGTGCTCCATTCCACGCTCACTCAACATGCTCCCTCTGAAGCCAGACAAATCTAGATATAAACTGTCCTGGAGGAATTAGTTACTACAGAATATATAATAAACAAAAGCCTAAGACATTGGTGCACTAAAAATAACTTTCACCTCTTGGCTTTTTTTTTTTTTTAATTACAAATTTTATTCTCAGTCTGCTGCCATGCATTCTGCTTGGACATTAATGAACTCCATAACAAGATTAAGATTCAGCTGGTGCTGGGCCATCTTGTCAGTACTGGATATTAGGAAAAATTTCTTCTCTGAAAGGACTGTCAAGCTTTGGAACAGGCTGACCAGGAAAGCGGTGGAGTCACCATCCCTGGAGATATTTAAACACCACAAAGATGTGGTGCTCAAGGACATGGGTTAATGGTGGACTTGGCAGTGCTGGGTTTGCAGTTGGACTCTGTGATCTGAGAGGTCTTTTCCAACCTAAACAATCCTATGATTCTATGCACATGCTTTTGCCAAGAAAGGTTGGACCAGATGATCCATGATGTTCCTTCCAACACGGTATTCAATGATCCAAAATACAGCACCTGACAGTGAACTCCGCAAGGATTAGTGAGGATGTCTCTGAAGGCTGCAAGAGAAATAGCTGTCACAACAGCCTCCTAAACTGTCAGATCAGGAGGGAAAAGACTGGATTTGCACATACATCTGTCACTATGTAAGTGCCAATACAAACATTAGCATGTGGGAATGCTGCGTGGATTCAGGACACTCCAAAGAGATTAATACTATTACAATAATGTAGACATATGGGGAAATAAAATTCTCATCAATTAAATCTGATACTGATTCTGGTTCTGCTATTTGTCTCAAATCACTACTCCAAATTTTACAGCATCTGTGAAACAAAATCAGGAATAATCATTAAATCTCACCAGACTATCTTTGAAATTCCAATTCTGAATTAAAAAGGCCACATTTTCTTTCATCTGCTTAAGATCGCAGCACTCCTCTTAAGTGATCTCATACATTAGTTACTCTAAACTGGTTTTTATAAACACCCTGCTGTAACCTCATAATGTGCTCAGTCACACACAGCAGTGAAGAGCCTTTCACCAACATCTGGGTCTAACAAAGCCATCCGATACGAAGTCATCCATAGCCAACATCCAGTACATGTAACTCTTTGCTTTGACCCTGACATAAGATGGTGTTATTGCTTCTCTGAGCACAAGGCAATCGACATCACCCATTACCTCAAATCAGTATGCACCATCACTGGCTCTGGTAATTACTGCCAAATTCTCCTAATCCAGAGATATTAGCATTTAAATCACAGATGCTTGAGTTTTAATCCTATCACACACATCTCTATGTAAGTAAAGTTCCTCTGGAATTCAACAAAATGCCATGAGGCTTGTGAAAGTCACTACATAAATCATGTGGAGGAAGGGGGAAAACACACAACACAGAGACAAGCAGAACTTGTTTTCTTAGTAAAACAGCATTTTCCCTAGTTTGTGGTACCACATTCTTCTGTTCTTTAGAATATTATATTTGAGTTAAAGCTAAGATTTTAGTCAATGCAAGGTCTTCCTCTGCAAGTTCTTACCTTACAATTTATGTTATTTTATGGATCACTGAACTACTGTTCACAAAAACAGCCCTAAACAATATGCTTTGTAAGATGCAGAGAACACTTAAAGCAACGTATTGATTGCAAGATCCTGCACCTTGCCTACAACCAGTGGGAGTACATGGGAGCACAAGGAAGGCAGCAGGGCCCCGTTTCATCAGAATCAAAATTAATCACTTCGCGACACAGAAACCTCCTCAATATTGTTGGTTTAGGCTATTTTATAGATAGAGTAGGCAAAGGCAAAAGTGAGAACAAGAAGTGTTCCTTCTATAAACAGTGTTGCTTAGAAACCTTGTATTTTTAATAACCTAGCACTCTAAATTCAGCATGGCCTGTCAGGATGGGATTTCAGCACAAGACACGAAGGTATTTCGAGGCCAGTTTCCTAATTCGCACTGCACCATATACAGAGTTCTTCTTCATAGCAACACAGTGACATGATCAATTGGGATAAGGAGACAGAAAACTGAGTCCTTGTTCATTACTCATATTGCCACCACGCCTGAAATCTCAGCCCTAAAGTAAATTTCCTTTTGTAAACACAAAACAAGACAAGCCTTGCCCCCTCACAATATACAGAAAAGATACCAAAGGAAAATGCATTTGAAAAATAACATATATTCTACACAAAACTTAAAAGGTAAATAATAAAATAACCCCAAAATTCACTGCAGTTATTTGTTTTCACTAGAATAACTTGCTTGCAGTTACATTCTCTGCTAAGTGCTACCTGACAGCTTACAGGATGCTGCTGAAGCACTGACACTTCTTAGTATCTTCGTTTTGTTTTTTTATCTCCTGCTGCACTGCTTCCTTGAGTTCTCTTATTTAGAAGAGTCACTTCAGTTCAAGCAGTTTGGGTTGTACTAATGGAAAAGCAATTTTTATAAAATTAAACATGATTTCCCCACATCATCTGCATTTTTCAGAGATATGCAAACATCTGGGGATGAGATTTACATCGGTAACGAATTTTTATAAGTGAGGAACACTGGACAGAGTTCCCTCTGAAAGACAAGAACGTGAGGCAGAATCAAGAACTGAATTCTGAGCCCTCCCAGACTTATCTCCATGTTTTCATTAGAAACTAATTAGGAACAATCATTTAAAATATTTAGTGAATCAAATCCTGACCTTGCAGCCGAAACCTTCTTTGAAGTCTATGAACTTTTTATCTAAGAAACAATCAAATCAGAAAGGACTGTGGGAACTGGGATTTCACTCTTGAGTTTTACCTTGACAATTTTAATTGTCACTACTCTGGCACTACAACCCACCACAGACCTTCACGCCCCTGTAATCTCTCTATGCCGCTGGCCAACAGGTTGTGCTCTGCAGAAGACACCCCTCCCAGCCCTACAAGATGCACTGTTCTCGCAAGGGTAAGCTCAGCTCTACCTATAAATGTCCTTTCTCCCCCTAATCCAAAGGGATGGCAAGTCTTGCTGTTTTGCCAGGAAAACATTACGTCTAAAAGCTGACACTGCCTATGACCCTGACCCTCTAAGGCATGTTACATCTTGTTCTCCAGCCATCAAGTTTTAACGTCTCTTGTGTAATTCCCTAACAGTGATGCTTTCAGAAGATACCGAAGGCCACAGTTTTATTGCAAAATGACGTACCCTGAAATCAACGGTGGGGCCTCGGTTTAAACAAAACAATACACTTTTACATATAGTTTATAGGGCTTAGCAGAGGGGCTCTAACTTTCCATGAGTGAACATTTCTGAGCATTTCACTGCTAAAAGTTTCCAAACGATTCTCCACTAAAGCGTTGGTGTTTACACAAACAGAACAATGCAAAAAAACCCTGCAAGACAAAGTCTGTATTAATTCTACAGCAACAACAGTCATCACCATTGGGGGGGGGAGGTTAATTCACTCTCTCTCTTGGTGTAGTGCTTGAGATTGCTCTATTGATTCTTTAACAAGGATACTGGAAGAAAAGTTTACAGTCAGTCAAGGCAGCCCTTAAACATTATCAGGTTATTCTTCTGAGAAAGGTCAATTTGAGCTATCAGAATCTAATCTTATCGTTAAAATTGCAGATTGGCTCAGTGATCAGAGTAAGGCTTGTGTAACTATTGCCTTTTACTGAAAGCAAGTAGCAACAATGGACTCATATCTAAATGTAACAAAATGAAAAATAAACAGAATGCATCGTGCCAGAAATTACTTCTTTTTCCTTAGGTTTTCATCCTGACAACATTTAGTAACTTGGATAAGTTTGAAGATTTATTTTTTATTAACTCAGTTGAAGTTCAGCAGAGGCCAAGATTTTTTTAACACACTCAAAATTTTCTTGAAAAGATACTTTATGTGGAGAGAAAGGATGGCTAATTCCCAAGATGTTGTTAAAATCTTCAAAATCGTTCATAATTCTTTGCCAAGGTCAATGGAGCCAGAATTTCCATGGATGCATCAGTACTGTTGCTGTCCTAAGTCATGCTTTGAACTGGACAAGACTTGTGAGCACAACACTGAACAGTCAGGCTTTGGAAGGAAATGTCCATGAAAGCCTCAGGCACTACAAAAGTGCTCCTGACACCCAGCAAGATGCTTGTTCCACTGCAATCAGTGCCTTCTGGATGCTCCAGGATACAATTACTTACTAGATGGTAGGATACCAATTCTTAATCTAAATAGCAACCAGAGGCCCTGATTACACAAAGTACATGCACATGAATGCACAGTGAAGTCCTATTTTCACAAATTAGCTTTTTGACCACTACCTGCAATGCAGGAAAACTGCACTCCTTTATAAAAATAAACACCTTACGATCACTTTAATTCATGACAGATTACAGGAGCAAGAAACAACCTCTGTACTGGTGGATCACACACAACAGAACAAGGAAAGCAAGTAGCAATACAGGTTTTCCAAATTGCAGATTCTGTAAATGTGACTTGTCCAGTACAAACTCCAGCTCAGACAGATTTCAGCAACATGAAATAAACCTTACAAATTACTCTAAATTTTACTAGATTACCTCAATGCAGAAAACACCAGTATGGCCAGCTAACAAAAATGACTGATAGGACTGATATGCTTTCAGGGATTAATGGAAGATCTTCCATATAGTCCATATATTTTACTATTCATTTGAAAATGACCCTTTACTGGCCTGAATCTTTCAGGTCTCCCTATCAAGTTCAACACTTCCATCACAGTTGATGTTAAGGCACTTTTAGGCTTTCCTCCAACAGCATATGATTTATCTTCAAAGACTGTGTTGCCTATGTCCATTTGAAGGCCTGGAAGGAAGGACAGTCCTTGGATCTGAGCAAAGACTGAAACATTGGAGCTGATAATTCATATTTTCTATGGCCCTCAGGCAAGTCACTGAATTCAGCTTGCACTTTATGGCTCTCTGGTAAAATGGGAGTAACAGCACTTCGTATCTCACAGGGATACTAACAAAATAAATATATTAAAGGCTGAGAGACACCCAAGTTCTGCAGGACCATACAATCACTCTATGTAGAGAAGTTACTGTCAAAGTGTTGCTGTCTGGCCACCCTCATCTCAATGCTTTATGTATTTGCTGGCAAGATCTAATATAAAGCCTCCAAAAAAGTATCTTAAAATACGGCCAGAGAGCACACAAGGGATTGCATGATCTTTGTCAGGAAAAAGTCTGGATAATTCAAACAGGCTCCAGAATTGCAGAGACATATATATTTTGAGATAATCACTGGAGCTAAGCCTAAAACCCTAAGCCTCTGCTGTCACTGCCAGACAGGAGGAACCTTTACGGTAAATTTTAGAGGACAGGGAAGGATCTTCAGAAGCATCTCAAGGAATCATAAAGGCAAGTGTCCCCCATAGACATGCCTCCTATAATAAGCAGAGGCAAAAGAAAAAAGAGAAAGTAAGCTCTTTAGAGAAGGCTGCTTTATCTTTTACAATTTGTCTTCATTTCTGGCAAATTAGCTCAGTCTGTACTGAGGACCATTCTCCACAAGATCACCCATAAGAGAAAGGACAGGTAGTCAGAGCCTTGCCAGAGGACAGTTCAGTGAGGCTTTCGGGGGCAAAAGAGTTGGATTTAGTACTCAGAGGATAGAAAGATGGAGAAATGCTTTCTGGGAATTATGGTTTTTATGGGAGTAAAATAATAGTTCAAGCCAAGAAGCATTCAGAAATGGGGCACAGTGCAGTCAGCCCAAGGCTCAGTCAAATCTGACATCTGAGCCTAGTGAAAGTCCAGCTTAAGACAATAATTTAGCACAATTTCTTGTAGTACCAGATTGCAGTCATTTCCCATTCACCTTAAATGTTGGCCTAGTCACATTTTTGTCATGGCATCCACAGGGAAAAACAATAGGAAGAGGCTAAAGGAAGGGAAAGAAGAGGAGCCCTGGAGTCCCTGTCATCACTTTCTCCCTCCCTTTCCCCAGCTTGTTCACTGTTGGGTCACCACAGCCCTTCCATCCCATCCCTCACAGCCTTCCTTGCAAGGCCTCGAGGCCTGTCATCACCAGGGAGGCAAACTGGCACATCCCTCCCTCCAGCCTGCCTTGGGAATACGGTATGTTTGCAGTTTCCACGTCCATCCAAATGACTGCTGCTAGCAGACCTTCACAGGAAGGAGGAATGGCTGCAGGACATGTCCTGCTCCACAACTTTTCAGAGACTAAGGATATGCCCAGGCCAGGGCCTTTCATCACAAAGCTCCCATTGATCATTTGCTGTTCTGGATTTTAGGTCAGCAGAAAGTCAAACATCTCAGCCTCACCCAGCCTTTGACCAGGGCTGGAGCTCTTCAAAACTGCTGACACTAAGGTAGGTGGGAAAAGAGCTTTCTCCAGATGTCCTGCTGGATTGATTGGTAATTCTCATGGAACAAAAACAGCTGAGAGAGGACACCTCTCTTCCAACCTCATTCCCTTCCTTCCATTTTATCCAGTTTAGAGGACCTGTGTGATTCTTGGATCAACACGGAGTTTCTACATTCTTCTGGAGAAAGACCATAAGTAGCCAACGGAGTCAATAAAGCCCCAACCTAAGGAAAACTAATTTTTTTCTTCTTCTTTTTGAGAACTCAGGGAAAGAAAAGAAGGATGGTTTTTCTGAGGGGAATGCTGTGGTTCAAGAGTGGAAATTAAATTGCCAAATTTTTATTTTATCGGAAATCTCTAACAAAGGGTATTTCTTCAGTGGAGCAGTAAGAGGATTTTTGAACTTCCAAGGAAAGTAACAGGGAGATACTAACATGTTCTGAAGTCAGAAACAGATGAAGAAATTAACTGGTTTTGATTTCTTTTTGAACCAGTAAAAAAATTGCTGTATTTAAAGGAAATTCAGGAGACCAAGAATTCTGCCACACAGATAAATATCTGCAAGGTGGCAAGTTTCTGCCTATCAACCACTTCACATGGTTTTGTACAGGCACTTTCCTTAAGTGTAACCTAATTTAAAGTAACCTTCCTTTTGGAAAAGGGAATTTAAGTACCTTTCACTGACAAGGTGCTGCTGCAGGGAAAGAGTGTGCATGTAGTTACTCACAACTGAGCCACTGACACGGGGTGATTTCTTACTCTCTAGTAATTTATCCTGATGCCAAAGCCCTGAGGCCCAGCGCCTTCATGAACACATCTGCTCCTATCCATGGGCTCTTTGAAAGAGCCAAAACATCAACACAATAGTAATCTGTCTCCTAGTAGAACCAGAGACATTTATGCACCTCAGGAGCAATGACTGTACACATGGAAAGGATATTCCTGGAAAACCTGTATAGTTTAGAAAACATCTTGGGAAGGGAATACTGTCTGTTCAGCCATTCTCATGCCATGCTGTGTGAACGACTGCCTAACCTGCCCAGGATGGTTCTGTTAATCCATCCAGCTGACGGGAACACAGGTCCCAGGATTGCTGCTGGCACCCAACTTGTCCTCCATTTACAGACACACATGCACAGCACAGTCAAATCTTACTGCAGAGAGCCCATGGGGCAGGTTCTCAGCTCACACAAATCACCAAAACTCCCTGTACTCCAGTATTGACTCAATTTTAGGGCCAACAAGTAGTTCAGCTCACACTTCCTATCTGCCTGTCACAGTCCCCTGTGGCTCCTGACTGCTCCAGTCCTGTGATTTCACTGGAATCTCCATTAGACACAGACTGACGTGAAGGGTCATATACTACCAATCGGCCAAAACCAAAGCCCTAAATCAAATAAAACAACCATTTTTAAAGGCAAGGACAGGTTTGCTTACCCAAGTTCAGGCAGAAATATAAGCTCTTCACATTCCAGGACAGCCTCTCAGTATTTTCCATTTTCATTTACATACCTTATAAAAATAGCCAATGTTTCAGGATATATACTCATAGAAGTTAGTCCCTGAGGACAGATGCAATTTTTGTTTACATGGAAAACCTGTCATAGGCATTAGGGGATATATGAGCATTACTGTTAGCTGTTTGAATTGTGTCCAAAGCAAAAAATTAACTTTGTAATTAAAAAAACAAATCCTGCCTCAGGCTAGGCAAGGAAACCAAAGAACAGTGGAATAGATGCTCTGTACTGGGGAAAGCAGCACACTGTTCAGTGTGGCATCTGGCAGAGCCATGATAAGCACAAAATGGAACTGCCTAGAGAAAACAGCAAAGTGGAAAAAAAAATTCTCCAGGGAAAGCAGTAAAACATGCAAAGAACAAAATGTGCCCTTGAACTCAGCACAGTTTAAGTGTACCAGGAGTCCCTTCACACATTCAACCTTCACTAAGTCCCACAGAGACAAACTCACTCCAGAGCCCAACTCAGTCTTCCCACTTCTCCAGATAGTTCCATCACCGGTGTAACAGGACGGTGCTTTTCTTCCTGCACAGTATCAACAACCCACAGCACTTACAAATGACAATATAAAAATTAGGAGCGATTTCTGGCAGATGCTGATCAGTACTGCAGCTCTACTGGAGCAGGTGCTGTAGGGCATACCACACAATCTGAGATACAAAACAAACACCGCTCTGGAGATATAACACAAGCAAATGTCCTGCCCTGCACTTCTGGGATCATTTTAATATAAATGAAAACAAGTTCAAAGAGTTCTTTACAACAGCAAAATATTCCAGATGCATGGTAGCTTCTGGATGAATCTGAAACCTGGGATGCAGAGAAATGCAAACCATTTTCCCTTCCCAGTAGGTAATCTATTTAGTATCTTATAAAACAGTCTTGATATGTCACTCACCATACTCCTGACTTCATTACAGGTCATAAAATACGTCTCCTGGCAAAACAGGACTGTACCAACCAAAATACTTTCTCAAGCAAAATGTGACAGTATGACACCTCTAAATACAAAAAGCTATTCCAGCAGTGTCTGCTAATGTACAGAAATATCAGTGTTCTGCACTGCTTTATATGGAACTCCTTGACAGACCCTCTGTAACTCAAAAACCAGAATAAAATAATTTATGTTCCTTATGTATCTATTGGCAATAATACTTACACAATTTTAATGAATTTGCTGGTAAATCAATAGCTCTGTTTCTGTTCTGCATTACAAGTATTACTGCATGTCAAATAAATCATTGTAATGAAGTTTGATGAGCAAAGGGTTTGATGGTGGTGTTCCATAATTATAAACATCAGCAGCAAGACTTTTTCAAATCATGAAAGGAAAAGTACTTTGATGACGGCAAGTAAATTCCCTGATTAAAATTACTTTAGACGTTTCAGGCAATGGAAGTCTTCAAATCTGGCCCTGACCTTTGCTCTTCAGAATACATCTCTTCATTAGTAAACTGCATTACGTCTAATCATCAAATAATAAAAAGACACTGAACATCACAAAAGCCACAGTACACAGTTGATTTATTTATGCAAATTTTAGAGATGCAGTTCCTTGAACCATTTTGAAGGTATCCAACTTCTAAGGAAAGAAAGAGCCATATCAACCTGATGGAAGTATTTGCTCCCTTCATATGGAAAGAATCAAAGGACTGAAGAAATAAAGTATCAGCTGGTACAGACACCACATTATCGAGACTATAAAACATGCTTTATTTCAAGTTTCTCCTTGACATAAGCATTATAAATTTAAAACTCTAGCTAATGTTGGATCAAGTGCAAGACTCAATGGAAGTAAAAACCACCTTCTCCATTAATACCGTATTTCACCAGATTCCTCCCATCTGCATATCAAACAAACCCCTGAATGTCTTACATGCTTGAGGAAAACAACTGACCCAACTAAATAGGTCTTGCTGTGAACTGTAAATAATTTAGGTGTTCCCATCAAAGAATAACAGCAAACAAACCTGGACAGTAACATCAGAACAGATGTGCAAATTGCCTGGTTGGAAATAAACAGGGTTTAGGTCATTATCCAACAGAAAGAAAGGGGCTTTCACAGAACAAATAATTTTATATTTTTGTCACTTCTTAACATCCTGAAATACTTCTATGTATTCTCAGTTATGTTTATTATTCTTGGTTACAACAATACATTCCAACTATACACCAAAGGCATTTTCCTGAACTCACAATAACATGAAACATTCCCACTGTCCCTCCCTCCCTATATTTGTACATGCCTCTAACCTTGCAGGGTGTAACTCTGAGGACACCTTGGAAATGGCATAGCAAAAGAGCTGCTATTTCCAACCTTTCCCCAAGACTGACCTGTGTTCAGGATTGTCTTCTCCTTCACCCTTCTGATCCAGAAAGGGAACAAGGAACCCAGAGCTCCTCTGGCTTTGTACCTTTCTTACAGGTCCCACTGGGATCTGGGCAAGGACAAGAGCAAGTCTCTCCTGAAAGCAGCAGCACTATAAACACAGTGATGACAGAGGAACGTACATGAAGCAAAGTCTGAAAGAGAATGCAGCATTCCTGACAAACAGCGAGAAAGTGATCCGGGGATCTTTTTTTCACAACCATCCACTGGAGGTAAAAAACCAACCTATCAGAGAATGCAGTTGCACATGAAGGGCAATATCTATCTTCTACCATACGTGCATATCTCCACTCTGATCTTCAGCTGTATTTCAAAGATGCAAAAAGGAATTTAATGTTTATTCTGAGATTTGCTCCACAAGCTGGATGTCCAGAAGGCTTCTTTCCAGAACAGCTGCAGGGCCAGCCCACCACCAGCCTTAAAGATGGTGCTACAGCTGGAAAAGCGTACACAATCTTCATCCCTGAACCCAATTCAGGTGCCATTCTACACATTGGACATAACTCAAACACAGCAAAACCAGAAGTAGTTTCCTATTATAAAACAGAATATACCATCACAGAAGACGTTTCCCTCACAGATGAAACATCAGTGACAGACACTTCAGAGGTCAGAAATTACGCTGAACTGCATCAGCTCTATCAAGACAATAAAGGATGTGATGCACAATGGGTTTGTGGCATAAATTCCCTACCATTGACTGCAGACATGATTCAAACAACCAAACAGAAAACAGCACTCAGAAACGGGACCAGATAGATGGAGAAAGGCAGACATTCAGGGACCAGTTGAGATGCTGTCCCTAAATGCTCATCCCTGGGAAGGTCAAATAAATGAGAGAGAGGTTTTTCTGGAGACAGGACTGGCCCTGCAACTGGATGTAAAGGCATGGCAGGCAGTTCATTCTAAATGGTGAGGGCAGCAGATTGGAAAGGATAAAGAGAAAAGAGTCTGGTGCTTTGGCTGCCAGAAAACATTGAAAATATATTTTCAAATACCTTTAGCTAAAACTTGGCTCTTTTTTTTCTCCAATCAGTAATACCAGTACCACGAGAGGCTAGTTAAACCAGCTGCCCCTGCTGCCACGGCCAAAAGCCCTCAGGCCAAATCCAGAGGTGAGCATAACCCAGGTTACAGGAATTCTATGGTGGTGTGACTGATGTCACCTCCAAGAGCCCTTGGCCTGTATGTCATCCCCACTCAGACTCCCTCCAGTCTGGTGTCTGCTTTTCTGGCTGTGGCTAATCCACACAGCCTCATCTCCTCATGACCCCACATGAATTTGGCTCTCTGCATACAGACCCATGTGAAGGATGTTTTGGGGAGCCCAAACTCTGGGTTCTGACAAGACAGCTGAATATTAAGCACGTACTGAATCCCAGAGGGGGAAGAGTGCAACTCTGGGAGCAATTAACTGGAATGAAAAAGAAAGTGCAACTCACAGAAGGGAAGGGACCACTTCAGCCTACAGCAAACAGGACTGTTGTGTGTGTGCATTAGTACATTATAGCAGCCACCCGTAAATCACCCTAAAAGCAACTACATTAGTGAGAGGTACTTGTGACATGTCACCTCTGGGTTAGTCCCAACTTCTGTCCAATACCAGAGAAATCTTAAAAGTTTTTCTGAGGTGGTTCCCAAGGACATTTTAGTGTCTACCCCAGTGGTACCCAGCTGCTGCCCAGTGCAGCTTCCCAGGGAGTACAGGGGTGGCCAGTGTCCATGTGCCCAACCCAAACCTTTCCGTTCACCTTCATGAAAGTTGTGCAATTCTAAATGAAATTCATCACAGCCCCTTACACACTACTTCCAACATCCAGAATCGTTTTAAGTAGCACCCAAAAGTTAGCCAAGTGAGCTAACATTTTCCTTTGAACCCGTGAGCCTTTAGAAAGGTCAGTAAATTTTTATACAGTATAGGAGCGTGGTGTGCTTGCTACTTAACAATCCAGTTCTGTGCTGGATCTGTCACCACTACAGTAAAAAGTTTAAGTGTATCGTGTGCTTATAATAAATACTTTGCACAAAATTATTCATTCCACAGATGGGCAAAAGGGACTTTAATGCTTACTTTGTTTGCAGAATGCTATATAAACCCTGCTAGTAACAGGCAAGAATATGGAAGTCGTTTTGTTCTATTAAATAAAGGAAACAAGGTTCACATTTTAAAATTAATTCAATGAAAACTATTAAGTGGCTGGCTGTGAATGCTTTGGGAATTTATATATACACACACACATATACATTTTTATCTGATACTAATTTCCCTCCCCCCCTTACCTCTTAAACAAATGCACTGTTAACCACATCATTTCCAAGGAGCTCTACATGGGAAGAGCCTGCAAGTCAAGACAGTACGATAACATTCCCCACCCAAATCTTGCAGCCCTACACTGTCTCTTCCAGCGGGCACAAAGGGAGTCTAAGCCAGAGGGTTTTCTCCCAGCAGATGCAATTTGATCTCTCCCATAGTCATGCTGGTTTAATACTAATAGCCGAAGAGGAACAGCCACAGCCCTCTTGTCTCTTGGTAATATCAGTGTCACTTGGGGGATTAGTCCAGAGCAGACTTTTGGCCAAAGTATGATTTCTGAGAGCTTGTTCTGTGCCGGGTGTTTGCCTTGACTTCAGCTCCCTTCACGGGTCTCAGGGCAACTGAGTTTTCATCATAAGGAGGACCTGACAGCCCCACACTTTCTGCATCCTGTTGTGAGCTTAGACACAAACCTAAGCATTTCAACTGCTCTTCCTCCAAGGTTCTCGACTTCACAAGAGCAAAGGTGCTGGCTTGAACTTATAATTTTCTTCTGTGAATACAGGCTCTCTCTTTTTATTCTCAACTGCTTCTTTAGTTTCCTACTTAACACCAAGCAAGATGTGTGATAACATTATTCCTGAACATCCCCATAGTGACTGTGTGAGGTCACAAATGATGGGTTGTGTATCCAACTCACAAGGAGGTTGAGGGTTTGAGAGGAACAGAGCTTCAGTTTAAATAAAACCAATTGTTTATCAAGAACCACAAAACTAAGCAATAGCCAAAAAAATTAGAAGAAATTAATGCATATAATTAGGAACTGTCACTCGTTTTTAAACACTTTCATAGAACTTTATGTATCTACGACTCTCTGAGCTTCCAAAAACATATTTCTAATCTGTCACAGCACAAGTCACACATCATAAAAAATAATAATAACATGGCTGGAGTCAGAGATCCCTGCATCAGTCACAGATACCCTACTGTGGAGCTTTTCACTCTCTGCAATGGTGCTTCCCATGTCTCCTCTATCTCCCAGGGCTGCATACTAACTTCAGAGACACACTCTGATTTAAATTATAAGATGGTTGTATGAGGATGAAATGTGCATGTCTTTGAAAACTATAAGGATAATGTATCAAATCTTTTAGCTGGCATGTTTTTCTTCTACATTTTTATTGCTGATTTACACTATCTAATTATCTGTTTATTCTCTGGATTGTGTATAGTCCACAATGGTTTAAATTACTCATCTGCTTACACTTAAGCATTTGGCCTCTATAAAAGGCATGATAGGTAAGTGCAATGCAAAAGTATTTTCCAATGATCAGTACCACCCGTGTCAAAATTTCAGATGGGCAAAAGAAGTTCAAGCACACAGATTTACGCCACCTTTAAGAGAACCCTCTGGTGAAGATCTGTGGAAACCTCTAATAGGAATATTAGTTTTTACTCTTGCTTTTATCTATAAGAGGTTTTAGCATAGCAATCTCCAACGACTTAATTTGAAACTCAGTCTACTACGCCACGTGGGTATTTCAATGACAACACAGCAACCTCTCTACAGTCACATTAAAAGAAGCAGGATATATATCCAATCAGCTTGAGCACATGCAAATTTGGGTAACCGCAAACTTGTATTCAGCTCATCTGATTTCACCGAGTGGCTCACGAGTATTTCATGGGGATATCAACACCTGCAATTCCAAGGTTTACAATGGGAGATTAAAGGCAAGGCTCCAGGTTATTTTGCTCCGTGTTGCTGGGGCACCTTGCCCTTGACATCAGAAAGGTCTCCCCAGAGAATCCCCAAGAGTCATATATATGCACACTCACACAATACCTCAGCAGAGACTGTCTATGTTCTTAATGAGATATAGCTCAGGATCCAAATGAAATTGAATTAGCGCATCCAGGGAAGCTTCCCAGCAACAATAATTTACTTACTGAAATCACAACAAAACCCCGGCATTTGGAAGCCAGACTGGATCATTAAGACCATTAGGAATCTTTCACTATCCATAGGATAAGCATCCTGTTCTTATCAAAATCATAGAGTCTTAAAGTGATGCTCTTTTTTTCTGCATAACCACATGTGGGAAGCCTGACAGATGCCCTTCAGTATACAAGATATATCAGTAGTTTAACTTCATGATACAAAATGGCAGGGAGGACCAAATAAAGGAGAAAGAACAAGAGAACTATTGTTAAGATCATTTAGCTATTCAGAGAAAGAAAAAGAAAATGCAAGCATGTTTTCTTAGGAAACAACAATAACAACTGGCTTTGTCGCTAATTCCCTATAGGTTTTATTGGTCTCCAGTAGAGCCTCAGATGAAGAGCATTGTGCAGATAAAGTCAGTGAGGGCCTGGTATGTTTGGGAAATCCAAGAGAAGAAAGGGACACAGTTGTTTGAAACTGTAGGAAAATAACCCAATGTGTGAAGAGGGAACACAAGGATAGCAGGATTACGGATAAAGACAGATGATCAGGGACAAAGCAAATTATCAACTTTCCCGAAGACAAAGCAAGAAATATTATACCCAAAGCAGAGGGACATTGGAACAAACAACAGGATTCATTCAGGACATGATGTGATCTAATCACTGGAACAAAATGCTGAAGATTTATCCCATCCATCATTTATCCACTCAAATTAAAAAATTCCCTAAAAAATAAAGGGTTCAGTTCTTCCTGACTATACGAGAACCCAGATTTGCCTCAGCATAATCAGGGACAAAACCTGCACAGAGGGGACCGTGTAAGTGAATAGAAGACAGGTTTGTCAAACATGAAAAACTTTATTAGTAGGGTCAGTCAACAAAATTAATTTGTACAAGACTGACATGATAATAAAAGTATTACTTTAGTGCTTATGCTTTGGAAATAATAAGGGACAAAGCCCATGGAAATCTTCAATGCCGTTTTTAGAGCTGCTTTTCAGGGAGGAGCTGCCCTTTAAATTTGAATGACTAATGGCAACGAATGTAATCTGTTTTTCATTTGCAGTGCCAGGCTCATTTGGCTTGTGTAAAATGCAACCCTTTGTTTGGTAAACAAGCAAATTAAACTGGTGATCCAGAGAATCTTGGAAACTTTACTTAAATAAAGGAGCCTCTCTTTCTCAGAGTCATGCCTTAAAGCTGGAAGGTGTGTTTCCAGATGTTGATCCATGGCTTTGCTGTCAAGACCAAATAGGTAATTTTTGCTAATATAGTAATCCCATATTAAAAATAGAAGTAGTGAATAAACATCTATTTATTCATAAAGTAACAACCTCATTTTCTTAGTCAAGGCAGAAAACTGCTGCTCAATGTATTATAAATTAATTAAAATGCAGTTACATCATGGGAAATAGCCTCAAAAATGACAAATATCTATACCAGTGTTATGATAGGAAGACTAATATAAAAAAATAAGGTAACAGGGAAAGAGGAAAGAAAAATATGCACAGTAAGAACTGGATAAACCCTCCAAAATATCAGTAAGATCTGAAATCTTTAGAAAGATGAACTAAAATATAGGTGAACCATGGGGGAATATTCCATGTTCCTCCCAGGCAATGAACAGGTCCACGCCAGGGTGACACACTGGCATCCCAAAAGGCACATGGCAGAACCACACAAGACCGGCCTGCTTCAGCTGAATTATGCCCATTTACTCACAGTCAGCCTGCCCACAGCAGGAGTGCAAATATTCCCCAGGATTCACATGAGGCAGCAATTTTCCTGTGTATCTGGGGTGAACACCATTCCTGGCTCGTCAAACTGCCTGTCCCAAAAGCACCCAGAGATGTAAATGCAAGTGCAGCTGCTCGTGCCAGTAAGAGTAAACTGCTTTATTCCCACTGGATCTCACCATCCCTGGGCAGAGCAGAGGCTGCAGGAACAAAGCCTGTGAGTTTTAAGTGTGTCCACAGCAACTGCAAGAAGCAAGTCGGTGCCTGACTATTTCCAGACCATGGAAAATGCAATACTGAAAACACCTCGATTCTTATTCTGCAGTTCTTCTAAAAGATAAATTATGCAAAAATGACACCCTCTACTCCCTGGGCTGAGTTGTTGTTTAACATCTTAAGACAGGACTGCTTTCAGGAGCTGACAGAATTTGGAAAATCCTTGCTACAGAAACCAAAGGCTGAACAACACTGAGACATTCCAAGGGCATCCCTGGCCAAAACACTTATTTCTCCCCTTGCTGCAAAACTAAGGGAGCAGAAGCAGGATTCCCTCTGCTGCATTACCAACAGATCACTGTCCTGAACTCCAGGCAGTTGCACGATTCGAGTTTAAAGGAACTGGGGAAGATCTAATCTTGGCCCAGTGACATACTGGATGAAATAACCCGCTCTTGAAGACCGAAGTTAGTTTGAGAAACTGGCAATCAGAAAACACATCTTTCCATCTACAAATGGAATAAACTGTTAAGCAACCAGAGACATGACAGATCTAGAAGCCCTTGCTATCATTTTTACAGGCCTACATTTCACAGCAAGGGTGGAACTGCCCTTGATTTATGCCCAAAGAACACGAAGTCTGACAAACTGAAATATGCAAAACGAGATAAATTGAAGCAGGTTCCTTCTGAGCTGGGACATCTCTTCCATGTCTAGTGAGTAACACAGTTGAGTACACACGTAAATCCATTTTATCTGTTATTTCTCCTTGTGAGGTTGAGCTCAAGACGGCAATAAACTCCATTCTGAATTGTTTTGATTTTGTTGGTTTAAACTTGATCCTCAATGCTTGGATTTTTTTTTTATTTGATTATACACACTCTTCTCAGAAGGAATGCAGAAGGCTCGCTCTGCAGCTTTCGGCTGAGATTACCTTGAATTTTGTAACACTGCAGCTGATATGTTAAAGTGAGGATGGAGCAGCCCCTTTGCCCCGAGGTACATGTGATTTCTAAGAATCTACATATGCTAATGTCACTGTTTGGGTATTAACTCGCAATGCAAAACCAGCAGCCAAAACACAAATTAGAGCTGATGCTAAATTGATTCCCAATCTGTTTGGGACTGTGCAATGAAACACCCTAGGAATTTGCTGTAATATTTCAGCTACTCAGCTTGCTGCCTGTGTACGTGGTCACAAGCAGACAGAAAGATCAACACCCTAATAACAAGCAAAATATTAAATACCCTGATAGCTCAGGATAAAACTCTGCCACAAACGTATGCACTCGTTGCTCTTTTTCCTACCTAGATAAATCATCAGCTGTTAGGGGAGGGAGGAATTTATACCTTTTTTATCTCCTGGATCTTCCCTAACCCAGCACATTGCCAACACCATGTTAACGGTTTTCGAATATGCCCCTGAAGAACAAAGATACTCCTTTTGCCAGATCCCAGTATTTACAAGCAAGCCCAAATCTGTGAGAAAATTCAATTGAACGCAGATGGCAGGAAATTCCTCTAAAATGACAGTGGCCAAATTCAAACCACAAGACATGAAAATAACCCAACGTACTAGACATGAAGAACATATCTTATAGATTTTTCCTCATGCAATTCACAATCTGTGATTGATTACTGGGAAGACAGACTGCAGATTTATTGGACTTCTGTAGAACAAGTATTCCATTTGCAACAATTAAATCTTATGTGGTTGAAAAATAGGTTGGAGGAACCAGTGGATGGCTCTGACATTGAGGAATGCATTTCTAGGTTGTCCATAAGACTGTAGCTCGTTTAATTTTGCACTGGATCCCACTGTGCACTGATTTGTTTAGTATAATTACCAGGACTGACTTGAAATTTCTGTCATTTTATCAAAAAACTAGATTAGAAAAATACTATTTGCACTACTATAATTTAATTTTTTCAACAACACAAGTTGTTGGTCTTTTCTGTGATTTAACAGTTAACTTGATCTTCTTGCATCCTTCGAAAAAAAAAAAAAAGGTGCAACATGCATGGCACCATGCAGATGGAGCCTGGACAAACTACAGCGATGCTTCAAACTCAGATGAGGAGGAAGATGAAGCAGTTTCCACGCCAAAGGGACCAACTACATGTTAGTGAATGGACTATGCTAAATCCTGATTCACTAAACAGCAGGATAAACAGCAGGAATTTATACTCTGTGTGTCTGCTGTAAAACTCAAGTGACGACCCAAGGACAGAAAAGCAGAGTCTGATATCAGACACATCCCAACACCTGCATCACAGGGAACAAAACAGCTGCCTTCTTTCCTTTTGCTTTGCCTCAAATGCAGGTGACCACAGAATTCTGAATTCTGAAGGGCAACATTCACACAACATTTCTGCTACCACTTGGTTTTGTTTAGTTCTAGTAAAATTTCAGGATTATTATGGTGTGGGTCAATACTGAAGTGAACTGCTTGCCTCCAGTTGTGGGCACTCTGGATAGCCAACAAGAGACAGAAATGTTATCAAGCAACTTTCCAACACCAGGAGACAGAAATGTTATCAAGTAGCTTTCCAATACCAGGAAATATGGGAAGACCTTGCTGAAGAAAGGGTGTAGAGAGTAAATCCTGTATATTAAATATGATTGCACAGGATGTATGGGAAATTCTTGACAAATTCTAGTCCCAGATAGTTCAGACACACATAGAGGGTTAACTGACCAATGCAATCATTCACCTGAAATGATCCACCCAGCCCTGTTGTGCTTCCCTGAGCCCATGGAGTCCGAAACAACTTTCCTGGTATTCTGTTACAGTGACAGCTTCTCTCTCGTCCTTCTCTATTCTCATGCCTAACCCCCTTCCTTTCCATCAGCCTGCCGGCACCTCTCAGTTCAGAGAACTGAGGCAGACGAACTCCAAGTCTGGGGTGAATGTGGCGCCTCCTGGGGGAACAGGAGTATAAAGAGAAACCAACAGTAAATGACTCCCTCTCTCACAGAGCTCTAACAAGCCATGAGGGAATTACACTGCATCCCCTCTCACAGAGCACTCCAGCCACCAGTGCAGGCCACGGGATCCTTTCCAAGGCTGTGAGGCTCAGGTGTACTGTCCCCATTAGGTACCACTCCTCTCATTGCCCCTACTCCTGCTATTTTCTCACCACCCAGAGGAGCACAGCTCCTTCCCCTCAATTCCCAATACACGCCCCTCCTGCTCAGACAGGATAGGGCAGCTGAGACTTCCCGCTGGCCCTCGTGGCAGCTCTGTCTGTGTCCTGGCTGCAGCGTGTGCTGTGCACACAGCAACAGACAGAAACTTGGCAGCCCCTTCGCCCACTGCACCGACCCACAAAGCTCTCCCTGGCCTCTTCCACTGCGTATCCATCAGCTTTCATGGGAATCGTGCACGCGCATCCAACAGAAGACAGATTCTTGCTGAGGCCGGCAGAGACTACTTGTCTAACAGCACGCAAAACAAACACAACCTATCCTTAAATTAAATACCATCTCTTCTCACGGTCACTGGGACACAGGTAGTAAAAGGCAGTAAAAGTAAAAGTTTGGACACCGATCAGGAATCGGCATAAGGAGACAGCACAGATAATCTGTTCCACAATAACGTGGTGAAATGCTCGAGCAAGAGCTGCCCAAGTCTGTTGTTAGGCACCACCAGCTACACTGGTTTTATAACCAAGAGTGAGTTCTGTGCTGGGACCAGGAATATCTCTTTTTTTTAACTCGTCTCCAGGTACTTTTTAATAAAGCTGTGAGAGCCTGGAAAACAATCTGCCTTGCAGACAAGCTTTCTCTCTCTCTGCCTCTATCCTCCCCCTTCTCCCTGAACTCCGCTTTTCAAAATAATTCTTCAAACTCAAAAGCCCAAGGAGAACTCCATGGAAAGAGCAGTGAAGACACGAAAGCAATTACAACTGAATCATGTAAATATAAACAACTCTGATTCTGATCTTTCGGTGAATTTGGATGGGTAGGAATACATCAAATTTATTGCAATTGTTACCAAATGACACTGGAAAATGCAATATCCAAATTCTAATTTCAATGTTAGCTCTTGCAAAGATAATCAGTCAAATAACTACATTCTAGTGATTTAATACATCCTGCAAAAGGGTTGCCTGTATAAGAACATGTTAGTGAACCCCTCACACTTGATATCTGAAGGAAACACCATCAAACCAGAGTGCTATCTGGGACTAAAAGTAATGTTATTTTGACCCACCCTTTTTCAGTGAAGCCAATGAAAACCCTCCCACTGAGCTAAATCAGACCCTTTTAAGGATGACAAAGAAAATCTGGTGAAGGTTAGCAGGAATGTGATATGATTAACATCTGCCTTTACCATCCACGAGAGAAAACTGGCTCTGTGCCTGACCCTGTGCTTTAGGGTGATACGATTTTTCAAGGCTTTTGTTTTTTAAAAGACTGCTGGACCTGCTGAATCCCACTGCCTGACCCTGAATTTCTCTCTGCTACCTCTGATCCTGTAAACTCATGCTTTAGCTGAACACAACTGCCAAAAAAGCATCTAGTCTTGATTTCAGGAGGCCAAGAGCCTTCACTTGGTTCCAGGGATTCTTTACATCTTTTATTAAGAATTTATTACTTTTTTCATTTTATTTGTCTGATCTCAGTTTCCAGCCCCCAGTTTTTCCTGGGGGGGATGCTTGTCTCTGCTGCATTAAGAATCCTTTAATGTAGTTTTATTGTCATTGAGTCACTTTTCTGATAAGCTAGAAGGTAAAGCACTCAGGTCCAGGAAGGTTTCTTCCTCTTTAATGCACTGTCTCCAATTTGTAATTTTCTACTGGGAGAAGCATAACATCTGCAACACCTCACTGCATGTAATGCCACTGCTCCCCACAACTGCAAAACCACCTAGAGAGTTCAGGCTTTCCAGGACAAGGTGTCCCTCCTCCTGAAGATGCTGCCTGTCTGCCCCACCGGCTGTGGCACCCAATGCCAGGCTGTGCTAAAATCATTTTCTCTCAGCGGGTTCCAATTTGATGAGTGACTGACAAGGTACCTGTTGCACTGCTCTGCTCTTGTCATTACTTGGCACTGGATCCACCTTCACATCACGCAGAAAGTTCTGTTTAAAAGCTCCAGCCTCAAGTATTAAAAGGCCTAACCGCTCCATACGCAAACCCACTGGATCCACCTACTTTCTACTTGCTACTGTCACTACTCTGAGCCAGCATTTTATCTCTTTAGCAAATGTTTCAGCAATATCACATAATGTGTGCTGGGGGTTTTATGGTTTTTGATTGTTTGAGGTTTTTTTAAGAAAACCTCAATCCATTAACCTCATAACCTCAAGGAAATCTGACGTCAGATTTCTTGGACAAGATGCACTTTCCTTACAACCACGCTAAACTAACTGCATGCCTCTTCTTCAGTACTTCATCAGACCATGGTATTGCCAAATATTAAGTCCCACTAACTGGCCCAACACCACCCTATTTGTTCATTTTTTTATACGTTTTGATCCAACATCCATTTCACGCTACTTTTCACAGTGATGCCGTCAGTAAAACATTGAGGAATAAGGGAAAGAGCCACACTAGGGAAGCAACACATTAGCAGCTGTGTCCAATAGCAATCAGAGAAGTCCAGGCTCCTCTGTGCCAGAAACGGGACCTACACCCTCTGATTTTGTACACACTGATGAAACAGAAAGAGAGGTGAAATGGGGTGCAGGAGTGGAAAGGAAAAGGAGTGGAGTGTGTGCCTTGCCTTCCTCTGAAGCACCATTTCACAGTGAGCCTTCTCCCATGCTCTGCTCTGAGCACAGGGTAGCAATCTTAACTGCTGCCAGCACTGCACCCAGAGACAGGATTCAGACATCTCCCAGCTGCGTGCATCAATAGGATGAACTCACTGCAGACCTCTGAGGTCAGCCTGGGCTTCATTCAAACTTGTGCAGGAGTCAGCAAAGCCAACTGAGTCATTTGCAATCTGCTTCCCACAGAGCCATCAGCTTTTGAGGATGAAGCAGTTGCTACTGCTGCAACACCAATTTGTGTCACACTTCTGATCCCATGTGAGTCATCCCCACGTTCCTCCATGAACCCAGTTATCTTACCCCTGCTATTTCTTTGTCCCAGTCTCCCTGTCTCCTGGCCATGCTGAGGGCAGCACAAGACAAGCTATGTGGCAATGTTTGTCCAGTCACTCACCTTCCACTGCTGAAGCAGAGAAAGCACCAGAATAGCTCCTGCCTTCAGAGCAGACACCAAGAGAAGAGAGAGATCGCTCCAGCTAGTCGGAGAAAAAGTAAGGGGAGGAAAGGCCTGGAAAGTAAAAAACTGACATTTGATCTGGAAAAGCAAAGTTTCATTAATCTGGGGAGAAAGAATGGGAGATGCATTCTAGAATGGTGGTTGGAAGGAGGAAGGCAAGTAGACAGCAATGATCCTGCAGAACACACTGTTATTTGTTGTTTAAGAAGGGAAGCACAGGTAAATGCACGGGATGAAATTAAGGACAGAAAGCAGGAAAATACAGCCTGATGAGGGGGATCTATTCAGCTACACAGAAGTTTCTCCAGAAAATACATTCCTTGGGCCATATGGAGAAATCACTAGTAAATCTGCAGTATAGAGAAACCCCACAGTGGCAGGAGAAAGAGCATTTAGCCAAACAACTCTTCTCTGACAGAAGTTAGGAGAGGGTATATCGTACAACAACTCTGTATATAAGGTACACCAAGGAGGGCCAAGAGGTCTGTGGATTCAGTGCCTGTTTCCCCACTTGAAAACAGTGGTAACTTCGTGTCACAAGGCTAATGTAAAGTTTAAAATGAACCAGGAGAGCCTGTAACACAAGATCCTGTAAAAAGTAGAGAATGCTATTGTTAAAATGGGTGAAAATCTAGAGGAGCAAAGACAAGGAGTATCACCCAGGAGCAGAAAGAAGATGAAAGGATGAGGAGCTAAAAATCATATGACAAGCCCTACAAGAGCAATGTCTGCAAAATTGCCCGAGTAAGCTCTTTAAGGGAAACACACTTACAGTAAGCGATGTCTAACTCGTGAGTGAATCACCCCTCTTCCTATTCCCTACTCTTCATAGGAAAAAAAAAAAAAAGAAAAAGGTACATACTTGTGCCTTGCTCTTCGCACAAATTACTCACTCAGAGCTGTGCTGGCTGGACAGTCACAACACAAATACTTTCCACTAATGTTGTTCATGGTGACAACTTCTCCTCCAGCACCTAGCTGGAAGCCCTGTTGGGCAACTATTTTACCAGGAAAGGTGAAGGTAAATCTTCTTTACACTCAGTATTTTTTATTTTGTCAATTTTTTCCCTTCTCTTGTCTTGAGCTGCCTCCTGCCCAGGTACTGTCAGCATACCCACAGATCTTCGTTAACACTGGCAAAAACACTCAGCTATTACTGGAAAAAGAAAGGTACAAATATGTAATTCTGATTGACTGCATAGGCAATACTCAAACACCTTCCATGCCCAGGTGAGCAGAGACAGTGGCCTGTGCCCACTGTGGGTAGGATCTCCAGGATCTCAAGCCTGAAGCCAAAAGACAATTCCAGTGCATGAATTACAAATTACTCTTTAGAGAAAACAAAACAAAGCAAAAGAAACAAAAGAAACCCCACCTTTAACAAGTACTGATGATGCATATCTATCAGAGGTAAAAAAATTCAGAAGCAATTACAGATCCCTGGAGGGGAGCAGATAAAAGCGAAGAGGAAATACCCAAAGGAATTCCAAAATCCTGTAACTGGGAGCAAGATTTCTACAATGTGCTATAAGAGGGTCAGCACAGCACAAGCAGCACAGCTGCATGTAAACCTTCACACATTGCTGGTGATTTCAATCCAGGGCACGTGCTGAAGCACTGAACTAGTTAGGTGAGCTTGATCCATCAGCATGAGAAGACGAGAGTGGAAGTGCTGCCGAGGTGGGTGACGTTCTGAGCAGGGTTTGCTGTCGTTCAGCAGTGAGTCACTTTCCCTGGGGTGACTGGGCAGCGTTAAGTCCAGCCTACAGCCGTGTGTTTAGATGACAATGCCTCCCTCTGTGCCACAGATCAACTCTTTGATGGGGCACTTGCCCAGCAGCTCCTGGAACGGTCTCAAGGTCATGGAAATCCTGCCCAGTCACACTGCAGTGCTGGTTCAGTCGCAATTCAAAAGCAAGATTCTCTCTAGAAGTACTCCTGACGCCATTCTCCTTTTCACGAGTAAACAACAAAGAAGTCATTTCAGTTTCTGTAAACATGTTTTTCTTCATGAGTTAGCCTGCTTGGTGTGCATTACATGCCGTGCTGGCATGGGCTGAGATGTCTTACAAAAACGCTTTCCACTAATACTGGAATCTTTCTAGTCTGAAGGAATGCTGGGTTGCACAAGAGAGGCATCAAGAATCAGTTCTGCCTTTTCCCCCACAATTTCAGATACGAAGAATTGGTTTTATGTTAATTGCGCATTCCAGTTTTACAAAACCCTTGGGTGTGAGTCAAAATTTCAAAAGAACTTCTTTCTTCTCCATTTTTTCAGAGGAGGAGAAAAAATGATAATATTTAAATAAAGCTAAATGAGTACTTACTAGGCTGAAGTAGAGAACACTAACTTAAACAACGAGGCAGCCAGGTTCTGTTCTAACTGAATAAATAGAAAAAATACAGTTCATACTACAAGAGTGAATGAAAAGAGATTTTTACATCTAAAATTTTAGTAGGTAATGTAAGATAACTGGAATGGGAACTTGAAAATAAGCAAAGCAGGAAAATATTTTGTTTAGCAAATGGGATGCTTTTTTGCATTCATGAACTGGGATTGTGACTGACTCCACTCAAATATTTTGTTCTCTGGGTCTTCTCTGGGCCTGATTCTTACAAATCCTCCAACGGAACTGGCAGAGGATGATGTCCCTGACATGGTTTAGATGAAAACTCGTTAAAATAATTGAGTAATTTTTGTTTTAATTTATCTATTAATGAATACACCAAAGCTTCCATTGGGGATGTCCTGTTAGACTGTTCTGACAAAATTTCCTGTTCTTCCTAACGTTCTGTGCAGTACTTACTTCAGACATGTAAGTCTGTTATGATCTGAAAACTGAAATATAGTCAGCACTGCATCTAGTCTGGGAACCTCCAAATGATGCCACTTCCCAAGATAAATGTAGCATCCTCTGAGCTGTCATTCACCTGCCTTGTACAGACTCTTACCAAGTCAGCAGGGCTCTCCCAGACCTCAGTAACAGACAGATCAAGAGGACATTTCACAAAACACAAGTACAGGAACTGTGGTGTACTGTGGGCAATGCATCACAGAGTAAATTGCAATATAAGGTCCACTGAAAGTCAGCAGGATTCGTACTGTTCCATTGGAGAAAAATAATTTTTGAAGAAGTTTTGATTGATGTGACTTATTGTCAGCCTTTATCGAGGTTCTTTATCTGGCCTTTTGTGCCAAAAAGTACCACGCTGACTCCACTCTCTTTTGAAAGTTTGTCAAAATCTGCGCCTCAGTTCACCAAAACTTTACACTTAAATTCAGTCCTGCACTCGTTCTGTCTAATATGAGAGCATCAGAGCCTTTTTCAAGAGTCAGGAGAGACATACACAACTTCAGATCTTAGGTGGCTGAATCAACCTTTGGGAAGTATCTTTGTCTTTCCACTAACTCAAGAACATGCCTACAGATTTGGCCTCTCAGCAGAAATGGTTTTAATTTGAAAGTCTAAATTTAGCTGAGATGCCACTAGTAAGATGTCTTAGTCCGGAGGGACTTTATGGTACATTTGATTATTCAACTGGAATATTTTTATCTCCAGAATCACTGTTTTGTTTGCTTTAAATTAATAAATAGCAGGCTACAGTTTTCAAATGTGCATTTTGTAACAGGCATCTACACGTGAAAGACTTGCTTTCCAAGAAGCTGGCCTTTCACATAAGTGCGTGAATGAAGGCAAAGAGTGTAAATTCGGCGCATTTCGGTTTCTAAGTGTCATTTCTCACTGCTGAGGCTGCTTTAGACAAGCCGGGAAGAGGCGGGTGGTGCAGCGCCGTGCCGTGGTCACCGGGCTGGCCCCGCATCCCACAACCACTGACAGGGGAGGCACAGAAAGGGGGTTTTCTTACTAAATTCTGCCACGGGGAACGAGCGTCCCTGCTGCTGCTGCTCACACTGTCCTCGCTATCCGAACTGTCAGGATCAAATCATTAGGTTGCTGCTCTACTTGTATCTGATAACTGGATGCGTTACAGCCCAAAGCATTTCGTGCTGCTCTGAGTTGTCACAGGTACTGAAACTCAACTCAGCTGCCGGTATCACCTTTCCAGCAGCCATTATCTTATCTATTATCTTTGCTCTTTAGTCTTAAATGGAGTTAATTCCAGTCAGACCGCAGCATTTACTACAAAAGCATCTGATTTCTTGCTGAGCACATTCTTTGGGCCACCAGAGTGCTTTGTGCCAGATGTGCAGCTCTGTACATGGTAATGGGCTTCGTGAATTATAAACCTTTATGAAGGAGCAAAACAGTCTCTCAACTGCCCCTTGAAACAGTGAATGAAAACGCAGCAGAAGAAATATCCTCCCACTGGGCTCATGTCCATGCTCTGCTAGAACATCTCACCAAGATCAGCTTGGCACTGCATACGAGAAACAGCTGTAAAATGCTGAAGGAGAAATCCTTGTTTAGAGTGCAATTAGAATGTGCTTTTCTTTCTTAAACAGATTGTGACGTGAAAATAAATATACACAGGAAAGCTCAGATTTACTGCTCTGTTAACTAGACAGGTCTCCTATGGCTTGGATCATTCAGTGACAGCCCTGCCCTCCCCCTAAACTCCTCTCTGTTCTCAGCATTAGTCTATAGATGTGCATCACCCTGTTTCAAAACATCATTTTCTGTTTTTTTGTCCTGTAGCATGATGCAGCTCCCTCCCTGCAGTTGAATTTCTTTGCTTCCCAACCTGCACACCACTTGTATCTCCCCTCAGGAAGGCCACTGAATTCCCTTGATGCAGACTACGTTATCCATGAAGCAAAGTCTTATGCGTGGAACACAAATAACCCACAACAAAGGTCCCTGGGCAGCTGAGTACACCTATAGAAGAATTATTGGCTCCTCTTTCCTTTATTCAGAAAAAGACCATCTGTGATTATCCCCACTGTGCCTACACACTGGACAGTCATCATCATGGCTGGGCTTTGCGAACAAAGATTTGGGAAGGGCTCTACCCACATTTGCTACAAGAGTGCTGGTGGCTAAAAAGGCCAATACGAGATAGACAAGTCCGGTTGCAAAAGGCACAGCAGAAAGACTCCTTAGATGGTATATTCTGCAAGACACAATTCTTTCTGCGTTCCCTCTTCTCCTCGAGAGTGACCCTCTATGTGTTCTCAGAGGAACCAGCAGCGTTATAGATGGCGTGTCTCCAGACCTCCTGACTGGAGGCCAGAGTAGACCAGTTATGTTGATCAACATGACCAAGGCTGAGATGTTGTTTCAGGGAGTCCTTGTATCTTCTCTTCGGGGCTCCTCTCTTGCAGCAGCCAGTGGCAAGTTCACCATAAAGCAAGATCTTAGGAGGGCGGTGGTCCTTCATCCTGGATACGTGCCCTGCCCAACGAGCGCACGGCCTCCAATACTCGTAACGCTTGCTTCTCGAGAACATGTATCGGGTCACACAATCTGACCAGTTGGATGTTTTGAGAATTGTAAGGAGGCAGTTGCTTGGAAGCGTTCTAGGAGGTCGCAGGTGGTGGTGGTGAATGACCCATGATTCGGATCCATATAAAAGAGTAGACAGCACGATGGCTTTGTAAACACTGATCTTTGTACTTTTCTTCAGGTGTTTATTTCACCAAACTCTTTTATGGAGTTTTCCAAAAGCACTATATGCCTTTGCCAACCTGTTGTCTATCTCTCCATCAATCTTACCACCCGAGGAGATGAGGCTGCCTAGGTAATTAAACTGCTGGACTGATTTGAGCTCTGATTCGCCAATGGTGATATGGGGATGATGGAAGACTTCCTGAGGTGCAGGTTGATAGAGAACTTCTGTCTTCTTTAAGCTGACTTTCAGCCCAAACAGCTCAGCAGCCCCTGCAAAGCAGGATGTTAAACGCTGCAGAGCTGCTTCTGTTTAGGCAACAAGGGCGGCATCATCAGCATAAAGCAGCTCATGGACAAGATGATTTAAGGTCTTAGTGTGGGCCTTCAGTCGCCTTAGATTGAATAGGTTTCCATCAGTACGGTATTGAATGTAGATGCCATCTTCATCGTTGAGGTCTGCTGTGCCCCTTGGAGCATCATGCTGAAGAGGATTGTGAATAGGGTTGGTGCAAGAACGCAGCCTTGTTGTGTGAACATAAACTCACACACAGAGTCTGATATGCCCAGAGCGTGACAAACTGACCACATGCCCTGTTACTACTTCTCTGAGCATGCTTGGATACCTAAATAGCCAACAGCATTTTAGAAAGCCTCTGACATGCCTACACTCTTTCCATTTCTGGGCAAAATGTCCCAGAAAGGAACACGGAAAAAGTGGGGTTAAAAGCCTGATCTGGAGAAGCCCGAGAAGTAAACTATCTGTGCTGTCACAGGAATGGGACTTCACCACCACCACCACTGCCAAAGGCTCTGCTTCTGAAACTGAGGAAAGAGCTGCCCACTTTCCCTCTTTTCTCACCATCCATGATGGGAAACACTTTGGTGAGTGGACACTGCTGTATGTTAGAGCATTACATCTCAACCTCTTTAATGAGGGTAGGAAGCTACAGCTTCATCACAGCGCAAGTACAGTGAAACAAGCTCGCTTGGATTTTCATTTGAATCTCCTGCTCAGTACGGAGAGGGATCTTACAGGCCCACAAATATTGACACAGAGTAGCCCATTAGTGTTTCAAATAATTAACTAATGAACTAGCCCCAGTTCTTCAACACAGAGATGCCAATACTGCCACTCCTTGGCTTTTAATCTGAGGCCTCCCTCCATGGTGCTGAGAGGTGACATTTCCTCCTGCACAGCAGAGTTAGAGCAGAGCCAAGCAACCACATCTATCCACACTGCAGCAGCCTGCTCAGCCCCATCTCAGCACCCCAGTCCAAACTGGTAACTGCTCTGCCTTACCAGCAACTGCAGCTTTACTAAACCAGAGAGGAAATCCCCTGACAGCACCCTGCACAGTGTGCTCTACATGAGTTTGGCTCAAACTGCTTTCATACTAAACAGACCTAAAGAAAAAAAGGCAAGTAAGAAGGTGTGCTAAGATCAGACACTCAGGTAATTATTCTGTTGGTTCAAGTTAATCAGAAAAGGCTTTTGGAGAGAAGGTGATCATCTCATAAGCAAATAGAGCTTACAGCTCATTAATAACTGGAAGATCACTCTTTTTTCATTGGGCTAATCTTCTAAGAAACTTACCTCTTTCCAAAACAAAGTCCAGTCATATCTGAACAACAAAGAGCAGCCAAAGAGCAGCTGTTTTTGTGTGATTTTAGAAGTCTCCAGTCTATTCTACTTTCCTTCAGCACTTGACACCATATACAGTAATTCACAGCTTAGCTGCAGCTACCTTATGTCTCAATTATTTAAAATATTTCCTCTCTTCCCATGTAGTTTCAACATGAAACAATCTAGTTCCTCACTCAGACCAAAAGAAAATACAAGGATTGGGGTGGATGAGGTATGAATGGAATAAGCACACAAAAGCATGCTTAACTGAGTGAAGTACCTATTCAGATGAGTACCTGCTCATCCAAGGTCCAATTTTCCCATATACTTTGCCGGTGCCACGAGCTGCACCCACGATTTTCTAACATCTGTGGCTGATGACCAGGTTCCCCTTCCAGTCAGGAAAAATCTGTGACCTCCCCAAACCATTCCTTTGTCAAGTGCCTAAAAGTAATCTTATTGGTAAATACAAGAAACCTCAGATGGCACACCCCCATGCTACAAAGTCAATGGAAGAGCACTCAAGGGCAGTGAACAAATGGAAATAGCAAAAACCTGTTTAATATATCAATGGCTACCTTTTATCAGTATTACAGTTAACACTCCAGCCAAAGGGGACACTGTACAAATGAGGGGATATCAGACATAGGTGGTAGAGATGAGCAAAGGCAGAGAAAGTACTTCAGATTAAGAGATCCCACAGAGATCTGGAACTTTATCTCAAAACCAGAGACAAATAGGTGACCAAGCTACATTATGAATGGTATAAAGCTAACCAGGGAATAATTAATTCTCAACACCTTGTAGCACAGGAAGAGGATGGTCAACAAAACTTCAGTAGAAGGAAACCACCCCATAACCACACTACTGCAGTATCTCCTCTGAAGCATCCAGGACCAACACTGCCTGAGACAGGACTCTCAACTAGACGGACCGATGGTCCAAAACACTTTGGCAAGGTCTCTGTTTCTGCTATCCTAAGTTATCACTCCTGCAGGGAAAGGGCTTTTCTTTTTGATTTTCTGAGTTGTTTTATAATTGTTTTAAGAAAGCAACTGCAGAGCTAAGAGGGGTAGAGCACAGAGGGCTCCTGTCACCTAGGGAACAGACAATATCCTCCCAGGAGCTGGTGTATAATCACAGCTGTATTAACTGGCATCAGCTAACAGTTACCTTAAGCAATAAAACAGTCTCAAAGCTGGAAGAGTCCATTAGAGAGCAATTACTCAGAATAACAGGGAAGGTAATAATTTTCCATATCATACCTTCAAACTTTCAGACACATGGCACTGAAATCCAGTACAGCTCAGCTGTAAATCAACTGTGCATCACAGGACTATTAAATGCTTTCAAACTGTTCAAACAGTGTTTTCCCACTGCTTGGTACAAATTGAATCAAGATGTATTCACAGCTGTATGAATATCAGAAGGAATAATAATTTTTTTTTCTCCATTTCAAAATCAATTCCTATTGGCGTATCTAATTTAATAGATTTTTTGGTCCAATTTCACAGAATATGGCTGAAATGCAGGAACGAAAAATGGTTGTTGACATGTCAAGCAGGCATCTTTAGTCATGAATGGAAGCTTATTGTGCAATAAAAATAAAAGATCCAAAAAGATCTTTAAAATAACTTGTAAAGCTTTTTGGAAAGCTCGCAGTGATGAATTTGCTGCTTGTTTACTAAGAAAATCCAGCTTAGATTTAAGATGAAAGTGGTAGAAAAACTAGATGTTAGGACAAATATGTGAACCTAACACAGTGCAAAAACAATTTAATACTCACGTTTTTAATGATTCCCCCCCCATTTCCCATTCCATTTTGGCTTCCCTGGGGCACGATGGCCTCTTAAAATTATCTCATTCTACCGTAAAGGTCATGCTGTAAAACTCAAGTTTGAGTTTTATACCGGCGAGCTCAGTTCAGTCCTGTGACAAGTTTCCTTAAGGACAAGAAATGACAAATTTCCTTCCCTAACATGTCGTTTAATGTTGTGGAACCCAAGCAGTAAAATTCTACTGAGCAGCACGTGGACTGTGGACCACGCCACTCACACTCCTGCAAGGTGCAACCCAGCGGAGGTGACAAAGGCAAACATCACGTGGCAGTTTCTGCATAATCAGAATGGGCCAGCTTTTAGTGGGGAGCTTAGCTAAAATACAATTAGGTTATGAAATACCATAAGAGGATATTGTGAATACTGTGAATGCATGTGTTCAAAAATTGATTAGAAAAAACTGTGATAGCAAGATAGGCCAAGGTCTATAAAACACGAGTACTACTTCAAGAAGCTCCCAACCTGCACACTATTAGTGGCAGGAAGTTTGAGTACATGCTCGCCTCCTTCTGCTCTTCCTCCAGCATTTGCTCCCAGCTCCAGTAAGACAGAGAATACTGGACTTTAATCCAATATGAGGGTTTATATGTCAGAGTGCACCAAGTAAATTTATCTGTCTTGCGGAAGAGAGGTTAGAAGGATCCCTGAGATGCTATCTATACAACTCTGCCTCAAATCAGAATAAAATGTACCCAAATCTTCCCCAACAGAAGTCTAAGTTGTTCCTAACTAGTAGTAAAGGTGAGTGCTTCACAATCTCTCTGCCCTTCAATAGGTTGAGGTCTCACTTTGATTTAACAAGGGCTGATCTAACTGTGTCTGTGGGACGGACACAACCATGTCACCTCACAGTGCTATGAGCCAGACTTTCTACTGTCTTCCCTCCCTAAGTAAATCCATGCCTATCATCTCTTGCTACATAGCTAGGCACTGCCTCCAAACGAGTCAAGTCTTGTGCCTTGTTACACAGAAATCAGGAAAAATCCCCCTCGACAATTTATTTTCAAATTATTATTATTAAAAGAAATTTTGAGTGGCAGTCGTATTTACCGCCAGAGACATCCTTGAGTTCACCCTGCATATCTGGGGGAAATACCGTGGCACTAAATGGCTGTGTTGGTATGTCAATCAGGCTGTGGGTTTCCAAAACCCCACCTCATTCTGTGCTGTACCATAGGCAGAACAGGCACACAGTCATGGACTGACTGTCACACCACGGAAACATGAAGTCCTAAACCACAATTACACGATCCCAAGCCGTTATCTTGAAGCAAAGCATTACTAATCACTCAGGGTTGTGGAGGACTAACAAGAGGATTTGGTTTGCATCAGCCTCAAATCAATATGGGATATAACCTCAACTCTCTGGAAGCTTGAAAGCATCTGAACAATTTTAGGTAAGGCTTATCTTCGCCTTTTAGTACAGCAAGAAAAACAAAATTCTAAACCCAGACTCCAGAGTTTTTCTTAAAGATATATTCCTGAGACATACATCTTGAAGCAAAAAAGAACACGACTTCCATACGAGCATCCTTACAGTCTCCTCTTAAACAAAAGCCTAAACCACTCTGTTACATAGATGTAACACAAATATAGATCTGAAGCCTCTTTATCATGGAATGATGGAATGCAAAAAGAAAATGCCAAGTTGAAATTTTCTGCCGGAAAATAATGCTATTAAGTACAGCTGGGAAAAACATATTACTTTTTGTAATCAAAAGGGTCTATTTTGGACTTCAACAATATCTCCATATGATCAGTCACTGTTAGGACCAGGGGTCTTATGGAAGTCGTGACACATGTATCAGCTAAAACTCATTACTCTTATAATTATTCACAATTTTATACTTTTACTTGGTTTTGATCATACCTTTGAAAAGATACCTCGATTTTTTAAAAACCTTTTCCCCCCGAATCTGTATTTTCAAAAGATACTTAAAATGCAGATCAGGTTTTGCCTTTTGATACTAAGTTTTCTAGTTGTCACATTGCTTTGATTATTTCTAACATCTGGGATCAGCATGTGACATTTCAAGGCATGAAAAAGTTTCTACAACAGAACAGTCAGTTCTGAGCAAGAATTCTGCAGCTTGCACTATTGATACTATGCACCTCAAGAGAGTCAAAGTGCATTGAAAGCACTCCAAAAGCACATTTCTTCCTGGCTTTTCTCTAGTTCCAAGCTCTGAACACTTGAGCAGTCAGCCAACAAAGCCTTCTAGCATCAGCTCCTAAATTCCACGAAAAGGCATGTTAGATGCCTAGGCATTTTTCTTACAGCTGGACTCGGGATCTGCTTTGAGAGAGCAGTGCTGCAAGAGGTCCTGACAAGATTCGCTTGAGGCTTGTGATTGCCATGAGTGTAGACACTTGTTTTCTGTGTGAAATAGTGGGGGAGTGGGGAGAGACAGCTTGAGTAGAAAAGCTGATAAACCATTTTCTCTATGAATTACAGTTATAAGATCAGCCCCCTGAATACGCAGTTTGCTGTTTTCTTTCGTTCAGATGTAGAGATCTTCAGTGGTCTCTGCTGCTTCTTCTTCCACTTAGCCAAAAGGCCCATGAAAAACTCTTGGGAATGGATGGTCCTTTTCTGCAACTATGTGTAGATTCCTCTTTTTGTCTGGCTGGAAGAATAATCCAACATGGCCTTCCCATTTGAGCCTGTTTCTTCCATTTCTTCTAAACTGTTGTCTTGTTTCTCTCAAAATTGGCTTATATTTCTGTGTTCCCAAGGATACCAACTGTCTCAGGAGGCACAGTAAATTGGCCAACTTCCTCCGCTCTGACCACCTCTGCTCTGACCACTTCTTCTCTTTCTCCTGTCTCCAAGTTTCAAGAATTATCTTTGCATGAGGAGTGGCCAACTAATCGACAGTGAGATCGTGATTTTTCAGTGACTTTCTGCAGCTTGAAACCCTACATCCATGAAGTTAAAGGTGTAACTTCCAGGTGCCAAAATTAAATGCACCTAGGCTTTCTGACTGCTGGGGAAAAAAGAGGGGGAAAAAAAACCCCACCAGATTTTCAGCAATGTGATTCAACTTTTGCTGGTTAAAGCTCTATCCGATGTGTGCAGCAAAATCCAAGTACATCTCATCAAGAAAAATATAGCACTTTTATGTGACTGTGTGCTCAGATCCCTAATTTCACGATTTTTAATGGTTCTCTGATTTGCAAGGTGGTCATAGCTTGCACCAAAGAACTGTATTTTTGATGAACTGCACAGATGAAGCTGCTATGCCATCCATGTTTTCCAGCTGGGAGAAAAAACAATCTTAAAATCCATCTGAGATCACTGCAAAGCAGCTGATACTGTTCAAAAGACCACAAACATGTGGGTGAAATGCTAAATTTTCAATGCTCTCTAAAGAAAAAAGAAAACAGGAAGATCCTTATGAAAACACTAAGTGGAAGATATTATCTTGCCTGACAAAGGCTTGCACTTCAAGACCACTAAACTAAAGAAACTGAAAATATACCCTTTAGCAAAGAATAAAGTTGAAATCAATCTTAGCTGTCTTGTTTGCAAACGGAATCTGATCCTCATATTTCAAAGTAGCTGAAAATGACTCAAGACAAATTCACAAATCCAGTTACTCAACATGAGATAATGGAAATTATGGCTCTATAACTCATAAGGGATGCTTCTGAGAAAATTTCTGGAAAGTGCTGTACAATTATACATGATGAAACAATGGATTTCTCCAAAAGACAGCTAGTGGTTTTATGTCTGCAGTATGTGGATGACAACATGAGCATTCATACAGAGTTCACCAGATCCTGCAATCCATTCTGTACTTGTGATGAATTCTGTACTCGTGATGAAATCACATCAATAATTAGAATATTGTGTGCAGATAGGGACATCCAATGGTATGGATAATGCTGCAACAGTGCTGTTAAAATGGCAAGCTTTGCATCAGCCTGACCACAGAAGGAAGAATCAGAAGTCATTAATACTCACTCCTGAGGATTCTCCTTTATCTAAACAGGCATTCTGGAAAATGTTTAACTTTTTTGGTAATATCTGAAGCACATTAACAAAGATACGTTGCCTACACCACCTCGCCTCTGTGTCCTCTATCTTACAAGAAGAATCCCACTGTGAGAACCTGGCACATGTGAAACTTGGGACGATGTAAAGGGTGCAATGAAAGATCCTGCATTAACAGCACTGCAGCTCAGATGGGAAAGACTCACACCCCTTCTGGTACTGAATTAAGGGAGTCCTAACTACAGTAAACAAGCAATCTTTACACAGCCCTGCAAGGCCTGGGTATATCATATAGAGAGAAGGCCACTTTCTTACACTAAGACATTAATTTCCTTCACTCATCCAAATGGGATAAAAGTTACAACTTGTTTGTATCCAATGGCTTTTCACCAAAGATTACTGGAGTGCCTGAATGCAGTTACTGAAAATTAGAAGGGAGTTGTCTAAGTGTATCTGTGCTGAAGTAATGTTTTTATAGCATCCAGTATTCAATCAACTTGAATGCAGAGGCTTAGAAAATGATTCAAGATCTTTGAACTGACATAACAACTCCAAACATAGCCGAAATGCAAAAACAAAAAGGGCTTCAAGTGGCTGATTCTGATTTCAGCTGTAATTGCCTGATTACTCAGTCTTCTGTCGCAAGCCAACTGTAAGCTCACAGGAAGGTCCTTGTAGTCAGTTCAGCAGTACCTAAGCTGGCTCAGCCAAGCCTGGCCTCCAGAACAGCACAGTGGATAATTCTGATGTTACCAGCCATCAGTGCTGTAAGCAAGAGCAGTTTTAACACTATCACATTAAAAATCAAGCTTCAATCCAGGATGAGACACTCATTTCTCCAGGGCTGCGTGATTTTAAAAACGAGAACAGAACCGACAACTTACAGCTTATAGATGTTTTGGAAGAACTCATATCAAGGAATAGGGGGCAAATATGGCTGACTACAACTTTTGGGGGCCTGCATATAATTTCTTTTACTCACAATTTGAAAACGGCCTTCTGTCCTCAGGAAGCTATGCTGATGTGCCTCCTCACAGGCTCAGGTGGCCCCATGAGCAGTCGCTTCATCTTTTCCTCCAGCTTTCAAAAATAACCTATTCCACAAATGTATCTGTAAGACAAGGCTCCTCTTCTTCCAGAAGCCTCATACACTCAAAACAACCACCAGGCCCTAACAGTTACTTGTTTACAAAAAAGCTGCCTTTCCTCTGAACACCTCCTAGCGGCATGAGAGCCTTGCCTCATCCCAGGGCCTTACAGGAAGAGGCCTGAGTTCCTCACGCCTTCCCTTCTTCCAACAATGGCTTCAAGTATTTTCTTCACCTTCTTCTGTTTATTCTCCGGATAATCAGGACAGGAAAAGTCAGCACCTCAAGTTATTTGTGGCTGTGGTGGTTCTAGAGCTAAAGCCTTTAAAGTTCACACACACTGTGACAGGGACATTGCTTAAATTCTTACAAAACCTGCAGTTATTAACAGCCTAAATTTTGCACTAAGATGTTCAACTTGGTCTATAGGCCATGCATTACTATTTTTAGAGCCCAACTAAAAACTGAGATCAGAATGTCTTTCAAGGTATTTTTGTTTAAAAATATTGGTCTTGAGTCCCTCATTCCTTGCTCAGCCTGACACCAGAGGAAACCCTGAGGACCAGCCAGTCTTTTAGAAATAAGACTGTCCATTACATACCCAGGATTTCTCTCCCTGTAGGACATCCTGCTGATGCCTTGACTTTGTTTGCCAAATAGTAAATGCTTAAGATATATAATGCTTGATCCCTCTGTGTCCCCTAGGAACTACTTCAACATTAACAACTCAAGGAACTGACTTGCATTCCCTCCTCCTTTTCAGTACAGAAAACAACAAATAAGAAAAATCCTCATGAAGTAGTTTGTTAAAAATCTTTGGCTTTATCGCCAGCACATGTATTTCTATGATTTGCAAGTCTTCCTTCCTTATAAGAAGTCTGACTTCACAGTTCAGCAGTTTGATCCAGAGATAGCTGGCATCTTTACAGTGAGTAGATAAGTAATGTTTTCATGCAATGTGACAGTAGTTACTGTGCATATAGCAGAGTAAAGTAATTGACTCTCCTGATTTATTACAAATGCTATCAACACAAAATTCACAGTAAGACTTTCATTATACTGTGTTTTCTGTATAAACATCTCCATGGGTTCTGTCGATCCATTTTACATCCAAAAAACCGTAACAGCAGGGATGCATAAAATATAAATATGTCTGAGTCTGTATTTTGACTATTTCTAAGAAATATGCTTTAAGCAATTAAAATGATAAATAGAATAGGAAAGGAAGCTACTTCATTGTTTAAATCCAACATTTCATGCTGAAATGATTTCGCAGGATCTCTCTTCTTCAAACTGTCCTTCCATCTACCTGGATTTCCGCCTTCCCCCAATCCTAAAGGAAATGAACTACAGACAGTTTGGGGGGAGATCAGATTTATGTGTCTTAAACACTATAAAGACTAATTATATATTGCAGACAGAAGTTTGACAATTTCTGCCAAAACCCCAGTCTATACATCCCTAGCTGCAGACTGAGAGTTGGTGCCATAACCTGCAGTTTGGAATGCGTTTAAATCAAGCATCACCCAAGGTACAGATCAGGTGCTTCCAAGCACCCCAAAAACGTCTGTAGTTGGTGTAACTGTGTGGATACTGCTGGATTTACAGGACTAGGGCACAATGGAAATATTTTGTATCATCTGGTTCGTGACACCTGACCCCTCTGTAACATCCAACCCTCCAGGGCTTTCCGGAGAGGTAGAACCACTCCTCTCCTAAAAGGCATCTTCAATTCTAAAAGCTTCATCTTGAGTCTCTCTCATACAAAGTCAGATTCAAAGCTGGGCTTTCAAAGGACAAAACTGGGGGCCACGCACAAAATGTGTCACTATATTCACACACCTGTCCATGTGTTAGATGTAGATAAAAACTCAATACCTGGGGATGGAGGAGTCTAGTTGGGTATTTACATGAGCAAACTGGCTACAGTCCTCCCTCGCACTTGGCCTCCAAGGTGAGAAGATTCAGTCCTCAATGAGATAATGCTTTTCCTCTAATTGTGAAAAACATTACACAGCATTTGGGTTAGATTTTCAAATATTACTCCTCTGGATGGCTGACATGAGACATTCATTAACTGAAGTGTCAAACAAGAGCAGATGAAAGTTCTATCATTGAGTATTTTTTCCAATTCTACAATTCTTTCAACAGCTATAAGCAAACAGTAGCACTCTTGTCCATCAGAAAGAGTCTGTAGGCCAGACAGATCCTACTGGCTGGAAATCAAGATAACTCCCATAGAGATGAAAAAAAAGTAAATTGACTCTTTTCTAAAATCTTACAGACATTTGTCAGCAAAAATGAATACATACATAAAAAGCAGATTCTGAGTCTGGATCTGAAAAAAAAGATCTTGTAAATGTTTACCTTGCAAAACATCTATTCCCACCCTTAAATCTCCTGTATGTCAGTTATAATTTAAAGTATTTATTTGCAAGTTATTATTTTTAAATACAGGTAGCAGGTTGCTTGCATTACTGTGGCTGCTGATACAACAAGCCCTTCTAGAAAAGTAGGGCTTCTATAATCGCCACAGACTCTCCCTTTCGAAAGCACTCCTAGGGTACCTTGAAGTCTCACTCCTTTTTAATCAGGCTTGTATATTTACTTTTTTATACATCTGAATAAAATACGAAGATGATAGCTAGGAATTCCTGTGATTATCAAGCAGTAAAAGTCCAACAAAATACTGCTCTCCATACCTTTCCTTCTTTGTGCTATTCCCTGCCTTCTGTGGGGGAAAATTTCATTTAACTCTACTATGAAAAGCAGGAGGGAGAACAAACATTTAGTGGGTCTAGCCAGGAGATTTCTTTATGCTCCAGAGACAAGAGCTGAGCTGATACTCTATAGTAAAAAGTCCATCACTAGAGCAGAAAGGTTCTCCATGTGGTAGGTCAATAAAGCTCATTCCAGCATGGTATGATTTGTTTACACAACAGGTCTGGTTTAAGACTGTTGGGTTATTTTTTAAATACTTTCACACAATCTTCATGAATGGTCACTGTTGTGCTAGTCACTCAGATCTCCAGAAACAGGAGTCACAACAAGAGATCTTATTACCCATTGTTGAAAACAAAACAAAACAAAACAAAACTCTCTCTTCTGTGGTGAAGGTAACCATAGGCAGTCTGATCTCCTGAGCTCCACAGGTGTCTGCCCATGTGATCATACATGGCTTTCTTCCAAACACATTCACTCAGTCCAGACCCCAGCAGCCAAATCTTTCCGTAAAAACCAGATCTGTAGGAACTGTCAAACTCCTCTGCAGATGCGTGGCACGGAGTATGGATATGACCAGCAATGCATTCCCAACCTTGTACATAAACAGCTCTCCTGTCATTGCCTTGTTTAGGCCTGGGTCCAATGACAAAACATTCTGCTAATGAAAACAAAACATGACACTCAATTCTGCCTTCCCACTGGCTGAGAGTGAAATACTGCCTTGCAAAGAAGTAGTTATTTGCCACCATTTTAGTGATGACGAAATGATGGTTTGATTCCAAAAGCTAATCCCTTGGCTTGAATGAAGTTAGCTAATCTGTTTGTTGTGTCACTTGTGTTCAGAGAGGAGGTTTGTCTTTATTAGGCTGTAATGCTGAATCAGATACTCATTGCAAACAGCTTCCTTATCTATTCCATCAGCCAAAATTAGCATAGATGCAGAATTGGTGCTCTCATACTGGGTAATGTTATAGGGCTCACTCTCAGCAGCAACTATTACAGGATTACAGAACATTTTCTACTTTTAAATGCATGTAAGGTGGCTGGAAGGGCATTCGTCCTCTTTCTGTCAGGCCAATACAGCTCTGCTCCATACCAATGTCCCCAAACCAAAACCTTTCAAGAAGCAGAGCAAGACAGGGCCCCTGTGAGCTCCCTCCCAGGCTCTGAGCTTTGCTGAGGAACCCTTGCCCTGGCCTGCTGTCCTTGGGCTGGAGTAACTTCTGCAACTGCCCTCCAGTACTGACCCATCCAGTGGTCTTTATTATTCAAGCTCTCAACTTACACTGAACACAACAGCAAATATTAAGTCAGACTTCAAGGCAAATGCCATCTCCAAAGTTCTCTACAGACACCAATAAATCAGCACAGTCTAGGGAAGTATCAGTCACAGTAGCTACAACTTCCTTTCTTACAGGTGGTGAAATGGAAGCCAGGAGACTTACTAAATCCATCCAGGACAGGTTGCAGGACTGTGCTCAGAATACTGCTCTCCCTCAACTTCACAGTCCTCTCCAGCTGTCTGTCCTTGTGCTATGCCTCAGAATGTACAGAAGAAAGGATAACTTTGTTCTTAAGGAAGTCACCTTCATCCCAAATCATGGAGAGTGGAATGGTTCTGGAAGGGCCCAGGATGGGGATGGGAGCAGCTGCTCTGTACACTCACATAATCAAGATGTCCAAATGAAAACGTGCCGTTGTAAGGGTTGCCATTTCTCCTTGCTGATTTTCCCCGTTACCGCACATGTAACTCAGCCTGCCTGGCACGTGTGTGTACACGACAGTGCTGTATTTGCCAGAACACTTACAAATCTTCCTATAGTCAAAGTATCCGCAGGCCCCTACTGAGATGCAGTACCCTTTGTTTAGACAACATACACAAGCTTCAAGACAGTTCCTCCCAAAGGAATTTCAAAAAGAAGTGGGTGAGGGAGGGAAAGAAGAGAACTGAGGCACAGAGAGTTCAAGTAATGTGTTCGTAGTTGTAGAGCAAGCCTGAAGGGAGCTGGGAATTAAAGCCAGACCTCCCAGGGCCCAGCTCAGTGCATTAACCACTAGACCCTCTCTCATGAAAGCCTACTCCCACTTTCAATAGCACAGCAAATTGAAGCATTGAACTAAATCCTTGGCACCAAGCATCAATACTGATGGATCACTTAATTTCCCAATACCTCAAATCATCACTACACACATCGTGGTCTCTTGCTTTGCAATATATACAATATATACTCTATTTTCACAAAGCCACAAGTAATTGTTGCTTCATCCGTTAAAGAGTATTTTGGCTGAATAGAGGGGTTTTGTTTTGTTTTTGTTTGGAAATCCTGCCAAGAAACCCTCTTTGGTGGATAGTAACACATTTAGGGACTTATAACATTACAAGTTAAAAGGAAAGCTTGATTAAAAATTATATCAAACTGAACGAAGTTGGCTGAAGAATCAGAGCATCAAAGAATGGGAATCTTTCCCAGTAAGGCCAAAGTTACTGCCCAGAGTCCATGGCAAACAATGGAAGTATTCATCAGACATAGTGCACCTTCCCTGCTGAATGTTTGCAAGAGCACAGGAAAGCAGAGCTGGCCCTGGTATCAACAGGCCAACTCTGTCTTAGAAAAAAACTACACTCGAGTCAGTCACAATGTCCACAACGTATTTCAAATTTCAACTGTCCTTCACGAGATCAGACAGATCATGCTTCCTGAACAGCTTGGAGAGTCATCTCACAGGCTTCCACAGCAGCTCTTTCAGAAGCAAACACCTGAGAGTCCCATATATCCATGTCTATACACACAGACATACCTAGTGCAAATTTCCAAGGCTTTCAGGAGAGCTGCACACATACGATGGGCTGCCAACATGAGCCAAAGCCCACAAAACCCAACTCTAGGAAAGAGCACATACCACAGCCCTGCGTCACTGCTTGGGCAGTAACAGCAGCTTATCACAACTGACCTACTGCCCTGGGGACCTACAGGGCACTCCAACCTCTTGAGATGGTCTTGTCTTTCTCTGTAATAACAAGGGAATGATGTATGTTTGAGTACATACAAGAACCTCTTGAATTGGAAGATTCCCTTGCTTTATAACGGAATCCAAGCCAGCTGTAGGTAATATCAGCAGTCCCCAGCACTGAACAGCAACAGCTCCATCATCCCAGTAATGTAGCCAACTCCTTTCACATTGTGGTTTAACCACAGATGTTAAAAATACTACTCAGTGGAGGTGAATTTAACAGTGAAAGGGAAGAAAGACAGCCATCATTTTCTGATTTACAGGAAGGCAGAACACTTCTGCAGATACTCCTGCAAGTGTGTTATCTGCAGGTAGGGAAGTCATCAGAAGAGCTAAGCCCACCTCAGAGACAGAGCTGACCCTGAAGAGGAATCAGTTGGTGAAATACTATGGGCCCTTCCCAGCTGGAGACCTCTGTGGAAGGATCCAGTTCCCTGCATCATACGAAGCTGCTCTTGGGAGCTGCAGCAAAGGATCAAGGGTTGAGAGATTCTTGGGGAAAAAAAAATAAGTGCTCTCCTGCTTAAGAGGGAAGCAAATCCTCTGAGTCCCTGCAAAAATGGATTCCTGTGCTGATCTGTCAAATCTTCCACGTGGATACACGCAAGACTGAACTGCTGTGCTGCCATTGCCAATCTGCTTTGTGCATTACAGTCATGTCTCAGCTTTGCTCATCTGTCCATGTGGTCAAATCACCACAGCTCAACAGCTGAGCCATTCTGGCTGTTCACGGAGAAAGCATTTTTAGCCTGAAGCAGGTGTGAGATCATTCCTCCAAATATTTTTCCCATGGTGAACCAAACTAAGTTATATTGTCTCCCCTTTCCTAAAGGCCAAAAACACAGTAGGGGACAGTCATCACAGTGTAGCTGTGAATTTTTATTCTACAAAAATGAACAACAGTTACAAAAACAGAAGACTTTAATTGTCCACTGTCCCTGAAAAAAACCCCAAACTCAAACCTGTCTAAAAATCTAACTTGTATATTAAACAGGGATGTCAAAGAAAGTTACAATTTTAACCTGTGGTTAAAATAAAAAAAAAGAACAATTTAACTGACCGAACCTAGTACATTATACAGAAATTTCCATCCAACATGAGGACGAGAAAACAAGAAATGATCAGCACAAGCTGCTCCCAGCAGCTCAACTCAATGAAAACTGTGGGCGTATATGTGAACACTTCTTCAGTGAAAGATCAGGACCACTTCTTCACAGCTCTGCTGTAAATGGAAGAACCAAACAGCTCTTAGATGTGTCTAACAGCTGAACAGCCACTGGTCCAGTTCCAGTTCTCCATCTTTTCTTTTTCTTTTTTTTTTCCCCCCACAAAGCTGATTTAATAGCAACTGAAAATTTTCTTAGCCCTGACTGCATGCTGCAAACATTGCTGCTACAGCATAGACATTACGACTTTAATAAAACTAGAAGCAGCTAATGATTAACAATAAAAAATAATATTTTTTCTTCAAGCAATTAAATTGTAATATAGGGCTCTCTAATTCCTTCCTGTCCGGTCCCATGGGCCTAAGAATAAGGCAAGACGAGAAATAAATAATGTGTTGCTGTTACACTGTTTGAACCAAAACTTAAAGTCGCTACAGAAGAAATATTGTCTCCCTCGTTAATTCTGAAGTCTCTTTTATGGTTTCGTATATCAAGTTACCTTTCTGCTAACCTTTTATTTATATGCTAGTTTACTGCATTATATTCCCCATTCAGCATTATTTTAATGAGTAATTTGGCTTTGATAAGTCTATGACACATCACAGACAAATTCATGCTACGTTTAGCCCAGCAAACACTCCAAAATAAGCAGGCACCCAACATTCAAAGGGCCTGCAATGTTTTGCAACCACTCCTTGATGTTAGTTTATTTATTCCCTTCCAAATGTAAGTAACTTCCCAGCTCACTTTAACAACAAAAGTACTAGCAGCAGACAAGAAAGGGATTATGTTAGAAGGAGGGCTCAGTAAGCATTTAGACTTAAGTGTGTGATTTCTAAATCAGACCCTGAATAACCTACATGGAATGAAAGAAACCTGCAACTTCAACATAACCTGGAATTCCACTTAATCTACTACTAAGGAAGCTGCAGGTCTGGTCAAGATCAGCCTTTCAGTGCTGGATGCTGTATGAACAGATGCAGCCCTCTTCAATGTTCTTTATACAATCCGGATGGGAGTTACAAACAGGTATCAGAAGGTTCTATGAGCAAAACAGCAGCTTCTGAAGTCTACAAAGTAATTTGTAAGCAACTGCAGGACCTCACTTACGTGAATAAATAATGCAGAGAGAACAAAAGAGAAATCTCAAAACATGCAGTGGAAATGCAACCATCACACCAAGAAGTTTTGCACAGGGATTTCAGGCAAGAGAAGGAATCTGTATCTTGAGGTGAAATCAAGGAGACACTAAGAGAATAAGATGGGGAAAAGCTTCAAAGTGTCTGCTGGGCTAAATAGAGATGAGAAACCTTCCAATTCAGTTGGCTAGGTTTTTTTAAGAGCTGTAAGACTTACCTCAGAACCCTAGGCTGAACCCAAAGAGTGCAGGCTGGGGGTACTGCTTTCACCACACCACTCTTCAGGGCTCTTCTACCAGTCACTATGGCTCGTCCATCCTGAGCCCTGGACTTGCAGCTGTTTGTCCTGGGCAGGAGACACAGCTGATCTCATTTACTGTGCCCACCAGGGACACACATGTCAATGAGAAATGTCCCCCTCATGCCACCTGGGCTGCAGATGTCCTACGTAATGTAACCCTGACGTTACAGAACCTGCATCATGAAGACTGACGGAAGCTGCTTAATGTATCACCCCTCTTCCAAAAATATGCTAAAGCAACTATCAGAAAGTAAGCTTTAATTCCTAAATACTGTAAAAAGACTATTATCCCAGGTCAAGGTGGGATGGGAAAAAAAGAGGTTTGGCTCTGTTTCTTTTTTAAACCTGACGCAGCACCCTTGCTGGAGCATGTGAAGATCACACACTTATGAAAGCACAAAGAGCACTGAGGAGAGACAGTCTACCTTCACATTTCAGAGGAACTGCATTAGGGTACAGATCCTAAGGCACCAACTTAATGAAAAATGAAGTTTTTCAGTGTTGGCAGACGTTTAAATAACCAGCTTAGTTTTGCTCCAGACCTCCTCCATCTGGTAAAACTCCCTGGTATTTCACAATGACACACGTGCCCCCACTCCCACACACACCACTATCATCTTCAGTGATGACGTGTGCCCTGGAAATACTAGTTATTGTAGCTCCAAGCCCTGCGTTTTATGAGCTTTGAATAATTCTTAGCATTCAGAAACCTCATTCCAAAGGAAAAGAATAACAAGGTTTAAAAAAACAAAAGGACGGATGGGTAGCTGTGGGCATGAGCAGAAAAGGGCACCAGAAGTTTCTTTCTCCCTGCACATAGTTGTAGTTGCACTTACAGGCTGCTGCATTCAAAAGCTTCCAGTTCCACATTAAGTCAAATTCTATTTTTGATCACTCGCCTAGAAAGTGGAGCTCTCAGGATTTCTGGGTTACAATAGTTACTTATATGCAGTGCTCTTGACCACATATTGTCCCCTCAGTCCCCTCACAAAGCAGGTTAAGTATCACCAGCCTCACTCTGCAAGCAGCAAGTCCAAGGCAGGGAGAAGGTGTCTGACTCATTCAGGATTGTAAGGATGAGCCACAGCAGAGTCAGGCCCCAAACTGAGATGACACACATCCACATCACTGCAGCACAGTAACCAGGGACAGAGGTCACTCAGCTGGGTTAGACACCACACACTCAATAAATCTTATTGGACTAGGAGGCGAAGGATATCACCTTTGTTGGCAAAATAAAAATGCTCAATTAAGGATTCAGTCTTGCAGACACTGGCTGTGAGGCATTCCCAGGGATGTCCCTGATCCACCTCCGAAGCGGCAGTGATGCTGTCAACTGGTGCAGTTCTCACTTACAAGAGTTCGCTTAAGAATGCAGAGAAGACATGAAAAATATAATGAAGCTGCTTTTTAAGAGAGAATCATTTGCTGCTGCTTTTCAAAATTGCTCTTGTTGCAGTAACACGCATACACTTCAGTATCTTTGATTCATAACAGAAAGTTATTTATATTATACGTAATTTGTATTTAGCACATATTCATATATAAGTATATAAACATAAGCACTACACTAAACTATTTAGATAAAACATTTGTCAGAAAGGACAATGTCTTAAACCACACAGATCAAAACAGAATTGTTTCTGTTTCATGGAGTATTTCCACTCCATGAAACTTTTACTTCTGTTGTTGTCAACAGCGAGTGGTATCAGAGTGGTATCACTCTCACCACCAAAACTCTATCAACAAAATGCCCTGTAAAAGCCTGAGTTATAATATCAGGGTTTAATCAGCCCTAACCCAACTGGCTTAATGAGGAACAATCGTATAAGTGGGAAAATGATTTATCTTGGGACTATGGAGCAGATAATTTTGGTTAAATTTTTCCAGATGGCTTCGAAACCTGAAAACTAGCCAAACCCTTCACCTACCCACTGAAAGAGCTTGGATGCCTTCCCTAGCTGATTCATAAAAAGAACATGTTGCATATAGTCTGTATGGAATGATACCCCCATTCTTGGCCACCAGGACAGGGATATAATTAATCAGTATTAGCTAACACATGTTTTTCTTTCCATTTATGTTAGAAATGGAGATTAAACACAAACTTCTTACAACCTTTGGATTTGATATTCTCCCGGTAAGCGCTAATGGTGGGAGATCAGGAATTGCTGCCTCCCTGCAGCACAGAGCTGCCTTTACAAGGACCCAGTACCACGGCCAGTAGGTCACCCTTGCTTCCTAAGCACCAAAGAGGGAGATCCTGATTTATGATTTTGTTATTACAGGCATCTTCTAAAGGCCTTCTGTCCAGCCCGTTCAGCTTGCCTCAGCAATGTCCCAGCACCATCAGTCTGCATCCTCCACAGCAAGGAGCTGCAGAAACACAAACCAGCAGTAACCAAAAAAAAACACGCAAAGAAAAAGCAACATGTCAGAGAGGAACAACCACTCTGGCAAAGCATGGCATTACAGAGCAGAGGAGGCAGAGAACCTTTTCAGTAGAAATCATGTTTAGAGGAAAGTTGTAACTTCTAGGCTTCCTCCCTGGTAGCCTGGTACCAACACTTTGACTCCAAAGACAATTCCTTTATGAGACAGGAAGTCATTAACAGCACAACTACTTTCCTAGTGAAGCAGTATCTGTTCAGTTTTCCTTCAACTTACACAGACTTAGAAAAATCCAAGTCAAGAGGCAGATTTCTGGAGCCAGTCCTATCACAAGCACCACTAGATAAAACTCCGAATGAATTCTGCTGAGAAAGGTTGAACTTAGCAAATGAGACGTGGTTTGAACATCAAGGAGAGGGCTGTGAAAGACAGCTGAGCTTGAGGACAGAATGGACACAGAATCTCTGTTCTTGGTGGTGTGGGAAACGTTTCCTGGCTGGGGAAAGATTCATAGAAACTTGGAATGTCTTGGGTTGGAAAGGACCTTAAAGATCATCCAGTTCCAACCCCCTGCCATGGGCAGGGACACCTTCCGCTAGCCCAGGTTGCTCAGAGCCCCGTCCAGCCTGGCCTTGAACATTTCCAGGGATGGGGCAGCCACAGCTTCTCTGGGCAACCTGTGCCAGGGCCTCACTATGCTCAGAGGGAAGAATTTCTTCTTATCTCTCTCTATCACCTCCTGAGTGAGATGACCATCATCACCAGCAATGCTCATTGATGACTAAAAGTGTTATTTTTCCAAGAGAACCTGACAACCCAGAATTCCATCTTTCTCAAAGTGGTATTTTTTTACGTTTAATGTCAGATTGAGTGACTAAGCTGCATTTTCTTCAATATCATGCATTTTGTCCCCCCTTTTTATTTGCACAAACATTGTGCATCTCTGATCTACATCAGTTCTCAACAAAATCATTCCCCTTCTTTCCAGCCTCAATATATCCACTTTTTTTTTAAAGTCTTTGATCTATTATTCAATCCATCTTTGAAGCCTTTTAAATTCTGCTAAATCCTTTAGGAGGCAAAATATTAATGTAACAACATTATATTACCTCCAGGGCTATTTTCTATTCTCTTCTTTTTATTCTTTAACATCTGTTGTTTTGGTTTTTGCCATATGTTTGGGGAAGGAGGGCTGAAATCTCTACAGGGAAACATCTGCATTATGAAGATTTTTAATTTCTAATGGGAGAGAATGCTTATCCTAAAATCTCAGGTAAGTAGGGATGTTTTAGTGAGCAAGCTGGGGGAAACAAAATGAAAAAGAATTTCCACTGGATTTGCTGAAAGCAGGAGTGTACTTTAGCTAACAGCTTTTCAAACACAACTTGCTCTGATGATACGAGGTGCAACGTCATGCTTGAACTCAAAAATTAATTTACACAACACTTGATACAAACATCTCTATTCACAGAAGACCGTATTTCTTACAGTATGTATGTATTTCTTGTATATAGTTTTATCATTTTGCAAGTATTTTGAGTTTCTACCCTGAAATGTTCAAACAAAAGCAAACTATAAATATGCCTGTAATTTGCATTCCTTCCCTGTGGAAGATACTGAAGCAGTTTATTCATTTAAATATTGAAACTTATCATTTTAACACATTTTTACTGTATCTCATGCAGTTAAGACAATGTTTTCAGAATAAAATTAAAAAGCTATTAATTTGGTACAAACCTTTCAATGAAGATGATGAAGAGGTTACAGGAAGGAGGTAAATATTTCACCACAGCATGAAATTACTTTGTTGTAATAAAAACTTATAAAACTTAAAACTTTCTTACATTTGCAGTGGACATTACTTCTACAAGTCTAAGCTGATATGACATTTAAAAACCCAAGGCTATCTTCTCATGCAGCAGTTTGTCTGTTCTGGAGGAAATGTAGCTTTGAGGATCCAGGTTAGCACAAATTCAGCCACAGAAGGTTAAAACACAGGAGTGAAAATGCTGCCTCAAGCCAGAATGTGTCCTCAGATACATCTGTGTCGCTGAAATCAGTGCAAATATTCCATGTTTGCACCTGTGTAACTGAAAGCAGAATGCAGGTATCTGCTTCCCCTTTAGTCTCAATATTCAGTTAAGAAAACAAATTCAAGCTGTTCCCACTTCTTATGTTTACCAAATTTCTCTAATTGCTCTCCACAGGAAATACTTAGAGGATACTCTTATGCTGACATGCAAAATACTACACAGGGTGATTCCCCACTAACCTATTACTCGGAACTCTGTGCAAAGCCCCAGATATCAAGGTGGGACAAGCAGCTCTGACTTGCTGATTTACCCAATTTGCACCCACGTAAGCAGAATTTAGAACATGTTTACAGAGCAGTTTTTAGCAGCAGCACAGGCTGCCTGCACAGATCTGCTGACTGGGAATCCTGAAGAACACAGGACACATGTAGAGCCAGCAGTACAAGCAGTAGGCCATAAAGGGCCACAAGTTCTTAAGCAGAACTGAACAAATTCACTCGAAAGACCTGAAATATGAGGTGGCCAGTGGTTCACAAAGGGAGAAAACCAAAAACCTCAAACTTTCCAAAGAGCAAAAGCTTATTAATCTTTTTCTGTTCAGCTTCTAAAGTTTTATAACCACATATCTCACCTATACGCAGTCTAAGACTAACGTGTCTTGTTCCGTGTAAACTCCCCAATCAATGCTGCCTCCTTTTCTATTAATCCACCCTTTAAAATACGTTCTTTTATCAGGTTTTAATGTCTAACATGATTTAATCAAGAACACATGCCTCATAAATATCATCTGTCATGTTCCATTAGTTTCATGTGGAAAAGTACAAGTCAATAAACAAAGGTTGTGCCATAAATCTGCCTTGAACACATTATACCTCAAATAAGAAAATAAAAACATGTGTGTCCTTTGACCTGGATATTCTTAACATGGAACTTCAGGTATTGTCTTATGTCTTTAAAAACGTCTAAAGCATTCACAATTAACTGCGTACCTAAGCAATTTCAATTTACATAATGTTGATATGGAGACGATGATTAAATAAGCACTATGCCTTTAAGGCACCTGTTAAATAACATCACTGCCTCTGGGTTAAAACTGATATCCCGCCCTACACAATGAAAACCAGGTCCCTCCACCATGCAACTCTGCAGTAAAACCCCCTCATAACTCAGAGGAGCCACTGGGTTCAGTTATTAATAGAGAGAGGAGAAGAAAGGAGAAAAAAGGGGGAAAAAGAAAAAAAGCAGCACCTTCTCTTGAGCGCTGCATGGAAATGTGGTTGCTGTAAGCACCAGTGAGTCCAACGGATCCCTAGGAGCTCTCCTTGGCCCCTCCACTCCAGCACGGGTGGGCACCAGTTTGTCACCAGTTCTCTTGTTGTCCAAGGACACAAATAACATCAGGTACTCAGTTTTGGTACTTACACCAATGACCAAACTTGATGCTTGGGTCATCTGGGAATTTTTATTTAAGGAAATTCCCAGCCTTTCCAGAGTTGCAGGCCACAGTCAGAGCTTTCCATCTCTTCTGCTCTTTACAACACAGCAGTCTGTGGCTTTTGGTGTTTTCCACTAATGATCTCAGTTTGTTACACACTTTGAGGAGTGTGTTGTGGCTTGTGGGTGGTGTGGGACAGATGCTCCCTGCACTGAGTGCTGATTGCCTGCAACAGCAACAAACTGGTTATCATCCATGTGGTCTTTCCCAGTCCCTTGCTCCAGTGGGCTTTGGACTGGACATCCTCCCTGCCTGGCCTTCTGCCCTACAGCAGCACAGACAAGGGCCAGAGATTTCACTGGGGTCCCTGTCCATGCCCTAGAACCTTTCTGTGCAGCTGCCCATTGTGTCCCAGATGGCTTCCCAGGTGACTCACTCAAATTTAGCTCTGCAATAATCTTTTCCTGAGGTCCCACTGACTTCTGTCGGATCTGGAAAGTGTGGGACAGTTCTGATTCCTGTCTAAAACCAGGGAAATTGGACTGACAACAGCTCTAGAGTCCATGGGAAAGTCAAATCTTTTCCTTTCATGCATTGTGAAATCTGAGAAACAAGAAACTCTTAACTCACTAGTTCAATTTTGAAGCTTTAAAAAGAAAATAAAGAATATCTGGGTTTTTTTTCTTAATGACTACTGTGATCACATACACACACACTTACTTCCAGCAGGTCCAGTTTTATCTCTTGATGCAGATGGGCCTACACTCATGTCCAAAGTGGTTGTAAATCTCTGTGAATGCAAGGAAGAGGCTGACAAGGGGATTCCTGTCACCAGAGGAGTGTCCTCGCTCTCACACCTCTCAGCTGGCCGTACCACCAGACCTGTGGGCCCAGAGTGAAACTGCCGACTGCACAGGACCGACAGCACCCAGAAGAGTGACCATCATCACAGCACCCTGGTGCTGCCCTTCACAAGTCAGGGTTTAGAGAACCAGCCCAAAAGGTTGGGCAGCGACTCAGCCCTCCAGAGAGTTTCCCAGGACATGCTGGGAGTACACAAAGTATTTTATTTTGTATGTTAAGTGAGAGGACACTTCGTGTTCTCAGTGCCAGACACAGAATCAGTGTATGGTACACAGGTTCCAAGTGCTTACTCCAAGGCTACATCTAACCTGGCTGAACACCAGGCCCTTTGCTGGCAGAGCAACAAGTCTCTTCCAAAAACCAGCACTAATTACAGCTGCTCCCAAGGCCCTTATAAACATCAGGTCTCACTTCCCAGCTCTTGCATTTCTTTTTCTTTCAATAACAGGATTTTTAAAAGAAAGAAGTCAGAAGAGTCTGCACATTAGAACAGTCTGATAGGAAAATCGTAATACTTGTAATTCCTTGAGATTTTTTATCTCGCACATCTCAGACAGACTCCAATGGTATCACCTGGCAAGGAGCCAAAGGAGCTCTGCTACTAAACCAGCACGATAAGATCAGTGCTGAGTGGAGGAAACGCCAACAAAAATCTCCCACTTTTCCCTGGATTTTCATCCAAACAAACGAGTATGTCACTCTAGTTCCCCACTCAACAAAGTCTCAGTGCCTGAAGGCTGGCCCCATCCTCCTCCAGTAACAAAATGATTAAAAGTGCAGTGTATTTTCTCTGAGTCACTCCCCACCCCACTACTCGTCTATGAGGCCTCAACCACTTGGTGGAACAATAGATTTTCACATGGCACAGCTTTCTAGGCAACTGTCTGCATCACGTGCTGGAACTAACGATGGGAAGAATCAAAATTAATACTATTGCACCACTCACAGAAGATGCCTTTAAAAGGAGACCCACAGAAAGCATGAACTGAGAATATTCAATGCCAGAAGACTAAGCACCAGATCCAGAGAGCTGTTTAGGCACTGAATTTCCACGGACGTCAATGGGAATTAGGTGTCTGAATACCTCTCTGGATCAGATCTTTAGTAAAGCAAACTTTGAGGCTTGATTTTTCAGTAGTTCTACAGTTCCTATAAATTCTTCATCACCTCCTTTCAGGAGCAGGTCCTTCAAAGGAATGTCTAGGAGAGTCATCACACAGTCATCTTGCTTGAAAATAACCATCCAGTTCTCAAAGCAAACAGGCCGGATCTGATAAGTACATGAAAAAAAACACCCAAAACAAAATACCACCTTTTATGGCATTGTTCAGGTGTCACTGTTTGGCTTCCTAGGAGCCATTTAGCTCTATGAATCTCTAAAGCAAGATCCTGTCTCTACTTATACCTTATGGAGTGGTAAGATGGTAAGAGGCATCTGACAGCTACTGCATTGTGGAAGAATACCTGATGGACACTGGTTGCTCCTTAAAACTTACAGATTGTTTTCAATTAACACAGGCATCATGGAATTTCACTGGCTCTTAAAACAACAAAAAACAAAAAACCCCAAGCAAATTCAAGAAACATGTCCACAATAACATAAACCAACAAACTGACAGGGTTCTGTAACTGAACATCTTTAAAAGAGACTGAACTTAGTGGGCACCAAAGGGAAATCACTTGCCTCATACTGAAATATAAATCAAAGATACCACCCAAAGGAAAGGGGAAGGAAAAAAAGGCCCTTGTGATGACAGTTCAGATTGAAACTAATTTGCCCACTTGCAGAAATTCAGAAAGTGTTTGCTCTTGATTTTTCATCCCCACCATATGGCAGCTACTTTCTCCCAAAGCACACACTCACACTGTTGTGGGCTGTTGGAGCAAGACAGCCAACACTGGGAATAGCCACGTCCCGCGGTGGCACAGCAAGGAACGGGCACAGCGGCCACTCCACAGGGTGTGCAGAGCCCTAAGTACACACACAGACACAGACTTGTGTCTGGCCCAGGGACTGACAGAAGGAGAAGGTGTCACAAATATAAATCTCGGGCTGAGGAGCCAAAGAACTCAACTGAATTTTAGTCACATGGGTATCTCTCAGTTTCCCTTGGCTGCCTCGATCAACTGTAGCCCAGAGTTGTAAAACCTGCCCACAGCTGCTCTGCTCACCCCCAACCTGACGTTTCACACTGTGACTTTATGCAGGCTTGTTTGGATCTAACAAGGTCCTTATTTTTCTACAATGCAGGAAATAAGGAAACCAGCCATCAATTATTAGAAGCGCTGCAGATCTGAGCCGTGTGGCTGTAAAACAGATTTTTCTTTAATGAAACTGAGCTGGCATTTGCCAGAAATAACAAGTGCCCAAGACCAAAATGTAAATCAAAACTAAAGGAGAGTTTTCAAAACTTTGAATCATTGGTAGCAACAGACAAGCTCAGAAGGAGGTTGGTATGATTTTGGAATGTCTTAAAAATGTGTGACTAATATGACTTCTAAAGACATTATTTGTGAGTTAGTATTTCAGTCTCCCCACAGAAAGAAAACATCATGACCAGAGAGGGCCACAATGTTTGCTGTAATAACTGTGTTAGTATGTCACTATTGCCGGGCTAGGAAGAAGGCTGAGCCTTTGTTTTCACTTCAGAAAACAAAGAAAGGGAAGACATTAATGTTGAAAAGCATCAGTGCCTGGTAAGAGACGATTACAACCATCATGCTTTCCCTGCATGTCCCGGTTTTAAACACAGCACTTGGTTTTAGTTGGTCTCAGCCCAGGTCCTGGGAGACAGCAGGTTCCATCACACACCTCTGAACAGACTTGTCTAGTCAAGGAGGAGTGGTGCTGTTTGCTGAAGAGAGAGACATAACAAGAGGAAAGAAAGGGCGGGTTTGGAGGAAACATTAGTTGCTAGTGATTCCCTCACCATAACTACTGTCAAAACTGTGTCACTGTGGCTCTTCCTTCCCAGCCTGTCTCCCACTCTTTGTCATGAAACCCAGACTGAGGGCTTCAGTTCGGCCTCAACTGGATGCCAGGCTCACAGACTGCAATGCACAGGGTACATGAAGGAACAGCAGCACCAAGTCTGGCAGTAGGAGATGGCCTGGAATCCAATTTTTACAGATTGCAAGTGGAAGCCCTTGGAATGGTCCAGCTTGTTCATCTGCCATTGACTGCTGCTTGTTCAATTCTGCCATTGAACACAATTGTCCATGGTTGAAATGAATCATTTCTTCCACAGGAACATTCAAACCTCCCTCAGCCACTCCAAATACCAGAGCTTTTATCACATCCTTTGCTAAGCTGTGCCAGGGTTAATTATTCTTGCAGTCAAAATCATCTATCTTTCCTTCTTGCTTGACTTTTCTCTGTTTCCAGCCATGGGATACCGTTCTGCATTTACCTGCACTCAAAAGAACCCTTGAGTACCCCACTGTTCTGCATTTACCTGCACTCAAAAGAACCCTTGAGTACCCCACATTTTCTCCTCTGGTGCATCTCCAGATTGCCTCTAATCTTCCATTAGTCCATCAGTACCACATACAGGTCAGCATCTTCCAGTTTTTTCAGTTCTTCTCCAAGTTCTTTGATTTTTCAAAGCCATTTAAGAAAGTCTGAGCATTAATCTATCTTCCTGCAGCTAGAGTGATAATTAACAGAAGGATAACATCACTTCTCTATGCTTTTTAAAAATGTATCATATCACCTTGTACCTCATTAGATATTTATTTTCTCATACTAATGGAATGTGACATCCCGATCCTTTTCAGTGTCACTGCTTTCCAAGACATACAGCTTCCCACCTATAAAAACAGTTTATATCCTCCATGCCAAGGTACTGCCTCATATGTCTGATGGCATGAAAATACCTGTTGTCCAGTTCCTAATCACTGCTTAAGAAATCCACGTTGCATGCCAGTCACTTCCTAACTTTTATTAAATAAAAATTACTAAATAAAAACATTCCCTTAATTTGAAGGAACAAACTTTACTGGCAGTGGATTTCTATATTCTGTGAGGATTTCAGCAGAAACTATTAGATAACACTGGGAACAAAACTCAAACTTTCAGAGTTGTATACAAAATAGTCACTGTACAAAATACTTCTATATGGTGTGCATCTCAATTTCTATCAGTAACTCACTTTTTACTCCTTTCAAAAGGCAACATTATTGTTTTCTATACCACTATTTTTCTGCCATCATTGAATGTGACTGTTCAAAATGTATCCCAGCAATTTAAGTTTACTCTACCAACATATTCACCTCTGTCAGACTCTCTCTCAGGTTTGTTATAAAACAAGAACTAGTTTGATAACTCTTAAGAAGCAGAACAGCTTCCTTTAGCTGCTCTCTTAATGCAAATTTCTGCCACAATATATCCCTAGTTATAAACAGCCTAAACTCCACCTGGACCATAAGGATGTAGATATGACCAACAACTAAAGGCTGCAGGACTTCTGCATGGTCAGTTAATTTTCATATTTGGAAAACAGGATGCACTGCAAACGAATAATAATTCAATGTGAGCCTAATTCAGTATCAATAAGGCTATTTCCTTCTTCAGAACAATGGTTGGCATTTTCTATCCCCAACAGGCAATCATTTGTTAGCAATGGCATGTCCCCAGAATGCCACAGAACATTTCACAACTACTCTGCACATAAAATCAATCATTTTCCATGCCCAGTTGTCCCACCACTGGCTCTCCCAACTGCTGCTTGAGAGCCCTTCACTCAGTCTGGTTTTTATTGTGTGCCTTCTCAGTGTTTTCTTGACAAACAAATGAGTGGACAGAAACACCAACCTTAGACAAGGAGAGATCTGAACTTCGCTAAGCAAGTCAAAGAGCATAGAAGCCTTGAATATTACAGTTTGAGAGATCTCTTCTAATTCTCTGGTGCCTAAGCAGTTGATTGTGGGAATTCAAAATATCACAGGAAAGACAGTCGCACCCGAAGTTACATTCCACAGTCAGCCTTCCATCCAGCCTGTGTTTAAAAACTCCAGTGATGAATAACTCACAGCCTGTTTGGGCACCAGATATCAAAAGCTCAGTGTACTCCTAGATAGTACCCTTCCTAGTGTTGAGCCCACACAATCCCTGTGGAAGAACAGACCAATCTAGAAGAGATAGAAGGTGCTGAAGATCAGGTGCATTTCGGACAGTATTTAGTTACCAACAGGGAAAACCTACAGCCACACTCAGCTTCAGAAAGGATGCAACAGGAGATTTTCTCCTGTACCAGCAGAACAAGACCAGTGCCTCTGAAGGGTGTGTGGGCACCGTGCACACAAATGACAACTCTGATCCATAAACTGGTCAATCCCACGTTTAGAAGGTCTTTCTCATATATAATTTATACTCTGAATCAGGGTTGCTCATCAAACTAACAAATGCTGCAGTCAGTTGCCTTCACACTGGAACTTACATCCAGTCTCCCATATTGTTTTCTCTAGTGGTAGTTAGTGTCATAATTCACTTTATCTAAACGCTAGCTGGTTATGAGGCTATTTTTCACCGAGTTTTCTCTCATTTTACATTATCTAGGCTCCAAAACAGCCTCCCTGTCTCTTCAGAGGGACTGCCTGCTGCCGAAACATCTACCCCACGCATAAAACTTTTTTATCACCTCTAATGTTTACTGTTCTTAATTTTCAAGTCTCCCAGCAACTTCTCCAGCAACTGATAAAAACTCTATTGTTGGCATTAACGCTAACCCTTCGCAAGGAAAGTTCCCCAAGCACGTTAGTCTCATTTTGGGAAACTTAACCTGGGTACCACTGAAACAGCAAGTCTCTGTAAAACACTAGTTTTTCACTCAAACTTGCCAAATAAGCTGCACTTGTAGCCAGTGCCATCATACACTCAGGCTCAAAACACTACTGATGATTAGTCATTCCAGTGGTTTGCTCTCACTTTCTAGATTTTGGTCTCTTTTATATTAGCTTTCTATGACTAAACTTGCAAAACATACGCACTTGTTAAAGTATTCGTGGAACTGGCAAATGTATAGGTATAAAAGTGAATTTTGACAAAGCAGTTCAAGTACTCATGCCAGCAATCTCTGCCTAACAGCTTCTGACAGGATGCAGTAAGAGAAAGATCTGGTATGTATAATGGTTCCAATAAAAGCCAGCCAAATCACCCTGACAGATATGGAGTGTTTATACGTTCAGCAGACCAAAAGCTATTTACACCAATTGCCACACTTCCACATATTTAGCCCACAACTCAAACAAGTTACAATCCTTTCTATATATTTAAAAATAAATGAACAGCGCAGTGGCACAAGGTAAAGGACATGCCAGGAAGCGAAGAGAGTAGAAAGGAAAAGTCCCTGAGACTCAAGGACAGAGAAAGAGCAAGTGCATTCTAGGGGTAAACATCCCCTTCGATTTCCTGCATACCCACTCAAATCAGAGAGATGCTGACATGGGTGGGTACCTTTGTTCTGAAAGGAGAACCACTCACATACATTGGCTGTAGCTCATCCCCACAAAAATATGACGAGTCAGCAGACCCTCTCAAATAGCTCAAGAACTTAAATGAAAGGAATACAGGCCAATTTGTGGTGACTTGGCAAGAGGAAAAATAAGAAGCAAACTGTTCAGATTAAAAACGTGAGACATCTTTTTCTTTTGCCAAGTGAACTTAGCCCATACTTACAGGACAAACTTTTATGCGTTAGCCCTCCAGCCCTCAAGTCTGCCTCCTTTTCATCCACTCTTGGATTTAAAATGGCGTCATTCAGATTTGCACCAGAGTTAGGGACAATGGAATCGGGCCAGCTCAGTTTCAGTTGAACATAAACCAGCTCCGACGACTTCAAGGAAACTGAACATTACGAGAATCAGATATCTAGAAAGGAGGAATTTACTGCTGCTTTTTCTTCTTCAAGTCCTGGGAGACGGTCTCAGCTGCGTGCAAAATCTGTTCTGTCAGAGTGATGAGGATCTTGGGAACCTTGTAGTAGCCACCTGCACCTCAAGCCCACGGGCACACAGTTCATGGGGTGATCTCTACCTCAAGAGCAACAAACCATAAGAGACTTTTCCATCTGCTGGAAGGCAAGAGCAACCCAGCAAATTTTAATACAACAAAACAAACCGGGGGGGAAATTTTCCTCCAAATAGGTACTTACTGGCTATTTCCAACACAGCTTCTTTAATGTAGCCTCCTTTCCCTCCCCTCAGCATGTCAGATGCTAAAATAAATGGGAGAATTTGTTCCTCTGCAGCAATTCTGCAATTGGCAGCGTAAACCTGATGCCAAGGAGTAAGAAGCCCAACTAAAATGTTCTGTTAAAATCCTTGCTCTCCCAAAGATAACAAAGATGTATTTTGCACTTTTCACCACTCACACTCGGGGAGACACACCACCAAGGGCAAGCACCACGTACTTCGCATAGCCAAGAGAGAAATGCACTCCATGCACATGCTGTGTAGAAGGGGTGCAGTGCCACCCCAAGCTGATATAGCCACATGTTGCATGAACATCCTGCACCACCACCAGATCAGATCTCAAACAGAGCACAGCCACATCACCCCAACACTGCACCTGAACTAACAAACTGTCTCTCAGCATAGAAATTTAAGCTGGCCCTGACGGTGTGCAAAACAACTGCCCTGTTTCTGGCTCCAGCTTGTCTTTCTCTACACCATACTCTGATATGCTCTCACAGCAAGAACATCATGAACAGTACAGATGTGCCCCAAAACAATACAAGTGGCACAATCTAGTTGAAGCACCCTTGTTCTTTTCACCCAAAACATTTATATGCTTGGCCGTGTTGGTTGCTGGCACAATCCTCCACCCTTTTTGCCTGTTTGACATACAGTGGTTGATCACACTAGCTTTAAACCCAGGCATGGCCTTGAACAGAAAGAAAAATTAAAGGTGAACATGCTTTGTGCTACCAGATCTTGGCATCTGAGCTACTGGGCAAAAAGTGCTCGCACACTTTTCCCTCCTGGAGAGAATTTAACACTTGGATCTTCTCTTCTGGGTCTCAAAGAAGCATGGATGGAATTTTCAAAAACATTCAGTACTGGCCTTCTCCTGAAGTCAAGTTCCTGCAATTTCAGCAGGAGCAGCAGGGCAAAGCAAGAGTTATGAAACCTCACATTAAATCTTTTCTGGGATTTTCCCAGAAAATACTGGGTAATAAAAAAGAAATTTCCTCTTTTATCTGTTCTCACTTTAACTCTCTCTTCTCTGTCCAGCACAGATGGGGGTTGGGAGGTAGGCAGGACTTAAACAAGGCAAATAAATGCTCTTTTAAGAGTGAAGTAAGTCCTTCTGAATGCAAAGTGCTGCTTTCCTCGAGCACCCTGTCCCGTCCTGTTTAGTCTTCTCTCTTAAGGAACTGCAACTCCAGAGATGTTCCATCAAAGAGCACAACTCATGGTCATTGTGACTGATCGCTCCCTCCCAGTGAAGGATTCAGGTTAAATCAAAGCCAGCTGCTTCAGAGAGGGAAAGGCAGCTAAAAAGAAGTTAAACAAAATAATAACAAAAAATGCAATCTAGAACCTACATGGATAGGAAATCTACTCTTGTATTTCAAATAAATAACTCTTAAGGTATTTAAGCCTCATGCACAGAAAACAATTTTGTAACTTTTTTTAAGTCATCCTCTTGCATTGTTGTTCTGCCCTAATAACTCTGAAATGTGCTACTCATCTCTCCCAGTTAAATATCCTGTTTCACAAGCCCACTCCTAGATATCTGAAACTGCACAGCATTTCTATCTAGCTTTAGGCATCTAGCATTCCAAAGAATTAATATTTAAACTTATTATAAAGGAATGGGGATTGCATTAAGCATGTAGCATTTAGCAAAACATTCATATTAATAAACTGCTGTGTTGCTTGTTTGAAGCACATTTATCATTCTTTAAACTCAAAAAAAAGATAATGCTCCAAAACTGACACATGTATCTATTTTTCTTCTAATACAATTAAGACTTAGATAGGATTATAGAGTGGAAACTATTAAATTTCAATTTTTACAATATGCTTAAAATTATATTATCTTTCTTTGCCTAGGGGATTGTTGACTTCAGTATTTAAGTGAATTAATCACAGCAAATTGTGAAAAAGCAGCGAATCACAGCACTTATTTTAAATAATCCTACACCCTCTACCTCTTCTTGGGAAGCGCCTCATGTTAACATTTTTATACATATTATTGCTCTTATATCTCTTGATTATAGATAAATGAATAAAAAACTGCTAATCTGTTCCAAGACATCACTAATTGGTATTTTTCCTCTTATATTAGCCTTTGATTTACACCTCAGATATGTTCTCCCAAGCCAGCACGTGTAATTTATTTACAGCACTGGAAGGCAGGCAAAATACATCATCTACTGTTATACAACCTTCTACAAGGTATTAAAATACCAGGCCCCTGGAGACACACTTCATATAGTTCAGCAAGTTCCAAAATAAACCAAACCACCAACCCCTTAAGCACTTAAAACAACAATGGACATCTGTATTAAAAAGTTAGTTTTACTGTATTTGATGATGTCGCCTTCGTGTCATTTTTCCCTTTGGCCGATATGCAAACAAGAATTAAGATTGTATTTGCTTTCCCCTCGTTCTAAAACAATTAACAACTCTATAGCTCTCACAAAACCCTCTTATCACATAGGTAAATGCCAGAATTAAATGCAGTTTAAGACGTTTTGCATTCATTTAACCCTTAGAATAAATTTGATCCTGTAGGCTCAATCACAGTGCTCTTTGCCAACCCACTGTGCAAAATAATCACACGTTAGATACACTCAAACATAAGAAGGGTCAGACATAATTATGAGATTTGAAGCAAAACAGTTGCTTAAAAAAAAAAAAAGGAAAAAAAAAAGGAACAAAAACAAAAGAGAGAGAGCTCAAGCGCTTTGCATTGATTTGACTGAGATCAACCTTGTAATTCCTAAATGTTCCAAACCGTAACAGAACCAAAAATACAAAATTTGCATCTATTTCCTGTTGCAGCTCTGGCAACGTCTCATCTGTTTTACAAGTAGTCCCCTGTCTACAAATAACCTTAATCATTAACAATCATTTCATAAAGTCAAACTAATGACCGTAATAAAAAAAAAAAAAAAAAAAGAAGTCCTTGTTCCAGGTAACTAGTGAAGCACAGATTCTGAGAACAGAAAGTTCAGGTTCCAACTGAGATTTCACATACAGGGTGCCAGAAATGTAATAGGAGGGGAAGGAAAAAGGGGAATTCTTTGCCTCTATTCTTCAAAGCCCGTGCAGAAAGGTAGGCCCGCGGTAGCCTGCTCTGATAGTTATCTCAATGGAGGAACCGGCCCTTGCTTTTCTTTACACGCCCCATTTAAACGCAATAAAACGGCCTGAGTGGTTTTAACTGGTCGTTCCATGTCACTGTAACGCTCCCTGCTCCCGGGAGAAGATAACAGCTGTGCCATATTCCCAAACACATACTTTTGCTATTGTTTGCACATTTGTAGGCCGAGATTACGCTGTACCACAGCCAGTGAGCTGCCCTTGCTTTGGAACCCTCTATTCTCCGAGTTACATCAGTGTGCTGGGAAACGACGTTTGGTGGCTGAGGGAAAAAAGGCAAACAAACCCCAGCCTATTAAAAGCCATTTCATGCACTGTGAAATGATTACTAGATTGCATGCCTGTTCAGGCCTGTTGACATACACTGATAGAAACCTGGAGTGCAAAATGGAGTGGTTTACATCTATATTCCCCCTCCAATTACCCTGCCATCGACATCTTCAACAGTTCTAAAATCACTAAATAGAAGAACTTCTAGAATAATGGTAATTATGGCACTGAACATGAAAATTATATTCACAGTACTACAAATTTCTGTTCATAGGCCATACATTATTCCACTTCCTAGCTTACAGATGGATTTAATACAAGCTTGTTAGTTACTCTACAAGCTTTTCCCTGTACGCAGAATAAAGAACTTCTGTAATATCAGGATTGAAATACTGACCCAGCTAAAGTTAGTGGCAAGACTCCTACTGATGTTAATTGTTTAGAGTAAAATTTTGTCCCTCTTATTCAACAAAAAAACCAAACCACTCCATCGCAGTGAAGTACAGTCTCCCAGAAGACACTCACTTTACATTTGGCAGTTTCACTTAACAGAATCTTGAAGCACTTCCAGAATATAATCTCAAATACGCTCAAAATCCTCAGTATACACTTAAGAGTTTACGTGTATACAGGATTGATCTCTAACATGCAAATAATCATTTAGATACATAATTCAGATCCTCTAAGTCTAAAGTATTTGCAGTTGAAGAGACTGCTGACAGGAATACAGTAATGTACAGACTTCAGAACTTCCAAGATGTAGATTTTTCAACTTTTCCTTACCATAAAAGAAGAAAGGATATTTTTCTTCTCACCCCACTTAGCCCAGTATATAACAACTTCCATTAATGAAACATTTTAAAGACAGAACAAGCAATTTCTTATTTTTACTCTATTTCTTCAAGCAAAATCCATATTACAAAATCTCTCCCAATTATTAGACTTATCTGACATTATCTGTTATTCCATATGTCTGCACAATATCACAATGTTAAGATAGACACATTATTTTTTCTCTTCAGTTTTTTCCAACAGCTGTTGTTTTCTCATGAAGCAGAATGAGGATTTTTTGCTTTTATTTTACAAGTACTGAATGCCTTTATATGACAGGCTGATCATTAGATCTCCTGATTTGTATTTACTAAATATTCTCTACTACGAATTCCTAAATTACAATGGATTTAATTATTAGATACAATTAAACCTCTTTTAAATTAAATCCATGAAAGGCTCATCTTCAATTCAGTGACTCTGATTTTGCAACAGAAATCATTAGAAGAAATTCCTTCAGCAGCAAGTAACTGGAAGTTATTTTCCTATTCAAGACAAGTAAGCATTATAGCCAGTTTAAGGGAGAAGACAGCTACAATTTATTTCAAATTACTTGATGCACACATTCTCCAATTTGCAGTTTCTTCTCTTTTCTACTCTTACAAAATAAAATTAAGCAAAAAAAAAAGACCATGCAATAAAAATGTAGCTCTGTAACTGCGTGTTCTGCTCAAATAAACCTTTAAATTCCTTTTTGTAGCAGAGAGTTCAAATGCAGCAAGCAAGAGAACTAGAGCGAAAATAAGAAAAATTTATTACTACAGCTCTATAAAAAAATTGAGAGAGTTTAGAGATCACCATACCAGTGAGCCCATTCCGTGTCTTCCTTATCAGTTCATATTGTATTTAGCAGCTCTAGGCAGTCCCACTTGCTCCAGTGGGATAACTCAGGTGAACACAGACAAGGTGTCTGAGAGAAAGTGGCAGGATCAGGCCCAAGACCACTCAATACACCCAATAAGTCACACAAGCAAAGCACATGCTTTTGCTTAAGGTCCCAACAGCATAAGCTGTTACTTTCACAAGGACTGTCCCGATAGTCAAGGAAATGGTCACAGGGGGTTTAAATGACAAGATTTAACCTTCCTTCTCAACAGCAGAAGGAAATGAATACATTTCAATACATTGGTCGTATGTTTGCTGAAAGCAGCTACAGTTAACAACAAACACAAAAAAAATCCAACCCATTTTCCCCTTGTCTGAACAAAAAATACTCTCAACAAGGAAATATCCAACTACTGCAACCCGAAGAGCTTATTGTTTTGCCCACTGTAAGTTAATATCTGAAGTGGTTACTGCAAAGGTCCAGGCCATTTGGATGGTTTCCCAGTGGCACAGCTAACAGGATAAATCTCGTCATTTCTACTGAGTCATGAATTAGGTACACTGAACAAAACTGAAAAAGAATGAAAAGGAGAAGTGTTTCCTGGTAACAACCATAATCAATGCCATTTAAAAACTGAGATATTTCACATCTTTATAGATTACTCTTTTGTCACTACTCAAGTAAGCTTCCTTTCCCAAAAGCTGCTTTCCTAGAGACAATAATTATTTTGCCCTGTGTTACTTTCAAAACGGTCATACTGTAGCATGAAATTCAGCAAAACAGAACCAAAACCACAGAATCTCAGGAAAACATTGTAAAATGGACTTCATACCTTATGGTACAGTTGTTCTATGCCCAGCAGATCACAAAAGCCTCTAAAAAGCAGTGGCTGTGTGCAAATACTCTGCCCTGTAAATCGATGACCAAGAAAAGCGTGGCACATATCACAGCCCGTCACACCACAAGGGGTAGGATGGGTGAAAACTGGGTGTTTATTTTAAACAGCTCCCAGACAGAACAAAGCATGAAGCACAGTTCCAAAATACTAATGTTTCTGGTGAACAATCAACAGCTCCATCCTGCAAACTTTAAACCCAAATGATCTAATTCCCAGAAGTAATCCTCACCACCACCCCTCAAGTTCTTGTTTGGCTGTTCATGTAAAAGGACTTGCTCAGGCACGGAAGCATTTTGCAGGATCATAACTTAAACACTGTGAAGCAGTGGAGTAACACCACAAGAGACATTACAACAGCAGGATGCTTCTTCCCCATTGTGATTACTTCAAAGCTGCCCTTTTTATTAGTGGGGCAGTGTATCATTTTGATTCATTCTTTTTTGAAAAAAAAATTAAAAAGTGAGGCTTGTTTAGAAAAAAAAATTTTACAGGCAACTATAAAAAGCGGGTTTGCTCTTGTTAAAGAGTGTCTTTTACCTGCCCTACTTGCAATTTTCAACTGTGGATAAACCAAAACCAGGAGGCACATTCCGTAATCTAACCCAGATTGCAGAGGGAATTACTGGGTACATGGTACTCTGGGGCTGGAGAACAGGAGACGCACGGCGCGATGGTCTGAAATCAAGCTGTCATCAGTTTCCTACCCAAAACCCTTCACTGGGTAAATCTGAGTATTTCCCTCATTCCCACTTCTTAGCTCTAGCCTGTTATATCACATCCACATGCAGCTGTCCCCAGTCCTTTATCTTCCTGAGAGAACCAGGTTTCTTGGGAGATGGTTTACACTGCTCCTTGAAAGATGCTCTTCTGCACATACACTCTGATTTTTCAGTTAGATCACAGTGAGCAACGGAGTGATTTCTATTATTTCTGTGGAACTGACTCAGAAGCACAGAGTGCAGAGCAGGGGCTGGCAGCTTGCAGTGTTCAGCAGGAGAACTCCAAAATGCCCAAGTGGACATTAAAGCACTTGCCAACACCATATAGGTCAAAAGGAGCAGCACAGCCCACATATTTTAAATTATCTGGCCCAAAATGTTACTTTTTAATTTTCCTAACTCCTCCTGACAATGTCTTCTGGGGGGAGGGGGGGCGGGGGGAGGGCAAAAACTAAATAAACAAAACAAACACAAAAAAACAACCAAACAAAAAACCCCCACCCAAAAAACTCAGCGTTGCCTGTCTTTGGAAAAATCCAACATTACCCATCAAATCACCCTGCTGCTCAGTAGATGAACCCTATCCTGCTCATGGATACCTCCTACTTACTCCCATGACTCAAGTCACCCATATGCTGAAGCAACCACAAGGTAACACCCTGGACAGAAAACACACTAAACAAAAACAGCAACAAAACTTGAAACACTTTTTTTTCTTCCCCCAGTGGCGAAAATGAGAAACTGATCAGTCGGGAAAGATGAATTAGCAACCTTCTCCCATGCCCACCTACATCTACTGTAAGAGCCCCAAGTGTATGGAAATTACACTTTTCCTCTTTCCCTCTCTATGCTCTTGCCCTCTGCAACAGCAAGAGGAATATGCATGAAAAGAGGGGTAAGTAGCTCAAAGGGAAAAAGAAAGAAGAAAAAAAAAGTGCTTCAACAGTTTGCTCGTTCAGGGCAACGCACAGGCAGGATTTTAAGCTGGTATGAACCCTGTCAAGTGGCACCAACCTCACTCGTGGCACCACGAGGGACTCGCATGAGTCCCTTCCACAGGCAGCAGTGGCAGCAGCACGGCGGTACTAGAGCTTGTAGCTCTCCTTCATACCCTGTGAATCCTCCTTCTCCCCTCTCCAAACCCGGCTCTGTGTAACAGACCTTCATTTCATTCCTGCCAAACATTAACAACGCCTTTTTTTTTTCATCAGGAGAGAAGAATTGCAGCATTAACAAACAGAAAAATAAAAAAGGTAATTTATAACCTGCTGCTACACTCTGTCTGTATTCACTGGTGATGAACAAACATATCCTACAGTCTGCAGGACAGACCTAGCACAGATTGAGGTGTTCATTAACATAACTTCATGGCAATGAAAGGTGCCATCACCCTAGGTAACAAGCTCACAAAAGAAAACGTCACTAGTCCAAGGGCATGCAGCCTACTTTTAGTTTTCAGAAGAATGGACAGAACGGGATGCACTGAAAAAATCCCAGTGGGAACTGTCTTAAGATAACTGCATGTACATATCTAAAATAGAGAATGGGAATGAACTGAGAATTAAAAAAGAGAATTACCTTTTAACATTACAGAAATCATTGCTTTAATGCTAATAACCTTAGGTGCACATACGTCTCTGCAAGCGGCTTTGTAGCATAGAGGAATGCTTCAATTCCCTCACATCCCAGCCAGTGATACCTCAAAGTGATTATTTCAAAACTAGATTTTGATTAACAAATTCCAGCTCAATTAACAAGTTCTAGCTCAAAAAGGTAATTAATAGATTTTTAGTGGGCAATTCCTAACCTAACTTCAGTGCCGCTTAGCAATGAATAAATGAAAAATCAGGCATTTGTTAAGTAGCAGAATTTGACCTTTCAGGCACCAGGAATTCACAAGTCTGAGGATTCACTGCCTGAATCCAGCATTTGTAACACCTCCTTGAAATACAAACTATAAATCCAAGCAACCGTGGTGAAACTGCTGAATAAGAACCAGGCATTTATTGTCAGCCAGGCGTGCTCACAAACAAACACCCCACACTCACACTCTGGCACAGGACAGACCAGCCCAGTCTTCAGCACCATCCCCAAAACAACCACCTTTGAGACGCGACCGAACCAGCAGCACTCGCTCAGGAGAACTAAAAAAGATGCTTGTCTCGAGATTTCTTAAAGAATATTGAGAAACAATCAGCTTCACACGATCAAAGAACACTCTGGTTTATCCTGCGCCTCCAAGGTGCACAGAAAAACAAAACTTTCAAAGCCTGAAGTGAAATTAACAAGTTAGAAAACACCCTGAAGACCAAAAAGAAGGGGGGAGCTTGTTACGCGTTTTATTTGTTTGGGGAATAGTTTTTTGGTGGTGGTAGTGTTCAGTTCACGTATTTTTAAACTCACCCTTCACGCTCTGATGTTTCTGCTGCTGGAAATAATCTTTAGAGCCTCTAGCGCATCGCAGCTCCTGCGCCCTCGGCAGAATCGGGATCCTCTCGAATATGCTGGGTCGCTTGGGGATGAAATCTAGCAGAGGTGCTGACATTTCAGGGGGGCTCTGCTGAGGCTCTGCGTGGTCACCGCCGTTGCTGACAGATACTTTAAAGGACATCTGAGGACTCAAGTGGGATTTAGCAGCGCTGGGACGAGTCGCCCGCGGCAGATCCTTCTGGGGCGCTCCCTGGCATTTGTCGGTCAGCTCGAAGCGGGCGCTGCTGCCTTTCTGCCCCGCGGCGAGCTCACAGTGCATGTCCGCGGGCTGCCGGGCCCCGCGCCGCTGTCCTGCACCGAGCGGCACACGGGCTGTCAGCGCGGGCTGCCCCAGCCCTCAGCCCTCACCCCTCGCCGCCTCCCGCCTCAGCCCCGCGCCGCCAACGGCCGGTAACCGCCGCTCGTGCGGCGACAGGCTCAGCCCGCACCCCGCAGCCCTCAGCCCCGCAGCCCGCCCGCCTCAGCCCCCGCCCGCTCTCTCTCTCACGCACACCGGCCGGACGGTGAAGACCCGGCGCGCTCCGACCCCGGCGGCGGCTCGTCTGTGAGGGACGGGGCGGCCGGCGCCGTGCGTCGGCTTCGCTCCCTCTCTAGGCAACACCGCCGGGCTGCTCGGAGCCGCTCCCGGGAAGGCGAGCGCGGCCGGAGGGGCGGGGAGGGGGTCCGGCACACGGGCGAGCTGTGCGGAAGCCGGTGCCTTTCAGCTGAGGCATCCGAACAGCGGCCGCCCCGGCAACGGCGGACGCGGCGGCGGCAGGGCGGGTTCGCCACCGCCGGGCTCGCCGCGGCCCCCGGGTCACCGGCCCCGCAGGGAGGGAGGGGGAGAGCCCGGGCGGGCGCGGTGACAGCCGCGCCCCCGCGCTCCTACCTGGGAGGGGCCGCCCGGGGGGACGCGCTGCCCGCCGGGTTCCGCCGCCGCGCCGGGCGCATGGGCTCAGCCCCGCTCCCCCGCCGCAGGGCCGGCTGCCAGAGCGCAGGCGGCCCGGGCCATTACCCTGGCGCGGCGGCGGGGCCAGCCGGGGCGGGCAGGGGGAGGGCTGTGCCGCCGGGGCCGCCCCTCGGGGCTTTGACAGCGGGGTCCGCCCGCGGGCCCGGCCCGGTCGCCCCTCACGGAGCAGGGAAGGGGGTGCACGGGCACACCGTGCTTGGCCCGGCCGGTGGCAGAGGGTGAGCGCTCCCTGCGCACCGGGCCCCGCACCTTCCCAGTGCCCGCCCCGGCGGGGAGAGCTCCCTGTGCTCGTACACTTGCCTCCCGAGAGGTCCGTGATTTCCCTTCCCGCTGCCCTGCTGCCACAGGCCTGGTCCTTTCCCCTCTGCCCACGAGTGTGGGGTTGCTGACCCCAGACACCCTGCTCACGGGTCCGGCGGCCCCGGCCCCGGGCACAACCGCGTGGGCACCACCAGCCTCCCCGCCGCGGAGCCGCCGGCAGCGCCCTATAAACAGCTCGTGTGCGAAAGCCACAGCCGCTGCAGCGTGTCATGGAGAAGCAGCGGGAGAGAGCAAAGCCTTGCCAAGGGACTGGGCCCGGGAAGCATGAGATGGGTCAGAGGTGGGTACAACCTGGCCAAGACATCTCCCCGATGACGCAGTTCCAGGTGCACTCAGTGCTTCTGTAAAAAGTGGCCATGCATCACTCCCTTCCTGCCCTACAGGTGCAGGAGCTGGCCCGTGCCAGCAGAGACAATTAAACTAGCTCAGAGCAAGCACCACAGCGCTGTGACATTTGCGCTGGCTCCTCCTGGGCCAGCTCGGGTCTGGAAGCAATCTAGTTGGGTTTATTAGCTTGGGCCTGGTTCCAAGCAAATGCAGGCTGAGCCGCGATGTGCAGCTTTGCACCAGCAAGCTTTACCAGCCCACACTTTTCTGGCTCAGGGTGTCTGCACCCTGCTGCCCTGCATGCTGCTGTCAGCACAGGTGCAGCACAGCAGGTCTGTAACACACCAGGACAGCTCAAGGATAGCAGTGACTCGGAGTCAGCCCTGATTTACATGGGTGTAAATCAGACAGACGGCTGGCTAGAAATCCTGCTTGTTCAGAGCAAACCTAAAGGAGAGGCTTGGGAGATTTAGCACAAGGAGGAGGGACAGCTACTGAACTGGCATCTTGCTACACCCCTCCTGAGGAGCATCCCGCAGGGAGACAAAAGATCTTCATCATCTTGTAGCACAGATGCTGCACAGAATGCTTCACTCACAGTATTATCCAGACCCTTAATAACATCTTTCACCCTGCAGAGTACAGGAATGGTCAGGACAGGAAGGCATGACTTTTTCTTGGCAAACGCTATGAGTGTTGTGGATTTAGTGGGAGGGAAGCAACTCTCCATAAAAGACACAAGATCTTGAGATGGAACAAGCAGTTCTGGGAGCACCAGTACTAATGACTCTCATTTGCAGTGCCTCTCCTCATTCCTGCCCAGTGTGGATGCCCTGAGGTCTACCAAAGAAGGAGCTTGCCAGCCTTTCTCTTCAACAGTGACAGTAATAGGGTCTTTTTTTTCTATAAGGTCATATCTTAAACTGTTAATAGCTCTCTGTCAAATGTGGTTAAAAATGGATAAATCCCTTCAGAATATCTCAGTGAGAACAAGAAGCTGCAAAAAGGGAGAAATCCTCACTTTAAGTCTATAGGAAACTAAATATCAACTAGGCGGCACAAATACTGAATTTGAATGTTTTTATAGATCTCCAGGATATCACCAATGTAAAAATTTTCAGTGTATGTTGTCACTCTGTGCGGTTGTACTCTACAGCCACCTCTCAGTGCTCTGCTAACCTACATCCCCTATTCCCCAGTCCCATCTGTCCCTGGGGCTCTCAGGACCGAGCTGTTCTTTCTCTTCAATTTGGAAATGCCAAAGGCACCTGGCAGTGCTACCAGAAGCAGTAATTATTTAAGACACAAAACCACTGTGGCAACAGTCTAAACTTCAGTTGACGTGAAGAGGCAGTAAAATTTACTGAAGGAAATATTATTCCAGAACACAGTGTAACCAAGGTAATCCTGCTGCTTCCAGTGCAGGAGGAAAATAGTGTTGAGATGGATTTTGAACACGGGCTCATCTTGTTCAAATTATTACAACTATATTGATACACACTGCCCAAATATCTGAACTGGAGGGGTTTTCCTAGAAAACGGGTAGTTTTGAATATATTGGGTACCTTCCTAGAGGGATTTTCTTTTGTGGTTAGGGAGCTTCCCACAGCAGGCAGGAAAAAGGACAGCTCGTTAACCCACATCACTCTGCATTTTCTACCTGAGGCCGTCTGAACCACTGCTTATTTCTTTTTTTCACCATTACCAATATCCAGAATATTCCGCAAAATACCGGCAGGTGCCGCCACTGGCTCAGCAATCGCCCAGGGCTGGGCTGCTCCGCGGGCAGGAACGGGCACGGAGCCTCCTCGGTGCTCTGGGCACCCTCTAAAAGCCAGGAAGGCTTTGGACTGAAGCACATCAGAGCTCCAATCTCCAACAGCATATAGGGTGAAGGCCCTTCACAGCGAGATGAATTTCCCCGTGGCAGGTCATCTCCCAGAGTTGGAGACCTCATGGCTCAGGCTGCAGGTACCTACATTGCTCCCATAGGAAATGAGGCCCCACAGATTCTCACCACCGTTTCCTCAGGTTCGAGTGAGGCATTTGGCAGCTGCCCTGTCTTTGCTGGGACTGTGCAGCTGGGGATGCCCATCCCTGGGTCTGAGCAAGAGAAACTGGTGGTGGATGGAGATTTTCCTCCAGACCGGGATGTGTCTGATAGAGACTTGACTCCTACAGCTGTTCCAAAGCAGTGACTTGGCTCCTCTGGCAAATCCGCAGAGGTGGAAGGAACAAGTGCTGGGAGAAGCAAGTGCTTCTTGAATAACTGTACTAATGGGAGAATTAAGCAGTCCCCTTTCTTTCTCTGCTGAATCAGAAGACACTTCATATGTTTTGGTTCTGGAACAAAGGCCAAGCAAGTGCAATCGTGGCTGCTAAGACTGTTTTATGCCCTGGGTCACCATGACTTTGCTGAATGCACGAGCTGTACAGCAAACACTGATTCACCCAATGTTGTCACTACATCCATGAAATAAATAGATGGGTGTCTCCACTCTGTGTCCTTGTGAAAACCAGTCACTGGAGAGCAATACTCTCCCTTTAGGAGAATGAGGGAAAGATTTCCCCATATTAGCCTTCTTATTCAACATTCTTGGTTGTCAAGGGCTGTGATCATGGGTCATAACATGGCCCACAGTTAGCCCAGTTTTCTCCTTCCTTTGTTAGTGAAGTCACCATCACCAAAGCAGACCTTCCAGCTGAGGCAGACAGGCCATCTTCAGTCCCTGAAGCTAGTCCCTGGGGCTTGCTTCATTTCAAATCAATTATGAAAAGTGAGGTTGCAATTTGGTATAAAGAACATCCAGAGGAATGCAACTGCTTGCCTGAATATCCTCTGACTAGGTCACGAGGGTAGGACACCCACTTGATAAGTAACCAGAGACTTGCCCATCTGCCCATTCACCCCTAGTTGGTGACCAAAGAAAGAGAAAACAGGTAGTAGAGTAAGGTGAGCTCAGGCTGGGGTGAAATTGTACCGGTAAGGAGAACAAGTTTAAAAAAGTTTGATGCATCAGTTTTTCCCTGATGACACCAGCCACGATCAGGTCAGTGCCACACCAGTGTTCACAGGGTCTACAGGTGCTTTGGCAGACAGGCAGCCTCTTGGCTCTGTGTTCACAGCTGCACAGGCAGAGGCACAGCTGTCTCGCCCGGAGAGCTGAACACACAGGAGGGGGGAAAGGACATTGCATGAAGGGAACTCCAGTTCACCAAATCCAGCCTTCCCAGTGTGCTCTTTACCTTTGCCAGGAACCCATGGCTGTAACTGGCCGCTGCGCTGTGTGTCGTCACAAACCGGATCTTCGAGAAACTTGGAGCAGCTGAAACCTCCAGTTCCCCCAGCAGTTCTGTGGGAGGAGAGGAATGAAGCAGAACAGATACAGGTAAGGTGAGCTGTGCAGAGCAAACAAGCAGAAGTGAAGTGTTAATCTCTAATTCATATATTGAAATCTTTTACTCCAGCAGGCAACAAAATTAAATTTTAAAGGGACACAATTGAAATCATAAGAATTTTGTCTAACTGCTGCAGTGCAGACAGAGGTGGGAGGTGTTACCATAAGTATTCTCTTAATATAGGGCAAAACAGGTTCTCTGGTAGGAGAATAACAAACTTTCTTATAAATAGCCTGGTCACACACTAGCTGTCAATTCATACAAAACATTTTTTTACAAAGGCATGCCAAGTCCAGACTTGTTTTTGTTTTAATTTACTGCACTACAGATTGTAAAAGAGAAGCAACCAAACAAAAACTGAGCCAAAGGGATTGTGTCTGTGAGTATGCCCGTTTCTTAGATATTGCCTATATCCCTTTAAGGCAGCACAAAGCCCTTCTTTATAGTGGTTTGAAAATGACCTAAATTGAGGCAGCAGGGTCAAACTGACCACACATTATCTAGCAACGTACTCAACTATTGCCTCATAACTTACAGATTTGTTTATGGCTCTTATAGTTAGAAAAAAGAAATTCCTCAGATCACTTTGACTTATCTTTTATAAACAAGCCTCTTTTCAATAGTATATTTTGGGAAAACCATACAGTAATCTTGAATCCCCCTTTGTCTTGCAGAGACTGCAAGAAATTACCAGCATCTCCCAAAGCCACTGTAACACTACAGATCCCTCCTGCCTCCCCAGTTAACTGACAGATCATTCTAGCCAACTTTGAGGAAAAATACATCTAGAAAAGGGTCCAACCAGCCTCCATTCAGGATGTGGTTGTTACACCTGCAGTTACCTTTCTCAGATATTCATCTCTACTATTTCTCTGCATCAATCTATAAATAAATCCCTTCTCACACCATGTTTACACAACACAGGTAGTAAACTTCAGTCATAAAAAAGCAAACAAACAACACCCCCCCCCAAAAAAAAAAAAAACAGCACAACTGAGGCATATTCAGTTTGTAAAATCTAATCCTTGGCACTGGGACATGCCAGGACTAGAATTGCTGGTACAAACTCATCTCATGCCTACTCTACATGAGTTACAGAACTGGTGCTATAACATGGCCCCCAGTTATTTTGCCTGGGGCTCCATATATGCAATGCACTGGAGACAGCGATTGCTGAATGAGCAGCTAGCCACTCTTCTTTCTGTTTTCTCTTCATAGGCAGAGTGTCTGGGCCACACATGGAATGTATTTACTGCACATCAGCCAAGCCCTGCGCAGAATACAGTTCATTTACTCCAGGGCATTTCTTTAGTGTCCATCACTGCAGCAGCCTACTGATTTTGGACACAAATGTTTTGTTATCATCACTGGAGGTGAGAGAGGGTGGGGTTAGGCTAAGCTTCATTTTACAACAGAGGCCCAGAAGCCAAAATCTTCAGTTTGAGAGCTAAACTTGTGACAAAGACTAACTGCTTCCCTTACCCCTCACTCCCTTTAGCATTTCCCATCCTTGTCTGTGGTAAAACACATTTCCGGTTCCATCAAACTCAACCCTTGGTGTTCCAAACAGAACATGTGAAATCTGGGAGACTTGTAAAGTAGCCACCTGTGAAGAGCTCAAGAGCAGCACAGGATCCCTGTGCAAGGCACAGTAAGGACAAACCAATTTACCTGGCAGTGTTCAGCTTGCACTAACCACAAGAGTGGACTTTCTCTTCCTACAACACTCTATGGTTGCTGACAAAGCCTTCTCAGAACTGACTACCAACATCTGTAAAGACAGCCCCTCACTACCCAGCTTTGAGCTGCAGCCCTGTGCTCAACCCAAAACTTTGTACCACCACTGACAAGGTTCACAGCCCAGTGCTTCCCCAGACCTGCTCTGAGCAGTGACCTCTGCCCATGAATAGACAGAGAACCAGTGGTTTACAAAGCTGCTGCCCCATCTCCCTGGTCCTCAAAGCTTGCCCTGGAGACAGGCACCCAGCCTGTCTCTTGAGCTGAAACTTCTAACATTAGTAAGCCTACAACTGGAACTTGCTGAGCTGAGAGGAGAATGATGCTTACACATAACTCCCAACAATCTTTGATTCACAGAAAACTACACAATCCCACTCCCAATACCTTTAAAATTCCCTCCAGGGCTCTTGTCATACCTTTTCAGACAAGATGCAGTTAAATACAACAGCCCACCCCAACCCTGTGTTTTAGTAGTCAGATTTAAAAGTTGAGTTATTCAAGAAGTGAAAGGCAAAGCCTGGAATTTTTTGTGCATTTTGGGCAGGAGTGGGAGAGGAACCTACAGTGCACTCAGCGCTGGTTCTTTGCTGGTTGCATGAGTACATACATGTGCTTAGGCCATAGTTTTCTCTGAAATTCTGACTGTAGGAACTGACTCTTTAGGGGCATAAAAAATAGAAAAAGAAAAAAAGAGGGAACTCCTGTACCACCACCACCACTTATTCAAAGAATCAGCTAGAGGATCCAGCAGGCCACCCAGGGAACTATTCCTACGTGAATTTGTGTTTTGTTCTCATGGCAGGCTCCAGAAATACTATGTTCATCTGTCTCCTGCATGACTAGTTCTATTGTAGCCCCGAGATTTTTGCAAGGACAGGAAGGTGAGGTCTTCTCTAGATTACTTTTTGTTTTCTGAAATCAGAGCATGATGCAGGTGTTGTTCTTTCTCAGGTTGTTTCTCAGGCACGAGGGACCTGCACCATTTGTTTATACAACAGGTTTGTCCAAAGCCAGTCTGCCCGATGCAAATCTCCACCAGTCTGCAGCAAGAGAAAGCAACATTCTAATTCGAGAACATCCCCTTACAACACCAGAGCCTGGCAAACCACATTCCAGCTGTCTACAGCACCCAAATGCATTTGATCCACACAGCAAATACATGAACACCATACTGGTGATGGAAAATATCAAAGACCACAGGGTGGAAGGTATGTGGGTATTGAGGAGGGTCCTCAGTTTGCAGTGTCTGTGATGATTCCACACAGACCTTTATGTTTTTTATTGCATCTTTGTAGGTGGTGATGGGAGAAGTGGGAGCATGGCTGCCATGGGCAGGTGAAGCCCTGCAGCTGCAATACACCTGTTTGTACAGGGAAAGCACTGCAAGCTGCCACTATTCATCCCCTGGGGAAAGGGGACAACACTGCACATGGCAAGAAGCTCCTCCACAGCCAAGGGTGCTCCCGGAGCCACCTCATATGCAGTGACGTACACCCAACCCCTCAGAGCATCAGGCACTCCCCCAGGCAGAGCTCCCATCCCAGAGGTGGCCACTGGCAGGAGGTGGGGGAGATCTGGCATGCACACAGCCCACAGGCTGCACCACTTGCCTGTGACTGAACAGGTACCAGAAAATTCATCAGCAAGAGGCTGGTACTTCCACGGCTGCAGCTGGATGCCCTCAGAGCCGTAGGTCTGTGGCAGGTGGGAAGATGGCTGCTCCAGGCCCAAGGACACCGAGCACAGCACACACAATGCAGCCTCTGTTCACTGCACAAGCAACAGAATCGAAAACACTTCATTTCAAGGGGGCATTCAGGCCTGGAGCCACCACTGGCACAGGGACAGCTCTCCAAAGTGGCAGAGTGCTCCTATTGAGGGAGCAAGTCTGGCCTGGCTCCTGTGGATACAGCAGCGTGCAACAGCTCCAAGGATCAGGGCCACTGCATTTGTCCACCCACAGGCTGAATTCCAAAGCTCTACCTCAGAAAACTAAGCAGGATATACGGGGTTTTTTTCAGACATAACAGGTTGCTTAAGAGCTAAAGCCTCTATTTCATTATTCCATTGTAGCAGGAACACAGGTCTGAACCATCAACCTTGTACCTCTCCACAGCTGCAGTGGAAATAATTTCAGGTCCTCTTGAATACAGCTGACCTGTGGGAGAGGCAGGTTGCTCACAAGGTTGCCAGAATGCTGTTTCACTTGTGCATGCAGCAGGCAATCCAGCAACAAGGTGCAGTTCAGCTTTGAGATGATTAAACAGATGAGAAACATTATCAGGCTTGAGGGATTCAGTTTAACTGCAGTTCCATAGAAACCAGCAGTAAAAAGGCTGTATTTTTTTCCTCATTACCCGGAATGCAGAACTGAACTCAAGAGACTCTTCCCTTACCTCACAGAGGCTTCACAGGCTGATTCTTTTCATATTAAGACAAAAGTATACAAAAGGATTTGAAACACCAGCAGTTTGCCAGGGGATTATGATTATTCCCCAAATCAAAATTAGAATGTTATCCCTGTTTGTGTTGTGTGAGCCAGTTACTGCATCTTCAGAGGCACCACCTAACATACATTTTATATTCCCATACACTTAACAGTAGCTCATGCTGATGAATTGAAAGATGCACTTTTAAGTAAAGGCTTAAAAAAAAAAAAGTCTTCAGCTCTTTAAGAATTGGAGCTTTTAAAGAAACCACAAAGCAATCAGCTTTTGAAAGCTCTTCTGCCATTCAGAGAATGCCATGAATCACACACACATTAGCAGATGTCATGTGCAAATCTCTGTTGCAACACTAGGAGGACAGACCTCAACCACTTTGGCATCCAAGAAGTCATCTCCATTTTAAGCTTGCTGCTGACAACTCTCAACACTGTTAATTACACCTTGCAGCTTATAGTTGTGAGAGTGTTGCAGAAGATACCACAGCAATAATACTGAACCTGTTTAAAAGTGTGATAAAATTTTGTGGAAACTTTCAGCTGCAGTATTTGAGTCAAGTTACACCTGAGGTATCAGCTAAAGCACCATTTAACTCCAGGTGCACATTGTAATGCCAGAAAATAAGCAAATTAAATTATTTATTAAGTCAGGCAGGCAAAAGGCTTTGAAATAATAATCAAACCTGTGATAGAAGTTGAGCTTGGCAAAGCTTTAAGAGACTTTGTGCTTAATCTTTAAACATAGTGGAAGGCTGCCCATCACCTTGTGTGTTTGCTGTGAGCCATCTCAATGCAAAAAGAACAATACAGTTCTCATTTCCACTATCAAACCTAACACCTGCAGTGTCTGCATTACAAGCAAATTACCTGTCTCTACTGAAGAAAGCACTATGCAGGTCTCATTGGAGATTTGGGGTTTTCTCTTTTACCCTAAAGGGTTATTACTACACAGCCACTCACTATGAGCTGATCATTTTATCACATCATCATAACTGACACCAGGGCCATCTTCGGATCTTGGGTCCTCTATAAAAAAACACCACCACAACAAAACCCATAAGACTAACAGCACTGAAGAGAATGGAAAGAAAATTATAATATTGTTTCCCCTTATCACACTAAATTCATTTGCAAGACCATTTAGCTTACTGTTCTCACCTTCATACTCCACATTCACATTTTCTAGTGTAGCTATAACAGGAACTGGAGTCTGTTTAAAAACCGAGTAGTTAATTTTCAAATTATTTGGGACAGGTTTTCAGATAAAAAGCTTTTAAAAATGCTTTAAAAAAGGAATATTTTTCACCAGAATCTACCAGTAATATATGCTATTTTAAAAAATTTGGATATGCTGCAAACATCCTTCCTACCCCCCTGAACAGAAAGCTGTTGATCTAAACTTTAATTCACAGTATCGTTGCTTGGGAGTTTTACTAAATGCAGTAATGGTTCCTGTACGTTTCAGCATAGATCAGAACTTAGTTTCCTAGGTCACCTTAAAGATAAAATCTTTAAGTTTTCAAGCAGTATTTGTGTGTTAAGAATGCCTTTCTGCACACTGTTCTACTCTGAAGGGGTATTTCCAGCTTACAGAAGAGCAGCATGTTTTATTCCTGGGCACATCTGTTTCCTACTCCAAAACTACACACTTGATCTGCACTAAAAGTGTTATCAACTAAATTTATGAAGCACTTAAGCACACTAAGTATCTATGTAAATCTCTGCTCAGCCCTTTAACAGAAAAGGGTAGGGAAAGAACATAGTGTGAAAAATAATGAAGGATCTGAGTGTCAAAGTAACTCTGGTAATCTCAAATGTCATAGCCTTACCTAAAAGAAGAACTGGCACTTTCTCATTTGTGACATTAAAAGAAGGCGCAAGATGAATTTTACAAGTTTTATTATACAAAAGATGATCCAAACCCCTAAGAGCTCTTCTACAGTTCTAAAAGTTTTGTTCTGCAACTTGTACTTCCATATGCTTTTCCAAAAAGCCAAAATAAAAAGACTCATTAGTCTCACTTTCTTCTTAGCAAGAGTCTTGAAAAAACCCAACCGTAGCTGCATCAAAATCTGTTATTTACTCTTTGTATTCCAAGAATTGCTGAAGTCTTTTCTTATGTTCTGTAGACACTTGCACTGCACTAAAAACAAAAGCAGAACATTTTACATTAAGTGTAATACACCACAAAAATAAAGTCTCATGCCAAAATTGAGTATACATTGAAATCAATTACACTGAAGCTAAATTTTAGAAAACCCAGCTGTATGAAAAACCTATGTTCCAAGGCAAAGAAACATATTAACCCTTAAAACTGTCAATTCTCATCCTACTACTAAGACACTTGTCCCAGGAAACCTTGTCCATTTACTTACCTTTAAATACACAGAGCAACTGATTAACTTGCAAGGATGACTTAGGTGAGAATCTCTTAACATGATCTCTCCTGTATATTGAGCACTTCCAAACTGAGGGACATTTCATGCCCACAGGGAGAGATGGGCAGATGCTGCAGGAAGTTTCAGTCCCACATATTCAGAGGCCAAGTATGAAAGTCTGCCTGCTGTGACAGTAGCTGAGAAAGAGCCTTTGGGTGACCAGGCAGCAATGGAATTCCATTATTTGGACCCTTCATAGGATTCTCTCCCTACAGAACAATTGTTTCTACTTGATTTATTTTCTTTTCAGCAGCTCAGATTTATTAAATGAGTGGTATTCACGAACTGCTTCTAAAGAGTTCATGAAAAGTCACTAAGAAAAATTACCCAGAAATCTATGAATAATAAATTTCTAAGCGGGACCATATATCTACACAAGAACTTTTTAAGGTTCCACAAATCAAAAAAGTACTAAAATACCATGTTAGAATAATGACCTGAAGAGATTTTTTTCCCCCGAACTTCCATTCTCACAGGTTCTACAATAACATTATTTAAACTAAATTTAACAAGCAAGCAATCATGAGGAATTTCTTACTTTAAGTGTTCTCCAAAGACAGTAGTTATCCGGTACAGTGCTGTCTTCAGAGATGCTCTAAGTGCAAACCGTAGTGTTTTGTAGGATGTGTCCACCAGACTCCCTGAGACCCGGGAGGGCTTGCTAGAAACATGTGGCAGTTTGAAATGTCTGTCTACAACCTGATTGAGAAAAACATAAATGAAATCAGGTTATCTGTTCAATTATTTCATAATGTAACCATTTGACACGTTTGTGTCAAATAAAGCAAAAAAAGTGCACATTCGGAAATTCCACCAAGACACACAAGAATGTTTTGGAGATTGATCATTTCCCAGCCATCAACAGGAACACAGAACCAAGATTCTGTTACTAGTCTTAACTGCCAAGCACAGCACATGCTGCAGTAGAAACACAATTCTGTCCTATATTATGACTTCTTTCTTTTAGAAACAAGGGTATTGGCTTTTTTTTCCCCTTGTGCCTGTTCTTGGAATAGATGACTTGCACTGAAAAACTTTAATAACCTTCAAATTCTTTCCAAGAATGTCCATTAGGGCAGTGTAAAATGATTATGTCAATAGGACATGCACAGCCTTGGAAATAAATCTGGATTTTTTTAAAATACACATTGAACAAACATCAGTGACTTGAGGGTAATGTCTTAGTATTTTGAAAGAGAACATCATACAGATCTTATCTCCTGTGATTTGCAATGTCTCCAAGTGCTCCATGTTGCACGAGGAATTGTGTACAGCCAAATACAGTCCTAACTCTGCATAAAATATAGTAGTGTAATTGCTGCATCCCTGAAATAAGCACACAGTACCATTTTTTATTTTGAAACATTCCATGCTTTCTCCTTCTACATTTTAAAAAACAAACAGGGTTTTTATTCAGCTGTTTCATAGTGCACACAGTGACAACCAGCTGTTTTGTTCAGATTAATTGCAAAAGAGCTGTTTCAGTGGCAACAACTTGAATGTTATGACTAGTCAGCAAGGTCATAATGTAAAATTAACAAGACTCCTCCTAAACTTGTCTTGCAGTAAGGAAAAGTTAACAGTTTTACCTCCTGAAGAGTCAGTAAAGTATTCAGGATAGCTGGCAGTGTAGTTTGGACAACTCCAAACTGGTCTTCAGTAAAGGAGGCTGCTACCAAGTGAGACAGGCCTTTAAAAAAAAACCAACAAAAGAATTTTGCTCTAATTAATGCTTCAAAAGTTGAGAATTCAGTAACAAAGATCATGGCATTGCCTAAAGAATCTACTAGTGTGGTAGAGCTCTTCAGGACTTACTGCAGCCAGCTGACAGTTACCTCAGCTTTGGCTCAAGGACTAAATCACTCACTGGTTTTACAAGTGTATTATAGCTTGAGGTTGATAAAGCAAGAGAGATTATATATTAAATAAATTTTTAAAAACACATTGGCTCCCTTTTTCCAAAAGAAAATCCCAAAGTGCAACCACATACTGTCATTTTTCTGATTCTCTGCAGATCATCTTTTTCTGTTTATTTGCTAAGTTACGACCTGAGCGCCTCCCTCAATTCCCTGATTAACAGAGAAACACTCAGAGCCTTTAGTCAGAAAAGCTGCTGTAAAAAGAAGTCATAAATCTATTGGTGGGAAAATGTAAACGTGGTACATGGCTTCACATCAGCGAGAAGCAAAAGAAATAAGTTTAGGGATCTCTACAGAACATAAAGTAAGAGAACTCAGATGGGATCTCAAAACTAACAAGTGAATTAGACTTTAGCCTAATGGTGTCTGGTGTCTGAAATGCAGTTGGGATTTTGTCAAAAGTGTTTCAAAGACTTTTATTCTGTTATATTTATAAAGCACAGAGGCCCAGAAAAGTTTTCCATGAATCATCAGAGTGGATCACCTGGAAACTGCTTACCTTCCAAAGCCCAGATATGCATTTGGGCATCAGAGAAGACAGCCTGGATGGAGGCTTCCGGGTGCTGAGAAGAAACCAAAATGTTGTGAGTGCACTTTATAAATAATAACACAAAACCTGCAGGTTTCACTAAGGTATTACACATTCCATAGGGTCCTGTCCCTCCCCTCAGAACAGACAGGTATGGGATAATCCTGCTATGAAACTCACAGTAAGTACAAAATTGTACTTATAGAAAACCTTAGATAAAAATACAGGTTTTAGAACCCTTACTCTATGACAAGGTACAAAAGGCTACAGCAGAGCCCATGTGCTCCTGCATTTCCAGTCCCTGCTGCTCAGTCTCAAACCCAGGATCGCCCTTACCTTGCTGAAGAAATACATTATCAGCGCCCGTCTGGACAAGAAGTTTTTTATCTGAAAAGAAACAAAAGATTAAACTTATGATCTGTATTTATGTAAGGTATGCACAGTTGGCCCTCCTCAACCCTACCAGCTTCACACAGTATAGAGGCATTGAGGGGAAGGGGGAGGGAAGGATCTGTGTTATGTAAGCTAAGCGGAGAAGGAAGTATTCATTCCATAAAATGGGAAATTCTTCCAAAGAATACCCAAGGTGCACCCTGTATATACTGCAGTTTTACTCTACCTGTTCTTGCTTGTTCTGAAGCCATGTGTAAATAAATTTGGGCTGTACTGCCTCGCTACCAGCTTTTGCAGCAGAGAGCACTGGGAAGGACTCATGGTGGGAACCATTCATTTGATGATCTACAAGAAAAAAAATACAGTATCTTCAGAAAAACTGGTTGCTGTCACTTTAGTCCTCACAATACAGCTCTCCATCGACATGGCTACTACACTTATGGCTACAGGACAGTGCTGTGGAAAAATCTCTACCTGAGACTGATGTCCACAGCTTTGGTCCCCTTCTCATAACAAGGGGACTTTGGAGCGGTCCATGCCAAGAGGAGTTTACATCCACAACTCCCTTCTTGCAATTTAAAGCGGGTGAGGTGAAGGGTGAACCAATGTCAGACCCAGGAGATGTCTTCAGAGGCATTAGGGAGGGTTTAACCAGTGGAGACATGGTGGCTCTGAGAACAACATTAGACCTCTGTGACTGGAAAGACATGTCTTCTGTCCCAACAGCTCCTAATGACACAGAACACACTGCATGGAGACAACAGGCTGGCACAGATGAAATAAGAGACAGGTTTGTTATTTCATTGCTATTTCAACAACTTCTGGATCATCAGAGCTTTTATTATAGGACACTGTTACCGCTGTGGTCTTGCAAAGAAGTACATCAGCATAAGCATGGAGTGTTTTCCAAGTTCAACAGTTTAAGAACAGCAAGTAATGAGAAGGATCCTTGTGAATTTATTTTTCTCCTTTTGCTAGCCATCATTACTACACCCTGATACAGATCCACATAAAGTGGGCTATTAGGATTAAGTACTAGAGAAAAGGCTACATATAGAAGAGTGACAAGTCTTTGGCAAGTTTGGTATGTAAAAAAAGGCATGTCTGTCTCAAAATCTAAGGAATAGCAACATCAGAAGAAATTCACCTCTGACATACCAACAGTCCCTGCTGTTCCCAAAGCACTGCCTGCTAAGGGATTTCATTACCTGGCAGCCTTGTGCTAACACAGCTCTGCTGCCAGGAGTGATGCCCAAGTCTGGCAGGTAAAACATCCAAAATGCTTGGAGGCTGCACACAGCTCAGGAGTCAGACTGGGCTTTTCTTATTCTACAGTGATATTAGTGAATCACACAAACATAAAAAACCCCCTAATTTTACCATTTTAAACTAATCATAAGAGCAGTTATGCAAATTAAAAAGCATCTCTCGGCAAGTTTGTAAACAAACTGAGTAAACATATTCTTTCCAAGCTTTCTAGTTATTTTGAGATTATCTCAACAAGAATACCTAAAATTATATTGGGAGAGAATCTTTTTTGTTTGCATTTATTTCCAGAAATTCCTGTGACTCATTTGCCTCATAGAGCTTAACTAAAACTAATGTACCCATGTATCTATCTGTACTGTCATGCTTTACAAACCTTTATGAGCATTTCCTCACATACCTGGAGTCTGTGGAGGTACTTTCAGCTCCGCCACTGGCTGCTTTGCTCTCCCGTTTGCTGCTGCAGCTTCCTGCTGTGCAATCAGCCTCTGGGTCAGATCACTCAGAAGACTCAAACACTCCCTTGATATTGCAGTCCAGTTGTGTGGGTGCCCACCTGACATATGCACACAAAAAGGAATGTTTAGCCCAGCTGCTCCTCTTGTATCTGTTCTGACAGTGCCCATGTGCTCTCAGCAGGAGCTTCACAGTGACAGTACTACTCCATTTGTAAAACGCCACAGGGCATTTCCACTGTGACAGCTTGTTCGTACTGAGAGGAAGATGAAAACATGGACAGATTCCATCCTCCTATCAATGGATAACTCTAAAAAGACTTCAGTGGAACCTGCTAAGCAAGCAGGAAACACAGGCAGTTCAGCCTATCTGACCTGAAATCACCGAACAGTTAAAATGAACAAAGTAATATCAATGGGGATGGCAAACAGGTCTGAAGCAGTACAAACACTAGAATTCCTGATAAGGTGTTACAAAAAGTTCCTGAAGGCTTCTAAACAGTTTTAATTGACCTTCTCTGCCATATCTTTGAATATAGCAAAGGGCCTGTGTACTAATTGAAATTACAGGCAGTGTTTGCTCTCATGGCTCCAGGGGTGACTCACTATTTGTGCCTGATTTCCCCTCACTCACACCTCAACATTCAGCTTTCATACACATCTGCTGGAATATCCAATCTGGACTATTTGATTGGTGGTGTGAAGAGGGCTCTGCTTTCAATATCCTAAACCTGTATGTCCTCATGGCTGTCATTTAAATCAGACACCAGAATGGTTTGAGTTTAGTGGATGAAACAATACGAATATAGATAATTAAGCGTTCTTTTGGAAAAGGCACCACAAGGGATGAGGCCTCACAAAATTGCATAACTTGTATTACATAACTTGTATAACAATTTTTGAAAAAGGAAAAGAATCAACACAAAATAGTTTTTGTAATTACCTGGCTGACTAAGGCTAAAGACTTCCTGTCGTCGAACAGGGGAGTACTGGGAAAGTAACATCAAGTCTTGTAAGGCTAAAAACTAACAACAGAGGAAAACGTTTTAGTGCATGCAAAGTCCAGCGTATTTCCTTAAAAAAATATGGAGTTATCCATACAAAATCAATCCCTACCAAAGAATGAGTTCACACAGACTAAAACCAGCCATGAAACAGAAAAAGAAGGGAGGCAAATCCCTAGGACCACTCTGGATATGGCTGCCAAGTTGGTAAGAGCTTCAGAGAACTTTACTGATATGTCAATTCTTTGGAGTTCAAGTAGATCTAACACTATTTTTTATCTGAGCAGCTCAGGCAGAAGGAGCCCAAGACACAAAAAAGTCTAAGGAAAGAACTGTTTTTGCAAACCAGAGCTCACCTACAGCTTTAGGGTCAGTGCCTTACGGGACCAACCTAACATTCTTTTTCATGTGATAATTAACGTGCACAATATGCAAGACCCTATCATAAATTAGACATTTTTAGTAACATCTGAGATTATAAATTGTGCTGTGCTCAACTCTTCTTCACACATCCTCTGATAAGGCAGCTAAGCTTAAAAAGGCATTGCAACCTATTGTATCTCCAGCCTTACCAGAAATCTGTACAATCAGTAAATGTGGATTTTGCGTGTGCAGGAGAATAATCTTATCTTTATTTACATAATACTTCTTATATGAGGCCTTTGATTTTTAAGTATTATAATCAGTAAGTCCTATTAATGATTACCATAGACCAAAATTCCTCTTCTTTACTCACAGTACACACCAATACACTTATGTTGCAAACAGATCTTTCCCTCTAACTAAATGAATCCTTACAGTAACAGCGTGGTGAGCACCAGCAGATGTCACTACTAAACAAATTTTCACCATTAAGTGTAACAGCCTTTGTGAATGTTCTGAGGCAGCTTTTGAAGGAACTGGCACCTCAGTTAACAGAACTGGTACCAGGAAGATGTGACTGAGTGCTCTGACAAACACCTCAGCACACAGCCAGCAGGGAAGATGGTGGGAGTTCAATTACCTTTATAAGGAGGGGAGGATTGCTGTTTAAGATTTTAGGCAGGCACTGGTCTGTCTCCTCAGCAAATGTTGGCTGGACAGGAAAATGATGAGTCTAAATATAAATATCAGAAGTTATGTTATACAGAGGAAATCACAAGAAAACCTTATGAAAAACCCACCTGAGCTGTTACTTGTCAGGTGAACGATGAGCTACAAAAGCACATAATCCACTGCTTCAACTCACTGTAAACTGACCTGGAATTTCTAACACGTAATAAAAAGACTTTACTCCTTATGTTTAAAATTGAAAAATCTCAGAAAAAATTCAGATATTTTTATCTTAAAGTACGTTCCATGCACCCATAGAATACATAGCTAGGTGCATCATATCGTTATGAAAGAAATTCCTCTAACCACATACCTGTGAAAAACTAGTGATACCATCTTCCAAAACAAGACTGAAACCTGAACTGCAAAGTCTGTCTTGACGTGGGTAACCACTCTGGTGAAGAACTAATAGCTCTTTTAGCAAATAAGAAAAGATTTTTTAAATTTTTCTTTTGCGCTGTTCCACTGATAAGCTAAAAAATTCTTATTTTTATCATCATAATTTTCATGTCCTGTGTTTTAATAGAATTCCTGTGGCTATAACATTTAAAATGTGAATAGCGGTGCTTGAATTGTATCAAACATCACAACTTTTTAACCCTATTTAACATGGTTCAATTTGGGCACAGATTAACTGTTAGTTTTATGTTACTGCACTCATCTTAGACACCATAGCTTTATTCTCCTCTGTTTCCAACCACAAAATTTAAATTTGAGGTAGCAATTGCTTTCAAAGTGTTAATAAATGGACTTTAAGTAGACTAAATTTCTTTCATGACTTCAGTTAACACTATGCAAATACTAATAAACAACTCTGGAATTTTTTTAGCTCATTAAAAAAAATAAAATCATGTGAATAAACAAATGTTTTGTTCAACAGTCAAAAGGGTAAGGTCCATTTTATACCTTCCAGATGGTTATTTTTGTCTTCCACAGTTCTATAAGCAATAGAACAACTACAGACAGCAACAGTGTTCACTGGTGCTTCAGTTATTATCCTTTGAAACACCTCAGAACTGTTCTTATGCTTAGACCTTTTTAAAGCTAACATCCCAACAGCACTGTATGCCATTTCATTCCATGAGTGCTTTGCACTAATACACTGATGCAGGACTTAAACCTCACTTTTTTCCCCCCTATTTATCTGCAGTCTAGTCAAGCTTTCACTGAAAAAAAAAAAAAAGTTGGTTTTTCCTCTGTATTTGTAAACAAAGATCAGTCAACTCTTTGTTGACAAGACTTTTCCTTTCTCCCCCCCTTCAATCGGGGTCTCATATATTTAAATGGTCTTTTTTTAGCCCATTTAATTTGTAACTTTATGGTTGAATGAAAAAGCACAAGTGTCTTAATTCCCACGGTTGCTTGAAGTCTATTTTAATACTGCAGACCTAATTAGATTAACATGTTTCTGCTTTGGAGAACTCTGTACTTTGAGGGTTTGCTTAAATTTGAGCTTTCTAGAGCTTAGCTTGCAGGAAACAGTTTATTGTTTTCTTAGCTTGTCTTGCTCTAAGGAGAAGGAAAGTCAGTTAATGCCCAGGTCTGTCTTGACTGTTGGGTTATCAGTTACTGCCTGCAGTGCATGCTGTGAAAATTCAACCCACAATAAGTTAATTCCTAGTAAAACTGCTTTTGAAAGAAAGTATTATCTGTGCAACACTGATGTTCTACCTTTAGCACTGTCACAAGTACTAACCTCTGTAGCATAGATTTTGAAGAGCAGCCATGCAATGTACCAGGTCATCAGAAGAAACACACCACACAACCAGGTATGGTAAAACAAGGAGAGATCCAATAAGCCACTCAGAGTGTCGAGAGGATGCAATTTACTGGAGATAAAACCAAGAAGATACAAGTATTTTAGTAGTTTTATTTTGGGAGATGTTTGCAGTAAGCTGTTACAGCAGCAACAACAATTACAGGAATAAAGTTGGTTTGTTTGGGTTTTTTTGCAAAAACAATTTCTTAAATATATTTGAGATACCAGTTCTTTGATTTTTCAGTAACTGATGAAATAAAGTTCACACAAATGAATGAAATTAGGGAAAAGAAATATGAAATAAGTAATAATGATTACAGTTTTAGTCAATTAAGGTGTTAAGACTCCAGCTTCCCTATTTTAAAAACAAACAAGAGCCATATAAAAATAAAGATGCCCCACCAAAAAAAACCACACAAAAGCAGGTACAACACATACATGCAATTCGGAGAGATTAGCCTTTCTGATACTTTAGAGACTTACAGAGATGACATAAACAGAGGATTTCTTAATTACTATCTTAATGACAAGATGGTTCCCACAAAGGGTTGTTGGTTCCTTTTGGATCCATTTCAGAAGCACCCAACGCTCCCCACGTTTCATGTGGGAAGGCAAGGAACCCAGTCCTGCTACCAAGAGGCAGCTGCTAAGCTGCACCTCCTCAGCAAAGGGAGCTGTCAGCAATATTCCAAGCTTCCAGCACGATGTCCTACCTACCTGTCTATATGAAGATCCATTGTGGTACATATCCATACCTTTGGGATATAACCTACGGAATCAAAAAGAAACACCGAAACAAATGTGACGCTGCAACACACACACACACGACAGGCCAAAAAGAAGACAAACACAGAATTAAGGCAGAGACAAGAGACTGGTCTTGTAACACACGTGGACAAGGAAACAATCTGCCTTTGGGGTTTTTGGTTTTTTTCAAGAAATAGAAACAGGAGAATGAAAAAAAGGCTTCAGGCCAGCAACTGTACACAGAGATGTAGACCTTCTCTTTTATTGCCAGCTTCTCAGCACTGAGTTAATTGTGTTTTCTCACTCACAAAAGAGGGTTAATAGTAGTTTAATACTAATTTTCACTAAATCTCTGGCAGCAGCAAAGTGCTTTTAAAGACTTAATGGAAACTGACATAGAACCACCATACTTCTAATTTATCTCCTGATGTAAATAAAGTGGAAATAATTCTTGCATATTTTGACATCATTTAGGAGGATAATTACAACCATAACATAAAGAATTCCTTATTTTAGAAGTCCGATGCAAACATCTTTATCAGCAGAGATTTTTTTTAAAGACAACATGCCATTTTCATATGGGAGGGAACCACACTGCCTTTGTCTCCCCAGCTCCCTCCAAAAAATATATAGGGCACGTGAGAATAAAGCCAAAGTGTTATTTTTTACCTAAAAAAAATAGGGAAAACATAGCAACATTACATGTGGTGAAGTCACGCCCACTGCTGGTGTGTCACATTCAGCTCTGTGACACTACACTTCCAATGCCAAGCAATGAAGGGAGCAGACCCAAGGCATGGAGATGTTTATTAATTTATATATATTTCAGGATATTTAAAGAAAAAAGGGAATATAATTTACAGACAAAAACATTTTTTCAACTGCACTGTTTTCAGATTTATAACCTCTTTGCACAAATCAGGACAGGTATGTACAGAGTGGCCCAAAGCATCAGGTTTTGATGTAAATTGTAAACCACCAGCTGATCAGAATTTGGTTGCTCCATTTACAAGCTATTACAGGTTATTTCACTGCTGCCTACAATGAGATTTCCTGCACAGAAGAGATCACCAGAGGCAGTAAGACAGTGATCAAACAGACTTCAGGGTAGAAACATATTATTCCCCACTCCCTTCTCCCTAGAACACTGTCACCTCCTTATCACGTATCAGCCAGACAATAAATTCTTATAGAAGGTGTTCATCTCTTTGGAAAGAGACATTTCTCTTATGCTAAACAGACTTCTGTGAGGCTGTAAGAACTGCCATCCTACAAATATTGCTGTACAACCCTGTGCCTTTTCCTCCTGTCTTACAGAGGTGTTAGATCTCTCTTTTTGTTTAAACAAGTCTAAGTGTCTTCAGCAAGTTACCTGAAAGGCTGAAAAATAGCATAACAGGCCTGACTGATTAAAGTTTTCAAAATACAGGAATAAAAAAAGAAAAAAAAAGAGAGAGAACTTCAGGAACACATACCAAAAAAGTAATACGCAACAAAGAAGTTTCTAACAAAATATACTGATTCCACACAACTGTGTTTGATCAGGAGAGGCAAAGATCTTCTGAAACGTAGATACTTGTATTGCTAAAAACAAACAAATGAAAGTTTAGTATTGAAGTCTAGAGGAGTTAAAAAATTAGTTTAAGGCAATTCCAAGTGTTACACATACTATTTATTCTCCCAATCTTTCCTGCCATTTTATAAGCATCTCTAGTTCTCATCCTTTTTCCTACTTGTGGCAGTAGAAAATGGAGGATGGAGTAAATTGACTCTATACACAAGGGAAGACACTATAAACTCTAATGCAAAATAAAGGAAAAAAACCCGAAGAATACATATTTCATCTACTAGATTTCTAAATGTTCAATTAAATTCTAGGGGAAATTTAGACAAGCATGAGTTTCAGAGTCAGTAATCCTCCAAGGAGAGAAACCAACTTAATGCCTTCCTCCATACAATAAATTATATTTCTTTCCAAATGACTAAAGCAACTCAGCTGACAAACGAAACCTTCAAAATGAAACCATGCAAATTAAACCAAAGTGATTTCATTCTTTACTTGGCTAAGTTACATTAAAAAGAAGAAGGAGAATTAACAATATTCAAATAATAAATTTTTTCAAAAATACTACAGCTACAGCATTGCCAAAATGATGTCTGGTTTGCTGATAAACTCAATGCTCAGCATAATGCAGTATAAATGTTTTTCACTAATACAAGCAACCTTGTTTAAAGACACCTCTTGCCAAGTTGGCTGGACTGTGTAAATCTGCCAATGAGGCAAAGTTAATGGCTGCTGTGAGGCTACAGCAACAGAATAAGTATTTTTAAGATGATGTTTCACAGTGGTACAGGTTTCTTCTGTGGGACTGTCCCCTCCAAAGGAATTGTTGGAATTTTAGTTTCCATAGCACTACAAACATGGAACAGCTTTAGACACTGAGCTTTAAGCAAGATTAAATATGTTATTTAGACTTGAACCGAGTCGGTACCCAGTTACAACTGATAATATGCCTTTCTTTATTTTTAAATCTCAAGATTCTCAGCTTTTAGGTGACCCTTGTTGTCAGTTCAAGGAGTTGACATCCAGTTGCCTCCAGTTGATATCCAGTGTACATTGTCTCTTTCCTGTAGTTCACCTGCCACCTCAGCCAGCTTTTAACATGCATCAGGTTAGTCTAAGTCTAAATATTCCAGTCACAGCATCCCAATTTTTGTGTTCATTTGAAGGGAGCTGAGCAGGAAGGAGGAAGATGAGCACTGCTGGCATTTAAAGCGGAGTGCACACTTCGTCTATCAGTGAAAGCCTGCCCACAGACCACTCCTACTGCCACAGTCAGATATACAAACTGTCCAGGCTTTTTTCTGATCACTGTTTTACTCAGACATGTCCTTCTACAAAGGTGTTTAAACCTCTTACCTGAATGATTGGAAATGGCAAATAATTCATATTGTTGATAAGATAGAAAAGGCTGTAACTGTATCCCAAGAAAGTTCCAGAAAGCAGAAAGAAGAGGTGATACTCATTTAGGCACGTCTGAGGAATAGCATCATCTAGGCTAAAACAGAAAACAGAATTAATTCTGAGTTCAAAACAAACTCATTCAAGCCTTAGGAAGTTCAAAGGAAAAGTCTGATTTTGCTTTCCTAATCAGTACATGTGATGGTATCTCAGTAAGTTTTTGCTAAAGTAGGAATCCACCACCTGTTTTTGTATTTTATGCATTTAGGATGCTTCCAGTATTTATGAAGTATGTCCCATTAACTGTAAGACCAAGACTTAATTCAAGTGACAACCAATTTGTCACCATTCAACTTTCCACTAAGAATCCTGGCAATTTAGTTTTTCTGGTCCAGTTATTTCTCTATGCACTGTAGCATCTAAAAAAGGTGGTATTTGCTGTCCTTTAATAAAGAAAATCAACATAGAATTACTTATTTTTGAGAGTACCCAAATTCTAGGGATTTTTGAAAGAAATTGTCAGTAAATACATTTTATAACAAAAATGCTTTGTTTATCTTTAACATACACACAGAATTACCTTTCTGAAGGCGTGCAGGACACGGCAAGAAACTGGAACCTGCCTTTTGTCATAACTGTAGCACACCAAGCCACCAGCATTCCCATTACAGCATGAACAAAAGAATGGATGACTTGCTGAGGGTGAATAATTTTTCCTATCAGTGCTAATCGAGAGCATGGTATCGATGGCACAACTGTAAATAAAGCAGAAAATGAATTTTCACTTCTTACTAATAAACCTTTCATAAAAAAACAAAAAAAAAACCCCAACCAACCAAAAAACAAAACAAAAACAAACAAACAAAAAAAACAAACAAACAAAAAAAAAACAAACCACAAAACTAAAAACCCCACCATTGTCACCAAAGAACTTTTCACAGTTGGGATCAGTCACTAAATTATAAAGAAATCAATGAGATGGCTCAGCTAAGTGTCTCAGCCATGAGGTAAGTGGGAATTTGGGATGATTTACTCAAAAATAAGCTTTGCATATTCTCTATATTAGTTTAAAAGGAAATCTAATCCACTAACATTAAATACATTGAATGTAAACCCCAATGTCTTTAAATTGTCATCCTATTTAATTAGAGTATAAAAGACAGTTCTGCAGTTTACACAACCCACCTGCATAAAATTCAACGTTGAAGATGCTTATTACAATTAGCACCACAGACATGAGGAGGATACAAAAGATGACGTAGGAAGTATACAAATCATTGAAAGAATCTAAAAAAAGTAGAAAATATTATAGTTCAGGAGACTGCAGTAACACAGCAGTGGCACATTAAGTAACAGAAAAGAGCACATAAATCAGCAACAATCCAGTGAGAGTTTAAGGGGGGGTAATGGTCAACGGACTCTAATCCCACTAGATCTGCCCAGATGCACATTTCTACATAAAACCATATCTAAACTTCACAGAAAATATTTTACACCCTTATAACTGGTTTTCTCATAACTGAACACTCAGAGTTTATTTTAAAAAGCAAGCCTTCTAAGTGAATTAAACTATGGCTTATATAAAGCAGATTCCCTTAATTCCATAAAAGCTGCAGCCATCCAGTGATGCTAAAAAGGGAAGAAATTCCTTACAGATTGAAAATACAAAAGCAGCAAGGGGAAAAGAAATCAAGTCTCTGCCTAGAGCAGCTCAGTGATCACAGGTATCAAGCTCCCAGCTAAACATCTCTCAATTTTTGGTGTGTGTACTCAAGTGAAAGTTATTCTCATCATGTGGAGTAGCTGCCTCAGGAATTTCACTTGTGATTCCATGTACCACAGAGGAAACTGAAGCTCTGTATGGAAACAGCAGCTACACAGAGTGGAAGGGGAAGTGTGTCCGAATACTCGGAACAGACAAATAAGCCACTTACCCCGGGTTTTTTTCTGTGAGGGACGTGAACTTGCAACACTTATTCCTGCCTAGGGAGGACTATGGGCGGTGTGGTTTTAAGCAACGCAGAAACACTTCAAAGTCTAAAGACCATTCAGGACACAAAGCGCAAGTGTAACACGGTATCACTGTCAGCTCCCGTTATCTGGGACCGAGCCCAAGACAACAGAGAGTGGAGAAAAAGACACAAATACAAATACGCGAGTGTAAAATCAGGAAAACACGGACGGGCACGTACTCGAGATCCAGCGCACCGGGTGGAGGAGGTCGAGCCCGCTGAGGACGATGAAGGCCGCGGTGCACACGGGCAGCAGCACCAAGGACCAGGTGACGGCGGCGGCCACTCGCCAGCCCAGCACCTGTGGGGAGACAGCATGAGGGGAGCGAGGGGGCGGGGGGGTCCAGAACCCGGCCGCCCAGCGCCTGAGGGGAGCGCAGCGTGAGGGGACCGGCACCTCCCGCCAACCCAGCGCCTGAGGAAAGACAGCTATAAGGGGGGACCGGGACACGCCGCCACCCGCCAGCTCAGCGCCTGAAAGGAGCGCAGCGCTAGAGGAGCGGTCCCGGGGCACTGCCCTTGTCCCCGACCTGCCGCAGCAGCGCCCGCTGCCCGCCCGCCGCCGCCTCCATGGCCCGGCCCGGCCCCGCCGCCCGTTCAAAGCCGCCGCCCAACGGCCCCACGTGCCGGGACCGCGACACTTCCGCCGCGCGCCCGCGCGCGGGCAGCGGCCAATGGGAGGGCGCGCACGCCCCGTCACGTCCGATGGATGGACTACAAGTCCCGGCGTGCCCCGCGCGGCCATGGCGGCCTGAGGGGTGTGCCTCTTCCCGTCCCTGAGGGTCCTCCCGGGTTGGAAATTGTAAAATTAGTCCACACTGAGTCGGTTTAGTAACACTTCGAAAGCCTCAGTGGCGGCACGGGCTCGCCTCAAGGGCGTTCAATCCTGTCACAGCTCTGCCACACCCCTTCTAAACCCTTCCCACAGTTTTAGAACCTCATGGACAAAATACAAATCTCAAATCGCCTTCAAAACGCTTTATTGAGAGGCAAACAGCATGGCGAATGTAGACCGAATTAAAAAACAAAAACAAAACACAAAACAAACAAAAATACCCAAACAAACAAAAAAATCCCTTGTGTTATAGATTGCGATCAATGGTTTGCTCTGCTCATGGAACCAGTGTCTCCAGTGAGCATGGGGATGTCCGTATGTCCATGGGACATCGCTGTCTGTTCTGCTACAGAAAACATCCCCCATTCTTGCAGTTTCCATTGTCTTCAGCAAAAAATAAATCTAAAATAAAATTACTGTACAGATGGAGAAACCGGCATTGTAATCTGAAAGAGACAAATAACTCCCATGAATATTTCAGCTCGTCACCAGAGGACACAATAAGGCACACATTTAGATCTAAATACTAAAATTCATTACTGTCGCATTGATTCTTATTAGGCATCTGGGATGAGAAACTGATCTTGCAGGAGGAAAAGCCACTAAAATTGACCTGCGTGATTGGATTGTGTCATTTTTTTATTACCACTTTTGCTAGGCATATTTAGCCATTATTTATTTTTATTTTTATTTATTTTAAATCTAATACAGCTTCTATTCAGAAAATAAGTCTAATTTCCACATACACACTTGTGGCTTGCAGAGCCCTGGCCTCTGCATGTTTATTAGCCTTTTCCTGGACTTGCTCCACAGAATTATCCAACAGAATTCAAATGTCATCTGCTGCTGGCAGCACTCCCAGCTACCAGGAAGCAAACCCTCAAACTATCCCACACAAGGAATGCAGTCCATAGGGATGGCTCAGGCTCTGAGTCCACCCTGCCCAGAGCCTACATAGATGTCCCCATGCTCACAGCTGCTGCTCTGAAACACTGTTGCATCAAGGGGAAAAAAAATCCAGCTTGCTTTTCACATTAAAATTAAAGAAAACCAGGAATATAACTATTTATTGCTTAAGTTTTATTTGTGCAGAATAAATTCAAATAAATGCTTTGGGGGTTTTGTAAGTGATTGGGGGGGGGAAATCCTTAACATGACCTCTGGGACTGATTATTTATTTAAATGTGTGTTTCTTCGCCAAGAAGAAAAGAAACATAACACTCTGTTCCTCAGAGCCTTTTCAGTTTTTGTGTCTATACTTAAAACTTACAACTGAAACACAGTTCATAAATGGTATTTATATATACACCCCATTTGGCAAAATTGGTCTGTTAAACCCTTTTTCACTCAACCATAGTGATGGGGAAAAGTTTCAAGATGTCTGTGGTGATTACAGAAAAAAAAAAGTTTGGATTGGATTCTTACCTTACTTAGTGACTCTTTGTTGTTACTGTTGTTCCATTGTGAGCAGGGATAATAGGTGCAGGAAAATCAAGTTCGGGGGCATCAAAAAAGTATGCCTACAGTATTATTACAGAAGAGAAAAAGACTGTTTAGAGAGAAACAAATAGTGCTGTGTCATCCCAGCCCTTTCTTTCCACACCCACTGTTCACGAGGTACAAACACAGCACTGAAATGACACATTTGGATCTTTTTTTGTTTTTATCAAAGTAGAAAGTCAATTAAAATGGTGCTCTAAACTGTACTTTTAAATATAACCATTAGCAGCCAAGGCCTTTGAAAAAGACCTGTACTGGAAAGGATTTGATTGCACATCGATCAAAACACAGATGTGTTTTGCTGTCATCCCCCTGCACACTGTGGGGAATCAAATCTATATAATCTGAAAGGTAGGGGAAACAGAAACGAAGCCTGGATGATACCTTTCTACCCACTGCACTGAAGAGACAAATAATTTAAGTATTGTGAATACAATTGTGTATTTCAGTGGCATCAGGGTCTTCTGTTTTGTAAAACTTTACTAAGGTTTGTGTATGAAAACATAAACCTGCTAAAAAACTCATAAGCACACACTTTATACTGAACATTTAATCATTTTAAAGGACTAAGCATAGTATTCTTTGAAATAAACTGCAACTGGATAGTATAGAGATTAATGCTTTGCATTAAATTGTGATGAATCCCAGGTAAATTCAAAACTGTTTTGTGAGAGTTGGACTTGATTATCCTGATGGGTCCCTTCCCACTTGAGATATTCTAGCATTCTGTAATTGATTATTGAATTTATTACCAGCACTGTCAGGGTCAGATTGGCATCACTTTTTGCTACGTTTAAAATAATTGGAATTTTTACTTTGGAGGTTTTTCACAAGTACTATAATCAAAGGTTTTCCACCAGCCAGCCAACCCCTCCTTCCCTGTACCAGAACATGTCACCAGTCCCAGGAAATAACAATTTAGGGAAAAGGAAGGCAATGTCCTACCAAACAGCCAACAGCCAGCAGGGCATGGAGCAGAAGGATGGTGCCCACGGTGGCCAGTGCAATCCTCCGGTTGTCATCTCGGACAGCGGGCCAGAAGGTCATCACCAAAACAGACCCTGACAGGCACAGGGAGAACACCACCAGCACCCAGCGCACCACCTTCTGTGGAATGATCCACAAAATCTGCAAAAGGGAGGAAAAGGATTGTCGAAGAGGCTGTGTGAAATAGGGATTCGTTTATTTAAAGCATTGTTCTGTGACATTTCATCGCTTTCAGCCATTTTGTGCACAAATTAACTCACGCCTTATCTGACATTTCTTTATTTGAGGAAAGAATAACAGCAGTGATGAGCTTTACTCCCAGACATGACAAGAGTGTGTCCCCTGAGTTAAGGCACTCCCACCAAGGTTTTCCCTTGCCAGAGTGGCCCAGAACAGTCCCTGCCAGGGAAACTTGTCCTTGTAGCCATCCTGCACACTGATGTCTGTTCCCTGGGGACACACACATCCCAATTCCTGAGGCTGCCTCGGGCTGTCTGCCGGGCTCACCAGCAGCATCTTACTTGAATTTGTTGCCTCTGGGGCAATGACCTGTTCTGGGCTTTTCCAGCACGCACAAGACATCTTTACACTAAATAAACTTCAACAAAAAGAGCAAATGACTTGCCCAGTCCCCAAGATTTTGACTAATATCAACAATATAATAAAAACCAACAAATTTTCTCAACCAGGACATGTAAGGGAGCACTCTAGCCATACTTACCGCTGTGGGAATGTAAATGAAGAGGGAGTAGCCATATACACACACTATCTCCAGGAACGAGTAGGAGACAATGTTCATAACCTTGCTGTTCCTCCACATCAGGAATCCCCAGAGAGCAAGGGGAACAAGCCAAGCATATGCATAAATCGTTGTTGCTGCTATGGACACTGGAAATACAACAAAAGGTTTAATGTCCTGCTTAGAATCCAGACAGAATCAAAGATGTAGAAGCATTCAGCCTGAAAACTAGAAACATACCTGTGAAGTTACTTTCAAAACAAAGTCTGAATTATTAATAAACAAAGAACTTGGCATTTACATCTAGTTTACACCCACTACTTTGCCAGCACTTGAACTTAGTTTAAAAGTAAAACTTGAGAAAGTATTCCCTTTGTATTTTCAATTTATTACCCCTGTGTACAAAATGCTGTCAGTTACAGTGTGAAAGGAAGAGCTATGGAGGAAAGAAAAGCTTAGTTAAAAACAGAAATTCAGCTACTAACAGCTAGTGTCAAATCTGAAATTATTCAAGTGACTGCATTCCCTAGTGGCAATGTTCTTCCAAGTACACTATGGATTTTGGAAACAAACAGAAGCTCTGTTCCTTTTCAGGGACAGCAGCCTTTTTTGTAATACAAAGACAGATACAGACAAACTGCCTCCTCACTCTTGAGTTCTTTGGGGCACAGATCAGTTGAGCATCTTTAGCTTATTTTTGAGTCTACCAGACAGTAACAATTTCCAGCCTTCAGTAGGTGATACGGGTAATTAATTTAGTAATTTTCTGCCTGAGGTCTGCAGGTTCCTAGGAGGCCACAGATCCAGAGAGGCACCTACAAAAGCACCACTGTAGCCACTGCTGGGCTTTCACTCTGTACGAGGGGACATTCACTAAGGCTAGAAAATAACTGCTCTAATTACTCCTGCTTGCTCTACTAAAACCCTGTACCAATTTATGCCAGTCACAGCCCACTTAAGGACTTGTTTCACATCTCTAAAAATTTAAAGACAACAATAAATCAAGACTCTGCTAAATCAAAGTTGTGACCTGTTTACCTCATTAGCACATAAAAAAACAAAACCAAACAAACATCCCAAACCAAAAATCCAAACCCACAAACGACCACTTACAAACCTTTTCTGAACTCGGGCACATAGTGGTATGTGGGTTTGCCCAGATGGATGAAGAAATTCGAGAGATTGCCACTAACAGCAATGGTGAAGACGAGTGTGGCACATATCCAAAACGGACCTGAAAAGGGAACAAGTTCAACAATACCTCTTCTGCCCTCTTGCTTTTCAAGGCTAGCAAGTAAAAAGAAATACGAACTCGAAATATTTAGTACAGAAAATAACACCTCATACGTACCATAAAGGTCAGGATTGCTGCGGATGTACAGCCTTACAAAGTTCTTCCCTGGCACTGGGAACACTGAACCTTTGATTCTGTCCAGGACCTAAAAAACATACAGACTTGTCTGACTAAAAATACAAGAAAGAAAAAAACCTCAATGGCTAAGGCATAGTTCAGACAAGTTCTCCTCTGGAACAGTGTATTAACCTGGTACGTGTCCACATCGAAGAAGGTCTGGTAGTACTCAAATGTCCAGAAAGGGGCACTTTTTTTCTGTCCTGCAAGCAGCTGTATGGTGGGAAAGGCAACATGGAAAATGTTACAAGCAAGCAATTTATGCATTACTAGCTCATTTACACAGTAGTTACGTGATTTCTGTACCCAAACAAAAACCAAATTTAACAGGGTGGTGCTTCCTAGGAATTATTTAATGGTTTCCCTTTCCCTATTTAATACTTGTCAGCAACTAGTCTCTTATCTCCCTGCAAGCAGAATCTGGCCTGGGGTTCTAAAGAACAGCCTGATGCCACCTCCTGCTACATCATTTGTAACACATGCCCTAATCAGCATCACAAAGGACCTTAAAGCTCATTTCATTTCAACCCCCTGCATGGGCAGGGACATCTTCCACTAGACCAGGTTGCTCCAAGCCCCATCCAACCTGGCTTTGAACACTTCCAGGGATGGGGCAGCCACAGCTTCTCTGAGCAACCTGTGCCAAGAACTCACCACCCTCCCAGGGAAAAATTTCTTTCTAATATCTAATCTAAACCTATTGCCAGTTTGAATCCATTCTCCCTTGTCCTGTCACTACGTGTTCTTGTATAAAGTCCCTCTCCATCCCTCTTGCAGGACTGAGTATTACCTCTGTTTTATCGGAGTCGTCGGTCCCCAGTAACTCGTCATCCTCTTCCCTCCCTGGCTCCTGCTGGCGGCTGTGCTGGTTCTTGGGGATTTCAACTGGCTCATCAATGCTTATGGTGGTGGCATCAGGATTTGCTGCAAGCAAATTAGCTGCATCGTCAAATTCTGCAAACAAGTACATTACAAGACAAGCGATGATCGATCAAGATACTAAAATTTCTGTTCTCGTGGCTCAAAACCCCACATTAGGACCCTGAGACAGGATAATCACTAGCTCAGGCATGTCTGTTTCTCAGAGCCCAAACTGATACAGATCAAGCTGAACATTTACTTAGTCAATGAAGTGTGAGGCTGCCTTTCCTGCCAATCTGCCTGCAGGATGACACACTGGCACCACCGGAGCCTTCCTTCCCTCCCTGCCATCAGCTCCCTGCAAGGGCAGGGGGAAGCTGCGTGATTTTAATATTCTCCAAAAACTGACATGAATTTTTCTATCAACAGTTAAGGGAGTCCAAAACCACGGCCCTTCCCAGGTTACAGAGTGCTCTACCCGTTTCCAGCTTTCACTTTTTACCACAAAGGATATCGATCAGTCAGTGATTCCAGTCAACCCAGTTACAATTTTTAGCTCGCCAGCAGCACAATTCCACCCCGGAAAATTCACCACCTGCAAAACTCCCAAGGGCGCTTCTACTCAGAGAACGCCCAGAATCGCTCCCAAAGCCTCCAGTGCCAGGCGGCTCCCCCAGCCGGGCCCCAACCCCGCGCCCGCACCTGCGACACCGCCTTTACCTTGGAATTTGAGGTCGTCCGCCGCCGCCATTCATCCGCCTGCGTGGGGATCCACTCCCCGGGGCTCGACCCTCCTGCAAGGGCACAGGGGCAGCGCTGGGCCGGGCGAGTCCCGCGCCCTGCCCTGTGCCAGCGCCGTTGTCACCGCGGCCGCGCCCCCACGCTGCCCCCGCCCGCCCATGTCCCCCGCGCCCCCCGGCCCGGGGCACCCCCACACCGGGTCACCCCCGCAGCTCCACACCGGGGCAGCCCTGGCATCCCCCACGCCCCCCGGCCGGGACACCCCGCACCTCCGCCAGACCCCGCACCAGCCCCGCTCCGCGCCCTTAAAGGCGCCGCGGCCGCCGCGCCGCGCCGGCCAATCAGCGGCCCCGCCGGGCCCTTCCGCGCCCCCGCCCCTCGGAGCGCAACCGACCCGTCGCGGCCGCGCCCGGCGCCGGCCAATCAGAGCCCGCGCGGCGCTTCCGGGTGCGCCTCCGGCCGCCCCCTTAAAGGGCCCGTGCGTGGCGGCGTCTGCTGAGTCCGTGAGCTTGTACACGGGCTGCGTGTAATCAGATGTTTGTTCAGTCTGTTACAAGTGGACGTCACATACTGGGATAATTTACATTTTTATCATAGAATCACAGAGTGGTTTGCATGGGAAGGGACCTTAAAACTCATCCAGTTGCAAATCCTCTGCCATGGGCAGGGACACCTTCCACTAGACCAAGTTGCTCCAAGCCCCGTCCAGCCTGGCCTTGAACACTTCCAGGGATGGGGCAGCCACAGCTGCTCGGGGCAACCTGTGCCAGGGCCTCACCACCCTCACAGGGAAGAATTTTTTCCTAATATCTAATCTAAACCTACTGTCAGGGGGAAGCCATTCACCCTTGTCCTGTCACTCCAGGCAGTAAACAGTCTCTCTCCATCTTTCTTGTAGGCTCCTTCAGATACTGGAAGGCCTCAATTATGTCACCCCGAAGCCTTCTCTTCTCCAGGCTAAACAATCCCAGTTCTCTCAGCCTTTCCTTATAGCAGAGGTGCACCATCCCTCTCATCACCTTGGTGGCTTCTTCTGGACTCACTACAACAGCTCCGTGTCTTTCCTGAGCTGGGGACCCCAGAACTGGATATTATATATATGGGGGTATATCTACTTTTTTTTATCCTTCAAGCCCCAAAGTGTCAAACCCTGGTGTGTGGCAGAGCCCCAGAGCAGGCAGAGCAGGGGGAACTGTTTGCACAGCACCTGCATCACCTCAAGGCCATGAGCATCAGCATCTTGGTCTTTAGTCCGGGATTCAGGGAGAACATCGTGATTCAACGCCTTTCAGTAGTGAAATACACTACATATTTGTGAATAAACCTCACAGCTCTGCAGTGAGCACAACACATCCACCCTTTGCTGCAAATCATGCCTTTGGTGCAGCTGGAGGGAGCACTGCTGGCGGGCTCCTCCCTCATGCAGAGGCTGAAGTGCAGTGTGTGTGCAAGGGAAGGCAGAAATTCAACTAAACACGTGAACATTTTCCTCCCCCTCCACCTTTGCCCCTGTCTCTGCTGTGTTCCCATCGGGAGCAGCCAGATCTTCTCCAACACAATGTTCAGCATCAAGGTGTTCCTACAGAAAACGCTGATTCTTCTGCAGGTTACTCTGTCTGTTGTTGTTGGCAAAACACTGATGATACTGTTTCCCAATGCCATGAAAAGATATATCCTAAAACTGGGCGAAAAGAGCAGAATGAACAAGAATCCAAAGTTCAGCTATGAAAACTGGGGTCCGACTTTTTTCAGCTTCAAGTATTTGCTCTTTGTGCTGAAGGTGAAGTGGAAGAGGCTGGAAGATGAAGCCTTCGAGGGACAGCCTGCTCCCAACACGCCGGTGGTGACCCTCAATGGAGAAGTTCGTCACCTCTTGGATTTCATGGGAGGTCAGTAATTGAGCCACGTCAGATGGGTTTGCTATGCTGAGACCATAAATGAGGGATGCTGAGGGAACAGGGACAGGCATCTGGCACCAGAACCTTTTGGTATTTGTGAACCTTTTGCAAGAGCTGGCTTTGCCTGGAAACCCTTTTATTGAAAACCAAGATAATAATTTGTTTTAGGGAGAGAAGGCCCAGAACTGAACCATGTGCGGTGATTCAGGAGTGCTGGCTGTTGTTCCCTGTTGGTACAGAAGATCCCACACCAGCTCCCTCAGCCAGTCTAAACCCTAGAAAGCACAGGGTGGGTTTTTCCAGATCCAAGGTGGCTGGAAATAAAAGCAGAAGTAGCTGCTTTGTACTTTGTCCGCTGCCCCCCACTGAGATCTCTGTAGAATGTGGAATTAATCATTAAGCTGCAGCCTCCATCCCCATGGGAGGGATTACATCCTTCTCTCTCTGCTTTTCTAATTATATACAGATATTTATGTAGAAAATGAGATGCAAGTTTGGAAAGGAATACACAGCATCTACAGGAAGGTACACTTCTATTAAATTCTTCAGGATGTGAATCTATGTTAGCAGCCACTTTTGAAGTTAAACCCAGCCAGAAGGAAGGTCTTGAACAAATTTCAGTTGAACTCGTTGCGGGATGCAGCACAAGTCAGAGCCAAGGAAAAGAAAGCATCTTTATGCCTGTTTTATGTAGATGCAGACATTGTGTTGCTGATTTTAATGACCAAAGGTTATGGGATAAGTGTTGTCCGGGAATCTCTGTGTATGCATTTAATTCTGCCCTTCCTCCCTTCCTGATTTAACCACAAAATGTCCTTTTTTTTTTTTCCCCCCCAGATAACCGTCCTTTAATCCTGAATTTTGGAAGTTGCACCTGACCATCATTTATGCTAAAATTTGATGAGTTCAACAAACTCATCAAAGATTTTGGCTCAGTAGCAGATTTCCTTATCATCTACATTGAGGAAGCTCATGCAGCAGGTACAGCACAAACAGCACAGCTGATGCCAAAAGCAGCTTCATACGTGTCATTCCCTTTAGGAAGAAAATGTGTTAGAGCAAAGGAGGGAGCTTCAAATGGGAAAAACACTTTCCTCAAATCAAAAGTGGCAACACCACATCTCAGGCACGAGTTTGTGTCTGTAATTCTCCAAAGATTCTACTCACACACTTTACAGAGTTACTCCTGCTGAACACTCAGCTCTGTGAAGGTGAAGGACATAGTTAACACCTTTACAAAACTTCCTCTCAGTGTTAGTACAGCTCCTTTTAGAAAGTGGAAGAAAAGACATTTCATAGAATGAAGGTTAGGTGTGCAATGCCAGCATGTTATATGTTTTAAAAAAAAGAAGATTCATTTTTAACATGTCTCAAGAACAGGATGCAGACTCCAACAGGATATATGTTCCCCACTTTGTATCTTTCTAGGGTCGATTTATGTGGGAAAATTTCAGCTAAAAATATAAAAAATATTTCTGAATCCAGGGCAAGGGTAAAATAGAGTTTGCTGAAATTAAAGAAAAAAAAATAAATCTTAGGACCACTTATTTGAAAAGCTCTAGTGATCCCATACTCTGAGGTGGGCTTTCATTTCATGGCAAGCTTTCGTGTTAGAAGTAAACTGCAGGATTTTTTAACCCAGTTTTGGGATATGACACACACGCAGTACATCTCTGCCTTGCACCCATTCAAAGTGCTCTTTGCTAAATCCCTTTCTCATTTGTTTTAGATGGATGGGCTTTTAAAAACAACGTTGTTATTAAAAATCACAGAAGCCTTGAAGATCGAAAAATTGCAGCACAATTTCTTCAGAAAAATAATCCTTTATGTCCAGTAGTTTTAGACACTATGGAAAACCTGAGCAGCTCAAAATACGCTGCGCTGCCAGAACGACTGTATCTGCTTCAAGGAGGAAAAGTTATCTACAAGGTAAAAAGTATCAGTAATAATGAGCACAATATGCTAAGATTTTTAAATTCCAAAATAATTTGAGACCGCCTGACATTTATTTAATTCAGTTTGAGAGCTAAAAATTTCACGATTCACTGTAACTATGGAGAGAAATAAAGATCCATCAAAACCAGCCTGGGCCTTTAAAATGTACATATTTGATGTACACCTCAGTCTTGCTCAAATATTTATCTTTTGGGTCACTAGTAACCCTAGGTACATCTAAGCTGTGAGATCCAGGAACACTTTCCAGCTCCAGGATGCAGACATTGGCACCGTCCCAGTGACACAGCAGGGTGCAACCTGTGCATACACCATCTCCCAGCGATGGCTGCAGTGCAAAGGGAGCCCAGGCACACCTGCCCACAGTTCTGGTGCAGCTGCTGTGCTCCAAAGGACTTCTGCTCTGCCTGCTTGAATATCACTGTGTCACTTTATTGCCTTTGCAGGGAGGATTTGGGCCTTGGAATTACCACCCCCAGGAAATACGTGCCATCCTGGAAAAGCTGAAATAGAAAAAGAAGAGGATTCAGAGTAAAGACTGGATAAAGAAGCTCAAGAACAATTTCTCACAGACATAACTGTAAAGAAAAAAAAGAATTTAAAAATAACAAGAGACAACAAGAAAAGGAATATTTTATGTACATCTAAAGAGCATCCGTAATGGGGTTCATTATGTGTTTGTCCAGAGGCTTTCAAGTGTCATCATTACAACCCCAACTACTGCTCTGTAGTATCTTACTCCACTTATACCACAAGCAGTAATGTGGTAGCTGGGTCCATTGAGCTCTCATACCAACACTTATATTTGTAAGGACTGGAAACCAACATTTACATGTGTAAGGACTATCCTGCAGGATGAACTTCAGGGGTGCTGACTCCTGCAAGAGTCTTCTGGCATGCAAAGCAACTGATTCAACATTACTAAGGTTCTCTTTCTCCTGTATACATACAACTCTTCCTAAACACACACTTTTACTGACTTCAGGAGGCTTCTGAGCAAGGCAATCTCCATCTCCACTTGTTTCCATGAATATTTGTTATGGCGGCCACAGCATAAAGCACTGACAGCTGTGACCTGATTCTAGAAAATATTTATAGAAACAAGGGATTGATCTACAATTATTAAAAGTCTATCAGAGCACTTCATATGTCTTCACATTATTTCCTTCCCCACCCTGCCCCTCTCCCCCCCCCAGTTATTTCTCAGCATTAGCAGTTTATATTCATCCTTGAGCTGATGAGAAAGTTACCAGTTCATGGACTTTTGAAGGATTTGCTACACAATAGGAAGTAGTACCTCCCATTTAAGTACTTAATGCTTTCTTTTCTATTCATAGTGTAAGGGAAACATTTTACAGGAAATTGAGTTTTAATTCATATATATTAGGAAAGCCTGATATAAATATACTAATTTAAATGGACTCAGGTATGCTCAAGTGTTCTAAACTGACAGTTTAGGTTATAAAATAAGAAAGCTGTTATTACAATTAACAAGAGCATGGCATTGTGGTTGGACTCGATCTTAACAGTCTTTTTCAACCTAAATGGTTTTATTCTATCCTATTCCATACATGACACCAGCAGGGAATACATACTACATCCATACCTTCAAAAAAACACTTTAATACAAGGTTCTAATAATAAACATTCTCTGCAATACAGCTATCAAGATGTCACTTCAGTACAAAAGAATGGAGGTCCAAATTTAAGCTGGACTTAAGCATTTTCTGCTGTGCCCTCTGCCATCACCCGGTGCACTGACACAAAATGATCAAAGGCAGATTTGATGATGAAACGCAAGTAAGTGGCCTGGAATTCAGGAAGCTGCAGAAGGAATAAAAAAATGTTATTTCATTCTCTGTGGTGACAAAACTACCAAACATTTGCAGAAGTTTGTTAGACAGAAGGATCTAGACACTTCCATGCCTGTCTTCTAATTGCACATAAATCAAGCTCTTTAACAACATCTAGCCAGCTTCAGAGTTTCTTCAGATGACAGCAATTCAAAAAAGCCTCATCACTCCTGAATTCTACAGCCTTTTAAAGGCAACAATTGAAGGAGGGAAGATTGCCACACTTCTGGAAAGGGCCCTCCACATAGTTAGGAGCACTAGGCAGGTGCAATTTCATACCATAATCTACAAAGGAGCAGCTGGGAAATGCAATTTCATACCTTGATCTACAAATTCCTCTCTCTAACACCAACTGAGCAAATAATTGTGAATAAAGACGTTTGGTTTTTTTATAGATTCTCCCCACTTAGTCCAGACATCCCATTTCATGAACCACTACTGATGTACACCATAAATACTCACTGGAAATTCTTCCATTTGGAGCTGTCCTTCTGTGTGTTGCAAATCTAGAAAACATATTTTAAAGCAGATAATGAAGAATAATGTGAAATGCTGTGAAAAGTTTTCACTGGACTCAGAGTTCAAGTGAATTTAAGGACTTTGAATTTACACTGCGTATAGAAATAGTTATTTTTTATTTTTACAAGGTGATTTAAGAGAATAAATACTTTTTTGCAATATCCCAGTGTGTATATATATGCTACTCATTATGCTGGGTTATAAAATGTCACTCAAGAGGCACTAAAAACCCCAAACAATGCAGGAAATGGCACTCTATTATACTATGTAAGCCTGTTTTTAATTTTTGGAACATAAAGTGCACAAGTAGTGCTTTTAGCCCTTATACAGCATTTTATTTTCCAAACAGCTACAGACACCAGCAGTGTTCATAAAATTCACTTAAACATGACTATTACATTAATGTCGAATAAAATAATCATCAAGCTACACTTTACTCAGCAAATAGATGTGGGGTTAAAATAATTGAAAAAGACAAACATTCCCACAAAATCCGTTTCTTCAGAGCCCTACCTTTTTCAATGCACGGTTCAAAACCCACAGGGTCTTTAGATACACTTCTTTCAATCCTTAAGGTCCGCACTAAAACACATATAAATTTGAGATATCAAAACAAGTTCTGATTCCTTATTGATAATGATATTTATTCCATCGCTTTTCATCCACAAAGCACTTCAAAAGCACTAACTAATCCATTCTTCCTCTAACCTATGGAGGGTTTGGACGTGACAGACGATTCCTTTGTGAAGTTAAATCTTAATGGATCTGTTAAAAAGTGGCTACTTACAGATCATGACACTACTGTGATAATTTTCATAAAGGCACAGAAACATTTTAATATAGCACATATTACCTACTGCAAGACACAAAGTCTTACCCAAATAACACTGGATTGCGACTTTGCTGATTTTCACACATTTGGGAAAACCAATAATGAATTCCTGTGGGAACATGCCTGTCGTCGTCCAAAACGTTTCAGAATTCCTGTGGAGACAGCGGGACAAAACCCTCACCTGCACCTTTCCATCTCTAACCATCTTGAAAAAAATTAATCACAGAAAAATATGGAGGGAAAAGAAAGGGGGAAAGAGGAAAAGCAAGGGGGAAAAGCAAAAGGAAAGGGGGGAAAACAAAGCAAAAGCAAGGGGGGGGGAAGCAAAAGGAAGGAGGGGGGAAAAGCAAAAGGAAGGAGGGGGGAAAAGCAAAGGAGGGAGAAGCAAGGGGAGAAAAGGAAGGGGGCAATGAGGGGAGGGCAACAGAGGGGGTGCATTTTTATTTAGTGTGTTTTCAGCAATGCCCTGAATGACGATGGGGCAGCTCTCGGGAGGTATTTACACCTCAGTGTTCAAGGCTCTGTCCCCGGGCGGTACCACAGAACCAGGACTGACAGAACAGTTGAATTCTGTGGCGAAGGCGCGGGGCAGAGCCCGGCCCGCGGTGCTGGCAGCCCCTCAGTGCGGGGGGAGCCGCTCCCGCCGCCCGCGCCCCCGCCCGGCCCTCACCCGTCCGCCACGCTCTCGGCGGGGTGCTCGGCGTCGCTGGAGGTGGCCAGAACGAGCGCGGCCCCGGCCGAGCTCCGGCACCAGTCGGTGGCTCTCATCGCGGCTCGGCCGGGGAACCGCGGCTGCCGCTGCCGGGCAACGGCGGCTCCGCGCCCCCCGCACGGACGGTCCCGCCGGGGGCGGTGCGGGAGCGCGGGTTCGCCCCTCGCAGGGCGGGGGGGGCCGGGCGGGACCTCCCGCTCCCACCGTGCCCCGCTCCGCTCCGCCCCGGCCCCCGCCCGCTGCCCGCCCCCGGCGCGGCCCCGCCCGCCGCCCGCGGGCGCTGCGGGACGGGCGGCGGGAGCGCCGAGCCCCGGCCCGGCTGGCGGGGCGGCCCCTCCCGGGGCAGGTAGGTGCGGGCCGGGCGGGCGGCCCCGGCGGGAGGGGGGGCGAGCGGGGGGGCGAGCGGGGGGGCGAGCGGGGCTCTCGCCTCGCTGCCCGGGTGGGGACCCCTCCCCTTACGCCCCTAAGGGCTGCCCCCGCTCACGGTGCGCTCGTCCCCGGGCAGAGCCCGATCCCTTCACAGTCCCTTCCCAGCGCAGCCCTCGATCCCCCTCCGGGTTGGACCCGATCTCCTCTCCCTCCTCCCCCAGCTCCCCCATGTCTTCAGCAGCCCCGTCCCCCCTCGGGCAGTGCCCGATCGCCCCCGGCCCCGCAGGACCCGAGCCCCAGTCCCGCAGGGCAGGAGCTGAGGGGATCCCGTCCCTCCCCTACCCCCGCCATGGCAGCTCTGAGCCCTCCTGCCCCCGCCAGGACCCCCCTCACAAACCAGACCCCCGGCCCCGGCCGGGGAAGGGGCACCAGGAGATGCCCACCCTCCCAGGGAGGGAGGTTCCAGCAGGCTCCATTGCCCAGCTGCAGTCAGACATGTGCCCTCCTCCTCATCCTCCTCCTCCCCCTCCTGCAGCAGAGCCAGGCCTGGCTGTGGGGGCCGCTTCCTACACAGCCACAGCCCCTCTGCCCCTGCCCCTCCCTGTGCGGGGCTGGGATCCATCCCCGGGTGTCTCAGCCAGCCCGGGGTTCAGTTCCCACTTGGCTGGGGTTTGTGGTTTGATGGCATCCAGCTCACACCCCTGCTCCACACAGCCTGCCCTCCTGCCACTGCAGGGCTACGTGGCTGTCCTCAGGGCTCTAAGGGGAGCTGCCAGGTTTGGGGTCTTCCCCTGGTCGTGTTTTCCTCTGTGGCTATTCTTCACCTGTCTGTGGTTTGTTTTTGCAGAGCTGGTCGAGGGGAATGTCTTACTGTCTCCACTCAGAAAGCCATTTGGATACTGGGCCGATATACGTGCGTGAAAATGGGAAGCTGCATGTGGTAAATCAGGGTGCAGGCGGCATACAGGATGTCACTCCCAAAACAAGACCTTTTAGGCTGTTTTCCAGAAGTTTTTCAGTGGAGCTTTGCATGAACAGGGAGGACGATAGGGCAAGGAGGCAGAGGACCGATCATTTCATCTTCACGTACACTAAGGAGGGGAACCTCCGCTACTCGGCCAAGTCTCTCTTCAGCCTAGTGCTGGGTTACATTTCTGACAATGTTGATCACATTGACTCGTTGATTGGTTTCCCAGAGCAGATTGCTGAAAAGCTCTTTTCAGCAGCAGAGGCAAGACAAAAGTTCACAGAGCCAGTGACGGGACTGAGAGCTCTACAGAAGTTTACTGAAGCCTATGGCAGTTTGGTGCTATGTTCATTGTGCTTGCGGAATAGGTAAGTCTGTTCACTGACAAATATTGTCATATGCCAGGGCTTTTTGCTAGCACACTTCAAGTTTCCCCTAAATTAAATTAAAAATATCTCTTGGGCTTGTAACACCACCCAATTTTAATTAAATGCCCTGAGCCTTATCTGATTCTTCTGCTTGCTTTTTTGTGCCATCCCTTTCCTACAAGTGCAGCTGCTGGTTTCATTCTGAGGTACAAATCTTAGAATGTACAGAGAATTACAAAGGTAACAGACAGCAGACTACATCTGTGTTAACTAAGAGGGGATCTTAGTGGAGGATTAAATCTGCAACATTTTTTAACAATAATAATCGGCACTTCCATAGCAATCCATGTGGTTTATGCCTTCTCAGGCATTTCATGGGATGTTTTTGTAATTGCTGTTTAAAAGCATTTCAACGTCCTTAGCTGACTGTACAAATAAAATACACCCTTGCAAACTCTCTGGGTTTATTTACTATAGTAAATAAAGCTTTCGCCCTGTCTCATTCTGGGGGCTCAGAAAAAGACAATCTGTAGTTAAGTAACAGGCTTTGAAGTCAGGCAGGTTTTACCTTAGTTTATTGTGGTTCCCATCCCCATACTGAATGTGCTTTGACAAGGTCCTGTTTAGAGTCCAGCATTAGTTTTTCTGTCTTCTCAATGTCCACCTCTTTAACTGAAAGTCTTGCCAAGCTTTAAACTGGATTATGTTTTTAAAGCCTTGCTCCTACTGAAGTCTTTCCCAGTAATATAACTAGTCTCTTCCATCTCTACACTTGAAAAAGGGATGGTTTATCCAGTTTAAAATCAAAGTACAGGCATATTCATCTGAAGTGCCAAGGGTGTTCTGAGCACAGTAGGAATGTTTGAGTAGAAGTCAATTATCCTTTGTTTCATCCTTTAAACCTACTTCCTTTTTATCTCTAGCACAGATAATTTTATGGGCTTAATTCAGAAATTAAGCTACTTCTGGCATCTTCTGCCATTACAGAAAGCTGAGTTAAGTATCAAGTCTTTGAAATCCAGGGAGTAAGGCACTAAGGCATTTTCTGATGAATTTTATTTCTAAAAGAGGCCACTCTTCTTTCTCAAGAACTGGCTTGTTCTCTGACTGCTTTCTGCATAGCCAAATTGCACAGCAGAGGGATTTAGGGGGTATTTTGGTAGGTAAACTTACACTGGGAGGATATTAAGATCCCTTTATTTGCATGGACAGAGAGGTGTTCTTCGAGGGATCAAATTAGTCAGCACCCCTCAGTTAAGCAGTGAAGATGCTGACCTCGGGGTCTGTCTTGCCATGGGGAATATAAGGTAAATTCAGGAGAGATTAGTGAATTTGGAGCTTGTCTTGCCACAGGGGCAGTAAGAGGTAACTGCAGGGGAGGTATTGACGGCTACGTGCTTATTACTGCATACTCATGCCTGCCATTCTTTAGTGGTTTGTTCCCATCTCTAAACCTCCTACTGAATAGCTCCAGCACAGATGTTTGCGTGGCTGCGGAGTGAATCAGATCAGGGAACCAGCACAGCTAAAAAAATAACCCGCTGAGTAACTGCTGCCTGGGCTGTAGGCACAGCTCTGGGTAGTCCTGGACTTTATCTAGTCAAGTATTTTATTGACACATATAAAAAGTAAAATTTTGCCATTTGCCAAGCTATCCTGAGACATTTGCAGTGGATTTTAAACCTGGGTGAATGTGGGTTGGTCTACACCCCTCCAAGATACAGAGGAACAGCAGTTTGTGAAGTTATTTATGAAAAACTGGGATATCATTTTGCATTATTCTGAAATAATGCCACAGTGATCTGTAGAGAAGTTCCTAACTGCGATGTTTGCAAGTTGAAGTCTTGTTAGTCCAATATTTTGGATCAAAGCAAAACCATGACACTGATTTAAGGAGAAGACTGGGAATTCAGACATGTTGTGTGCCAACTGCACATAAAAAGGTACTTAATGCAGCTGGCTAATTTCTGTCAGTTCTCACATAGATACTTACCAGAAACAACCGCATTATGCTTGTGACATATGAGGATATGCCTTCTTACATGCCTGAGCACTGATAGCTTTTTTTTCCCTCTTTGCAGATACCTGGTTCTCTCTGAAAAGCTAGAAGAAATTAAATCTTTCCGGGAGCTGACATGTTTGGATCTCTCCTCCTGTAAACTGGGAGATGAACATGAGCTGCTGGAACACCTCACCAAAGAGGCCCTGTCCAGGTACCAATTTCTTGACACAACTAAAAATGACACTTTCTTTCCTCTCACTAAGCAGTTCAAAGAATCAGGCTGTGACCTTAAAGGGAAGTTTCACAGGCTGCAGTGTGTAAGGTCGAAGATTTTGGTTGTTCATAAAACCTTTTCTTGACGTAAACAAAATGCAGAATGTATTGTAAACAAAACACATGGTTGAAAGCACATACTGAATTGTAAAAAGGCCTAAAAATATGCAAGATAATTTACTGTTTCGTGTTTTTAAATCAGCTTTTTATAATTTTCATTGGCCAAGTGGAAACAGTACCTTGGAACAGTTTTACACTTTCATTTCCTTTTTTAAGAGAGAACTTTATCAGGCAAATTTTTAACAAAACCGGTGTTCCAGAGAAAAGATTTCTGCAAGTAGGAGATTGAATATTTTGTTAATTAACATCTAAATACAATAACACTTTAAATTTTGTTTGATACTGAAGATTGAAAAGTAGGAAAATTTGGAAATCAATAGGCAGAATGACTGCTAATTAGGGAGTATTACTCTAAGATTTTCGTGTATTTTGCATCAAGGTTTTGTCTTGAAATGCTCTGGAGAATGTTTTAGTGTGATGTTTTTCCCTGAGTTTTGTTAATCTGTTACAATACCTCATTATTTTCTTTAAATCATTGCTGTATCTCTTATCAAATCCGCCCTCTCTCATTTTGCCAAGCATTTTTCTTAGTTTTGAGTGCATTTGAGTTTGGAAGCCTTGGTTTAAAGAATTTCAGGGTATAAAGAACCTTATTGTCTCTGTTAGCAAATATTTGGCTCTAGGATCAGTTTGTCACTGGAGCTCTGGGAATAGCTGCTCAAGTAGTGCTTCTGTTGAGCCAGCAGGGGCAATAGAGGGACATTTGTTAGTCCCACTAACCCAGGCTCCTTTCTTACTGCTCTTTACTAACGTTAACAAAGCAGACCGAAGGGTTGGCACAGGATGACACAGAGTTTTAGGACATTTTGCAAATTTATCTAAAATATTGACCATAAACCAAATGTTTGCATCTCCCCTGCCAGTGTAAAACAGCTTCTCCTGAAAGACAACTCCCTGTCAGACGCCGGCCTTCGCAGGATGACGGCGCCCATCCGTGTGCTGAAAAAGGGGCTGGAGAATCTGCTGGTGTTAGACCTGTCTTGTAAGTGCCTCGTGGTTTCACATTAGAAGCGACCTGTATCCCTTCTGATACAGAATTTACCTTCCTCAGTATTGAAGGAACAAAATTCATTTATTGGTTCCCATGAGCCAAGTACTCAGCCCCAGATTTCACTAACAGCTTTCCAGAAGGCACAGGCCATACCTGGAGTCTCAGCCACTTGCTACTTGCATAAATATTTTTGATAGGTTGAGACTTGGTATTGTAAATATTTGTATTGCAATCACTGGAGGGGAAAAGTCAGTCTTTGACTTGAAACATACTGAAAAAAAAAAAGGCCAACCCCCTTTGTTTCAGTATTAGCTTTTGGAACAAATACTTTTCTTGGCATCCTGATCGTCTGTTTCCACATCATGTAACTTAGTTAACTTTACTTGACCTTACAGGTAACCCTAAAATCACAGATGTGGGAATTGGATATCTTCTTTCTTTCAAGAAATTGAATTGTTTGGACATTTCTGGCACAGGTCTCAAGGTAAAAAAGCATCTACCTTAGTTTACTGGACAAGTGTAATAAATGTTCTTGCCCTCTGACTGCTTTATTTCCCTTTTCCCCAGGATGTTGATGCTGTTATTAAGCGGATCCAAATGCAGATAGGCCTCGTCCACTCAAAAGTGCCTCTGAAAGAATTTGATCATAGTAACTGCAAAACAGAGGGATGGGCAGAACAGGTAAGGGAGGGTCTTCTAAGTCTGTTTTACTCTCTAGAAATTTGCCTTACAGAGCACAAAATCGCTGAATAGGAAAGAATAGAGAATGGAGTCGTTTCCAATGGTATTTCTGTAAAATTTACAAGAAACATTTTAACTCCTTCCAATGTTATTTCAGACAGTTCTGCAATGGGAGCAGGCAGTTATGGAAGCCATCAAGCCACAGGACAACCTGAGATCCAGAACAGCAGCTCTGCGCTTCTGTAAGTCACTGCATGGGAACCACAGAGTGGATTTGTTTCCTTTTCTACAAGGAATATTTCCATATTTTCTTTTTTTTTTTTTAATTCAAATAGCATCTTGGGTGTGCAATTTCAGCCATTTCCATTTGTGTAACTGCATTACAACCTGCTTGAGTTTTTTCATTTGTTAGACTGCTGGGTAATTCAAGTACAGCATGCTTAGGGCAACATATCACAACTGAGTTTTCTCCTTAAAATCCTGAGTCCAAAATATGTTATTTTTCCCTCTGCACATTTCAGCAGTCAATATTCCAGGTTGGCTTGGCCAAAACTCTTTGCATCAAAACGTGCATTTTACAGCATAATTCTGTTTTTCCCCAAAATCTAAATTTGATTGTTTTTTTTTCCTTGTAGATGGCAAGACACGCAGAATAGAGGAAGTAGTCAAATGCACAGTGGTGGAAGCAGAAACAAAAGCATCTGGAAACTTGCAGTTTTATAAGGAAAAAGTTCAAAATTACCATTTACCTTTGAAAAAGGAGGTTGCGGGAAGCCACGAATTAAAGAACAATAGAAAAAGAGCTTTGGCTGAACAAGAGAGAGAAAGGACTTCCAAACAGAAGCATCTGTGCCTCACTGTGGAGGACTGGGATTTGTTAAATACCTACTGAGTCAGAGAGAAGTGGGTCTTTTGTTTGTTGTTTTCTTGCTGATGACAGGATTTAGACATATTGAGAGGGAGTAACAAAGAAGACCAGTACTGTTAAATCTGGTTGCTGTGCCATGCTTGTGGGTTAACCTGTGCTTGGGGAGGGGTAGAGACAAGAAGGTTGGTGATACTACTGTATATTTTCAATACATAATAATTTTTTCAAATAAAGGTTTTGTTGTCATCCTTAACCAATTCTTCTGACATAGGTATTATTCATGAAAACAGCTGGTCCTATCCCTGCTCCTCTCCTGCCTCCCAAGGGACAGGAGACAGATCACTGCAGCTCATCTATGCTTGTCAGGAGCCCTGGGGAATTAATACTGCTTCTAGAACAGAAACCTCAGCCTGAAAGCACCAGGCTGTGCTGGTGGAGCTGTGACAGAGGGAGGGAGCAGAGAGGGTAAGCACAGGCCTCTGCAGAGGGGTCAGAGGCTGTAACCCCTTGATAACAGTTACTGCAGAAGCCCAAAATACAACAGAAGTCCTCTTCCTTTCTCATTTTAGCCCAGGAAATGAAAGCTGGAACTGTAGAGATTAGGCCTTGAAGTTGTAATATATTCTCTCTTACAACCAAATTCACTACATTTAAACCATTCTGCGGTTTAAAACACATGCAGCGTGCCTGCAATACACTAACCATACTTCTCCATCTGAAAACATTCAGGGACATTTGTAATTCCAATATGAATTATACATATTAGCTGTAAACCCCCTAGATACTTAGACCCATTCTGTGTTGGTCTGCCACAGGTGACTGTGTTTATCATTAAATTCCTGCCCTGAGTGTTTCTGTCAAAACCGGATGAGGTGCACAGTTCCCATGAGTTGGGCACTGCAACCATCATTGTGCTCTTAGGCCTTACAAGGCCAAGAACTTACTCCAGGTTTCCTCTACTAGTGCCTATTTAGAGGATATCTTACTTGTACACTGTTGTTTACCATAATTCAACAACAAAAAATCAGCACATCCTTGGAAATCATGAAGAGGCCAAGAAAAGGAACTTCGCCTCAAAAATACGTAAAGAGCAAAACCCCTTTCTCTCTTTGTTCTTATTGCTGAATTTTCCTCAAAAAGTGATTATATACAAAAAAAGGACTACACACAAATGAAACAGGCATACTTGCATTCAAACCCTACTTTTTTCTTCACAGAAATTCAAGGCTATTAATAGCTCCCACTGACGGCTACATCAGCGCTCTGCTGAGACAAGCAATGGCACAGACTGTGACTCAAAGCAGGAGGGAGGAAGATGGCTGTGGTGCTCAAGTGCAATCCTCCTCCTGAAGCTGCCTCCAGTACAATGGCCACCAGGGAATTTTTGGCCAGCCCTCTCACCACTGGAGATCTGCTAATCTGACCATGGAGAGAGGCACAATTGCTTTTACCAGCTGAGCATAAGGGTTCCTGTAATTTTTTTTAACAGCTGGTTAGTTTAATCCTTATTAATAACTACAGTTGTTCCGCTATCCATATACAGTTCCCATCATTAGGGGTGAGATTTTTCCTCTCCCTCCTGGGAAAGAAGCTCCTCTTCCCTGGGAAGAAGAGGCTGTCCCTGTAGTGCTGCCTCTGAATCGCCCCTCCTTGAGCTCTCCTTAACAGATGCTGCAAGGCTTCCCCAGTGGTTGCTTCAGAACATACTTGGGGGTAACAAGGAACAACAGCAACTACAATAAGCCCAACTTTATTTACCAACCCCAACCCAGGCTTCTTGAGGCATTAGGTGTTTGTGACTCTCCAGTAAATATGTGCACCTCCATTGCAGGCTTTGATTGAGGCTGGAAGCTCCAAACCTCTCTTCGGAGCCACAGCACTGAATGCACTGGGGTAACGTTTTACAGGCACAGAGAAAACAAGCCACCCACCCTGGCCAGGCCTGGAGAGGGACAGGTTAGTAAATGCAGCTTTAAAATCTCCCCATGCAGAGTTTTGCCATCTCATTCCAGGTTAAGTATGAGTCACAATACTGTAAAGCTATTTATAAATAAGATCTCTCAGATCTCCAGCTTTATCCCAGTGACAAATGAGAAGCAACTTTCACCATTGATCCGAGTTATGGTGACATGCAGAGTTGCAGATCACAGGACAGAGAGGAAATGAGTGAACAGGGTTTTATTTTTAAATATCTGTGACCTAGGGTGGTGACGGGCCTAAGAAAGTAAGTGCACTCACTGTAAATGTGGGTTTTTCTCAGAGATGATGTTTTAGAGACAGATGAGATTTTCAAAGGAGCAGAGAAGACCACATTTTTCTTAAATTTCAGTGTCATGCCCATACCTATATCCTGAGGCCTGCTGTGAAGGCTTGGCTGCCTGATCCTGCAGCGCTGGCAGAGGAACAAAACAAGCAGCAGTCGGATCCGGTGTCATCCCACACCGCCCTGGGAGCAGCACTTGGTTTTCTGCCACTCTCTGCTCTGAGGCTGTGACTTCTTTTTCCTCCCTTCTTTGTCAATTTTGGTGAAACATATCCCAGCTCCATGGCTGTTCTCAACCTGCTACGCTGCTGCTCCAAAACTGCACAGCCCTGAGAGAAGTAAAGTTTATCCACATGCCGGTTCCCTTTCCTGGCTTGCAGGGACAGCTACATGGGCACAGGGACAGTGATTTATCCCCACAAACCCTGAAACCTCTTCACCTCAGTTTTCCCTGCCATTATGCTCTCCACATTGGCTTTCATGGTTTGAGAAGAGAGCAGGAGGTGGCCTGAGCAGCAGCTCCCCAGGGTGTCATCCTCAGCACAGCATTCCCAAGGAAGTGTCCCAGGAGCACCTGAGCATGGACCTCAAAGCCACTGCTGAAACCATCTGCAGATGTGTTTTGAATGCAAATAGAAGCTTCTCCTCCTGCCTGTGCCTGCAGAGGCAGCAGCATGTCCATACAGGAGAAACCCCTGGCCCAGGGCTGCCCAGACACCGTGTCTGTGCTGGCAGCAGCCGATGAAGAGTCCCAGGAGCTGCACAGCATCGAGTGCAAGGCAGCAGAAGCCCATGTAGAAAGTACTCATCTTCACATGACAGGAGAATCCTTGGAGGTGTCCCACAGTCAGTACCCAGCCTGCAGCATGGGCTGCCGTGTGCCCTTGGTCCCTGTTCAGTGTCACTGCGCTGCTCCTGAGGATTTGCTTGGATTGGAGCTTCCCAAGTGGGTGGCAGAGCAGGAGGACAGCAAGGCTCAGAGGTGACAGTGTGGGAAGCACCCTGCTGTCTCCAGCACTGAGGGGTGCCAGGACTTCATGGCCTGCAGACGTACTCGTCCGACCAGCCAAGGCAGTCCTGGACACCATCCCGGCACAGCCTCCTGGGGATGCAGGAGCAGTACTCGTAGCGCACAGGGATGCAGCTCCACCACTCCCACCCACATGGGGGACAGGAGGCCACTGGGAAAGATGGAAAACAGGCAAATGAAATGCTGAATTGCTTCTGCTGCACTGACCCCTTCCCTCCTTTCTTACACAGGTAAAACCCTTTCACCCCCCAGCAGAAAAGGCACTGGTGATGACCCTGTGACTGTGAACCCACCAAAGAAGACACCAGCTTTGTGCTACTTGTGGGGGACAACCATGGAGTGTGACATTGTGATGACCTTCACGGCAGACAGGCCATGCTGGGAGGAACAATGAGCTGTAATTCTTTTTTTTTTGTTGTTGTTCGAAACAAGGGAGGTGACTTAGGAACAAACCTGCTGCTCAGGTTTGTTTCAGCAAGAGGGGGATCTAGATGGCTTTGAAGCTGCTGAGGCTCAGCCCTTCCCAGCTCAGAGATGTGCCCATCTCCTGACCAACTACCAAAAGCCAGCTGGAATGGTCACTGCCTATGCATCACAGTGAAACTGCTCCACATCAGCAAGCCATGAAGGAGGAGCAACTTTTGGGTCTGGGAGCAAATCATGGAGCCTTTGCCACCTTGGCTGCCACCAGGCTTTGATACAGAACCCTTGGCAGCTGGTAGGATGCAACCTGCCGGGTTCATACTCACATCTTATCCCAGCTATTTTGTGTTTTAGTGGAGGATGCCAGCCTCCAGGCATTTTCAGCAGCATCCATGAGCACCACGCCTATACAACCTACTGCAATCCATCAGCAGAATAGACCTGTTGCCCAAGAAGAGAGACTTACAGCTCCCCGACTCGTCAGAGCAGTCTCCGCAGTCGTTCATCCCGTTACACCTCTGATCGGCATAGATCCAGGATCTGGGGTTACTGCAGAGGAAAACCAGGTATCCTGGGAGGCTGTGGGGCAAGTCACCTGCCAGGGTGGACACACAGGACATGCATAACTCCACTGGGCACAGACACTGGCTAAAAGGGAGATGGCAGCCACCAAAGGCTGCTGTCATGGGGGGGTCAGTCAGTCCTTCCCTATGCAGTGTCAGGGCAGGAATGATGCCATAGATAGGGAAGCTGTGGTTGGAGAGGAGAAGGGATGCTTGTGGCTGAGCCAGAAGCAGAGTCTGAGTGCCCCAGGCTTCTGCTTTAATCAGTTTTTTCCCAGGGTGACAGGACAATAAATTACCCATGTAGGCATAAAGCTTTACCAGTGGTAAAGCTGCATCATGGTTTTAAAAAAACCCTAGGAAGATCAGAGGAGCTTGGAGTCTTTGATTCCTGGCACGCCCACTGGGTTTTGGGCAGTGCCATCTCTCAGTATCTGCCCTACAAAGGATCTACCAGGCTTATCTGCTCAGAAGCACAGAACAGGATTAGAGGAACACCAGCTGCTCTGTCTCACAACGGGACAACTAGTGCAGGGGGGATGGTCACAACAAAACCACTCACCACAGAGCTTCTCCTGCTCATCCTCTCCATTCCTGCAGTTGCTGACTCTGTCACAGACCCAACTGGATGGGATGCAGGTCACTCTGTCATCACACAAGAAGCCTGTCCGGTTACTGGGGGCTGTGCAGAAGCGGTTCACTGAGGGGAAAGCAAGAAATCCTTTACTTTCCAGCATTTTTAAGATACGAGGAACAGATCAGGGGGAATAAAGGGGGATTTCTGAAACTCATTTGTTGTTCTGGAAATAGCCAGGGGCCAGGATTAATCTCTGGCAGGTTCATGGAAGAGTGTGAAGACCATACCAATCAATAGTCTGAAGGATGATGGTGCCACCCAGAGTTATCCCAG